>NW_028258325.1:38417500-39667500 GCF_053883595.1 Heterocephalus glaber | reverse complement strand
AATTTCCAATGATGAATGTCATTATATTGTATACCCGAAATGTACCAATAAAATAAAAATTAATGTAAAAAAATAAGAAATGTCATGCTAGGATTAATATTGTAACTGATATACAAACCACAGTGGAATTTTAGTTTGAGAAACATTCTATGGCTTCTCTTTGATATACAAAATTGGAAATAGAATAATGATACAGTCAAATGCTGGCTTCTGTTGTGACCATTTTATAATCTGAGTACATAGCACTGATCAAAGAGAACCTCACTTAAAGCCTCAAAATGTTTGTAAGGAAAACTTTAGTCTTTATTTTGATGATGATGATGATAATTACACAATCAGCTTGTGTTTATTATTTAATGGAATGCACTTATCATGTGTTTTATATGCTCATTTGGCCTCTACTATATGTTAATAAATATTATAATATTTTACTGCTATTAATTTATTCAACTTTAATAATACATCATAAGATAGGTAATATTGGTAAGTCAGTTATACAAATAATAAAAGATAATTACAAATGGAATATAGATAACCACTCCTAAATTTTATAAAGGTGGTAGCTTAGATGTATTTTAATGTCTACTTAAAACTAATAGTACGTGTACATGCATATACACACATACCTACATAAATAAAAGAGTCAGTATATTTATATGCAGTTGTGGCAAAAATTGAGGAAGTAATATTAAAATTCTAAACTTGGAAATGCTGGTTTCATGGAATAAGTGGAAGGTGCCATAGAAAAATTGCTTTAAAAATTTCACACGTAGTTGTAAAACTTAATACATTTGGAAAAGAAATGTCTTCTGTAAGTGTAGCTACTCTAAAATTTGTAATATTTCCAAGATGTTTGATTTTCCTTCCATTTATTACTCCCTATTTCCTTCCTTCTTTTCTCCTTTTTTCATTCTTTCTCTCATTTTTTACTTCTTTTCTGATGGTTCACACTCCTGTCTCAGTGGTATTCTTTCACAAGATACATAATTAAGGCTATGCATTTTAGGATTTGTATCTCTTTTTAAGATTTGTTTTGGTCACTGGTTTCATTTAATCTTCACATAAATTTTACTAAAGAGGATTGGTTATAATGATACATGCACATATCATATGGCCACACAATAGTTGTCATAACTACTTAATTGTTTCAATTCCTCATTCAATATACTGAGTCAGTCACAATGTCGTATTTTGCAAAAAGGAGACCCTAACAAACATTGTTCAAACACAAAGTTTCCCTTATAACTAGATGAATAAATAGTTGGGCAAAATATAAGCATTTTACTGGAGATCCTGTTAAACAGCTTCTCTGTGCTCAACTGATGAAACCATAAAATATAAATCCACTAAACTGTGAGAGGAATAGCAACACTCTCCTTCAGTGCAAATCATAAAGAGAGTCTCCAGGCATTCTTCCTAATAAACTGAGTTACCTATTCTTCACCCATGGTCTGTTTATTCTTCCTTCCATGTGAAATAACAAGTTCCTTTCTCTTCCAAGGTGCATTTGTCAGTATCAGCCAGTCCTCTGGAAGCACTACATCAGCCCACACATTTATTCTCTGCAATCAACTCTCTAGTTCTTTTCCCAGACTGTCTTCCAGAGAACTCTGTACAACCTGCCCAGGACTCTTGAATGTAATCATAGTTATATAAGCTAAGTCTGAAGGAGAGAAAAACACCTGTTTTCCAGGGAGTATAGTCAATATAGAGAACTAATAAAAAACATTTAGGACCCCCAAACTGCTTTAAAAATCAATAATGGTATTCTTTGTGTGGTTTTGGATCTGTAATACTAAGATAATTGCCTCTGATTTTTACTTTAGCTTGAAAACCAAGGCAAGATGAGGTGACCCTCTGAGAAATAGCAGGAAACTCTATCTTTTGTTTTCAATAAGTATAGCCTTCGATTTTGTCCTCCCACACAACCCATAGACAGGCACTGCCAAGAGTATTAGAAAATCAATTCAGAGTAGAAAACTAGGTAAGCAAGTGCAGTAAGGGAATTCTGAAGACCCTCAGAACTGAATATTGTACTCAGTTCTGAAACCTCAGGGGCCTCTTCTTGGAATTTATTAGTATGTCTCAGAGAACCTAACAAATTTGTGCATGTTTTAAAAATCTCAGTCTTTCCAGATCCATTCTCATTTACACTGCATATCTTCTGCCAATTATTTCATTTCTATAACAAGGAGCAGTAAAATAATCAAACACAGGCAGCTGTCTTCATAGAAATGATTTTCAGGGAAAGAAAAACAGGGGTAGTAAGTGCCCTTGGGCAGGATCTAAGAGTAGAAACTTTGAAGTAAGAAGATTTGGTTTAAACCCTGCTCTCAACATTCTTGGAGGCTTTACAAAATCACTTTACAAGGTATAGAGGAGTTGGCATGCTGTGACACATTCTAAACAAAACAAAGAATGTGAATACACAGGTATGTTTGTTAAAAGGAAGAGAAATTTCTAAACAAATGAAAATATCCATGAAGGGAGAGAATGGGCAGAAAAAAAAGTGGGAATCGTTTGTTTTAAAGCTTAACTTTAGAGCCATATAAATGTTTTGTTTAGTTATGAAACAAATTTAAATTTCAAAATGGCCAAAATGAAACAAAGTTGCAGCTTAGCCATGTACAAAGGATCTATCCCTAATCTGAAACTTAAAATGTAATTTAACATGATTGGTCTACATTCTAATATGAATCCATATATGTTTAATAGTAAAAAATAGATGAACACTTTAATATCATTAAGAACCAATCTTTTCTATGAAAAAGAAACAAAATATAAAATCAAAGAAATGAGCAAAAGGCCTGTGATCTTAAATTTGAATTGTAAATATCAGTATGAAGTCATGGTGTTTTCTCTCTATTTGTGGGACAGGGAGAATATAATTTGATGCATTAGAAAATAAGGAAACTCTCAAGACTTTTGAGGTCATATCAGAACTCAGGAGCCAACTTAAAAGGGCTGCCACCGGCTAAAGATAGGACAGAGGAAGAATCTAAAACAACAATACTTGTAGTAAATTTTAAAGAATATTCTGTTAAAACTCCTGAACACAACAACAAATAGTAAAAATCCAAACCTCAGAGGTTGCATTTGAGAGATTCTAGTAAACAATTTGTTATTTTGAAAATTGCCAAATAAGGAGATTCAATCACACACTTGTACTACTTTCACTGTATAAACTATACTGCAAGATAACCAGTAGTGATTAGAGAAAGTTCCTTTTTTGTTTTGGAAACAGGGTGTCACCATGTAGTGCATGACTGCCTAGAATTTGCTATGTATCTTGGGCTGACCTTGAATTTACAATCCTCCTGAGTCAGCCTCCACAATGCTGGGATTACATGTTCCCTCAGCAAGAGAAATGTCTTTAGAGGCAAAATTCAGCTGATAAATAAAGACAGCATATTGCCATTTTGTAAACTTTAGGTTCAGGCAATGATTGTACTGGCTAAAAGAGATTGATACGTTGAGTAGAATGGTGTCCCCTTATTCCCATTTCATAGGATGAAATCCTCACCCCTAGTGCTACAGAATATGATCTTACTAAGAATAGTCTTTAAAGGGCTGGGGGTTTAGCTCAGTGGTGTCAGTGCCTGCCTGGCAAGCACAAGGTCCTGAGTTTAATCTCTGGGTCCACACACACACACACACACACACACACACACACACACACACACAAATAGGCTTTAAAGAAGTAATGAAATTACAATAAAATCATTAGGGTGGACTCTAATGCAACATAACTGAGGTACTATAAAAGGAAGAAATTTCTGTTGTTTAAACTACCTAGTTTATATTATTATAGCATCCTTAGAAAGCTAATGCAATTATGTTAAAATTAATGGGTTTATTATAATGGATACATCAGGCAGTCAATACTTGAATCTGTCTATCAATCATCATATAAAAGAGGCAGCTAGGTATTTTATGTTTCTTGATAGAGGTGAACTATAGCACTTACAAATAAGTCTTGCCAATACATAACCACCAAAAACAACTAATCTAGGCCTTTCAGGCTGCTGTACCACCAGGCCCAGCACCAAGGAGCAAGAACCCTGTTCCCCCAGCACAAAAGAGGTGAGCCAAACGGGAACCAGCACCACACGACACGCCCCTGTTGAAATGAGAAGACACATAAACAAGTCTCCAAACCAGACTTCCAGATCACCTAAGGCAACCCCAAAGGAAAACAAGATAGAACAATCTGATACTCAACCACCTGGACTCTCTGAACTGGCAACAAAAGTGGATCTGGGAAAAATGAAATCAGAAATAATTTCTCAGATATCAGCAGAGATTGTGCCCATAGTGCAAGATATGATTAATAAATCTAGAGTGGACATGGATAAAAAAATAGAGGAGCTGAGGAACACAATGGAATCCCAGCATAGGGAACAATGGAATCCATAAAAGAGATGCAAACAGATTTCCAGGAGATTAAAAAATCCACTGAAAGTTTACGCAACAGAATGAGCTAATGTGAAGTCAAAGTTTCAGATATAGAAGATAAGATTGCAATTAGTGATCAGGAAAGACAAATTTCTTTAAAATAGTAAAGGACCACAAGAAATCAATCCAGCAGCTGCTAGATGATACAAAGAAGAATAACATCAGATTAATTAGAGTCAATGAAGAAATAAGAGAGAGTGCAAATGACATAAAAATCTGTTCACAGAAGTGATGGCAGAAAACATCCAAAATAGGGGGAAAGAAATTGACGTACAGATAAGTGAGGCATATAGGACTCCATCTAGCCTTGATCAAAAAAATCAACACATAGACATATAATGGTTGAGATTCCAGAAACCCAACAGAAGAACAAAATTCTACAAGCAGTTAGAGAAAAGAAACAAATCACATACAAAGGAAAGCCCCTCAGAATCACAGCAGGCTTCTCAATGCAAGCCTTCAAGGCAAGAAGAGCTTGGAGTGACATATTTTAAGCCTTAAAGAAAAACAGCCTCCAACCCAGATTGATGTACCCTGAAAAACTGTCTTTCAAAATTGATGGAGAAATAAGATACTTTCATGGCAAAGAGCACCTGAGGAACTTCATGATTAATAAACCAGCCCTCCAAAAAATTTTAGACTATATCCTAGGAAAAGACAGTGAGGATCACAACCCAAGGAAGCCCAGCAGAATGAATCCATCAGGAACAACAAGATATTAAATGCAAAGGGGGAGGACCCAACAAAAAGAAAAAGTCATGACAATAATAAGTCAATACATATCAGTTATTACCATCAACGTTTATTATCTCAATTCACCAGTTAAAAGAAATAGACTGGCAGAATGGATCAAGAAGCAAGATCCAACAATACGCTGCATACAAGAAACACAATTCAAAAAGAAACACATAGATTGAAAGTTAAAGGGTGGAAATCAATACTCCATGCGACAGGAACCTGAAAAAAGCAGGAATAGCTATCCACTTTGCAGATAAAGTGGATTTCAAACCAACACTGATTAAGAGAGAAAAAGAAGGACACTACATTCTTGTAAAGGGAACAATACAAGAGGAAGAGATGGCAATCATAAATATCTATGCACCAAACATTAGTGTGCCCAACTATATAAAACAAATACTGATGGACATGAAAAATAAATAAGCACCAATATAATAGTAGTGGGGGAACTCAATAGTCCACTGTCACAAGTAGATAGACCAACTAGAGAAAAAATAATGAAATACTAGAACTCAAACTCTTGAAAAATTGAACGTAACAGATGTTTACAGACCGTTCCACCCCACAAAATCAGAATACACATTCTTTTCAGCTGCACATGGGTCATTCTTCAAAATAGACCACATACTTGCTAACAGAATATATTTAAGTAAATGCAAAATAATTGAAGTTATCCTGTGTATATTATCAGCATAGTGTGATGAAATTGGAGATCCATAGAAAAAAAAATTGCAGGAATTTCATAAACACATGGAAATTGACCAACACACATCTGAATAACCAATGAGTCACAGAGGAAATTAAAAAAGAAATCAGACAGTTCCTACAATTAAATGACAATGACAATACAATACAATGACCATGACAATATCAGAATCTATGGGACACAATGAAAGTAGTCTTGAGAGGGAAATTTCTAGCAGTGAATACACATATTAGGAAAACAGAGTGAGCCCAATTAAACAACCTGATGCTGAGCCTCAAGCTTCTAGAAAAAGAAGGACAAACCCAAACCTCATACAAGGAAATAAATTATAAAGATCAGAAAAGAAATTAATTCAATGGAGACTAAGCGAATGGTATAAAAAATTCAATGAATCAAAGAGTTGGTTCTTCAAAAGAATAAACAAAATTGACAAACCCTTAGCCAACCTTATCAAAAAGAGGAAAGAAAAGGCCCATATCCATGCATTTAGGCATGAAAAGGGTGAAATTACAACAGACCCAGCAGAAATCCAGAGGATCATCAGTACCTGCTTTGAGAACCCATATGCCAACAAGATGGAAAACACAGAAGAAATGGACAGATTCCTAGATATGAGTGAATTACCAAAGGTGAATGAAGAAGACCTAAAAATTCTAAACAACCCAATATCAATCAAGGGGATTGAAAATGTAATTAAAAACTTACCAACTAAAAAAAGCCCAGGTCCTGATGGCTTCACTGCTGAATGCTACAAGACATTTAGAGAGGAATTTATTCCCACTACTGTTTAAACTCTTCAATGAAAATGAAAGGGAAACAATACTCCCAAATTGATTCCTGGAAGCAAGCATCACCTTGATCCCCAAAGCAGAGAAACACACAACCAAAAAGGAGAACTATAGGCCAATCTCACTAATGAACATAGATGCAAAAATCCTTAATAAGATGCTGGCAAATAGAATGCAGATCATCAAGAAGATCATATACCCTGACCAAGTGGGATTCATCCCAGGGATGCAGGGATGGTTCAACATACACAAATCAATTAATGTAATACACTGGATCAGTAGAGCCAAGGACAAAAACCATATGATTATCTCCATAGACGCAGAAAAAGCATTTGACAAAATCCAACATGCATTTATGATAACAACCCTACAACAAATTGGAATAGATCATCTCTACCTCAATCTGATAAAAGCCATCTATGAAAAACCAACAGCCAATATCATACTAAATGCTCAAAAACTGAAATCCTTCACACTAAAACCAGAAACAAGGCAAGGATGTCCACTATCACCACTCTTGTTCAATATAGCTTTGGAAACATAAGCCACAGCAGTTAGACAAAAGAAAGAAATAAAAAGAATAAAGACAGGAAATGAAGAAGTCAAATTGTCATTATTTGCAGATGACATGATACTCTATATAGAAGACCCCAAGGACTCCACCAAAAGTCTTCTAGACTTAATAACCAAATTCAGTCAAGTAGCTGGTTACAAGGTCAACACACAAAAATCAATAGCTTTCCTCTACATGAACAACAGACTCACTGAGAGAGAAATAGGGCAAATAATTGCTTTCATGATAGCATCCAAAAAACTGAAATACCTAGGAATCAACCTAAAAAAAGAAATCAAAGATCTCTTCTCTGAAACCTATAGCACTCTGAAAAGAGAGATTGAAGACCATATCAGAAAATGGACTCCCGGGTAGGAAGAATCAACAAAGTGCAAATGGCCACTTCCAAAACTGCTGTATAGATTCAGTGCAATCCCAGTTGAAATTCCAGCAGCACACTTCATGGACCTCGAGAAAACAATCCAAGAACTCATTTGGAAGAAGAAGAGACCTAGGATAGCAAAAGCAATTCTAGGCAAGAAAGACATGGCAGAGGGTATCACAATCCCCAACTTGAAACTATACTACAAAGCTACTGTGATAAAAACAGCATGGTACTGGCAAAGAAACAGACCTGAGGACCAGTGGAACAGATTAGAAGATGCAGAAACAACTCCAGACACACTCAGCCACCTCCTCTACAACAAAATAGCCAAACACCCTCACTAGAGGAAAGATAGCCTCTTTAATAAATGGTGCTGGAATAATTGGGTTTCAACTTGCCAAAGATTAAGACTAGACCTATATCTCTCATCATGCACTAAACTAAATGGATTAAATATCTGAATATTAAAACAGAAACCCTGAACTGGCTGGAACAGAGGTTAAGTAGAATTCTTGAAGATACTGGTGTAAGAAAAGATTTTATGAGCAAAGCCTCACTTTCCTGTGAACTAGGACAAACAATCAATAAGTGGGATCTCTTCTTATTGAAAAGCTTCTGCACAGCAAGGGAAACTACCAACAGTGTGAAGAGACAGCCCACAATGTGGGAAAAAATCTTCCCCTGCTGTTCCTCAGAAAAAGGTCTACTATCTAGAATCTATAAAGACCTTTTAAAAATTAGATCTCCCAGATTTAAAGACCCAATCTGAAAATGGGCATCTGAAATGAACAGACATTTCGCCCAGAAGTAGAAATAGCAAATAAACATATGAAAAAATGTTCAGCATCACTGGTCATTTGAGAGATGCAATGAAAACAAGGCTGAGATTCCACCTCACTCCAGAAAGAATGGCTGCTTTCATGAAATCAACCAATAACAAATGCTGGCTGGGCTGTGGGGAAAGAGGAACCCTGCTCCACTGCTGATGGGAGTGTAGACTGGTGCAACCACTGTGCAAATCAGTATGGGGATAACTCAAAGAACTAGGACTGGAAGTCCCATTGGCCCAGCTATTCCCCTGCTGGGTATCTTCCCCAAAGAATTAAAAGAATAATACCACATTGATATATGTGCATCCATGTTCACAGCAGCACAATTTATAATAGCTAAAATTTGGAAGCAGCCAAATTGGCCATAATTGGAGACTGGATAAAGAAAATGCTTTTTGTAATATAAAATGGAGTACTACTCAGCCATAAAAAATGAGAAATTAGAGACATTTATAGCCAATTGGGTGCACACTGAGGTAATACTCTTAAGTGAAACCAATAGGACACACGTGTAAATTCTGAATAGTTTCTCTAGTGTGAGAACCTGAAAGTGTAAGTAAGGATTAAAAGGTATAACAGATAATGTGAAACAGGAAGAAAATGGGCAAAGGGAAGGGGAAGTGGGGGAGATAGGGGAAAGGAAAGAAGGGAATGGAATTAATATGAGAAAAAAATGGAAAGGAAGTCTTTGTAGATAAGGAGGGATGGAGGGGTTGAAGGGAGGGCAGGGGAGTGCAGAAAAAAATAAGAACCTAGATTATGTAAAGGTGCAAACTGCCAATGGTGAATGTCATTATATTGTATACCTAAAATGTACCAATAAAATTAATAAGAAAAAAAACAACTAATCTAAATCTGATCATATCTCAGTAGAAGAGATAGAGGAATACATTTATGACAAGGGAATACATAGCTTCATTAAAATATAATTTACAGGATATTAAATAGAAACTGAATTTATAGAGTAAATGATATTTGGACAACACAGCAATCAAATCTAATGTGTGTACCCTTTGGTCTTACTTTGTAAAAAACAAATACTAAATTATAAGATAGGGAAAGTTACCTTAGGTTGCTCTGATTTGCTATCTGTAGAATTAGTTTACTAATATACAGAACTCCAAATGTAGCAAATATTAATATACAGAACTGTTAATGTAGTACATATTAAATGACAATGTAGGTAGAACATTAGGCATAGTACTGGAATATGGTAGAAGTTCAATTACTCATTTATGTAAGTATTGGTTAAATTCCTTGAAACATTGCTATTAATATTTCTTCAAATGATGTGGTATGTATGTGTTTACAGTGTGCATATATAAGCCTAAGGACACACTCATACACTAAGCTCTAATGTGAGCCAGAATTGGACTACTCACCCACTACCCTTATTCACATACCCCCTCAAATCTAGCTGGCACGAGGCTCACCTCTGTCAGATGAAGGGAGGAGATGCGGAACACTGAGAGGAAAGCATTGCCAGGGTTACAAAGGAAAGGCAAAGAAAGGACAGTTCTCAGTAGGTTAAATACTTCACTAAGTGTCTTCACAGAATTAAATCATCCCATACTTGCCATTTTTAGGAAAAGATAAATACAGTCTTTTAGCTCCCACATGGCTAGGCCTTGTAGAGAATCAAAGTATGCAACCAGCTGGATCATGTTTGCATAAGTGGCAAAATATACATCTGGTCATTAATAGCAATAATTGCTCTTTGGTTAAAAGCCATCATTTAGATATAGGAAATGTTGCAGCTGACAAATGCTATGAGTCAGGTGACTGCATCTGGTACATATTAATTACATTTTAATAAACATTTATTGGGCACCTATTTGGTTTGAGAGAGGAAATACAAAGGTTGAAGAAATACAGTTCACATTTCAACAAACATACAATCTTGTTTACATAAAAGAAAAAGAACCAGGCTACAGAGAGAGAAAATATCATAAGAGAGTGGCAAATCTCCTGAGTCTTTAGAAGCTTAAACTGAAGTAGTGTATTGAGTGCAATGGATTTTTCAGCTGGTTTGGAAGACTGAAAGTCTTCATGAATAAAATAAAATTTGGGTGAGATTTTCAGGAAAAAAGGAAGATGGGAGAAAGTGCGACAATGGGAACTGTTTCAAGTGTATTTGATAGTGCTGCAGGACTACCTAATAAATTATAGGTTGCCCTACTGAATTTGAATTTCAGAGAAACAATAAATAATTTTGCAATATTTAGGATATATGAGTTGGAAATTCCTTAAATGCATTCAGAGAAGTAAGTGCATGGTCTTAGATTCCAGGTACAGGATTAAAAACAAATTTATGGGGGCTTTGGAGATTTATTTTTTAAATGTGAGAAACAATGTGATCTGGAGTGTTCTGTAAGATCAACAAGATGACAGTGATAAGAAGGAAAAAGTTGAGAGAAGAAATTGACTAGGTAGTGACAGTAAGTTGTTAATTTAGTTGGTAGAAATGCTTTGGAAGTGGACAAAACAGTTGAGGTAGAGCAGATAAAGGCAACAGATTAGATTTCCAGGACAAAAGAGATGTGGAGTCAAAGCTATCTTAGAGTTTATGCCTGTTGAATAGGATGACTGTGCTTTTGTTATTATCTGGGAAAGGAGGAAGATACAGTTTGGGGCAAAATAAATGATAGGAATTAAGAGTCACCTCAGGAGAAGCTGACAGAGGATCCAGATTCAGATGAGCAATAAACAATTTCAAAATTTTTCTGAAACTCAGTGATTTGGAATTTTATGTGCTCAAAATGTGAAGTTCAGTGATCAGATCAAACCTGGAGAAATCCCATAGCTCACAATCAGAGGCAAAAGAGGAGCTAATGACAGAAAAGCAGAAAAAAAAAGAGCAATGAAAACCAATGTGGTGGATCTTGGAAACCTTGAGGTAAGGGCTGGTGATCACTCTTAAAACACTCAGAGAAGTCAAGAATGAAAATGCAAGTTAGTGATGGTTTGGGTAATTTTAGAGGTTTTAAGAAGGTGACATGGGTGGGAGCCCTTCTGTTGGGCACTAAAGAATAAATAGGTGGTGACAGAGTAAAGGAAACCAAAGCTTTGGGCAGACAGAAGCTTAAGGAGAAAGCCAAGGCAGTGAAATCAATAGAGAGAAAAGACTAAAGATTTAAATAAATGAGGAGTGCATAGTCTGAAAAGTGTCCAGCAGTAAGAATAAGTACAAAGGTGGAGATGATAGCCTTAGAAAACAGAGAAAACTCTAGCTCAGAGTTAAAAAAAGAAAGGGAGAAAAGAGGAGAGTTTTAAAGATTTTTATGTGATTTTGAGGGAGTTGATGTTACATAATTTTCAATTTTTAAAAATTAACTGTATTGGTACATCTTAGGTATGCATTATGATCACATTTATATTGGGAATTTTACCTGTACATGATATATCTTAGTTCTTTTTTTCCCATTCCCCTTCCCTCCCTTCCACCTCTCCACCCCTTCCTATTTACAAAAGCTTTGTTTCTGTTTTTCCCATCTTTTCTCGTATTTTTTCTTTCCCTTCTCCCCTTTCCCCCAACCCCCTACTTCTCCTTCCCCTTTGAACCTTTGCTTCCTATTTCCCATTATCTATTATACATTTCAGTCCTCATTTATACTTTCAGTTTCTCATACCAGAGAGACAATTTGTTACTTACACACATGTGTCCTATTTATTTCACTTAAGAGTAAAGGCTTTTTTCTTCCATTAAGTTTATTTGTACATTTTAGGAATACAATACAGTTACATTCATCATTGGGATCTTGTACATTTACATAATGTATCTTGGTACTTATTTTTTCTCCATTCCCTTGCTCTCCCTCAACCCCTCCACCCCTCTCTATTTACAAACACTTTGTCTCTTAGCTCTGTTGGTGGTTTCTCTTGCAGTGCAGAAGCTTTTTTTTTTTTTTTGGTACTGGGGATCGAACTCAGGTCCTTGTGTTTGCAGGGCAGGCGGCGGAACCACTTAGCTAAATCCCCAGCCCCAAAGCTTTTTAATAAGATGAGATCCCAATTGTTGATTTTTTTGGGTTAGTTCCTGTGATACTGAGGATTTGTTCATAAATTTTTTCCTATGCCTATGTCTTCAAGAGTTCTACCTAATTTATCTTCCAGCAAGTTTAGTGTTTCTGTTTTAATATTTAGATCTTTAATCCACTTCAATTTTTAGTTTAGTGCATGGTGAAAGATAGGGGTCTAGTTTTAATCTTTGGCAAGTTGAAATTCAGTTTTTTCAACACCATTTATTAAAGAGGCTATCTTTCCTCCAGTGAGGGTGTTTGGCTCCTTTGTCAAAGATGAGGTAGCTGAATATGTCTGGAGCTGTTTCTGGATCTTCTACTCTATTCCACTGATCCTTGGGTCTGTTTCTTTGCCGATACCATGCTGTTTTTATCACAGTCACTTTGTAGTATAGTTTCAAGTTGAGGATTGTGATACCTCCTGCCATGTCTCTGTTGCCTAGAATTGCTTTGCTATTCTAGGCCTCTTCTGCTTCCAAATGATTTTTTGGATTGTTTTATCTAGATCTGTGAAATATACTGTTGGGATTTCAATTGGGATTGCATTGAATCTGTGTAGCAGCCTTGGAAGTACGGCCATTTTCACTATATTGGTTCTTTCTACCCAGGAACAGAAGATGTCTTTACATATTTTTATATCCTCTTTGACATCTTTTTTCACTCTTTTTTCAGAGTGTTGTAGTTCTCAATGTAGAGGTCTTTTGCTTCCTTCATTAGATTGTTTCCTACATACTTCATTTTTTTGGATGCTATTGTGAAAGGGATTGTTTCCCTAATTTCTCTCTCAGTGAGACTGTTATTTGTGTACAAGAAGGTTATTGATTTTTGAGTGTTTACCTTGTATCCAGCTACTTTACTGTATCTGTCAATTAAGTCTAGAAGTCTTTTGTTGGAGTTTTTTGGGTCTTCAATGTAGAGTATCATATCGTCAGCAAATAATGACAGTTTAACTTCTTCTCTTCCTATCTTTATTCCTTTTATTTTTTTCTCTTTTCTAATTGCTGTGTCTAAGGTTTCCAAAACTATATTGAACAGGAGTGGTGATAGCCGACATCATTGTCTTATTCCTGATTCATTGATTTCTTGTATCATTCTCTTAGTCTCCATTGCATTGATTTCTGCTCTTATCTTTATAATTTCCTCCCTTGTACAAGCTTTGGGTTTGTCTTGCTCTTCTTTTTCTTTGTTCTGTTTTTTTTTTTTTTTTTTTTTTGGTACCAGGGACTGGACTTGGGTCCTTGTGCTTGCACAGCAGGCAGCAAAACCAGTGAGCTAAATCTTCGCCCCTTCCTCTTCTTTTTCTAGGAGCTTAATATTCAGCATTAGGTTGTTTATTTGAGCTCACTCTGTTTTCCTAGTGTGGGCATTCACTGTGCTGAATTTCCCTCTTTGAACTGCTTTCATTGTGTCCCATAGATTCCTGTATGTTGTACTGGCATTATCATTTAATTGCAAAAACTGTCTAATTTCTTCTTTAATTTCCTCTGTTACCTATTGGTTGTTCAGGAGAGTGTTATTCAATTTCCATGTTTTTGTGAAGTTCTTGCAGTTTCTTATGCTATTGATGTCCAGTTTAATTGCACTGTGGTCTGATAATATACACGGGATAACTTCAATTCCTTTGCATTTACTTATGCATATTGTATGAACTAGTATGTGGTCTATTTTAGAGAATGACCCTTGTGCAGCTGAAAAGAATGTATATTCTGATTTTGTGGGGTGGAACACTCTGTAGATGTCTATTAAGTGCATTTTTTCAAAGTCTTGGTTCAGTTCTAGTATTTCATTGTTGGTTTTTTTGTCTAGATGATCTGTCTATTTGTGACAGTGGGGTATTGAGGTCCCCCACTACAATTGTATTAGTGCTTATTTGGTTTTTCATGTCCGTTAATATTTATTTTGTGTAGTTGGGGGCATTAATATTATTTGGTATATATATATATATATATATATATATATATATATATATATATATGATTGTCATCTCTTCCTCTTGGATTGTTCCCTTTACAAGGATGTAGTGACCTTCTTTGTCACTCTTAATTAGTTTTGGTTTGAAATTTACTTTGTTTGTAAATAAGATAGCTACCCCTGCTTTTTTCTGGGTTCCTATTGCATGGACAACTGTTTTCCATCCTCTTACTTTCAGTCTATGAGTTTCTTTTTGAATTAAGTGCATTTCTTTTTTTGTTTTGTTTTGAGGTTTTTTTGTTTGTTTGTTTTGTTTTGTTTTGTTTTGTTTGGTACCAGGGAACAAACTCGGGAGGTGCATTTCTTTTATACACCATATTGTTGGATTTTGTTTCTTAATTCATTCTGCCAGTCTGTTTCTTTTGATTGGTGAGTTGAGGCCATTAATATTGATGGTTAAAACTGATATGTTTTTACTTATCATTGTCATGTTATCTTCCTGTTGTTGGCTCTTTTTTATTTTTCTCCCTCTCCTTTTAATTTCTTGCCTTGCCTAATGGATTTGCTCTGTTGAGCCTCATGGAGTTGTGACCTTCAGTGCCTTTTTCTAGGATATTTTTCAGAATCATTTGGAGTGCTGGTTTGGTATTCATGAAATTTCTCAAGGGTTCTTTGTTATGGAAGTATCTTATTTCCCCATCAATTTTGAAAGGTAGTTTTGCAGGATACATCAGTCTAAGTTGGAGATTGCTTTCTTTTAGGGCTTGAAATACTGCACCCCAGTCTCTCCTTGATTTGAGGGTTTGTATTGAAAAGTCTGCTGTGATTCTAATGGTCTTTCTTTGTATGTGATTTGTTTCTTTTCTCTAACTGTTTGTGGTATTTTGCTCTTCTTTTGGGTTTCTGGGATCTTGATTATTATATGTCTAGGTGTAGATTTTTTTTGATCATGGCTAGTTGCAGTCCTAAATGCCTCACTTATCTGTGTGTCAAATTCTTTTGCTCTATTTGGGAAGTTTTCTTTCATTAATTCTGTGAACAGTTTTTTATGTCATTTATACTTTCTCCTGCTTTTTCATGGACTCCTATCAGTCTTATATTATTCTTCTTTGCATCATCTTGGAGCTGTTGGATTGATTTCTCTTGGTCCCTTACTAGTTTTTAAGAGATCTTTCTTTACATGGTCACTGACTGCCATCTTGTCTTCTATATCTGATATTCTGTCTTCAGATTGGCTTAGTCTGCTGTGTATACTTTCAAAAGAGTTTTTAATCTCCTGGATATCTGTTTGAATCTGTTTCATGGACTCCATTTTTTTCCTATGTTGGGTGTTCATGATCTCCATTTCTTTTCTATGCTGGGCATTAATGGCTTCCATCATGGTCCTGAACTCATCTATTTTTTTAACTGTTTCTGTTCTAGAGTCTCTAATTGTGTCTTTAATTCTGGTCACTAACTCTATGGTTATCTGCAAAATTATTTCTGTTTTGAATTTTTCTAGAGCCTCATTCATCTGTTTTGTTACTTCCTGTGCTATCAGTTCAGGGTGTCCAGGTGGTTGATTATCAGACTTTTCCACCTCATTTCCCCCATAGTTTGCCTTTGGTGAGCTGGAAGTTTGGGATTGTGCCTTACTTAAATGTCTTCTCATTTCTATTTTTGTTGTTACTGTCCTTGGTTTAGTTCCTGGGTTGATACTTAGATATTGCTTATTGTAGGTATCTTTGTTGCTTTTATTTAGTATATGTACTGCCAAAGAGAGCACTGTTGCTAGTATTTAGAACCCTTATGCAATGATTGCTTCTCAGAGGTGTCTTCCAGATATACCTGGTCTTAAGATTTTGAGTCTCTAATGACTTTGGGTCAATCTCATTTTTATTATAATAGAAGAATAACTGACTAGATCAATCACAACACCTTAGCCAAGTGATACAATTAGCAATAACAACAGTATAAAGTACAGCTTAGAAAATGACAATCTGTGGTAGTTATTAATCTATCACCTTTAACTGTGTGAATTAAATCAAAATCAAGGATCAGCCCAAAATATGTTTATACTAAATAAACTCTTCAATATAGCAACTTTACCCTTCAGGTTGGAGACTTAGAAGAAGTTGGGGAGTGGGGGATAGATAGTTAGAAGGATAAGGAAAGGTTAGAAGTGAGGCCAGAGGACACAGGAAGATCATGCAAACTCTAGGGAACTTTTGAAGACAAGAGGAAAAGAGAATGAAAAAACAAAGACAAGAACAGAACAACCTATCAGCAATAGGGAAGCTAGAAACTGTATTCACTTTCCTTTGAAACTAATGACAATTGGGAGAAGGAAAAAGAGAGAAGAAAAGAAAATGAAAGAAGAAATCCAAAGTAGGGCAGGAACAGGAACAAAAAGGGAGATGAAGAACAATGTGGGAGAGCAAGAGAGTGAGACAAGGAGAGTAAGAAAAGAAAAAGAGAAAGAAGAAAGAAAAACATTTGAAAAGACTAGAAAAAAATAACAACTAAATACTAAAAATTAAAAAAAGAAAAAATAATTTTGAAAATAAAAAATAAAAATGAAGGCCCTTCTTCAGAGCATGTCTCTGCTGTTACAATAGACAACATGGTCAGCAGTGTGCAGATCTAAGTCAATGAGTCTCAGCAATCCAGCAGCAGACACCTGAGATTCAGGTTCATTTCTGGCTGCAAGTCCCAAACTGAGCTCCCTGACCTCCTGCAGGGTTGAACTCTCCAAGGTTCTACTGCAGGTTCCAGTTTCCCTTCTCCTGATGATAGTCCAGGTTCCGGTGGGAGGTGATGATCCCTCCACCTTACCAAGTATGGTGGTCTGCTGTGCCTTTATGCAGAGATTCTCTTCACTTTTCCAGTGGGCTTCAATTTTCATCTAGGAGCCTGAGAGAGGCCCTCTTTCTGTCATTCACTTCTGCTCTATCTTCTGGAGCTCAGGACAATGGCCTTTATGACCCCCTGTGCCTGTGAAGTGTGGATCCAGATACAGGTGCAACCAGGAGGCTAGAAGCAGAGTGGGGTGGGGGGTAGGGTGCTGCAGGCACCCACGTGGCTGTGCTCCTCACCTGTATGCCCCTGGCTGGAAGACCAGGAAAAGGGTGGTGTAGGGCCAGTAAGGCCTTCATATGCAACCATTTAGCTATAAATATCTCTAGCTTATCATTCTTTATGACTGAGTAGTACTCCATTTTATATATTTAAAAAACCACATCTTTAATCTTTATCCAGCCACCAGTTGATGGGCATTTGGGTTTTTTCCAAGATTTAGCTATTATAAACTGTGCTGCTATAGACATGATGCACATATATCACTGTGGTATGATGGTTTTAATTCTTTTGGGAAGATACCAAATAGGGGAATACCAAGGTCAAATGGGACCTCTAATTCTAGTTTTTTGAGGAATCTCCACACTGATTTCCACAGTGGTTGCACCAGTCTACACTCCCATGAACAGTGGAGAAGGGTTCTTTTTTCTCCACAAACCTGCCACATAGTGTTCAATTAAAAAAAAAAGGAGGGACATTGTGGGCCTTGAGATGAGCAGGACAGAGGGTTCATGAGACACATGCACAACTTACAGTACAGCACAGGCATCCTTCAAGTAGATCCCTCACTAAAAAATGAGGAAATAATACTGCTTACAGTGTTACCTCTGAATTTAATGCATTTTGCCACAGCAGGAGTGGCATACAAGAAATGGAGTCTCTCCCATGTACCTGTGGTACAGCAGCCTGGTTGCTCAGAAGGACCAGTCTACTGCCTGACACCATTCTGTTAGTTGTGGTTCTATATAACATGCACTGGATGTAAAATGTGATTTGACACAGATCACAAAAACAGAAAATGATGAACTCTATTCATATGATTCATATAAATTAAGTTGTAGCATCTCACATTTGAATTAGATTGTAGAAAATTGATTTAGTTTAATGTATGGGCTAATGATGATGAAATATCTGGTGAAAGGGACTATAGGGAGCATTCAGAAAATCTCATTGATCCTGTCATTGCTAAAAATTACTCATTAATGTATGGCCTCATTCACAATGATGACTAGCTGGCCTTATGGAAAAGAATCAGGACATCATTTTCCATACTCCTAATTAGTCGTGTCTAAAATAAGTATCATGCAGCTATGAAGATGCCAATATATGTTATATGGTAGGGATTTTCTACTATGCATGCTTAGGAAGTGTTAAATGGTAGCTGTTCCTTAAAAGGCTCTACCTTAGTCACTTTTCTATTGCTGAGACAAATACTGAAAACCCATAAGTTAACAAGAGATTTATTTGGGCTCAGAGTTTCAGAATTTCAGTTCATGATTGGCAGGTTCACAGGAAAATGGCAAGGTAGAAGGGCCCCAGTAGAGGAAAGTTGCTCATATTGTGGCAACTAGGAAGTGCAGCAAACAGGGGAGCCAGGGATAATAATATACTGTCCAGGTTATAACCCCAGTAAGCGTCTTTACTGGCCAGGCCCCACCTCCTAACAATACATACAGCTGTCCACTCTCAGTGCATTAATCCACTGATAAGTATAATGCTCCCACGATCAAATCACCTTTCCAAAGTTCCCTCTCTGAACACATGAAGCTTTTGGAGACATTCTAGATCTAAAGTATAACAGGCGCTTACCAAATAAAGCACATATTTTCATTTTTACAACTAGGAAATGTTACATCATATAAGTTAAAATGAACGCATCTTAACATACAGGATGTTAAAGTAACCTAGTTAAAGTAACCTAAATGTTAAAGTAAACCTAGATTTAGAAGGCAGTTTGGATAATTTTCCCCAATCTCTCCCTTGAGGGTTGGAGACTGAAGTCCAGGGAGATGAAATAGCTGACTTCAGGGCCGCCACTGGTTAGGCCACAAATCTCATGACTCTCAGCTCCACTCTGGCACAATGACAAATTTCCACCAAACCCCAGAAAAATTATTTCCGGGGCCACAGTAATGAGTGAATGCACACACTATGCATTTAATGAGTGTTTTCTTAATTGGACAATTGTATCTTGAGTGTAATCATTGATACCCTTTTGAGTTAGAGAACTACCTTCAAAATACAGCTTTTCCATTACCTAGTAAAGGCTCTATAAGGCACATTTACTTTAGAGAAATATAATTTAAGGCTTACAATGTTTTCTCTCTACTATTAATTATTTCACAGGATTTTCTCAATAATGAGTTATAAGCTAATTATCTCTTACTACATATGATAAAAGTAAGGCTTAGAAAATTTTCATACTTTGTTCAAAGTGAAGCAGTCTGGAAATTGTGATACTGAAGTCCAGCCCTGGGCTTCTGATTCCAATTGTCATACTTTCTTTGCTATACTTTATGGTCTTTCTGTGATTGCTATAGCCTCTAGGGAAAAGAAAACCAAACCTGTGAAGGAAGAGGTTATGGGAAGTCAGGAAAAGCAGAAGGAATCATATCAGAGCTGATCTGAAGTGCTTATGGAGAAAACTGGTATCATAAAGAGATCAGATTTCAGATGATAAATGAACAGTTTGTGCTTCTCATTGGATGATCATTATCTGTCTGCTGGTTACAAGCTTCAAAGACCTAGTTTGTCCTCAAGAAAGAAAGCAATAATGTACAAAATCTGGAAGGAGGTATTGACTTCTGAGTGTATTTGAATGGAAATGGATTGGGAAAAGCATCTGTGTGGGAGTCAGATACCAAAATTGTAGTCCCAATTTTAGTCTCAATGACAATAAAGTCTATCATTACTTTATTATGGCCTTATATAAGGCCCTCTACTCTTTTTTTTCAGTTTTCTAAGTTTTCAAATTCATGATTCTTTCATATGTGTTTTTCTTTGTATCTTTCTCATTGGTAGAGGTTGTCAGTAATTTGGAAACTGACTAAAGAGAAACTCATAAACTGACAATTTGATCACCAATTTTTCAAGACAACGATTATCTTTTTTTCCAATAGAAAAGCTTTTTTTAATGTTTGACTATTCAGCATACTTACACATATAATAGCTGATTAGCTTATTCAGTTGGGTCATGGATTGTTTTTCCAGGATACATATTGATAGAAGTTGAATAGGTAACAAATAATAGTTTATTTTCAGTGGATGAACTATCACTACTGATCTGTTGCTGACCTCAGATTAGCAAGTTTTACCTGAAGCCATTATCAATAGCCTCAAAGAAATTGTTACTTTATGTCACATTTTTCCATGACACTTTTAGCTCAGAGATTTTTGTAGTTGAAAGCTCTTGGAATACTGAAGTGGAAAAATTCCACAGATCATTTTGTCAAGATCAACTGATGTATTTCACTGTCTAAATGAAGATCCAAGTTATCAACTAAATTATCAACCACTAAATTAACATTACAAGCTTTATCTAATGTATTTTTCATATCCACATTGTTTTGAGATATTGATGTACTTACAGACATTACAAATTATAAAATTTTGATCTGTAACTAGAGCTTTAGCTTGGTGATTGTGGTACATGGGAGGATTTGAGAGAGCTTATGAACACTCCAAAATGGTATAAAATTTATATATAGAAATATAATATATTATATAGAGAGATAAATAGATAGATATACTGTATGGCTTTGATCTTTCTCACAAAAGGATCACAAAGGTGGCATGAAAGGTTAAAGACCACCAATATACATATCCCAGAGCAGGTCACAATGCATATATTTCTTTGAAAAAATTGGAAGCTGACTTTGAAACACAGCTTAGAAATTTTAATAAGCCCTTAATCACAAGTAGATTAATGATAGACCTCTAGATGTGTGTGATACCCCTTTATGCCACTTTTTTCCTAATTACTAAGCAGAACAGAAAAAAGCACTGTGGTAAAAAACATCACTGGAATAAATAATCTAAATAATTCATGTTCCTGGTTTAGAAGACTAGATAATTTTGTGATTTCAATTCTTCCCAACTGATCTCTAGATTCAATATATTTCAATTATAACCCCAGAAGCCTTTTTTTTTCTGGTAGATGTTGAGAAGTTAATTTTAAAAGCTATAAGGGGAGAAAAGCACATTAAATATCTGAATATATCTTGCAAAATAAACACAAAGTTAGAGGACTTACACTCCTTGATTTCATGACTTGCCATTGAGGAACTATAATTTCAATAGAGTAACACTACCTAAAGACAAATAATAGAACAATGGAGCAGAATAGAGTCTTGCAATCAGCCTACACAGATACCATCAAAGCCACTAACACAATGTGATGACAACCAAATGATACACAAATAACTAGATAGTCATGGGAAAAATTGAGCCTCTACTTCTACTTCACACAAATCACAAAAATTAATTACTGTGGACTTAGATCTAAATATGAAAGCTAAAATATAAAAACTAAAAAGGATAAAAACACTTAATCTTCTCAAAGTTGCCACAAAGTATTTTCTGATTTCTTCAGAAAAATTTTTCCTAATTCCTTTTCATAATGAAGTAACTATACCCAACATACAGAACACATTTCAGGTCATTCAGGGTGGCTCTGAGAAAAACAAGCAATTAACTAAAAATTACATAACTTCTAGAACAAGCTAGATATGAAGTCTATCTGATATGAACAAGTTTTCTTATTCTTTTACCATTTGATGATCAGGAGAAAATGTTCACCTGCACTGATGGACAATGCTGACTACATTGAACTTAAATAATTCCAAAAGAGATTTTCTAGTCCTTAACATGGGATATCATGCATATGAGAGCATCTCCTACTTGCTTCTCACCCCTCACTTCTGAAAGTGGGAATCAAAACAAAGGAATGGCATTAAAACATGCAGTGAAGTCATTTACCGGAGTCCATAGAGAACGGTTCCATCAGGATGCAGTCGAATCATTCGATTTTTCACTGTGACCCCATGCACAAATGATTTCTTGTCATTCAGAAAGTAGGTGTCTGGTACCCAGAGTTGGTCAGCTACTCTGTTGTCTAGGGTGAGGTTTAGTGGGATTCCGGAATAAGAGAGCCTTTTGTCTTTCCAGGACTGCTGGAAATACATAGTGAGGGTGTAATCCTGTGAAATAAAGGAAGCCAAAAAGGAATTTTACTATCATCATTATCTAAGGTCTTTTCTTAAGAACCTAATATCATATGATATTATGCATACCCAGAAACCCACCCTTCTGATGTCCCTGAGCAATGTATGTATTTGAATATATTAAAATTTGTACCTCCAAATACAGGGAAAACAATGGCCGGTGATATGTGATCATATACACAGGTGTTTTCACTAATACAACGCAGATGCATGCAATTGAACTTTAAGGTTTGAAGCTAAGACAATGATACCATAGGAAAGGTCATAAAGAGATTCATGTTACAGAAATCCACTCCTGGCTATTATAATTACAGTTTTATTTTGGAGCAGAATATTTGATAAATAATAGTAGGAATGGATGCCTTTGAAAGGAGAAGTTGTTTTTCAAACTGCAAATGCTTTTTGAATGAATACTGCATGTTCAACTCAGAAAGGTTATCAGTTACCATTATCTAGATCATTTCAGTGAATGACAACTTGTCTCTAGGTTCTGAAAAGTAGATAAGGCACATGTAGGTGGAGATGGGAGATGTATATTCAGCTTGAAGAATGAAATCGGTGGCAGAAATGTTCAACAGTTTCTCTAAATTATTCCTACTTTGTTTTAAGGAATTGGTTTAAGTTCAGAATTGGATTCATACTTGAGAGTGTTTTCTCACCTTCTGCAGAAGTTTACACTCAGGATGTTCCCCTGCACTTTTCATTCTAACCAGGTTTTTTTCTGACAGTGCCAGTCCGGAAGATTTGGGTTCAATAAAGAGGTCAAGCTACAGCAGAGACTATGATTATTATCTTAGTGCTCTATTAATTCAAAGTATAACTACCCATTAAAAGAAAATAAATTAGCAGTAGTAAAATCACAAAATCCTTAAGATATGGATCCCAACATAATAAAAACAGAAGCTTCTATTTTTCTTTTAAAGAACACATACATCAATAGTAACTTTATGTTTACTTTAGCAACTAATAAGAAAATACTGCATAACTCCTGCACAACATCTATGCACTCACATTGGGATATAAATCACTAGTTTAGAATCACTAAATCAGATCATGCCTTACATCTGGACAAACTGTACACTATGTAAATGCCCAATGGATATTCACTCAATGAAAAGTCCTAATACATAATACAATGTTCATTTTGGATAATGGATTCTGGTCCCTTTAAGTATAGGCAATAACGTTTGTACTACTTATTGAGAAAACATTTTGCAATAATTCAAAGGCAGAATTTTTTGTTCAAAGGCAAGTATATTCACTCTCACTATTAATCATACATGATTGCTTTAAAAAATTCTAAAACCTTGTTTTGATTTACCTTCATACATATGAAGGTAATGTATATATAAATAAATAGATGAATATATATTCATGTATGTCTATTTATACCTATTTCATATGTAGACCCCTGTCTATTTGATACCTATGTATCAAGACAGAGAGACAGACAGAGTGAGAGAGTCCTACAGTCTTATATGCAATCCTCTTCTTAATTTCTACCATTCCATTTTCATCCTGTTCATATTTTTAGCATCATACCTTTTATGGAGGAAAATGTTACATTCTAACACACCTTGATTCTAAGCTCCACCACAAGTAGACATATATAACTATAGGCAACTAACATAACCCCTTGTATTATAGATGCCTCATTTCTAAAATGAAAAGAAAATAATGATTTACTTGCTTATTGTGAGCATCAATTGAGAAAATTAAGATTAAGTTGCTTTAAGAATTCAAAATCTGCTGAAAAATAATGTATATTCAAAATTGTTAATTGCCATGCAAAGATTAACATCACATTTCCAAATATTTGGAGAATACATATTGGGTTTTATGATAGTTGCTATTTTTAAAGAGATGTTTGTGAAGGATTTTGTAAGCAGATGGCCTCTGTTGGCCATGAAAATAAGCAATTGTGCGTGATCAATTCTAAGCCTTGGTGTTGGGTCCTTGCCTATAATTCAGCCAATGTAAAAATAAATTATAGCTAGCTAAAATTATGCTATTATAGACTTTGTCATGGCAACTGATACAAACAAAAATGTAATACACGTTCCATTATTCGAAAGGCTTTTCATCAGCATTCATATTCCCAGGAGAGCTACAGAGGATTTCTTCACAATGAGACCTCCTGGTAAAATACTTACTCTACAACTTTCCCCAATAAATAAAGTTTTAATGTGTGAGGGGGAAAACATATGATCATGGAGCACAAAGGAGGATTATCTTGAATATTACTAAGGGAGTAGATTTCAAATGTTTTCACTGAATAAAAAATAAAAATAAGTATATGAAAAAATACAGTTAATTAGTTCAATTTAGCCAATCCACAATATATACATATTTCAAAACTTCACATTGTATATGATAAATATGTTTGATATTTAAAAATCATGCAACATGATCTTTAATAATAAATGTTGTAATTACAGTGTAGTTAGTGGTGAGTAAATAATGAGAAGTGGAAAAAACACAAATATTAGATAATGTAACCATGCATACATTTTTGTAGATGTGTGCATTTGTCTGTGTGTGTCTGTGTGTGTGTGTACACGCAGAACATTTTCCTCATCTCTCTTTGAAGACTGTTTTGTTTCCTGTAGAGAAATAAAGAACTATATGCATGTGGTAAGATTTACAACATGTATAACTTCTTCTGTTTTCAATAAATACTGAATAGAAATTATGTCATCATTCTAAATTAAAGTAGTAATTTTAACTCATTTTGCAATAAAAGTTAATCCAGTGAAAAAGTGCTTAGGCTAGTATATTCCTCCTAGAAGTGAGTGATACAGGACAGACAATGTTAAACTTTTACTTCTTACATATTTCTAGAAGGTGAGACCTAATCCAGAGCCTGCTTTTATAATAAAAAGAAATATGGGCATAGAAGATTTATAACTCTAATGAAACTATTTGGAAGATATTAGTAATTATAGTAATAATAATGAATATTATAGAAAGACCTGAAATACAACAAAAATTCCCTTCTCTACTATGCATTTTATACAACATGCATGATAGTAATCTCTTCTGGAGTGGGCCCTGTGTCATGATTTTCATGGCCTCTCATACTTATTATCACCTTTTTTTTCATATCAACATTTTTTTATAACATTTTTTGTATTAAATTCTTTTATTGGTACATTGTAGGTATACAACACAATTACATTTCTCATTGGGAATTGTACCTTTATATAATGCATCTTGGTTCTTATTTTTTCCCTATTCCTGGCCCTCCCTTCACGCCCTTTACCCTTCCCTATTTACAAAGACTTTATTTCCATTTTTTCCATTTCTCATCATTTTTTCCTTTCCCTTCTTTCCTTTCCCCTGCCCCTCCCACTACCCCTACCCCTTTGGACCTTTTATTCCTATTTTACATTATCGATTATTCATTCTAATCATTGGTACATTTTAAGTATACAATATAATGACATTCATCATTGGAAATTTGCACCTTTACATAATCTCTCTTGGCTCTTATTTTTCACCCTTGCCCAGCCCTCCCTTCAACCCCTCCAGCCCTCCCTATTTACAAAGATTTTGTTCCTATTTTTCCATTTTCTCATATTAATCCCATTCCCTTCTATCCTTTCCCCTAGCCCTCCCACTTCCTTCCCCTTTGCCCCTTTTCTTCCTATTTCACATGACCTATTATACATTTAGTCCTTATTTACACTTTCAGTTTCTTACACCAGAGATACTATTCGGAATTTACAGATGTGTGTCCTATTTATTTCACTTAAGAGTATTGCCTCAATGTGCATCCACTTAGCTATAAATGTCTCTAATTTCTCATTTTTTATGGCTGAGTAGTACTCCATTTTATAAAAAAACCACATTTTCTTTATCCAGTCTCCAGTTGATGGGCATTTGGGCTGTTTCCAAGTGTTAGCTATTATAAACTGTGCTGCTATGAACATGGGTGCACATATATCACTGTGGTATGATTCTTTTAATTCTTTGGGGAAGATCCCCAGCAGTGGAATAACAGGGTCAAATGGGACTTCTAGTCCTAGTTCTTTGAGGTATCTCCATACTGATTTCCACAGTGCTTGCACCAGTCTACACTCCCACCAGCAGTGGAGCAGGGTTCCTCTTTCCCCACAGCCCTGCC
Source organism: Heterocephalus glaber (assembly GCF_053883595.1). Lineage (NCBI taxonomy): Eukaryota > Metazoa > Chordata > Mammalia > Rodentia > Bathyergidae > Heterocephalus > Heterocephalus glaber. The sequence goes on along the minus strand of NW_028258325.1, from coordinate 39,640,932 downwards.
AGCATTTGTTATTGGTTGATTTCATGATAGCAGCCATTCTTTCTGGAGTGAAGTGGAATCTCAGCATTGTTTTCATTTGCATCTCTCGAATGACCAGTGATGTTGAACATTTTTTCATGTATTTATTTGCTATTTTTACTTCTTTGTCTGAGAAATGTCTGTTCATTTCAGATGCTCATTTTCTGATTGGGTCTTTAAATTTGGGAGGTCTGATCTTTTGAAGTTCTTTATAGATTCGAGATAGTAGACCTTTTTCTGAGGAAGAGCAGGTGAAGATTTTTTCCCACATTGTGGGTCGTCTCTTCACACTGCTGGTGGTTTCTCTTGCTGTGCAGAAGCTTTTTAATAAGAAGAGATCCCACTTGTTGATTGTTTGTGCTAGTTCAAGGGCAACTGAGGTTTTGTTCATAAAATCTTATATATATATATATATATATATATATATATATATATATATAGTGTATTACATTAATTGATTTTCATATATTGAACCATCCCTGCATCCCTGGGATGAATCCCACTTGATCAGGGTGCATGCTCTTCTTTGATGATCTTCTGCATTCTGTTTGCCATTATCTTATTAAGGATTTTTGCATCTATGTTCATTAGTGAGATTGGCCTATAGTCCTCCTTTTCAGTTGGGTCTTTCTCTGCTTTGGGGATCAAGGTGATGCTTGCTTCCAGGAATGAATTTGGGAGTATTGCTTCCCTTTCAATTTCATTGAAGAGTTTAAACAGTAGTGGCAGCAGCTCCTCTCTAAATGTCTTGTAGAATTCAGCAGTGAAGCCATCAGGGCCCGGGCTTTTCTTAGTTGATAAGTTTTTAATTATATTTTCAATTTCATTGGTTGATATTGGGTTGTTCAGAATTTTTAGGTCTTCTTCGTTCAACTTTGGTAATTCATATGTATCTAGGACTCTGTCCATTTCTTCTGTGTTGTCCATCTTATTGGCGTATAGGTTCTGGAAGTAGGCATTAATGATCCTCTGGATTTCTGCTGGGTCTGTTGTAATTTCACCCTTTTCATTCGTAACTGCATGGATTTGGGCCTTTTCTTTCCTTTTTCTGACAAGGGTGGCTAAAGGTTTCTCAATTTTGTTGATTCTTTCGAAGAACCAACTCTTGGCTTCATTGATTTTTTTGTATCGTTCTCTTAGTCTCCATTGCACTGATTTCTCCTCTGATGTTTATAATTTCCTCTCTTGTATGAGCTTTGGGGTTGTCCTGCTCTTCTTTTTCTAGAAGCTTGAGGTTCAGCATCAGGTTGTTTAATTGGGCTCGTTCTGCTTTGTTAATATGCATATTCACTGCTCTGAATTTCCCTTGTAAGACTGCTTTCATTGTGTCCCATAGATTCCGATATGTTGTATTGTCATTGTCATTTAATTGAAGGAACTGTCTGATTTCTTCTTTAATGTCCTCTGTGACCCATTGGTGATTCAGAAGTGTGTTGTTCAATTTCCACATGTTTATGAAATTTTTTGAGTTTCTTTTGCTATGGATCTCCAATTTCATCACACTATGGTCTGATAATATACAGGGGATAACTTCAATTCCTTTGCATTTACTTAAACATGTTCTATGTGTGAGTATGTGGTCTATTTTTGAGAATGACCCATGTGCAGCTGAGAAGAATGTGAATTCTGATTTTGTGGGGTGGAAGACTCTGTAAACATCTGTTAAGTTCATTTGTTCAAGAGTTGGATTGAGTTCTAGTATTTCATTACTTCTTTTTAGTCTAGTTGATCTATCTATTTGTGACAGTGGGGTGTTGAGGTCCCCCACTACAATTCTATTAGTGCATATATGACTTTTCATGTCCATTAGTATTTGTTTTATATAGTTGGGTGCACTAGTGTTTGGTGCATAGATATTTATGATTGTCGTCTGTTCCTCTTGGATTCTTCTCTTTACAAGGATGTAGTGTCCTTCTTCATCTCTCTTAATCAGTGTTGGTTTGAAATCTACTTTATCTGCCAAGAGGATAGCTACTCCTGCTTTTTGGGGGGTTCCTGTCACATGCAGTATTGTTTTCCACCCTTTAACTTTCAGTCTATGAGTTTCCTTTTGAATTAAGTGTGTTTCTTGTATGTAGCATATTGTTGGATTTTGCTTCTTGACCCATTCTGCCAGTCTATTTCTTTTGATTTGTGAACTGAGACTATTAAGGTTGATGGTTATAACTGAAATGTATTGACTTGTCATTGCCATGACTTTTTCTTTTTGTTGGGTTCTCCCCCTTTCCATTTAATTTCTTGTCATGCCAGATGGGTTCATTCTGCTTTGCTTCCTAGGGTTGTGATCCTCAATATCTGTTCCTAGGATATTGTGTAAAATTCTTTGGAGTGCTGGTTTGGTATTCATGAATTTCCTAAGGTGCTCTTTGTCATGAAAGTATCTTATTTCTCCATCAATTTTGAAAGATAGTTTTGCAGGGTACATCAATCTGGGTTGGAGGCTGTTTTCTTTTAGGGCTTGGAATATGTCACTCCAAGCTCTTCTTGCCTTGATGGTTTGTGTTGAGAAGTCTGCTGTGATTCTGATGGGCTTTCCTTTGTATGTGATTTGTTTCTTTTCTCTGACTGCTTGGAGAACTTTGTTCTTCTGTTGAGTTTCTGGAATCTTAACAATTATATGCCTATGTGTAGATTTTTTTTGATCAAGGCTATTTGGAGTCCTATATGCCTCACTTATCTGTATGTCAAGCTCTTTTCCCCTGCTTGGGAAGTTTTCTGCCATTATTTATGTGAAGAGATTTTTTATGTCATCTGCACTCTCTCCTGTTTCTTCATTGAGTCTGATCAGTCTTATGTTATTCTTTTTTGCATCATCTAGCAGCTGCTGGATTGATTTCTCATGTTCCCTTATAATTTTGAAGCAATTTTTCTTTTCCTGGTCACTAATGGCAATCTTATCTTCTCTATCTGAAATTCTGTCCTCACACTGGCTCATTCTGCTGTGTAGACTTTCAATGGAGTTTTTCATGTCCTGGAAATCTATTTGCATCTGTTTCATGGATTCCATTTGTTTCTTATGTTGGGATTCCATCATGTTCCTCAGCTCCTCTCTAGATTTATTAATCATGTCTTGCACTAGGGGCACAATTTCTCCTGTTATCTGAGAAATTATTTCTGATTTCATTTTTTCCAGATCCCCTTTTGTTGCCAGTTCAGTAGGTCCAGGTGGTTGAGTATCAGAGTGTTCCATCTCATTTCCCTTTGGGGTTGCTGTAGGTGATCTGGAAATCTGGTTTTGAGACTTATTTATGTGTTTTCTCATTTCGACTGGGGTGGGGGGCTGTTAGCGCCTGCACGGATTACCTCCTCTGAGCTGGGTGAGGTGGGACTGGGGCTGGGAGCAGTGGTGGGGATGGTGGTCCAAAAGCCCTTTCCTGTGGGCTGGGAGCAGCGGGAGGGATGGTGGCCAGGAAACCCCTTCCTCTGGACCAGGAGCAGTGGGATGTTTGCTCAGAAGCCCCTCCCTCTGGGCCGGGAGTGGTGGGAGGGATGGTGGCCCGGAAGCCCCTTCCTCTGGACCAAGAGCAGTGGGACAGTGGCTCAGAAGCCCCTACCTCTGGGCCGGGAATAGTGGGACTCAGTACCTTGGTCTGGTGGTCTGGTGTCCTCTGCGTCTTTGTAGTGTGGAATCAGGTGGTTGCCCGTCAGCAGCGGGGAGATTCGGTGTCTTCCGCGTGACCCAGGACCTCAGTAGGGCATGCACAGACCTGCCTGTCTGCATGGGGCTGATGCGGCGCGTGTTCCGCGAGACTGGGGACCTCGGTAGGGTTTGGGCAGATCTGCCTGTCTGCAGCGAGGTGATTCGGCGTCTTCCGCGGGACTCAGGACCTGGGTAGGTAGGGCCTGCACAGACCTGCCTGTCTGCAGCGGGCTGATTCCGCATGTTCTGTGCGACTCAGGACCTCAGTAGGGCATGGGCAGACCTGCCCCTCTGCAGCGGGGTGATTAGGCGTCTTCCTCATATCAACTTTTTGACATGGGCTAATACTCTAGGAGAATGAATTGATGATTTACATGTCAGAGAATCTATTTCCTATATTTTAGATAAATTATTCTTCCTCTCTGTACCTTAATAAAAATATTAATAGTGACATCTGAATATAATACAGTCTATGATTTTATTATCTTTTAAATGGAAAAGAAAGGTTTAAAATTATTATATTTTGTTCTACCATACACAGTACAAGCATTTTAAAGAGAATAGAAATTTTTTTCAATGGAAATTTTAGCTCTTTCGCCAAGAGCATTGAAATCAATTTTTTTCTAGGTATATACCTAGAAGAACTGCAGGTATTCAACTTGCTTTCTCAAGTGTGAGAGCTACTCCTTGAGAGGAAATGTGGTATATTTAGAAACTAGGGAATTCTCTGACAAGGAGGCAAATTAATGGGATTAGCGGGTGTGAGATTTGCTAATGAAATTGGTCAGGCTAATTCAGACGTATGAGAATTTGTTGCATTGAGGAAAGCCAAGTAAGAGAATATCAAATTAGTAGTACTCAACCAAACTCCCAAGGGATATACTTTTAAAATCTAAATATGAGTAAAGTTCCAAGGAAACAATTATATTAAGTAAAAATTATTCATTTGGAGTCTAAAGGTGACAATCATCTCAGATCACTAATTTTAGAGTCAGGGAATTTTGCCTTCCAGAGTCCATTTAGCAATGTCTGAAGGTAGTTCTTGTTGTCATCACTGAAGTAGTAATAGCATGAAACTGGCATCTGTGAGTAGAGCCCAGGGATGTTCCTTAGCATACTACAATGTGCAACATGATTCCACAATGAAGAGCCAGCCGGTTCAGAAGTCCTAGTGGAGAAACTCTGCTTCCTTGTCAAAGACAAGTTTGAGAATTCCTGCCTTCTTTGGAAAATCCTTCCTTTTAATATCAGTATAACATTACAAAATCTCTTACCATGATTTATGATGAAATATATATATACTCTGAGCTTTCAGCATATTCCTGAAAACTACATGGAATGTAGGGAATACTGACAAAGGTTGGTAATTGCTATTCTACAATGAGAAATTATTTGACAAAATCCATTAAATTATTTTGCATAGGAATAAGGAAAAACAGTTATGTGTTACAGGCAAATATATCATTTTTCCAGCATTATCTCTAAGACTGAGAAAGTGAATCTCTTATTACCTGCCATGGTTTCAGCACACCTCTCAGATGATGTTAGCAAAGAGACAACATATTGCTTCAACATCTAGTAATATTGCATCCGACTAAAAAAAATCACACAAGCAGTTCCATCTCTTCAAGCTCTTCTCAAGAAAGAGTGTGTGTATGTGTAAGTATCAAGCCTTTGGATTGCATTTATATCATATTTTATATATATTTTAATGCACCGTATAAGAAGCACCACATACAAATCCCTCTTCCCTATAAAATACTCATGTTATTTTAGTTGAGCTTTGAGATCTACCCATTTATAAAGCTAAGTTTACTTTCCCCCAAAGGCTGATTGTGGTATAGCTGTGCATCTTTTCCTCTCCTTCCTGTACACCCTACATGATGAAGAGTGTCCTATCTACATCGCCTGACAATGGAGAGTAGCCATATTCTACATATGGAGAATGGAGAGCAGATAACTAATTCAAGAGAATTTGGTTCACAGACAAGCAATTTACATGCATCAGGATCAAAACAAACAAACAACATGGAGACAGACCAGTTGAAGTCCTCCCAGAATTTGCTACTGGGCAAAGAATCTGAGACAGGAACTCTAAGCACAGACATCATGACACAAAATTAGGGCTGTCCTGCTTTTATTTGAAATGAGGCATGAAGAATAAAAAAAGATGCCAGTCTATAGGGAAAGAAAATATAGAAAGATGTAGAAAATGAGGGCTGGGAATTTAGATCAGTGTTCCTTCGCCTGCCCTACAAGCGTGAGGTCCTGAGTTTGATCTCCAATACCAAAAGAAAAAACAGAAAGAAAGAAAGAAAGAAAGAGAGAAAGAAAGAAAGAAAGAAAGAAAGAAAGAAAGAAAGAAAGAAAAAGAAAGAAGAAAGATGCAGAAAATGGCTAAAAGTTCGCCACCTGCTGTGCAAGAGCAAGGACCCGAGTTCAATCTCCGGTACCAAAAAAAAAAAAAAAAAAAAAAGAAAATGGCTAGAAGAGGCAGAGTTCATTAATAGAGAATGAATGATCGAGTTCAAGAACACTTTCATTTCTATTTCTAGCTCTTTTGAGGTCTGAACATGTTCAGTACTTCAACTCTTTGTGATCCTTTGTATCACTACATCTAACCTCACTTTTCTTGGGCTAAATTGAACTAATATTTTTTTCTTCCAAATCAAAAGCTATAATAATGATGTTGATCATGACATATGTATATCAGAATCTCATAAACAGTAATTATACATATTAAGGGCGGAGAAAAACTCAAATTATCACCTGGTCCATGTCCCCAGCTTGAGAAAAAACAAGTACTATGAGGAATCTGAGACCTAGATATCTTAAAAGACTTTAAAATAAGGGATAATATTTGGTTTTGATTTAGTTTGTTAACTAGAAGTTTAAGGAGAGAGAAGGAAATTGTATCTATCTTCTATCAAAACACTACCTCTCAAAAATAATGAAAATTATCAAGAAAAGTCACCTGGAGACAGGGGTAAGAAGAGTAACCATTACAAGGAGAGAAGGAAAACCCAGAACTTGTACCTCACAAAAATGAGGTTAAGTGGAAAATGATCTGATAAATAAATTTAAACTATAATTAAAATGTATCCTAAATCAACCCTTTCTAATAGAAGCTCTTTTCAAATAAGTATTTTTCATATCAGGGTCATGATAAGTGCATTATGCAAAAGAAATTCATCATTGAATCCTTTGGATTTACCATTACCTTATAATCTTTTCTTTGCACCTTCTCTTCTTGCTTTAACTATTGATATGTTTGTTGTATTTACTTACAAGCTGTGTTTTGTTACAGTACTTTTGAAACACATATATTCTTCCTACCATCATCACCAAAGCCCATGTTTTTACTTATTACTGGGTTTTTTTTTTTTTCTTTCTCACCAACTGTAGCCCAGTGTGTGCCTCAGGGAACATAATCTTCTTTTACCTCTGTCTCATCCTAAAAAGCCCTATTTGGTTTATCCATCTGTGTAGTTGGAATTTTTGTCAGTGTTGTATTCTGAAAAATATTGGAATTAATTAACCCATTGGGTGAACAAAAACATTTAGCACTGTGGTCCTAAACCAGGTGAGAACCATGGAAGGAAACCACATAGGGCCACATGTGTGACACACTAGACACTAACATGCACTTCCTTTCCAATGGAATGAACTGTGTGAGCTTCCCTATATGAAACTCTGAGACTGTGCTAAAACAAGAGTTTTAGTATGTGTATTCCATATAGCCCTGACCAGTGGTGGCAAGCCTATGGCACACGTGCTGTGGCAGGCTCTTTTTATCATTGAAAGCTCTAAAAGGTTCGCCGTCACTGGTCTAGACACTACAAAGATTCATTTTAATTAAAAATATAAAAACCCATGGGCAGGCATGGTGGCACATGCCTGTGATCCTAGCACTTGGGAGGCTGAGGCAGAAGGATTGCTGTGAACTACAAAGTGAGACTCTACCTTAAACAAGCAAAAAAAAAAAAAAAAATATATATATATATAGCCACTATATCCACTGTCTTAAAGTCGATAGTGTATAATTTATGTTTCACTTAGTAACTGTTATTTATATTCTATAATCTCAACAATCACAAGCTCAAATAATTAGAGTTGTGTCTATGGTACTATATATTAAAATGTTTGACCTGAAGCAAAAACAAAAACTTTAGAAATAACCTGAGTCAGAGATCTTGTAGCCAGGTCCCAAAGATATACCTGCAATTTCAGCTACTAAGGATGCTGAGGCAGGAGGATCATAAGTGGGAGGACAGGTTGGGCAATTTAGTGAGGATCTGTCTCAAAATTTATAACCTGTTCTCATTCTGAAGTTCCCTCTACTCTAAGTACTCAGAATGCACAGTGGTTCTTTTCTCCACTGACATCTCCCTAATAAGAAGACAAAATTATTGAGAAGGAGAATATAAGTTTAACAAGGTTTTGCATTAACCTCAAGAGTCAGAGTTGGCTTCCCTGAAGGGGAAGGTGGAGGAAAAAAAAAATGTATACGATATTGAAGGCAACACTTGGTAATTATCAAATGGAAAACAAAGGAGAAGGGGATGTCAACCACAATCATCCCATTTTTTAATGAAACGGGTAGATGGATTACAATAAGAAGACTTGAACATTTGGGGCTAAAGATAACCTATTTATTTTGGATGGCTTTGTGCTGTGGATGTCAGTAGCACATTCAGGTAAAGGTGCCAAGTAAATAGTGATGTATCAAATATAGGAAAGAGAGAGCTCAGAAATACAGATATGTGAGTCATTAGGAATAAGTGAAGTCATGGGAATGGATTAGCACACCATGGAGACAGTCTAAGCTCAGAAGAGGATAGTATCCCTGGGAAATTTGATTCCAGGATTAGTCACTCACTTCGTTGAGCTCCCTCAACACTCCCCTCCTGCTCTGGTTACAGCACTTGCCACATAATTGTGTAATAAGTTTTCAGTCTCAATAGATCCTGAGCTACTCAGAGCAAAAGTTCCTATTCTGTGTCTTATCATAGTGCATAGTGAAATATGAACTAAGTCATCCTGTATATTTGGGGACTTTGTATTGATACTAAGCATAGTAGTCCTAAGTCATCTTGTTGTGGTCCAATTTCCTAAAAATTCTGTCACCCTTAGATAGAATTTGTGAGGACTTTTAGATACCTGAAATAATTAATAATCCAGAAGTTTCATTCCCTTCAACTCAAGATTAATGGATCTATATTATTCCTTCTAAAATAGGGAATTGATAAATTTTAGGGGATAATAAAAGTATATGGACTTTAAAACAAACTCACTCTTTAGGATGAATGAATAGTAATTTTATATAAAATACTAAACATTTTAGATTATATCAAATTAAAGTTCATTAATATTTTTAGCAGTAATTCTCATCAGTTAGGAAGTATAAAACTATAGTAAAGATTTAAAATGAACCTTTATTCAGTAAAATTTTGGGGTTCATTTACAAGTTAGTCAGTAGTCAAAATATCAAATATTAGGTTCATGATTTATTTATTAGAAGAATGATTCATAAACTTCACTGAAATTTAAAGCCACATGATTATACATGATATACTAGGTTTTTTAAGGTTCCTAAGTTCAAGAGATTCATAGAATATTAGTGTTTCCATTTTCCTCAATATCTAACTAAGAACAGAAATAAAATCAGATGCATGGAAAATTTAGTGGAATATTCAGAATGTTTTAACTGAATGTACTTAGCTGGACTATGAATGCATGGCCAGAATGTTAATCAGTATATGATATGGTTAACACATAGAAGCTATGCTAGTTTTGAAGTCAAGTAAACTGAGAATAGATAGGAGAATCAGCATTAACTCAATTCTGTGACCCATGCTACTTAAAAGATATGAAAAAAATCAGGCAAGAAAGCAGTTTTCCCTTGTGATTTAGGATCTTATGATGTATGCAGAGCTTAAGAAGAAGCATTCTATAGCAAGAATTTTCCATCTGCTACTATTTTGTTAGAATACAATAAGGTTTTAGGAATTCTTAAAATTCACAGAGTGGGAAGGGAGGATATTGTGGCTTAGATGGATGACCCCACCAAAAAAAGGTCTCATGTGCTCATAGGCAGGGCTTTTGGAAGGCAGCTGAATCATGGTAGGTCAATACAGCTTTCTTGTGAGAAGAGGGGAGTGGGAGAGTGATATGGGAGCATGTATCTCCCTCCCTAGTTCCTTCCTTCTGTCACTGCTTCCTGGCTGCCATGATGTGAACACTTTTCCTCAAAGGCAGACCCTTCCATCATGACATTTTGTTTGGTCTATCTACCATGGACTGAAATTTCTAAAATTGTGAGCCAAAATAAACCTCTCCTCTGTTACCTTGTGGGTGTTGTGTATTGTGTTTCAGCAATAAGGTAAGTGATTAAGACAAGGAATTGTTATGAGCCACAGTAATGTTCTCAAAAACCAAGAAGATCTGGTATCTCTTAGAGCTTTTGTTGCCTTCCCAGTAAGGAATCCACTGGACGTGTTCAGAAAGCCAGATTTTAATCAAATGCTCACTGAACTGTCCTCCTAAAGGGACTGTTGATGATGGTCTCTGGGAAGTCCCTGAGAACTCTCAAAATAAATAGCAAAATAATCCTAAAGCCCAGATGTCAGTGTTGCTATGCTTACCTCTGTCCCCTTCCTCTCTCTCTGGGCATTGTTTCATGTTGTTTAAAAAGTGCTATTCAGAGGTGATCATCATCAACCTTGTGGTGGTCTTCCTTCTCTCTCTGCTTAAAAAGAAATCATTCCACAGATACTTTTATCACACGTGTCATTAATTTTCCCCCAAGCTATTTATTTGGTCACTTCATTGTTCACTACTTATCTCCTTTCCTACTCAATCCTAGTTTCTCTTAATAACCAGTTAATAATTTGGTACATACCATTTTACATATTTACACATGCTTGTTAAATTGTATATATATATATATATATAGAGAGAGAGAGAGAGAGAGAGAGAGAGAGGGAGAGAGAAAGCTTTGGTCAATGATTTAAAAAATTCATTGTATTGTATTCACTTCTGTGAGTCGTTTCTTAATGACATAGACAGAAATCCCTCCAAATCAATGGGTGGAAACATAACTCATTCTATGTAATGACTGTGCATATAATATGAATACAATATAAACTATTCAATTATTATCTTATTCATAATCACTGAAATTGTTTTAGATTTTTATAACTAAAATAAGGTTGATATATGATTCTTATAACTAAACTAATGAGAGAGAGCGAGAGAGAGAGAGACCACCAAAAAATGTATACATCAGGAAAAGAAAAGCTTGTATAAATATTTAGATACTAAATTTATTGAGACAGGTTGGTAATGTAGCTCTGGGGTGCCCCACCTGCCTGGCAAGTGCAAGGTCTTGAGGTCAATCCCTGGTATTGCACAAAAAAGAATCCACAAAACTAAATTTATTGAGACATCATGAGAATAATACAAGTTACCTTTGGCCTCTACAATTACAAGAGGTTCTCAGAGTGGTGGTCATTAGCTTCCAGACATTTGCTGCTGAAGTATGTATGTATATATTTTCTGGTCTCTCTCTCTGTCTCTCTCTCTCTCTCCCTCCCTCCCTCCCTTTCTCTCTCTCTCTCTCCATATAAATATAAATATCTTGCATATCCTTTCTCAGCTTAGCTCACTTCATAGTAGGCTTGGCTTTCTTTGGTCACTATGAACACACAAGGTTCAGTACAAAATAAGTACCAAAATATGTGCATATATCAGAAATACTGGTGCTTTCATCTTTTGGTTTTTTATGAAGCCTTGATTTGGAGCTTAATATGATAATTTTCTAAGGTAAATAAAGATAAAATCGTAGGTTGGTCCTTTGCAATTATCATTTTCTAAATGTTGAACTTAACCCAAATGTGTAAAAATCATCCAGTATGGCTGTAAAATAGGGTTTACAGAACTAATATGCTACATAATGTCCACATGGACCCCCCTCCTGTCGTTCACACTCATTGAGCATCTGTTCAAACTTCTGTTAGTCTTTGAGTCTGGCTATAAGTATTTTTGCAGAAGTTACTGGAGAGGACCCTAGTACTGTATACCTTAAAATGAGAGAGAAAAAAAAAGGAAGAAAGAAAACTCTAGGAATTTCTTTGTGAGAGAATGAAAAATGATTTGAGTATTCTACAGCTAATAATTTTGATAAACTTAGTTTTCTTTTGATGAAGAATCATAGTCCTCCTTGAGCCTGTCACAAACATTAAACACCTAAGTACATTAAAGATAAAGACTAGCCCAAACTAGGGATACAATCTCTACGCTAGTATTTTGCTAAAACAAGTTGAGCTGTCAACTAAGTATTTGACTAAAGTAGACTTTCAGAACAATAATGAGATATGGCATTAGGAATTAGGGGACTTGAAATATAATTAAAGACTCATTGCTTATTAGTCCTGTGATTTTGGAGCAAATCTGTCCACTAGTCTGAAATTCAATTACTTTATGTGTGTTACAGGCAGGAACACTATTAGTAAGACTGTTCAAACGATTAATTGAAAGACTGCAGCCCTAAAAATATAAAATTATAATTGATTAAATAAGGAAAATAAACTAATTTTATTGGTATGTTTTAGATATACATAATGATAACATTCATGATAAGGAATTTTTATCTGTACATGATATATCTTGTTTCTTCTCTTATTCCCATTCCTCTCCTCTCACTTCAACCCCTTTTGCCCTCCTTATTTGCAAAAGTTTTGTTTCCATATGTACTATCTTTCTTTCTTGTCCTTTCCTTCATTTCCTGCTCCTCTCTTCCTTGTTCTCTTCCTATTTGAATATTTTCTTACAGTTTCCTAATATCTATTATACATTTTGGTTCTTATTTACATTTTCAGTTTCTCACACCAGAGAAACAATGTGGTATTTAAATATGTATGTCCAATTTATTTCACTGAAGAGTATGGTCTCAAGGTGTACCCATTTAAAAGAGAATATCTCAAACTTATCTTTATGGCAGAGTAGTGGTCCATTGTATCACACAAAATCCGTATCTTCTTTATCCATTCATCAATTGATGGGCATTTGGGTTATTTCCGAGATTTAGCTAGCACAAACTGTGCCACTATAAACAAGGCATATATCGTTGTGGTATGATGCTTTCAGGAAGATACCAATAAGAGGAGTAACTGGGTCAAATGGAACTTCTAGTTCTAGTTATTTGAGGAATCAGCTGTACCTGTTCTATCTTCCAACAGATATAATGTTTCTGTTTTAATATTTAGATCCTTGATCCATTTCAACTTTAGTTTAGTGCATGGTGAAAGATATGGGTCTAGTTTTAATCTTTGGCATGTGGAAAGCCAGTTTTTCCAACACCAATTATTAAAGAGGCTATCTTTCTTCCAGTGCAGTGATTTGGCCCCTTTGTCAAAGATGAGGTAGTTGAGTATGTTTAGAATTGTTTTTGCATGTTCTAATCTGTTCCATTGATCCTTGGATTTTTTTTTTTGCCAGTACCATGTTGTTTTCATTATGGAAGCTTTGTAGTATGATTTCAAGTCAGGGGATTTTGATGCCCCCTGACTTGCCTTTGTTGCCCAGAATTGCTTTTGCTAGTCTAGGTCTCTTCTAGTTCCAAATGAATTTTAGGGCTGTTTTCTCCAATTCTATTGGTATTGGTATTTTGATTGGGATTACATTAAATATGTATAACAATTTTGGAAGTATGCCCATTTTCACTATATTAGTTCTTATTACCCAAGAACAAGGGCTATCTTTCCATTTTCTGATATCCTAGTCAATCTCCTTTTCATAGTACTGTAGTTTTTAATGTAAAGATCTTTTACTTACTTCATTAGATTGATTTCCAGGTATATTGTTTTGGAGGGAAGCTACTGTAGAAGGTGTTGTTTCCCCATTTTCCCTCTCAGTGAGTTTTTATTTGTGAATAGGAATGCTATTGATTTTTGAGTGTTGACTTCGTATCCATCTACACTACTGAATTGGGGTATTAAATCTAGAAGTCTTTGAATGAGTTTTTGGGGTCTTCTATGTAAAGTATCATGTCATCTGCAAATAATGACAACTTAACTTCTTCCTTTCCTGTCCTATTTCTTTTATTTCTTTCTCTTGTGTAATTGTTCTGATTAAAATTTTCAGAACTATATAGAATAAGGATGGTGATCGAGGACATGCTTGTCTTGTTCCTAATTTTTGAGGGAAAGCTTTCAGTTTTTTCCATTTAGTATGATGCTGACTGTTGGTTTGTCACACATGGATTTTGTCATATTGAAATAAAGACCATATATTCCAATTTTCCATAGGGGTTTTATCATGAATTGGTGTTGGACTCTCTCAAATTCTTTTTCTGCATCTATTGAGATAATCATAAAATTTTTGTCTTTGGCTCTGTTAATATGTGAACTGCATTTATTGATATGCATATGTTGAAACATCCTTGCATCCCTAGGATGAATCCTACTTGGTGTATAATCTTGATTTGCTCCATTTTGTTTTCCAGTATCTTACTGAGGATTTTTGCATGTATGTTCATTAGGGAGATTGGGCTGCAGTTCTCTTCTTTGGGTCCATCCTTCTCTGGTTTTGGTAACAGGGTGGTGCTTGCTTCTAGGAATCAATTTGGGAGGATTGCTTCCCTTTCAATTTCATTAATGAGTCTGAGGAGTAGTGGCATTAGATCTTCTATAAATTTCTTATAGAATTCACCAGTGAATCTTACAGGACCTAGGCTTTTCTTTCTTGGTAGGTTTATAATTTCATTGATTGATATTGGATTATTTTGAATTTTTATGTCTTCTTGATTCAGCTTTAGTAATTCATATGTTTCTAGGAATCTGTCCATTTCTTTTGTGTTTTTTATCTTATTAAAATATAGGTACTCAAAAAAGGCATTGATGATGCTTCGGATTTCTGAAGAATCTGTTGTGAGTTTACCCTTTTCATTCTTAATTGCATGGATTTGAGTCTTTTCTTCTTTTGATAATGTTGGCTAAGAGTTTATAAATTTTATATATAATCTTTCAAAGAACAGACTCTTCAATTCACTGATTCTTTGTATTTTTTCTTAGTTTCTATTGCATTAATTTCTGCTCTGATCTTTACACTGGGGTATTGAGGTCCCCAGTTACAACTGTATTAGTGTTTATTTGATTTTCTGTGTCCGTTAATATTTGTTTTATATAGTTGAGTGTGCTGGTATTTGGTGCATATGTATTTATGATTATTATCTCTTCCTCTTGTATTGTTCCCTTCACTAGTATGCAGTGACCTTTTGTCTCTCTTAATCAATCTTCACTTGAAATCTACTTTGTCTGTAAATAGAATAGCTACCATATATTTCTGGATTCATGTAACATAGAGTATTGT
This sequence comes from Heterocephalus glaber, assembly GCF_053883595.1. NCBI lineage: Eukaryota > Metazoa > Chordata > Mammalia > Rodentia > Bathyergidae > Heterocephalus > Heterocephalus glaber. Next base: position 39,625,904 of record NW_028258325.1, on the reverse strand, counting down.
TTTCCATCCCTTGACTTTAAGTCTATGAATTTCTTTTTGAATTGAATGTGTTTCTAACATACAGTATATTGTTAGATCTTGTTTTTTAATCAATTCTTCCAGCATGTTTCTTTTGATTGGTGAATTAAGACCATTTACATTGATATTTATGTATTGACTTATCCTTGTCATGTTATTTTCCTAATATTGATTCTTTTTCCTTCTCTGTTCAATTACTTGCCTTGCCTGGTGGATTCATTCTGTTAGGGTTCATGAAGTTGTAGTCCTTATTATCTCTTTCTAGAATGTCCTCCAAAATATTTTGGAGTGGTGGTTTGGTGGTCATGAGTTTCTTCAGGAGGTCTTTGTCATAGAAGTATCTTATTACTCCATCTATTTTGAAAGAGAGTTTTATGGGGTACATCAATCTGGGATGAAGGTTGTTGTCTTTTAGGGCTTGAAATACTTCACTTCAAGCTCTCCTTGATTTGAGGGTTCGTGTTGAAAAGTCTGAGTGATTCTGATGGGCTTTCCTTTATATGTGATCCTTTTTTTTCACTAACAGCTTTTAATATTTTGTTCTTGTGTCAAATTTCTGGAATCTTGACTATTATATGCCTTGGTGTAGATTTTTTTATCATGGCTAATTGAAATTAGATACTCCTCATTTAACTGTATGTCAAAATCTTTTTCCATGCTTGGATAGTTTTCTGCCATTACTTCTGTGAACAGGTTTTTTATGTCATTTGCACTATCTTCTGCCTTTTCATTGACTCCGATCAATTTTGTGTTATTCTTCTTTGTCTTCTTTGTTATTCTTCTTCTGTGTCTTCTTTATACAGCAGCTGTTGCATTGATTTTTTATAGTCCCTTGCTATTTTTAAGAAATCTTTCTTTACATGATTGCTAACTTCAATCCTGTCTTCTATATCTGATATTATATCCTCACATTGGTACATTCTGCTGCATATAATATCAATGAAAATTTTAATCTCCTGGATATCTGAATCTGTTTCATGGGTTCTATTTCTTTCCTATGTTGAGTGTTCATGGTTTCTACCACTTTTCTGAGCTTCTCTGTCTTTTTATCTGTATCTGCTCTAGATTCACTAATCATGTCATTTATTATGGTTGCCATCTCTAGTTATCTGAGATATTATTTCAATTTGATATTTTTTAGAGCCTTATTCATCTGCTTGGTTACTTCTGCAGTTACCATTTCACAGAGTCCAACTTGGTGGTTTTCAAATTGTTCCACATCATTGTTCCCTGGATCTGCCTTTGGTGAACTGGAAGTCTTGGCTTGCATCTTGCTTCCATGGCTTCTCATTTTCCAGTTTTTTTTTTTGTTGTTGTTGTTAAACTCCTGGGTTGATGCTCATAAATTGCTTATGGCAGTTAGGTTTATTGCTAGTATCGAGAACCCTTAGGAAATGACTAATTTTCAGAGATGACTTCCAGATTTATCTGGCTTTTGGGTTTTGAATCTGTTGTAAGATCCTACCTCTTCAATTTACTGGAGATGAGAAGTTGTTGCCTATTTGGTCTAGCCCTTGGTTCTTTGACAGTGGCCTATAGTATTCTTTATGATATGAAGGCAATCCCAGTTTTGGCATACCAGGAGAAAGTTAAAACAATTATGTTACCTTGGCTAAAGTAGCACACTCAGTAATAACAATAGCATCAAACACAGCCTAGAAAATGACAAACTGTGGTAACTATTAATTTGCTTCCTTTAACTGTATGAACTAGCTTTGTGATTATATAACAAAATCTAAAACAAACCATAAACTATACACAGTAAATATTTCCTCAATATGGCAATTTTACCCTCAAGAAAGAAAATTTAAAAGGGGTTATGGGGGAAAAATAGAGAGGTAGAAGAAGAAAAGGAAATTAGAAGCAAAGCTGCAGAACAAAAGAAAATCACACAAACTTTGGGAAACTAGTGAAGAAGACAGGAGGGAAAGATAGAAGGAAGAAATAAAAACAAGAGCAGAACAAAACAACAACAAAACTAGAAACAATGTTCACATTCATATATAAAAACAAGAACAAGCAATAAAGAAAAAAGAGAAAAAAGCAAAAAAAAAAGAAAAGAAAAGAAGAAAAATAAATTGTCCACTTCAGGGTGTGTCTTTGCTCTCGCTGGTAGATGGAGTGGGCAGACAGAGCCCAGATCTGTGCCAATTAATGCTAGCAAGCCTGCACCTTTAGTTCTACTGAGGTTTAGTCTGGTTTCTGGCTGTGATGCTGAAACCCAAGTTGTTCAGTCTGCAACACTCCCTGTGCTTCCTGATAGTCTGAATTTGGCTCTGACTTGAACTTGGCTCCACCTCATGCTGACACTGGGAACTGCTAGATGGATCCAACCTGCAGGTCCTCTGAGTTCTGAGTTCAGTTGGCCCTTCTCCAAAATGGCAACCAGCCAATTGCCCTCTCCTGGAGGACATCTGAACCAGGATAACTCACCAGCCACTGCAGTCTGCTGCATCCACCACTCCATTCCACTGGTGCATTTCTTTGTGGAGGCCTCTGGAGTTGCCAGTATTCACCATGCATCTGCAGGTTTGAGCTACCCCTCCCACTCTGTGAGCCAGGGCTCAGGCAGAAAGCACCACTTACCACCTCCTTCTTCTTTGTTGAGGTCCCTCTCTTTGCTCTCCCCATGGGCTTCAGTTCTCACTTCAGATCCTTGCTGGTTCCCAGGGACCCACTTCTCTCCTTCTTCTCTTCCTCACATTGCTATATTCCAGGATCTGAACACCAAATCTCAAGAGGCTGTTTCTCTGTTGATCAACATTTTGCCATCTTCCTGGAAGTCCAGGGAAATAAACTAATTTAAAGCATGGTACAGAAGAGTACCATGTACTATAGTAGGTAAAATATTTTCACTCTCTTTGTCTCAGTTTTTACATTTACCCCCTAAATACTTAATAATGACACCTGCCTATTCATGAATGTTTATATGATCAGCACTTTGCTAGGTGCTTTGCATATATTTACTATACTAAGTACTCAAAACTCAAGAACCACCCTATGAAGTTGGCAGTAGTATCTTCCTTTTATGAATGAGAGTGTTTAATGGATGTTCAGACTGCTGACTCTGCTCAAAAACATTGCAGCTGTAATTTGAACCCAGGTCCATCTGACTCAGAAGTCATAGTTCTTTCTACTTTTATCACATTAGGAGGGATGGCTTCAGCCTGTACCACAGGCACAAAAGGTTTTACTCCCAGAATGTAGTTTTTATCTCTGGCCTAAGGCTGACTTCTGCCTTGCTTTTGTATGGATTCCAATTAATCATTAGCATTCAGTTCTAGTGTAGTTTTCTCAGTTCTCTCTGATGTTTTATCCATGAATTCCCCTTCACCAGCCAGAGATGGTAATGAACAGCCACTGCCACCCTCTTATCTTTGTGCCAGTTGACATCCCCAAGGAATACTAAATACAATCAATTGTTCATCACTGCACTGGATGATTCTTCAGATGTTAAATGAGGGAAAGCCAGGATTTTTGTTCCATAGTAATCCTCATGGGTAACGGGAGTAGAATAATTTTCTTTTGGTATGATGGCATTCACATTCAAAAGCCTGCCAAAGTATTTTACCATTTGCAAGTTAAAGTCTCATTAAATATTAGTTACAATAGGAACTATATTTCTCTTTCTAGAAATTATTTCTAAGTGACTGTCAAATGAAATGCAAATACTATAAGTGCATAGAAGCTATGTACACATAGTTGTACACATATAACTCTGTTGGACAAGTGAGTGAGCATAAACTGATTGAGGGAAGGGGGTTCTATGCTTTACTTCTGTGGCCCAAGCACTAACCTGAGGGAAAGCTGAAGAAAGGAGTGTCCATGGCCCAAACAGAATTATGCTCACCCCACTTTAAATGTGGTCCTTCATCTTCATCTTCATTCCTGTGAATGGTGTAATCAATCACTCACTCAATTGACCAAACTGGAAACTAATGTTCTCTAGACCAGTGATGGCAAATCTTTCAGAACCTTCAATGACACAAACAGCCTTTTATGGCATGTGTGCTCTAGGCTTGCCACTACTGCTCTAACTCCTTCCTTTCTTTACATTCCTCATTAATAATGAACAAAATTTGGCATTTTTATTTCATAAAATATTCCTTTATTGTATGTATATTTACTGCAATCTAGCTTGACTTTCTCATGTCTAATTTACTGAAATACACATCTAACTAACCACACTAATCTAATAAATACACATCTAATGTTTTTCTAGTCTTCCTCTTTTCTAGTGCATTTACTATATACCAGGTAAGTGGAGTTTTTCATTTTTAAAAATTGTATCTATGATCATATTACTCTCAAGATTAAATTTTTCATAGCTACTTAGAGTTGAGGATAAAAACATAAAGTCCTTAATGGCAAAGGATATCCTCCCTGTTCCTTTCTTATCTCTCTAGTCTCACTTATTAATTGTTTCTTCCTTTACTGTACCATCCAGCTACTCTGCCTCTCAGTTCTTCAAACATCATATTTTCTCCTGGTATAAAATCTTTTTGGAATGGAACATTTATTCCTCCTCTCTTGCTTTTTCACCAGCCTCTCCCTACTGACAAGAGCTTTAGATTAGAAATCAAACTAGTATATCTTTTTCTCCCTGGTCAGGATTGAGAAAGTCTGGGTTTGTCTCTCCCATAGGCTCTTGTCTAACCATATCATTATAGCCTGTGCCAGTCTATCAGAAAATAGACTGGCTGTTCTTATATTTCCTCCACCAAACTCTGAACTCCACGGAATCATATCTACCTTATGATATCCCTGTGTTGAGGCTAGGTCCTGCCATGTAGCAGATGCCTAATGAACTATTCATTGAGTGGATCAATAAGTGGGTTGGAATGAGAAGATATCCAGAGACAAAATGATCCACTTTTAAAAAGTTATCAAACAACCGTGAATAGCACTTTGGCCTAGAAAGTGCATTGAGGTTCTGCTTAAAATTAAAAGCAAAAAGTTATCAAACAATTACAATTTGTAGCACAGATAAGATATATTATGGAGAACAAAAGATTAGGAGGTAATATGAGAGGAGATGTAAGAGATAAAAACATTAAAAGGAATTAAATGGACCTAGATTGGTTGTTATGGATATGAGAAATGAAGTAAAGAATATAAGTACTAAGAGTAGGAATTTAGGGAAAGATGATGTATTTGAGTTGAATATTAATTTGAAGTGTTTGAGGAAGAGATATAAATGGTAAAGCATAAGATATTAATGACAAGAAAGGCTCACTTTTGAGGTACCTTATTTTGTTCAATTTTAGTATGCTTCATTCAATGTAGGGGAGATATATGGTTCAGGTTAGGTACTAGGAAAAAAAAAATGACCCAGAAAAAGAAATTTACCTGAATATTTTATCATCCACCCAATAAAAATCCTAATTAAACTGTGTGGCCATACTCCAACACATTTCTTTTTAGAATATTTAAAAGGTTTCTATTTAGTCACATTTTAAGCTTTACATTATGTAAAATGTTTATTGAAAATAAATTACCGTTTAAAACCTATGTGGGAAACTTGGTTTGCTAAGAATGTACCTGAGGGTCTGTGGACATGGGCTTTATATCGCTGGCAGTCAAAATCCCAGAAAGCGAGCTATTCTGTCTAGTAAAATAAGAATCTTGACCTAGATCAACTCACACTGATGCTGAATGTGCACAATAATTTGAGCTACTGAGTATGATTCAGAGGAGCAAAGTCTTCAGAAGTAGATTTCAGATCTACATCTTTGATAGTTACTCTCAAGGAGAGGCAGGCATGTTGCCACTGAGTTAAACCCTTGGCCTCTCAAGGAGATTATTAAACTATTCATTTTTGCATCATAATTTGAGTAATAGTAACCTGAATATTTTCTAAGTGCTCTTCAAAATTCTAAATGAGAAATGCCTATGCTTTCATTAGACCTATAAAATTCTCTTCCTGTCTCCATTTATAATGTCATTTCCTATTTTATCAGTTTCCTCCAGTATTCTCTTTCCAGTTCAGCAATGAGAAGGCATGCTTAGAAACTTCACCTAGTGTTGTTCTATAAATGCACATTTTCGTGAGTACCAAAAAAGAAAAAGGGAGAGAGTGAAAAAATACTTTTACTATCTTTACTTTGTGTGTCTTCCTGTTCTTACAACTTATTTCTGCTTTGAATATTTTTTTGTAAAATATATAAACTCTGGAATTCTAGAAATTGAATCCTCTACTCAGAAGTGAGTGGAAATCAAGAATCAGCAAGTAATGCAGGCACTGTGCACTATCTGCAACCATAACGCAGAATTTTGTTTGTAGAGATCAGCTTGAGTTCCCTCCAATCTCCCAGACCTTGCTATGGCCATTTCCCCATCCTGAAGATGAGAAAGACTGAAGGACAAGGTGTCTTTGTGGAAATGAAACAGAAATCTTTAGGGAGGAAAAAAAGGCTGTGCTGATGTACTTTTTCTTCTTCATGGAGCGATGTGTATTTTAGTACAGTGTTAAAAATCCTCAAGCAATTTCTCTCATAACACAAGTTTAAAAAGTTATCTATGAATGAGTCAGCCTGAGAGTTGTCATGGTAACAATCCTCATCTCTCTGGAGCCATTTCCCTTCTGATGTTGCTATTGAAATACCTTAGTTTTGAGAGTATCTGAAATTCCCATTGCATTTAAATATTCATTACGTTATACATTCATTCTCTAATTTTGCAAGATTACCTGATGAGGAAATCATTTTTAGAGATTTATAAATAGATATGCTGTCTTGCTCACTTCTTCCACAAGATAAAAGGTAAATCCACAAAATCCTTCCAAAGTTCACCTCTCTCCCTCTCCCTCTCTCTCTCTCTATCTCTCTCTCCTCTTTTTTCTCCACTCCCCATGTCTAAATTTGTTCATGTAAGCGTGTAACTGGTATCCTTCATATTTGAATATTTGAAAAGGAAACTCTGAACAGAAATCATGAGGCTCAAATTTCAAGACAGTAGTAGTTGAAAATATTTGTGGGCTTACCACATTGCAAACCACTCATAAATGCAAATGATGTTGTAGTTTATTATGTAGTGATGATGGTCAGAACCCATGTGGTTTTCAGATTTATACACCACAGAAGATTTTGGCAGAAGAAAATTGCTTGCAGTGTCCATTCCTCGAAAAAGTGCAGAATTTTGTTTCACAAGGAAGGTTGTCAATAATCTTACTCAACTTACATTTCCAACATCTTTCCACCTTGACTGCTTGCTCACCCTAGCATCTGCTGTGGCAGACATGAAGGGATCCAATATTTTTTAAATTCCTGTATTTTCCCATGTCCTTGTCTTTGGTTGTATTTTATCTTACTATTGAAAGTCAAATTCCTACCTGCAAGTCCCAAGCAGATTCTAGTTATTCAAATCATGAGTACAAATCAAATTACTCTCCACTTATTTTGCTCTTTGTTACTTGGTTAATATTTCTGCTATAGTACTTACACTATGTTCTCTTTGGCATATATGGTCATGATTTGTCTATTTTATCTCTCTCCCCATTCTATGCACTTAAGGGTATGATCTATATGTCATTCTTCTCTGTGTACCCACAAAGTTTTGTGCAGAAGTCCTTGCCAATATTCATTAGTTTGAAATAACTTGATGACAAGTAAATGAAACCTTCTCACTGTAGTTTAAGAAAACAGCCACAGAGAAACTTTGAGGTTCTGGTTGTTCATGACATCATAGGCCACTCATAAGGCATCTAGTTTCAATCTGAAGCTGGGCTCTTTTTTTATACAGTATATGTGAATAAGCTATTTACTAGTTGAGCATAATACTCTGTTAGCTACAGTTGTTTCCCTACAATTAATTTCTGTGCTCTGCTTTTAGAAATTGTAGCAGTATACAGCTACAGAGTATAGAATTTGGACTCAAATTGATCTTAATTCAATCCCAGCTTTGTCTTTTACTAGCTCTATTACCATGTCAGTTAACCTTCCTGAAATAATTCCTCATCTGCCAAACTGGAATCGAGGTAGTATAATAAATTACTTAGCATAGCAGTTGTTATTCATTTATCCATTCAACAAATAGTAAATTTACAGTAAATATAACTTAAGGCTAAGACAAAAGGTTGTTTTATTTCAATTTTGTTACACAATCACTAGACATTCCCTTGTGATTGTAAATAAAATAGTATTCTTTGGGCATGAAAGGCCCACAGACAATAATTTTCACACATATTTGGTTATACTTAGGCTCAATTACTTTCTCAGGCTAGCTACAATTCACTCTGTAGAGAAATAATTCATACAGACTAGGCAGTGGGCTATGGATTGTTTTAAACTATCTATTCTGTTCATCATACTAGGTATGATCACAAAATAAAGTGATTATTAACTTAAACTAAATTTATTGCAGTAAAAGACACACATTCTCAAAATACTCCCTCTCACTTTGATTACACCTATCTCATCATGCTTGTCCTTGCCACTTTCTAAAGCAGTTTTGGAAGTCCTCTTTTGTGAACAATTTTAGGTGTGCTCTTGTATTCCCTTGATATCTTGAATCAATTGAAAATGTTTACCTTTCACAGTCATTTTGACTTTGGGGAAGACCCAGAAGTCACACAGTGCCAGATCTGGCAAATAAGGTAGAAGAGGACACACCATAATGTATATACAAGCTGACCTTCTTGTTGGATGGCACTCACCAACAGCATTCTCTGTATTTTTTATTACACTTCATAAAGGCATGAAAGAGGTCTCCCTATACTGCTTCTGAAAGCAGCATAAGTGGTTTGAAGTGAAGTGGAGTGTTTTTAGGGGGGTTAATGCCAATGGCTCACTGTAGTAAATTTTTAAAATTTAAGCACACATTGTGTTTCTGACCAGCCCTTGTGTATTTTCTGTACTGGGTAGAAACTCTTTTGAATTTGAAGGCAAGACTCATAGAAATTCACAGTACCGTAGAATAGAAACAAAGATACAGACTGGGAGTAATACATAGGGGAAAAAAAACTAGTAAAAGCTGTTGATAAAAACAGGGGAATTAGAAATCCTTCCAGCTAAAAGTAAAGATGGTGAGTGGCTGAGCCACCTGAACAGTACAAAAAGGAGTAAATATATTAGAGTTGTGTTAGTGCCAGAAGATCTGTAATTATACTGGATCCTCAATTGGGTCTGCTATGGTTTCAATACTAAATGCCACCTAGAGGCCTGTATAGACTTAAAGCTTTGGCCCCTCAAATTTTGGTGATATTGGGAAATGCTATAGACCTTTATAAGGTGGGGCCTTGTGGATACTCCTCAGGTCATTAGGCCCTTGATTTTTTTTTTTCAGTACCAGAAATCAAACACAGGATCTTGCAATTGCCAGGCAAGCACAGAACCACTGAGCTTCATTCCTAGCCCTATTGGGCTCTTGAAAGGGATTGTGGGACCCCTTTGTTCTCTCTGTTTTGGTTGAAAATGTTAACATTTTGCTCTTACATGCACTCCCGTCCATTGCCAGCTGTGCTATGAGATGCAATCAGATGGTGAGCTTTGTCAAGCCTGCACTATGTCATTTGGACTTTGAATCTCCAAAGTCTGCCTATTGTTTGAAACTTACCACAAGGCAATCACTGATCCATCTATCAGCTATCTTATGATTAGGTACTACGTGCCAGACACACTTGTATGTATTGGAACCCAGGCATAATTATTTCCTCCTTCCTGTAGGTCATTCCTATATCTTAGTATTAAACTTAGTGCACTGCATTGGATTTATCTTATTACTGTTCAGTACCCCTGTCTAGACTCTGTCTTCTCAGAAGGCACCATTTGGGGTTCTTACCATGTTATTCACAATGTCTGGAACATACCAGTTATCCATGAACAGTCTTAGATGTTCTCACAGATGCATAAATTGATCAAATAGTTTTAAGTGTGATTTCTTTGTAACATTGATATAGTATTTTGAAGAGCAGCACGGAACATAGAGATCAATCTTATTTCTAGCTATAAAGTGAATATCCTCCCTCCAAGCTCATTCTAGTTGAGTTTTGCATATAAAGAAGCATTTTTGCCAGTTTAACATGTCCATAAGTTTTATATTATACTCCATTTATTAGTCTTTAATCTCATCAATATTTGAATAATTTTGCTCTTAGTACAACCTATTCCATGAGATGCGTGGCTTTGTCAAAATAAGAACTTGAGGCAAGCACCTCTGACATATCATTGAAATTGTTTTTAAATACACTGACATAGAAGACGTAATGATATACTTATGATCCATTTAGTTTTGTCCACTCAGCAATAACAAGGAACAATAAGCAAATCCCTGTATTGGCAACTTCCTTGGATATTAAAATAAACATTGATTTCCAACTCTTAAGAACAGAAACTTAATTTCAGTTTCTAGAGGCCTTTTATTGCATGTAAGACTATGTTATATGAAAAATTTAAGTATAACATTGAAAGGATTCTTGAGAAGATGTGGGCAAGAGAAGTAGCCATAAAATTCTATAGGAATTATAAATGATTTCCAGGAGAAAGTCTTGAACTAGTCAAGCACCTTCATTCAAGGTACTTACAGAGTAAGGGGAAATGGAATTAATATTTTTAGGGCATCACCAATGGACCAGACACTTTTAAAAATGGCTTTAATGAGTCTGAATGTATATCCAATAAATCGTACATATTTAATGTGCACAATCTGGTGAGTTTGGACTTATGCACATTCTGTGAAACTATCACCACAGCAAGGCTACAAACATATCTATCGCCTCAAGAGCTTCCCTGTGTCCTTGCAGACTTCTGTTTTGGTTTTATGATAAGAACACATAATAGGAGATGTGTTAACTTACAGTTTGAAGTGAATCATACAATATTGTTCACTAGAGGTATTATGCTGTACATAACAGTTCTCAAGAATCATTGGTAAAAAGATTTAATTATGCAAGATGAATTAATCCTGGAGCAGATATTGCTATTCATTTTCTATACTGTATATCATTTCACAGAGTCCTTTCTGCATTTTACAAAATCAGATATAAAGACTGAGGTTGAGAGAGATTGAAAGGGGTAATGTAAATGTTTGAGCTGGATTTTGAATGCAGGTCTGCAAAACTCCAGAGTTTTGCTATTTTCACTTTACCAGTCCATTTGTAAGTAGGTTGAATGATGGCCCCAGAAAGACAGATCCATATCCTAACTACTAGAAACTTGTTTGGAAAAGCGAATCTTGCAGGTATAGTTATCAATATGGAGATGCACTCATTCTTGATTATTCTCAAGGGCCTAATTCCAATGACAAGTGTCCTTATAACAGACATACAGGGGAGAGATACACAGGTAAAAGTAAAGATGATGTGAAGATGGAAGCCAGGATTAGAGTTGTACAGCCATAGCCAAGAAAGGACTAGAACTACACTAAGCTGGAAGAAACACGGAAGTGTTCACCACCATTGTCAGAAGGAGCACTACTCTGCGGAGTCTGGTTTTACACCTGGCCTCCAGGACTCTGAGGAAATCAATTTCTGTTGTTTAAGCCATTCTGATGTATTTTTTGGTTTAGGTGGTTGTGGTCTTAGGGATCAATATCAGGGCCTCATACATGCTAAGCAAGTGTCCTATCTGAGCTACACCCTCAGCCTTAAAGTTGTTCTTTGGAATTTTAGATATTTTTGGTTACTCACAAACATATTTAGTCACTCAGTTAGGCTTAGCAACATTCTGGTAGTTAGAATTTCCAGTTCCAGCATTTTAGGTCCTATGTAGAGTATAGCATTCATCATGGTTCTTGCCTTTAGTGTACTCAGAGAGAGAAGATAAATACACAAAAAACAATTGATGTGTTATGTAAGTGTATCAATTCTCCATGAGGAATGTGTACTGAAGGAACATGAGGAATTATGTACTGAAAACAAGTATTAAAATATAAAAGTTGAAGAAAAAGCAATTAATCAATGGTATTTATTTATAAGTTTAGGAATATTTATTCAGTGCATGCCATGCAGAAAAAATAATTTTAGGTGCTGAAGATACAGCAAGATAGAATAAGACAGAAAACTTCCCTATTTTCAAAAAGATGCAGGGAGAAAGAATAGCTACTTCTAGGACCCATTAAAGGAATCATCATGGTAGATTCCAGGAATAAAATGGAAGCCTAACAGGTACCATGCATTTCTACAGATGTGATCTGATCTAATTGTTACCATTCTTATTGCTAATCATCCAACTAACATCTCAGCAGTGTATTGAAAACTTATTGACCAAAACACAGTGTTAGATTCTTTTTTGAAAATTAAAATAGGAACATCAAGATACAGGGTCAGTCTGACCCAACCATGAAGCAGATGATTTTTTGTGGAATCAAAGATGACAAGCACGTCTGAAATAATTTCTCCATCCATGTGTTGTGTAGTACCCACACTACACACAGAATTCTAGGGGAAAACAAACTAATAAATGAATATATTCAGTCTTTTATCCCTATGACTTACTCTAAAACCTTTCTTTAAAAGTATGCGCAGGTACATGTATGTGTATGCTTTTCGTGTCAAGATATAGCAATTAGCAGAAACGCTTGACAATTTAGGAGGATGCTCAAAAAGGGAAAGAAAATAATATAAGGAAAGAAAATGAAGGTCACCACTGATGACATGGTTTCTACAATGTGCAGCGTGTCTCAAGTTAGCACTGCGGGAAGGGCCTCACTCCCTTGATTGACAAGTTAAAATGAGAGCCAGGAAAGTGTGGCATCTTCCTTTTTGCTGTATCTTTTGATTCTCCTGTTTAGACCTGCACAGAGCTAGGTGAGGGAGGCTCACTGCTTTCATTCCATAACATGATAGTAAAGTCATACCAGAGTACAGCTGCTGAAAGTATTGATACAAACTTTAAGAATATATTACAGACATATTTTGAGCTTGTAATAAAAAATACTTCCCTAACTAATGCTCCCCAAATGAAGGTTGAAGAAATGCTTTTCATGAGAACCAGATGACTATGATTGCAGAGGTGATTTCAAAGAAGAAAACTGAAAACAAATGCTTAAAAAGGGGACTGAAAATGAGCAATTATTTACTTTTCATATTCCAGACACATCTTGGTTGTGTATTTTCTTGAGTGTTATTCTTGATTTTTATCTTCCTTCCACTCATTAATACCCTTGATATTCAATCACTAACCAATTTCTTTAATTTACAACTCTTAAATATCCTTCAAATATATGTACCTTTCTCCTACTGGTCTTAGTCCAGAGCACAGTCTATTATCTTTGGAGTAACTCCCATTCCAACTGGTTTCCCTACTTCAATTCATTTACCCACTCTTCACATTATGGCAGAGTAATTGTGTTATAAAACGAGAATCTGATTATGTCCTTAATTTTCTTAAATGGTTTCCTGTGGCTCTCAAAATTAAATTCAAATTTCTTGACATGGTTTTTTAGACCATTTATGATCTATTTATATCCTCAGCCTATCTCTCATTTCTCTCCCCACCCTCAATATTACAGCCATGAAATCTTCTCATTTGTTGAATGAACTGTATCCTTCTTATGCAGTTCTCTCAGTTTCTCACACACTAATATCCAGAAAATGCCTTTTAGCATGTCAACTTGTCTTTTTCTATGCTCAACCCTGCCTGAGCTCTTTACCTATATTTGTCTAACTCCCATTATTAATCTTAAATGAATGACACAACTTAGAGTCCTTTTCTCTGGGGAAAATATCTTCACTGCACAAGACTAGAGACAGTCTTTCAGCAACTCATTCTTACCTTATTTTAGCGTTCATTTTATTCATTGAAATTGCCTGTTTCTTTAATACCTTCCCTCTAAAGTGTAGGCTCTCTTAAGGGTAAAATTAGATTTTAATCACCCATGCTTCTCAGTGTCTAACAGATAGTTGGTTCATAGCTATTACTTTTAAGAAATATCTTCTGAATTAGTTTATAAGTGAGCCAGACAACCAAAACAGCTATTTTAAGGGAGATAGTTATAGTGTCTGCTTCTATGTTAGCTGAGTTACTAGCTTAAGACCATCTTTAAACAGCTAGTCACTTAAGACATAGTGTTGAGATGGTGCTTGGTGAAATAGGTATTTATATTTATACAAATTTATAATGAAGTTAATTGGTAGTATAAACTTCTAGGAAAGAGAGTGAATAGCCGAGAAACTATGCTCATTGATCCTAGTTCAAATACAATTAAGATATTGGCATAAAAGTGGGGCAAGAAACCACTTTCATAGTACCTAATATAACATCCACAATGGCCATATATTTCTCCTGCAACTGTATAAATATGAATGGTCAAGCACTCTTAGCCACAGTTGATAAGACCAGGAGGAAACATTTGACCTAAGATGAGACAAAGAACTACTTTCTCATGGAAATTCTGAATGTAAATAAATTATAGTTCTGAGGGAAATCCTAACTTGAGAGCTTGGGCATATTTACCATTTCCTTGTGTAGACTGGGAAGGCACTTTATCTACAGAGAGATAAATAAGGCAGGCAGCCAGGAGAAATGGAGGAGTCTAGTAGTAAGACTCATAGTGAATTGCTAATACCAAGTTTCATTCCTTTCATGAGATCCACTGTAATCCAAGTCTTAATATCCTAGTACACAACTGGAATTCAACTGAATATGCTTATACAGAAATATTAGGGTTTTGTTGTTAAAGCAACTGCAGTTCATTCACATTGATTGGTTCCCATGCTGTATTAATTTTTAAGTGTTCTTTACCCTCCTGTCTTAGGGCTACTGGTAGCAAATCCTGATCTTTTTGATAGCTTTCTCATCAATCCTCTGTAATATTATAGACAATCACTAAAAAAATATTCAGGCGCTTGTCAAGAAGTATCCAGTTTGGGAGTTATTGAATAATTTCAATATCATATATGGTTCTATGTATATAGACAAAGCATTCCCTTCTTTTAGATAATATAGCTTAAGTTAATTCTGCTTGTTTTTAGAACCAAAGATCCTTTGATTCATAGATCAGATAAATAATGGAATACAGTATGTATTGTCCAACTTAGTGGAGTGGATATTTTCTCTTGTTGGGAGTCAATAAAAAGAGAAGAAATGAGGAATGTGGAATTTCAAAGCTAATACTGTAACTTATAGTTTGTGAAATCTGATTACCAATTTTGTTTTGCATGTCACTGCCAGGGTACTATTTTTACCTCATATTTAACAAATGTAATCATTGTTAAGACAATTCTGTCCTTTAGCTCAAGGTGCAAAAAAAAAAGTTTACAAGTTGTACTGAGACTTTTTTACATCCCCTAGTATCTAACCTACTTGCAAGACAATCTCAAACACTTCATTAGCTATTATTATAAATTTTATATTTGTACCAGAAAAGGGATCAGAGAATTGTACATTTTAATCAGAAATTTTAGCTGTAATAGAAGTAGTTTTCCTTAATTATGTTTCTTTATTAGGCCCTCAAACCTGATATGAGAAATAATATAAAAAGATAAATATTTTTAGATTGTAGAATTATAATAAATATTACACCCTGTGGTGTTCATAGGATTTTCTCCTTAAAGTATTTTGCTTTTGCATATCCTGGGAATCCAGAAAGTATGTTTTTTGCTTATTTGATCCAGCAGTCAGAAAAGTAGAATTGAAAACTTCGACAACTCTACAGTGTCGTACAGCCTGTGTTTCTACCTGATGTTTTTATCTCTGTTTTTCTACATTTATTTTTTCATAGACAGAGATATATTCACTTAATCTTTTTAATTATATGTATTTTTGTTGATTTTTCATATACTTCATACGATATGCTAGAGTCCACCTTTTCAAAGTGTGGTTCCCAGGCTGGGGATTTAGCTCAGTGGTGCCACTGCCTGCCTCAAAAGGTCCTGAGTTCAATCCCCAGCACCAAAAAAGAAAAAAAAAAGTGTGGTTCAGGGATTCTAGCATTTACATAACTGGGCACCTGCTGGAAATGCAGAGTCTTAGGCCCCACCCCAGACCTCTTTAATCTTCATTTTTATCAAGGATCAGATGATCCTTATTCACATGAAAGTTACAGAACACCAAAGTAGAGCATTAAGAATAAGCTAACATTAATTTATTTAAATTAATCATTAGAATTACATACTAATCTCAACTCTGGCAATTTCAAAGTAAGAGCTTAGGGGGCCGAGCGGCAGCAGGCTGGCCAAGACTTGCTTGCTCTGGCTTGCTCCACCAGCCCGCCACCAGGACAAGTGAGGAGGACCCCTCCCCCTCCCCAGGCAGGCCCACCAGCTGATGGTTTGGCCTTCAGGCCGCCTCCAAAAACACCCCCACCCATCCGCAGCCTCTGGCCTTTTGGCTGTGCAGCTACTTGGTTACACACTGCAGAGGCACAGGGGGACATAAAAGCCATTGTCCTGAGCGCCAGAAGTGAACAACAGAGAGAGCGCCTGTCTCAGGCTCCCTGATGAAAACAAGCCCACTGGAAAAGTGAAGAGAATCTCTGCAATAAAGGCACACCAGACCACCGTGATTGGTAAGTTGGAGGGATCATCAGCTCCCATCGGAAACTGGACTTTCTTCAGGGGAAAGGCAGCTGAAACCTGCAGTAGAAACTTGCAGAATGCAACCCTGCAGGAGGACAGGGAGCTCAATTTGGGAGGTGCAACCAGAAATCTGCCTGAATCTCACGGGTCTGGGACTAGCTTACTGAGACTCTGACTTATAACTGCACATTGCTGCCCATATTGTCTATTGTGACAGCAGAGCAATACCCTGAAGGAGGCCCTTTATTTTTTAAAGGTGATAGATTAATAACTACCACAAATTGTCACTCTCTAAGAGGTATTTGATGCTATGGTGTTGCTGATTGTATGACTTGGGCTAAGGTGTTGTGATTGATCAAAATAGTTTTCCTTCCTGGTATAATGAAAATGAGATAGCCTCAAAGTCATTAGAGACTCAAAACCTAAAGACCAGCTATATCTGGAAGACACCTCTGAGAAGCAATCATTCCATAAGGGTTTTAAATGCATCAACAAAGACACTTACAATAAACAACTTCAAAATATCAACCCAGGAACTAAACCAAGGACAGTACCAAAAACAAAAATGAGAAGGCATTTAAGCAAGTCACAAACCCAGACTTCCACCCCACAAACGGAAATTTCTGGGAGAAATGAGGTGCAAAAGTCTGACAATCAGCCACCTGGACATCCTGAACTGATTGCACAGGAAGTAACAAAACAGATGAATGAGGCTCTAGAAAAATTCAAAGCAGAAATAATCTCCAAGATAACTACAGAGATAGTGAGCAGAGTGAAAGACATGATTAAAAGCTCTAGAACAGAAATTGATTAAAAAAAATAGATGAGCTCAGAAACATGCTGGAGGCCAGGAATGCCCAGCATAAGAAAGAAATGGAAACCATGATCACCCAACATAAGAAAGAAATGGAATCCATGAAACAGATTCAAACAGATATTCAGGAGATTAAAAACTCCATTGAAACCAGGCAGAGCAGATTAAGAGAATCTGAAGATAGAATATCAGATATAGAAGACAGGATTGCGGTGAAGGACCATGAAAACAGAGATTTCTTAAAGATAGTAAGGGACCATGAGAAATGAATTCAACAGCTGCTAGATGATGCAAAGAAGAATAACATAAGACTGATAGGAGTCCACGATAAAACAGGAGAAAGTACAATTGACATAAAAAAACTGTTCACAGAAGTAATGGTAGAAAACTTCCCAGACAGAGGTGGAGAATTGGGCATACAGGTAAGTGAGGCATATAGAACTCCACCCAGTCATGATCAGAAAAAATCTACACCTAGACTTATAATAGTCAAGATCCCAGAAACCCAACAGAAGAACAAAATCCTACAGGCAGTTAGAGAAAAGAAACAAATCACTTATAAAGGAATGCCCATCAGAATCATGGCAGACTTCTCAACACAAACCTTCCAATGAAGGAGAGCCTGGAGGGAAATATTTCAAGCCCTAAAAGAAAATAACTTCCAACCTAGACTGTTGTATTCTGCAAAATTATCTTTCAAGATCGATGGGGAAATTAGATACTTCCATGACAAAGGACACCTGAGAAATTTCATGAACACCAAACCAGCACTCCAAACAATTCTAAGCAATATCCTAGAAAAAGGCAACAAAGGTCACAACTCCATGAGGCTCAACACAGGGAAGCCACCAGACAAGGTGAGAAACTAAAGGGAAAAGGGGAAAAAGAAATAAGAACCAACAACAGTAAAACATCATGACAAGGATGAGTCAATATCTATCAATTATAATTATCAATGTTAATGGACTCAATTCACCAATCAAAACAAGTAGACTGACAGAATGGATTAGGAAGCAAAATCCAGCAATATGCTGTATACAAGAAACACACCTAACTCAAAAAGAAATTCATAGACTGAAAGTAAAAGGATGGAAAATGGCTCTCCACATGACAGGAACCCAGAAGAAAGCAGGGGAAGCAATCTTATTTGCAGACAGAGTAGATTTCAAACCAAAACTAATTAAGAGAGACAAAGATGGTCATTAAATCCTTGTCAAGGGAACAATCCAAGAGGACGAGATGACAATCCTAAATATATATGCCCCAAATACGAATGCAGTCAACTATACAAAACAAATATTAATGGACATGA
This sequence comes from Heterocephalus glaber, assembly GCF_053883595.1. Lineage (NCBI taxonomy): Eukaryota > Metazoa > Chordata > Mammalia > Rodentia > Bathyergidae > Heterocephalus > Heterocephalus glaber. The sequence continues at coordinate 39,607,307 of NW_028258325.1, read as the reverse complement.
AAAACCAAATAAGCACTAATACAGTTGTAGTAGGGGACCTCAATACCCCACTATCACAAATAGACAGATCATCTAGACAAAAAATTAACAAAGAAATTCTAAAACTGAACCAAGCTATTGAACAAATGGACTTAATAGATATTTACAGTGTTCCACCCCACAAAATCAGAATACACATTCTTTTAAGCTGCACAGGGGTTATTTTCCAAAATAGACCACATGCTAGCTCACAGGACATGTCTACGTCAATGTAAAAGAACTGAAATTACCCCCTCTGTATTATCAGACCATAGTGCAATAAAATTGGAGATCAATAACATGAGAAACTGCAAAACTCCCACAAACATCTGGAAATTGATTAACACCCTCCTGAACAACCAATGGGTCACAGAGGAAATTAAAGAAGAAATTAGACAGTTTCTACAAGTAAATGATAATGCTAGTACAACATATAGGAATCTATGGGACACAATGAAAGCAGTTCTACGTGGGAAATTCATAGCAGTAAATGCCCATATTAGGAAAACAGAGAGAAGTCAGTTAAATAACCTAATGCAGAACCTCAAGCTCCTAGAAAAAGAAGAGAATAACAAACCCAAAGCCCGCACAAGAGAGGAAATTATAAAGATCAGAGCAGCAATCAATGCAATGGAGACTAAGAGAACGATACAAAAAGTTAATGAATCAAAGAGTTGGTTTTTTGAAAGAATAAATAAAATCGATAAACTTTTAGCTAACCTTATCAAAAAAAGGAAAGAAAAGACTCAAATCCATGCAAATAAGAATGAAAAAGGAGAAGTCACAACAGAACCACCAGAAATCCAGAGTATCATCAATACCTACTTTGAGAACCTATACTAATAAAATGGAAAACACAGAAGAAATGGACAGATTCCTAGATACATATGAATTGTCAATGTTAAATGAAGAAGATATAGAAATTCTAAACACCCTAATTACAATGAGTGAAATTGAAAATGCAATAAAAAATTTACCAACCAAGAAAAGCCCAGGTCGTGATGGCTTCACTGCTGAATTCTAGAAGACATTTAAAGAAGAACTAACACCATTACTCTTTAAACTCATCAAGGAAATTGAAAGGGAAGCAAGGCTTCCAAACTCATTCCTGGAAGCAAGTGTGACTTTGATTCCAAAACCAGAGAAAGACCCAACCCAAAAAGAGAACTACAGGCCAATCTCTCTAATGAACATAGAGGCAAAAATCTTCAACAAGGTACTGGCAAACAGAATACAGAGTGTCATCAAGAAGATCATACACCCTGACCAAGTCAGATTTATCCCAGGGATGCAAGGATGGTACAACATTCATAAATCAATAAATGTAATACACTATATTAGCAGAGTCAAGGACAAAAACCATATGATCATCTCAATAGATGCAGAAAAGGCATTCGACAAAATCCAACACCCATTCATGATAAAAACCCTACAGAAAATTGGAATAGAAGGTCTTTATCTCAACCTGATTAAGGCTATCTATGAAAAACCAACAGCCAACACCATACTAGATGGTCAAAAACTGAACACTTTCATGCTAAAATCAGGAACAAGACAAGGATGCCCACTATTGCCACTCCTGTTCAATATAGTTCTGGCAACATTAGCCACACCAATTAGAAAAGAGAAAGAAATAAAAGGAATAAAGATAGGAAAGGAAGAAGTGAAACTCTCATTATTTGGTGATGATATGATACTTTACGTAGAAGACCCAAAAAACTCTACCAAAAGACTTCTCGATTTAACTGACAGTTTCAGTAGAGCAGCTGAATATAAAGTCAACACTCAAAAAACAATACCCTTCTTATACACAAATAGCAGACTCATTGAGAGAGAAATTAGAGAAACAATTCCTTTTACAATAGCATCCAAAAAATGAAATATTTAGGAATCAATCTAACAAAGGAAGCAAAAGACCTCTATGCTTAAAACTACAGCACCCTGAAAAAGGAGATTGAGGAGGATATAAGAAAATGGAAAGACATCCCTTGTTCCTGGTTAGGAAGAATCAATATAGTGAAAATGGCCATACATCCAAAACTGCTATATAGATTTAATGCAACGCTGATTGAATTCCAATAATATACTTCACAGAGCTAGAGAAAACAATCCAAAAATTCATTTGGAACCAGAAGAGACCTAGAATAGCAAAAGTAATCCTGGGCAACAGAGACATGGCTGGGGGTATCACAATACCCAACTTGAAGCTATACTACAAAGCTACTGTGATAAAAACAGCATAGTACTGGCAAAGAAACAGACCTGAGGATCAGTGGAATAGATTAGAAGATGCAGAAACAATTTCAGACATACTCAGCCACCTTATCTTTGACAAAGGAGCCAACCACCCTCATTGCAGGAAAGATAGTCTCTTTAGTAAATGGTGTTAGAAAAACTGGATATCAACCTGTCAGAGATTAAAACTAGACCCATATCTATCACCATGCACTAAACTAAGATTGAAGAGGATTAAAGATCTAAATATTAAGACAGAAACACTAAACTTGCTGGAAGATGAGTTAGGTAGAACTCTTGAAGATATTGGCATAGGAAAAGACTTTATGAAGAAAACTTCAGTAGCGTGGGAACTAGCACAAAGAATCAACGACTAGGATTTCATCTTATTAAAAAGCTCCTGCACTGCAAGAGAAACCAGCGACAGAGCTAAGAGACAACCTACAATGTGGGAAAATATTTTTAGCAGCTATACCTTAGACAAAGGTCTACTATCGAGACTATATAAGGAACTGAAAAAAATCAGACCCCCCAAATTCAAAGATCCCATTCAAAAATGGGCATCTGAAATGAACAGACATTTCTCAGACAAAGAAGTAAAAGCACCAAATAAACATATGAAAAAATGTTCAACATCACTGGTCATTTGAGAGATGCAGATGAAAACAACACTGAGATTCCACCTCACCCCAGAAAGAATGGCTACTATCAAGAAATCAACCAATAACAAATGCTGGCGGGGGTGTGGGGAGAAAGGAACCCTTCTCCATTGTTGGTGGAAGTGCAGACTGGTACAACTACTATGGAAATCCGTATGGAGATACCTCAAAGAACTAGGGCTGGAGGTCCCATTTGACTCAGCTATTTCTCTGCTGGGTATTTTCCCAAAAGAATTAAAAGAATCATACCACAGAGATATATGTGTACCCATGTTTATTGAGGCACAGTTTGTAATAGCTAAAGCTTGGAAATAGCTCAAGTGCCCAACAACTGGAAACTGGATAAGGAAGATGTGGGTTGTTTTATAAAATGGAGTACTGCTCACCCATAAAGAACGAGAAACTAGAGTCATTTATAGCTAAATGGATGCATATTGAGGCCATACTTTTATGTGAAATAAATAAGACACACATGTGTAAATACTGAATAGTTTCTCTAGTTTGAGAAACTGAGAGTGTAATAAGGACTAAAATGATTAATAACTAATAATTGATACTTTGAAATAGGAAAAGGTCCAAAGGGGTAGGGGTGGTGGGAGGAGATGGGGAAAGGAAAGAATGGAAAGGAAAAATTATGAGAAAAGGAAAAAAAAATGGAAACGAAGTATGTAAATAGGGAAGGGTAGAGGGGTGAAGGGCGCACAGGTAATGGGGAAAAAATAAGAACCAAGATCCATCATGTACAGGTACAAGCACCCAATGATAAATGTAAATGTACTGTATACCTAAAATGTACCAATAAAAGAATTTAAGCAAAAGAAAAATAAAGTAAGAGCTTAAGCCAATTGAGGAATTGTTTGAAATGAAAATTCCTAGACTTTGACATCTGAGACTGCTAGAGGCGGGCCAGGGTGAAACCCTGGAGCCCATATCTTAGCAAGTGCCCTGGGGAACTGGGAAGCAAACATACGAAGGAAGGATTCAGAGTCTGCAGGAGACTGATAGAATAATAATAAACAATGTAAAAGCGAATCTATCCTTTGTAGAGAAGCCAGGTGCACTAGGGAATGCAGAAGGGTCAGAAAATGTTTGGAATATGTAAGAAATAGGATTGAAGGAGAATGGTCTTTATGTTACTACTGTTGCACTTGCATCCTAAATGTTTGGGAGCCATAGATTTAAGCTAGCAAATTAATCAAGTTTCTTTTAATTGTAGCGTCAATGAGCCAACTCAGACTAATTTAAATGTTAAGTGATTTCACTTGTCCTGAGAGCCAGGCAGCTCAAAAAGGTCTTTCTCATATTGGGCTCAGTTAGATCCAGGTACCAAATGGCATCAAAATTTCATTTCATAGCTTCACTTATCTCTGTCTTTATTCTCAGATGACCCAGATTTACATACCACAAATCACCAAAAATACAAAGTACTTAAGAGGTTGTGATTTAAAAAGAATAAGATATTTTCCTAACAGCTCTGTCAATAGTGTCCAGAAAGAATGTCATTGCTGCAGCTTCCCTGACATGCTTGTGTCTCAAACAAATGCTCTGGCTGGGCTGAGAAAGAACTCAGATTTGCCAGATTTGGAACTGAGGAGTGGGGTCAGCTCCTGTCTGAGCCACATGACTTGAACAGGATTACAAAGATAAAAGGGTGGGTGATTATCATAGTGCAAGTGGTTTGGGACAAATACATGTATGTCAATTATAGTAACCAAGCTGAATTGGTGCAGAATCCTATGATACTAATAAATAAAGGCCATCTTTGAGGCACTGATTCCAAATTGATGTTAGACTAACAGACATATTCCTCCTCTCACTTTTGTTCTCACTCTCTTTTACTTTTGAATATTTTCTGTATTACTCCAGTGCCTGCATCAGCAAGTTTATTGATTCTCAAAGTGTCCAGAGGGATTATCTCAAGAACTGAAGACCACAGAATCCCATCAATTTTATTAGGCTTCATAGACAATCAGTGCTAAGTTGTAGCTTGCCATCTACGCAAACTTAAATATATACTGACCAAATATCAGTAGGTTACAAGAACCTTTTGATTTTTTTTTCTGGAAAATTCCCATCAGTTCAATGAAAATAACCAATTTAATAGCAATTGCTTCAGTATAAAGGGATATGTATATTTCTATTGATTTTGACAATTTTTATTTTTGGTACCGGGGATTGAACTTGGGACCATGTGCTTGCGAGGCAGGCAGAGGAACCACTGAGCTAAATCCCTGGCCCTTGACAAATTATTTTTAATTGCTTTGTTTACATATACAAATTGAATTAATTTTAATTTAAAAGTTTCCTAAAGTTTAATTTGATTTGATAGGGTTTATGTATATCTATATATTTCAAACTTTAGTAAAATTTGAAAGAAAACCAAGTAACCAAATACTTTAAATTCTTGTCATTTAGTAAGCATAGTTAATAAGCATTTGGTGAATGTCACACTCCATATTAGCTTATATATTTGGAAGTGGGATAAAATTGTAATTGCGGGTCACTAGTGATGAATTTTGTGTAATCTGCAAAACAGCAATAAATATTTCAAACTAGAGAGGCAGTCATCTTCATGGCTACTTCTAGTTAATGGCAATCTCTTTATGCATCACAGAACTAGGCATCTGTATTATGTGGACAGATTGGTGAACAATAATAAATATAGCATTCCATTCCACTTCACAAACCTCCCAATATTCCTAAAATTTTGTTTTTGGTATCTCACCACCTGTTTGTTTTGCTTTGGTACTTTAAATGGTTTGTGCATTAGTTACTTTCTTTGTTGCTGAGACACAATACATGACACCCACAATTTAAAGGAGGAAAGGATTATTCTGGCTCACAGTTTGCAGAGGTTTAGTCCACAGCTGGCTCCCAAGGAGGATGGCTTGACTGTGGCCAGAAGCAGAGAGCCTGATCAAGGAAGATAGACCCTTCTAGCCCAGGCCCCAGTGACCCACCTACTCCAAAATCACATTTAGCTATAAACTCATCAGTGGACTAATCCATTGATAAATATCATGTCCCCACTATCCAATCACCTACCATCATCCCCAGCTATGAGTGCACAAGGCTTTGTTGGGACAACTAGATATAAACTGGAACAGTCTAATAAGTTCACATAACCATCATGCCAGAAACCCAGCAGAGACCTGACATGAGCAATCATCATGGTTTCTGAGATTGGTCCAATCACATCCAGACCCCTATTTACTGTCGTTTCTTTTTCTTTCCTAGCTTTGACCTGGGTTAGCCCATGCTTACTTCCCTTCTGATACTCACTCCAAACCTCCCCCTCCCTCATTCTAAAGGCCAACTTGGAATGGTTTTGCAAGCTTTGAATTTGTAAGTTTTTTCTAAGGGAGGATGTAAATCAATGGCCAGGGCAAGTTATCCTCTTATGTCCTTCTTCCCACATTTTCATATCAGTGTAGTCACTTCCATTCTCCCTGTTTTTCCTTGTGTAATGATTTTAGATTACTTCTTTAGAAGTATTTGATTTTTGGAGAAAAATTTGGTTGGAAACTTTGCCCTCTACACTATACTCTTTGTTATAATAGTGTTGTTCTTAAGAACCATAGGAAAACAGTAAACATATTTGTTAGTTTCTAATTGTATAATAAAATTAAAGGGTACATATACAATAGTCTGATATTTTATTTTGGAGAGATGAAGTATGCATACTTGGGTTTATGGCTATTATGTAGGTATGTAAAGGTTATGATATTATTAAAAGAATAATAGAATCTATGGATTATATTAGAGTCGATTGGACCCACTTTTTCATTTACCTAAAAGCTGCACACCATTCCATTTTGATGAAACTATTATGGTTTTCCTTGAGCTTCTAGAAAAATTCAGCAGTCATTTTGATTCATTTGTTTTTATAAGTGCTCTCTTTTTGCTCCTTATAGCAAAGTCCCCCTCTCCCATTTGTTAAGACTCCTAGAATTATTTTCATCATTTTTTTCTTTAATTCAAGCAGTGATTACTGAACACTATTATTTTTCAGACTGTACAAGTCACTCAAGGTAATCTTCAGATCACAGAAGAAAGCCTATAATGTTACATAATCATATGAGAAGGACTCTTGTTTCAGGAAAAGGGAAGAATTCATAGGGTGGGGGGATTTGACCAGTTTTTTTTTTTTTTTTTATGGATAAGTATAAATTGTCCAGGAAAGGCAGAGTGACTGTTCTAGACAAAGAACCTAACATTTTAGGAGATTAGGCGTGTTCAATAGCATAGAGGGTTTTGGAATTTCAAGTGATAAGTATATCTGTGTCATAATTTGGCTTTTTATGTAAAGGCATAAAGGAACCACTAGAGAATTTTAATTAGGGGGCTGCTTTGGACAGATGAACATTTTATAAAGATCACTCTGACAGCAGAGCAGAAAGTACATTGGAAGAGAAATGTCACAGAGGCTAAAAGCAGAGAGGCCATTAGTGAATTCATACCAAAAAATGATGAAGGCTTGCAGTGAGGAACAGGTAATGTGGATGAAGATAAGAGACAGACTTCAGAGCTATTAAGAAGGGACCATCATTGGAATCTGTGGACATGAAATTTAAGAATGATGCTTTTACTTATTTTTCTCTCAACCACTGAAATATCTCCACTGGCTTCTCTTCTTTTGCCACACATTAAGCTGTGATCCAAGTGAAATCCCTAGTCCTGTGCCCTCCTTTTGCTTCTACCTTCCCGGAAGTCATTAGCAATTCGTCACAAAGAAGGACATAGTGTTAATAGCACTGATCTGTCTGTCCTGTTATCTTGCTATCACCATATCCATGTACTGCCAATTCCTGAATCTTAGTGAGGTAAAATGGAACTCAGCTCCTCCCCATAAAACTGGTATCTCACTATAATTGTTTTAAAAAATCTAAAACTTAATTAAAAGAATTTATTATTTTTATTATTCTCTCCATTAATAACAATGTCTGTAAGTATTCAAATTTTAGTTCTTTTTTTCCTGTCCAGCCAAAATGTTTTTGCTAATGTCCTTTCTGTCCCTTACCACACTTTATGCTATCTGTTTAGAAAACAGAAGTCTTTGCTTTTTATTACCACTTCAAGATGAAGCTAAAATTTTCTAAGAATGTCAATCATACTTATCTAGAAATTTGACAGATGATTTTTTGTTACAGTATTGGCACTAGTTTCAAGTTTATAACACATTGACTTATTAAAAGAACATAATACAATTATTTATGCAAAGTAAGCCAATTTTATATATTTATTTTTTAGTTACAGTCTCAGGGTATTTATCATTTTTCAGTCATGGTATTTAATCAGCTTTAACCTGTTTCTAAATTATTGGTTCTTTTAACCACATAATTTGTCTCACCAGTGTGTTATTTGTTTTTCCTGTCCTTTTTTCTGCGCTCAAACAAACTAGTTATGGGTGGTTTGTTTATATTTCATGTGTTATAACATCACTCCCTAATTATTAGTAAATAGATGGTGCAGTTATCCAGCACTTGTACTGATAGAATAAACAGCACTAATCTTTATCAAAGTACAAATAAAACTGTAACTTAACCTTTATTTAAGTTTCATGGTGATCCAGGGAAGTGTGATTAGAGACAACTAATTACTACTTTTTTGTAGAAATACTATATCCTAAATTCCTGAATGTGGACCAGAAAAAGGACTTCTAAAAATTATAAGGAGCAATGCATATATGAAATCCCCACTGGTAGTTTTGATATCCTTGTAATCATTTTGAAAGATTGAAATATCAACTGAGAATGCTCAAGTACCGAGATAGAAATGAAAGATTATTATTCCTCAAAACTTTCTTTTTACTTCTTGCAGTATAAAATATAATGAAAGAAATACAATGAAAAAATATTTTCACACCAGAACTAGCGGATAAAAATTCGAAGAGGAGCTACTCATTTACATCGTACCTCAAAGAATTTGCAGACAGGAATCATCTAAGCCACAACAGACAAACCCAGAGACCTCTGCCTGAACCAAAATATCAAAAAAGGGACCCACAATAATGTAAGAAATCCATATTATGTACCTTCTGATGGTATATGATGAGAACCGAACATTATTTCTGTGATATTTCTGCCCAAAAAAGGCATAATCTGAATCTAATCATGAAGAAACATCAAACAAACTCAGTTTTAGAGATGGTCAATAAAATAGCTTCCCTATTCCTTAAAAATGTTAAGGTCATGAAAGACTAGGAACGATTGATGAACTGTTCCACATTAAACAGACATGATCACTAATTGCAGTCTGATCCTAGATTAGATTCCACACTGGGAAAAATATTACTAGCTATAGAGGCATTATTGGGACATTGAGGAAATTTGAATATGAACTTTGGAAAAGATAAAAAAGCAATGTGTCCATGTTAAATTCCTCATTTTTGATCATTGTACTGTAATCATGTAAGGGAATGTTTTTGTTCTTAATTGCATACTGAAGATTTTTGCAGGTAAGAGTGTATGTATGAAACTTAATTTCAGGTACTACAGAGAAAAGTAGAGCACAAATAATTGAAGAATTAGGCAAAATGTAAACAAAGCAGGAATTCTTGGTATTATTTTTGAAGATTTCCTGTAACCCCAAGCTTATATCAAAGAAAAAAAGTAATACATATACAGTATGTCCTTTTATTTATCATAACTTTTCTTCATAGTTGTAAAAATGGTCATGCATTCTTTTATCTAAGTACTTGATAAAAAGTGTTTTGAAATTTTTATATTAGAATTTATCAAAAAATGAATGTGCATTTTAAAACAGTAAAATACTAGGAAAGAACTTTCTCTGTCTTGTTTCCTCTCCAAATTTTAAACATTTCTAGTTTTGGATTTGGTGAATGTTACCATAATTTTATATAATAGGCTAATTTCTCTTCTTTTAGCATATCCATTCAAATACTATTTACAGACTTTGTGCTATTGTAAATTAAGGCTTAGTTTGCATATATCTTACCTTCTCAACAACATAATCTTTGCATAATTTTCTTCCACTAGTAATTTTTTTTAGTATAATGTTTTCTTGAATGTTACTTTTTTCTTATACTTTCATTATTGATTTTATACATAATATCTCTTCAAGCTCCACTTGTGAAGTAAGAACACTTTCATATTTCTTTCCATGACAAGTCCATATTTGTTGCCCTATTCAAATTTGAATTGGGAATATTTATATTATAATCAAATCTTCAGCACCTTGCCCACAGATTTAGCCAAAATGTAACAAATCAAGAAATAGCACCTCCCTTCTTATGACTATGATAGAGTTCTATGCAGAGCCACATAGTCTACTATAGTTATATTCCTTATCTCAAGTTCTAGCATCAAATCTCCAGAGCTCAAGGAATACTTAGTGGATTCTCCTTTTCAACACCTCTCCAGTAACGGAAAATTGCACTGCATTTGAAGTTGTTTCATATAAATATCATACTTTTCCATTGATTTTTTATCTCCAGATTGCCTCTGTGCATAAGTATGGGTATCTGTATAAGGTGAGTGAATGAGCATGTAGTTTGTGTTTGGAAAATGGGGGAAGAAACTATAATTCTAGGATCTTAACACATTCTGATTCATTCATTTCTTGGGATTCATTTTTTAAAAATATTGGCCATTAATTTAATTTTGTTTTGCATTTTCTAGTGGTTTTTCTTGCATTTTGGACTTTCAACCTAATTTTAAATATTTCCTCTGTTCAGCCATGTTTTCTTTTCTATGTCACTGAGGCCTCCTTCCTTCAAAGCTGTCTTTCTGGAAGTCTTCCGTCTGATTGACCCAATTTGAATTGGTTCCTTTTTAAACTACACACAGATATCTTTATCTGATTTCCCTTTACTGTTTTTACTAATCCACAGATCTCAAATCTTTCTGTCTTTCTAAAATTTTTCTTACTCAATTTCCTGATAAATATTTTCAAGTGATTTCCTAAGTAAGAACCTATCTCTGGCAAATTTTCTTTCCATGACTTAAAGTGTCTCCTTTCTTAATTTACTGATAGTATTGTATATTTACTTTCAGGATGTTAAACTCAATCATCTATGACTCAGTATTGGTAAGGAGCAATTTATGTTGCTATGATTGTCGCTCCTCGGAAGTGACCAATTTTTCTTACTCTTTGGTATTCCCACTTCATTGGGGACTTTTAAGATCTTTATTTGTGGTGATGTTCTAATGCATGTAAATTTTGTTATTTACTTTTCTTTATATTTAGCAAGTAATTTGAATCAAAGAGCCATGATTTTTTCATTTCGACTTGAATCTTGAACCTCTTGATCTGATCTTTCCTTGTCTTTTATATTCTCTTTTTCTATTGCATTGTAGAAAATTAACTTGATTTTTATTTTTGTCTTGTTTTGTCTTTCCTTTTAAATTTTAACTAGTTTATTTTTAACTGCCAAAGGCTCTGTGTTGTTTTTTATTCTTCTTCATAGTATGTTATCTTATTTTTAAAATGCAATAGCTCTTCAAACCTTTCTAACGGTATGAATTAAAATTTGTTTAAAATAGCGCCTCCCCTTACATTGTATTGTTTCTTTAGGGTGAGACATTTCTGTTTGTTCTGCTTGCTATTTGTCCTACTACATGTTTTCTTCAGTCATATGACAATTCTTGGTTAATTATCACATTTCAGAATAAAGCAATAGATATGAGAACCTGGCTCATTAGATGGGAAGTCAACCACTCTATCAGGAAACTTACACCTGCTCAAAGCATCAGCAGCTACAGTTAGCTTTTTATGATTTATTTATTAATTCTTGAAAGTATTCCCCTTTCCCCACGCTACTGAATTGGAATGATTATCTGAGTACTAGATATTTTAAATATTGTGGGGAAATAAGATAGGGTGAAGGTCATATACAGAAGTTCAAATTGACAATTCAATTATTGGTTCACTTAATCCACAAATTTATTTTGATAGCCTAGAAATTATTTGAACATTCTGGGATGCTTTCAGGCTGTGAGGGAATATAGGGAAAAGCAACATAATGAACTTTTTGCTCTTATGAAAGTAATTTTCTTTTGCAAGACAGAAACTGAAAAAATGGAAATGTAGAAACAGTAACTCTGAGTATTATGAAGATAATAAAGCCAGGTAGAATGGGTCAGAATTATGAGTTTGGAGACAAGGTGTTACAGCTTGTGTCTAAATGTCTCCCCAAAGCCTCATGCAGTCATGAGTACTGGATCTAGAATGTGTGACACTGGGATTGATTCATGGTGAAATGCTAGAATAAAGGCACTAGGATAAAGGGTGTGAGTGCTACCCACTCTAAGTACCCTGGATAAGATATAAAGGGTAGAAAAAGCTTGTTGGTTTTGCTACCTTCTGCCCAACATAAACTGTTTCTCCTCTGTGATGCCACCCTGTCTTAGAGGCAGCTGATTATAGACTGAAACCTCTACAAACTTCGACTTAAGTAAACCTTTCCTCCTTTAAAACTGGGTGTCGGGTATTTGGTCTCATCAACAAGAAAAGTAAGACACAGGGGAGGCAGTTTAAATAAACTGGATCAGCAATACCTCTTTGATACAGTGGCATTTGATGAGACTTGAGCAAAATACTAAAATGAAGTATGTTGTAAGCGAAAAGATCAGGAATGCACAGCAAGATTGGATTTTTTTTCTAAAGGAATTCTAGATGTATCTCATTCTTTCCTTGGAGACTCAGATTTTGAAAACCTACTGACTTCCTAAAGAGTCTTTCCTATGGGACCTTCTGGATATGTTGTAGAAAGTGGCTATTACCTTTCAGCTACATAAAATATCCTTTATCTACTATACTTTTGTTTCAGAAATGTGTTATTTTCTAGTTTATTAATGATCCCACTCTTGTTTTTTCATTGCTATTAAATTGTGTCTTACAGAAAAAGTTCATTGAAGTTGCTGTCTTCAACTAGAAAAACAAAAAGAATTTCTCTTTGAAAAAGTATTTTATATCTTCTTTAAAGAAATTGAAATACAAACCAAAACTAAGTAACTTTTTTCATAAAGGTTGTAAACAAGCCCAAGGGCATTGGAGGATTTTGATAATGATGTTAAGATGAGGATCTCTGTGTTATTATGCTATCCTTCACATCAACAGGAAAATACAGAGAAAGAATACATCAAGAAGAGTGATTCATATGTCCATCTAGAAAACAAAAACAAAAGTGGATTTTTTTTAAAAAAAGAAGAAATGCAATTTGAATGGTTTTTTCCTAATGAAATGAGCCAATTTCAATATTTATTTTTATTCTTTCAAAATACCATGGTTAAATAGCAAGTGAATATATGATTTAATAAATCAAAGCAAATATACATACAATCTTAAAATATAAAAACTCACTCAACTATTTTTCTTTCTGTGGAAGTAGTCAAAAGACTCAAATTAAATTATAAATCAAAATATAAAAGGAAAGAAAAAACATTATATTTAAATATGGAATTCTGATACATGATCTATAAAATATTGTTTTTCTCTGCCAGGGAAATAAGTACTGGTTCTCAGGTATTGTATTTTTGAACAAGAAGACAATCAGCGTCCTGAAATTCTTTCTGATGTTCAATCTTAACTAAAGGTTCAGTACTTTACACAAGTTCATGCAGTATCAGTAAAAAAACAGAAATACTAACTGGGACATCAGACTTTAAGTATTGGTTCTTGTGTTGTGACCCTGTATATTCATTAAATATTTCTTAACAACATCTGGCAAAGTTGCCTACTGTTGCCCTAGCACTGCAGAGACAGACAGTAATGGGACCTACAGCAAGGGCTACATTACGTAAAATTGACATGCCTTTGGAAATAACAAGATTCTCCAAAGAAACACTGGATTTAAGCATCTCACAAATGGCCTTTTCCAGTTCTCCCAGGCCACAGACAACTGACTCGTTGGGTGCATGTAAACACACAGAGACTTGAAATTGAGGCAGTGCAATATAATTGAGGATGGTTTTACAATAGCTTAGATGGGCATTCAGCCTCAGTTTATGCCAGTTGGTAGTTTGTCCCCTGGCCACAATCCAATACACCTGCTTCTTTCTTTACTTGTACTTAAAGTTCATTGATGACTTTCTTTTCTACTTGCCTTTCTGCTAGCACTAATTTCTTCAATAAACAAATATTTATTAAGCTATTACTAAGTACATTGTACTGAAGGATGAGAATATAGTAACAAAGAAGACTCAAATCAGTCTTTTTGGTATTTGAGCAGGGATCTTGTTCTCATGAAGTCTATGATGTACTGCAGGAAATAGACACAAATCTAATAATGATAAAGTTAAATATATGCACACTATGTAAAGTGTCATAAAAAAGAATAACGCAGCTCTGTAAAGGTGTATAATAGGAAGATTTGGCCATTCTTGGTTTGGAAGGTAGAGAATGGTTGGGAAGTTCTTAAAAAGTAGAGATATTTGAGAAGAAACTGTATATAAAAATAGTAAGGCAGTAAGGCAGAAGTGGGCATCAGACTGAGAGGACAGTTTATACCAAGGCAGCAAGAAGCATAGTATTTTCCATGAAGGGAAAGAAAAGCCATGGTAGCTGGAGTTAGGCATCATGGGGTCTGGGGTAGGCATGAGGGGCTCAGTGGGTATAACAACATGAGGCTTCACAAGTGAGAAGAAAACAGCCACTTAAGACTGAGCACAGGCTTGTGGTCTGTATCCTCAGAGCAGTGTGAAGACCTTGGAGGACTTAAGCAAATGAGTGACATGAAACTTACAGTTTGAAAAGAAAGCACTTGGCTTTTTCTGAAGGAGAGATTGGGTTGCAGGGAGCAAGAGCTGAGATCAGTTAGGCGTTTGTTTGTTTGTTTGTTTTTTCTGGATGTAACCACCTAAGCAATGGATGAAAGGACATACAACTCCATGAGAAATGTTTTAGCAAAGTTTTCAATATACTTTGCAAAATTAAGTATTTCAATAATGAGACAAGTATTTATGCATTTGAAAAGAAAGGGCAAACTATCTACTGTGTGTTATCTACCCATTTGCATACTCACACATTTATCTACCTGCCTTTTTTTTTTTTTTTTTTTGCTTGCTTCAAAATTCTATACTGATCTACTCTCCATTTTTGGAAGGTTGATTCATTCTCTTTTCATGCCTGGGGTCTCTGCACAACTGATGCATCCTCTTTAAGGAAATACTTTCTTGTCACTCTAGGTGGTCACTTCTTATTCTGTGTACTGTACTTAGTTTAACTTTCTCCAGGAATTTTTCACTGGTTCCTAAAATGCAGGATAGTTACTTGATTGATGATTCCCAATACACCAGAAAATTCATAACCATTAAGTGAGTATTCACAATTCCTCACTAATTGTTTCTCTCACTCAACTCCAAGTACTTTGAAGGTAAGAGTGTATTTATTGGGGCCGGGGATTTAGCTCAGTGGTTTCGCTGCCTGCTGCGCAGGCACAAGGATCCGAGTTCGATCCCAGGTACCAAAAAAAAAAAAAAAAGAGTGTATTCATTATCTTACATGAGATACATACAGTGCCCAGCACACCATATTGTCTGAAAAACTGTCTGCCAACTAAATAAATGAATTAACATATAATTTAACAAGACTAAGTTCATGTGTCATCAAATTATTGATCTACTTTTAAATTCATGATATATGCTTGGTATTTGTTTTGTTATTTGAGCATATTGCTATTTCAGTTTGGGGTCTGCTTTGCTAATGCTTGTCTATCACGTCTCAGTTTGATCAATGTTCTGGTTGGAGTTTGTATAGATTTGCAATTAATTGATGAGGATATTTAATTTTATGACTACAAATATACCCATCATGTGAGCGTACATGGAAAAAGTACACCTTGAACACTGGAACCGTGGCTACTTTGCAGCAGTTGATGATTATGATAAGAGTAGATATTTAGCTACAGAGCCCCTAGGGCAACACTGTAGTGGAGTAAAGTAGATTTCATTCTTATGAATTTCCTCTTAAAATATAAGAAGCCAGATATTTATTTGCCATAGAAACCATCAGAATGATACTGAATAAATGAGAAAAATATACTATGATATTTGCATTAGTCATGAAAGTACATCCTGGGAAAAACCATGACCAGCATCAGGAAATCATTAATTCTAAGGCTAGTCTGATTATGATGTCCCAATTTCTTTTCTGAAATGCCAGGAAAAACTTCAGTAGAGTTCTGTTGCTGTATTTGCACCCTTATAGTTAAATATGTATATTGCTCATATTATTTTCTTCTTCATTAATTTCTTTAGCTTTTACCACAAAAATACACAGCAAACAGATAACTGCTTTTCAAAAATGTACAGCGTTGTCCTTAAGCAATTCGCCTAATCAACTCAGTATAATTGGGCCCAGAGTGGTGTGATACAGACTGAGAGGAGTAGAGAAGGTGAGAACCTGATGAGATCAGAAGAGGAGGAAAGTCAGGAGTCTCACAGGGATATAAAAACCTACCTCGTGGCAGTTCTCCCCTCCTTTGAAAATAAAGGCTTTTGCCTCACTTCCAGATATGTCTAAATATTTCAAGAGGGGGGAAACTGAAATATTCTAACTCCCTTAAATACAGAAAAAATAAAATCCCAAAATGTGCAAAACCAGCTCCATGATCTGCTATCTTTACTCTAAGTTGGATTTGCTTTTTCTAGACTTTCATGTAAGTAGAGTTAGATGATGAGTCCTTTATGGATACCTTCTGCTGCTCACCATAATGTTTTTGAGGGGGAGTAATAGCTCTTTTAATTTATAATATTGGTTATTTGTGTCTTACTCTTCTATTTTGATTAATTTCAAGAGATTAATCTATGGAGAGGTTTTTCCTTTAATTGATTTTCTTTTTGCTTTGGCTTTATTCCCTTTCTTATATGCAATTTGACTTAAATCTCTTCCAAGCTTCTTAAATTAGATCCAAGATCACTGATGTGAAATATTTCTTCTGTTCTAGTACAAGCATTTAAATCCTGAAATTTCTCTCTTTACCATCTTGAATAAATTATAACATAAAACATTTTCCAGTTTATTTCTATGAGCATTATTGAGCATGGCAACTAGCCAAATGCTCTAAAATGAAATAATTTCAATAATTATGTACATTATATATCCATGTCCATATATATCCATAAACATTTGTGTATTGTAGTCTTTTTACAAATTCTTTAAAAACTATGAGTATGTTGATATCATAATGAAATACTTGACTGTAGCAAAGTTCAGTCCACTATTCTCATTATTAATATTATAATTATTTAATCCACACAAGATACTATAATCAGAAACTGAGAATTAATACAAAGAAGCATTTGCATGTTTTTTATTCAAACTATATTTGATTTAACATATTTTTATAATTCTTAAAAATAACATGGAAAAGGACAGCTGTACTATGAACATGGAAGCAGAGGCTAACCACCTACATAGAAAACATTTTTAGCATCTCATCTATCTTCTGTAGAAATGGGAGACTTGCTGCAGGAAAAAGAAATAGATGGAAAGAAATATATGCTTTGTTCAGGTCCCGTATTCCTTTCTCTCTTTGGTTTGGCTTCATCACTGATCTTTCTGCAGTGATCACCAGTATGTTCTCTCTCCTCTGATTTGACCTGTGCATGGTCATTAGCTACACCTCGTGATGATTTTCACCTATTTGCTTATCCACTGGACAAATAACAATCTCCCCAGCACAGCTTTAAAAGACTCCTTGGTCTGATTCTTAGTTTCCTTCTCAGACTTGGCTCCTATTGTTCTCTAACTTACATCAATATAGTCAATGTAAATCTGATGACTTTTGCCACTCTAAAAATGTATGTTCTGTATTCCTGCAGCTTGGATTTCTTTTTTTAAAAAATTTATTATACATTTTTGCAGTTCATGAAGTTTACAATCATCTTGGGGAGTAGGTACATACTATAGCTTTCTTTTTTTTAATCCCCTTCCCTCCCTCCTCCTCTAGTTCCCCTATCCCATTTTTCATGCTTGTTGATATTACTAATCTTAGCTCATGTTCTGGCATATAGTGTTTACGTTCATTGAGATTATTAGGTTCTTGTACTTGGCATATCTTTATTCTACTTATTTTCCCTTCCCCTCCTCCTCATCCTCACCCTTGTTCCCTTGGATCTCTTCCCTATTGCAAGAGATCCATCTTCTTGTCCCTTTCTCATCCTTTATTTTTCTTTCTCACTTAAATGAGAGATACAATACTGTATTTCAGCTTTTGTGTCTGGTTTATTTTACTCAACATTGTATTTCCCAGGTGCATCCATTTTTCTACAGATGTGTCACACTTGTCATTCTTTATAGCCAAGACATATTCATTATGTATAGATACCACATTTTCTTTTCTTTCCAGCTTTATTGAGGTACGCTTGACAAATAAAATCATATATATTTAAGGTGTATGATGTGATGTTTTGATTTACACATACATTGTGAAATGATTACTACAAGTTAATTAACATATACAAAGCCTCACATATCTACAATTTTCTTTTGCAAGTGGTGAGAGCACTCATGATTGACTTATCAAATTGTACATATACAATGCCATGTTTGCCATCAGTCATGTTTCTGTAAGCAGATTTCCAGAACTTACTTATCTTGCAAGCTGAACTTTATGTCCTCTGATCAACATTTTTACCTCCGCTTTTCCCTGGGCAACCACTTCTCTGTTCTCTGCTTTTATTAGTGCTTTTATTATTTTTACATCTAAGATGTAAGTGATATCATGCAATATTTGTCTTTTTGTGTCTACCTCATTAGTGTAACATTCTCTAGGTTCACCCCTCCTGTTGTGAGCGATAAGATTTCTTTTGGTAGAGTGAATAATAACCCTGTGTGTGTATGTGTGCGTTTCATATTTCTGTACCCATTCTTCGAGTGACACTGAGAGTCTTTCTATATCTTTGTCATTGTGAATAATGCTGCAGTGAGCATGTAAGGGTCAACAGTACTTCACAATCTTGTTTTCATTCCCCTTGAATATATGTCCAGAATTGGGATTGCTGAATCAAATGGTACTTCTACTTTTAGCTTTTTTGAGAAGCTTTCCTACTGTTCTCCAAAAAATTATTGCCCAGAACAATAAGATTTTCCCTCTGATTCTTGTACTGGTTATAAAGTTTTAGTTTTCACATTTACAGGTTTTTTTTTTTATTTTATAAATTTTCAGTACAATTTCATTCCTTTGTAAGTGGGTATCCAGTTTTCCTAATACCATTTATTTAAGAAACTATCCTTTCTTTATTTTGTGTTTTTGACAAACTTGTCAAAGGTCTGTTGATCATACATATATGGATTTCATTCTGGGCTGTCTATTGTGTTTTATTAATGGAGATTTTTGTTTTAAAAGCAAGAAGTGTGGTCCCTTCAAATTTGTTCTTTTTTCTTAGTATTGCTTTTAGTATTTGGAATCTTTTGTGGATCCATACAAACTGTAGGATTTTTTTCTGTCTTCATAAAAAATGTGACTATAATTTTGATAGAGATTACCTATATCACTTTGAGTAGTACAGGCATGATAACAATCTTAATTCTTCCAGTTACTGAACCCAAGGTGTCTTTCTAAATTTTTGTATTATTTAAGTTCCTTCATTGTTGTTTTATAATTTTGAGTGTACATGTTGTTATGGTTTGTAGTTAGATGTCCCTCAAGAGATTCATGCACTCAGAAGTGGGGCTTATGAAAGGTGATTAAATCATGGCTGCACTATAGCTGGCTTTGTGGTAGGAGGTGGGATCTGCCCAGAAGCAGTCCCTGGGGGCATGACCTGGAAGAGTGAAATTCTTCTCTAGCTCCTCCCTTCTCGTTCTACTTTCTGGCTGCCACTTCCTGAGCAGCATTTTTCTGCCCAGGCCCTACTACCATTCTCTTTCTCTATTTAAGGCTGCTGAATGAAACTTCTCAACTATAAGCCAAAATAAATCTCACCTCCTTTAAATTGCAAGTGTCAAATATTTTGGTCCCAGTGATGAGGAAAATGACTAAGACACAAGTCTTTTTGTCTCCTTGGTTATTATTCAATTTTTTATTCTTTTTGCTTCTGTGAATGGAATTACTTTCTTAATTTCCTTTCTGATAGCTTACTATTTGTGCACAAAAGCTCAAATGATTTTTGTCTGTTGATTTTGTGTCCTGAAACTTTATCAAATATATTTATTAGTCTGGGAACCTCTAAACTTCATGAATCTGAATCCCCATATCCCAGTATTGTGTTTTCAAGCATCATTTATTTAAGCTTTCTAGCTCTTTCCTTTTTCTTCTGTGTGAACCATATTAATACAGTGGTTTGGTTGGTAGTGTACCACTAATCATGTACTCTTACTTCACTTTTCAAAATTCTTCACACTTTTTTATTGTTATATCATGTTTTCACTATAATTATTATCACATATTAAATATACAGAATAATAGCTTATGTTGTAACATTTGTCATACATTTAGGGGCAGGGATTTAGCTCAGTGGTTCTGCCACCTGCCTCGCAAACAGAAGATCCTGAGTTAAATCCCCAGTACCAAAAATAAAACAAAAGAAAACCATTTTCACATATGAATACAATTTACTTTAATGTAATCCATCCTCCCTATTATGATTTTTTAATAGCCACCTCCCCTGAGCCCCCATCCCTTACAGCATGTGATATTTTTTTCTAGATACCACATATGAAAGAAAACGTGATATTTGTCTTTCTGAGTCTGGCTTATACTACTGAACGTTATACATGTATATACACCATATTTTCTTTATCTATTTATCGGTTGGTGGGGACCTAGGTTAGTATCAATTCTTGGCTATTATGAATAGTGCCATGATAAACATGGATATTCAGGCATCATTGTTGTATGCTAGCTTTGATTCCTTTGGGAGTATACATATGAATGGTGTACTTGAATAATATGATAAGTTCCATGTTTAGGAATTTCCATAGTGGCTGTGCTAATTTACATTGCCACTAACAGTATACAAGGATCCCTTTTTACCTGCATCACCAGCATGTGTTTTATTGTCTTGTTTTGTTTTCTTGATAATAGCCATTATAACTGGAATGAGGTGAAATCTCAAAGTAGTTCTGATTTGCATTTCACTAATGACCAAAGATTTTGAACATGTTTATTTCACTCACCTCAGGATAGCAGCTGCTTTTTTAAATTATCACTTCCAGGATGTTTTAAAGTTCTCTTTTTCTCTTTTGGTTGCTTAGTTAATAACTATATGTACTTAATGATTCTTTATGTTAAATTATCTTTGCTCAAGTTCGGTGATGGTTAAGCTTTATTGTCAACCTGATTGACTTGGAAGTCAAACAAGGGGATAGAAAACGAACTTCTGGGTATCTTTGGGTGGGTCATGGAGTATGACTCTGGGGACTCTATCTGGTCCCTGACCATTCCTCTCTGGCACTGTTCCCTGTTCTGCTTCCTGGCCACCCTGAATGAGCAGCTCTGTACTGCTGCGCCATACTGCATGGCCTTGGAGCCAACTGATGATGGACTGAATCTTCTGAAAACATGAGCCAAATAAAGCATTTCCTTCTTTCAGTTCTGGGTGTAAGGTATTCAGTCCTAGCAATGGAAAAGCTAATAAAGTACCTAATGACATTTTTATCTCCTGACTGAACCTCAATTAATATTCATGGGAAACATCAAATGCAAAAATACTTTTCCTGCAAAAAACGAAGAGTCAGAGAGTCAGAAAATTATTTTACCCAGGTAAATTCAGCAAATTGAGATTTTATATTGTCAACTAAAATTTTAAACCTCTCTGCAGAAAAGTATTTCCTTGGGCACTGATGATTCCAAGTTTTCAAGCATAAATCCAGTTATGTGATTTTGGAGGTACAACCTCAAGGCAATTGTATAGAAGCAGGATGATCATACATTAAATGCTGACAGAGCTTTCCCGGAAGTCCTGCTCCAGGCTATTTGTGGAGTCTGAATCCAAGCAACAGTCTGGAGAGGAGTTAAAGACAGAGATATTGTGGAAATGGATTAGTAAACCAAAGAATAGAAATGCCTCTTTTTTCTTCTGTATTCACAAGAGGATCATGCTTAATGTAGTCATATTATTTAACTACTAAGTGTTAAAAGTAAAATTTTTAAGAAATAAAATTTTTTTATTAAAGGACATTAAATATATATTTCTATGGTCTTTTGTTTTATAAATTCTGTGAAAAAACTACCTCAAATTTCAAATAAATGTCTTTTTATGGTATAGAATAAAACTCAATGAAAATTAGGTTATATTTTCATTCTTTGACATGAAGTCCATTTCCATATGTAAGGTATGCTTTTATATGTTAATATTTTAGATCCATCTCAGTTTACTGATGTTTATGTCTATTATATAAATTTATAGGTATAATTTTTGAAAAGCAAATTATTTTTAAAACATCTAGACAACATTAACATTTAAAGGAAATTCAATAAACTCTTTTTAAAAGATGATGAATTTTTAATTATTAACTATTTTTAAAGTTATGGAAAATTATAGTGAATAATGCCCACTGAGAATTCACCCAGTTTTATTAAATCTTAGTAATTTGCTGTATTAAATTCTGAATTTTTAAGGTAAATAAATAATTATTCATTTAGTTGAAGAATTTTGGATGACTCAGAATCTATTCCAGATTTCACTCCCAAAGTAAAAACAAGCTAATTTTGTTGTTTTTCTTTGCATATATACTTTTATACTATTGCCCCAGTTTGTAGTCTAAAATATATGAATATACAAATCTTGAAAAGTTTCAAACATTTCATATACTGTGTGATATATTACATATAATTCTGCAGCATATTTTTACATAAAATCAAATTTCTGAGATTTATCTATCTGGATACACAGTAGGTCTAGTTCATCCTTTTTAAGTGACTTCAATCATTTCAAGATGAATGTAACACAATTTACTTAGCCATTCTCTAAATGGATGCTAAAGTCATTTCTAATATTAGCAGAAGCAACTGATGCTTCAATAAATGTTTTTCTGCATATCTCCTGAGCCAATGTAAGTTCAATTTCTCTTAGGTATATGGCTATAAGTGAAATCCCTTGGGTCAAATGTTAGGCACATCTTCAACCATGCTAGATTTGTTTATACTTATATAAGCCTGGTACCAATTAATGTTCCTTCCTGCAGGATGTAGGCACTCTTGTTCCACCAGTTTTTCACCATCAGATTTACTTCTTCATCTATAACTACATGGTGGATATTTAAGGATGACTTGTTGTTTCGTTTTGTATGGCTTTACTACTTACATTGAACTTCTTTTTAGATACTTATTGACACTATTTTTTTCTGAAAATTATCTTTTAAAATATTAACTATTTTCTGCCATATGTATTGATATATATGTAATGCTGTGTACTATCCACACTTCTAAAAATCTCTCATCCTGAATTATGTGTTTCGTCTCTATTCATTGTATATTTAGCCAAAATGAGAAGTTTTATTTTAATGTGCTCAAATTTATCAAAGTTTTATTTTTTCCTTGATTTCTGTATTATGTTCAATAAATCCCTCCTTTTTGTCCTGATGACATATATTTGCTACCATTTTCTTCTAAATTTGAAAACTTTACTTTTGGTTTTAGGTATATCTAAAATTCACTTGGAGTACAGTCTGAATAAAAATAGAACTTTGTTTATACCAATTTCCAACATATTGTATTGAACAATCAATATTTTCCCCCTAATGTATAATGCTGTCTATATTATACACCAAACTTTCATGTGGTTATAGCCAGATACATTTCTATAAGCAGATATTTTTCCTACACCTGATCTTAATCAAAAGGCAAAGAAATGATGCAAATATTTTGCTCTTTTGGGTATCTTTATGAATACATTTCAAAATCTGATAGAATGTGCTTTCATATGCATATATACTAGACAAATGAGTTTTTTCACATCTTTTAGTATTGACACATAAAAACTATACATATTTAAGTGGTATAGTATGATAACAATATATGTATAGAATAAATAAACAAATCGATTAATTAGCATTTCCATGTCCTTAAACATTTATCATTTCTTTGTGTTGGGAAGCTTCAAACTGCTCTCTTTGAGTCCCTTAGGAAATATACAAAAAAATATTATGAACTATATTCCCTTAGTCCCTGCTGTATTGCAAACATTAGAACTTATGTCAACTATGTGTAATTGTATTTTAATACCAGTTATTTAGCCTCTATCTCCCTTCCCACCTACCCTTACTAACTCTAGTGACTACTGTTTTATTATTTCCTTCTATAAAATCAACATTTTAGCTTCCACATATGAGAACATGAAGTTTCTGTCTTTCTGTATAGGCTTATTTTTTGTCAGATACATTTATTTTTTTCACGTTCGACCCATTAAATTCTATATGTAATCAAATTAACCCTCTCTTTTCATCGTTCAGTGTATAAGTTCTTTTTCCAACTTCAAGTTTGGTTGCTAACATAAGAAGCAAAAGTTTAGCTTAGAAATGATGAAGATATCCTGGAATTAGAGGGCATTTCATGGAGGAGGATGTGTCTGAGATGAGTCGACAAATAATTGTTCCAGGGGAAACCAGCGGCCTAACCATAAAGGGATCCACATCAGAGAGGTTTACTTCTCCAAAGATCTGGAGGCTTCATAGTACATGTAACGTGGGTACTATATATTTTTTATATGGATGAGCCATCCATATACCCAATGTGCATGAATTGATTACCGTAATTCAACTATTTTTCTAAAAACTCAGAAAAACTACTTCTCTCATAAAACTATAAAAATCTTTAGTGATCTATATTATCCATAGAAGTGGGAGTTCCTGAACTTTCCAATAGTTCATATTTTATTATCCTTTTTCAAATGAAAGTGATATGCACCATAGTAAATATACAGAACTTATAGGCCATAAAATATAATAAATCCCAAGGAAAAATCAGTAAATGTATACCTTTTACTTTCCCATTTAACTTTGCAGTAAAAGTAATTTACCATTACCTATTCCAAAAGATTTAGCAATAACAATGCTACTGACTTAGGAGACTGATAAGTAGAAAGAGGGAATGAAGACAAATCATATCACTAAACATTATGGTATAGTGATATTTGCTGTGTGTCTGAAGACATAATTTGAAATGGGATTTACAAGTGTTTGCTGTCAGGTTGAACACTGGCAGATGTCTATGGCAACTATTTTGTAAGTGAATGATATTGTATATTAAGGGGCTATCTGCAGGGAGCCAATTCAAATAATTGAGATGAATGTCTTGGGCTAGGAATGAACTTCCAAATACTTCACTAGTGGAAAAGAAAAATAATTCCTAAACCAAAATAAACCTTTCTTTTTGTGGATCATGTAAATATGGCCTTAGCCATAGAATACATCAACCTTGGCAGTTTATTTTGTCATGAAATACTTAAATAAATGTAACATTTAGAAATCACAAGATACTTGCAAAAAAGAGTTTTAAAGGCTGAAGTTTGCTTCTCCTTAAATTAGCAAAACAAAAGATCAGTACTGTGGATGGGTTACATTGGATAAATGTAGAAAATTTTCTGAAGTTATTTCTGGCAAAGATGATGCAACCCAGTTAACATGACCATCTACAGTATGACTAAATTACTCACAACACCATAAAAAATAAATAAAATGAAGAACACTAGGAAATTAAAAAGTACAGTACAAATGAAAACATTTGTTTTACCATTAATATAAAATTGGATTATTACATAGGAAATGGGAAAAGATTTTCTTATTTTAAATAGTTAGAGAAATTTCTGATTGTTTTAACTGTTTTGTGGTATCTTAACACTGTACTTTTGTTTGTTTAAAAAAATTTTAATATTGCGCTTGCTTTGGCAGCACATATACCAAAAGAAATCTAAATATGTAAACTAGTATAACCATTATGGAAATATTCATGGAGATTATTCAAAAAAAAAACAATAGAAATTCCATTAGACTTAGTTATTTCCCTTCTAGATATCTTCCTGAAAATATTAAAGACATAATATTACAGTGATATAAGTATACCCATGTTTATAGCAGCACAATTCATAATAGCTAAATCTTGGAAGATGCCCATATGTTCATCAACATATTAATGAATAAAGAAAATGTGGTATGTATACACAACAGAGTACTACTCTGCAGTAAAGAAAGGTAAACTTGAGCACTTGTAGGACAATGGATGCACCTAGAGACCATAATCTTAGGGAAAATAAATCAGACACACAAGCTTAAATATTACATGCTTTCTTTTGTATGAAAGGCCAAAATTATAAATAAAGAGCAAAATAAAAGACAGATATAGGAAGTAGGAAGATAGATCTTTTTCAAGTGCAAAGTGGATCAAGAGATAGAAGGGGGAAGAGGAGAGAAGGCAGGGAAAGGGGATCAAAAAAGAACTGAGATGTGTTATGTACATGTATCACTTCCCCTCAAGAAATGTATTTATTATGAAATTCAAATATTTACTAATAAAAAATAAAAACGGGAAAAAATCTTAATATGTTAAAAAAGTTTTTCCAATTCACTGTTATAAAAATTATGCACTATTTTTCTTTTAGATATATAAAAAAGCATTAGATGAAAATAAATTTTAGTTGATTCTTTAACAGGGAAATTCCTTAAATTTAATACCCAAAGTGAAAATCAGTTACTTTAGCCTCTATTCAAGGATACCTTTGAAATACATTATTTTGCACAATTTCATCTACTTTCCTAATTTACTTTTGTTATACTCATATTTATTTATACTGCCTTTAGGAAGATTTAAACTACTCAAAGCATTAAGACAACATGACAAGGTAGGATAAGTAAACGTATTAGGAAAATATTATTAAGGCTAAGATCTAATTATTAAAATTTAGGGGTTACTTTTATTTATACTTGTGAAGTCTAAGAGAGAAAATATTTAAAAAGTTAAAGAAATTTCATATACAAGAGTCAGTTTGAGAGATAAAAAGGACTCCCATAGCTATACGTGTAAATGTCTACTTGTAATTAGAAATTTGTATCTCAAAGTAGTGAGAACCATGAAGACTTGACATATTAAGCTTAGAGACATCTTCAGAAAGCAGTGGTTGTGATAATTAAATTAGTGGAAATTTCTTAGTTACACAGTAGGAAAAGAATATCAGAGAACACAAGCTAAAATTAATGAAAAAGAAAATCAAGCAATAGAGAAGCTGTAGGAAAGAGAGAAGGTAGGTCATTAGGCAACAAAGATGTCAGACTTGAAGTTGGAAAGAGTTTTAAGCAAAGCCAGCTTCCTATACAGTTGCACAGGGTGGAGCACTTACAAGGTCACCATGTTTGGTTAAATATTCTGTTTTGTGTTCTCCTGTCATAATATTGTAGATAGGTAAGTTAATTAGATATCTTGTAGGCAGTTAGACAGGGTCTCCCTTAAGGCACCAGCCCTCAAAGGCCCAGTCCTCAAGGTGCCAGCCCTCCAGGAGCCAACTCAGCAAGGAGTCAACATGGAGAACAATTTGAGCCACATTCACTGGTTAACATTATAAAAAGGGGGGGCACATGTAATCTTATTGGTTCGTCATGGTTTTGTCCCACCTCATGACTACCTTGTAAATTTCCATTGAGTCTTATAGCTTTGTCCCACTTTGTACCTGCCTCACCATACGTCTTTGCTGTATAAAACATCTTTGAAAAGTAGGGTGGGTGGGCAACCCACTTTCCAGTCCCCCTTCTGTCTCTCTTAGACAGAAGCTTTCTTTCTCTCAATAAATTTTTTTCGACTCTTAATCTCCATTGTTCCTAGAATTCATTCTTTGATTTTAGAGAAGTACTCATGTTTCAGATACCTAGCAGGTTTGGGAGTTACATCTCTTCCCCCTATATCAGTAAGAATGTTTGAACAAAGTGCTCTTGATTTTCATGTTTCACTAGACTTGCAAATTATGTACACTAGTCCTTGTTCCATAAAGGAAACTTGGAGTCAGCATGGAATTGCACTGAAAAATGTGTCCCTAGATTCTCAGTAAAACACCTACATCTATATGAAAATGGACAAATTTGGCTTTAATGCCATAAGAAGAAGAATCACATGCCAAAAGTCTGGGCAGAAATTCAGTTATCTGCCTCCTTGGTGAAGATGAATGGAGAAGAACATTCTTGGGCAAAATACCCAATATTACATGCCCAGAATCACAGTTAGGCAAATGACCTCAAAATGTATAGTTGGAGACAAGGGTGAACACATTGATTTACTGCCCCTTTTAGCAAACACCCATCATATGTAGTGATTACCAAGATCACAAAGAAAAAGGCTTTTATGTCCTAAATATTTAGGAACTATCTTTGAAATGAACCAAAACCAGAGTTGAATGTCTCCTGAGCTAATTACTTCTTCCCAAACTCTGCACATACTGGATGAGTACTCTGAGACTGGCTTGTGTAAGGATACAGAGGGTGGCTAGAGAGGTTTAGACACTTCTTTTATATGCCTTAGAATGCTTAGTTGCCTAAGGACACCAGCCATTTTAGACACTTCCCAATCACTGGGACAAAATACCTGACATCCACAATTAAAAAGGAGTTTATTTTGGTTCATGGAGTTTTTGAGGATTCAGTCCATAGTGAGCTGGTGCCAAGGCAGAAAGGGCATGGTGGAAGGGCCTACAGCAAAATGCTATTCACATTATGGCAGCTAGGAACCAGAAAGAGAGAGGGGAGGAGCCAGAGACAAGAATATATGCTTCAAGGTCATGTCTCTAGGGACACGCCCTCAACTAGACTCCACCTTCTAACAGCACATTCAGCAACTGAACTCATCAACTGATAAATCCACTGATGAACATAGTGCCCCATGATCCAATTATCTTCAAAATATATGAGACTTTGGGGGGGCATTTTAAACCTAAATCATAGCATCATTGTGTATAAGGGTTACAAAGAAAAAGTAGATGGCTGGTAACAATGCATGCTGCTGTAGAATGGGGTAGAGTATTTTAGGGTGAAAGAAGAACTACAAACTGCGAATGAATTTCTACATCAGTGAGAAAACCCTAGCCATCAAAGTGAGAAGAACCCAGGCCTGTTGGGCTTAGGAAACTACTATAGGCTGTAGACACACACCTTAACTTGCGGCTTAGATAGAAGCCGGAAGAGCCCATAGGAAGTCTCAGAATACCTTATCCATCCTGCATTTTATTCAAAACAGAACTTAGAGATGTCCCTCATTTATGCCTGAATATTGAAAAACTATAAAGCAATATCTGGAAAATGTGTATTTATTGGTGAGGCCAACAAAAGGCTTTTGTTTCTAGGTTATGTTGTGTTGATTTGACAAGGTGTTTTATTAATCTGAAATCTGGCACGACTAGAATAATGATACTAATTAAGCATCTGGCCATTAGGAGCTGGGAGGAAAAATGTGTTAGCCTTTCATGATTCTTTTCCTTCTCTCCATGTATCTAATGTTTACCTATCATTTAGAGTTGGCTTACAATTCACTTACATTGACTAATTTTATGAACTTATTTCTCTTTTTTTCTGAATTTTCATTGACTATATTGTCATTTTTCATTGAATACATTATATATTTATAATTACATATTTATTTCATTTAACTTGTGATTATTTATTTATAAATATATTTTAATTAACGTTGTGATCAAGTGCTCATAACTAAATGTTCTTTCCTCACTGTGACATTCAGTATCTTCTGAATGAGAATTTACACTTCTGTTCACCCTCCTCACCCTACCTCCCAACTCTATTCCAAGCTTAATATAGTGGTTGTTACATAAACAACATTAAAATTAGAAGTGAAAATAGAAAGTGCTAAAGGAAGGAACTAAAGGGAAAAAAGAAAGATAGATTTAGATATAGAACTTTTTTTTAGCTTAGAGAAGGTAGTTTTACATTTAGACATGTTTATAACTTCAGAAGAAAGTATGTGATTAACTTTCTTAGCAACAATGTAATCACATCTCACAAATAAAAATGTACACTGCATACCACAGGATTCTTTTATTTAACTGCTGCATCCTCTTTGCCTAATACTATACAATTAGAACCAGGTAGGTGCTCAATAAAAAGTAGTTGATTGAATATATAAATGGATGAATGATGAATATTAAGTATCCAACTTAGAAGAAATACTAGCAGGCACAATATACTTTCTAAGTATAAACCTGTTTATCATCAGGTTTATAAGGTGTAATTTTTTTTAACATGTGGAGAAACTGAAGCTCAAAGTTTTAAATATCTGAAGGAAAACCAAATAAATGATGAAGTGGTGGGCCTGCAATTCAAACCAACACCTGCCTGACTCCTTCCTAAGGTCAGGTATTTTCTGTTACATAGCAACAAAATAAAATACTCATTTATATTCACAGAGGAAAGCAAGAGAAAAATAGAATATCCAATATGTCAAATAAGATTCAAATTAGAAATAAGAAAATTATATGCTAGGATGATTGGATTACATTAGATTTGTGATGAGGATCTGTCTTTGGTGAGCAGCCCAATGGCAGATGAGGCACCAGTTTCAAGTTTAAGAATTTGCTGTCCACTGCTCTCTAAAATGGCATGAGGAGAGATTAATCTTAATTTCATATCAGTTCTGTATATAAAACATTTGTCTATGCCACTCAAAAATTCACATTTCTGATTTGGTTCTCATACCTGTGACTTGCTTATTTGGACAATTCTACCTCCCAGAAATTTAATAATAACAGATGTTTGGGAGGGGTTGCAGAACTTATCTTTAACTTCCAACTCCACATTTTAAATAATAAGGTTATGAAATGACATTTCAAGACTGAAATTATGTTTTTACCTCCAAACAATTCTAATTTAACACTTAATGATGGTCTTCTGAAGAACAACTGGAAATTAATGCTTTTTCTTGCCAAGTCACAATGAGAGATTTCATAACTAGATCCAATTCATTTTTGTTACTAGAAACATAAAAATCTTTGCCTCGTATTATATCTTTTTATTATAAACCTTATTTGCAATTATAATCTGAGTTTACATTTCTCATAGTGAAACAGCTTCTTTGGAGAAATATAGGTTAAAAAGTCCCTGGCATATGGTGAGAGCTCAATAAACATTCATTGAAAGAAGTGAAACTCACATACTTTCATATTTTGGCAATTGATTCTCTGAATAAGAAATTAATGTGGCTTTATCTTGTAGATTTCACTTTAGAACTGATAGTGTTTAATAAGCTATCACTTTTTCCATGTCAAAGAGAATATAATTTCTCACACTTGATATTTATCAATACATTGAAATATTTTCTTAGAGTGAAAATTGAATCTGATCATGTTTACCACAAACAAAAAAAAGTTTCACACTTGAAAAAAAAGAAAACAGATTTTCTTCAATGCCTTTGGAACAAGACATCTCTATGGATTGTTGCAACTCACTATAATAAACTTGTTTAACACATTGCTTTTTATTATGCAAAAACTT
Organism: Heterocephalus glaber; assembly: GCF_053883595.1. Classification (NCBI taxonomy): domain Eukaryota; kingdom Metazoa; phylum Chordata; class Mammalia; order Rodentia; family Bathyergidae; genus Heterocephalus; species Heterocephalus glaber. Next base: position 39,576,015 of record NW_028258325.1, on the reverse strand, counting down.
GACAGATATTTTTGCCACAAATTCAACAATAGCTTTATTTAAAATATATACACTTATGGCTTGTGTATATCTTCCATTATATTGTAATATGATTAGCAGAAAACAAAAGATAGCATGTACTATGTTCAGGAAAATGAAGTTACACCCATTTTTGGAAGAAGAATTTATTGAGTATTAAGTAGGTGAGGATAACAGTATTTGTTGAGATTTGTAAATAATATTTTTTATTCGTGTTAAAGTAAACATTAAAGAGACACATAGAGAAGATGCAAGACAGGCTGATGATCTCTGTAAATACTTCTTACTGTCAGAGCTGGTCTAATATATTTAGACCCAACAAAGTTCTCTGTTCTTAAAAATAGTTCAAAACTCTTAATCTCAATCTACTAAGTCCCTAAGTTGTTAGCTGTTCCTAAACTAGTCTATCTCATTTTTCCATCCTGACTAATTTCCTGATCACATTCTCTTACTTCACTCAGATACAAGGCATGTTATCACTATCACACTATTGGCACAATGATTTCTGGCTTTCTCTTTCAACTACAGTACTAACATTTTTATTTGTTTCTTTTCACTGCTCCATTTCAACTCACAGAACTCTACATATTGACACAAGTTCTCGGTACCAGAGTCCCACTAGATTTGCTAAATAATAAGGACCCACAAATGAACAATCTCTGCCTTGGTTTAATCTTTGGAATTGAGAGAAATACAGTTCTCCAAAGACAAAAGGTTTCTAACCGTTCCACACATCTTCTATATGAATATTAACACCCACAATTGCATCCAATCTACCATATTCATGAGCTGCAGGACCCGAAGTTTCTATCTATATCTGGTAGATATCTCTTCATAGAGAACTTTCTAGGCTGTAAAATTCAAAATATCTAAAACCTTACTTATATTTTCCTCATCTTGCAGCTTAAACCTTATGAATGCTCTCCATCTGTATCTTTTGCAGTCTTATTTTTATTGAGACATTACTATTCCTCTAAATGAATCAGAAACCAAACCGCAGGGTCATCTAGCATTTTCCTCCCATTCTGTATGAAGTTCAGGTGTTTATAGGATTCAGATAAAAGCACATAAAATTTTGTGCATGGATGGCATAGGTATTATTTTTACACTCTAATCAATTACTGAATCCTATTTAAATATTACAAACTAGTATTTTCAGTGTTAAAAAGCACCTCAATGATCACCTAAAATATTCACCTCCATATTATTTACCCGGTCCTGTCCTATTGATTTATTCACAAGCCAATAATGTCTATTACAAATAGCCTCTAATTTGGTCACTTACCCTAAAGTCTCTATTCTAAATCATCCTTCAAATCACAGTTACATTAATCATCCTAAAATAAATATTATGATATCACTACTCTCCTAAAAATATTAATGATAGCCCATAACCTACCAAAACATATCACCCATATACAGTGTTTTGACATTTTTAAAGAACTTTAACATATTATTTCATTTTGATTCTCACAACAGTCTTGACACACAGTTTGCACAGTGTCATAAACAATTCACTCACACCCAACACATCAGGAAGCAAGCATCTTATAAGCTTTACTCCAGCAGTGAGCTATTCTTACCATATAATAGATTAGGTAGATAATTTAAACTCTACAGGAAATGATGCTATTTTTTCCATGATCCATTTTAGTGTCCTGGCTTAGAAATTCATTCATTTCATCAGAAATTTGTCAAAATGGAACCCTGTTAAGGTAATACCTATGATGCAGTTATGTAGTCATTTTAATATTTCCCATAATGAAAATTAGTACTCATTAATATGTTCATCAGGGAGAAGGAAGGAGAAGGGAAGAAGAATTAACAGGAATTAAACTGCAATATGTGCATATACCAACTCCCCTCGATCATATACAATACATATTTTAAAAATACAAATATTTTAGATAAAAATAAATATATTCTTCATAAAAGCCAAAATCAATCAATATCATGTCTATCGGACTAGCTAATGTGATAACGTGTTAAAAATTGATTAAATGGAAATTGCTCTAGCTTTTTTTTTTTATTAATAGTTACTGATGGAGATGGACTTCTGAAATCTGTAGCCAGAAATTTATTTACATTCTTGCAAGAATTGGACTTACCAGGTTGGGGATTTAGCTCAGTGGTTCTGCCACCTGCCTTGCAAGCGGAAGGTCCTGAGTTTGATCCCCGGTACAAAAAAAAAAAAAAAACTGGACTTACGAATTGGATTTACTAATTGGATATATGACATTAGAACTATTTTTAGTACAAAGCCATGAGACATCTACTCTAGAAGATTTTTCAGTTTCCTTTCTACTGATTCCTTTCTATTTATTTCATGGATTCACATATTATTCCAAAAGTATAAAATAAGCTTGGGTACATTAATTCAAATGATACTAAGATCTAGCTGAAAGTATGCTCTAAAAGATTCAATGGTTTTCTAACCTTATGCAGAATTAATTTTTAAGTATCTGAAATTTATCGGAGGGGATTATGATTGTCAGTAGTGGTGAGGCAAGTTTAGAGAAAATGAATAACACATTGTGAATATAAAATTATAAAATTGTGAAGTTGATCCGAAGTCAATTGATCTAAATTGGAAATGAGAGAACTGGGTTATTATAAACACAATTGCCAGATTCCAGAAAAATATAATATTATTGATCAAAATATGCAATATTTATCTGCTTTTATGAATTTTTTAGTTTCCTCTATTATTCTTGAAGATAAAGCCACACTATCAAAAATTTAATGTCTTTGGAATTTGCAGTTGCTTAAGTTTTAAAAGAAATTTTAAAGCTTAAAAATAATCCATGGATGTTAGTATCACTGGTACTTTTTCCCCTCTTTGGATGGACTTTCTTCCCAACCCACAAATGTTAGCTAACTCTAATAGATAACTATATGTTAAACACTATTCTAAGAGTTTTATATATCTTAACTCATTTAACTGGTATTTTTATACTGATAATATTAGTTTATAAATAAACAGAGGCTGATAGTATTATTTATAAATAAACAGAGGTGCAGAGAGGTTTAATAATTTTCCTAGGTAGTACATAATTAGATATGGCAATAGTGCCATTGAATGTCACTGTTGTGCTGAACATAATGATTTATAAATGAAGACATTGGTTTCTATTAGTTTTCCAAATTCTGATGAATGAAATTGATATTTTAAAAATATCTGCAGGGGATGTAGCTCAAGGTCCTGAGTTCAATCCCTGGTACCACAAAAAGAAAAAAAAAAAAAAGAAAAAGAAATCTCAGTAGTACAGACAAACTAGAATTTTTCCAGAAGAAGGCAAGCAGGTTTGTGAGCAATTGAGAGACATCAGGTAAAGGATGGGTATTAATCCAAGAGAAGAGATGTAATAAGAAACACAGAAACTCTCTTCAGTTCTAAGAATATAGGATTCTAGGTACATCACTAAATATTGATGATAGTGCAACTGCATGAAGAAATTATCATGAGCAAAGGGATGTGCAGTATTCTACATTTCTTATGAGCTGATGTTCTCAGGAGTATAAATTTTGTGGAGGCTATTCCATAGCTACCTTTAAAAGATTACATCTTTAAAAGAATACTCTTTAGCTGATAAACAATAGTGTTTCAAAGCAGATGTGATAGCACTTACTTTACAATCCAAAGGATGCTCTTTTCCAGTAGTATTTAAATTGAAGTGTGTTCTGCTTACTAAAGCAGCAACCAGTCACCATGGTATGATAGAGAGTAAGGGAAAGAAAAGAAATAGCTACCCAGAGAACTAAGGTTGTTTAGAATAGGGCTAAACAGTGAAAAAAAATATCACACAGAACCTATCTCAGAGATCAAACATTGACAGTCAGTTTACAGAATTTATTATAGGACATTAAGTCCTGCTTAATATTATTACTTGGTGAAGACTAAATATTGAGAAACTGTAGAAAGGAAGAGAGAGAGACAGACAGAGAGAGAGAGAGAGAGAGAGAGAGAGAGAGAGAGAGAGAATTGTAAAGTGATGAATATAGACATATACAGAAAGGTTAGTAAACTCTATACAAGAATTGATAGAGTTTGCACAACATGTGAAAAATAAGAATAAACCCAACATGAAAACCCTCCAAGAGCCATCTAGTCCTAATGAAAAGTATTTGAAGTTCATTACCAAAACTATGTTGTAAATCATCTATAATTTTCATACATAATAAAATTTCAGGTAACTGTACACTAAACTTAATATAGATATTTTTCTATAGCACAGACTTGTCTTTTTAATAATATTAGATCAACGTGTCTTCAAGTTGTTGTTAAAGACTGGCATGAGACAAAAGCCTGAAGATTCCTAGTTCTGGCACTAGCGTTAGCCACAAAGACCAAGACTGGAGCTATGACTGTTGTTTATTTTATATTTTGGGTTAATTAATTAACCTCTTCAAATTTCAGGATTTTCAGTTTAAGTTAGGCATAAAAGTAGAATTATTTCAAGATAATCCTGTAAGAATGAATTGAAAAACCTTTTAGGATGTAAAAAGCTAGAAAGAACATCATTCCCAAATGTATTACCACAATACATTAGCTCACCTGTAAAATAACAAGAGTTTTGCATCAGTGAGATACAAGGTCAAGGAGCAGCCAATTAACCTGTAATTTACAGAAAAGCAGGCATCTTCAAGGAGAGACAGAATGAACACAATTGCTTGTTTGTGGTAGATACTAAATTTCATACAAGGCAATTATAATTATAATTTAATAATTTTAATTTTAAAAATATAAGCATACATGCATTCAACTAAAAGTTTCAGCATAAGAGGACAGAAAAAACCCAGGGAAACTTGCTCTAGCTTACAGGCCCTTTTCTAGTACTTACAAGGAAGTTGAGGCAGCACAAGAAGTATTGGTAAATTTGGTGCATAAGAAAAAAATTTATAAACTTGAATATAGTTTTATGGAATTTATCCAAACTAAAATAGATATAAGAATGAAATGATAGCAAAAGAGAAACAGAATATTCAAGAGTTATAAAAATATATCAAATGGTCTCATATATGTGTAATTAAAATCCCAGAAATTGAAGATAGAATTCAGCAGAAATAATCTTCAGTAAGATAACGACCAATAATGATAATTCGCCCAAGTAAATGAAACTCAGAGATTATATATACATGAAACTTAAAGAATCAATAAGTAATGAATACAAAAACAAATAAAAACACCAATACATTCACACAGTGCAAAACTAAATGCAAAGATAAAATCCTGAAGACAAAAAACACATTGAATGTAGAAAAAAGATGAAAATTATAGTATATTTTTCATTAGAAACCATGCAAATCAGAAGAAAATGGAGTGAAATATCTTTGAAGGGTTAAGAAAAAAATACTGTCATTGTGGAATTCTGTATCAGTGAAAATATATTTTAGAAAGTATGACAAAATAAAGACTTTTGCACACAAACATAAATGGAGAAAAGTAATTATACTAGTATTCTTGTATCAAAGGAAATTTTAAAAGTTCTTCAGACAAAAAGACTCTGATAACAGATAAAAACTTGATTCTTACTTTTTCCCATTCCCCTGCCCTCTCTTCAACCCCTCTAACCCCTTATATAGATAATCTTTGTTTCCATTTTTTCCTTCTTGCTTTCAATTTTTTTCTTTCTCTTTTTTCCTTTCCCCTGTGCCCCCTCCCTAGTTCCCCTTCTCCTTTGAACATTTTCTTCCTATTTCACAACATCTATTATACATTTTGGTCCTTATTTAAACTTTCAGTTCCTCATACCAGAGAAAAGATTTGGTATTTACATATGTGTGTCCTATTTATTTCACTTATAAGAATGGTATCAAGGTCCACCCATTTAGCTATAAATATCTCAAGTTTATCTTTATGGTTGAGTAATACTCCAGTTTATATATATATATATTTAAAAAAAAACATGTCTTCCTTATCCACTCACGAGTTGATGGGGTTTTGGGCTGTTTCCGAGCTTTAGCTATTACAAATTGTGCCACCATATACATTGATGTGCATATGTAACTGTGGTATGATGCTTTTAATTCTTTTGGGAAGATACCCAGCAAGGGAATACCAGGGTCAACTGGGATGGCTAATCCTAGATTTTGAGGAATCTCCACACTGATTTCCACAGTGGTTGCACCAGTCTACACTCCCACCAACAGTGGAGAAGGGTTCCTGCCTCCCTGAAGCTCTGCCAGTATTTGCTATTGGTTGACTTCTTGATAGAAGCCATTCTGTTTGGAGGAGATGGAATCTCATTGTTGTTTTCATCTGCATCCCTCGAATGACCAGTGATGTTAAACATTTTTTTCATATTTGACATAAAATATTAATTCAACAAAATAATTTGAGTTGAAATAAGGCTTACTTTATAGTTTTTCAAGGTATTTGTAGAAAGCTACCATTTGAAAAAGATTTCCTACCAAATACTATAAAATATCTTTTCAATGTTTCTGGAAGCCAGAGGTCTGTTCTTCACAAGTGACACTGAGACACAACTCATAATAAAGATTCTATAATATAAAGAACAGAAGTTTCTTCCCTACTTTGTTTGTATATTCATAGCTTTCACATAAACTATGTGCTTTAAATTCAATGTCTTGTAAAATCTTCATTGAGCATCCCATTGATTTCTCAAACTCAGTCTTCTTTCTCCTTTTCTCTCCCTACTCTCAGAAAACTGCCTCAGTTAAACATGCTCATTCTTAATATTCCAGAATTCAAAGAACCTACAACTACTCACCTAGCTGTCCACATGGGAAATGAATTATCTTTTGCTTCTGTCCCTCACAACTAGGTAATCACTGAATCTTGTTTATTCTGACTTCTTTATATATTTTAGAATCTGTCCAATATTATATGGCTAGTCCATCATTCTTTACCTAGACTATTCTAATAAACACTTTACTCTCCTTGACTGATCAATCTTTTTGACATATTTTCATGGATGTAGCTCAAGTACCCACCTCATTAGCCTACTCTGTGCTTGTTCTTCATGTAATGGCACTGGCTTTTGCCTCTGTTCTCATCTCTCAACACCTTCTGGCTCTTTATATTTCAACGACATTATGCAATTTGAGGTTCTTGGAGCTTGCCATTGCTTGCTTATCAATTTTTTGGTGATTTTTAGTTTTTTCTTTTTGTTTTCTTTAGTGTATGTGTGTAGTACATGTTTACCTTTCTTGTAGGAAGTTGGTACTGAACAGGGAAATGATTTCTGACCAGAAAGAGACTGTGCTGTAGCTAATGAGATAGCAAGCAAAAGGCTTCTCCTAGCTCCAACCCCTCCCGCACCTAAAACATGTCTGGGTCTCATTCAGACTTGCCTGGACATGTTTTCTTCCATTGTCTTTTGTTCTCAGTAGAGTTCCTGTGACTCCTGCTTCCCACCATATGTAAATAAGGTGAATCCTAGTGCACCTTTCTACTCAACTATATAAGCAAAATAAACCTGCCTCCAACTTTCAGGATATGTGCTTGATTCTTCTCAGCCTGACTCTGTTATACCATCTAGAGCTACAATACTGTGAGTTATATTTGCTACAATAGTACATGTACACAATACATCTTAATTCCTTTTTCATTTCCTTTCCCTCTGCACCTTATCCCTTCTACCAGTCTCTCAATCCCCTTCCTTTTTTTTTTTGGTACGTATTTGCAGTACATAATGTTTACCTTCCTTGTGTGTAGTTGGTGCATGTACAGGATACATCTTAATTCCTTTTCCTCCCCTATGCCTCCCTCCCTTACTCTCTGTCCATCTCTTAATCCCCTTTGCCTTTGAGAAAGATCTATCTCCCTATTTCCTCTTATGTCATTTATTTTGCTCTTTATTCATACTTTGGTTTCTCATATGAAAGAAACCATGCAATATTTAAGTTTGTGTGTAATTTACTCACTTAATAGTGTGGTCTCAAAAATGCATCTTTTTGCCTAAAAGTGGCTGAAGTTTTTCTCTTTTTAAATTAAAAAAAATTAGACTCCTCTCTTCCAATAAAAGACCCAGTCAAAAAGTGGGCAATTCACGCCCTTCCGAGGTCTCCAGTCGCACTGGACACTCCAAATCAGCCTGCTGCAGACAGGCAGGTCTGTGCATGCGCTACCGAGGTCCAGAGTCACGCAGAAGATGCCAAATCACCCTGCTGCAGACAGGCAGACACCTGGTTCCACACTACAAAGTCACAGAGGACACCAGACCACCAGACCACGGTACTGAGTCCTGCCGCTCCCAGCCCAGAGGTAGGGGCTTCTGAGCCGCCATCCCACTGCTCCTGGTCCAGAGGAAAGGGCTTCCCAGTCACCATCCCTCCCACTGCTCCCAGCCCAGAGGAAAGGGCTTTTGGGCCACCTTCTGTCCTGCTGCTCCTGGCCCAGAGGAAGGGGCTTCTGAGCCACCATCCCACTATGCCTGGTCCAGAAGAAGGGGCTTCCTGGCCAACATCCCTCCCACTGTAACCAGCCCACAGGAAAGGACTTTTGGGCCACCATCCCTACCACTGCTCCCAGCCCCAGTCCCACCTCTCCCAGCTCAGAGGAGGTAATCCATGAAGGTGCTAACAGCCCCCTGCCCCGGTCAAAATGAGAAAACATGAAAATAAGTCTCAAAACCAGACTTCCAGATCACCTACAGCAACACCAAAGGGAAATGAGATGGAACCCTCTGATACTCAACCACCTGGACCCACTGAACTGGCAACAAAAGGGGATCTGGAAAAAATGAAATCAGAAATAGTTTCTCAGAAAACAGGAGAAATTGTGCCCCTAGTGCAAGACATGATTAATAAATCTAGAGAGGAGCTCAGGAACATGATGGAATCCCAACATAGGAAAAAAATGGAATCCATAAAATAGATGCAAATAGATTTCCAGGGCATGAAAAACTCCATTGAAAGTCTACACAGCAGAATGAGCCAATGTGAGGACAGAATTTCAGATATAGAAGATAAGATTGCAATTAGTGATCAGTAAAAGAAAAATTGCTTCAAATTTATAAGGGAACATGAGAAATCAATCCAGCAGCTGCTAGATGATGCAAAGAAGAATAACATAAGACTGATTGGGCTCAATGAAGAAACAGGAGAGAGTGCAGATGACATAAAAAATCTCTTCACAGAAATAATGGCAGAAAACTTCCCAAGCAGGGGAAAAGAGCTTGACATACAGATAAGTGAGGCATATAGGACTCCAAAGAGCCTTGATCAAAAAAAATCTACACATAGGCATATAATTGTTAAGATTCCAGAAACTCAACAGAAGAACAACATTCTACAAGCAGTTAGAGAAAAGAAACAAATCACATACAAAGGAAAGCCCATCAGAATCACAGCAGACTTCTCAACACAAACCATCAAGGCAAGAAGAGCTTGGAGTGACATATTCCAAGCCCTTAAAGAAAACAGCCTCCAACCCAGATTAATGTGCCCTGCAAAACTATCTTTCAAAATGGATGGAGAAATAAGATACTTTCATGATAAAGAGCACCTTAGGAACTTCGTGGGTACCAAACCAGCACTCCAAAGAATTTTACACAATATCCTAGGAACAGACATTGAGGATCACAACCCCAGGAGTCAAAGCAGAATGAATCCATCTGGCATGACAAGAAATTAAATGGAAAGGGGGAGAACCCAACAAAAAGAAAAAGTCATGGCAATGACAAGTCAATATGTTTCAGTTATAACCATCAATGTTAATGGTCTCAATTCACCAATCAAAAGAAATAGAATGGCGGAATGGGTCAAGAAGCAAAACCCAACAATATACTGCATACAAGAAACACACTTAATTCAGAAGGAAACTCATACACTGAGAGTTAAAGGGTGGAAAACAATACTCCATGTGACAGGAACTCAAAAAAAGGAGGAGTAGCTATCCTCTTTGCAGATCAAGTAGATTTCAAACTAACACTCATTAAGAGAGATGAAGAAGGACACTACATCCTTGAAAAGGGAAGAATTCAAGAGGAACAGATGACAATCATAAATATCTATGCACCAAATACTAGTGCACCCAACTATATAAAACAAATACTAATGGACATGAAAAGTCATATATGCACTAATACAATTGTAGTGGGGGACCTCAACACCCCACTGTCACAAATAGATAGATCAACTAGACAAAAAGAAGTAATGAAATACTAGAACTCAATCGAACTCTTGAACAAATGAACTTAACAGATGTTTACAGAGTCTTCCACCCACAAAATCAGAATGCACATTCTTCTCAGCTCCACATGGGTCATTCTCAAAAATAGACCACATACTCACACATAGAACATGTTTAAGTAAGTGCAAAGAAATTGAAGTTATCTCCTGTATATTATCAGACCATAGTGCAATGAAATTGGAGATCCATAGCAAAAGAAACTCAAAAAATTTCATAAACATGTGGAAATTGAACAACACACTTCTGAATAAATAACCAATGGGTCACAGAGGAAATTAAAAAAGAAATCAGACAGTTCCTTCAATTAAATGACAATGACAATACAACATATCGGAATCTATGGGACACAATGAAAGCAGTCTTACAAGGGAAATTCATTGCAGTGAATATGCATATTAGGAAAAAAGAACAAGCCCAATTAAACAATCTGATGCTGAACCTCAAGCTTCTAGAAAAAGAAGAGCAGGACAACCCCAAAGCTCATGCAAGGGAGGAAATTACAAAGATCAGAGGAGAAATCAATGCAATGGAGACTAAGAGAATGATACAAAAAAATCAATGAAGCCAAGAGTTGGTTCTTTGAAAGAATCAACAAAATTGACAAACCCTTAGCCAAACTTGTCAGAAAAAGGAAAGAAAAGGCCCAAATCCTTGCAATGAGGAATGAAAAGGGTGAAATTACAACAGACCCAGCAGAAATCCAGAGGATCATTAATACCTACTTTCAGAACCTATACGCCAATAAGATGGACAACACAGAAGAAATGGACAGATTCCTAGATACATATGAATTACCAAAGTTGAACGAAGAAGACCTAAAAATTCTGAACTACCCAATATCAACCAATGAAATGGAAAACATAATTAAAAACTTATTCATTAAAAAAAAAGCCTGGGGCCTGATGGCTTCACTGCTGAATTCTACAAGACATTTAGAGATGGACTGCTGCCACTACTGTTTAAACTCTTCAATGAAATTGAAAGGGAAGCAATACTCCCGAAATCATTCCTGGAAGCAAGCATCACCTTGATCCCCAAAGCAGAGAAAGACCCAACTGAAAAAGAGAACTATAGGCTAATCTCACTAATGAACATAGATGCAAAAATCCTTAATAAGATAATGGCAAACAGAATGCAGACGATCATCAAGAAGATCATACACCCTGCTCAAGTGGGATTCATCCCAGGGATGCAGGGATGGTTCAATATACACAAATCAATCAATGTAATATACTATATCAATAGAGCCAAGGACCAAAACCATATGATTATCTCCATAGATGCAGAAAAAGCATTTGACAAAACCCAACATGCATTTATGATAAAAACCCTACAAAAATTGGAATAGATGGTCTCTACCACAAACTGATAGAAGCCATCTATGAAAAACCAACAGCCAATATCATACTAAATGGTCAAAAATGGAAATCCTTCACACTCAAATCAGGAACAAGACAAGGATGTCCACTATCACCAATCTTGTTCAATATAGTTCTGGAAACATTAGCCACTGCAATTAGACAAGAGAAAGAAATAAAAGGAATAAAGATAGGTAATGAAGAAGTCAAATTGTCATTATTTTCATATGACATGATACTCTATATAGAAGACTCCAAGAACTCCAACAAAAGTCTTCTAGACTTAATAACCAAATTCAGTCAAGTAGCTGGTTACAAGGTCAGCACACAAAAATCAATAGCTTTCCTCTACACAAATGACAGATTCACTGAGAGAGAAATAGGCCAAATAATTCCTTTCATAATAGCATCCAAAAAATTGAAATACCTAGGAATCAACCTAATGAAAGAAATCAAAGACCTTTTCTCTGAAAACTATCACACTCTGAAAAGAGAGATTGAAGATGATATCAGAAAATGGACAGACATCCCCTGCTCCTGGGTAGGAAGGATTAATATAGTGAAAATGGCCATACTTCCAAAACTGCTATATAGATTTAATGCAATTCCAATTGAGATCCCAGCAGCATACTTCATGGACCTTGAGAAAACAATCCAAAAATTCATTTGGAACAAGAAGAGACCCATAATAGCAAAAGCAATTCTAGGTAACAGAGGCATGGCAGGGGGTATCACAATCCCCAACCTGCAACTATACTATGAAGCTACTGTGATTAAAAACAGCATGGTACTGGCAAAGAAACAGACCTGAGGACCAGTGGAACAGATTAGAAGATGCAGAAACAATGCCAGACACACTCAGCCATCTCATCTTCGATAAAGGTGCCAAACACCCTCACTGGTGGAAAGATAGTCTCTTTAATAAATGGTGCTGGAAAAATTGGGCTTCAACTTGCCAAAGACTAAAACTAGACCTCTATCTCTCACCATGCACTAAACTAAAATCAAAATGGATTAAAGATCTAAATATTAAAATAGAAACTCTGAACCAGTTGGAACAGAGGTTAGGTAGAACCCTTGAAGACATCAGTGTAGGAAAAGATTTTATGAACAAAACCTCAGTTGCCCGTGAATTAGCACAAACAATCAACAAGTGGGATCTCTTCTTATTAAAAGGCTTCTGCACAGCAAGAGAAACCATCAGCAGTGTGAAGAGACAATCCACAATGTGGGAAAAAATCTTCACCTGCTCTTCCTCAGACAAAGGTCTACTATCTCAAATCTATAAAGAACTGCAAAAGATCAGACCTCCCAAAGTTAAAGACCCAATAGAAAAATGGGCATCTGAAATGAACAGACATTTCTCAGACAAAGAAGTAAAAATAGCAAATAAATACATGAAAAAATGTTCAATGTCACTGGTCATTCAAGAGATGCAAATGAAAATAGTGCTGAGATTCTACTTCACTCCAGAAAGAATGGCTGTTATCATGAAATCAATCAATAACAAATGCTGGTGGAGCTGTGGGGAAAGAGGAACCCTGCTCTGCTGCTGGTGGGAGTGTAGACTGGTGCAACCACTGTGGAAATCAGTATGGAGATACCTCAAAGAACTAGGACTGGAAGTCATATTTGAGCCCGCTATTCCACTGCTGGGGATCATCCCCAAAGAATTAAAAGAATCATACCACAGTGATATATGTGCACCCATGTTCATAGCAGCACAGTTTGTAATAGCTAAAACTTGGAAACAGCCCAAATGCCCATCAACTGGTGATTGGATAAAGAAAATGTGGCTTTTTAAATAAATTGGAGTACTACTCAGCCATCAAAAATGAGAAATTAGAGACATTTATAGCTAAGTGGATGCATATTGAAGCAATACTCTTAAGTGAAATAAATAGGACACACATGTGTAAATACCGAATAGTTTCTCTGGTGTGAGAAACTTAAAGTGTAAATAAGGACTAAATGTATAATAGGTCATGTGAAATAGGAAGAAAAGGGGCAAAGGGGAAGGAAGTGGGAGGGCTAGGGGAAAGGATAGAAGGGAATGGGATTAATATGAGAAAATGGAAAAATAGGAATAAAATCTTTGTAAATAGGGAGGAATGGAGGGGTTTAAGGGAGGGCTGGGCAAGGGTGAAAAATAAGAACCAAGAGAGACTATGTAAAGGTGCAAATTTCCAATGATGAATATCATTATATTGTATACCTAAAATGCACCAATGATTAGAATGAATAATCGATAATGGAAAATAGGAAGAAAAGGTCCAAAGGGGTAGGGGTAGTGCGAGGGGCAGGGGAAAGGAAAGAGGGGAAATGAAAAATGATGAGAAATGGAAAAAATGGAAATAAAGTCTTTGTAAATAGGGAAGGGTGGAGGGCATGAAGGGAGGGCTAGGAATGGGGAAAAAATAAGAACCAAGATCCATTATGTAAAGGTACAATTCCCAATGAGAAATGTAATTGTGTTGTATACCTACAACGTACCAATAAAAGAATTTTTTTTTTAAAAAAGTGGGCAAGTGAAATGAATATCCACATCACAGAAGAAGTACAAATAACCAATAAATTTGTGAAGAAATGCTCAACTTTGCTGTCCATGAGACAGATACAAATTAAAACAACACTGAGAATCCATCTTACCCCAGAAAGAATGGCCATCATCATGGTATCAAGTAGTAACAAATGATGTATAAGCTACAGGAAAAAGGAACACATCTAAACTGCTGGTGGGAATATAAACTTGTACAACCACTCAGGACAATCAGTGTAGAAATTCCTTCTCAGCATCTTACTGAAAGAGTTAAAGACATCATATTACAATGATACATGCATACCCATGTGACAGGTCCACCAATTCTGACCCCACCCAACCAGAAGGAAACCCTCTCCCAAAAGCAGACCCACTACCTGCATCCAGAGGAGCACAGAGATAACATAAAGCCAGTAGCTGCCCTGCTGCTCCTACCATACCCTGTTTATCATGCAGCCCCAGACTGTTTTCTACCTTTTCAACCAGTGCCCCCTCCCCTACCTAAACTCTCCTATAACAGCCACGCACACCCTCCTCTCAGTGCCAATGGTCTTTTTCACCCTTGGCCCATCACATGTTGCTTCAACTTTGCCTGCCTTGGTGGTCTCAATTGTGTCTCCATCTGACTTTATACCATGTTTATAGCAGCACAGTTCATAATAGGTAAATCTTGTAAGCAGTCTATATGTCCATCAACAGATGAATGGATAAAGAAACTGTGGTATTTACACACAATGCTTGCTTATCTTTAAATCTTTGCAATGAGCATTCTCCTTCTGTACAATCCCTTTAAATGTACATTTACACTGCATTGTTTTTGTACATTTACTTGTTCATTTCCATAAAAGCTCCTTAAACTTCTTCATAACTCGGAAAAATTATATTCCTTCTTAGATCTACAGCACTTAAAATGTGTATACTTGAGGATAGCCACTATGTGGTTATTTTTGTTAATGGTTTGAGGATGAATAACACACAACAAAATCAAAATATTACATTTAACTCTAAGTCATACCTTAAATCCATATTTGCCTTTCTATTTTTATGCTAATCTGTCAACTCTGTTTGTAAATACAGATTAGCAAGACTTGTGAAACTGCAGTTCCTTCATCCTGTCCCTTCACAGCCAAGTCTTTATGACAACGTGCCAAGGTTGTTTGATTCTTGATCATTTCTCTTTTGAGTTTGTTGTGTAGACCCAGGTTCTCTGCTAATTTAAATGAAAGAGTGGATTTTATTTGATCTTAAAAAGAACAATGCTCTTCTCTTTCTATGTAGAAATACACTTCAGACATGAAGAAAGCAATTTTTTAAAAAAGCATTCCTAACTTCAAAGGAAAAATGCATTCACCTTACATTTTACTCCCCTTATAGAATCAGCATTTCCACATCTAAGAAACAAGTTTCAAAATCAGAATATAAAGCACTTTACACTTGTATATTTTCATATCATTTGATTGATTGCTTTGGTACTTAAATAGAAATGTATCATCATGTTGTGATATTTATTGTCAAGGTATCTGTGGCATGGAATGGTTTTTCATATGCGAGTGCCTAGAGAAAGCCAAAGTTAAACAATAAATACTAAGCATTATATGCTAGGGGTCAGAAGAGATCATTTTAGATGGAAAGGATTTTTTTCTCCTTCATTCTACTATGAAAAGTAAATGTTGGTTAGAGTGGAAGTGAGGGATTTGAATGGAGGTTAAAATAACGGTGCTATGCATCTCACTTAAATGTAGCTTCCAGAAATTTTATATATGCCACCAAAATATTACAAAGTAATGATAATTTCTAATAAAATTTACCTGATTACCTCTTTTCATATTTTAAAATAATTTAAAAGGCAAAGCTGGCTAGAACTATATTTTAATTTTTCTAAAACTACTTCCTGATGAATAGCTGTCCTGTATTTTAGTTTTGGATTTTATGCCAATAATTTGGTTTCATACATAATTCATATACTCACACATTTACTCAACAAACATATACTGTATAGGACATTAACTCTATGCTACGTACTGAGATGGACATTGGGGCATAGACACTGAGCTGGCATAGAGTCCAACTCAGAAATACATGATTGCAGACATCCTGTCCAAAGGGAATCTTCTACAGTGTCTAACCTTCTTAGCATGGTACATGAAATTCTTTACCATTTCACTGTGGTTTACCATTTGAGCCTCTCTTATTTCCATCCACCATACATACCTTAGGTTGTATACCGTCCCATTCCCAGATCCCATTCATGTTAGATTATTCTACACCTTCTCAATTTTATGCAAGCATGCCTAATCCATAGTACTCATTAATTTTATATTTTTATGGCACTCTCTTTCATTCTTATGTTTGAGTAGAGATGGCTTCTGATGGGTATTTCCATAGCTAAAGGTAGGGGTTGTTTTTACTCTTACTGCATGTATTGCATTGTAATTATATTTAATTGATTCTCTCCCTTACCCTTCCAAATCCTGCTCTCCAAAACTTACGTGGCAAAAGCACAGCCACTGACTGACTAAAAAATTTTTTTAAATCAAAGAATGCTTTAGAGTAAAGATGGGAATGATTGATTCTAGATTGAGAATCAGGAAAGACTTTGAAGAGGAAGGGGTTAATTTCACTTAAGATTGTACAAAAACTTAAAATAAGTCCAAGCTTAGTTGCATCAAAATAATCAAAGCACTTCAGATTTACTAACGCTATTATTCAAAAGGTCAGAAAAAGGACCCTATGCTGCTCCTTTTCTTCAAAAAGTCTCACTGGCTTTCACTGGAGGCCTTGGGCTTACAAGGCAGGCACTGGAACCACTGAGCTAAATCCCTGGCCCCTTTCCAGAACTGTATCCTGTTCAGACCCAGCATCCTAAATACCCACAGAGCTTTCTGAAATAAAGCAGTTCCAAAATCCACAGTAGTAGTTTTAGGTTCCTAGGCTCTGTAAAATTATACAATTTCAGGAAAACCAAAATGCAGTAAATGATTCTGCCTTAAAGTGTGATTAAATAAACATTTTCTTAAATTTTCCTCTAGAAATAACTTTCTAGTTATTTGATTTTTTTTTCACTTTAATTAGAAAGAGATCCCCATTCCCTTAAAATATAAAGCAAAATAGCTTTCACTTTAACTGTCCCTTAAGTCTCTGAAACCTAGAGCACATAACTTTAATGTAAAAATTTAGGTAAATACATAAAATTTGTTTGCTTTATTATATTCCTTTTAAAAATAATCTCAATGTAGTTTGTAGAGTAAAATAGTATATAAATACCATTAAATCAACTTACAACTAAATGCTTTCTCTGTAATTATAAAATAAGACATTTAAGAAACTTGTTTACAGAAAATGTTTGGTTGGCTTTTTTTAAAAAAGTGGATTTAATGCTCATTAGGGCAGAGCATCAACAGCACTAGAAATCTCCATCTTGGCTCAGTTGCAGAAGCATAGGCAATTCTTTCTTCACACAAGTGATTCTAGCATTCTTGGACTAAAACCACCCAGCAGACCCATGGAAACTCTTCTGCCGATATTAAGAGTGAAAAAAACCCCCAAAATTTCAATTCTAAATATTGTTTGCTTCTCCAGCATTTAAAGGACAAGCGTGGGGTTCATGAGGACAGTAGACAAAAATAAATCCACTTACTCAAAAATTATTATTACTTTATTTCTTAGCATAAAATTTTGTGCTTGGCAAGAGAGTTACAGTTTTGGGCCGGGATTTAGCTCAGTGGTTCCACTGCCTGCCTTGCAAGCACAAGGACCCGAGTTCAATCCCCGGTATCAAAAAAAGGAGAGAGAGAGTTACAGCTTTAGTGGCCACGACAAACTTCCAGCTGCAGATTACTACGTACTTCTAAGAAAAGAGTAATGACCATAGAAGTGATAACTTGCCTTCAAGGCATTTACACAGTATGTCTGCAAGAATTCAAAAATGGAGTAATAAAACAATCCAATATCGTTTTTACAATATTCTTGGGAAGATGGAAATCATTACTTACAACAGGCATTCTTACTTTTTTTGGCTCTAATAAACCTGAGAAATATAATAAATTCCTATTTCCTATCAGATATAGTGGCTCCTTGGGGTCTGGATATTGGTTTTCTTCTGCTATTTGAGGAACACTGCTCTGTAACTTACTGTTCTTTCTTGGATGGAATCGACAAACACAAGAAGGAGAACTTTACCTTTATCATAGCTGTGTCTATACACTCTTGGCACCTACATTGGCCACTGTGGAGACAGATAAAAAATACTGTGTATTATCCTAGAAAATTGTGAAAGGAAATTACTGGAAATAAGATTTTCTTCATGCATATAAGAGCTAGTTAACAGAAGAACTTAGTCATTGACTAAATGAACTCTTCTAAAGTGTCAAAACAGCTACTAGGTGATATCTACATGGAGTTATTATAAAATAACAATATGGCTCATTGGAAAATCTGGATTGGCATTGCAATACTAAGCATCATAATACAGTACAATACCTGAGTGCCTCACCCCCACCTAAAATATTTAGACAATTATTTAACCTTAAGCAATTTCATAAGTCTGAGTCATTGTGTCAATTTTTACCCTACATGTATTTCTATACTGTTGTAATATTCATATGAAATAATGGATATTAATATTCATTTAAAAATCAAATCATACTGCATGCTATAAAATATACAGCATCTATAACTTTATGTCATAATTAGTCTCAAGTAGCTCATTTGGAAAATAATAGTAACAAACAATAAAGAAATTTGAACTGAGGCAAAAACAGTTCCAAATACCAGATAGCAGAAAGATTTGGATTTATTCCTTTGTGAGAATAACAACATTCACTTACTTATAACATTTCATGAGAAAATGCCATCACAGTAATGAGCTCTTTAAACTAGGTACAGTGAATCAATAAATTCCCAAAGTAAATGATACACATATTGATTTGGAATGAGGCAGGGAAACTTAACTCCAGGAAAGACTTGGTAAATTTTAATGAAGTTAGAATAGAAATAAAAGGAGAAGGAAGAAAGAAATGCACTCCCTCATTGTTTTTTTTTGCGTGAGAAACTACCTTCCGGATAATTTTGCTAATTGTTAGTGGTAGAACAATGAATTGCAGCCCTTGTGTCCAGTGAAATTCAATTTAAGATGACGTTGAGGAAAGACAGCACTTACACTGCTAAGTGCAGCTCAATTTGACAAGGCGAAATGAATGACACAAATGGTGCTAAGGCAAATTTCTCCATCACAGCTATTCACATGTACCAATGATGAGTTTAGGGAAAATAAGCTGAAAAACGGAGTGATTTTGATTAGAGAAGGACTAATCAAGTAATCTGGGATAAACTATAAAACTGTTGGTTTGGGGCCAGGGATTTAGCTTAGTGGTGCTGCTGCCTGTCTTGCAAGTGCAAGATCCTCAGTTCGATTCCAGTATGCCCCCCCCCAATTGTTGATTTGTGTTGAGAGCTGTGTGTTAATTTTATAGGACTTATATTCAAATCACATTGAATATAAGTAATATCATGACCCCAAGAAAATAAATATTCAGGGTTATTCTCCTATCATATTCTTACACTTACTTAATAAATAAATATATATAATAAATACATGTAATATATTATATAATAAACATATATAATATATATTTATAACATATATTATATAATAAATATATATTATATAATATATAATTATATTATATAGTTAAATATATTTATTATATAATATATAATTATAAATTTAAATATTTAAATATGTAATAAATATAAAAATAAAATAAATGAAAAATAAATAAAATAAATATAAATTATATATTATATAATATTCTAAACATAATAATAAATATATAAATTATAATAAATATATATATATATATCAAACACTGTATGCCTGGAGAATCAGCCAGCAATAAAAGAGAATCCATGCCCTAGTGGGTCTTACATTCTAAAGAAGAAAGATAATAAATGATATAAATAAGTAAAATTATATAATACGGTAAAATGTGCTATGACACAACATAAAGCAGGAAAATTGAATAGGAAGTACTAAGAGTATGAATGGAGAATTTTTATTAGTACATATTTGTGGTACATAATGAATGCATTTGTGGTAAACGTTTGAGACAAATACATAACTTATCCTAATTCTTTTTGCATCCCCTTTCTAATCCCCCTTCCCAACTTATTTAGCACAGATCTTTATTTTCAGTGATGGAAGTTTCTCTTGATTGGATATCATTGAAGCAAAGACACAAAATGGTATAGAAGTGAAATGTACATCTCTTTGGGGACAGAGATTTCCAGGTGTAGAGACATCAAATATGTGGTTCTAACGCTTGGGGATTGCAATTAAAAGCAAGGTTGTCCTTGTTGCTATAAATAGAGTGAAAGAGAGAGGAGTGAGACACAGTTATGAGGAGATAGAGGTACAGATGGAGGGTCTCGGAAGCTGTTAGGAAGACTTCCAGTTATATTTTAAGTGAGATAGGAAGTTGGAGGAAGTTTTTGAGTAGAAGAGAAACATGATCTGATTTTCATTTTCATAGGACCACTCTGTCTTTTGCCAAGATTACTAGCACACATTTGACTCAAGGGCAAAAGATGTGAGAAATGAATGTATTCTATTGTTGCTATAATAAATTACCATGCACTTAGTGACTTAAAATGATACAGTACTGTCATCTACACTCTGAATGTTAGAATCTGCACAAGTATCACTGGGGTACAATCCAGGTGTCAGCAAAGCCATATTCTTCTCTGTAGAATCCAGGAGAGAAACTGATTCCTTGCTTTTTCCAGTTTGTAGTGACTGTCCACATTTCTTGGCTCATGAACCCTTCTTCCACCTTCTAAGTCTACATTATTGCATCTCTCTGCTTATTCTTCCATGGTGCTATCTCCCATTGACTCCCTCTAATTTTAACTATTTTTCCCACTTATCACATTTGGGAAGTATTCTCCATTTTTGAGCACCCATTTAGTTAAGATTGTGCCTACTGAACAATCCAGCATGCCTTCCCTATCTTGAAACCCTGAAGTTAATCACCATCCATAAAGTTTCTTTTGCTATGTACAATGACATATTCACAGGTGCTAAGGATTCAGACAGGGTCATCTCTGGGTAACTATTTTGTCTACCAAACCAATTTACCATAATCTAACTTTTAATCATATTACTCTTATTTTTGTACTGGCCTTGTTGCCTTTATAAAAGTACTAATTCTTTGTTTTAGAGTTGGAGAGTGTATCTCACCTCAGTAGCCATGTCTTGTTTCCAGTGCCTTGTCCTTCATAGTCTGACCTGTCTCATTACTTGTTTAATTTACAATTTCTATTTTAATCACTAGAAAGACAAAAAAGAATAAATAATGGAATAGCAAAATGACTTCTAGAACATAAAAGCAGCATTGGGCTTGGGAGTCTGTGATTTTTCACTATGCATAGAAAGTTTCATATTCACACTTGCATGAGTGGAAAAGGAAGAGATTCCTGAAGATGTATTAAAGTATGCTAGACCACCATCTGTGTGAAGGCAGGACAGACCATGTGACATATGGATGGATCTTTCCAGCTCTGTGACTCCATGACAAAAGTCTTTTAAATAGAATGATGATGGGCTCAATAAGCCAAGTAAAATATTTGTCATTATTATACCCTAAGCATTTTATACTTGGAAATTCTTTTCATTGTTTCTCAATCATATGCTTAGTCTAATCAGATGTTTTTTCCCCAAGATGAAAGTTTAAGTTAATATAATAAGTCTCATTTAAACTCCAGGTAAGGACTAACCATGGCTCATGGAATCTGATGCATGCGATTGATCTTTGGAATAAAAGTCCTCATTAAGTTATCAAAGATAATAGTCACTTCCATTGAAAAATAAGCACAATCTGCAAAGAATACATTAATATCCACATCTGTGATATTTCAAAAGAGACTAAGTCAGCAGTGACAGCTAATGAAAGTGACTGAAGAACATGAAGATTAAAAGATCAGTATGAATCAAGAGTCAATTTATGAATTTCATGAGTCATATGTGTTCCTGCTGTTTCCCCCAGGCCTCGCCAGCCTGTAGATACAAATGATACAGCATTCAGAGCTGGCATCATGTTCCAATGACACTTGCTCCCCATCTGCATGTAGATGATACCAAGCACCTCCTCCTAAAATTCTGATATGTGCACCAGAGCTAGGCTCCTTGGCTGGAGCCATTATCCACCAGGCACAGTGCTTTGCCTCTTCTCTTGTCCTGGTCCTTCTCTGGGAATTGTAGAATCACTTACATTATTTTTTTCAGTACCAGGGATTGAACTAAGGACCTTGCTCTTTCAAGGCAGGTGCAGCACCATTGGGTTAAATCCCTGGCCCACATCTTTTAAAAAAAATTATTTTTCCTCTTTTCTTTTTTGGTACCAGGAATCAAACTCAGGGCCTTGTGCTTGCCAGGCAGACCCTATGCCACTGAGCTACATCTCATGCACATATTGCTGTATGTATGGGATGCTTCTTCTAGGTCGGCCATGTTCTCTCACACTTGCCTCAGACCAACATCACTTTTGGGGCACTGGAGCTGACAGTAGTTTGGGGTTCCACCAAAATGAATTGTCCCACAAATCTTCCATTCTTATGTAAAATCTGTTAAATACTCTGTTTAAAGAGTCCTAAACTATTATGTCCTGTGCTTTACTATGTTTTCAAGAAATCACTTTGAAATTTTCATTTAACAATCAAATTCTTTACCCAAAATTCTCAAATACTACATCCTATCAGCTATTGTTCTTTTTTTCTAAACCAGGCTTTTCTGTCTGACTTTTCTTTTCCTCTCTTGAAATCCCTCCTCAAATTTGTTTGAGTTAGGTTCTAGCAGGTGTACTTTACTAATTCAACAAATATACTTCAGAAGTTTCAATCCCACTAGGAGATCTATAATTTAAGCCACAGCTTGTATGTGTCTACACTTACGAAAGACTTAACTAGCATTAAAATCTTAACATTTATGTTACAAGACTTAATATTATTATTTTTGGAATTCATACTTTCTTTCAAAGCCATGATTTAAAACCTTTTGTTCCTTAGCATTTTATTTTCTAACCATAGTCAAAGCAGCAGATCTGGTTGAGGTGGGATCAGAAGATCAGACTTGCCTGCTTGGCTATTAGTTCATTCCTCTCTCCATGGCAACCTTTTGCCTATACCCACAGACCCTGCAGTGGAGGGGAACCCTGGGGGCTGATAGATGGAAGTTGAAATCACATTTCAAAAGCTTCCTACTAAGGTAGAAATGATGTCAAA
Organism: Heterocephalus glaber; assembly: GCF_053883595.1. Classification (NCBI taxonomy): domain Eukaryota; kingdom Metazoa; phylum Chordata; class Mammalia; order Rodentia; family Bathyergidae; genus Heterocephalus; species Heterocephalus glaber. The sequence continues at coordinate 39,552,668 of NW_028258325.1, read as the reverse complement.
TGTATAAAGCTCTTCATTTTAGTAGAATGTGTCTATATTTTTTACAGATTAAATGAAAATCTTATTCATTCCTATTAAGAAATTTTGGAGCATAAGTGACTCTTTATAATTACTTATTCTTGTGTCTTTGCCAAGATTACTAGTGCACATTTGAGACAAGGCACATGGCTTATCAATTCTTAAGCTTGCAATACATATAAAAGAGTAGAAATTACTTGTTTTTCTAAATTTCTTACGTATTTCTTTCACTAGAAAGTTATGTTTGAGCTTAGATTCCCTTACTAGTTCAATTGAGTGACAATTTGGAGCTGTAATAAGTAATATAAGGGGTTATTTTTTGGACTCAGAAAAAAAAGTGATGGTGTAAATAATTACAACTTTGTAATTTCTCATAATCTGGCAAGTGGAAGTACCAAGGAATCATAACTAAAGGACAAGATTATGGTTTTGTTTTGTTTTCAGGAGGAAGAGGAATGAGAAGTATTTATTATTGGAAATATTGCTCAGTGATTATTCAGTAGATTAATGGATGACAGAAAATATTAGAATAATAGGGAACCATAGAAAATATAATAAATGAAATAAAATTAGCTACTTTTACTATGGATAGTAAAAGAAAATCCATAGTAAAAAAGATTTTGTTTAAGAAACAGGTAACTTTGGAGCCTGGGATTTAGTTCAGTGGTTCTGGCACCTGCCTTGCAAGCACAAGGTCCTGAGTTTGATCCCTGGTACCAAAAACAACAACAGCAACAACAAGAAACAGGTAACTTTGTAGAATATATTTCAGAGGTGGTTATTAAAAGCCTCTAAAAGTAATACAGCTAAATTATATTTCATTTCCTTAACAATGAGGATAAGAAAAAATATTTCCTTCTCTCTGGTGGAATCTAAACACATATCTTTTTAAGAAAACACTCTCCAGAAACTCCTGCAAATGAACTACCAGTTAAAATTAAGAAAACAATTTCCTGTAAAATCAAGTTGTATAAGAAGCTATATGACAATGAGAAGCATGCTGCTAATCTTTTGGTATTTCTCAGTTACTATTTGAAATAACAGAGTACTACAGTTATATTTTGCACCAATGTCAAAAATCAGTTTTGTTAATTGACATCTATAATGTATCTTCAGATTTACAAACCCCCTTCATTATTCATTCAACAAATGTTTGCTAAATTCTAAAAAGGTGGCAAGTCCTTTAATGGTGACCAAACACAAGTGCAATCACACAAATTAATTCGTAGCTACAAGGAAAATTGTTATAATGAAAGGGACTCATGAGAAACTAGAGGAAACACTGACCCAGTCTGTGATTAGAGGAAATATCTTCAAGGAGGAAATACTTGACACAGATAGGTAAACTGAGAGGGATTTAATCAGGAGGAACAAAAAGAAAAACAGAAACATGCAGACAGAGAGGTGTTTTTTTTCCCTTAAATTCTTTTATTGGTACATTTTAGGTAAATAATACATTTACATTTATCACTGGGTGCTTGTACCTGTACGTGATGTATCTTGGTTCTTATTTTTTCCCCATTACCTGTGCGCCCTTCATCCTCTCCACCCTTACCTATTTACGTAGACTTTGTTTCCATTTTTTTTCTTTTCACATAATTTTTTCTTTTCCCTCCTTTCCTTTCCCCTTCCCCTCCCATCACCCCTACTCCTTTGGACCTTTTCTTCCTATTTCAAATTATCAATTATTTGTTTTAATCAATTTAATTGTTATTTACACTTTCAGTTTCTCACACTAGAGAAACTATTCAGTATTTATACATGTGTGTCCTGTTTATTTCACTTACGAGTATGGCCTCAATATGCATCCATTTAGCTATAAATGTCTCTAGTTTCTCATTCTTTATGGCTGAGTAGTACTCCATTTTATAAAAAAAACCCCACATCTTCTTTATCCAGTTTCCAGTTGATGGGCACTTGGGCTGTTTCCAAGCTTTAGCTATTACAAAATGTGCTGCTATAAACATGGTTCTTTTAATTCTTTGGGGAAGATACCCAGTAGGGGAGTAGCTGGGTCAAATGGGACCTCTAGCTCTAGTTCTTTGAGGTATCTCCATACGGGTTTCCACAGTGGTTGCACCAGTCTGCACTCCCACCAACAATGGAGAAGGATTCCTTTCTCCCCACACTCTCGCCAGCATTTGTTATTGGTTGATTTCTTGATAGCAGCCATTCTTTCTGGGGTGAGGTGGAATCTCAGTGTTCTTTTCATCTGCATTTCTCGAATGAACAGTGATGTTGAACATTTTTTCATACGTTTATTTGCTGCTTTTACTTCCTTGTCTGAGAAATGCCTGTTCATTTCAGATGCCCATTTTTGAATTGGGTCTTTGAATTTGGGGGTCTGATTTTTTTCAGTTCTTTATATAGTCTAGATAGTAGTCCTTTGTCTAAGGTAAAGCTGCTAAAATTTTTTTCCCACATTGCAGGTTGTCTCTTAGCTCTGTTGATGGTTTCTCTTGCAGTACAGAAGCTTTTTGATGAGATGAGATCCCAGTTGTTGATTCTTTGTGCTAGTTCCCATGCTACTGAAGTTTTGTTCATAAAGTATTTTCCTATGTCAATGTCATGAAGAGTTCTACCTTTTATCTTCCAGCAAGTTTAGTGTTTCTGTCTTAATATTTAGTTCTTTAATCCACTTCAATCTTAGTTTAGTGCATGGTGATAGGTATGGGTCTAGTTTTAATCTTCAGCAGGTTGAAATCCAGTTTTTCCAGCACCATTTATTAAATAGGCTATCTTTCCTCCAATGAGGGTGATTGGCTCCTTTGTCAAAGATGAGGTGGCTGAGTGTGTCTGGAGTTGTTTCTGCGTCTTCTAATCTATTCCACTTATCCTTGGGTCTGCTTCTTTGCCAGTACCATGCTATTTTTATCACAGTAGCTTTGCAGTATAGTTTCAAGTTGGGGATTGTGATACCCCCAGCCATGTCTCTGTTGCCTAGAATTGCTTTTGCTATTCTAGGGAGAGACAAGTTTTTTTCAAAAACCTATAAGTTGTCCTAAATACTCTAAGGACCTGAGAGGACATGATGTGGCTGAACAGCACAATGAGAGCAAGGGTATGATGTAGGAAGTCCAGGAGTTAGTGGAGGCCAGTGGGGGAGCACGGGAAGAACTTGAAATGCATGGTAAGAATTCAGTCTTCATGGTAAACCATGCATGTCCAAATTTTTGGCTGGCTGGGCCTCTCTGAATAAGGAAGAATTTTCTTGGGCCTCATACAAAATAGTTAATATATATAAATAACAAAACTTCCTTTTTAATTTATTTTCTATTATAGTATTTTTTAAACATAAGGCCAAGTTTAATAATTAAATGAGTAAATGCCTATCTTCATGGGCACCCAGTCATGAATGTTACTCAAAATACTATGATCAGTAATTTCTGTTTTACTTATTAACTGGAATGACCACATGCAAAGTCTGATACACCCAGGTTCCTGTTCCACTGATGGTATTGCCAGTTCACCCTCTCCTACATACCAGTCCCTTGTTGCAAGTGAGTCATGAAAAAAATTACTAAAAGTCACAAAATAACATAAAAGTTTATCCTGTGTTGTCACATTACTAGCAGTCTGGGGTACCATCTCCTGCAGCCATGGGTTGGACATGCCTGTCCTAAACTAACCAAAAATTTTAATCCATGTGTATCAGGTAGACATGGGTCGGTTAAGGGCGGAGGTAAAATCTGCTGGTCTTGGTAAAGAACTCTTAATGGGGAAGTAGAAGAGAGCACAGTGACTTCTAGGTCACTTTGAATATTTATTTTGAATATTTGAATATTTATTTGAATATTTATTGATTATGCCCATGTCACCATCTTTAATTTTTTTCTTATCTATTATCTTAAAGCCAATATATCATATGGGTCTTTGCTAACAATCAAGAAAAAAGAAAGTAAATTAAAATAAACACCTTGATGAGAAACAAAACATAATGACAAATAAAAACATAATTTTCAAAGGAGTTAAGACAGTGTTTCTCAACCTCTGCACTATGAACTTTGAGCAGGATAACTGTTTTGGATGGCTAGTCTGTGTAGGATGTAGCAGTATCCATGGCCTCTGTACACAGGATGTCAGTAGCAAGCAGCTTTTTCTTTAGATATGACAACTAAAAATGTCCCTAGACATTTCCTAGAGTTTTCTAGAGAGTAAAATTGCCCTATGGAATAATATGAATTGATCATATTGAAATATGATAAATGCTATTAAGTGACATGCAACAGGACCAGATTCTAGGAAGCTTATGTTCTTGTCGATAAGGAACTTGTTTAGAAATTTTTGTAGGAGAAATTGTATCTGAACCAGCCTACAAAACAAGAATAGAACAGGGCTAGGTTGACAGGCTCTCCCAGGCCAGGCATGTGTGTCTCAAGCTGCATAGCATGTTGCAGAAGGACAGCTCGCCCTATGCAGTCCATGGTCTCCTATCCACCCATGCTTGTCCTTCTGAAATCTACACACTTAATGTAGTAGTTTCTCTAATGCTTACCGATTAATGAGGCAAAACCGCTTTTTATTTCCCTACTGCCTTGAGATCAATAAAAATGGTCATGATAAGCTATGGTACCTGTCCTTCATTCTTGAAGGAGAAAAAAGATCATCAGTGTGAGACCATAAGAGCTCTGAAATATTCCAGTGTACTATTTCTAGCACTTCAGTGATTTGCTCAGTTTTAGTTCTATCCAGGGAAATCTCATTCCAGTGCTTGAGTTTCACTGATTTTCACCTATTTTCTTCCTTTGCTTCCCAGCATCAAATTCCAGTTTTATGTAATTTTTGGTTTTGAACATTTCAGATGACTAAAAGGAAACACTATAAAATGGCTTTGTAAAATAATTTTTGAGTAATTTCGCAACCTGAAATAGATGGTATGGGATCTAAGTTTATTGTTAACTACAAAAGATTGTATTAGACATTTTCTATTTCATAATATCATGTCATTCAAACTCTTTTGCTAAGAGGTTATAAAAGTAAACAACTTATTTTCAATTTCCTATCCCTCAAACAGGTCATCTGCAGCATTAATCACTGCCCCAATTGCAACATTAATTGTTTTTATATCCAACCAAGAAAGTTTGAAAACATTCGCAATTTTGTATTGAGAAAGCCTACTGAAAGACGAACAGTTATAAATGTGACAAAACTAAAGTGAAATTACCCAGAAATCATATTCTAGGATTATCAAAGAAATGAGTACGGTTTTACTTGCAAATAAAGTGATAACAAACAAGATATATTCAATTGTTCTTATTATAGTTGAAAAGAACCTAGAATTTATTTTAAAATATAACTATTAGTTCAGTCTTCTTAGTTTTTTATGATGCCCTATTTCCCATATGCTTTGTTATCTTCCCAGATAGTAATAGTATAACAACTAAACATAGTAGAGATATTAATAATTCTTTTCTCTCCAGCAGACAAAATTGATATATATCTGATTATTGATTAACTGATCACTTTGATTATAAATATTTGAATCCTTATTCCATTTCTTCTGTTTCTCTTTCACTTTTAAAATATGTTGTTTCAGAATTGCTACATAATCTCCTTTGTGCTTTTTTTAAACATAGATGGCTAGATAAATAGAGATGTGCTTTCATGTATTCTTTACCCAAACTTCATAAAGCATATAGAGTATGAATCACTTTGTTAATTTCCAAAAGAGGAAAGAGTCAAAATGCTTGATGCATAGTCACTTTAAAAAGGCTCTTTGAAGTGGAGCTGGATTAGAACATAGGACCTTAGTAAACTAGGCCTTTCCCAGTAGGTGAATCCATGAACTATTGTAAAAACACAAAGTTAACTATGGGTACTCACTGAAGCAGAAAGGAGAATAACAAACTGACCTTAAATAATAACACATAAGGACAGTTCATTAGCCTATCTCAGCACCTCAGAAATACAAAAGTGGCAGCAGATAAGAGATCTGCAAAGAGAAAAACACTAAATTATTTAAGATTTTCCCTTTATCTCTTCCTCCTCACCTCTACTGTTTGTCAGTCATAGTGATTAGTAGCACAATACCTAAAATTTTCTTTGTGCTTCAAAAGGAAAAGCTGGAGTGATCAGATCATACCCAAAATCTAAGATTGGCAATAAACATTTCCAAAAATAAAAATTTTAAAAAAGCCTTGGAATTGGCAGTTAGAAGGAGCTAGAAAAAGCAGATGGAGTAATTGGTTTGCACACAAGGCAAAGAAATCGAGGTCCAGGAAAGTTTTTACAGAAGCAGTAATCTTGTCTCTTCCTGCTCTTTCTTAAAATACAATGTATCTTGTTTCTGCAAGCAAAGTCAGGGCCCTGGCTATAGCTAGAAGAGATTATAGCTAACAGGACTTTTGGAAAATCTTGCAAACTGGTGTGGGACTGGCCAATGGCACAGTGTTTGGATGCAGAATAGCAGTTGGTAGTACAGAGGATGATATACTATTTATGCAACGTGGAGTGCAGTAAGAACTCCCTGCCTTGTGATATAAGCAAGACTGATGGATGGCACAGCCTTCAGAAGGAAACTTCTTTCTCCAGGGAACCAAACACAGACCTGCAGAGCTCTGCCTGCTTCCTACTTTTGCATCCACACATCTACCACTTTTCTCCCTGCTTTTCAAGCCCACCCTTTTCCTCCAAAGATTTTGTATTGACTATTCCTCTGGACTAGTACCCTCAGTTGTTATGTTGCCTGTTCCTTGTGATTCTTCAGGTCTCAACTGAAATGTCACTTCCTTAAAGAGACTTCCTCCTTATCCCCACTTAAATTCATTTGCTTTGACCCAGATGTTCCTGTTTCAATCGTCTATGTGTACCGGGACATCTGCATATTGTTTGCCTCCCTTCCACAAGGGCAATGATTATGAGTGTCTGCCTTTCAGCTCTGTCCTCAGCACCTATTTTTTCAGTTTTCTCTATTTAATTTTCAATAAATGTCTATTAAATGAACTCTCAGTACCTCAAGTTTCCTCAAGTGTTTATGGTAGGCACATCTTATATTAGTTCATATTTCTTGTCTTCCTTCTAACAATGACAAATCCTGACAATAACATGACATGTAAAAAACTACATTTTAATATAAATGTGATCAAGAAGAGAACTATTGGGCCAGGGATTTAGCTCAGTGGTTCCACCGCCTGCCTCGCAAGCCCAAGGTCCCAAGTTTGATCCCTGGTACCAAAAAAAAAAGAAGGGAACTTTTTACTCAAGGCCTAAAAATATTCTTAAATTGCAAAACAATACTAGCTTCCTTGTATCAAAACTCTGCTACTCCCAGTGAGATGTTGTGCACGCTGTTTTATGTCCGTGTCCTCTTTAATTCTTCAAATAATCTTAGAATTAGGTTTTATTATTATTATTTGCCAAATGATTTGAACTCAATATGTAAAGCCTTTTCACTATACCATGCTGTTTCCCTAAAATACTTCTTAAAAGTTCATTGAAAAGAAAGTTGCAAAATATTAGGGTGTGATGTAGGATTACTATTCATATTGTTTCAAACTAGATATTCAAATATTTGACCTTCCTGTCTGGGAAACTCCCCAAACCAAGTACTAATGTTAAAATATTTTATTGTCATATGTTTGAAATTCTGGCTGACCCTAATCTGAACTTCAGATATCTCTTGGCATGTCCTGTGAGCTAGAGAAGCTACCGACTCATCTTTCCACAGTGTTTGCTTATAGAGAAGTGTACCTCTTCTTTATTTCCAATGAGAAAAGTTGTCTAGAGGGGTGAAATGAGAGAGTTCCTTCTAGGTTTGCTGGAGTGGAGAGAAAACAGGGTCCATAAGAACAACAGCCTGATTTGATCACCCCATGCCATTCTCATAAATTAAATACACACCCTTTGCAGACAACTATTTCAGGCTGAGACTGAAGGGACTTTGCAAATGCATCAAGTACTTTATGGGACATGTGAATACATGTAGTAGAGCTAGGGACCAGGGTGAAAAAACTTTCTCAAAAAATAGGGGAAAATAACATTCTTCTACTTCTACACAGGACAGAGCATGGTGACAAAGGGGAATATGTAGAAAGCACTCACATAAGATGCCAAATATTTGACACTGATTTGGCAGGTGTGGGAGAATCAGTTATCACTTCCATGAAGGCATCAGAATCATTATTGAGGTACCACATGCCACAGTCCCTGGGCCTTGAATACCAATTAACAAAAATATCATTCTGGAAGCAATGAATGTTGCACTTCTTGGAGCCCATGTGAGACATCTCTGTGGGCTCCAAGCCATCTTGTGACACAACCAGGGATGATGAACTAACTAAATAAGAGTGTTATAATCTGACAGGGATACGAGAATTTTTATCTGTCCTGTACTCCTGCACCAAGTCTCTGTACTGTGCACCATCTTGGCTTTGCAGGCCAATCGTTGATACTTCAAGGCCCATTGACCTCTTTATAAGTAATGCTCTGAGTTCACACTAGCTGAAGTGCTTGTAATTTACCCCTGTAAATCAATAATTTCGGATAATACAGTCATTTCCCTGGTTTTCACCTTTTTAATAAAAGCTTTCAGTATAAAAGAATATGTTAAGGATTTGGTTTTCTTTTTTTAAATTTGAATACTTTAGATAAGTTGTCTGAAGAATTATGTTGTCAGTTGTTTTATTGAAAGAAAATACAGAGGTCTTAAGAAAGAAATTCCATTTTAAATTCAAAAGAATCATTAACCAATTCCCATTTACTGTAAATTGATATTTAAGAGATGAATATTTAAATGAAGACCTACAAAAACCTGGAAAAAAAGTACTAATCTTTAAAAGTTTTTCCATAATATTCTATGAATACTTTGAGTTTAGTTAATTATAAGACTTCTCTTTTTTGCATAGTATTTAAAGCAGGGATGTTAAACCATGAAAATTAAAGTTTTATCTAATGGCCAATATGGAAATGATATATTGGCATAGTGAGTTGTTTTTCTTCCATGCTCATTTTCAATGTGATTTTGCTACTTTTCTCATCAGAAATTGATGTCTGTTTCTTCAACTTCTCACATCTGGAATGGCCTTTGGACTTGTTTTGACCAAATAGTCAGACGTAGCTTTGATGTGGTAGTAGTAAAACTACAAATTCCACATAGGCCTTAAGAGGTATGGTAGCTTTGTTCTCACCCTCCTGGGGCCTTTGAACTACTGTGCTGTGGAGGCAAGAGGTCATCTGGAGGTGACAGGGCATAGTCACCACCGACAGCCATATATGAATAAAGTTGTTTCCAAATGAACTGACACATGGCTCCAGTCACATGAGTGACTCCTGATGAGACCAGCAAAACCTATTACTTGTTCAGAGAATCATGAGAAATTGTGTTTGAAATTCTTATTGTTCTAAGAAAAGAGGTTTTGAGCTTTTTTTTATGTAGCAACTAAAATAATTCAACATATTCTTTCCTTTCCCTGAAAAACAAGATTTCCTGAGAAGTGAAACTTACTTTTTTTCTTTTTGCAAAAATCCTGCTCTTCTAAATTCATTGTTTACTCTAGTTCAATATACAAGTTTCAAATTCTGTGTCAAATGCCAACGTGCAAAGTGCTTTTATTGTCATAGGGAATCTGTGAATTGAAAAACAAATTAAATATCACATCAATATAAAATTAATTTTTTATTAAATCTTATTTTCACTTGTTTTGAGACAACAAAAATGCCTTAAAGATTTAAAATATAGGCAAACTGTATTAAATATAAAGTAGAATAAAGTATGTACAGTAAATTCTTCTTCTGAAATTTCTAATACTATGCTGAAGAAAAAAGGTTATGTATTTGGCTGGCAAATTTACACAGGTATAATTCATGTAAACACCTGGCAGTGACTATATTAGAGCTATATGGAATTTTAAATGTTATATATAAATGACAAATCCAGCCACTACATTTCAGAGATGAGGAAACCGAGGATAAATTAGTTAAGATTGTGTTAAATCTTCATCACTGTGACAAAATGCCTGAGAAAAACAACTTAAAGGAGGAAAGATTTATTTTGGATCATGGCTTCAAAGGGTTCAGTCCATGATATTTGCTTCTGTTGCTTCTGGGCCCCTGGTAAAGCAGAACGTTATGGGAGAAAGGTATAGCAGGGGAAAGCTGCTCACCTAATAGCAGCCAGGAAGCAGAGAGAGAAAGAGAGCAAAAGAGTCAGAGAGAAAGGGGCCAAACACAAGATACAGAAGATATTGCCCCCTCCCACCCCAAGATCGCAATTGCACATACTCCCTTTGACTAGGCCTGATCTCATATGTTTCTATCACTCCCAGGAATGCTACCAAATTAGGATCTCAATGGATTAATCCACTAATGAAGTTGGAGCACTCCCAATCCCATAACCTTCCAATAATTCCACCTCTCAACACATAAAACTTTTTCCCCCATACTAGGGATTAAATCCAGGGCTTTCGCACTAACCTAAACCCATGGTAAGCCTTGTTATTTTTTATTTTGATGTAGAGTCTCAGTAAGTTGCTGTGATACTTTTGAGGGATGTTTTAGATGTAAACCATAATAACTGTCTTAACCAAAATTAGGTAATAGACTAGTGATAACCATCTAAGCTGAGGACAAACAGACTCAGGTTAAATAACCTGCCTGTGGCTCCACAGCTCTTAAATGGTTATTCCAGCTGCCCCCCTTTTCAGCTTCAGCCTAATGACTCCTTGGGTTGTACAATGATGTATATTTTTAATGACATTATTTAGAAATACTAATCAAGAGAACCAAGAAATTAGTTTTGTTGATGTAAAACCCAAGTGTACAGGGGAATTCAAAGGAAGGTTAATGGGAGGGTTCTAGCCCTTTCTCACCTTTTAGAGGTTCCTTCCTGGCTCTGGGGTTCTGACCTACCCCATTTATGACCCGTTGTAAGGAACTCTGAACCTGAAACAGTGATGCGCCTGAGAGATGGGAAGTGCAAAAACAACTGGGTAGATTACGGGAAGCCCAAAGGCAATCATATAAGTTATTACAGAAATCCTACTTTGTGCCAAGCGCTATGCAACGTGCTTGTCAGCCTTGAAAATAACTGATTCTAGAGAAGCATTACTGATGTCAGAGCTGATTATTCAGAGTCGCCAGAAACACAGAACTTGAAAGAGATAGTAGAGCGAGAGTGAGAGAGAGAGAGAGAGAGAGAGAGAGAGAGAGAGAGATCCAGTACTAAAGATGCTTTAACTTGCAGTCGCATTTGTTTTATTGAAATCCAGCTTAATTTGGGGTTATCTATGAGGATAAGCTAATATTCAGCCTTAACCAGTTCTGTGGTGATAAGTTATACTGATTATCAGTTGATGGTTTAGAAGACAATAAATAATTTTTTCTATGTCTGTCTTGCAAAGCTCAAAACATATTGGCAGAAGCACTTACACAGAAGGTTGAAATTGAAATGGAGTGACATTTCAGCCCAACACATTCTGTTTATTTAAACTGTTATTGATGTTTGTCTTTGAGACTTTCAATTTGATTTACCCTCCATGAAAGAAACCATAGCTATTTTCCATCCATATTGATGACTTACTCTGAGAATTCCTTTTAATTAAAAAGATCAGTTTTAATTTCAAAGAATCAAGCCATATACCTCTTCTTATTTTTGTTTTCCTTTACAACTATTTTTTCCTATGTGGTAATACTTTTCTATAGTATATACTCAGAGGCTAGAAGACAGGAGTTGGGAGAAGAATGAGCTGGCTAGGAGCCTAAAACTTTAGGTTGATTGTAAAGACCCTCTAATGGGTTATGCCTCTGATTCAAAAGCATTAATAGAAAGGTAGAGGTCAGGGTAAAAATCCAGTTGTAAAAGTAGACAGTAGTGATACCCATTAACAACTCCCAGGATAAGCACCACAATTCTGAGGGACAGGTAAGGCAAGTGTTAGTAAGTGTTGTTGTGGAACAAGGAAATGAAAAGCTTTGGAACTGGGATAGTAGTTGACAATATGATAAAGTCACATTGCCAAATATTTATATGCCTGTCCGAAGCCCCAGGGAGGATCTCAGGGAGGACCTTTAATTACTGGTCATGATTGTTGTTTATACCTCTAATTCCAGGTCTTAAAGGTGAAGGTTTTGATGTATATTCATTACCTGATTATATAGGTAATGGAAAATTGGGAAATTTTCTCAAAGGGAAGATTGGGTTGCATATATAGTCATTTATAAGAGCATATACTGCATGAAAGCATACATTAAGAAAAGCCGTAAATCATCATAGATTAAAAGGGATTCAGGAAAGCTTTGCCTCCCTTGTACAAATCTATAGTTTGTGTTTGTGCACATGCGTGTGTGCACATTGGTAATGATAGTCTTAAGAAAGCTGAAATCTAGAATATGCAGTGAGAAGCACAGGCCAGTGTCATCCACCAACTTAAATTACCTGGTTTACAGAGCAAAGGACATTATCAAGGCCTGAGTTTCAAGTCATCATTAAACCATTGAGAACCCATCAATTACAAGATTAATGGTCTCCTGAATTCATCTAATGCTGTATTTATTATGGTGTGCTTGCAAAAAGCTTGTTGGATGTAAGGTAATCTATCCTTTTTTCTTTTCCTTTGTAAAAGAACACTATCAATCAAGGCATTTCTGTAGCACTTTAGCAGAGGAGGTCAGGGTAGCCTATTATGCATGAATATCTGAAAATTCCTCATACTCTGTTGCATATAATCTATTATAGGCAGTATTAAAGTGATTTCTCTGATTTCTTCATAAGCTTGGCTATCTCTTGTATGTGATGTCAAAAGAAGTTCAAAATGACCTTACTTATAAAGATAGAATATTGTAATGAGAAAGACAATTCTTCTATAAATGAAAATATGGATGTTACCAGATATTTAATGTATGAGTTGATATTTATTCTGATATACAAAGGAAATATACTGCAGGAAATTTCAGGTAAGAGGGACCCTAGAAATACTATATTGGTGGAATATTAATTTTAAAATCCCCACTTGAAATTAGGAAACTAAGGTTCATGGTTATTGGCAACATGCCAAGGTTTGAGGTAGACCATAGACTCCCAGCCCATTACACTTTCTGCTACACCAGTCTTCCCCCAAATGGCAGACACATCTGGCAGATGGTAGCCAGGATAATTCTGAGTAATTTAAGAAATAGCAGAGAATGGCAGAGTGAGAGTTACTCTCTTAAAATTTCACTCAGTACTTCTTTCTGATTAACATCTCACAGAGAGCCTTAGTATGAAGTTAGTATAATTTTAATGCTTTTGTAACATCTATTCATCTCTGATTTTAACAAAGAGAGAAGATCAGAGGCATAGCAGGCAGCAGCCTTTATAAAGAATTTGATGGCATCATTTTATTGAATTTATTTTTAAAGTTATCTTGAATTTTTCAAAGAGACATTTGTTTTGCATTTCAAATAGTGGTATGAAGTTTCCTTGCAAATAAATTAACTGTGGTAATAAAATAAAGTTGATATAAAAGTATCTTGTAAATAATAGCTCAGAGGACCCTTAGCTATTATAGGGACCATAGAGATGGTATTTGATGACTACAGTTTAGTCAAGTAAAAAAATAGCAATATCATCTATATCATTATGTTTTAAATCTTTGTGTTGGTATAATCTAAAGTTATTAATAGTTACTGAATAATTTTGTGAAATATTCAAGGCATTACCTATGCTCCCTTCACCCCCTCCACCCTTCCCTATTTACATAGACTTTGTTTTCATTTTTTTCTTTTTTCATAATTTTTCCTTTCCCTTCTTTCCTTTCCACTTACTGGGGAAAAAATAAGAACTAAGATACATCATGTACAGGTACAAGCACTCAATGATAAATGTAAACATATTGTATACCTGAAATGTACCAATAAAAGAATTTAAGTTAAAAAAAAAAAAAAAAAGAAAAGAAATATGCAAGTCAAGTATTACCTTCTCTGTTTTACAGTGAAAATGAAGCCCAAAGAAATGAAATTACTTCTATAGGATTGCAGAACAAACAAATGATGTGAAAATGTGAATTCACTTTTTCCGTAATTTATTCTGCCTTGATACATAGCCTGCTATTTTAGCAGAAGATCTCTTGTCCCATTGATCAATGACAACGGAAATTTTGCTATATGTACAAGATAGGTGGTAGGCATTAAACTGGATTTTCATAGACCTCAATATCTAAAACTTGGGGAATATAATTGTTGTAACTTGTATCTAAAACTTTCAAAATAGTAAAATTGGACAACTTGATATTTTTCAATCTTGCAATATGAGAGAGATGGAAAGGAAGTTTATTTTAACAATATAAGACTAGGATTCTTGAACACAAAAATCATATACCTTTATGAATGTTTATGGAATTGCAGAGAAAGAACATATTACATGTTTATAGAATTAAAAGAAACAAATATAAAACAAAGTATATAACTGGGCATTTGATGCTTTGATAAGTCAAAACATATCATGTGTATTTGTGCTGGATTTATATAAGCTATCTTTATGTGAATCTTCTTATTCAAACTTCTAAACAAACAAATGGCTTAGGTTATTTTAATTTTGCAAGTGAAGAAACTGAGGCACTGAAGTTGAATGGCAAGACTTTAGACTTTTGAACAGGGCTTCCATTCATTTCTATGAACACACCTCCATTGCTATAGCCCAGACATAATTTAAGAATGAGAGAATCTAATTTTGTGGCTACAGTTGATCCATTAAATTCTTTGGGTCTTAGTTTTGGACAGTTTTTCAGAGTATCAAAGGCTTCATTATGTCATCTTAAACTGGGATTAGCTTCAATTCTCAATATTCCATTCCTCTGGATCACTATTCATTGTAAAACATAATCTTATAGGATTAGTGGTAAGTACCCATCTTTTTTCATCCCAGTTTCTAGACACTGTTCCAAGTATAAACGTCCATCTACCTGATGCACTGGTCTTGCATATTGAATGGTTTTCATAATTTAAAGTATACCTAAAGCAGTTTGGTCCCCAAAGGCATAAATCTAAACAAACTCCAAGTATTTTTACCCCCAAAGCCATAAATTAGAGTACAATTAGAGAAGTATCATAAGTCTCCTCTTTTAGCCACAACCCCCAAGCCCCCATAAGACTGGTAAAGTGATCATAAGATCCACAGGGCCATTGCTTTTGATTAAGGACTTTGTCTCTGAAAGCCTTATTAAAAAGAACACGAGTTACCTACAATAGATTACACTATAGTGCATGCTAATGTGTTCATTTATCATGCTATATGGCATTTCTATGACACTTAATACTTCATACTCACTCTTGGATCTCATCATACTAACTCCTACATTTCAAAACTGATAGAATGGCATTATTAGTTCCATTTCACACATGAGAAGCAGGAAGTGTACACCATTTGCTATGTATCCAGAGATAATTAGTAACATTCAAGATAGGGAACTGGTTCTTTTTTGAGTTACTAAGCCTCTTTGTAGGCTGATTTTTGTTAGTAGAGAGTAGAACTTTGATGGATACTGTGGATACTTCCTATGAAAAAGATGAGTTGAAAAAGGAAAAAAAGAAGTCCAGCAAGTAGATCTTTGGCCAGGGATAGTGACTAGTGTGAAGACATTGGTATATGAAAAAGGTGGACCTCAAATGTCAAAAGGAGGGCTCTGAGAAGAAATTGTAGCATTATAGTGTATTAGAGCTATAAGATGCCCTCAGGCCCACTGCTCTCATATTCTCATTTTACTGATGATCAAAATGAGGGCCATAAAAAGGACTGAGAAGCAGATTCAATGACAAACAAGAAGGAAAAAGCAGAGCTAAAATAGAAAGCAAGATTTCATAGCTTCATATACTATACTTGCTCACACTGATTCAGGATGGTGTTTGAATTTAAAGTAAGCTAAGATTATTTTCAATGTAAACAATGAAAAGTTATGATGTGGAGAAGACAACTTGGTAGAAAATATACTATGTTTATGTTAAGGAGAAAGTATAGAGGAGAAAACAAGAAAAAAAGAATAGCTTACACCTGTACTTAGCCAGGCAGGCAACTGTTAAATTTTTCCAGTGACAAACAATGTGCCAATATTTCTAATTATTTATAAAAATATATGCTAATGAGACTTTAAAAATATTCTGCAAGTCCTTGATAAGCTAATTTTTAGCGAAAGGGTAAAGGATAACAAAATACCTCATATGGTTTCCTTAAAACTATTTAGAAGAGTGTGATATTCTGTAGGCAAACTCTTCTTTGAGTGATTGTACTTTCTTAGCTTGATTGAAAGGATGTGCAGTATTTTTAGGAAGTGTTTTGACAGGGTATACTTAGAAATTCATAAATAATAGAAAATTTTCTGACTGTACATCTACTCAAAATATATTGGTGTCAAAGGCATTTTAAGGAACCTAACACAGATCACATGGAAGAGAAAAATATGTTATCATATGGACAGTTAGTGTTTTCACTCTATTATTTATGGTCCATGTCCCATTTCGAGGGTAAAGAGGTCATCTTTGCAGCTTGATGTGTAAAACTTCTTATTGCATGTAAAATGTTTTACGTATAAAACTTCTTAGAATATTGCGTGATCTAAAGTGTTTAAATAACCCCACTCTATCCAAGGGGCACAGGAAACCAAGAAGTGGGATCCTCAGCAATGTGCCACTGGGTCAAGAGAGCTTCATGAATATAAGACTTCCACCAATAGCTGTGAGAAGGAGGATAGAGGCCAGTTCTGAGGAGTAAAGGGATAGCCTGGCTTAAGTGTTGGTCATGGCTCTGGCCAATATTGTAGAATCAGACAGAAGAATCTGTCGGTCCTACTGTGGGAGCTGGGGTACAAACTAAGATATAAGACAAAGCCTGCATCTGACTGGGGAGAGAGTAGAGATGAGGGCAAGACTGTGGCTTGGTGAACACTCTGAGATATAACTTTTCTCACACACAATAGGATTACAGAAGTAAAGTTAAATCCAGACCTTACTGGCGGGTGCATTTTCATCCACAGCCACACTTGACACCCATTTCTCGAGTGACCCAGGAAGGCTGCAAGGGGAATCTAAGTTGTCAGGTTTGATAACTCCTGCATTTTTGGAAAAAGGAGATGACAACAACAGCCTTCAGGCTCCTGATGTCAATGTTTTCAAATATCCACTTCCAGTGCTTAGTGCCATTGATGTGCTGTATCACTTTTTCTCCTCTGTTTTTACTTAGATTATTTTCACTTGTTTTTCAGTATTT
Organism: Heterocephalus glaber; assembly: GCF_053883595.1. NCBI lineage: Eukaryota > Metazoa > Chordata > Mammalia > Rodentia > Bathyergidae > Heterocephalus > Heterocephalus glaber. The sequence goes on along the minus strand of NW_028258325.1, from coordinate 39,535,480 downwards.
GTATGATGTGACAAGCAGTAATTTCTGTGAACCACAAAACTCTTCAAAATGTCAAACTCCCTTATTACTGAAATGGCACTAAAAGCATACCACCTCATTAAAAGATTTATACACCATCAATAACCCACTGGAAGCTGGGATATGAACATCTTTCCTTCCTATGGAAAATATTTAACGTTTGATTTACATGTTTGATTTACCTGTTGAGACAGGCAGAAAGACCAGTCACAGACTGCCTGTAAAACCAGAGCCTTCAGGAAATATCTCTGGCTGGACTGCAGGCTTCAGTTCTAAATGCATAACTGAATTAATGGCTGTAATAGTATCAGGTATATGTCTCCTACTGTGTGTATATTTTGGAGTTGTTTTAAATTCTGATAACTGTTGTGGAAGAAAGCACATTCATCTGGTACCTGTGGAATTGTCCTTGTGTTGCTTTTGTTGGCTCAGATTGGCAGGAAAATAATCGCACAGTGCTACTACAACAGGTTCATTCCCAATGGCTTTCCTTGCTCTCTGATTTCAACTGAATTAATTTTGAATGCTAGTAGCTCCTCAGTGAAACAGCAATGACTTATACAGCCTCATATTGGCAGTGAAAATTCTCATGGGAGTCATTTTTAATTTTGGAAGAAACTTGCTCTAAAACAGCTCTTCCTCATAATGCGTTGCCAAGAGAGGATGGAAATTCCTTCATTTCAGTAACACAGATATTTTAAGTGATTTGCCCTTAACTACTAATATAATCCTGAGTTTTTCTCAGTACCACACCTGCCATTTAGTTACTTTTGATCCTTTGCAAAGAAAAGATAAGTGGTTTCAAATTAAATTAACAATTGCAACCTTATTGGAAAGTATAGTTCATTAGCTTTGTGTTTTTTCTCTTTTCATGTCAAATATATATTCATATGAGAGATAAAGCTCAAATGTCACCTCTTCCAAAGTTCAAAGTATGTCAGTAACTCCTGCCTCTGGACCCTTTTGGTATGCTGTGCATGACCTAATAATAATAATAATAATAATAATAATAATAATAATAATGTAAGAAAAACTAACATTTATTGAGTGCTTATTATACATCTGTCTCCACACTAAGCACTTTATATCCATGATGTTATTTACTTTCCATAAAAATTATGTGAGAAATGTAAAATTACCACCCTAGTTTTATAGATAAAAATTCCCTCTCCCACATCTCCACCCAGGCAGCTAGGTCCTTATCTTCTCATTTAAGCCATTTCAGAAAATATTAGTAACATTTAGTGTGAAGAGATGGAACATGAACCTTGTATGCTACATAACTGTATTTATATTACACATAGTTTGTGTTATTTATAAGTAACCCAATGATAGTTTGAAATTAACAATAATCTCAAGAAAAAAATAAGGGTCAGGGATTTCTGTTATTTTTTACCTCATGTGTCAATCCAAAATAAGCTTTCATCTCATGATGTTCTGTGACATTTCTGTTTGTATTCTGGTTGCTTGCTGACCGCTTGTTTGATATTTGATAAATAGCCTGCTCAAGTCACCTATTTATAAGAAGTGAAAAGAGCATTCCCATTGCTGTGGCACAAGGCTTCCAGTTCCCTAAGCAGACACTGTATGTAAAGATCGAGTGGCAGAAGAGGTCAATGCATTCTTCCCCTGAACACCAAACTTTCAAACTTATAATTATTGGTAGTTTAAATGTAGTCGAATGTGCCACAAGAGAAAGGCAAAGGTGATTTCTGGAAACAATGAGAGTCTTCCAAGTATAAATAAATGACCAATATTTCCAACTTTTCCATAGTCTTTCATCATTCTCAGGTCTCTCTTTTACTTGTTTGATCTTCTCTAACTGGCTCACACCTACTACTCTTCTAACTTCCCTGTCCATAGTGAGTTTTATGCCCACTAACAAGACTGTATTATGGGGCACATGTATGATTATTCACTACAGCATTAAAAAGTGGTTAAGGAACCTCATTCAAGATGCCAACTGAAGGCACTGTTTCAAGAAAGAATTGTTTTAAGGAAATTAAGAATTTGTCTTAATTTCCCTGTTATAAAAACACACCTATCTTTCATAAATGGAGCTGTAAATACTGGCAGATGTTTTATGGTAACAGAAGGACTATGCCACTTTCTTTTTTTCCTACCACATCATTGCTGAGTGTGCTTTCCTTCCATCACCATAGTTTTGAAAGGACAGAAGAGAAATAGAAGCACCTTAGACAGTTAAAACAACTGATGCCATGTATTTCATCCAATTCTGAACACACTTTGGGATTAACTATCTTAAGAGTTTATCTGATAAGTGTCTGTCTATAGGACTATAATGAGTAGCTACATTGAAGAGACACAACGCTGACACTGTGCTGAGCAACAGAAATATTTAGTAAATATGTGATAATCGTGACAAATCACGTTAACAATGCCAGATTAATTATAATATTAATTTAAAGTGCTGCCAGATTGTCTGTATCATTTCTGAATGTGAATTTAATTAGATTAGTAACAACACATAAATAACATAGTTTGTAAGAAAGCTATCATAGGAGAAAACAGAAAAAAACTTTCTAAATCCATCTGTATTTTGTTATATTACGTAATATATAACCGAGCACTGCAGAAATATCATTCTTAGGAACTTGTCTTACCATTATGCAAACTTGAATTTTCATATAAATACTAGAGAAATATTATTAAATGGAATGACACATAATACAGGTTATATTTGCTAAGTGTCATAGAAAAATAGCAGATTCCTTTACAGTGCTGCTTATAACAGCCCTAGTAGCAAACCACCCTTTCTCTTTTTTCTGGTAGCAATGGTCTTTAGTAGCTTGAAGAATTTCTGTTAAAACATATTTAGCTTGAATATGTAACCTGCTGTGAATAATAAATTATTAAACTTTAACTTCTTTTCCTTAGACTGTGATACCTCAACAATGTATGTTGCAGAATTGTAATCCATGTATAATCTCTATGGTAAATGTCATCACTTGCTTAAAATGATAAAGCCACAGGAAGCCACTTCTCCTAAGCACTGCAGTGTACTAATAATCTTCTTGATTGAATAAATACGCTTGAGAGTCAAAGTTTGCTTGAGAGGGCAGACTTCAAAAATAAATCTGAAGCTTTTTCAAAGCAGGAAAATATGTTCTGTTTCCAACCAGTCAAGATGACATTTTATCACTTCTACTTATTTTTCTTTTTTTTTAAACTGATGACTAAGAGATTACAATGACTTCATTTCCTTTGTAAATCATAGAGTTGTTTAAGGTAATTTATAAACTCATAATGGTTCTCAAAATATTCTAACCTCAGCTTTATCACCTCTGTTGCCCTCACAGCCAATTAAATTAGAACAGGATTTCAATGCTTTGCTGAAAAATAGGTTACATGTATTATATTTCCATTAGCCAACTGTAAAGTTAAAATTTTTTAGAAATGGAAAGGAGTTGATTCAATACATTTCTATTGATGCCTTCCATATGCTGAGCACTGTTCTAGGCATAGGGAATATATCAGAGAATCAAACATAAAATTTTCTGTCCTATTAGAGATAATATTTTCTAATGAGGAGCAATGGAAAAAGAAAACCAACAAATGTGAAAGTACAAAATATTTCAGGTGTTGCTAAGTTCTACTGAAAAAGTAAAAATAAGATAATAAGAATATAAAATGTTAGTGGGGGCCAAATGGGTTTGTGTGCTATTTTATACAGGGTATTCAGGGAAGGGCTTCATGTAAAAAAAAAAAAAGTTAAAACAGAGATGTAAAGGAAGGAAGGAAAAAAATTATTCAGTAACCCAGGTAAATGTAGTTCAGGCAAACAAAATGAATAACAAAGGCCTGCAAAGAGAATGCAGGAACATTTGAGGAACAAAAAGGCGGCAGGTAGGGCCCAGGCCAGGAGAGAATATGGAGAAAATAAGGAAAGGTGAGATCAGAAAGTAGCTAGGATCAGTAAGATTTCATATGCCAAGTAAAGATTTGAAGATTTAATCTTGAATGGAGAGAAATGACTGAAATGTGGGAGCTAAGGAGGAAAATAATCTGATTTAGAGTCTAAGAGGATCACACTAACTGCTCTATTGTGTATAGATGATGGAAATTCAGTAATGAAGTAGAGAAATTAGTTCACGAGCTTTGACCACAATATAGGACTCAGATAATAGCAAGGAATAAGAGCAGAAGTGATCAAACTCTGAACATAGTAGAATGGCAGAGCACTCAGAATTTAGCAATCGACCTGGCAGGGGATATGGAAGAAAGGACACCTAGGATCACCCCATTAAATAAATGATCTGCATAACTAGGACAGTGTTGCTTCTTATTGAGCAAAGAAAAATTAGAGAAAGGAAAAATCTAGATTAAGATAGATGTCGAGAGTAAGGTTTTGTTTGTGGATATGTTAAATTTAAGATGCACATGAGATATCTTAATAGAGATGTTGAGCTAATTGTGTCAAGAGTCTGAATTTTAAAAAAGGTGGAGGAGAGTCTGATATTCATGTTTAAGTCCTCTGACTTGAAAGTCCTCACAGTGAAGTTGTTATCCATGAATGGAATAGTTGGTAGACTTTTTTTTTTTCCTACACTCCAGAGATCAAACTCAGGACCATTGCATTTGCCAGGCAGAACTCAGCGTCACTGAGCTACATCCCTGGCCCTCATGGAGTAGTTGGAAGAGAGCAAAGTTCTGAATGACCCCCAGAATAATCCAAAGTTAGAATTTGAGAGGTAATGACTGACCAGCTAAGGTCACTGAAAAAATGGCTAATAAGGTAGGGAGAAACCAAGACTGAGTATTATCCTGGGAGGGATTCAATATTTCAAGATGAAGGTTAAGCTTAATATTATCGGAGAGTAAGGTGACTGAGAATCGGCTATTAGGTACAGCAACATGTTGACCAAGGCATCATGTTTTTTCAGTGTAGTACTTGAGATGAAAGCTAATTAAATGGAATCAAAAGAAAATGTGTGGTAAGAAATTGGAGATAGGGCATACAGTCAACACACAGATGTTTTGTTGTCGTGAATACAAAGAAATGGGAATATAGTCAAGATAAAACGTACCACAGTAAAGAGCAAAATATTTTAATATTTTTCATATGGAGGAAGGGGAAGGGTTTAAAGAAATAGTAAGGTAAAGAACTTTGATAGATAGAAATGGAGAGAAGACATCTTCAGTCAGAAGAGCAGACTAGAAGCACAGAGAGGTTTTAGGAAAAGTACTAAGAGATGTGCATGGAGAGCATCTTCTGCAATTATCAACGGAAATGACATTCCTTCCTCAACAGGAAATAGGTTAGGGCCAAATTGTGGAAGCTAGAATACTGGTCAAGGAATTTAAACTCCTCAGTGATGTAATTAATAGAAAATGAACAGAGTTTCTGTTTTTTTCAACAAATAAGCATTTTTAATGGTTACTGGCAGAATGTGGATCGGGCAGTTCACTAGGGGTTGAACAGAATGGAAAGTGATAATTACAAAATAATTTCATGTTTAAAGGGGAAAATTGCTGCCTCAAATAGAACGTAGAAATAGGACAGATTTGGGAAATATTTCAAAATTATGTAATAAGATAAAGATAATAACTAAGGGGACAACACTAGGTTTCAGGGGATTTAGGCAGACTGGTGATTCTTGTAGCACATGTATCAGAAGAGGAAAAATATAGGTTTGGGGGTGTGGATTTCTGTTCTATGCCAGGTTCCTAGTTCAGTCCTGATCTAAATTAATCTCACATGAGAAGATTTTGTGTGCACCCTCCAAGAATGAGGATGAAAGGAAATCAATCAAAAATTAGAGAAGAGATTCATCTGGAATAATTTCCCAGAAGAGAGTCATCTGGAATTAAAAAAAAAAAAGAAAGAAAAGAAAAGAAAAGAGAAAGTTTGGAAACGCCATCACTCTTTGGAGAAAGCCAAGGCTCAGCATCTTGCCCTGTCATTAATTGTCTCACATTTCTAAATTCAGGCCTTCTGCATTCTGCACACCTAAGCAACTTCTCTCTGTTACTTGACAGCCCTAATCTATATATCTTAAAGCTGATTATTAAGTTAATTTTCTTCGAATAAAAAGTTTTGAAAGGATACAAGGCTCGTCCACCTAACAAGCCCTAACACAATTAAGACCCATTACTGAATGGGCCATAATGCGTCCAAAAAAAGATATTTAAATAATTAAATTCTGCTTTCTTAAAAGCTATTTTTGTTAAAATTAACCTTCCTGTGATCAGTGATTTCACTTGATTATGGATTTAAGCTCATTCTCTTGTCTAAAGATATAAAAACAAAATAACAATCACTTTTGTTCAATTTACAGGAGTTACTTACAACCTTTAGCTAATTCAAAGGCTGATGAGTTTAGACTGCACTTAGCAAATTGATATTCTATCAAGGAAAATTTAAGAAAGAGAAATTTCAAGACATTGCCATTCACTGCTCATTGGCATTCTATTCTGAAGTATCCAAAGGCTTTATTTTCTAAACTTCTTTGCACAATACTTTCTTTATTTCCCTTCATGTTTTTGTGATGTCAGTTTGTGAATGAAGCTATCATTGCAAGTGACGAGCAGCCTGTCCCCACAGAACTGAGGAATTGTATAGCTTCAACGAGGAGGCAATTTCCTTCAACTTCTGCTAAAGGAAAAACGAATCACACGTCTCCACGAAACAGGCAATGCACATTTGGGTTCAAGGGAAGAAATCTTCATCATGCGAGAGATGAAACATTGTTTTTATTAAGAAGGGTTTTATTGGTTTGAGGCAGCTTTGAGCTGTGGCATATAGGTTTTAATATGCCATTTGTCTTTCCAACATCTACTGCCATTTAAAATGTCACCAGTTTTTCCCACTGGTGAGGTAAAACCATGGGAACGGCATTCAAACCTCTACATAGAGTACAAGCCAATTTTAACAAATTCATAATTAAAACCCAGCCAAATCTCTCCTTGCACTGCCAAAGTCCTTCCTCTGTATTTTCCAATTAAATATCTTTTCTGTGAGGAAGCAGGCTTCTACAGATGCCAAAACTGAGTCACTAATGTCTTTATAACAATAAGACCTTCCTGTTCTCATACCATTTTCAAATACCTTAATCCCTCAGGCTTTGATGAACATTTGTAGAAGTGATGCACCCATTCATTCCTTCAGTAGATATTTACTGAATACCTACTACCTATCAAAAGATGTTCTAGACTCAGGATGCATTTGGTGAATAGAACAATGTCTTTTCAGTAAATAGTAATCAATAATATAAAATTGCATAAATAATGTAAGCTGATAAATACTATAAAGAAAAATAAAGGGTGTGCTACTTTAGTTAGACCAGGAAAGAAATATCTTGCTGAAAAAAAGGGATTATTTAAATAGAGATCCAAATGCAGGCAGAACATTCCAGGAAGGAAAAAGGTAAATGTACATGCTGGAAGCAGACTCAATTTGAAATTAATAAAGATGAGCTTCAAGGCCCCTCAGTTGGTCAGAACCCTACCAAGAACCTAGGGAGGCCCTAGCCTTGATTTTACATGGTCACACAATTTTTGTCAAATTTGCACAGTAAAAATTTTAGTCTTATTGGTTATTGTTTTTGCCTTTTTCCATTCATGATTTTCTACCCCCAGCATACTTTCTTCCTTCTTGCCAGGTAGTGTTGGAGTGGTCAATGGCCTTGTTGGGACCATTGGAGAGTCATTTAGTGTGAGTTCAGTGGGACATATTTATATGGTTTGCAGTTATTATTTGCTTAAGCAACAGCTGGCTTCTAAGTGTATGATTCCAAGAATATTCCTATTAACTTCTATGCTGAATCATAATAGACAGCTAATAAAAATATTATGTTATGGTGATTGTAGGTTTATTTAAATTTATAAAAGTACTGTGATTTGTTTTCTTACCCTTCATATCTAATTTTTTATATTCTTACCTAAAACTGGTTCCTGATGTATTCAGTGCTTGCAAGAGCTTACAGGGCTGGAACAAAGCTCCTCAAAAGACTGCACATGCTCTGAATCAGATTTAATGGAGGACACAGAAATTTACAAGATTGGCCAATAGTGGCCATCCACAAAGTCAAATGTACAAGAGTGCCAAAGGTCTGTCTGCATGCTAGAGATCTGAAAGATACAGACAAAGGTCTGGAGCCCACAGCAATGTTCCATGCGAGTCTACATCAAAAGGCCAAAGGATCCATGATGGAAGACCAAGGGGTTTGTACCAGGAGGTCAAAGGGTCAGCACTAGAAGCTGAAGAGTCTGGGTCAGCAGGCTGAAAGGCTAGTGCTGGAAGCTGAAGAATCTGCGGTGAAAGCCAGAAGACAATGCCAAAGGCAAAGGTGAAGACTGGAGCTCCTCCAAAAGCAGCAGCCATCCTTGGGGACTGGAAGAACTGGAGCTCCTCCAAAGAGAACAGCTGAAGCTCCTCTGAGGAAAATCAGCTGAAATCCTCTCCCATTCTCCTTTGATACCGTTCCAACAACAATCTTCCTTAAAGTGGGTCTTCCATACACAGTACCATGCTGACTTAATTCAGCTGGCTGTTCTCCACTCAAGCTGACAATTAATCAATTAACCACCACACCCAACTTGTACAAAATTAAAGCATATAGCACCAGTCAGATTCCGAAGAGAATATACCTGGCATGCTCAAGGCCTGCCTGGGTAGAGGCTAATAGGGCTTGATCAAAATGAGTACCAGGAGGAAAGCTAGCAGATAACCTGTAGAAGTTGCTTAGGATAGATTGCTTAGAGCCCCAGAAATGATGATAAAGTCTTTAGATTTCATTGTAAGAGAGAAATCCATTTGGGGCTTAAGGAAGTGATGTAATCAAAATGCCATTTTGGAAACGTCCCTCTGGCTTCTATATAAGAATGGAGTCCTACTCAGCCATAAAGAACAAGAAACTAGAGTCATTTATAGCTAAATGGATGCATATTGAGGCCATACTCTAAAGTGAAATAAATAAGACATACATGTGTAAATACTGAAGTTTCTCTAGTTTGAGAAACTGAGAGTGTAAATAAGGATTAAAAGGATTAATAACTAATAATTGATACTTTGAAATAGGAAAAGGTCCAAAGGGGTAGGGGTGGTGGGAGGAGATGGGGAAAGAGAAGAATGGAAAGGAAAAATTATGAAAAAAAAAAAAAATGGGAACGAAGTATGTAAATAGGGAAGGGTGTGGAGGGGTGAAGGCCGCACAGGTAATGGGGAAAAAATAAGAACCAAGATACATTACGTACAGGTACAAGCACCCAATGATAAATGTAAACATATTGTATACCTAAAATTTATCAATAAAATAATTTAAGAAAAAAAAAAGAATGAATTTGAGAGTGGCAAAATTGAAAGTTGAAAGACCAGTCTGGAGGATATTACAATGATTGCGGAGGGAAATGACATGGCTTGGATTTGAGTGGTGATCATGGACACGGTTAAACTTTGGACATATTTTAATATATGTCTGACAGTATTTATTAATGGCCTGGATGTGAAATGGGAAAGAGCTCATAGGTTACTCCTAGGTATTTGGCTTATGAAACTGAGCCAGTGGAGGTTCTGTGCTCTGAAATGAAAAACACTGAGGAAAGTACAGGTTTTCATTAAATTCAAGTGTTTAAAATCATGTGTTTAAAATCTCAAATGTTTTCCAACTATCTGATGATAGGCATTGATTATATAAATATCAGTCATTAATTGTTCTTTAAGCAGGAAACTCAATAAGGTCACCAGAAGATAAGGAAATGAAAACCAAGTGTGATGGTTGATTGATTGTGTCAACTTGAGTGAGAAACACCCGACTAAATTGGCTCAGCATAGTTCTGGGTGTGGAATATCCACCTTAGGGAAGATTGTCCCCAGAATAGTATTAGAAGGAAATAGAAGAAAGGCTTGCTTCTGTTTCTTTGGAGGAGCTCCAGTCTTCACCTTTACCTTGGGTGTTATTTCCTGGTTTTCAGCACAGACCATTCAGCCTTCCATTGCAGGCCCTTCAGCCTCCTGATACAGACTCTGCTACTGGCACAAGACTATAGAATGAGCTCCAGGTCTTTGGATCCTTTATATCTCCAGAGTGCAGACAGACCTTTTGGACTCTTCCACACCTGACTCGGTGGGTGGCAATTGTAACCCAGTCTTGTAAATTCTTATATATTTGTATATCTTGTATTGAATCTGTTTCTCTAGTAAGCACTGACTGATACACCAAGAGAACACACATGCTCAGGGCATGCTGCCTATTATCAGTACCAAATTTTCTAACTTTGAGAAAAGTTCTCTTTCCACTATAAAACTTCTATGATAATTAGAAGACTAATAAAGATATCTCCTGAATGCTATGGAAAAGAGTAAGATGAATGATGCTTTTTAGGAAGAAGAACAAAAATTATATTTTCCTAGGATATTCTTCATTATTCAAATCAAATTTTGTCACACAACTATTTTAAAATGCATCACCTAATCTGCTTTGCTGAATTTTCACAAACTAGCCTTGAAAAATGTATGTAGATAGAAACCATCAAAAAACATTCTAGGTAATTCAAGTTATTTAAATAAAGCATAGTGTTTCTTTTCTTTGGATGGAAAGAGGTTTCCATTGTGTCAGCAAAAGAACCAAGCAATAAATTAATCTTTGACTTATCAAGAAAAGACATTGCTTCAAGCTTGACCTGAGGAGTCACTAGAAATCTGATGGGAATAGCTCTGGACTGAAAAAATCCTTTTGAGAAAATGACCCTGTCTAGTTTCAGCTCTGTTCTTAGTAGAATTTGGTATAAATGGCTTACAAGTGCCCTGTAATGTGAAGTAGTTCAAATGCTATCAGCTGTGTCACATCAGATTGGAAATGGGCTCGGCAGGACTTTAGGATCCAATGAAGTTCAAAGCAGCAAAAATGAAATGCCCTCATGATGCTAAATAATGTAATAAGGTCTCCAAGGAGAAGATAAATATGATTCTGATCTATCTTGGGAGCATCAGATCTGTCATTATTACAAAATGCAGAATTCAATGTGGTAATGAAAAAATCAGAATGGATATTACCATTTGAGAGTTGAGAGGCACTAAACTGAAACACGGCTCATGTAATAAATTTACCTAGGGAAAAATAGAACATACTACAAAATGAATCAAAAGAAAGTATTTACAAGACAATCACTAAGTGATGAACATTTTCGGGAGAAACTATGAGCTGATAAATTAGCTTTTAAGATGACTACTTCTCCAAAGGAATTACATTGAAGATGAGACATTTGCTTGCATTGACTTAAATATTTCTGTGTAGTTTCTGGATGAAGCAAAGGTGTTTTGGTCTTTGCTGTGCTCACTGACATGACATTCCTTTCAGCTTTTTTAGTTTATTTCTCAAAACTCTGTCTGGGTAACTACAGACAATCCACTCAATTTCTAGGAGAAAAGCAAGCTATTTTCTTAGTAGGATTTACTAAGAAAGTCCAACTACTTCAGAATCACAACCAGGTCCTTTCTTTCCACGTGACTCCTCAAATCTTTTACTAAATTTTTTCCATAGAAGAGAATAATAATCCAATTTTTTAAAGCACAATGTATGTAGTTCACTATGCAAGCTTCTTTAGATTGAATAAAGAAGAAAAAAGTCATTTTTTTATCAGGATCAAATTTTACCTGAGAAACCTGACAGTTCAATTATAGATGTACAGATTTCTAACCCAAAGGGAGATTCACATCACATGTCAAAGTATTTTGAAAAGTAGGAGCATATGAAACATTATTGTATTACAAGCAAAATAATTTTAAATAAATGGATCGGATAGCAATTTTTGTAGCTGTATGTTTCATAATGATGAAAGAGAAGATTAAATACATTTACTGTAAAATCACCATGGGATATTAATTTTTAAATTTGAAACCATAAAATCTTGGAATTGGACACTTACTTTTAATAGAAAAATATTTAAGATAAATAATAGCATGACTTAGCTAATAAACTATGAAAAATATAATGAGAACTAAGTAGAGCAATAGCAAGTATTGGCAATGTGCATTGTCTTAAAGTTCCATCTCTTGTGTTCAGCATTCATGATTCATTCTGAGGCACTTCCACACTGGAAATTGGTTGAAGCTGGGGAATCCACAAATTCACTAAGATCAGCCTGACAGTCTGCCCCTTGCAGACACAGTTGTGAAAGTGGGACAGTCTCAGTGTGCAAACATGCCATTGACTTCAAGAAAGGTTACATTGAGTTTTACATAAAACAAAAAGAATTAATTTGTTAGTATTCTTTCTACTGAATTACACTTTTTATAATTATTTGCTTGTGTTTATATAATTTCATATGACATATGGTAGTTAATTCCATTGAGAGATAAAACTGGTCCTTACCAATGCAAATGTAAAAATTTTCCAAGGGTTGACTTCGTCCTTCAGTGATGGGTCTTTAGAAAGCTATCCTTTAGAAAGCTGAGATATTTTTGTGAGGGTTTATTTTTCTTCTACTTGTATTTGTCAATACAGCTGTCCACTTACGGGATTCAGCATGTGATGATTACCTTACAAACAGCCTTATGTTCTGTCTGATAGGCCTGTATTTATATTCCAGTGACCTTACTTTTTGTGTAATGTATATACATGGTTTATAGATTGTCACCATTCACTACTGAAGATCACAGGTATTCCTTAAAGCATGTGGTAAAGAAAATCCCCGATTTATAAAGCGCAGAAAGAGTTTGTGAGCCAGTTCCTAAGGAGCTTGCTCACCTTAGAGAGCTGTCATTCAAGTATTTTTTATTTAGAAATAGAGCAAGATAGGTGAAAGAAAATTGGCAGGGAGTCAAAGGTAATTCCATATTTTGGTGCTTGTATAGTGACATTAACAGAATTGGTAATAATGGAAATGCTGATTTGGAAAGAAAGGTAATATATCCAGTTTAGAAATATTTTATTTAAGAGTTGGTCATCCTTATAGTTGGAAGTGGCTAGAAAGCAGTTCAGTGAGAAGAGATTAGATATTTGCAGGTTGGGTGAGGTCTAGAGTTGATATTTGGAAGTTAACATCATGGAGTTATATTTACAGTCATAAAATTGAATAAGATTCTACCATACATGGCCTCCCACAACTTATTTTTGTCTAGCAAGGACAAAACCTTGTGACACATGTAATGTACATTTCATTAATCATAGAATTTCTTATCTTCATCTTAGGTTTTTTTGTTTCACTAAGAAAAAACTTTGTATCTACCCCAAAGTCACTGCAATTAAAAAGACTTTAGGTCTAAAATAGCCATTATTCCTTAGATATCAGGAAATGACATTATCAGAAGTAACATCTCAGAATTTGTCATATGAAATACAGGAGTCAAATAACTTAGTTTTACTGGAAATTTATCAGAGGCTGGGAAGCTACAGAAAGGGAAAACTAAAGTGTGGAAGGATGAGGAAGAAATTATGATCAGAAGTCATAGTGTAGACAACTTTCTTTCCCCAAGACTAAATTAGCTCATAGCAATACCTCCTCAATTTTGCTTTACCTAAAGAGTAAAGTGGCATTTGTTCCAACTGAATTGACATTTTTCTTCTCTACAATTTAGATGCAGATGCAAATTTGCTCACTGAATATGAATTAATTAATCAATTAATACCTTGACCCTCAGCACTGATCTTTAGTTGATGCCACCATTTTAGTTATTTCCTAACTGGAAAATGTACCATTTACTTTATGCTTTTTTCTTGCTTGACATCCAGTTTTCTGTTTCAAAAGATTATCCCAGTTCTTCAGTGATTAAAGCTTTGTATCTATTGGAATGAACAAAATTCTTCGTAAAAGTTAGAGATTTTAATGGTAATCGAATAGTTGATTTTATATCCTTCCAGAGAAACACTAATAAGAACTGCAATATGTAAAGTAAATATAGAAATGTTGCATTGCAATAAGGTCTACAATTAGCTACCTTAGCCTGAACAGTCCCCAGGACTAATCTTTGGAAATCCAAGGGACACATTTAAACATCCTTTGATAATCCAGCCTCCCACATGACGTGTGAATCACATCGCCTAAGACCTTGGATGTGTGCATATTCAGCATTATGAGGGTCCCTCTAGTGACATTCCTCATGAGGTTCTACCTTGTCAAAGGCTTTCTGCTTGTCTAATTAAATTACTGCCACTGGTAGTTCTTTGTCTACAAGGCATTTGTTTTTTTCTTTTAAAAAGTCTATTTATGCCTGAGAGAATACAGGTTGTTTAGTCAGGCATGATTTCCACTAATATAAACCATATAGACTTTTTCCCAATAGATTCTATTTGTTTATTTGTCCAATGAACCTACTCCTATGTAGAGGTCAATGATTAATAGGAGCTATTTGAGAGATGGACACCTCTGCACAGAAACAAATGCTTTGTTCTCTAAATAGAAACTCGGTACTATCAGCATTTTATGAATCCTTGGTCTTCTTTAACTTCACGTGCTCTACAAAACTGTTTCAAATGAGTCACTTGTGTCTCATGACTTCACCTCTGTGGTAATTATGTTTTCATGAGGAAGTTATTACCATTGCATATTGCTGTGAAATATTTCTGCCATGTATTGTGCAGCCTCCAGACTTGTCTCTTGCTCAGAGTTTTACCTTTTATCCTTATTTTGCCTCTTTCTGATCATTGCCATAGTCACTTTTGATCAGAACACTTCTATCTTTGATATCCTACATAAGGTCTCTGTTACATAGAACATTTCTGTAATGAAATAAAGGCACATATGCTTCTATGCTAGTGATTATTTCACTTTGGTGATTTGCAATTGGCTGTGTTAGACCATTACCAAATCATAGCCCATATGTGCACAAAGTGTACATGCTCCTCTTGGTTTAGTATCAGACTCACAGCTCATCTGAAGAGATGAGGAAAACATGTGAATTGATTCTGGAATCTTCCTTAGAATGTAGTTATCCATGGTGGGAATGGACAGTGACCAGTTCCAATAATTAAGCTTATTATTCATTGCACTTCAGTTGTACTGCATGTGCACTGAATAAGATATTTTATCAGAAAAATACCCTGTTTGCTACTATATTAAGGATTTCATCTTTAGTCTAAGCACTCAATATGCTATAAATGTCCTATCCAAAATATTTTTTCTGATGCATTCTAATTCTGTGTGAGATTTTCATATTTAACCCTTTGTTTTGCATCTGAACTCAACAACTTGAGGAAAATCTTTTAAACAATTATGTTACAAAATCATAATTCTATGGATGGCATTGCATAAAAATTCACAAATGTCTGCAATTTAATGGAAAATTTTGTGTGCCACGATTATTAAAGAAATCACATCCTTTCTCAAAAGATGCAATTAGGTCTAGGTTCTTCAGTTCATTTTTTTTTCTCCCTTATTGTGCTTGGTGCTGTAAAATTGAAGTGAAGAACTACATTTGAAATCATACCTGATGTTCTTACAAATCATTTCCCATTTTTCCCTCCTTCTCTTTCTTCTTTCTCTTTTCCTCCCGTTTTCCTCCTGCCCCTTTCAGCCAGTAAAGAGTTGAAGATTATGCCATGATGCAGCTCAAATCCTTTCCCTTTCTTTTAGTCCTTCCATAAATTAATCTAAGGAGCAACTTTCTTGTCCACCAATTTTTACTTGGCTTGAGTCTTCCAGAGCACAGATTCCCCCCAAATTTTTCTGTTTGTATGTGTTGCTCTGATTTTCCCCTTTCCTGTGTTTGTCATGGATGATAAAAGTGGAGAGAGAGAGAATGAATAGCATTGTCTGTCTGTATAACTCCAGAAAACATCTTCCCTCATCCAGTCCCCTGACATGTTAGGAGCTGAAGAGATCAAGTACAATTCTAGGTAGGAAATGTTGAGAAATAAAGCATTATTACTCCAAGAAAATTCAACTGGGACAGAGACACTAATTTTAGGAAATTCTGATTCAGAAAGTGCCTTCCAGAAAGAACACAGTGAAAATTATTTATTTTAAATTTTCTTCACAAGAGAAAAAGATTTAAAGATCTCTATGAAAAAGTATTTGACTCCCAATCAATTTAAGCTCTATTTTTCTATAAAGGTAGACTTAGATAGACTAGAAAGGATGCAGCTATTTTTTCTCAGCCTGCAAATAGTTAGAATAAAGATTAGAATTTAAATGTGTCAGTAGGGTATAATAAATACCTTTCACATAGAAGATAGGTAATACATATTTACAATCACCTGATCCCTTGACCTAGGACTCAACAATGCTAGAAATGGCACTACATAAAATCCACATTATTGTACTTAAGTCTTTGCATTCTGTAGGATCAAAATGCTCCCAAGCATTTGTTTTTGGTTCATTTCTTGATGATGCAGGCTCATAGAATAAACCTTCCCAGTTGATTGAATATAAGTGTATTTCATAGCAAATAAATACATGAAAAAATGTTCAACATCACTGGTCATTCAAGAGATGCAAATGAAAACAATGCTGAGATTCCACTTCACTCCAGAAAGAATGGCTGCTATCATGAAATCAACCAATAACAAATGCTGGTGGGGCTGTGGGGAAAGAGGAACCCTGCTCCACTGCTGGTGGGAGTGTAGACTGGTGCAATCACTGTGGAAATCAGTATGGAGATACCTTAAAGAACTAGGACTGGAAATCCCATTTGACCCCACTATTCCACTGCTGGGTATCTTCCCCAAAGAATTAAAAGAATCATATCACAGTGATATATGTGCACCCGTGTTCATAGCAATGCAGTTTGTAATAGCTAAAACTTGGAAACAGCCCAAATGCCCATCAACTGGAGACTGGATAAAGAAAATGTGTTTTTTTTATAAAATGGAGTACTACTCAGCCATAAAAAATGAGAAATTAGAGACATTTATAGCTAAGTGGATGCACATTGAAGCAATACTCTTAAGTGAAATAAATAGGACACACATGTGTAAATACCAAATAGTTTCTCTGGTGTGAGAAACTGAAAGTGTAAATAAGGACTAAATGTATAATAGGTCATGTGAAATAGGAAGAAAAGGGGCAAGGGGGAAGGAAGTGGGAGGGCTAAGGGAAAGGATAGAAGGGAATGGGATTAATATGAGAAAATGGAAAAATATCAACAAAATCTTTGTAAATAGGGAGGACTGGAGGGGTTGGAGGGAGGGCTGGGCAAGGGTGAAAAATAAGAACCAAGAGAGACTATGTAAAGGTGCAAATTTCAATGATGAATGTCATTATATTGTATACCTAAAATGCACCAATGATTAGAATGAATAATCGATAATGGAAAATAGGAATAAAAGGTCCAAAGGGGTAGGGGTAGTGGGAGGCACAGGGGAAAGGAAAGAAGGGAAAGGAAAAAATGATGAGAAATGGAAAAAATGGAAATAAAGTCTTTGTAAATAGGGAAGGGTGGAGGGCATGAAGGGAGGGCTAGGAATGGGGAAAAAATAAGAAACCAAGATGCATTATATAAAGGTACAATTCCCAATGAGAAATGTAATTGTGTTGTATACCTATAATGTACCAATAAAAGAATTTAATACAAAAAAAAAGTGTATTTCATGTCCAGTCTTGAAGGCAAGCAAGCTTTTATTTTCTCTTCAATATAGGAAGAGGTATAATAAAGATGAAAACACTAGGTACCTACAGATATGAATGGGAAGGGCAAAGCCTAAATATGAAAGAGTGAAAGTGAAAAGGCTACTTGCCTCAAATGATTCCTGATCTCTTACTAACAATTTTCCCTACTTGTAGTAAATGGTGTTTTTAAGTGTGTTAGCAACACAGCAGCCAAGCTCTGTCACCGTAAGACATTTCACCTTTCACCCTGGTTCTTAAATGGGGGCTCTTGTTTAACTTCAGAAAATAAGTCATCCTCTTTGAGCGATGTAATTAACATTCTGAACAATATTTAGACAAAGTCATGCTTATGTAAATGTTGTCTGCTTGGTTACTACTTGAGTGCCTTCTATACCAAACCAGGTCATTAAAAAGCCCTCTACTGAGCTTCTTCAATCTCAGCTCAATGGATAACTGCATTAATGGAGAACATTTAATTCCAACCCATAATTAAGTTTGGCAGTCTGAAATTTTTTTTTTGAGATTAGCCTTTTGAAATTCTTCCAAACCAACTATGTTCCAGATTCTATGTCACACACATGCACATTTTACAGAATTTTTCTACCTACAACTAAATCCCTTTGTTAAGCCTAGAACCTATCCTTTGGTTAATAAAAAAAGCTGGCTTGAAAAATGAATGTTGATGAAGTTTGGATCCTAAACAAATATAAGAGATCATCTCTCCTCACCCTTGACTTCAAAAATGATGATTCTAAAAGCCAATGTAACATTTTGGGTTCAATCATTTTGGAGTTATGGCTATTGATTTAAAAAAAGACTGACCCCCACCCCCTTATATTACTGTCTCCATTATAACTTGTGAAATTTCAATTTTCAAGGAAAAAGAGAATGAAACCTCAGACTCCTAAAAAGAGTTAAGAAGGTAATTGGCATATGTCATGTACATGTGCCAATTACTCAAAATGAATGTATTCATTATGTACTGCAAACATGTATTACTAATAATTAACAAATAAATAAAAAAGAAACTTAAATTTTCAAATATTCATCCATAAGCTACAACAGATATTGATAAAGTATTTTTGAACTGCTTCTTTAGACCTCAGAAATCTCAGGCAGACTTTACTCACGGATCTTCCTCATGGTCCTTAGGTATAATACCTGGTAATGTTTGTAAAGATAAAGTAGACAACATCATATCTAATCATTACATCAGAAAAGAAAGTGAGTCTGAGTTCCAGTGATTTTTCCAGGGTCACATGATTAGCTATAGGACAGCAAGAAACAGAGACTGATCATCAGATTGCAACTGAATGTTCTTTTCATTGAAGTATCTAGACCTTCACTGTCACATGTACACATTCTTGCTGTCCTTTACCTTTCCTTTCTGTTTTGTTGTTGTTGTTGTTGTTGTTTTGTAATGGGGATCAAACTCAGGACCTTGCGCTTTCGAGGCAGGAGGCGGCACCACTGAGCCAAATCCCTGCCCCTCCTTTCTGACTTTTTTTGTTTTGTTTTGTTTTGTTTTTGGTACCAGGGATTGAACTCCGGTCCTTGCATTTGTGAGGCAGGCAGCGAAACCACTGAGCTAAATCCCCAGGCCCCTTCCTGACTTTTTAAAGCTCTGCTAGATCAGCATCACCAGCAGATTCAAATGCCATTTATGTGTGTATATAACAAGGGAGAAAAAAACTGGTGAGAGGTCATTTATATCTTCTCAAAGTATGGAAAAAAGACTTCATATTTTTATTATATTACATAGATGTTGGACATTTAAAAATCTGTTTTAGATTTGACTAATTACTCAGCTTAAAGGAATTCTTCAAGTTTAGGAAAAATTAATGAAATACAATCCTGGTATTCGAAGAGTTTAGAGTTTAGATGAGAAATGAAGCCAAAATAAACAAAGCAATCAATGACTAGTAAGAGACTAAACTCCAGAGCTCTGGGACAGCATTTTTAGGCCCAGGAGTAGGAAGAAAAAGCTATGATGCCAGCCCAGATCTCACCTTTTAGGACATAAAACTCAGTCTCCAGATGCTAGGATTGGTGGCTGATGCCTCCCAGCCAAGTACCTCTTTAGAAGTGCCCTAGCTGAAAAGAAGTTCATGACACATGGTTATATCTCTTTCTGGAGGTTCCTCATACCAGGTTGCTGGAATTGGTGTAGCCAGGGTATAAAAACTGCAACAGACTGGATTTTGAGTATTCAGTTAATTCTGAAGAGCTATTCTAATACTGGAGCTCCCTTGAGGATGATTACACTTTTGTAGCAACTATACCTTAAGTCGACTTCTCCAAGGTTTAGCTTCTCCCTTTGCCCAAAGCTGGTGCTCTCAAATCCCTCAAGGAGTTGTTCCCGAAAGCATTCTCAATGAACATCACAAATCTCTGTCTCAGGGGAGCCCAACCTACAACAGTGTCCCATCCTACTCTTCCAGTCTTCTTACATTTGCATTTCTTTTGTGATTTTGACCAGAATTAAAGGCACACACTAAACTTACCCTAGTCCAGCTCTCTCTTTTTTAACTTCAGTTGCCTTCTATGGACTTCTAAACTCAGTTCTCATATGAAATTGTTCTTTCTGATATTCTCCATTACCTCACTGGATTTATCTTACCATTATGAAGCTTTCTGTCAACATGCCTAATCCCCCACAAACTATCAAGTCTTTTTCTCTTACATGTTTGACAGATGGTATATGCTGGACTGGGCAGGGGCCTCAGTGCTCAGAAACAAAGGTGGCCCAAGGCAGCTGTTCTGTTTCCTCCAGGATAGCTGAATTAAATCACATGGCATGTGAGTCCACTGGATGCTTTGAAATTATCCACAAAGATATAGACACATTGATAGAAGGATGCATAATGCTGAAGACAGGGAGGAAAGTAAAAAAAAATGAGTAGAAAATTAAAAAGCATCAGATACAAATAGAAGGATCAGCAATGTCAGCAAGAATCCAAGAGTAGAGTATGTGCTTCTGATCAGTTTAAGTCATTGCTTTTGAATGCTTGGACCCTACCCTCTCTAGTGCTTAAAATAACACAGCACAAGCTGGGTCTTAAAGCACACTGTGGCAATAGTAGCTTTTCTTTTGAGTCAGTATGCAAAACTACCTTAAATTGATGCTCTATATGCATAAATGTGCATGTGTTAAGAAGACTGAATTGATAGTGAGCCCTTTCCTCATTGCCTATATAACATAATATATGATATTCACCCAGGAATTTGCAGCTTTCCCAGGAGATCCTATAGGTACTCATAGAAAGAAGCAGTGATTGTGCATTACTGCCATGTCCTTATTGCTTGGAGCCCTAAGCTTAATTCTTTCCCATGTACGTTTTTCAATAATGTGGCCTCCATTTTGCTTCTGTGAAAAGAAAAGGACCCAGGTTTATTCAGCACTTACTAAGCACAAAGTCTTCTACTTCCTCTATGGTGATTTTGTCATATTTTATATCTAATTCTACCTTTGCTGACTTCAGGGTGAAGTAAACGAACCTTAGCTCTTACCACATATTATTAAAATTTCATATTTTCCCTGGGATTTTGGAGGGAACATTAGAAATGTTTTTGTGGTCACTTCTGACACTGATCTGTTTCTTTTAAACTTTTGTTGTCATTCTGGTCTTATATACATGTCTGACCCAGAATGGGACTCAAAACCCGCAAAATCACTCTAACACATCTTTTGTACAAATAACAGACTTTATTGGAGAAGCAATAGTGTTGTACATCATAGCAGTGAAAAATAACATCAAATCAAGTGGTAAAATCCCTTTTTTAAAAGTCCTTCATTCACCTTATCATTGGAAAATATGTGCTGAGAATTTCACCCACTTTTTCTCATTTATTATCTCTTTGTCCCCCCTCTGCCTCTTCTCTGTGGTCCTCTATATTCCTTATATTATTACATAAAGAAGAGAAGTTATCTCTTCTGCCTGTCTTAGCATTTGACACAGTTTTGTACCCCCAAAGACTTACTAAACTTTCTCTAAACAAAGGGCCATTTATTCAGATTTTGCCCTTTGGCATCAAACTGGCAGAGCCCTTTGAAATCTCAGCCTTCACTTTCTTCCTTCCTTCTAGTCTCAAGGAATGCAAGGACCACCCAATACACCCAAAGACTCACTTTCCTACTGACATAAATTATGCCTTCTTCCTGAATAAGAAGCAGCAGCTTTGGGAAGTTTAAATGGCTCTTTTTTTCTTTCCCCAACACAGTGGCGCAAGGAAATTGACATAGAACACACATAAAGTCAGAGCCAGGACCCTGGGTGGGAAAGTAATAGACTATGATTTTCATCTTGCTGCTTTTCCAGGATAGATGTTGGCCAGGTAAGTCCATTTAATGTGGTAACATCAAGGAACTATACGTGGGAAGAAAGTAGGAAGGAGGAAAAATGGAAGAAGAGGGAAGAATCGTCATGCTACTGAAATTGAATTTGCAATAAAAGTTGGTTTCTCATTCATGTAGAGTTAGAAAGCAAGAACATGAGGAGTCAGGTGTTGGAGTTGAACGTTTCTTGTTAATTCTCTCTAGAATGTAGAGAGACAATATAAGCAAAAATAGTCTTTCGATGCTGAATGTCTACTTATAGCAAGCCACTGCAATGCAGGTGTCCATCAAAGATGATAAGCTGATGTCTATAAGCTTTTATACATCAAAATTGTTCTTTGTTTCCCCAAATGGTTTGCAATACCATTTATTTCTCCATTTGTACTTGGAATTTCTACAAACTTTCTCAGAGACTTCTAACTAGCATCAAACATATGCTTTTCTTTTCTACTAACTTTCCAATAAAGTCAGAAGTTAAATGGGTTAAGAAGTTAAAAAATTATGTACTGGTCTGATGATTTCAATTCTAAACATCATCCTGAAATTATAATTTTCATACTTCAATAAAATTCACAATTCATTATACCTATAATCATAACTTTCCCAGAAGCTTACTATGTGTTTGCTCATACTCTTTGCCTCTAAGAACATAGGAACATCCTTCACCCAAAGGCAAAATAGTTCAAACTGGTGTTGGTCTAGGTGTGTCAGAATTTACGTGGGACTATAGTTTACAGTAAAGGCACATGCATAGATAAGTATGTCCATGCTACATCCCACCTGACATAAAAAAACCATATAATATTCTGTAGCCGAGAGGGCTGAACAAACGCATCATGATCTATATCAGTGAGTAGCAATGGCTTGTGATAGCTTTAGCAGAATTTAGTGATCTCACCAGTAGCCTAACTCTGCATTTTTAAATAAACAACAGTTTTATTTGAAGCCTGTTGTTTTTCTCTAGACTATGATTGCCCTCATCTTTATATCTGCTTGTCATCTGCAGTAAATCCTTTTGGTTTTTATTTCTGTAGAAGCAAGCTAAATGTTATGTTTCCACTGTCATCATTTAGAACAGGCCACAAGAAAGAGACTTTTTAAAAAATGTATATTCTTTCATGAGTCAGAAAAATGAAAAATAGGTCCTATAAGCTATGTGGTAATAATAGCTTGCTATTTTAACCTCAAGATGCCATCTGCATTTTATAATGCAATTTCCCAGTTTTGAAAGGACAGTGATGAAATTATCCGACCTTTCCATATTACAGTTTAATTTCTCTCTCAGAGTTCAGTTGGAAAATTCAGAAGAACTAAATATACCTGAGTCTTTTCTTTCTCTACACAGAAATGGATCGCTTGATTGGCCTCCCAACTCTCTTGCTCAAAAAAAAATAAATAAATAAAACAAAACAGAACCAGTGTTGTGATTCTCCCCTCCTGCAGCTATGTGTGACCCTGCTATAGAGAATCCCAGAGAGCAGAATAGTTCTTTCTTTCCACTGGCAAGAAATATTGTGAACTGAAAAGTAATAACTAATGTTTAATAGTTCAGCTCTTCATCTTGATCTTAAAAATAAAATCCCTCTTTCAAGCAAACTTGCCAGTGTTTTATTCTCTATTTTATGGACCATGACATAAATACCAGTGGAGGGAGAAACAAGAACCTGACCCCTACCAAACAATCCTCTTGCTGAGAAGTGTGTGTGTGTGTGTGTGTGTGTGTGTTTATAATCTTCAATTATAAGAAAGATTAAGAGGCAAGCGTCTGTCTAGGAAAGCAATCCTGGATGAGACCTAAAGCAAGAACAAGGATTGCCTTTACTAATGCTTTCTTTGAGGTCTAAAATTCCAAACTTAATACTGTTGGATAAGAGTTTCTGGTCTTGCATTTTAGAGCTTAAATACAACAGAATTTCATTTAGTCTGTCCCGTGGTGAAGGTACTTAGCAGGCACAGACAGCTCTTTGTCTTCAAGAAGTTGTCATGGCATTTGAAGATTGAACATCTGGCGTGTCTCTGATTACCCTGAAGTTCAGTGATATGGCAACTTTTGCTGAGATATAAGTTTGAGTAGTATGCAATGTAAGGTTCATAACTAAGTTGTTCCATATATAGTCTCTGAATCAATGCCTTCCCAGCCAAGTGCTCTGTTACCACTACTCAGTGTGAGGTTATAGCTAAAGAGAATAGTCTTCCATTCTTCAATTTTATATACCAGCACAAGTGACTAAAATGCAAGAATTTTGAAGAGCTTATGATGATTTTCATAAATATCAAGTAGAAATCTTAGAAGCTCAAATTTCTCTATTAGGAAAGATGTTAGAGAAATTTTCCATCGCATCATCTTGCCTTTGGACAGAACATCCCTCTAAGCCAACTAGGACAGATCTAATTATTCTTTCTTCTTCTGAAGCTTTCTAAGGATGAAAACTTCCCAGATACTCTTAAGAGCTCTTTCCAGCATCTTCTTATTTATTACAGTCAAGATGCTCTTCCTTATGTCCAAGATAATCTTTACTTCCTCCTTAAGATTCTCTCAGAAGGGACATTAAATCTATTCTCCTTCCTTACTTATAATTAGCATCTAACAGCCTGTACCTTGCTCATAGTATGTTTAATATGATTTAAATCAGTGAATGGATAAAATATTTTCGTAAATCTGATGACATTAAGAAAGCTACACTTTAACTTTCATAAAATCAAATTCTGAGCTAAATGAAATCAATTGGTTCCTCCTAGGACCCATTTTGCTAAGTACTGGCCATGTTTCCTAAAGTTTGAAACCTTTCTATGTGTAAGTGTTATTAAAAGCAATGATGTTCTATGTTCTAACTGATTTAGTAACCTAACTACGATAAATAGATTCTGAAGCTAATGTACCTGATCAATTCACAATTTTAATCACTTACCAGTTGCATAACTTTGGGCAAGTTACTTAATTTTTCTGTACTTTAGTTTACTTGTCTATAAAGGTGGTACTAATACACATTTAATTTAGTTGCTTTATATATTAAGTGGGTTAGTTGTTATAAAGAAGTTAAAATGGGGGCCGGGGATTTAGTTCAGTGGTTCTGGCACTTGCCTGGTAAGTGCAAGGTCCCAAGTTCGATCCCCCATACCAAAAAACAACAAAAAAACAGTTAAAATGGTACATACTTTGGATAAATGCATATATATTCATTGTCATTATCAAGACTTCAAGATAACTTTCCAGGCCTGAAGATTCATATGTGATGAATGAATCTGTTTTGCTTTTTTTAAAAATAGCCCTGGCAGTTTACCTAGGCAGACTTCGTAGTACTATCTTCCCTCCATGAACCCTCTGTCACCTTCCACCCTAGATTATTTTTGCACAACCCAGCTGGACTGCATTTTCCCTACTGTGTCGTGAGATGTAATTTCATTTTCTGGTGTCACTCATGGTCAATTGTGACTTCATACAGAAAGTTAACTTTTCATAACTTACCTTCCTGGTGAGGATTTTGGGTGTTCCTGCCTATGGTATGGATATTGTTTGAATATGTGCCCTAAGGTTTCATCTGTGGAAATTTAATCCTCACAGTGTACCACTAAAAGGGTAGAAATTTAATCTAATTATAGTGTTTTCAGGTGGGGCCTTATCTTAGTCACTTTTGTCCTCACTGACACAATACTTGACACAACTTAGAGGAGAAGTTTATTTTGGCTCACCATTCAGAAGTTTCAGTCTATGGTCTATCAGCTCAAATGCAGAAACAGCATGACAAAGGGGCATAGCAGAGGAAGAGCTGCTCACATCATGGTGGCCAGGAAGCAAAGAAGGGAAAGAAGACAGAGTGGGAGATATACTCTTCCAGGACATCCCCACAGTGATCTTCCTCTTTCCACCAGACTTCACCTCCCAAGAGGAAATCAGCTATAGTACCCCCATAATCTAATCACCTTCCAAGCACATGAGACTTTGGGGGCCATTTTAGACCTAAACCATAATGAGCCTTTAGAGATGGTTAGGTTGGGTGTGGTCATTAGGGTGGTGCTCCCAGGATTGAATGCTGCTGTCTTTGTAAGAAAAGGGGCAAGAAACTAAAAAAGACACACATGTACACACATGCACCCCGTCTCTAGATGTATAATGCCTTGTCCCGCCTCAGGACTGTTGTCAGCAAGAAGGCCACTACCACATGTAGCCCTTTGACCTTTTCCCTCCAGAAACATGAGGTAGAACAAACCTCTTTTCCTTAAAAAGTACTCAGTCTGTGTAGTTATTCTGTGGTATTGTGTTATTAGCAGCAGAAAATGGATTAATGGATTCCTTGAAGGAATAGGTAAATCCTATAATTTATAAAAACCCTTTAGAGTTCCTACAAAGTTTCTCTACTCTTACAAAGCTCTCAGAAAACAAATGTAAACTAATATATCATGTTTTTATTGGTTTATCTACAAACTTTATTTATTTTTTTATTTATATATTAATGGGTACATTTTAGGTATATAATACATTTACATTTATCATTGGGTGCTTGTACCTGAACATGATGTATCTTGGTTCTTATTTTTTTCCCCATTACCTATGCGCCCTTCATCCCTACCACCCTCCCCTATTTACATAGACTTTGTTTCCATTTTTTTTTTCTTTCTCACAATTTTTTCTTTCCTTTCTTCCCTTTCCCCTTCCCCTCCCACCACCCCTCCACCTTTGGACCTTTTCCTATTTCAAATTGTCAGTTATTCATTTTAATCATTTTCATCCTTATTTACACTTTCAGTTTCTCACACTAGAGAAACTATTCAGTATTTACACATGTGTGTCCTATTTATTTCATTTAAGAGTATGGCCTCAATATGCATCCATGTAGCTATAAATGACTCTCATTTCTCATTCTTTATGGCTGAGTAGTACTCCATTTTCCAAAAAAACCCCACATCTTCTTTATCCAGCTTCCAGTTGATGGGCACTTGGGCTGTTTCCAAACCTTAGCTATTACAAACTGTGCCACTATAAACATAGGTGCACATATATCGCTGTGGTATCTACAAACTTTAATATAATAACTTAAAATAGATTATCTCACCACCAAATGCATCATAACTACAATGATGCTAATAAGTTAGACTGAATCTGTATATCCTTGCAAAGTCATAAACTGAAACTTAATCCTTGGTCTGATGGGATTTTAAGGTAAGGTCTTTTAAAGTGGCTAGGTGGAAAGACAGAACCCTCAGGAATATTACTACTCTTTTTGTAAAAGTGGACTCAGAGTCTTCTTCGCTCCCTCTATATATGAGGGGACATGAGAACAGGCCAGGAAGCAGCCTTCACCCACCAAGATAGCCACACCTTGATTTTGGACTTCCTATTGAGATAAAATTATGCTATTTTTAAGTCACCCAGTCTGTGATATTCTGATATATCATCCCAAATGAGCTAACAATAACAATGATGATAATAATGATGATAATGATTAATATTGTGTTTTAAAATAACCTACTCCGTCCTCAAACCTACTAAGAGGTCTGGCACTATGATAAAAGACTTAAACCCATTATCTTATGTAGTCTTCCATCGCCTCTGAAGAAAATAGTATTTATCCTTATTTTAAAGAGAAATCCAGGTTTTGAGTGGCACAAGATAGTTATAAATTCTGACTTTCGTAGGACAATTTTGGTTTTACCATTCGTCAAGCACAAGCAATTATTAACAGTGTTCCCTTCATTCTTAATAATATGGGTTTGGATATAAATTAAACAAATACTCTAGAGTTAACCAATGCCAAGTTGACAGATCTTATAAGTGGGAGGGCTATTATTAAAAACTAGAAATCAACCCTATTGCCCAAATCTTAGGCTAAGCTTATGGAACACTACCTGTTCTATCTCCTCCATTTATCAGGCAGTGATATAACTTATGAAGTTTAGAGATGTGTGGGAAGACTGTATATAGATTGAAACTATTTGAGAGGTAACATGGTCCAGTTCCTTCCCAGCATGAAAACTAACAGAAAATTACCAGGAAAAAAAGATGAGAGAAATCTTTTCTACTTTTTCTGTCAATTTTCAAAAAGAAGTTTTATAATTAGCAGTACTGTGATTCCAAATACATGAAGAAAATCCTAACATCAAATAAAAATATTATTTTATTTGATTATGCATAATGTGAACTAGTAATATCATTGATGTCCTGACATTAAAAGAGGGAGAAATTAATTATAAGCCTGGGAAATAATAGTAAAATAATAATATACCAGCACTTAATGTTATAGTATTTACAGTTTAAATATCACATATATACCCAAACATATATTTGTATGTGGAATAACTTTTTCACATTCACAGATTCCTGAAATAAGGAGAACAGAAATTATTTCTATTTTACATGAAACTGAAGGTCAAGTGGATTTTAAAAGTCAGTAGATTTATACTTCATAGTATAAATTAGGATGGAGCATAATTCTCAGATGTTAAAGCAATTTAAAATTATTGGAACATAGAGGGGATGGGAATAGAGTTCAGTGGTAAAGGATGGGCTTATGCTCAAAGCGCTGAGTTTCATGCCCAGTGCTACCAAATGAAAGCCATATTTTAAAAATATAACTTTACAGATACATATTCAGGGAAATATCAAAATTACATGTGCCAAATGGAGAGCACCTGTACTAAAAAAACTATTCTTCTACACTGCCCACTGATCTTCACTGTGAGATTAAATATTAAAACTATAAATATCATTCTCTTGTGGCCCTGTCAGAAAATGGACTTGAGTTTGTTGGTTTCACATCATGGGCTACAAAATTTTAAGCAGTCAGTGTCAGATCAAGCCAAATGCTTTTCTGCAGTAGAGAATCCTTGCAGACAACACAAATGCTATCTCTGCACACCCCTGCCACTTTTCAGCCGGTTCTGTCAGCTCCCAAACTCAGGAAACTGCTGATTCTTGGGGAGAAGTATGAAACAACTTTATCCCCTCTCTACTCTACCCTTTTAAAATCTCTTTCCTGTAAGCAAACATATTCTCACGTTCAACCATTCATTCAGACTCTGGTACAAATACCAGAATTGAAAATCCACATTTATTTTCACTTCTCCCAGGGCTGTTTGCATTGCAGCAGGAATCAAAGCCAAAGATATCATGTTCTAATGATAAATTTTTAAGCTGGTTTCTTCCCAGTTAGCCTGAAATCACTTTCTGTAGGTGTTTCCTACATATTCTACCAATAGTCTTATTTTTTGATTGAAAAACCTCAATGAGAATTAATAAGATTAATGTATTGAAAAAGAATAAAGGCTTTTTTGAGTGTTGTCTCACATATCTATTTTGCAGAACCAAAACTGCAAATCCTTTAAAGGGTTTAAAATGTGAAAAGCAGGACAGTGACTATGCAAAAACACAATTCACCAAGATATATTTATGGTTGATGACATTGATTTTGAAGACAATAGGACAGATGCCATCCTGTGGTATACTGAAATCATTCCCTTCTACAATTTAAGAGAACAGGTTATGAAATCCCTTTCAAATTTCATGACAATACAGTTTGTGGGGGTGTTTTCCAAAGTAGTGTTTACGTGGGCGTAGGAGCTATGCACCAATAACCCACCAAGGACTGCCTCTGTTTTTCCAATTTCACTCTCCAAATTTTTCATCCTGCCTTCATTCTCTCATTCCCAGTTTCACAACTTCCCAAAATCATTCCTCACCACATTAAGCCTGAAGCTTTCACTTGACCAGTATTAACCTTTGTAGTGAATCTTCTTTCTGTATGCTCATCAGCCTCAACTCAGCAGTTGGTTTGAATCGTGATGTTTGTTCTCATAATATTTGTCTTGCTTTCCTTTTTTTTTTTCCTTGGGAGAGTCTCACTATATAGCCCAGGTTGGCCTTGAGCTCACAATCCTCCTGCACAATTAAATTGTAGAGTGTGAGGGGAGATGGTTAGTTGGTGATGTTAATGGTAAGAATTGATTTTTCACCAGTTAGGATGATAGATAATTTGACTTATTTACTGGTTTCAATAGCACGGAGCATTAAATATATAATTATACCAAAATGGCTAATCATTAGATGGATATAGATAATACATAAATATATATTAAATAGATATATTTATCTTCAATAGACAATTTCTGACTTTTTATATTTTCAAATTCTATAAAATCTTTGCTTTGATCTTAAAATACAACTTTTCTTATTTAAAAACCTCTCCAGATTAGTTGAGGAATCCCTTTCTATACCTACCTGTTTGATTTTCTCTTTTTTTAAAATGTCACATACTTTGTAACCATCAAATTATTCTTTTAAAATTTCTTCGATATGTCTAGAAATGTTGATAGTCCAGATCCCAGGAAGATACTAGTAATATATAAATAGATGATAGGTGATAGATAGATAGATAGATAGATAGATATACACACATGCATTGAAATTTGTTATTAAGTAATTCTGTGTTTGTGATTTTGGTTCTGCCACATGATGAAGCTGTTTCTATGGAAACAGTTCATGACTCACGGTCAACATAAAAGAAAATTACAGATGAAGTGGTAAGGCAGACCTGATGGAGAAACTATTGATTTCTGACTTAAAAGTGCAAATGCTATTTTTTTTCCTTTTTTCGTATTTTTTCTTTTCCCTTCTTTTCTTTCCCTTACCCCTCCCACCTCCCCTACCCCTTTAGATCTTTTCTTCCTATTTCACAATATTATTATACATTTTGATCCTTATTAAGATCCTAATGATGAATGTAACTGCATTGTATACCTAAAATGTAGAAATAAACCTAAGGAAAAAAATAAATAAATACGTGCAAATGCTATTATTACCAACAATTTTATGAAAAGAAAAATTTTTATACATCTAATAAATGTTGTGATTGTCTCTACAATATAGTATAAACTACTTAGAGAACATAATGAATATAATCTTAAATTTCCTGGAGCTTATATAGTGCAAGGGTAAAAAAATAAGCTTAATTAAAATCTAATATGGTTGATTCTTAATGTGTGTTAAATATTTCATTTTTTAGAAGTGTTGATTTGCTCTTATGCCCCAGATATTCTTTCTACAGAATTCTCTGTAGTGTGGCTGCTGAATAGGCTCCATAGAAGAAATATAATTTCCTGTAGGATTTGAAGTAGATCTAGATGCATGTGAGTGGGAGAAGGGTTACAGGTGGTAGGAGGGAGAAACAACGGCCACTGACATGATTTCTCAGAACGTTTTCACGTTCTAAACTCAGGTAGGATTTCAAATGAGCTGTCTCTATGGAAACCACAAGACTGAATTTTTGACTTGAGAATTATGTATCATTCCCCTGAAAATAATAAATCATATGAAAAAAATCTCCCCCTGAGTCACAGAGGGTTAGAGTAGGCAGGAACTTTGAGATTTCAACAATCTGTTCCCCTGCTTTTAGAAAGGATTCCAAGTAAATTTTCTCATTCAAATAGGAATCACCTATAGCAACTTCCTTATCAATTTCTTCAGCAACAAGAGCAAAGCATCTAACCTTTCATGTTTTTTCTCTTATATCTGACGGCATTTACCCACACACCCACTGTCTTTTTCCATAGAGGTAGGAGATGGAATGTGAATTGTTAACAGTTACTTACAGTCACTCCCCTATTTGAATCCTTTTGTCTGAACTAAATAATACAATCTATGAATAAACCTTTGCTTATATAGATTTCCTCTTCCTAGAAGATCATCACAAAGGGAACAAGGCTGTTGAACTTTTGTTTAAAATCCTACCCAACAGACTATTCAAATGTTTCTTTCCTCTGCAAAGCTCCCAGGAGTCACTTTTTTATTTCCTGGCAGGTAAGCTTGGTTTCTCAGGACATGCTGTCAGCCTCACTTGGCCTGTCCGTTATTGCAGCCTCATTTCCTCACCAAATGCACTTTCTATAAGAACTCACACTGCTTCCTTGCAATTTCATAAGGAAGCACAATGTTCCAGGACTCTGAATCACTTTAGGGATGCAGTGGAGAAGAGAACAGATGCTGTGTAAGTGGGTTCTCTACACATCTTTTTTCCCTATGTGGTTTTATAAAGATAGCTAAAACAAAATACAAAGATCACTTCTCTGGAGGAATTTAAAAAGTGTGTCTTAAAATCTGTCAATCTATCTAGATCCTCCTAGACAGAGAACTATCTTGGTAGCTATGTTGGCTGTATTCCATGTCTTCCCCTAGTATTCTGTCTCCACATCTTTGCCTCATTTAGCTGCCATCATTAGGGGGCCCAGAGTTTCTTTAAAGAATGTGTTGATTTGTAACAGAAGTAGAAAACTCACCAAAGAATCAGTCTACTTCAATCTCCCAATATTGGAGATGGTTCCAATATTTTCCCTCAACCTGGCCACATGGACCTTATAATAACCTACTCTTCTCACTCTGAAAATATGTCCACCTCAGAACAAGGGAGATGGTACACTGCGCTCCTTTCTCTGGTGCCCTCCCTGGGCAGATGGTACTCTTCATGCCAAACACTCAGTATGGAACCCCCAGCACATCCAGGGCTCAATTCTTCTCTAACCTACGTCTTCCAACAGCCACAAAATCCTTCTGATTTGCCTCTTTTTCAGGAAAAATTTTCTTACTTTCCATCCCTAGGGCTATTGAATTACTTTAGCAATTTCTCATCTCTCCTTTTCTTTGCAATACCCTCTTAACTTCTTATTTGGAAACAGTGTCCCTTGTTTCACCCTTCTCTAATTCATCCTTCACATCACTATGAGAATGATCTATCTGAAATGTAAAACACAGAGCTTTGTAAGCCTTTTGGAAGGTTTTCTCTATTTCAGGGTCACAATTCACTTCTTTAGCATCATTTCAGTATCATTTTGGAGGGGTGTTTGTGTGTGTGTGTGTTCTGTGAAAACTCTATACAATGAAACTTTTTTTTCAAAATTCAGAAGAGCATATAGAAAACAGTAAGCTATCTAAAGCACACTCCTAATCCTTGTTCTATTTCCAAGACATAAAAATTTATTGCTTACTTCTTGTGTATTCTTTCAGAAATGGTCTGTATATATACACAAACAAACATGCCTATAGAGGCTTCTTTTTGCACAAGTAAGAACATTCAATAGCACTGCCATACACCTTGCACTTAGCACTCAGTGTGATCTCTTGGCAATACTCCCTATACCCCTTTAGTCCTCACAATTGTGAATTAACTGTAGTTCTCAGAACACTCCATGCTGTCTTTGGGTACACCTGACTGCATACGGCCTTCCTTTTGCTTAAACTGTCCTTCCTCCTATTTGCAGCCTATTCACAATGGCTAACTACTATTCCTCTTTAAGATTCATTTTAGGCACTTACTCTTCACCGTTCCTTAGAAACTACCTCTCTGAGCCCCTGTAGGATCCTGCATATACATGACTTTATCATAGTACCTATCACATTGTTTTAAAATAAATATATTGTGTATTTGGCTCTACACTGCAAATTCTGTGAAGGCATGGAACTTGTCCTAGTTTTATTTCTATCCCTAATGCTTAGTTCAGGGCCAGATAAAAGACTAAATACACTGTAAGTTTGTGTTGAACCAAAACACCCCAAGATTGAGACAACTATTGATGTTTTAAAATCTTCTAAAGGGAAAAGTTCTTCATACTCCAAGGTTAAAGACATTAAATACATGATTTTTTTTAAAAGACCATAATCTCACAAGAACAGAGAGCCCATCTGTTTTATTCAGTAGCTTAATGAATGCTCTTGGAATTTTGCCCTTTAATCTTAAATTCACAACGTGATACTAGGTTTTATGGTGATGTGAGGGGTAGGGGTGACACATAAGTTCACTTAGTGGAGGAGTAACAGTGGGGAACTATGAGGATTCTAAAAATGAGTAACTAGGTTCACTATAGACAAAAGAAAGGAATTTTCCACTTTTTTCTGTGTATAACTTTTTAAAATTTATCATCACTGGGCCAGGGATTTAGCTCAGTGGTGCTGCCACCTACCTCGCAAGCGCAAGGTCCCAAGTTCAATCCCCAGTACCAAAAAAAAAAGAAAAAAAAAAGTTATCCTCATTGATGTAAATTACAGTGGTACCTCAGTTCACAAACTTAATACTTTCTGCAAATCTGGTTGCAAACCAAATTGGATGAGAACCAAATCAAATTCAATGGTTAGGTTCAATGTTGACTTTATGGGGAAATTTGATTTGGTTCTCATCCAATTTAGTTTGTGACCAGAATTCTGGAAATAATTAAGTTCATGAACCGAGGTATGACTGTATCACTAACCCGTTTTTAAGCATATGTGCTGAATAATAGAATACTAAATGCTACTATTAACTTCCTTCCCTTTCAGTCAATGTAGTCAGAGAACTTCATGAAATTCACAATCTGCTGAAAAAGAGAAGTATTCTAAAATGCAGAAACTCAATCCTGGTACTGTGAAAAATAAGATTTAGAAACTATGCACTAACATTTAGTGAACTATGAGCATGTAACAATGCATTTTCTTATTATTCTCAAGTATGATTATGATAGTTGAGCCCCCTCACTAAAATCTAAATCAATTGGAGATATTAAACAGCTCATTTTTGTTTGAAATGTTTTACCCTTTTTGATAATGCAAGATTTCATTCATTTGTCAGTGTTTTTAGGGTGCTATTTAGAGTACTTCCAAGACAGAAGTCATCAAAAATTTAGAGAACCAATACTGACACTCAACTGAGACAAACACTCTGGTTTTACCATTCACTCTTCATCCATCTCCTAGAGGTGGGATATCCAGATCATGAAAAGAAGTAGTTTCCTTTTATTTTACATCAAATGCCAAAAATATATTAGTAGATTAGTAGTGTAGTAGAAGAGCAATATTTCCAGGATGAATAGAATGGATAGCACAGTTAGAAATACTTTCAATTTGGTCTTAGCTCTAATGTTCAGTGCAATATGAACCAGACATCAGTCAAGTCTCACTCTGAAGATCGCTGTGACAGTTAAACTAGACTGTCAATTTGATTGGCTTGAGAGCTGCCAAGGAACTTACTAAAGCTTACATCCATGTGTGTATGGGTAAGTCATGAAGGGTACTTTATTTAGGTCCTCCTCTCTGGTACTGTTCCCCCGTGTTCTGCCCCTGGCCATCATGAACTAAGCACCTTTACTCCAGTGTGCCCTTCTGCCATGATATTTCTTTCTTGGAGCCAGCCTATCATGAACTAAGTCTCTGAAACCATAAGCCAAAATAAACCTAACCTCCTTCAAGTTGTGGGTATTAGGTATTCTGTACTAGCAACAAGAAAGCAAACTATCAACCCAATATTTCATGTTGCTGCTTTGAGAAAAGTATCAAAGGGAGAAAAAAATTGGATAATGCCATGCCCAATGAAAACAATGATCTAAGAAGGTCTAGATTACACAAAATAATTACTACAGTGTGCACAAGAGACTGCAATTGTTTGCACTCAGTGGTAACTGTGTATTTTGTTTTACTCTCCTCGTAGAAAAATAGGAAGAAGAGAATCTAACAGAAGAATGAGATAGAGAGGAAGGCTCTTGATTTTGACAGAGTCTAAAATTTCTAAAGATTCAAGTTTTTCATTATAGAATATTTTAACCAGAAAGGGGTCTTTCAATCATGAAAATTACTCTGTTTTATAAAGAAGAATCCTGAGGCCTAGAGAAGTCAAATTTCTCACTCAAGGTCCCAAAGCTAATGATTAAAACCATTTTGTTTTTTTATGATCCCTGCAATTAGAAGGCTGACCCTGAAGACAGGCTCCCTAGTTTCAAGTCTTGACTATGCCTTTCATTAGCTCTGCAATTTCTGAATAAATTTCTTAACCTCTCTTATCCCAAGTTTCACCCTTTCTCAGCTTTAGTTTTTCAAGTAATGAGGGACAAGAATTTCACAGCCTTGAATTAAGGGTTAAATAGGCTATAACATAAGGCACTTGACAATCATACTTCACACTTGGGAAATGTTCCCCCCAAAAGTTGCTATGTATTTTCATTTTAATGCACAATTTAATACCCAGTCTGGTCCCGTGATCCTAAAATTATAGGCTTTCAAACATATGCTCAAACTTAAAAAAATCTAGATAGACTTGCTAGAGCTGTGGGATTGGATCTCTACTTGATCAGCATCTGCCTCTCAACTAAGAAAGAACAGCTAGTGATTGGAATCTGAAATACAAGATTTCAACTACTTGTTTGCATGTAGTCTAACATGTTCCCTCAACTACAGCTCAAAGAAAAAACTTGCCTACTACCTCTGTGTTTTACTGAGTTGATCAGAGCAGATGCTAATGGCCACTTTGAGGGCGACATTTGAGAGCTCTTGCCTCCCTTTGCTTTGCTTTGGCTGTTCATGCACACTTCTAGTTAGCCCTGTGTGTATGTGTGTGTATGCATGTTTGAGGAGGGGCTTGGCAGAAAAAGTTAAAAGAGAAAGGGTAAAGGGTTTAACATACAATACATGAAAATCACAGTAGATTAAGGGTACAATCTAGAAAATAATAACAGTATGTAGTCACTTTCACACAGACCACATAGTTCATGATGTGAGAAAAAAAATCCTTCCTAATTGATTTAATAATATCATTGACTTTTAAAGGCTTTCTCTTATATATTTTTCTATATTAGAATTATTCCCTAGAGTTTTTGCATTCACTGCTCAAAACCATTCTTTTCAAAAGGTTATTATTTTTCATTTCAATTATATTTTAATGACATAAAATTTGTACATGTTAATTGGGTAAAATGTGCTCTTTCAATACATGTTTATGATTCTTAAGATTATTGAGATTCTTAACTGTAAATACTCCTTTCCTTTCTTTAATTGAGAAAAAAATGTTATATACTGAAGGACATGAATCAGAAAGTACTCTTCATGTGATGTTACTCTCTGAAATGGACAATATTAAAATAATCAAGAATTATATTTTACTTACAGTAGCATAGGAAACAAAAAATAAGAGGACCTTGTTTTCAAATCCATTAATTTAATGCATAATTATTATATTATTTGCCCAGCTATGGAATAGGCAATGATGATAAATAAAAATATAAAAATGACTAATATTTTAGTAATGAATTTAACATGCATTTTCTTAAAAAGTATTTGATTATACTCTTATCCATTCTTATTTTTTATTTTGGTGAAAATTTAAAATCTTACTACGTATCAACATACCAATACATGCTTAATTTAAAATAATGTCTTCTTTTCCAAGAATTTTCAATTCTTATATTGGTTTAAAATCAAAGGATGTTACAAATGTTTCTCTTACATCGAAGTAAAAGCTCACCATTCAGGTTGTGTCTCTATGACACTTGCAATCTTTTAAAAAGTCCCTCTTTATTGCCACTTTTCTTAGAGTTATTCCTAATCCATTTATTTCAACCCTTTGTCATAAATTACAAGCTAAAATAAACCTTGTGTCTTGTTGGTTGCTTTCATTAAAAGAAGAGAAAAGAAAGAATAAGTAGATCCTGGTTTAGCATGGTCCAACTTTCAGTAGTTTCTATTTTCCCATTACGACTCTAACACTCATGTGCTGTATAAAATGTGTTTTATGCAGCCTATTTTAAAAGGTTTAGCTGTATATTCCAACTTTCAATGGTTTCTATTTTTCTATTGTATCTCTCACACCATTGTGAAAAGATGATGAGTATTTTAATACAACGTATTTTAAGAGGTTTATCTGTTGGGAGAATATATTTTTTTTAACAGTGCATATATCATGGTTCAGAGCATAAACAGGCTGTATTATTCAATCATTTGTAGAAAAGTCCAGGGCTGTTACAATTACATTCAATATTTTTTCTGAGTTTATATATGAATTTAGTTGAACAACTGATCACACAGAGTTTTTGTGGTGGTGATTGTTTTGGTTATATGCAACTGACCTATTCAATCCACTCAAAAAAAAAATAACTGTAAGGTTGAGAATAGGGTCAGTGTTAGGGCATTTCCTTCACAAGAGCAAGTCCTTGGATTCAGAAAAGACATCTAGAAAAGTGCATGTAAATATGGCCAACAGATTTTTATTTCAGTGCTGAGGATCCAACCCAGCAACCTGTGGATGCTTTGCAAGTTCTCTGTCTACTGAGATATACCTTCTTCTCCAACCCACAGAGTTATATATTTTTAGAAATTCTAAAAGCCTAGTATCCTATACAGTAAAGTAAATCATTGGCAAAAGCACTGTTGGCTTTTTTAGCATTCTGAGTCTTCTATTTTTATAAAGCAGCTATGTAATTGCTTACAAATCGCCAAAATAAATGACTGAAAAGGAAAATATGATCATTTATCTGCTTGATACATTTTGTTAAGCAACTCATTGTCTAATTTGTCCAGTTGCTTTTGCATAAACTGGGCACGATTTATATATGCACACCTAATATTCTAGCCCCGAAGTGTCTGTAAATAATACGTTTTAAGATGCTTTGTGTTATTATCATGTATGTAAAAAGAATGTAAGTGAATCTGTTAAAATCTGTCAGAAAATATTCACTCGTGTGCTTTGTTTTAAAAATTACATTTCTTTTCCCAGTACAACAAAGATATTATTTGAAAATACCATTTTAAACCATCAGAAACATTTAAGTAATATTTTAAGTAAGCTATGTAAAGCAGGGGTAGTTGCAGCTACAAAAGACAAAAAAAATTGTCACACTTTTCATTCTACTTAGTAGGCTGCAAACATTTATTTCTTCCTGATATAATCTTTAAAAAAATGAAAAGAATAATTATTAAACCTCAGCATGTTAAAATAAAATGGTATACTGGAAATGAAAGAATTCAATAGCCTGTATAGCTACAGAAAGATAAAATCCCAATGGATTTGTCTTTTAATTATTCGGGAGGTCTAAATTTCTGCAGCCCATAATTTTATTTTTCACCAGTGGAATAAAAATGACATTTTGTTCACGTACATGCAGCTGTTCTCTAGGTCGTGGATTCTAGAAAAGCAACAGGCGTTTGCCTCTGAACTCTTAACAATTAGAAAACTGCTACCCACACTGGCTGGAGACAGCCAACACAGAAGGTGGCAGCTATGATTCCCAACCATTCTGCCAGAGCTTTCAGAAAAGAGGGAGGAAGTAGAGAGAATGTGGACCCCTTTGAAATGAAAGGATTTCGCTATGCTCCCAACGCCCCACCCTCTCCATGGGCTGTTTAATAATCACGCTCTGTAGGGACGCTTAGCTTTCTGTAGTAAAGCAAAGCATTGGAACTCGACCCGACCCATTTTGCTTCAATTTAAATGTTCAAGACGAGGCAACACAAATTCATCAACCTCTCGCGTAGGAACAATACAAGGCTCCCCAGAAGAAGGCTCGGGGTCTTCCTCTTATTAGCGATCGAGGACCGTCTCCCCAGCCTGTTGCTCCTGCCACACAGAGTGCCTGAGCCTCGGAGGGCGGGGACCGTGAACGCCGCGTGCGCGCGCCGGCGGAGCCTCGGTGTCGCCGGGCGCGGAGGCTCGGGATCTGTGGGAGCTGCGGGACCTGCGCCCCGCGAGGTGGCGGCTGCGGACCCGGCCCGCGGGCCCCGACGAAAGCCTCCCGGCCGCCGGCAGATGGTGCCCTGCAACTGAGCACCAGGGAAACCCAGCTAAAGTAAAAGATCAGACTCCGCCCCAGCCAATCCGCCGGCGCAGCAGTCACCCGTCCTTCCCAAAATAGAGCCGAGCACGCTTCCTCCGGAACACCGCAGTAGCCGGTGTGTGTATGTGTCGAAAATACAAACCGGGACCGAACCAAGAGTGTGCGCTGGCATGGGGCGCGCGCGCGGAGTGGGACCCCCGCGTCAGGGGCGAGGTGACCGCCAAGGAAACACAGAGGACACGGGACCGGTCCATTTCGCATCTGCGTAAGCCCGGCCGCCGGGCCGCGGGGAGGCCACTCACCATGTTCACTTCGGAGACCATATCTATGCTGGCGACCTCGATCCGCATCCCGACGTCCACGGGGGGCCCTGCCAGGGAGGTGGGACCACATGAAGACATATTCCTGAGTGGCAATGGGCTAGGAAGGCTGGAGGGGGTTTCCCAGACCTTACTACATCCCGAACGGACTCTCTCCCCACTCCCCCCCCTTAGGGACAGCCACCCCGGGAAACAGGTGTGGGCACACGCTTGATGCAGTGACTATGCAGAGGGTGTGTCCGGTTGGGGAGGTCAGCTTAGCCTAGTATTCGTGCACCTGAGCCTGGGAGTCCTGCGTGTGTGTGTGTGTGTGTGTGTGTGTGTGTGTGTGTGTGTCTGTGTGTCTGTGTGTGTGTGTTTTCCAGGGTGGAATGCACGCTTACGAAAATGACATTTTTTTTTTCATTTATCTTTGTCAGAAAAGGTGAACAAGGGATGGGTTACAGGCTGAAAAAAGATGAAGCATTACCTCCAAAGTCCGGCCTCAAGCGAATGTCATATCCTTTAAGCAATCTGTCCACTGTCTCTTTCACGTATGACATGTTGCTGGGTTCATTGGCACTGAGGGGAAGAAGTAGGGACCGAATTCAACACGAGCACAAGCTGCGAGTAAACATAAAGAGATACAGGCACACCTAACCCCAAATACCAAGATACATGATCCGGCAGGCATGTAAAAAGAAAAACACCAAGAAAAAAGAGAGAGAGAGAGAGATTCAATAACGGAAGCTCACCTGTGTGCACAACAGACCATGGCAATCATCACTGGGAAAGAGAGAAGCCCCAAACTCTCTCGATTTTGTACTGTCCACATTACTAACTCTGATTAAAGAATTGTCTTTTCTGCGAAGATCCAAGGAATGCAACTTAGTCAGCGGCTGGGCAGTAAATCCCGAATGGACCTGCGCATGCGCAGAGGGTGCTCACTACCAAAAGACACCTTGTGCCTTGCAAACAATATTCCTAGTGGAACAGGCAACAGATTTCAGTCCCTTTAAAGTTCCTGTTTGAGGTGCTCCGCGTTCTCTGGGTAGTCAGAGGCAACCTGCTGTCTCCAGCCCGGAGATCGGCGATCGTAGGGCATGTGAATATGTAGTTTTCCTCGTGCACTGGGGCATGCTATGTTTCTTTCCCTTCTGCCAACAATCTGATTTTTTACTCCGTTCTCAGTGGTCTAAGGCTGCCTGTGATTTGCATCTTTCCTTGACAATCGCGGAGGTCCTAGAACGGGGAATTCTGGAGCGGGTTCTCTGGTAGCCAGTGAGAGAGGAGTTGGGAGGGGGCATCCAGGAGAGAGTGGAAAGGGAAAGCCCTAGAAGACGTAGAAAGGGGACAGAGGAAATTCAGGATATATTTAGGCGCTGAAGAATCACGACCCCCTTCGGAGGCGAGTTAGAACACCTGGTTTAGATAATGTTTCTCCGTGGAAAGGGGATAGGGTGAGGCTGATCAACTTTTCAGCTCTCTGCCCTGCTGTCCTCCCCTTTCCTTTCTAAACCACTCCCAGAATGGCTGGGGAGGGAGCTGCTCTGGGCAGAGAATCATTTTTCTAGAGCCATCTGCAGCAAGTCCCGCTTTTCTCTTCTTTCTAGTATGGAAAGCCTCTTTCTTACACTGCCAGCAGCTTAGCTTGTACCAGTGACCCGGAACGGGACTCTGACTCTGAAAACCCCAGAGGGTCCAACCTCTGTTGACCAGTAGGTTTGGGTCGGTGTTGTTTGAATCAAGTGAAAGTCATAATGCAACACAAGTGAGGTGGTAGGATACTCTGGGCTAGGCGTGTATTCGTTTATTAAGTAGCATATATTACATTTTTACTATGTTCTAGGCATTCTGAAACTTACACCTGATTTAAAGAGGGCTCCTGACCTAGAGAAATTCACAGAGTAATTGCAGAGTAAATTCAGTGTATTTCTAGATACACTGTGTAGTAGCAGGAAGGCTGTTAATTTTCCAGGGAGAAGCAAAGATAGTTTGAGAGGAGGAAAAATTTGAAGAAGGGGAAGTTTTTGTTAGAGCAAAAAGAGATAGTATTCTAGAAAGATGAGGATGGTACATGCCAAACACTAGTGCCCTTTGGAAACATAGTCACACTTGGATTCCTGGACAGGGAAATGACAGGTCAGGTTAGAAAGAGAGGGAAGAAGCAAGGATTGCAAGGTGGGGAGGATATAAAGGGAGGTTGAGGCCATAATATGAGGTGAGTCACATTCTCTGCATGTAGGCTTCTAACATATGCAGAGCATCTTACCTCTGTTAGCCTTAGTTAAAATTTAAGTAGGGATAGGCCAAGGCAAATTTAGGTTTTAGACAAAACATGCTGGCAGAATAACTATGATAAGAACAATCAACACATATCAATTCCCGTGTGATAATTACTATGCCAAATTGATAGGCTGTGTCATTTGAAACTTAACAACAATCCAGATATGATATACATTATTATTGTCATTCACATTTTATAGTTGAGGAAACAAGAGACTAAATTAGGGTAATGAAACTAGTTGTACCCAACAACTAATAAGAAAAATCTGGATTTCAACCCAGAACTTATGGACATAACTACTCTCAGTGCTGTGAAGCATGATCCCCCAAAGGTAGGAACCATACAGGGAAAACAAGACAAGGGGTTATTACCATACCCCTTTTCCCAGGGGTAAACTAAAGTCAGAGAGTACTTATCATGAGAGAAGTGAGAGTATCAAAACATTTGAGAAGCATATTAGAGTCATCAAATAGTTGGAAAGTTAGGAGTTGGGAATATATGGAAGGTATCTAAAGAACTGTACAAATGTTTATACATATGTTGAGCTTACTGTTACACAAAAACACTAATTTCATTTCCCATTTTAGCTTCACAACAACCTAGGGCCATTTCTTCTGGGGATAAATGCTAAAGGTTAATTAGGCTCCCTAGTTTCTTTGAGAGATACCAACTCTTTTTAATTCAAATGGATCTGTTTTTAACAGTTAAAAGAGATTTCTTTTATTTCACATTTCTGCTGAAACTTAGACTCTGTGCTGCACAACTCTTTGCAAAAATCACACTGTAAGAAGTAATTAGGCTAGTTTGTTCATTCATTTATTCTTCAAATATTTATTAATTATTTACTGCATGCCAGACACTGTACTAAGAGCTGCTGATATGATAGTGAACAAAACAGCATACATGGTCTCTTTCCAAATGGAATTTTTCATTTAATACATCTATGGAGGCTGCAAACTGTCAGCCTTGTGAGCCAACCTCAGTTCATAAGAAAAGCATTTATTTTGGTATTCACTGTTCATTTAACTTACAAAACATTTACTGCTATATGTACTTTCTAGTTAATTATAATACCCTGAAATTCTTTTTGGATATCAATCGGACTTCTATTAACAGTGTTTGCTAAAGAACTAAGATTTTATTCTGGAATTGAGGAAGATTATCTGTGATTTTTATTCTTCAATCTTGTTACTTAGTAGGTCCTAGCGAGATCAATTTCACTGAATTTTGTTTTGAAATTATATGATTGTATATGATTATATGAAGGCATGCAGCAAGAAGTCATAAGATATCTATCATTGTATTGGTGATTGGTATGCCATCAGTGCCTTCCTTATGTAAGAGGAC
The DNA here is from genome assembly GCF_053883595.1 of Heterocephalus glaber. Taxonomy (NCBI): domain Eukaryota; kingdom Metazoa; phylum Chordata; class Mammalia; order Rodentia; family Bathyergidae; genus Heterocephalus; species Heterocephalus glaber. The sequence goes on along the minus strand of NW_028258325.1, from coordinate 39,492,138 downwards.
CTCTGGAGAAAAATTTTCCTGGACCTTAATACTGTGAAAATTGTCTTATTCCCTGAGTAGTTTGTGTCTTAATGGCAGAGAAATCATAAAATCCACCAATTTCACTACTTTGGCCACTGGAAATTTCAGAGTCATAAATACAACTCATCTTCAATCATTATGCAAATGTTAGTGACCTGCATTTCAATATATTAAATTTCTCCTTGATGGCTTAGAATTCTAAATTTAATTCCACTTTTTCACACTTTACTAATTTAAAAACAGATATGTTGCACTGAATATATAATGTTCGTAAATTGTCTTGGCACTAGGAGGGAAATAAATTTGAAGTAATTTAGAAACAAGTAAATAATTGAAGTTTTAAAAAATCATCACATCCATATGCATTTTGGTATTATTTTTTAATGTCATGAAAAAGCTAACACTTTCCTCCCCTGTAAAGTTGCTTATTTCTGCTCTGAATTGACTAGCTACTTGTTTTTTTCATTGCTGAGACAAAAATATCTGACACCCAAAGTTAAAGGAGGAAAGGTTTATTTGGCTCACAGTTTGTGGAGGTTTCAGTCCATAATCAGCTGGCTCCAAGGCAGGGTGGCTTGGCAGACAAGCATCCTAGAGGAGAAACAGCTCATGGCAGGCAGAAAGTAGAAAGACAAGCAAGGGAACCACAGCACTTTCTGTTCTTTATGTCTTACCTAGGCTACTTAGGGCGGGTAGCACTCACACTCTTAATCCTAGTGCCCTTGAGCCTAGCACTGCACCATTAATCAATTCCATCATCACACACTCTAGATCCAGCCACCTGTGAAAAAGCCCCACCTATGACTGCATGAGGCTTTGGGGGAACATCCAAACCATAACGACAACTTTTTCCCTTTCGTAGTTCAACTCAATTTTCACTTTTTTAAGTAAAGTTGCCCCTGAAGACCATTGATAATCTGTATTCTTATCTTCTCCTTCTTCTGGCTCTAAGAGGCAAAAGGGGAAATCTTATAAGTTAACATTCCTCTAGAATGCAAGTGTCTTAAAGGAAAATAAAACAAAGCTTCATACATATTCTTAGTATTTGATACACAGCAGTTACTAACAAAGAAACATAATAAAAAATTATTCCATTACAATAACTTCAAAACTCTTTAAGAGACCCAGGGAATATGGGGGGGGGGTTTGTAAAAAAGTAATATAATATTATTGAAAAACATTAAATAAAACCTTTGTAAAAAGTAATGTAACATTATTGAAAAACATTAAATAAGCCTAGATAAATGAGAAATGTACCACATATATTATTGCTAGGAAGAGTCAGAATTGTAAAGATATTGTACATTTAGTGCAAATAATGCATTCAATATGAATCAAAATTCTATATCTTAATGAAATCTGAGAAATTCTAAAAATCAAAATTAAAGAATGAAGGCTCAAAACAAGCCAAGAAAATGTGGGAAAAGGAAAGAAGTATGATATGAGGCTACTTACCTTTAGGGTATCAAGATTTTTCAACTATAGAAATTGTAATACTTTGTGTTTTGTTTGGGATTCATGTAAAGAAGAGAAGAATAATATAAGCAAATAAAAAGTAGAAAAATATTCCTCTATTTTAGGAAAAGTAGGAAAAGATGAGCTCATAGTAAATTCTGCAAGACAATTTATGATACAGAAGGGGAAAATACACCTTGTTACCTGATTACGTGATGAAAATGTGAGATGGTTGAAAATATATATTAAAATATAAAAATCAAATCTTCAGAATTTACAAAAACTGTATAGTCAGTGATGGCAAACCTATGGCATGCTTACCACAGTAAACATATAGAGCCCTCTCAGTAGGCATGCAAGCTAAGTCACCCCAGCAGCTGAGCATTGGGTATTCAGGTTTAATTGCAGGAATAGCAGTTTTTGATAAATAAGTGGGCTTTGGCTTGCATGCTCAGCATCACTGGTATAGGACAATGTCTTCACAATTTTTGATATAGGGAATGATTTAAAGATGAAGTATTAAAGAAACAACTTATAGAGATAACAACATTAACACAGAATCTTCTTTAAATAAAAAGAACCTACTAATATAATGAAGTCAAGCCACACAAAGGAAGAATATGTTTTCAGCAAACTTAACTCCCAAAGGATTTTTGTCAGGGATGTACACACCAAAAAAGAAAGGAGGGAGGGAAGAAGGGGGACCAAAATCCTTCTACCATTAAATAAGAAAGAAAAGACAAAGAGATATTCTAAAAGAGGAATTGAAACTTAATGATACACTATTTCTAACTTTTCATCTGATACAAATACTGGCTAGGAAGTCTCATATATTTTATTAGGCATAGGAATTTAAAAATATTTTAAACACTTGGAACAGATCAAATCAAAGATACATCTCCCCTTTGAGCTGAAATTTCTCCACAAGGAATATACCTTAGTGATACCCTCATGCAGTCTAAGAATTTTCATTGGAGTGTTATTTTTAATAGGGTAAATTGTTAACTTAAATCTTTATCAATTGGGAATCAATCAATAAGGTTGTAATCACACAGTAGAATACAAGTCAAAATATAGAAACATTAGCTACACAGATGAATTCCCCAGATAAAACATTAAACAAATAAAAACTGAGTCAAAGCAGAAACAGGTAGGCGCAGAATGATACTACGAGCCCGGAAACATTACTTGATGGTGAAAGTACTTTAAGTGAAAAAACCAGTAATATTGTAGTAAAAATATGAAGTAAGGATAAGAAGGATAGTAGATTTTAGGATTCAAGTGAATGTATAATTTTTTATTGTGTTCTTCATTTAGTCCTAGATATTGGAAATAGTTTATTAAAACAATAAAACTTATAAGAAAGTACAAACTGGAATGCTTTCTTTTCAATTTGTATTTTAAAATATTAATCAAAAATATTAATCCAAATCTATGACAAATAAATATACCTAATAAATAAATCTGCAAATAATTTGACATTTATTTCACAAAAGAATTAGATGATCAATAAATGTACTTTAAATCTCAACCTTGGTAGTAATCAAATGAATTTTTTTAATAAAACACCTTTCTATTAGTTTGCTACTGTAAAAAAATTTAACACCATGTATGGAGGCATTGGCCAGATCTATGTGTGAGATGGATGGATGGATGGATGGATCTATGTGTGAGAGGGATCTATGTGTGAGAGGGATCTTCTGGAGCTACAAGCCCAAAACTTCCCAGGATGTATAATTAAATATTAAAAGATAGCCTACAGGGACTCAAGTCCAAGTAGGATTGAAACACATTGCTTTAAGGAATATGTGCTTACACCCTTCCCTCCCCATACTCTGATTAATTACTTGGATTACCCTAAGGTCAGTAATGTAGCAGACTATCCTGTCCTTCCCTGATCTTTCCTTAGTTCCCTATTTGAATTCCTGTATAGGTGTCCTTCTCTTGTTTCCTGGTCCTATCAATCAAAAGCCATAGAAGCTTCAGATCAGCATTGTTTTTTTCTGAGACTCACTCACTTTGAGGGGACTTGGGTAGAAAGCAGTCCCCCTGGGCCTTCTGGAATGGAAGTAAAACTAGACATGAACTCATAGCAGTCTCTCATATTCTTTACCCTGCACCACAGTTGTGAATTGTGGCAACCAAATAGGGAGGCTATAGAAAAATATAATTTCATACACTTTGGGGAGAGTATAATTTGCTGCAATCTATCTTAAAGACAATTTGTACTACTAATAGCCATATAATATGCTATTATCTTGGTGCATAGAAGGAATTTGCATTATGTTCAATTGACCATGATTTCTGGTTTATCCTGATATATTGTGTTTTTATCACAATCACTTATTGTTAGTAAGGTATGAATTTTGGTAAGGCAACCACACAATTATTAACTTTTAGCATATTTACATAATCTTTGTTATGTTTTCATATTTTATTTTGTACATTAAATACAGTATGAATTTACATTTTTTAAATGTTGTGCATTGATATATTAAATATTCTAATTAACTGAAGCAGTATTTTTAATGCACATAAATGGGAATGGTATAATCTCACTCTGCATATGAATTTATTCTCCATGGATTTATTGTATTGTTAGGGAAAGTATGACTCTCTTTCATGTTACTTAATAATCAGTTATTCAACATATTTTAATGATAGTATAAAATATATTTCATATTTACTCTTCAGCTTTCTTTTTAAAATTTTTAAATTTATTTTTTACTGATACATAAACAGCATAAAAATTGTATGCAGTAATGGAGTACTATGTTATATTTCAGTATATGTATATGTTGCATAATGTTTAAATCAAGTTAAACATGTATCTGTCTTCAAACATTTATCATTTCTGTAGTAAAAACTTTCAGAATCTTTTCCTGCAGGTTCTTGAAATTAAAAACACAGTATTTTTTTGTAGTCAACCTACTCTGCAATAACACACCAGAATTTGTTGCTAATATCTAATTGTAACTCAATACCTATTGATCTTTTCCACTCCTACTTTCCTAGGCCTTTGATAACTATCATTCTACTCTCCACTTCGATATGATCAACTTTTTTACATTTCACCTGGGTGAGATCAAATTTCACTAACATAATGACTTCCAGTTCTATCTGTGTTGGAAATGGCAGGAGTTCAATCTTTTCATAGCTGAATAATATACCCTGGTTTATATGTACCACATTTTTGTATCTATTCACCAGGTGATGAACACTTAGGTTATTTCCATTTCTTTACTATTGCGTATAGTACTGCAATAAACATTGGAGTTGTAAATGTTTCTTTGACATACTGATTTAATTTTATTTTGACTATATACCTAAGAGTGGTAATATTGGATCATATGGTGGTGCTAGTTTGAATTTTTTTAGGAAATTTCATACTTTTTTACATGAAGACTGTATTAATTTACATTCCCATCAATATTGTCCAAGTATCCCCTTCTATCCACATACTCACCAGCACTTATTATTTTTAGTGTTTTTACTAATAGTCATTCTTAGAGGAATGAGGTGCTATCTCATTGTGGTTTTGATTTCAGTTTCTCTGATTATCAATTACTCTATTTTTCATGTATGTATGGCCATTTATATGGCTTATTTTGGGAAATAGCTATTGATATCTCTTGCTCATTTTTATTTGGGCTTTTTTGTTATTGTGGTTTTAGAGTTTTTTGTATATTTGTACATCAACCGCTTATCTGATGTATAGTTTGCAAATATTTTTGCTATTCTCTAAGCTGTCTCTTCACTCTGTTGATTGTTTCTCTTGCTGTGCAGAATTTTCAGTTTGATTTATTTCTATTTCTTTTTTTAAAATTTGTTTTGAGGATCTTATACATTGAAGTACATTGTAGCTTTTTTCCTATGTTTTCTTTCAATAGTTTCATAATATTAGGTCTTAGGTTTAAGTTTCTTAAAATCAATTTAGAGTCAATTTAGGTGACTGATAAGATGGAAGCATCTAGAATCCAATTTTCCCTGCATCATTCATCAAAAAGACTGCCCTTTCTCTGCTGTGCGTTCTTAACACTTTTGTTGAAAATCAGATAGAGATATGTGAATTTCCATCTAGGATCTCTATGCTATTCCATTGGTCTATATGATTGTTTTCATGCTAATACCATTCTGTTTTGGTTACTGCAGCTTTGTAGTATGTCTTAAAGTCTGGCAGTGTAATGTATGCTGCTTTGTCCTTTTTGTTCAAGATGTTTTTAGCCATTCAGAATTCAATTTTGGTTTCATATACATTGTAGAAGTAATTTTTCTAGTTCTGTGAGGAATATCATTGGTATTTTGACAGGGATTACACTGAATCTATAAATTGTTTTAGATAATACACATTTCAACAATATTGATTTTTCTCATCAATGAACATGTGATCTGTGGATATACATCCTCTTCATTTTCTTTCAATATTTTGTAACTTTCATGATGGAGTTGTTTCACCTCTTTGGTTAAATTTATTCCTAAGTATCTTATTTTTAATAGCTATTGTAAATATACTATTGGCATATACAACATCACTGACTTTAATATATTAGTATTTGTATTCTCAGACTTTGTTAACTTTACTTATTAGTTCTAATAATTATTCAACAGAGTGTGGAATTTTTAGTATATAAGACCATATCACTTTCAAATACTGACACTTTGGCTTCTTTTCAACTTGGGTACTCTTTCTTTTCTTTCTTTCTTTCTTCCTTCCTTCCTTCCTTCCTTCAGCCTGATTTCTCTGGCTAGGACTTCCAGGCCTATATTGGATAAAAGAGGGCTTTTTTGTTCCTTTGGTACCAGGGATCGAAATCAGAACCTTGCTCTTGTGAGGCAGGCAGTGGCACCACTGAGCTAAATCCCCAGCCCAAGAGGCATTTTAGACTTTAGTGAGAAAGCTTTCACATTTCTCTGATTTGGTATTGTAGTTTTTGGCTTATTGTGGCCTTTATTACATTGAAGAACCTGCATAAGTTGTTCAATTTTTAAAAAATAATGAACAAGTGTTGAATTTTGTCAGCTGCCTCTTCTGCATCAAATGAAATGACCATAAGATTTTTGCCCTTCATCTCTTGATGCAGTGCATCAGGATTATTGATTTGTGTATAACAATTCATCATTGTATCCCTGGAATGAATCCCACTTGATCACAGTGAACAATCTTTTTATTGTGCAGTTCAACTCAGTTTCCTAGTATTTTGTTGAGGATCTTTGCATCTATATTCATCAAGAATATTGACCTGTAGTTTCTTTTGTTCTTGTCCTTTTATTTAGTTTTGGTATTGAGGTAAAGCTAGCCTAGTAGAATGTGTTTCTAAGAATTCTTTCATCTTCTATTTTTTGGAGGAAGAATAAGTCATATGATTAATTAAAGATTCTTGGTATTAATTTTTTAAGCTTTGCTGGATTCCACATATGAAAGAGAACAGTTATTAGATAAGAGGAAGGTAATAAGAGGAGGAGGTTGTAAGGAGGGTAATAAGGGGGGATGGATCAAACTATATTATACACATTGAAACCTAGTATTTTATAAAATTGATAGGCATCAATGATAAAAGGCAAAAATAAAAATAAATAAGAAGAGAGGAAGAAAGTTTTAGTAGAATTCAACAGTGAAGCTATGTAGTCCAAGGCATTTTATTGCTAATTAAATCTTTTATTTTATCTCATAAGCTTGGGTATGCTGTACTGGGTCTCAATTTTAATTGACTTCAAGAAATTCCGTTCTAATTTCCTGTTTGGTTTCTTCCTTAATCCATTGGTTATTTCAAAACTAAATTGCTTAGTTTTCATGTATTTGTATAAATACAAAGTTTTTCTAACTATTTCTAGCTTTATTGAACTGTGGCTAGAAAAGATACTCAATATGATTTCAATTTTTATAAAATATGTTGAGAGTTTTTGTGGACTATCATGTGATTTATCCTAAAGAATGTAACATGGGCTGGGTAAAAAAGGTGCGTTTAGTAGCTGCTGGGTGGGATATCCTGTAGATATCTCTTCAGTCCACTTATTCTAGTGTATAATTTAACTCTGATTATTTGTTGATTTTTGTCTGGATAATGTGTCCATTGCTGAAAGTGAAGCTCTAAGTTCCCCAATATCACTGCATTGGCGTCTCTAAATCACTCCTTATTACTATTTAATTTGTATATTTGGGTACTCCCCAATATTGTGTGCACACGTTTAGATTACTATTTCCTCTTGCTGAGTTGGACTCTGTCATTTGTGTAATGACATTAATAGTTTCTTCCTATTGCTTTAAATTTAAAGTCTATTTTAACTAATGTAAGTGTATCTATTCCTTTTTTTAAAACTGAGAATTGAACCCAGTGCCTCCACACCAAGCTGTATCCCTAACTCAGTGTTCTGTTTATTTGTTGTTTCTTAAAATTATTTTCACACAAGGTCTCATTAAATCTCTAAATTGTGCCCAAATTTTCCTTGTGATCCTTCTGCTTTAGCCTCCCAGAATGCTGGGATTACTAGTTTATACCGCCACAGCTGGCTACTCCTGCTTTCTTTTGGATTTAATTTCGGTGGGATTTCTTGCTGCATTCCTTCACTTTCAGTCTGTGTGTGTCCTTAAAAGTGAGATGAGTCTTTTGTAAGCAACATATTGTTGGGTTTTGTTTTGTTGTTGTTATTTGTTTCATCCACTCAATCATTCTGTGTTTCAATTGGAGAGTCTAATCTCTTTACATGAAGGTAATTATTGATAAGGACTCACTGCAGTTATCATGTAACTTACTTTCTAATTTGGTTGGCAGTTTCTCTCCCTCTTTTCCTCCCTCCCTCCTTCTTCTCTTTCTTCTTTTCTGTCTTCCTTCTTCCTCTCTTATAAATTCCTTTGTGGTAAAGTGAATTACACTAGTTGCATATTTTTATTTCTTGCCTTTTTTTTTTTTGGTCTGTCTATCATAGGTATTTGTTTTATGATTCCTATAATGCTTACAAACAATGTCTTTTGGCTATAACACACTATTTTGAAATGATAACAATTTAACATCATCATGAAGATATGAACAGAAACAAAAGAATGAAAGAATATGTATTATTTAGAAAATTCTTCATTTGTACTTCATTGTGAATTTTGAATACCCTATTTTATATTTTTCTGTATTAACTTTTCATTGTTGGGAACAAGTACCTGCCATATAGAATTTAAATAAGGAAAGGTTTATTTCTGCTTTTGGTTTCAGCCTATGATTGACTGGCTCACACTGTAGAAACATCATGGCAAAAAAGATGTAAAAGGCAAAGTTGCTCACTTCATAGGTAAGCAAAGCAAAGGAACAGTGCCCAAGAGCTGGAGATAACAGCTAACAGATAACAGATAGCAACTCTCCAAAAGCACAACACCAGTGACCTCAACTGGGCTCTATCTCCTAGTAACACATTCAGCTGTGGGCAGCTCTGGATTGATCCACTGGTAAGTTCAATGCTTTAGTGATCCAATCACTTCTCCAGAAATCTCTTAATCCAGGCAATTTGACAATTAAGTTTAACTGTCTTATTTTCCATATTGCTTGTATCTTAACATATTAATATATTATTGTTACTTTTAATTGTTTTTAGTCTTCACACTAAAGCTATGAATGGTTTACAAGCTGTTTACAATATTAGAGCATTCTGAATTTTTTGTATAATTACTCATACCAGTGAGTATGTTTCCTTTTTACTCACTAACATCTTGTTACATTGGTTCAAAGAAATTTATTTGACATTTCTTGTAGAGTAAGTCTGTGGTAATATATATTCTCTCATTTTTTCTTTTTGTCTGGGAATGCCTTCATTTCCTTTTCATTTCTAAAAAACAGTTTTGCTGTGTACAGTATTCTTTGTGGACAAGTTTTTTTGTTTTGTTTCTCTTTACTTCACCTTGTTTTGCTTTTACCTCTAGAACTGTAAAAATTTCATGTCACTGTTTCCAGGCTTACAAAGTTTTTGAAAAGAAATTGGCTGTTAGGCAAATAGAGGTGTCCTGTGTGTTACTTCATTTCTTTTGCAGCCTTGAGAGTCTTTATCTTTCACTTTCCCAACCTTAATTATTAGGTATCTTGGTATAAATTTTCTTGATTTAAATTTAACTGATGACCATTGACTGTCTTATATATTTGTGTTTTTGTATTCTGTAAGGTTGCATGGTATTTCTTTAAATAAGTGTTTTATCCCTTTGCATCCTAAGTCCTCCTTGAACCCCAAATACCTGAGAATTTGTCCTCTCCACACTGCCCCAAGTTTCCCATAAGCTTCCTTCATTCTCCTTTATTCTTTTTTCTTTTCTCTGTTCCAACTGTATATTTTCAAAGAGCTTGACTTTGATCTCACCAACTCTTTCTCCTCTTTGATTATATTGCTATTAATGCCTTCTATCAATGTTTGTAAGTTCACTGAGTAATTTTTCAGCTCAAGAATTTGATTTTTTAAAAATTGCTTCCATTTCTTTTTTAGTTTTCACTGTTAGAGTATTGAAATGTTTCTCTATTTTCCTCAAGCTCATGGAAATTCTCCAAACAGCTCTTTTAAACTCTCTACTTGAGTGTGTACTACACTGATTGCTACCTGGTCAGTTTCTGGTACCTTATTTTGGGTAGTAGATGGGATTATGATTTCCTGAAACCTCTGGATGGGACATCATCTGGGCATCAAAGGATTAAGTATTTATTCTAGCCTTCTTTTTTTTTTTTTTTTTTGGTACTAGGGGTTGAACTCAGGACCTTGCACTTGTGAGGCAGGTGGTGGCACCACTGAGCTAAATCCCTGGCACCCTTTCTAGCCTTCTTAATCTGGGTTTGTTTGTACCTTTCTTTTCAGAAATTCTAGTCAGTTATTTTCTCTGACCCTGGAGTCACAGCCACTATTTCAGCACTGGACAGAGCCCAGGTCCAGATTTGCAGATTATCTGTTATTCTAGAGGCAATCCAAGCCCAGGCTTTTCCCAAGAATGCTGTTGGTATATTATTTAGAATAAAACAGGTGAGTACCTAGCAAGAGTACTTTGTTTTCAAAAGCCTCTCTCTGGGGGCCAGGATAGGCCCATGTGCCCCATCTGGTTACTAGACTATGGTCAGACATTGGTCCATGGATAGACTAGCCCCAGGGTGCTATGTACATCCATGCATACCAAGCTGTATCACACTTTGAGTCCACAATTTTCCCACACCCGTACAACACTGGGATAGGACTAAGGTCCACACTGCTATGGGCTACCTATTACTAAAGTGGACTCAAGACAACTCCAACCAGTTATAGATGGTGCTGGCTGGAATAGAAGTCCAATAGATTGGAACCATATGCAGTATCTTCCCTTGGCACTATTGCTATTTATTTTAGAGGCTCTATCTGCAGGCAGCCCATGGGTGTGGGTTCCTTAGGGCCTTCCCAGTTTTAGATTTTTCCCAGCTTAGCTCTAACTTATCAAAGTCTTGTGGTGAATACCTTGTTGTACCCCCAGCAAGTGTGGTCTCTTACTATGTTCTGTTGCCTGAGGTTGGGGTAGTATATTAGTCAGCTTTTCTGTTACTGAAACACAATGCCTAGCACCATAAACTTAAAGGAAGAGAGATTTATTTTGGCTCACATTTTCAGTGGGTTTAGTATATGGTTAGCATACTCCATGGTAGAAATGCCAGATGAAAAGGCATGGCAAACAAGTCTTGATGGCCAGGAAGCATGGAGAGAAGGGGAGAGCCAAAGACAAGAATACATCCTTCCAGATCATGCCCCCAGTGACCTAGCTCCACCCAACCAGGCTCCCCCTCCACCATAAGAACATATTCAGATACTGAACTAATCAATGGAGGAATCCACTGATGAGTATAGCACTCCGCATAATCCATTCATCTTCCAAACATTAGGGACGTTTTAGATCAAACTATTATAGGTAGTATTGATAAATGCAATCCCTTGGTCACTTTGGCTGATGTTAAGTTGGGTCATGCCTGAGACACAACTACAAAATCTGGCACAATCTCACCTGGTAGCAATGTGGAACAAAGCACAAGTTTATTCCAAGAGGCCACAGTTCTCTTCCTGGTACTAGGGAAGTTCCATAGCCCTCTCTGAGTGCAGTGGTCTGAAAATAGCTGTGCTACTCAAGATTTGGAGATGGGTGGTGGAGATAGTCCCTTGGCCACCAAGGTTGATACTAAGCTGGATCACATCTGAGTCTCAACAGCTGCAGGAGCATGCCTCTCAGGGAGAGAGTTGGTGTGCACCAGCCCCACTCCAGACTCACTCCACTGCAAGTCTGAAACTGATGTGATCAAAACTTGAGTCTGTCACATTTGTGCTGAGGTCCCCACAAGCTAGTCAGGAGCCTCCATCTGTGAGCTCTAGCTTGAAAATAGGATCTTCAATTTATACCAAATGCAAAGTTTCACTGTGACAGCACGGGCATTGGGCTCTGAGACAAACACTGTTCTAGCTTTCATTGCCTGCTCCCCAGTGAGTGCAGACTTGTTCCCCACTCTGCTACTCAAGGTTGGAGGATAGGTGATGGAGACAGTCTGCCGCTTGGTGCACGGAAAGCTCAGCAGCTCTGTCCACACTATTTGCCTGACAGTAGGGGCCATGGGGCTTTGCTCAGCACTGGGTTTCATAGTGGTGGGTCTGGTGCTTGGTTTCAAGTCTAAGACCTTCTCTTTTTCCCTGAAGCCAAAGGCATCCCTCTCCATACTGGCTAATCTGAGTTGGAGAAGAGGTGATGGAAAACACCTTCCTATCTTCTCCAATATTTCTTTTCACTTTTCTGTACTAAAAGCAGACACTATGGTCTCTCATCTGATGTCCTTAGCTCTTATGAATGTGAAGGTAGTTCATGTGAATAGCTATTCAACTTGGTGTGTCTCTGGGGAGATAACCACCAGTGAATCTTATTCAGCTTCCATCTCCCTCCATTTTAAAAAGAATTTTCCATTGCTTAAGTCACCCTACTAGACCCCTAACCCCCATGCTGGGTTTGAACCAGGGCCTTTGCATTGAGGTACATCCTAGCACTTTTTATTTTTTTCATTTCAGGACCAGGTCTAAGTTTCTTATTTTCTGAAGTTGAACTCAAACTTGCAATCTTCTAGCCTCAGGCTCCCAGACTGCTGGCGTTACAGGCATGCATCACCCACACACTGTTTCAGTGTCAACTACTAAGGACAAAATGACAAAACATATCACACAATAGAGCTGACTGACTACATTTTAACCTCATTTTATTTTTCTTTGTATTTGTTATGCTATAGTAACAGTATATATTATAAATAAAGTCATATATTATTTTATCATATTAATATTTTTTTGGAATTTCTTCTCAAATTACTATTTCCAGTATTTCTGCTGTTTGATGAATTTGAGTTATAAGTTCTTGTTTTGAATAGAATTTTACTCAAATAAATGTGATTTCTTGATTTAAATTATATACTCATTAGTAAAAAGATATTCCAAATAATTACTTTTATTAAAGTACCAACTTTGTATTAATAAAAATAGTTAAAATTTTATAAACTTATTATTTACTACCACTACTCTAAATACTTGACACAATTCATATTCATAATAAGCTTTGAGTTATGGACACTATAATTAGCTCTGTTTTACAGATGTGAAGACCTGCAAAAACAGAATGTTCAGGTAATTTATCCAAGATGAAGCAATTAAAATATGAGAGAGACAGAATTCAAATTCAGTTTGCCTATAATAGTCTGCAATATTTACCCATATATTGTAAATTATCAAAATGTTTCCATCATAAAAATATATTTTTGACCTTCATTGTGATAATTGCTTTTTGCAATTTCATCTATATAATTAAATGTGTTTATGTTATCCTAGGTTATGAGTGATTTACATCTTTACAGCAACCCCAAATTACATAAGAAATTTTTCTTAAAGTAAATTCTTCTTTAAGTAAATTTTTCTTTAAGGAGACCTATGCTTCGCAAGCAGGGAGTAATGTGGCAGCATCTGCAGTGTCGTGACCTCTGGCTGGGCCCTGTGATGCTGGGTCAGGAAAATTCAAAGCAAATGATGACAATTAAGGCTGTTACCAGCAAGATACTGCTTAAAGTGTCATCTAAAGAGTTGTCATTTGTATTTCTATTGATGTGAAGAGATTTTACTGTTTTTTGTTGTTGTTTAGTTGAAGCTATATTTTTAATCCTTCCATAAAATGAAGATTTAAGTATTACCCGGATAATGAAAATGTTACAAATATGTAAGTGGTTTCTAGTGAACATTTTTCTGTTTAACATATAACATTAGAGCTCATTCATATATTAAGTACGTAAGAGTGTGTGTGTTTTGTAATTATACCACAATAAAAGGTAAAGATCTATCTATCTGATATACAATATATATCATACAAAATGATATATACATATGATATATATGTTGCAAAAATATTAGCAATACAAAAAGAACATTTCATCTTCCATAGAACTGTCAAGGAAGACACCTCAAAAGAGATGAAACTTTCTGTTATATCTTGTAATTCACTGAATGGAGAATTTGGGAGAAAGTGGAACAGGTAGAAAACACAAGAAAAGGATTTGGGTTTTGAAGTTGATGGCAATAAAGGAAATGGAAATAGTTCAAGGAGAATTAAATAGAAATGGTGCTTGCAGTGGTGAGAGGGGTCAGGGAAACAGGAGGAGGATAGGAAGGAAATAAGAGGATGAGAAGGTGTTCCAGTTTACATTTAAGGAAAACCTAGACAGAGCTAAGGACTTGTCTAGAAAACAAAACTAGCTTTGTTTCCTACCCCATATTAAATATATACTTCCCATTACTGCATGGAGATCCAAAATACTGTATTACAAACATCATTTTTACTTTGTTGTCACACAAATTCTTCTGTTTTTAAAAATAAAGATTTGAGGTAAACATTTGAAAACCTAGACATTTTTATTGATTACTGAAATAGTGTAGGAACAATGTAATTAAAGAATTGTCTAGTGTCTTTTTGTGATGAGATGGAAAAGAAATTAAATTTATAGAGCCATTCTCCCTCTGGGGAATTAAGAAAATCATTCAACTTTTAAACAAGAAAATAATTTCTTCAGTCCTATGTCACTCCTGTAATTACTAAAGCTAAATAAATATTGGATGGAGGATTGGGGTTGCAGGCTCCATCTCTTTGCTGGAATTAGAAATGTATTAACTATAGGTGTGGAGTGGCTTTAAGTTGTGCTTAAGAAGTAAAATACTGTTCAATGTGGACCCTAATATAAAATTACTACCATATAATAAAAGATCAGAATACCTTTGAGGAAAATTATCATGAAGAAAAGAAAAGAAATTTCACAAGCAGAAAACTAAATCCCTATGGGAAATAAGATTATTTTAAAGCTAGAGTCATAGAACATACAAAAATAAAATACTGTTAAGAGAAACAAAAATCAACAACCACAAAATAACAAATGGATGTCTATGAGGTTAAAATTTAGTTGCAAATTTTAGAAAAAAAGCAAATAATTTAAATGCATGATTGAAGACTTTTTTAGTGAACCAAATGTTAAATAGCATCAAGTAACTCTTAAGATGTAATTACAAAAAGCAACCAAAAATGGAATCGAAAGTAGATGCAAAAGTTCTAAAAGAAATGACTTAAAATGAGAATAGAGCAAAAGTAAGAAATAATAAAACAAATGTAATATCCCAGAAATGACAAAAATATTACTTTTATGACTGAACAAGCTCACTGAATGTTACACAGAATTAATTAGTCATGTTATAGTGAAATTTCAGAACATCTTGGATTAAAAAAATATAAGACACTTTTGAGAAAAAGAAATCATCTATCTAGAAGAGAATAATGTTCATTCTTATCAGTAAATATAGTAGAGAAATTAATAAAGCAGTGCTTAAAATTCTGAAAAATTACTTTAAAATTCTAATTCTGTACTCTAATCAATTAGTATTCAACAGTTTTGCTATTAGCAAATTACTTTTAGATGTAAAAGGACTTATAGTTTTGCCTCAACAAATACTTTCAGCAAGAATTACCTAAAGTTTATTCTAGTAAAACAAAACATCAATGCAAGAGAAAAGAACTTAAGACACAAAATGAAATGCTAAGCAAACAACCCATAAAATAAATTATTTTCCACTTTAAACATAATATCATGAAATGTAAAGCATTTATTGAGAAATCATTCTGAAAATCTAGGGGAACAAATGCAAAACATTAGGAACTGCAAGAGGTGCCCTGAAACTGACAAGTTACAGTAAAGTTGGAAAGAGCAGATATTCTGAATAAACTATAGTTTTTAAGTAGAAATTATGAATTAGAAATAAAAGCTATAGTTTACTGAGTGCTTATCATGTGATTTTTCGTGTCTTTTTGATGTATTAAGCCATTTATGCCTAACATTTTAAAGTCTGTTTGATACTGCCTTTTATTTTGGAGGATTTTAAATAACAAACAAGAAGAGCAAGTTGTTATGGGTCACAGTTTATGAATGTCAGAGCCAGGATTAACACACAAAACATCAAAATCAAGAGACAAACTTATCCACCACCATGATATGTACTGTTTCCGAGGTAGAAATGGTAAGATCATAGACAATGAAATATCCGAATATTGAGGAACAGATAGATAATAGAGAATCCCCCAACAGATAAGAAGATAAGGAGGAACTGAAATAATAATACAGTACTAATAAATTGCTGGAGGATGAAGATCTATATACCTGCAAAGAAGCCAAAGATTTCTTAATGAAACCAATATCAGAGTGGAAAACTCTGAAAGTTTAAAGCAGTTTTAGAGAAAATAATTTTTTCTCCTTAATATTTAGTTATACATATGTATAACTGTGTATATGTGTTCTATAGATCAATGATAAAGAAAAACGTCAAAAGTTAAAGAAAATATATTTTAAATTTTAGATCTATGATATCAGTAACATTATTTTAGGGTGAGAATTTATCATATTACTAAAAACAAGAGGCATTACAAATTCAACATTTAGACGTAAGGTAAATATTTTTTAGAAAAAAATGATAACAAATTTAAAACAGGAAAAGTAACAGTTTCTATTCTGGACTATAGAAAAGTCAGTAATTCAATTTTAATATCTGAATTTAACAAGAAATTAAATATTTGATTTCTGAAGGAGTATAATCAATAATCCCAACTGTATTCTGAACCTCTCCTTAGCAGCCTGTGGATAAACACTCCCAGGGCTCCAAAACATTGTGTAAAATTTTGACTGCAAGATTGGTCAGGTGTTGTTTATGAAATAATCACAAGGAGAGGATAAGTCATCCAGAAGTGTCTTGCCAACATTATTGAAAGCTATGGATTGGATATTGAAATTTAAAAGTTATGTAGGAGTACAAAGGACCTAGAAAAGTAAAAAATAAAAGTGTTGGAAGATGTTTAGTACCTAATTTTAAGACTTCTTCTAAAGCTACAGTAATCAAGGCAGTGTTGGTGTAAGGAAAGACATAGATCATTGGAATAAAACAGAGAATCTAGAAATAAAAACACACATATATGGTCCACTGAGTTTTCAAAGATTATTTAACATTAGCATTTTATAGAATATAAACTCAATTCAAGAGCCGAGGAAGAGATAGTGTTTTCAGCAAATGGCACTAGAACACCTGCTATCTGTATATAAAAAATTAACCTCAACCCTTTTTTTCCATACATGAAAATAACTTCAAGGTATCTATGAACCTAAATATGAAAGCCTAAAAGTATAAAACTTTAAGAAGAAATTATTAGGGAAAATGCTTATGAATTCAGGATAGGCAAGAACTACCTAGGATACAAAAGACATGATGTATAAAAGAAAAAAATTGATAAATGAGATTCCATCAAAATTTAGAACTTTAAATGATATTATTAAGACAATGAAAAGTAGTCCTTAAACAGACCATATTTACAATGCATATAACCTATGAGCAGAATATATAAAGAATTCTTAGAGCTCATTAATAGACAAACCAATTAAAATGTAGACATAAGAAGAGGATAAATAGCCAGTGCAGCACAAGGAAAGGTGTGCAACTCTAGAATCAGAAAAATACTAATCAGTACAATAATAAGATTGAATTATACACTTATTAGGGAGATGAAGTTAAAAGTTTTAAAAGCCTTGTCATGACTTTTTCTTTTTGTTGGATCCTCCCCCTTTGCGTTTAATTTGTCACACCCAATGGATTCATTCTTCTGGGTTTCCTGGGGTTGTGATCCTCATTGTTTTTTCCTAGGGTATTGTCTAAATTTTTTTGGAGTGCTGCTTTGATATTCATGAAGTTCCTGAGGTGCTCTTTATCATCAAAGTATCTTATTTCTCCATCAATTTTGAAAGATAGTTTTGCAGGGTACAACAATCTGGGTTGGAGGCTGTTTTCCTGTAGGGCTTGAAATACATCACTCCAAGCTCTTCTTGCCTTGAGGGTTTGCATTGAGAAGTCTGCTGTGATTCTGATGGGCTTTCCTTTGTATGTGATTTGTTTCTTTTCTCTCACTGTTTGTAGAATTTTGTTCTTCTGTTGGATTTCTGGAATCCTAACTATTATATGCCTATGTGTAGGGTTTTTTTTTGATTAAGGCTAGCTGGAGTCCTATATGCCTCACATATCTGTATGTCAAGTTCTTTTCCCCTCCTTCGGAAGTTTTCTGCCAACACTTCTGTGAACAGTTTTTTTATGTCATTTGCACTCTCTCCTCTTTCTTCATTGATTCCAATCAGTCTCATGTTATTCTTCTTTGCATCATCTAGCAGCTGCTGGATAGATATCTCATGGTCCCTTACAATTTTAAAGCAATTTTTCTTTTCCTGGTCACTAACTGCAATGTTTTCTTCTATATCTGAAATTCTACCCTCATATTCATTCATCCTGCTGCACAGACTTTTGATGGAGTTTTTAATCTCCTGGAAATCTGTTTGCATCTGTTTTATGGATTCTATTTGTTTCCTATGTTGGGATTCCATCATGTTCCTCAGATCCTCTATTTTTTTTAACTGTGTCCTCTCTAGATTTATTAATCATGTCTTGCACCATGAGCAAAATCTTTGCTGTTATCTGAGTAATTATTTCTGATTTCATTTTTCCAGATCCTCTTTTGTTGCCAGTTCAGAGAGTCCAGGTAGTTGAGTAACAGATTGTTCCATCTCCTTTCCCTTGGGGTTGCTGTAGGTGATCCAGAAGTCTGTTTTTGAGGCTTGTTTACATGTCTTCTCATTTCCATGGGGCGGATGCTTCTGGCACCCACGTGGCTCACCTTCTCTGCCCTAGGAGCTTGGGATGGTGGCAGGGGAGCCAGTGCTGGAACCTGCTCAACTTCTCTGCCCTAGGAGCCTGGGATGGCAGTGGGGGAGCCTCCTTCTGTGTGCTGGGACCAGCTCACCTTCTCTGGCCTAGGAACCTATGCTTCTTTTTTCTGCTGTTCCAGTTGTATTATTCTATAACAAACAAGTAATCATAAGTAAAACATTTTCCTGAGTTCTATGAACTGTTCTAGAAAATTAGTAAACCAGGGAAGGGTTCAAGAAAACTTCTGATTGATAGCCAGTTGATCAGGAGTACAGGAAATAATTTAGATTCACAATTTCTGTCAAAACTGGCAACAATATTGTGTATTAAGAGCTTAACCTATAAGATCTGATGCTTTCTCCAGACAAGTAGTGTCAGAATTGAGTAAAATTATAGATACCTGTTCAGTGTTCACTGAGAAGTAGAGATTTGATGATAGTGGTGATGGTAGACTCACATATTTAATGACAAGAAGTATGAGAATATAGAAGAAAAACAAATTTTTTTCTATAAAATTATGTAGAACTTTTATGATTAAAAATATTTACTGTGATGCACAGAAGATTTAAGTAATATTATACCCTTTGTTATTGACCAAAAGAATCAATGTAATAGGCAATTCACTCTATGTTAAATCTTTAATATCAATGAAATTCAATTAAAATATAGAAAATTATCATAAAGATAATAGATTGAGAATTAATATTAACAAATCTATGACAAATAATAGCTGGAAAAAATTGTAGGAGAGCAATGGAGAAGAGTTTTACCCTAGTAAATCTTAAGATTTATCACAAAAAGGCCTGGGGATTTAGCTCAGTGGTTCCACCACCTCCCTCGCATGCACAGGATCCTGAGTTCAATCTTCATTAACAACAACAAAAAAAGATTTATCACAAAAATATGGAAATTTTAAAGTGTTGAAAAGGAAATCAAGTATCAAATCTCATAATACATGGACACATGATGGACTATGCGAGCAACATCACAAATTGGAAGTCATAAGTTTTAAAATGTTTGTAGAATTCATTATGAAAAATAAAAATGTGGATACCTACTTCATAGCATATATAATCATATGTCCAAGGAACAATAAGTGAAAATCCTTGTAACTTCAAATTAAAATGAAGGAGTGGAATTTTTCATGACATTGGTTGGTAGAAAGATTTCTTAAACAAAACAAAAACCCATAAAATGAGATGTTTTAGCATTGATTTCTTTAAAAATAAAATTTTAAACTTGATGATGCAAGTGTTCTTAAATTGTAGTTGAATGGGAACATTTAAATGAATTATTTACCTTGAGTAAATATTAAGCTTGTCTCATATGAGCTGAAGATAGGCATAGTCCTTTACACCCACATGTATGCACACACACACACCCCACACATACACATTTCAGAGAAATTTAAATTATTTCTCTAATACAAAAAGTTACATGTCCAAGAAGTTTTACAGCACTCCAATTTATAGTAGCAAAAAATTAAAAGCAAGCTATATGATCATTGACTTCAATTTGTAATGGTTAAATTAATGAACTAAAACTACAATTTCATTCTTGTAATCCCAGAACGTTAGAAGGCTAAGGGAGGAGGATCACAAATTTGAGACTAGCCTGGGTAATTTAGGAATTTATTGATACCCTATCCCCCCAAAATATTTAGGAATGCAATTTCATGTGGAGGCTCTGCATTAAATCCTTAGTACTGCAAAAAAAGTACTATATATATATATATTCACACATATATTTATCATAAATGGAAGATATATATTATGTATAGATTATATGCAAAATATAATCTATTATATATGACATGTATATTATATATATTTTAGATTATCCCTAAGATTATAATATATAACATGTCACATATAATGTATATCACATGTAATTTAATAACATTATGTGCAATATATTATAGATTATATAGATAATAGAATGCATATATATATAATTTTGTGGCTAGCTGTGTTATGGAACACCAATATTCACAGGTTGCCCCCATCTCTTATAGTTAGAAGGACCATATGTTATGTTTCAAGTAATAGAACATGAAAAGAAATGTCATAGGTGACTTCTTGGCCAGAATGCTTAAACATCTAGTACACTTTCCCTTATTTTCATTTTGCTTCCAATTCTATGAAGTAGTAGGGAAGGAATTTAAGAGAAGGGCCATATGATGGGAAAAACTCAGATCCCCTAAGAACTGCAGAATACTCAGGATTTTGTGTGAGTAAAAAACATTGAACCTTACATAAAGAAGAAGTACACTTTTATGTAATAAGTTAATAATATAGAATAATGTATAAACATAACATCTCAAAAGCTTAATATTAACATAAAAGAATTTGCATAATAATACTGTATATAAAATATTGAAATATAGGAAATATTGTTACATGTTATTTATTTTGTGTAAGTATGTATTATAGCTTGTATCTAGATGTTATCGCAAAGCTTCAAGTGGTCATAGGTGAGACATTTCAGAGGTGGCTGGATCTATGGTGTGTGATGCTGGGATCAAAGATGTAATGCTGGGATTGATTCATGGTGCAATGCTAGGATTAAAGCTACCCCACCCTGGATGTGAATGCTACCTTCCCTAAGGGTGGGTAGCATGGATAAAATATAAGAGGCAGAAAGAGGGGTATTGCCTATAGCTTGCTGCTTACTGTATTGCTGCCTTCTGCCTTCCATAAACTGTTTCTCCTCTGTGACGCTCCTGTGCCATGTCACATTGCCCTGGAGCCAGGCATCTATGAACTGAAATCTCTACAAACTGAGCTAAATAAACATTTCCTCCTTTAACCTTTGGTGTGGGGCATTTGTCTCAGGAGTGAGAAAAGTAACTAAAACAGTACCTAATAATAATATATAAATAAATTCCATATCATGATTGCTTTTAAAGATGGTAGAGTTGTGGTAGAGTACTCAGGTAACTTCAACTGAATTTGTAGCATATTATTTATTTTAAATTCTGAGTCAATATTTGACAAAATGTTAAAATTTAATAGTCTTGAGGGGATGTTTATTACTACATTCTCTGCTGTGAGCTCCCCCTCAACCTCTGCATTTTGAAATATTTTAAAAAATCAACTTTTGGGTGGAGGGGTGAAGGGTGCACAGTAATGAGGAAAAAATAAGAACCAAGATATATCATGTACAGGTACAAGCACCCAATGATAAATGTAAATGTATTGTATACCTAAAATGTACCAATAAAAGAATTTAAGCAAAAAAAAATCAACTTTTAATTACTAGAGGGTTTTATACGGATGTCTATCCAGTATGAATAGCCAATGGGACAATTTGTACCTTTCCATTTATCAAACATGTAAATTTGAATTTAGGCACCAATCTTAAAACTTGCAAAAGGAAACCACTTTTCTTTCTTTAACAAGAAAATGTACTTTACTTAGAGAGTATAAACATGTGAGCCATCCCAGTGATGGAGCAGTCTGAAAAGCACAATTGCAGAGTATCTGGGTTTAGTCAAACTCATAGCATCCCCCTACACAAACATACACAAAAATTACTGGCATGCTTTAACCATGGAATGCTTTCACACACAGGTGTGTGTTGTGTGTGTTTTGTGTGTTTGGGGGAGTGTCTACAACTCATTTTCCTGGGACCAGTCTGACCACTATGTCTGGTATTTCTGTTTCCCAGTCAGGCCTTGTCACTGGGCCTTACTTTATAACATGTTTTCACTCATTCCTGCATGTAGATTTTATCCTCAGGCCAGGGGTACTGAAGGTAGAAGTCCTTGGCTGAGAGTGAGTTCATCTTGCCTCGAATTTTCCTTAGAAGCTGGCACCCAGACAGTTCACAGTGGGCTCAGGGCCTACTGCAATTCTGCCATCCTTGTGCCAGGTTACAGGCCCAGGCCCAGATCACACCTCTGGGTTTATTACTACAGTACCAGTGGTAAGAAGAGGCCTCTGGCCAAACCAGGAAGTATTTGAAGTTTGTCTCTGGGTTTGTAACTCCTCTTTGGCTCTAACTTTTCTCACTCAAGTACATTTCTTCTCATCTTTTAGGTACCTTGATCTTTGAGCTCCACCTACCATCAAAACTGCAAATCATCTAATGCCCTCATTTTCACTTTGACTAAAACGTATTCACACCAGTGTGTTAACTCCCTAATGTTTTAACACTTTTAAGCTTTACCTCTAGATGTAGAAAGACTTTTTCCATTAGTGGCAAAGAGTCAAAAGAAAAAATATATAGAACTGTCAAGTTAAAAAAAAATCAAATGTGTTAGTTATTAATATAGCTAATACTTTTTTAGTATTTGATATGTTTCAGGCACTCTTAAAATTCCTTTAACATGTATTAACACATACAATCCTTGTTAACAATGCTATAAATAGACACTTATCACTGTCCTTATTTTGTAAATGATAACACTGATCCCCAGATGCCCAGAGTGGTGAAGCCATGCTCCAACTAAGAAGTATGGAAGTCAGAGTCAGTATACGTAAAAGTTAACACCATTCCAATTTTGCAGATTTGAACATTTTTACATAAGAATATGTATATACAAGTGATATAATTTCACAACAAATGGTATCAAGAAAATGTGAGAATATTTCAGTTCATCATATCTATTTAAGGTAACAAAAGCAAGCTCTGAATTATTTACCATATTTTCTTCATTAGTATACAACCCAATAAACACTGTCCGATTACTGAAAGAACACAGGAGTAGGTGACAAGAGACCATTCTACTTGTCATTGACTGAATGTCGTCTTTGTTTTTTGGGGTTTTTTTTGTTTTTTTTCTTACTTAACCTCTGAAAAGTCTGATGTACTCATGGGTAAATTAAAGACAGGGGGCAGGAAACTTAGGTAATTTTAAATGTTCTTTCTGCTGTAACATTCAGTGAAAGGTTCTGGTTAATTATATGGTTGCATATGTTATTACAGTTGGTTGCTCAGGTCATGTGATTAACTAATCATATTTTAAATATTAAAAAAGGGGGAAAAGGGACTTTCTCCCGATCACTTTTGAACCTTTATTCAGCTGTGTGTGAACCAATTTCTGAGCTATATATCTATTGACCAGTCATTACTCTTAGCCATTCTTTGCTGTTGATTTAGTTCTGAAAACAGTGGTGTGCTATTAAGATGTGAGACAGCTTGAGTCCATTAGAAAGGGCTAAGGATAGCCAAAGTGACAGTAATAAAGGGCAAAATACTAGAAGGCACTGGGAAGTGAAAGTGGGCTTTGAACCACACATGGAAAGAAAAAGAAACTCAGATACTGAGTGGGGAACATGGACACAGGGAGGGTGTCCAAGCAACAAACTGGTCTCAATAAAGGCAATACCAAGTGTCCAAGTTCTAACATCAAGAAGAGGGTACACATCTGTGGTTGGGTTGTAGCTCAGTGCTTGACTAGTAAATGCAAGACCCTAGGTTCAATTCATAAGAAAAAGAGTGTCCAAACAGATGATCAGGGCACATCCTCGTGGAGGCTGAAGACCAAGCAGGCAAGCTTAAAGCAGGCAAGGAGTTAAAGATCCAAAGATCCAAAATGACATATGAAGAGTTGTGCTGGTAACTTTAAGCCAGGAGCAGCACTTACAATTTCAGGGATTCCACTGCCTTGTCAAGAATGACTAGAATAGGATCCTGGTTCAAATCTAGGTTTCAAATGAAAGACTGAGTCTTAGGGAATACAGTGGAACTGAGGACCAAATTCAGAATTAGATAAACTGCAAAGGTAAACTTGAGGGAGCTGCCTTAAAAGACTTGTGCTTCAGATAGTCTTACAAATTAGGAACTTTTAACTTCATCATTATTTCCAGACAGAAGCCTTTTTTATTCTAATTCATCATATCAGAGACCAGCAACAATCCGTTTCTGTTGCAGTCATTATGACAGAGATGGAGGTATAAGTTTGATCCTTGTGAGGTTAATGGAAAAAACCGTGGTTGTAGTTTTTGTGGCATTGCTGCATTACTTACTAAAAAGAAAATAAGACCACCTTACCACTTGCTGAGAAAGCTTTCTTGAGTATGCACTGAAGCTAAGACTTGCTGGAATCTGTACCAGAAAGGCTAAATTATCCAGAGGTAAACAAAAGCCTGCTTAAAATGTCAGCTGTGACACTTGTATTTTTAACTAATTTGCAAGAGCTTGAGCAGCCCAATCAAATGTCTTGTTTTGTGAACCGTAACTCTACTGAATGTAGATGAAACCACCAGTGGCTTACCATCACACCATTCTTGGTTTTCACTTTCTTTCTAGTCCAGCCTATAGATTTTTCATGGTCACTATATCAACCACTCTCTGACAAATACTTGATATTTTTGACTCACTTGTCCTCATCCAGTGGACCATCTCTGACATACTCTAAGTTGTATCACCTCAATCAATTATCTGCTCCACTCTGTCAAATTCCAGAACACCTTTGGAGGATGTCCACAGTTACATGAATTGGCATGCTTACTAACATATGACCTTTGATATCATCTGCCCCACAGGGGCCTCTTGCCAACTGTCTTGATCATGGGTTCTCTAATTAGAGTCATTAATTGTCATGTTCTGTTTTTTTCTTAAAAAATAAAAATTGACTTTAACACAGACTTGTTAGGCTTAGTAGATGGTGTTGATTAATAGTGTTGAATGCATTCATATAAGATGTTATTCACTAAAATTGTATTAATAAACCTGTTGGGTAAGTATACTGTAATGATGGTATTTTTAAAAATTTAACTATGAAGAGAACTATTTTATTTTTCTTCAAACGATAGTAAATATCAAAAGCTGATAAATTCACATTCCTTCTACTTTAACACAAGCTTTCTACTTATTTCTTTATAGGATACCCTCATCATTACACAGAACATTTTAATCATTTATAATTTTAAATGTATATTTTTACCCAGAATATTGTTTTGAATTTGACCCTAGGACCTTCTTAACTGTCTTGTAGTTATCTTTAATTTCGTTTCCTCAAAATCCCTGTGTTCTATATTTAAATGAACCACTGCATCTTCCCATCCTGCTAATAGCATCTAACTAAGAACAAAACATGGGAGTCATTTCTTATCAAAAATACTAACCCTTGGGCCGGGGATTTAGCTCAGTGGTTCTGCCGCCTGCCCTGCAACTGCAAGGACCTGAGTTCGATCCCCGGTACCAAAAGAAAAAAAAAAATACTAACCCTGTCTCTCTTGATACTTAAATAGTTCTCTAATCTTTCCACTTATTGCCCTCTCCATGGCCACCATTCTGGTTCAGGCAACCACCCTCACCTGCTGCACCATAAGGATGAACTGGACTATGATCCTCTACATTTTTTCTCCAAAACATTCCTTGCTGAGTCTCACTATCTTCACCTCTTTATGACAGCAGCAATGAGAATGACCTTTCAGATAAGCAAACTTGACTGTATTGCATAATAATACCAAGTGCTATTAGGATAAAATATCTTTGTAATAGTAAACTTTAAGTCTCCTTGTGACCTTGATCCCTCTTATTTCTCTGGTCTCTTGTTTCAATTTTTCTCCATTGCCTAGAAGAGTTTTCTGGTAGTCTCTTTGCTATTGACTCCAACCTTAACTTCATAGTGTTTAAAGAACATGTTTGGATGGTTTCAATCTCTTAACATTTGTTCAGGTTGCTCTGCACCCCAGCATGTAACCAATTTGGGGTAATGATCCACATTATTTGAAAAGAATATATACTCTATAGTTATTAGATGCAACATTCCCTCCATGTCAATACTGCTGAGTTTGTTAACAGTGCTGTCAAGTTTTTCTGCAAGTTTACAACATTTTTCATCAATTTGTCCCACTGGTTACTGAGAGAGGTATGTTAAAATCTCCTTCTATATTCCAGATCTGAATTTTATCAGTCCCATGGTTTAATGTGACCCCCCAAACTTTCATGTGTTGGAAGCTTGATTCCTATTTTGGGAGTGTAGAGCTGGTATGGGACCTTTAAAAGATAGAATTTAAAGGGCAGTCTTAAGTCAATTGAGAGCACATATTTGGAGGAGGTTGTGGAATTCAGTCTGTCTGGCTTCCTGTTTGGTGATATCTTCTTTCTATACAACCTCCCACTATTGCCATCTGCCAAGAGGTAACAGAGCTAAAGGGATCCTTCACCAGCACTTGAATCATGATGTTTGGAGTTTTAGCCTCTAAAACTGTTAGATGAATAAACTATTTTGTTTACAAATTTAGTCTGTGTCAGGTAACAAAAATAGACTTACATAACCAGTAACCATTAATGTTTTTTAAAAGCCATAAATTGAGGTAGGGACAAATGCAAAATTATTGTATCTAGTCTATATCTTTATCAATATGAAACATTTTTCTTATCTCTAATAAAGCTTCTTTTTTTTCCATTAAGTTTATTGGTACATTTTAGGTATAAAATACAGTTACACTCATCATTAGAATCTTGTACCTTTATATGATGTATCTTGGTTCTTATTTTTTCCCCTTCCTCTGCCCTCCCTTCACCCCTCCACCCTTTCCTATTTGCAAAGACTTTTTTGCTTCCATTTTTTTCCTTTCTCATATATTTTCTTTTCCCTTCTTTCCTTTCCCCTACCCCTCCCACTTCCCTACTCCTTTAGACCTTTTCTTCCCATTACACAATACGTTATACATTGTTTAATTACAATATCAAAATTTAGAGGACATTATCACAGATTTTACAGAATTTTAAAGGATATAGACAGCATATTACAAAAAATCTTTCTTGGAAAAAATTTGACAACTTCTAAGAAGTACTTTGGAAGACAAATTAATGAAACTGACTCCGGAGGAAATATAAAATTTGAATAGCACATATTAAAGAAAGTATATTCCTAGCTTGAAAACCTACCTATATGACAAAAACAGGCTCATATACATTTTAAATGATAAATTATATCAAACATTTAGGGCAGAAAACAAAGGAACATTTCCCCCCTGATTTTAGAAAATCAACATTGTGCTAATCCTAAAACTGAATAAAGATAATAGAAGAAAAAAGGATGAACGTAGACAGAAATTTGTTTAACAAAACAAACTATTAGAAGTCAGATCTGGCAGTATGTAGAAAGTGGTTTTATTATAGGGATGGCAGTGTTGGTTCAGCATTGGAATATCCACCCCCAAAAGTCATCATTTTAACGGAGGAAAGGAAATAGCCATATGAACCTGTCACTAGTTGGAGAAAAAGTATCAAACTAACTTCTATAGCTGTTCATGGTAAAAGCTATCAGGAGACTAGAAGTAGAACAGAACCTTCTCAACAGATTAAAGACATGTACTTCATACTTCCAGCAAAAAACCCTTATATGAATGGAGAAGATACACTGCTTTCTACCTAAGGTGGGGAACAAGGGCAGATAGGCCTACTCTTCATCTGTCCATTAAACTTTGAAACGTAGGCCTAAACCATAATAGTCTGGCAATAAAAAGAAACAATTAGCATAGGATTGGTAAGGTAGAAGTAAAATCTTTATATGTTGATGAAATGATCATCTACAGAGAAAATACTAAGAAATCCCTCAGAGCCCCTAGAAACTGTATTTGAATTTAGCAGGATTAGAAAACACAAAGTATATGTAAAAATTCAGGTCTATGTATACTTGCTATAAATGAAGAATTAGATATTGAAATTTAAAAGTTATGTAGGAGTACAAAGGGCCTAGAAAAGTAAAAAGAAAATAATAACAGTGTTGGAAGACATTTATTACCTCATTTAAAAACTTCCTCTAAAGCTACAGTAATCAAGGCAATGTTGCTGTAAGGAAAGACATATGGATCACTGAAATAAAACAGAGAATCTAGAAATAGAAACACACATATATGGTCCACTGAGTTTTGAAAGATTATTTAACATTAACATTTTATAGACCATAAACTCAACTCAAGAGCAGAGGAAAAGATAGTGTTTTTAGCAAATGGTACTAGAACACCTGTTATCCGTATATAAAAAATTAACCTCAACCATTTATTTTCATACATAAAAATAACTTGAAAGGATCTGTGAACCTAAATATGAAAGTCTAAAACTATAAAACTTTGAGAAGAAATTATGGGGGAAAATGTTCATGAATTTAGGGTAGGCAAGAATTTCCTAGGATATAAGAAACAGGATGTATAAAAGAAAAAATTGATAAATGAGATTCCATCAAAATTTAGAACTTTAAATGATATTGTTAAGAAAATGAAAAGTGGTCCGTAAACAGACCATATTTATAATACATATAACCTATGACCAGAATATATAAAGAACACTTACAGCTCATTCATAGACAACCCAATTAAAAAGTAGATGCAAGAAGATGATGAATAGCCAGTATAGCACAAGGAAAGATCTGCAACACTGGAATCAGAAAAATACTAATCAGTACAATGACAAGATCATATTATACACTCATTAAGGAGATGAAATTAAAAATTTTAAAAGAAAAAATGTCAGCTTAGGTGTGAACCATTTAGAACTTTCTAATACTGCTAATGTGGATTTAAAATAATAAAACCATTTTGGAAAACAATACAGAAAGTTCTTGTATTACTGTTAAGAACCAACAGTTCTGTTCTTAAGTTTTACTTGAGAGGAATGAAAACACTTGTTCACAATAGATTTGTATATACAAGTTGGCTATTCCTTATCTGAAATTCTTGGGACCAGAAGTGTTTCAGATTTTGGTTTGAAATCCACTTGATTTTCAAAGAGGATAGCTACTCCTGCTTTTTTTCGGGTTCCTATCACAGGGAATATTGTTTTTCACACTTTAACTTTCTGTTTGAGATTCTTTTTGAGTTAAGTGTGTTTCTTGTATGCAGCACATTGTTGGATCTTGCTTCTTGACCTATTCTGCCAGTCTATTTCTTTTGATTGGTGAATTGAGACCATTAACATTGATGGTTATAACTGATACGTATTGACTTATCATTGTCATGACCTTTTCTTTTTGCTTGATCCTCCCCCTTTACTTTTAATTTCTTGTTGTGCTACATGGATTCATTCTGCTGTGCATCCTGGGGTTGTGATCATCATTGTCTTTTCCTAGGATATTATCTAAAATTTTTTGGAGTGTTGGTTTGGTATTCATGAGGTTCCTAAGGTGCTCTTTGTCATGAAAGTATCTTATTTCACCATCAATTTTGAAAGATAATTTTGCAGGGCGCATCAATCTGGGTTTGAGGCTGTTTTCCTTAAGGTCTTGAAATACATCACTCCAAACTCTTCTTGCCTTGAGGGTTTGCATTGAGAAGTCTGCTGTGATTCTGATGGGCTTTCCTTTGTATGTGATTTGTTTCTTTTCTCTAACTGCTTGTAGAACTTTTTTCTTCTGTTGGGTTTCTGGAATTTTAACAATTATATGCCTATGTGTAGATTTTTTTTTTGATAAAGTCTATTTGGAGTCCCATATGCCTCACTTATCTTTATGTCAAGTTCTTTTCCCCTCCTTGGGAAGTTTTCTGCCATCACTTCTTTGAAGAGTTTTTTTTTATGTCATCTGCACTCTCTCCTGTTTCTTCCTTGACTCCAGTCAACCTTATGTTATTTTTCTTTGCATTGTCTAGCAGTTGCTGGATTGATTTCTCATGGTCCTTAAAATTTTAAAGGAATTTTTCTTTTCCTGGTCACTAATTGCAATCTTATCTTCTATGTCTGAAATTCTGTCCTCACATTGGCACATTCTGTTGCAAAAGCTTTTAATCTCGTGGAGTTTTTAATCTCCTGGAAATCTGTTTGTATCTGTTTTATGTATTCCATTTGTTTCCTATGTTGGGATACCATCATGTTCCTCGGTTCCTCTATTTATTTACCTGTGTCCTCTCTAGATTTATTAATAATGTCTTGCATTATGGGTACAATCTCTGCTATTATCTGAGAAATTATTTCTGATTTCATTTTTTCTAGATCCTCTTTTGTTGCCAGTTCAGGGAGTCCACTTGGTTGAGTATCAGAGTGTTCCATCTTGTTTCCCTTAAGGGTTGCTTTAGGTTATCTGGAAGTCTGTTTTTGAGACTTGTTTACATGTCTTCTCATTTTGATGTGGCGGGGGGAGGCTGTGTTGCTGGCCCCCACGTGGCTCACCTCCTCTGTACTGAGGGGGGTGGTACGGTGGCCTGGAAGCCTCCTCCTGGGTGCTGGGAGTGGCTCACCTGCTCTGCACTGAGCTGAAGCTTCTTATAGACAAAATACTCATTGTCTGATATTCATATAGGAAGAATATGGTATGTACTTTACTTTAAAATTTTCTTTTTTTTTTTTTTTTTTTTTGGCACTGGGGATTGAACTCGGGTCCTTGCACTTGCACAGCAGGCGGTGAAACCACTGAGCTAAATCCCTGGCCCACTTTAAAATTTTCTGTATCCTTACACTTAAAGTGAATCCCTTTTGAAGGACATATATTTAAGCTTTGTTTTGTTGTTCAGTTTTGGAATCTTTATTGTTATTTTCATTATTTTTATATTTGTTGTATTATGGAAATATTGATATTAAATAAAATTAATGTAATAGTACTAAATTTTAACATCTTACTAAATATTCTATTTGCCCCACTTAATTCTTTGCTCATATTTGTCTTCAAATGTGGCAGAATTTTGTGTTTTGAGCAGAATCAAAAATACTGGAAAAACTTGCTCGCTATAGAATTTATGACCAACCTAGATGTCATGCTTGCAATGCTTGGCCTCTGTAATTCCTATTTTAGAAGTAGTTTGCCCACAAGATAATCACCGTATCATAATTCAACTCATTGTAATAAAGTGATGCAATTTGATTTTGGAGTGATTTTGGCTTCATGATTTGAGATATATTGTAGATACAAGAAATTACCAGGGTCATAAAAGTAAAGAGTTCCATCTTTATGATTTTTAGAGGTCAGTTTTTAGTATGTTTTCCATTTTTTGTTACTGCAAACTTTGTGGGGATATGCATTGTAGAGTAACTAAATAACATTAAAATATATTAAATACCTTTCCTAAGAGCCAGATTCTTTCAGAATAATATAATGAGGAGTCTATGCCTGAGAGTAAGACAGCTTTATAAAATTTCTGAAAGTCAATCTCAGTTGAAAATCAAAATGTATGGTTATAATTTGAACGTCAAGGAAAAGGATAGATACACTTTGTTCA
This sequence comes from Heterocephalus glaber, assembly GCF_053883595.1. Taxonomy (NCBI): domain Eukaryota; kingdom Metazoa; phylum Chordata; class Mammalia; order Rodentia; family Bathyergidae; genus Heterocephalus; species Heterocephalus glaber. The sequence continues at coordinate 39,460,294 of NW_028258325.1, read as the reverse complement.
GAAACTTGTTGGAAATCATTCAACTGAAGGTGATTCCATTCTCAGAGATTATCAAAATAAATCAGAAACAATAGCATCTGATTTTATTACGAAGAAACAAAAAAAGATCATTCCTTTATTAAACTTGAAAAAACATAATAATAAATGTGTCTCTGAGACAAAAACTTATAAGTAAAATAAATAAATACATACATATGTATACGCACACAAATACATAAAAACAAAAGGGAAGAAGAAAGAATTGTCATATTCATAGAAAAAAGTTAAAACACTGAACATCAGTTATAGATAAGCTGAAGTGGAGAGCAAATCAAATGTAGACATGATTTTGCTAGGCTCCATCAGTTGCAACTTGCCTTCTTCAGGATTTAGGTACAGTGATTTGATAGTCATTGAAGATATAAACTGGTTCCTAATTTTAGAAATCTTGCAAAAAAAAAAATAATAAAGTTCTCTGTGACTGAGGGGGAAAAAAGGTGTGATTTGAGCATATCAAAAACATCCTGCTTGGTCCAAATGTATACGTTTTAATAGTTAATGACACCAGAAATTATATCAGAGTCTATCATTTTTGCCAAAAATATTCATAATGATGTTTTCTTGCTTTTTGTACTCATAATCTTAGAATGTATACATTTTTATTTTCTTACAACTAATTCCTAGAAGTGGAATTCCCGAAAAAATTCAAGCACATTAAAAAGGTCTTAATTGTATTACTATATTTCCTTGTTAATGTGATCATTGGTTTCATAGCTTTCCTGTTAATATATGTAGTCAGGGTCAGGGATCCAACACAGTATAGGATTTAAATGCCTTCAAGGGCATTTCAGTTTATAGGCTCAAAGCTAAATTTCCTAAAACTAAGCTTTCTTCTAAGGGCAGCTAGAGATTAAACCAAAAGAATAAAAATACTAGTGGATGAACAGACAGAAAACAGGGATTCAAATCCAGGCACTGGCTATTAGTAACATAAACTTGGAATAGTCAGGGATTCTCTGTGAGCCTAAGTCTTGTACTTAAAATGATGTGGCAGAACTAGGTGATTTCTCTTGGTTCTGTTTGGCTTTGCAATTTTATAATGTCAGCGGGAAATGCGAAAGGTCATTTTAGACATTACTTTCTCCAAAATCTAATTCTGTCCTAGTCTCAGTGTCTGGGAAACCAGAAATATGAGTGGTTTCATAAATTTCCTAAATAATAATGAACTTCCTTCTGGACTCATTCCTTATAAAAATGTATAGTAAATGCTTAGAATTTGGGTCTCATTAGAATAAGTAAGGTATCATCCCTAGTACTTAGAAATTCACTGATCGACAAAAACCATTTTGCAAATGAGCAACAGGTAAGCAGCAAAGGTCTGTGTGGACAGATAACAACACCCTTACCTGATGGGCATAGATTTGTCAAGTAAGTTGCCATTTAAAATAAAATTTAAAGATATATAATGCTTGCCATGTAGATAAAATGGAACAGGTATTTCTGGGGCAAATGGCATGTGAAGATTCATGAATGACTAGATCTAGAAAGTGATACATGTAATTTATTACTAAAAGCAGAATAGTCCTATCTTTTTCTATTATAAAACAAAAGTGATTTGGAAGCATTAGGCTATTCATAAATCTTATTTACTAGACATTCAACTTTTGCCCATTATAAACTGTCTCTAATAAATGACTTTTTATACCGTACATTTTGTGGTAAGAAATATCCCCAAATCCTCCTTTGATTTTTATCCTCACGAATTTTTAATATTCACCAATAGTACCAAGCTTCATCTCTCTGTTCTTAAGTATGAGTCCCTTTAACTCTCTCTAAAAAATTATGGTTAATGTCACTCCACACAATAGCCACCAGATGGTAATGAAGAGCAGTCTGGCTCTTTAGTCTTCCGAGAACCAAATGAATCACTACTCTGTCGTGTTCAGCCTTCACGGGTTTGTGTGGAAAATTATTTCCAAACATTGTGCTGGTTTGACAATAGGCTAATATACATTTGTGATAGCTTAACTATTTAGTTTGTGTGAACCTGGATTGTATGACAGGTTCTGTACTGAAAATTTTAAAGTACAGAATAAGCCTTGAAAATGTCTGTCATTATGCTTTTCTTTAAAAGTCATTATATGAACATTTGAAAAACCAAAATATTTGTGTATAGAATTACTAGTGAAAATACATGCAACTTTCAGGCTAATTTAATATTTGTTTCTGATTATGAATTTTTTTTAAGTAGGGTCCCCTCTTACCACCAGTAAAAATAATAAAATAAAAATATCCAATACAAGTACATGTTATAAAAATGTAGACAATACATAAGAAATTCCATATCTTTACTTACTTTTCAGACTTATATAATTGTCAAATATGCTCCCTCACTATAGTTTTTCTCAAAGTTAATCATGTAAATGGTGGTATTTTTGCAAAAGCTTAGGCCCATTATTATTTTTAACAGAACTGTGGAAAAGTGTCTTATTATGAATGATTGTATTATGTAAAATCCATTTCTTCTGTCTGCTAGTGTTTTGTATTCTCCAAAATTTTGATAATTAAAATATATCATTTGTTTAATTAAATACTTAAAGGGACACAATTCAAATACAGTGATAAATGTATAATCTTAAAAATGTCTCATGTATCTGTAACATTTATAAGTGCTCACATATCAGGAGCCCTTAATTGTCTCACAAAACAACAGAGTATGGTATTATAAGTTTCTGTCTTCTATAAGAAATTTACATCGCATTTTGGAAAAATGCATTGGCATTTGAAAGGCAAGAAAAATTTTAACATGGAACTAACACATCAAAATTATACAAAAACCTAAATGATTTAATGGGCATTTAAACTTTATCCTCTTATCACTTGTTTTTGGATTCTCTAGAAAAATAAAACCAGGTGAATACAGGTTTATTATCTATATATATATTGAGGCTTTAAGAAATTTACTCACATAACCATAGAAGCTAACAAATCCAAAGTGTACAGGATTGGCTGGCAGGCTGAAACTCAGGAAAGAATCAGTACTGCCATTCAAGACCAAAGCCATCTGGTGACAGACTTTCCTTTTCTGGAGAATCCAGTTTGTCTTTCAAGCCACACAACTGATTGAATGAGGCATACCATATTATGAAAGATAATCTACTTTATTCAAAGGCTCCTGATTTAAATATTAATTTTATCATAAAAGTATTTTCACAGAAATATCCAGAATAATTTTTTACTAAATATCTACATATTGTGGCCTACCTAAGATGTCACAAAATTAACCATTACACCATTTTTATAAAATACAATTTAAATTTTCTACAAAATAATTTAGGCATATATAAAAATACACATAGCAGATAGTCTTCAAAGATGGTCACCCAATCTCCTAATATTCACATCTTTTGCATCCCCTTTGTACAGATTAGATTTGATTCTCTATCTTGCTTTGACCAACAGTATGATACTCTATGACTTTCAAGGTGTGGTTTAAAAAGTCTTCACCCTAAGCCTAACTCAGGAATTGTTTACTTTGGGGAAGACAGTGGACAATTAAAAAGTCTCACTTCTTCCATATTTGTGTCACATTAGTATCATGTATAAAGACACATTTTTTGCCCTCAGGAGGACACCAAGAAAGAGGAGATCCAGGCAAGACCCTCTGCCCTGCTGTTCCATATATCCCAGCGGAGCTGCTGATCATGTGAAGCAGTAACCTATCATCAATGCATGGCTCAGTGAAACCTTCAGATGACTTCTGCTTTATCCACTATCTAATTGCAATGGGTTGAGGGGCCTTCAGAGAGAACCACCACATAAGTCCAAATTATGAGCACTAGGGAAGATCATCAGAATTGATTTTAATTCAGGAATTTTTGTGGTACTGTGCTGCAAAGCAGTAGATGATCAGAACAAACAGAAAAGTAATCCAAAGAATACCCAAGTCCTTACTGCTAGATATGGTAAATCTTAACATTTTGCCATATTTACTTCAGATATATTTTTTCAATGAAATACAGCATTAGATAGATAGTTGAAGTAGCCAGTATTCCTCACCCATATTCTCTTTCTTTCTTTTCACAGATAATAGCATCTTGAATTTGATATCAATCTTTCAAATAGATTTGTTCATGTTACTAAATTTATACCTATTAAGATTTATGGTGTTTTTCACATTATACATTTTGTATGGATTATATTTTCCTGAAAGTATTATTCTGTCTCTTTCTTATTTTGTTTATATCACATAGATGACATGTATTAATATATATAGCCTATATCTTAATTGTAATTGTTCTTTGTGCTTTGCTTCAGACATGGTTTGAGTATGCCTCCTAAGATACCATGTGGAGCCCAGAGGAGTCTTCCAGGTTGGCGTGCCATGGCTCCCAGGCAGGAGGAGGCTTCCCAGTAGGTGCGCCACAGCTCCCAGCTTAGAGAAGGCTTCCAGGTAGGTGTGCCACAGCTCCCAGCACAGAGGCAGTGAGCTACACAGGTGCCAGGAACACCCCGACCCCCACCCACCACCCCACATCAAAATGAGAAGACAGGTAAACAAGCCACAGAACCAGACTTCCAGATCACCTACAGCAACTCCAAAGGGAAATGAGATGGAACACTCTGATACTCAACCACCTGGACTCCCTGAAATAGCAATGAAAGAGGATCTGGAAAAAATGAAATCAGAAATAATTTCTCACATAACAGCAAAGATTGTGCCCATAGTGCAAGACATGATTAATAAATCTAGAGAGGACACAGATAAAAAAATAGAGGAGCTGAGGAACATGATGGGATGCCAACATAGGAAACAAATAGAATCCATAAAACAGATGCAAACAGATTTCCAGGAGATTAAAAACTCCATTGAAAGTCGATGCAGCAGAATAAGCCAATGTGAAGACAGAATTTCAGATACAGAAGATAAGATTGCAATTAGTGACCAGCAAAAGAAAAAATTCTTTGAAATTTTAAGGGACCATGAGAAATCAATCCACTGGCTGCTAGATGATGCAAAGAAAAATAACATAAGACTGATTGGAATCAATGAAGGAACAGGAGAGAGTGCAGATGACATTAAAAAAGCTGTTTACAAAAGTGATGGCAGAGAACTTCCCAAGGAGGGGAAAAGAATTTGACATACAGATGAGCGAGGCATATAGGACCCCAACTAACCTTGATCAAAAAAAATCTACACATAGGCATATAATTGTTAAGATTCCAGAAACCCAACAGAAGGAAAAAGTTTTACAAGTAGTTAGAGAAAAGAAACAAATCACATTCAAAAGAAAGCCCATCAGAATCACAGCAGACTTCTCAACCCAAACGCTCAAGGCAAGAAGATCTTGGAGTGATGTATTTCAAGACCTTAAGGAAAACAACCTCCAACCCAGATTGATGTACCCTGCAAAACTATCTTTAAAAATGATGGTGAAATAAGATACCTTAATGACAGAGAACACCTTAGGAACTTTGTGAGTACCAAACCAGCACTGCAAAAAATTTTAGATAATATCCTAGGAAAAGACAACGATGATCACAACCCCAGGAAGCCCAGCAGAATGAATCCATGTGGCACAACAAGAAATTAAAAGCAAAGGGAGAGGATCAAAAAAACAGAAAAAGTCATGACAATGGTAAGTCAATATGTATTAGTTATAACCGTCAATGTTAATAGTCTCAATTCACCAATCAAAAGAAATAGACTGGCAGAATAGGTCAAGAAGCAAGATCCAACGATATGCTGCATACAAGAAACACACTTAATTCAAAAAGAAACTCATAGACTGAAAGTTAAAGGGTGGAAAACAATACTCCATGTGATGGGAGCCCCAAAAAAAGCAGGAGTAGCTATCCTCTTGGCAGATCAAGTGGATTTCAAACCCACACTGATTAAGAGAGACAAAGAAGGACACTATATCCTTGTGAAGAGAACAATCCAAGAGGAAGAGATGACAAACATAAATATCTATGCACCAAACACTAGTGCACCCAACTATATAAAACAAATACTAATGGACATGAAAAATCATATAAGCACTTATATAATAGCAGTGGGGGACCTCAATACCCCATTGACACAATAGATAGACCAACTAGACAAAAAACAAGCAAGAAAGTACTAGAACTCAATCAAACTCATGAACATATGAACTCAACAGATGTTTACAGAGTGTTTCACACTACAAAATCAGAATACACATTCTTTTCAGCTGCACATGGGTCATTCATCAAAATAGACCACATACTTGCTCATAGAGCCTATTTAGGCAAGTGCAAAGAAATTGAAGATATCCCCTGTATATTATCAAACCATAGTGTGATGAAATTGGAGATCAACAGCAGAAGAAACTGCAAAAACTTCATAAACACATGGAACTTGAACATCACACTTCTGAAAAACCAATGGGTCACAGAGGAAATTAAAGAAGAAATCAGACAGTTCCTTCAATTAAATGACAATGATAATACAACATATCAGAATCTATGGGACACAGTGAAAGCAGTCTTATGAGGGAAATTCATAGCAGTGAATACACATATTAGGAAAACAGAGTGATCCCAATTAAACAGCCTGATGCTGAACCTCAAGCTTCTAGAAAGAGAAGAGCAGGACAAACCCAAAGCTCATACAAGGGAGGAAAGTATAAAGATCAGGGCAGAAATCAATGCAATGGAGACTAAGAAAACAATACAAAAAATCAATGAAGCCAAGAGTTGGTTCTTCAAAAGAATCAACAAAATTGACAAACCCTTAGCCAACCTTATCAGAAAAAAGAAAGAAAAGGCCCAAATCCATGCAATTAGGAATGAAAAGGGTGAAATTACAAGAGACCCAGAAGAAATCCAGAGAATCATCAATACCTACTTCCAGAACCTATACGCCAAGAAGATGGAAAACACAGAAGAAATGGACAGATTCCTAGACACATATGAATTACCAAAGTTGAATGAAGAACTAAAAATTCTAAACAACCCAATATCAATCAATGAAATTGAAAACATAATTAAAAACTTACCAACCAAAAAAAAGTCCGGGTCCTTATGGCTTCACCACTGAATTCTAAAAGACATTTAGAGAGGAACTACGGTCACTCTTGTTTAAATTCTTCAATGAAATTGAAAGGGAAGCAATACTCCCGAAATCATTCTTGGAAGCAAACATCACCTTGATCCCCAAAGCTGAGAAAGACCCAACCGAAAAAGAGAACTATAGGCCAATCTCACTAATGAACATAGGTGCAAAAATCCTTAATAAGATACTGGCAAACAGAATGCAGAAGATCATCAAGAAGATCATACACCCTGACCAAGTGGGATTCATCCCAGGGATGCAGGGATGGTTCAACATATGCAAATCAATCAATGTAATACACTATATCAATCAAGCCAGGGACAAAAACCATATGATCATCTCAATAGATGCAGAAAAAGCATTTGACAAAATCCAACACGCATTTATGATAATAACCCTACAAAAAATTGGAATAGATGGTCTCTACCTCAATCTGATGAAAACCATCTTTGAAAAACCAACAGCCAATATCATACTGAATGGTCAAAAACTGAAATCTTTCACACTAACATCAGGAACAAGACAAGCATGTCCACTATCACCATTCTTGTTCAATATAGTTTTGCAAACATTAGCCACAGCAATTAGACAAGAGGAAGAAATAAAAGGAATAAAGATAGGAAATGAAGTCAAATTGTCATTATTTGCAGATGACATGATACTTTATATCAAAGACTCCAAGAACTCCACCAAAAGTCTTCTAGACTTAATAACCAAATTCAGTCAAGTAGCTGGATACAAGGTCAACACATAAAGTCAACAGCTTTCCTCTACTCAAACAACAGACTCACTGAGAGAGAAATAGGGCAAACAATTCCATTCACAATAGCATTCAAAAACTAAAATACCTAGGAATCAACCTAAAAAAAAGAAATCAAAGACTTCTTCTCTGAAAAGTATAGCGCTTCGAAAAAAGATATTGAAGGGGATATCAGAAAATATCAAGATATCCCTTGTTCCTGGGTAGGAAGGATCAACATAGTGAAAATGGCCATACTTCCAAAACTACTATATAGATTCAATGCAATCCCAATTGAAATCCCAGTTGCATACTTCACAGACCTTGAGAAAACAATCCAAAAATTCATTTGGAACAAGAAAAGACCCAGAATAGCAAAAGCAATTCTAGGTAGCAGAGACATGGCAGGGGGTATTACAACTCCCAACTTGAAACTATACTACAAAGCTACTGTGATAAAAACACCATGTTACTGGCAAAGAAACAGACCTGAGGACCAGTGGAACAGATTAGAAGATGCAGAAACAACACCAGACACACTCAGCCATCTCATCTTTGACAAAGGAGCCGAACACCCTTGCTGAAGGAAAGATAGTCTCTTTAATAAATGGTGCTGGAGAAATTAGGTTTCAACTTGCCAAAGACTAAAACTAGACCTATATCTCTCACCATGCACTAAGCTAAAATCAAAATGGATTAAAGGTCTAAATATAAAAAGATAAATGCTGAACTGGCTGGAACAGAGGTTAGGTACAACTCTTGAAGTCATTGGTGTAGGAAAAGACGTTATGAACAAAACCTCAGTTGCCCATGAACTAGCGCAAACAATCAACAAGTGGGATCTATTTTACTAAAAAGCTTCTGCACAGCAAGAGAAACCACCAGCAGTGTGAAGAGACAACCCACAATGTGGGAAAAAATTTTCACCAGTGGTCCCTCAGACAAAGGTCTACTATCTAGAATCTATAAAGAACTCTAAAAAATCAGACCTCCCAAATTTAAAGACCCAATCCAAAAATGGGCATCTGAAATGAACAGACATTTCTCACACAAAGAAGTAGACATGGCAAATAAACATGAAAAAATGTTCAACATCACTGGTCATTTGAGAGATGCAAATGAAAACAACACTGAGATTCCACTTCACTCCAGAAAGAATGGCTGCTATCATGAAATCTAGCAACAGCAAATGCTAGTGGGGCTGTGAGGAAAGAGGAACCCTGCTCCAGTGCTGGTGGGAGTGTAGACTGGTGCAACCACTGTGGAAATCAGTATGGAGATGCCTCAAAGATCTAGGACTGGAAGTCCCATTTGACCCAGCTATTCCACTACTGGGGGTCTTCCCCAAAGAATTAAAAGAATCATACCACAGTGATATATGTGCACCCATGTTCATAGCAGCATGGTTTGTAATAGCTAAAACTTGAAAGCAGCCCAAATGCCTATTAACTGGAGACTGGATCAAAAAAATGCGTTTTTTTAATAAAATGGAGTACTACTTAGCCATCAAAAATGAGAAATTAGAGACATATATTGTTAAATGGATGCACATTGAGGCGCTACTCATAAGTGAAATAAACAGGACACACATGTGTAAATTCTGAATAGTTTCTCAAGCGTGAGAACCTGAAAGTGCAAGTAAGGATTAAAAGGTATGATAGATAATGTGAAATAGGAAGAAAAGGGGCAAAGGGGAGGGGGAAGTGTAAAGGGTAGGGGAAAGGAAAGAAGGGAATGGAATTAATATGGGAGAACAAAACAATGGAAACAAAGTCTTTGTAAATAGGGAGGGAAGGATGCGTTGAAGGGGGGAAAGGGGGAAAAAATAAGAACCAATAGAGTATGTAAAGGTGCATATCTCCAATGATGAATGTCATTACATTGTACACCTAAAATGTACCAATAAAAGGATATACAAAATAGATAAATAAATAAATAAATAAGAGCTGTTTGTTGGAAACTCGGTCCCCAGAGTGGTGATGTAAGAGATGGTGAAACATTTAAGAGATTGAACCTAGAGCAAGGTATCAGTTATCTGTGGTATTCTCCCCCAAGGAGGTTAAGGTAATGTTTGTGGGACCCTAGGTACTTATTGTAAGACACACGTTACAAAAGAGCAAGATTGGCCTCTCCTCAGTCTGCCTCTGATTTCTTGCCTCCTCATGAGATCTCTCTTTCACAAGTGCTCCCACCATGATGCCATCCACCATGATGTGATGCAACCAGAGGTGTTATCATTAGGACCAAGTGTATACTATTATAATTGAGACTTTAGGCCTCTAAAACTGTGAGGTAAATAAATCTATTTTCTTTATAAAGTGCCCAGCCTCTCGTATTGTTTATACCAATGGAAAACCAACTAATGGAGTATAGCATTCCATTTACATCACAATAGAATGTGATTGTCCCTTTAAATGACATTTAATTCATTTCTAGTTTTCCACTATGTGGCAAACAATAAGACATATTTTAAGTGTCTTCTTATGAATAAGTTTGAAAGTTTTAATGGTGTATAAAATAAACATGAGATGGATTGGTTATATGATAGAAGACACAATATTGTATTTATCATAAAATAGGCACTTGGGAACATTTAACAGTGCATTTAATTTGGCCAATACATAAATTGGTCATTACTATTAGGTACTGAAAAAATATATATTACTTAATAGGTAATTTTTTCTCATAGATTTTGAAAATGCAAATAACATACATATTAGCTCAGTTAAAGAAGTATTTATTTTAATAATTAATACTGGTTATGGTTAACATTGACTGTCAATTTGACTGGACTGGGAAATGCCAAGAAAATTAGTAAAACACATATACATATGAGTGTGTTTATGAGGGTATTTCCAGAGAGGATTGGCATATGGGGCAGCAAACTGAAAGGAGTGGGGACTTCCCTGAATATGGTGGGACCATCCAACAGGCTGAGGGCTTGAGTGGAACAAAAGCAACAGAAAGAGAAAGCCAGCAGCAGTCTCTCTCTCTCTCTCTCTCTCTCTTTCTCTCTCTCTCCATCTTATCTTTTTGCCATGAGTTAAGCAAATTTCTTCCACCATGTTCTTCCATCATGTTTATGCCTTGCCACAAGACTAAAAGGAATGGAGCCATTTAACTATAGACTGAATCCTCTGAAGATGTGAGCCAAAATACACCTTTCCTCCTTTATTTTGACTTTCCTAGATATTTTGTCATAGCAACAAAAAGCTGACCAACCTAGCATTTTGTATATGTGTTACCAATTATTTATAGACACATACAAATAGTTATGACATTATTTTTGTAGTATTTTAATACTCTGAGAGTTCAATCTAGAATTTAAGGTCTAACAAATAAATAATGCTTCTCATAATTTAGCCATTTGCAAATGAGCCTTCAAAGTATTTGTTAACCCAATTACTGAAATTGCAGGTGCTTAAGGTATAGAAGGGGAAAGGAAAGGAGGGAAACGAAAAATTATGAAAAAAGGAAAAAAATGGAAACAAAGTCTTTGTAAATAGGGAAGGGTGGAGAGGGTGAAGGGAGCACAGGGAATGGGAAAAATTAAGAACCAAGATGCATCATGTATAGGTACAAGCACTTCATGATAAATGTAAATGTTTGTATACATAAATGTACCAATAAAAGAATTTAAGAATTAAAAAACATAACTTTCTCTATTTTAAAAATAAATTAATTAATTAATAAAATTGGACTTATAAAAAAACTAAAGCTAGTCCTAGAGAGTTAGTATTTCCTATTGTAATTTAAGTTAATGTGGGATTATGAAGACCATTAATTATAGATATATTATTTTAATGTGCAACTTGATTATGAACAATTCTAAAAAATCTGTAGTTGATAAATTAAAATAACTACTATTATAGTTGACTTTTTAAATGTCTAAATGTTATTTAGATAAGATGCAAGTATTGCACAAGTTTTTATTTCTTTTTCCAATAATCATACTGAAACAACTAAATGTGCATTATCTATATGGCAAAAATACACTTATTTGGGAGAGATGTTAACTTATATTTTGAAATGTTTATACATATAGAAGCTGCAAAATTGCCCCAGATTGAAGAATCTCTGTATACCACTGATGTAAATATATAGCCATCATAGAAAATAGCATGAGAATTCCTCAAAAAATTAAAAATTAAACTACCATATGACCCAAAAATTTCTCTCCTGGACATGTGTCCAGAAAAATGAAATAAGAACTTTGTAGAAATAGCTACACTCCCATGCTTACAGAATTATCCACAATACCAAAGATATGGAAAAATCTAAATGTTCATCAGTGTGTGAACTGAGAAAGAAATTGTAATGTAGAGATATGATGACATATTACTCAGCCTTAAACAAGAAGATACTGTCCTTTGCTATGACATGGATGAATTTGGAGGACAGTATGACAAATAAAATAAGCCAAATACAGGAAGACAAACATTAAATGATATCACTTTTATGTGGAATCCTTTAAAAAGTATATACATAGTATATTAGTCAGCTTTCCTGTTGCAGGACCCAATACCTGACACCCTCAACTAAAAGGAGAGATTTAATTTAGCACATGGTTTCAGTCTATGGTTGGCTGGTTTCAAGGCAGTCAAATCATGATAGAAGATTGTGGCAGAGCAAAGATACTTAGTTTATGGTGGTCAAGAAGCAGAGAAAAAGAGTACAAACACCAGACCATAAGGGATGACAGACTAGACACAGACCCTAAGACCATGCTTCCAAGGCCCATCCAGATATATTTAGAAGTGTGCTTCATCAATCCCAGGGTGGACTTCAAAGCCAATCAAGTTGAAACTCCCCAATAGCTACCATAACCCACCTCTTTTCAACTTGCTAACCAAACATATGTCTTTAAGCCACACTTAATCTCCAAAAAAACAAATAGCAATTTTATAATTCCATCCTACATAATACAACTATTTCACAAACAACCAGAAACAATAACCCCTCCCCTAAAGAATCAATAGTTCCAGCAATTTTGTAAACTCCAAGTCCACATGTCTTCTGAGACTGAAGGCAAACTCTCAGCTATGAACACGTGTAAAAATAAAAAAAAAACAAACTTACATGATCAGAGTAAACATTTCCATTCCAAAAGGGAGGAAAAGAGGAATATAAAAAATTCTTTTGGCCAAAACATTATTGAAACCAACAAGGCAAACATTAAATCTTGTAGCTCCATATCTGGCATCCAGGGCACACAGTGGTAAATGTGAGTTCCAAAGGGCTTGGGTAGATCCACCCCTAAGGGTTTGCAGGTTAAATCCCAGATGGCCTCTTTCTTGGGCTGGTTCTACTTAAGGCCTGTAACCTGTAGCTTTCCTTGCCAGTGACTCCTGGCATTTGCAACTTCCTGGGGTCCCTAAGTAGGCTTTGCTCAAGCAGGGATACCGGACACTGTTCTTAAATGAAATATTGACAGTTTCACAGCCATGAGCCTGTGATGGTTGGGGTCTTGATGGTTTCTGAGATGCCCTAAAGACATTCCCCCTTTTGTTCCTTTACAATGTTCTTAGTTTCTTTTCAGCACCACAAATCTCTTTAACAGGCACAACTCCTCTGGTTCCAACTTCACACAAAGTTCTTTCTGGGCCAAAATTTAAGTTTTTCAAAATTTTCTGCTCTGTCTTTTGCCCCAATTATCTCTGTAAATCTGGGTTAAAAAGTAATAGCAATACCTTTGCCACAGCCTGAAAGTTAGGCTATCTTGAAATTTCCTCTGCAAGATTAACTAATTCACCACCCTTAATTTCAGTTTATTGAAGCCTCAGGACACAGACAAAATGTAGACACATTTTTCTGCCAAAGTGTAACACACATGGCTTCTAGTCCAACTGCCAAAAATGTACTTGTTCCCAACTGAAACATCCTGCCTCTGGCCTTTACTGTTTGTATTCCTATTAACATTCTGTTCTTCTAAACTTTGACCAGAATTCCTCAACTTATAGCTGATTATAGCATCCTACAGTGTCCCCCACATCTCCAAACTTTCCCAAACTCCTCCATAAGCTTCTGAATCACATGGTGGATAGGTACAGTCACAGCAATGGTTCCTCTTCTCTAATACTAGTTTTCTGTACAGTTTTCCCACTGCTGGACACAATATCTGATACCCACAATTTAAAGGAGAGGTTTAATTTGGCTCATGGTTTCTGTCCGTTTGGCTGACTCCACAGCAGAAACATCATGAGAGAAGTTCATGGTGGGGGCAAAGATGCTTAGTACATAGTGTCCAGGAAGCAGAATGGGAGGAGAAGGCCAGAGCAGAAGGGATGAGAGACTAGACATAAGCACCAAGGGTTCACATCTATGACCCACCCAGGCATATGTAGAAGTGTGCTCCACCAATCCCCAAGGTGGATCCCAAAACCAATCAAGTAGAAATTTACCCTAGCTGCCAAACATACAAGTAGAGTATAATGTTTTTAAGGAGTCAGATGGGGAGTGTGAGGGAATAGAGATATTGGTTTAGGTACAAGCTTCACCATTATGTAGGATGAATAAATTCACAGATCTAATGTACAGCCTGGTGACATAATTAACACTATAGTATTACATACTGAACAATTACTTGATAAAAGTGAAGATTTTGGGTGCTCGTATTATATATACACAAAGATAATTTTTCTAGTTAATTTTAATTGTCAGCATGACTAGATTTAGCTCAGATGTGATTGGGTCAAAGGGAATAATACTTACAGAAGATTAATTCACTGATGTTCATGGATAATTCACAGGATTAGTGCCCAGTTGGAGGCCAATGGTCACTGGGGAGTGCTTTTGTGGGGTATGTTTATCACTACCCCATTCCCTGCTTCCAGGCTATCTTGAACAGCCTTGCTCCACCATGACCTTCTACTATGATATTTCTACCTAGAAAAGAAAGAAGAAAAAGGAAGCTTCTTCCCACCCCTGTCCGTTCTCCCTGCCTGTTTCTCTCTGTCTCTCCCTCCTTTTTGGCTACCATGAAGTAGGCATATTTCCTCTACCAAGCTCTTCCACCATGATCTTTCTCCCTTGACCTAGGCCAAAAGCAATAGACCATGGACTAAAGCCTCTTAAACGGCGAGCCAAATTAAATCTCTCCTCCTTTAAGCTGCTGGTGTCAGGTTCTAGTCCTACTACTGGGAAAGCTGACTAATAGTCTAATTATGTAAGGGGATTTATATGCTAATTTTTGACTCATTCTATATATATATATCACTATATATATCACACACATATACAATAAATACAAATCAATAACTAGACAATGATAATAGAATAGATTGGAACAAAAGTAACATTTCAGTGGAAACATTTTAATATAAATAAGGAAATGCATAACTAGAGAGCATCAAACCAATTCTTCTCAGTTGTCTTAAATAAATGTAACAGAGAAATTAATTAACATAAAATAATCAATAACTACTATATGCTTAGAACAGAAAGCTTTAAACTGGGTCTATATCCACAAGCCTTCAGAATTTAAAGAAGTAATTCACATCATTATCCTCCTCTAGTGGTTATAATTGGTTTAATATTTAATATTTAATAAAGAAGAGCGGGTTGAATCTTTTCAAATTACCATTCAATCTATTATTACTCTAAATTTTATTTACCAAGCTAGCTGTACATTTGATAAATTAACAATAAGTGGGACTAAGTACCACAAAACATATTTAAATTTTACAAAATAGCCTAAAGAGTCTGACAGTGGAGAAGCTTATAAATTGAAGTAGAGATGTTTATCACACACATCAGTTAAAAATATTTTTTCACTTGCTTGTCTATTTTGCTCCATGCATCATCTATTGTATTAAAACCTTAGTCCTTACAGTATTTGTCCATAGCTTTTGAAAATATGATGAAAGTTATGAACAGTCCCACAGAAAAATGAGCATAATTAGAAGAGATTGCCTTTCATTTTATTTCTTAGGCATTATGAACTCTGATGTATTTATATTAAAACTTTAGAAGTAGAGCAATCCATTATTTGTAACTCACCAAATCAGAGGTGAACATATCTGTTAAATTTATAAACTGTGACTTGACTAACATAATATATGGAGGTAATGCACCTGGGTCCAGTTCAAATTTGATTAAACAAAATAATCAAAGACTTACTGAAAATAAGAGTATAATTTTAACACATTCATAGTTCTGCACTACTATACAATCACATAAACTGCCTTACAATCCTGGGCATCAATAGGAATGTATAAAGAAAACAATGGCATATTTAGTGATTTTTAAAATTTAAAGCAAACTGAAATTTTTGAGTATTGGATTTTTTAAAAAGTAAACTCACATTGACAGGCAACATTTTTTTTAAGGCATCAGGCAGAAAAATGCAACATATAACTTCGTAAAATAATACAAAGGTAATACTGTATAGTTACAAGATTGTGAAAGTAAAATGAGATATACTGCCTTCAGTATTATCTTCAACTAAATTTAAATTATATACCAGTTAACAGTAATATAATTGGAAATAGTCTCACTGAGAGGCATGCTCTTTTTTATTTCAAGGGATTAGTTCCACATATTTAAAATTGGAATTTTAAAGGTATTTATCTTTAAAAATATGGAACTTCTTTTTTCCAAGGCTATGTTTTGCTTGTTTTTTGATATGTATACTATTTAAATGGAAATTGTAGGGAAAGATGCTAATCAGTTTTAGAAAGTGTAGGAAAGTATTAAGATTGGAGAAATTATATGATGTACTATAATAATATAATGTACTATGAGATTTTATGAGGAGAATCTGTGGGGACAAGTGCTTTCCTGGCATATTTGTAGAATACATTAGTACTTCTATTATTTTTCCCAAAAGATAGAGGTTCAATTTCATTTGAATTAATAAAATGTATCTGGGAGCAAGTGATTCATTGATTTAATTGTTCATTTGGTAAATATTTCTGAAATACAATGTACTATACACTGCAAAAAGACATAAATACGGAAAAACAAAAATTACCCAGTTTGAGCCTCAAGGAGATTACAGTTTATGATAGTAGAATGTTACAGATGGAATTAGGAGTGAAGCATAATAAATTTCATAAAGGCAGCAATACAGAATATAGAATATGATGAGAGCATATAGCTCTCAACTGTTATAGCTATGGGCACTTTTGGCTTCCTTTTTGGAAGAGAACTTCAGTCAGGTGATGAAAACAAACAAAAACCCAAAACTCGTCTGTAGTCATCAAAATCTGAACAAACCAGTAAAGCTCTAAACAGAAGATAGCAATTGGTGTCCAGTTCTAGGCATCTAACATTATGAAAGTTACACCCCTGATCCATCCTATGAAATTTTCGATATGCATGAATATTCATGGGAAAGAGACTCCACCCATTGAAGCCAATAATTAAGGTTTTAAAAGCTCTGTTGGAGGTACTTACCTTTATTCTATAAAACACTAAATGTAGTGTTTAGTCTTCCCTTTGAGTCTTAAATGGAGATTGCTCCCTCCATTTTAATCTAAGTAATTCTCTCCCACTTTTACATTTTCTTTCTTCCCTCTTCCTCCTCTCCCTATGGTAATCCACACTCTTGGCTTCAGAGAGTTAGTCCACTGAATTCTGAAAGATCTCAGGGTATGGAAGTGATTTTGACCAGAAGTCCGGTGTCTTCACCTCTCTCCTCCCCTCTAGAGAAGGCTGGAGCGGCAAAGTGTAGGATAAGCATATGCTGGGTGGGGGCGGGGAGAGTATGGAAATTTGGCATCTTTAAGGCAATAGCTTGGCAAGTGCCTTGACTGCAGCGTGGGGCTGGAGCTCACTTCCTAACAGTTTGCTGACAGTACTCTTAGGGAGTTTTAACCCCTGTAACTAAGCGGAGTCTCTTCTTTCTCTGCAACCCGCCCCCATCTCTTAGCAACTGAGGGAAAGGGTCCCAGACTTGATTTCCTGTCCTCATCACTGCCTTCCACCCCAAAGCCCAGCGATCTTGCCCTGACCTTTCTCCACCTCCAGCCCTGACCATGGGTACAAACAGGTTCTCACACAACCCAACCAGAAAAGAGCTCAGTGGGTTAGATCCGGAAGAGAGGGTGACTGGGAGGCCAAGCGCTGCAGTAGGCGGGGACCTATTTGGAGCTCATGCCTACCGGGGAGCAGGGGCGAAGGATCCAGGTCCTAGAGCCCAGAGTTACAGGTTGCAATAAACTTGTCCAGCTTTGAGGCGCAGGCGCGCCCAAGTTAACCCCAGCCCCTAGCCGGTGCGGGCAGGAAAGGGTGTGGAGCAGTATACATAGCTCTACATACACACTGAACGCCAGGGAGAAAAGGAGGGGGCGAGGAAAGGCAGGTTCCGCCTCCCCTGGCCCGCGTGCACACACGCCCACCGCGGCTCGGGCTGGCGGAGCGCGGGCGAGTGTGAGCGCGGGCGAGTGTGAGCGCGAGTGTGCGCACGCCGCGGGAGCCACTCTGCCTCACCTCGCACCCTGCTCAGGGCATCTTGGGAGCCTGGAAACGTGAACAGGCTTAAAGTATGGCATGTTGCGAAGATGGTTTCTGCCAAGAAGGTACCCGCAATCGCGTTGTGCTCCAGGGTCGGTTTCGCCCTCCTGCACTTCCTGTGCCTGGCGGCTTGGTGAGTTCTCTGGGGTACTGGGGGGCAGAGGAAAGGTGGCCAGCTCCCCGCCCCCTCGGACTTCCCGTCCCTCTTGGAGCGAACTAGACCTTCCCATTTTCACTCTAATATTATGAGCTGAAGCCAAGCTTTGCTGTGACCGCGTAGAGCCCAAGGGGCGCAGGGTTGAAGAAGCGCGTGGTACTGGGGTCCATGCTGCCCTGCTCGGGGATGAGCTTTTCAAAACCCATTTTGTTCTTCCGCATCCCATCCCCCCCGCCCCCCCCCCATGCTGCCTCTAGCTTGGGGCAAAGGACTCTCCCTAGAAGGCAAACCTGTTTCCACCTGTTTTCAGATGTTTTCTTAAAAATAATCCTTTCCGCCTGCTTCCGTTTTTCTTTGCGCCTACAGTTTAAACGAATCCCCAGGACAGAACGAAAAGGAGGAGAAAATGTGCCCGGAAAATTTTACCCGCATCCTGGACAGTTTGCTGGATGGTTATGACAACAGGCTGCGTCCTGGATTTGGGGGTAGGACTGCTTTAAATGCGCAAGTGTGTCCTGTCTGTCCCTCTCTGGTCCACCTGTCTGTCTGTAGGAGTATCTTTAGGTATACCTTGCTTGCAAAAATGAGCTCTCCCCTCCCATCTTCCCTCTCTCTACCTCTCTCCCCTCAGTTACTGAGACCTATGACAGGAAGACCGCCCCCACCCGTACTTTCCCGTCTCCCTGCCCCCTCAGGAGCTTTGCCTCTCCCCCACACTAATTACCTCCCGGGACCTGACTGCAGGGTGGGGGAGGATGGGGAGGAGGCAGAGTCAAAAATGGGAACTGGGTGCTTAGCCACCTTGCTGCCCCGCTGCTGCCAGGAGAAGGCTGCACTGGAAGCAGCTGATCTGAAGTCCTTCCACGGGTCCCTTCCTCAGCCAAGAGTTGGGGCTGCCAAAAGCTGTACCTAAGACATGAATCTGGGGCATGAAGCTGCCTGACCTGCTAGGAGACCCAGACCTTCTCGGTTCTGTTCTTTTTCACTTTGGTGGCAATTGTTTCCCTCTGAGGGCTTTGGAGTTGAAAGTGTTCAGCTCCATTTCTTCTTTCAACAAATATTTATAAAGGACCTAATAGAGAACCATTCATTACCAGTACTGTTGCTCTCCTTTGTGTTCATATTTCCTTTGCATCTGTAATAGAACCTATGTGGCAAGCTTCGTACTAGACATTAAGTTCACAGAAATCTTAAGATACACTTCTTCACCTCAAACAGCCTCTCAGTTCAGTTCAGCGAGGACAAGTGATTTGTTGGGATCCCACTAATAGGGTTGGTCCACATCCTTTGATGGTAAAGTCCCTGTTACTCCCACTGCACTAATTTCTCTCACTTCCAGCAAATAAATTGAGAATAAGACATAGACTCTTGAAGGAGCTTATATTCTTGTAGCATCAGTAGTAGTAACAATAATAACAACCACTAACATTTTTATTTCCTCAAATTTTCATTTAGACCTGCCAACTTGCAGGCATTACTCAAACTCTAATGAGTCCAAAAGAAAACCATTACCTTCCTTATTTTACAAATGAAGAAATCAAGGCTTGGAAAGTTAAGTAACCTGTGCAAGTTCACAGTGAATCCAGCAGAAGCAGGATGTGAACCCAGGTTGGGTTGTATATTCAAAAGACAGAACCATGTAGATTGGGATGGTATCTGATATTATGTGATGTGATGAGTATTATATAACATTAGAAGCAAGGAAACATTTAATGCTTCCTATTGAGGGTGTACGTAAGGAGAGAGATGGTGAGAGAATGGAGGAAGTAAATGTGTGGGGAGCAAAGCAACATCTTACCAGGTAGAAGGAATGGAGTCCCAGGTTAGAAAGGGACATTGGAGATAAAATAGAGTTGGAGAGAGTAGGACTGATGATTCTATGTAGTCTATCTAGTGTCCTTTGTCTCATTTAACAGATGAGGACAAGAAACGATTTAGGCAGGGATACGTAATACATTAATGATAGTCTGGGATCTGGTCTTCTGAATTCCAAACCATTTTGTTTTGGATTTTATTGAAAAAGTTCAAGCCACTGAGGTATTGAGTATTTGCATGTTGACAGTGATAAAAATGGATGAGAAAGCTGGACATTTTTCTTGGTTCTTTCCACATTGCCACTCTGGGTTTAGGCTGTACATATTGCATTTGCCTTCATGCAAATCTGAAAAGATACTTCATTAGAGAAGTGAATCATTTGTCAGTGCATGATCTTTTCTAAGTGATTGGGAGATTGTAATTTTAAAACAAAAATAGTTTTATGGAGACTGTTTCAGATGATATGAAAACATTTAAGACTATATCAGTACAAGAGGATTTAACTGTCCAGGGAGATTTTAAGTTTGAAAAAAAAAATAAAAAAAATATTTTTCAAAGTATCCACTCCTATGATGTTTAAATATTCATCAGAAGATGGATATTCCTGAACATAAATGAAAGGGAAAAGTTATAACTGGAACTATATAATTTTACTATTAAATATTGAAAGTTAAAATAATGTCTACTCATTTGGTTATAGAGCAAATTATAATTCAAAAGGACAAAGGGGCCCATTGTACGTAGATCCTTTTTACCATGTATTCTCTCCAATTTCACAGACAGTAAAATGAGTGAAAATAATCCATGTAAACCATTACTGGACTCTGGTTAACTATAATACAGCTATCTCTCTCCAGGGCGTTATTAGTCATCTTACTTGTCATTGCCAAGTAATCGGCATTACTCACCTGGAGATGCTTTCAAATGTGTTGAATTTACCTTACTTTGAGGGTTAGCAGTTGATTAATTATTAAAAATTTGCTATATAGCACAGTGTTACAGCTTTTATTGGTGTGTGTGTGTGTGTGTGTGTGAGAGAGAGAGAGAGAGAGAGGCTCCACTCACAAATATTTGTGGTAGATGTGAAGATATTTGTGGTGATAGATTAACTTTTTAGAAGTGGGGCATTCACTGTAAATTTGTAGTATTCCAGATGCGACAGAGGAATAGTAATTATCACCTGCAGAAAATGTATTACCTGTTTACATGAAATTGTGAATGTGATCCACCAAATAGGGCCAGAGATTTAGCTCAGTGGCACCGTGCATGCCTTGAAAGTGCAAGATCATGGGTTCAATCCCTGGTACAAAATAATAATAATAATAATAATGATAATACAAAGAAGGAGAAGGAGGAGAAGGAGGAAGAAGAAGAAGAAGAAGAAGAAGAAGAGGAGGAGGAGGAGGAGGAGGAGGAAGAAGAAGAAAACGCAAACATATAGACTCCTAGGTGCTACAAGGTTGATCCCTCCTATGACATTTTGTACTTTGCAGAAAGTTTGCCATTTTAAAACTGAGATGAAAACAATTCAGATTTTGACTGGTACATTATAAATATGGATAGACTTCCTGGTTCCTTTAATCCCACTTCTGCTCTTTGTGGAACATTTACTTTTTATCTGTTTGTACAAGTTTGCTGTGTTCCATTTAAAATAAAGCTAAAAGCAAAGATTTGAATTGAAATCGGATACTTTGTGATTGCTCAGTAGGCCAGGCAGGGGTTGAAATAGATTTGGAAACTAAATTACATATTTTTAACTCAGCAGCACAGTTTGCAATGGGGAAATAAAAGGAACCGTGATGGTTCTCTTCTTTTCATCCCTCCAGGATATCCTCTCCCTCGTCTCCACATTCTCCTGTTGGAGAAGGAAAGGAGAAAAGGTGAGAAGAGAGGGAAGGGGCCATGTGGAGAGAGGCTGGGATGGGACTTCTGAAGGGAAAATGTTCTGTCGGCCTCTGATGAATCAGTTCCTATTGTGCTGAATCAGTTCCTGTCCTGCTCAAGTAGCTCGCACCTGCTTAGAAGTGGCATAAAATTAAACCCTTCCAAAAGAAGCTAAAAAGTCATCCTTTCTTGCTTTTTCCCACTTTAAATACTGTAATATGCCTTCATAAAAAATGCATAGCTGGGTTTTAACTACTGGGAGATAGTTTAGGAATCTTGCTCTTATACTTTTTTCATTTATTGTGTGATTCCATAGCCTTATGTCTTAGTTCCTTTTTTTGTCACGGAGATACAATACCTTACATCAGCAATGTAAAGAAGGAGAGATTTATTTTGGCTCCAAGATTTTAGAAGTTTTATAAAGCTCCTTATGCCATGGAAAAAGGGAGGAGTTGGGGAGAGAGATACAATTCAGGCCACCAGTGACCTGCTCCGGGACCAGACTCACAACTTAACAGCAAGTCAGCTGCAGTACCCCCATAATCACCTTCCACAAGCCTTACCTCTGACCTCATGCAGCTTTGGAGGGACATCTAATTGTAAACCATAACCCCTTATGTACAACTCATCTTTGGAGGTACATGATATGGAATAATAAACACTTCAAATATAGATGGTTGCTTTGACATCTTCCACAGCCTTCCTGGAATGGTAACAGAATATGGTAAGGCTACTCACTAACTTAGTAAGACTTCACACTTGTGCAGTCCTCTGAAGTTTTGAAAACATTTTCATATATA
This sequence comes from Heterocephalus glaber, assembly GCF_053883595.1. Taxonomy (NCBI): domain Eukaryota; kingdom Metazoa; phylum Chordata; class Mammalia; order Rodentia; family Bathyergidae; genus Heterocephalus; species Heterocephalus glaber. The sequence continues at coordinate 39,437,387 of NW_028258325.1, read as the reverse complement.
ATATTTAATAAGATTATTACATAAACACAAAGATAAACCAGAGGCATCATCTTTCTGTAGTTAAGAGGGTGGGAATTGCCCCCAGAGCCATATAGCTAATAATTATTGAGGGCATAATTCATAACCCAGTCTTCAAATCCTTAGTTACACAAATGGTCTATTATTATGTCCACTTCTGAGGCTTTCTTGCATCATCTTGTTTATCATGAGTCAACTTTTTCTGAGCATACCTTTTGTTACTTTTTTTGTGTGCTTGTGGTGCTAGAAATTGAACTCAGTGTCTTGCACATGTTAGGTAAACACTCTACACTGAGCTACAACCCTAAACCTAAGTAAGTCCTTGAAATAAGCAAAACTGTATTTCCTCCAAAAGAGTGATGTGAAAACTTTATTCTAAATTTATAAAAACATTTAAAATAAAAAAGTAAACATGGAAAATTGTATTCACTTAGGTTAACTGGGAATATTTCATGCAAATCAAATTGTGCTTGCAATGTTTGCAAATGGTAAAAATATATATATACATCAATTTAAACATTAAGTTTCTTGTTATATGGTGGCTTTCTTAATTGAATATCACCAGAGAATATATTTTTTAAAATGTATAGATGAACAGTTCTAATCCACAGGGAGAAGAAAGATAAAGCTTTATTCTTTTCTGCTTTGTCATATTGATTTATTGATTCATTTGTTTAACCCATGTGCATTGAGAGGCTACTTTATACCAGAAACAGTGGGAGGTTATAAAGATACATACTGATCTACCATAGAACCTTATAGACTTTACAACTAAGCAGTGTAGAGAGGTAAAGATAACAAAGAAACAAATAAAATAATGAAATAAAAATTCTGTAAAACAATCTGATAGCATCCAAAAGAGAAAATTAGGTGAGGAATTCAATTCACATAAGAATGAGGGTCAAGGAAGTCTTTCAAGTTGAGACCTAAAGGTGCCAGGTATAAGAAGAGTAAGAGTAAATGTTATTTTCCGGCAGAAAAAATGTAAAAAGCAAGTGTAAAAGTCCAAAATTAGTGTGGTTTACACAATGAAGAGGATTTGTTACACATGTAGTCAGAAAACAAAAGCATGGGTCTTACAGAATTAGGCTGAGATGGCAAGCAGAAGCAAGATCATCCAAGGTCTTTAGGGATCCCTAGAGCAGCTTAGATTGTTCTTGCTAGTGAACTTGGAAACCTTAGAGTTCTTTAAGTGGAAGAATTGATAAACTATGACTTAGACTGTAATATGATACATCTGAAAATGAAAGAAAGAAAAAGGTACAAGACATGGACCAATATTGGAAACAAGAGGGCCAATGCAGAAATTTATTTATTTGTTTGTTTATGTATTTGTAATTAATTTTCTTTAGTAATTTGATAGTTGTGTGCAATAACATGGTAGATACAGTAAATATGGATCTAAGTCAACCACAGAGATATTTTTTGGATGTCTAATTTGACAAACATTGATGATAGCTTTGATATGGTAGCTTTGACACAAGAAAAAATAATAAGTGACTCCTTGGACTCTATTTTGAGAAAGTGAGCAAGGATGGTGTTATTTAAAGGTAGGGAGGACTGCCTGCTTCCCTCCCCTCATGAACTCCTATTTGAGTTGAAAAGACAGAAAATACGCAACAGAAGTGAATAAACGGTGGAGCATGTTCGATGTTGATGAACTACGGGAGAGTAATTTATAGCAGGGGAGGAAATTGTAATTTTTGACTTGGATAGTTAAGGAGTGCTGGAGAAAATGATGTTTGAACATGAGCATAGGTGGGTAAAAACATGAAATACATGCCGGGTAGGGTCTTCTGATAGGAAGGGCTGAGGAATAAGAAGGGATCCATGTGATAAAAAAGAGGAGGTTATGTAAAGCTTTGCAGGCTGGAAGGACTTTGCTTGTGCTCTGGGTCAGATCAGACATGACTGGAGGGATTTTAAGAGGAGCATGTCCTGAACTGACTAGTTTTACAAGGCTCCTCTTGACTGCTATGTTGAGAACAGTCAGAAGCAAGGACAGAAGTGGAGAGAATTTTCACAATAAGTCGGGTAAGAGCTGGTGAACACTTTGTCCAAGCTGGTAGCAGGGAGGTTTGTCATTTTCTAAGATATGGCTGGCTTCTGCCTGTATTTTGAAATTTTAGTCAAATGATGACAGCTGGAATGTGGGATATGAGAGAAAGAAAGTTGTTAAGGCTGACTCTAAACACCTAGAAAAATGGAGTTGTTAAGACCATAGCAGAAGCAATTAGGAGCATGGATGAAAAATTTTCATTATGACTGTGTTAAGTTTGAGATGCCTAGTAGATATAAAATAAAGATCGTCCAGGAATTTAGAGATGATGGATATGTAACATGCATGGTATTTAAAGTCTCAGGACTAATGTGGTCATCAGGGGATCGAGTGATATAGAGGAGAGAAAAATCTTGAGATTTGATGTCTTTGATATTAAGAGGTGGAGAAAGAGGAGGAGGATTCTACCCCAGGAAGACTGAAGAGGAATATCTTGTTGAAGTGGGTACTGAAGCAGGAAAACCAAGACAGAGTGAGAAATTTCAGTGGTCCTGAACATGAAAACTGAATTGTAATAGAAGACAGAGTGAATGGGAAGGGAAGGGAAGAATTTGAAGAACTATGTATAATTTTGTCCAGAAGTTTAAATATGAAAGAGAAGAGAAAGGGAGGGTTGTATCTTTTTACAGTGAGAAAAATCATAATTTGTGTGCTATTGGAAATAATGTTATAGAGGATAATTTAATATTATAATGAAGGGAAGGGATAGCTAAAAAATTCCTTTTAGAAGACAAAAGAAGATAGGCTCCACAACACTAACTTATTTTCTTATGCTTTCAGTTGTTTTTTTTAAAGTATTAGTATTTTTATATATTTTTATATTTTTAGGATAAGGATATGTGAAATGCTTTTGGTGTTTCCTAAAATAGCCACTCTAAAATACACATCATAGAATGTTAGTCAACTGGTGGATATTTAGATAATATTTCAGTAGGTTGTTAAATTTTTTATATAAAATATATAAGCTTGCATTTGTATATAATTAAATATTACTGGTTTCTATTCTAGGCTTTTTTAAACACTTTTTTTCCTAATAAGCCTCAGGTGCACATAACTGAATTTGTGAATAATAATCCTTGCTTCATGACATATTCTTATTATGAGCCTTCACCTGACTTTCTTTTCACCCATCCATCCATTAATTCACTTATTAAAATATAATAAATATACCGGTTAAACCATCAACCATCATAAAGAATAGGACCATGACAACTTTTGTTCTCCCTCTGTCCTGTTTTTCTTCCCCTACCAAAGTAACTACCATTGTGAGTCCTTTATAATTTATTTCATAGCTTTTCTTTGAATATCATTTTAGGTTATATATATTTTTAAAAATACTGAATTTCCTTGAACTAGCTACATATAAACTTTTGATATTTTTAAAGCTTAATTAGGTATTGGTAAAATTCAGTCTTACTGGTGCATATTGTTACAGATCATTCATTTTGACTGCTGTGTGATATTCCCTTTGCATAGGATCCCTTTGCATCATCATCTGTTCTGCTGCCAGTAGAGTCTTTGGTTGTTTCCAAGATTGTATTACTGTGAATTTTCTAGCTCAAATTTCCTGCTGTAAATGTGCAATAGTTTCTTTTGCATATGTATCAAGAAATAGATTTTTTTCTGGATCTTAGTGTAAGTGGGAGTTCACTTGTCAAGATAGTGCTAAACTGTTTTTCCATGGTTAGTTTACAAAATTAAACTCCTTTTCACAATTAAAATGAGTTTCAGGATCCACATACCCTTTAACACCAGAGAAGTTTGTATGTGTGTGTGTATGTGTGTGTCTGTCTGTGTGTGTGTGTGTGTGTGCATGCACATTCATGTGCCCATGTGACTACTGAAAATGGTATTTATTACAAAAGAACCTGAAATTTTCTGGTTTCTATCATGTCCTAATGTAGTTCAGCATCTTTTCAAATCTATATAGCCTTAAGAATTTTTCTTCTGTGAACTGCTTCTTTTCATATTTTGCCCATATGTTATATATTTTTTTGATTTGATGGCTTTAATTATTTACAAGCTAGACCAGCATTGATAGAGGGATCATATGATACAAGGGTCCCCAATCTTTAATATTTTTTTAAGTAAAAGAAACTTCCAGAACTCTGTGTGATTTATGCTTTCTCGGCTGTATCAATGAATAGCTGTTGTTTTTGTTTAATAATCAGAAAAGCTCATATTTCTATATTTTGACAAGCAAAATTTGAGATTTCTTTATATATTTCATTTGATTCTTTGATGGTTTATCTCATAAGTACTTGAAGTTTTTTCAATTTTGGACATCATTGGTATTTTGTAAGATGTAGGTATATGCATGGTGTGGATGCCTCAAAATCCAGAAGTGGTTTTTTTTTTTGGTGCTGGGGATCGAACTCAGGACCTTGCGCTAGCGAGGCAGTCTCAGTGCCACTGAGCTAAATCCCCGGCCCATTGGGAAGTGTTTTGTCAGGTGCTAGTTATGGAGACAATGTGGACAGTAAGGATTGACTAGGTTTAAGATCAGCAAAACACCTTAGGTCTTTCTCATGGTGTTACCCCATTATTGGAGATGAAATTGAATAGTCATATTTTTTAACCAGGTCTTTGTTAAAGTAACAGTGGAAAATTATCAGATACATGACTGATTGCCTTCCCACTTTCCCAGCAAGTTGAAATCAAAATTGGATAAGAATATTTACTTGCTTTTGATCTTGTTGGTCTTGGCTATTTTTTTCAAAGAGTTGTTGAAGATCACCTTATTTGCCTTATGGATTATCTCCCATGTTTGGGGGATTAAAATATTCTCTCCTCTCCCCAAAAAGAAGGTAAAAGAAAAAAAAAAGGAATAAAAACAAAATTTCGCTCTTGACAAAGGAGAAGGATTTTGTAATAAAAGATGTCTTTGATGATACACGAATGCATGTAAAATTATAGGAAGAAGTCTTTCCAAGCTCAAAATGATCTGGTTTCTATGTAATTATGCTCTTAGTAAGGTTGATTTGAACATCCTAAATAGTAGTATTAGAGGAAGTGTCTCTAAGAATTATTTTTAATTGCATAGCGACCATTATTCATTGACAACTGATTTATCAGTAACCTATTACATTTAAGGCTTGGGACTAGTTCTATGACAGAATACAAATATAAATAAGACACAATTTCTGCTTTAATTAAGATTTATTTTTAGCTTAACTGATGCAGCAAATGAATCTTAATTTTTCTTTTTGTGAGCTAGTTTAAAATCACTACTGAGATGATATTAGATATGTAATGAAGTACATAGTTATTCAGTATCTAGTTTGTGCTATGCTATGTTTGGGACTTCAAAGAGGATACAGATTTCATCTTTGCTGTTACAGGTCAAAAAGCCTGCTCACACAGGTTGAAGGAAGATTAAGAGGAAAGCATAGAAAGTGCTGTAGGAATATAGTCCAGAAACAACTTATGAACAAAACAGGAAATGTAGGTATACAATGTTAATTACTAGATATAAAATTTCACATTTAGTTGAATATTAACTGTTAGTTTATTAGCTTATGACAAAATATAGTATAGTAAAGTTAGAATACATGTTGGAGAATAATGCAAGGGCATTATAATTCTGGCTTTGGTATATAGTATTTAGCCTCCATGAACTGTTTCTGGATCCAAAAATTTTTCATGATGAAAGCACCTTTGGAGGTGAGGTTTAAATGAAATAGTGTATAGGAAGGCCTTGGTATTATACTTGGAACATCGTGGATCTTCAATAAATAGTAATTATTGTATTTCTGCTGATTGTACTTTGGAAAAATCCAATCTCCTATAAGCAGTTACACACATAGGCTCCCGCTATCCATCCCCACTGCCATCTCCTTCATCCAAATCACCATCATCTGTCAGCTTGCCTAGGACAGCAACGTCTTCTAAGAGCCCTTCTCCTGCTCTAGCTGCCCTATAATTTATTGTCCATACGTCTGCCAGTTCGATTTGGGGAAAAATAATTAATTATATAATTTCTTACTTCAATTCCTTGGTGGCCTCTCAATGATTATGGAATACAAATTGAATGTCTTATTACATTCCACAAGCAGATTCAGAGCTAACTTGGATATCGAAGGAAGAAAACCAAGGAAAAAAAACATAAGAAACAATAACCTCTGTCTCACTTGCTAGGATGCCACAACAAAGCATCCCAGACCAGCTGGCCTAAGCAGAATAATTTTTGTTTGTTTATTTTTATTTTTCACAATTCTGGAGATATCAGGTAGTCAACAAGAGGATTCTTCGAAATCCTTTCTCCTTGTCTCAGAGAAATAATCACCTTTCTAGGTCTTTACATGGTGTTTCCTAAGTATGTGTTTGTGTCCTATCTCCTCTTTTGGTAAAGACACCAGTTATATTGGATTAGAACCCACTCCAATGACTTCATTTTAATGTAGTGGTCTCTTTTTAAAGGCCATATCTCCAAATATGGTCACATTGCATAGTACTGAGAGTTAGGACTTCAGCATGTGAATTTGGGAACATAATTTATCCCATAACAATCTCCTTATGCATCTCTCCATATTTCACTGGCATTCCTCCAAACTCTTTTTCATGTAGCTTTAACAGCAGACACCATGACATAAAGCAACTATAAATACTTTGCTTAAAAGATGCCACTTTTCAGAATATGGGCTCTGGGGGTAGATGTTTTGTCTACAACATCCAGGTCTTTATTCTCTCTATGGCTTTCATTTCTTATCATTCGCTCCTCCTTTGCTTTGCTTCAACCTCACTGGCCTCTTTTCTACTTCGTCAGTACAACAGAGCTTTTCCCTGACCTTAACCTTCCTACCTTACAGTTCTTCCCATGTGGGATCTAGTTCTCCCAGCTCTTCCAGTTGCTCACGCTTATCCTGTGAGTCTTTGAAGAAGCAACTCTGAACACAAATCTAAAATGGCCTTCCCAGTCCCCTCTTAACAGCCCCCCTCCCATGATAGCATTCTGTCATTTATTTCTTTATTATTTATACTCATCAATCGCATTTACCATGGTAGCACTGAGGCTGGCACGGAACCTGGCATGTAGTTGTTCACTCAAGTGTTTATTGAATGAGAATCCAAGTGAAATCCTTTCACCAATCTTAAATATTTAGGATCTCACTCAATTCAAAGACCCATAAAATCATGTACAGGCCAATACTGAATCATGACATAAACAAATACTGAGACTATAATTTTGAATAAAAATGTTTTTCAGGAATTGTTGAAAGAGTAATATGTTATGTAAGAATTTGAAAACAACTGATATTTTCATGGAATGATTACAACTGCGAGAATCAGCATATACCACACACCTTACAATAAACTAATAAAGAAAAATATTGTCTAATTCTTCATTCTCTTAGATTCACCTCACTTTCCTGGGTCACCTATGGTATCAATATATTATAGGACAAGTGTTGTAACCACTATTTTAAAAAACATAAGAACTGTGTCTGTGTCTATACATAATAGGAAACTGAACAGTCCCGCATAGGAACTTGTTAGCAATGCAAATTGTCAGGCTCACCTTATACCTACTAAGTCAACAAATCTGGGAGCCTGGTCCAGCAATCTGTGCTTAGTAAACCTCCAGGTGATACAGATGTAGTTAAAGTTTTAGAACCACTGTCCTAATCTGATTTTCAAAATAACTTTTGGTTTCTCAGGAATCCTGTCCATTTGTGAGGATATGATCACCCTTAATTGTTGGGTCATCTGTGTCCCCTTGCCCTGACTTGCAATGACATAGCATGTCTGCTCTTTTGTCCTTAAGGAACTAGCACAGTGACATCTTCCATATTTGAACGTGTTTGAAAAAAACTACTGTCTTCTAGGGTTTAACATACATCACCTGCTTCTTGGATTACCTATTTCCAGAACAATTTGGTTTTAATGAGATTATTGCTCTTTTTATTTTTTCCAATTCCTCATTCAAATAAAAATTTATTTAACTTCTCTGCTCTCTAAAGATTCAATTTTTTAAAAGTAAAACCCATGAAAGATAGGCACGCTTACACTTTTTCTCTCACTATCCTTCTGAAGGCTATGTTTTTCTTATGATATTTATTCAATAAAGAATTTTCTCATTTTCCCTCCATCTATCTTTGTGTGGCTCAATCTTCATGCTTTAGAGGGAAAAACATTTGGATTCATTTTTATGAAGCTAAATTTAGACCTGCAGCATTAAGTGATACCAATTGCTTTTTGTATTTTTGGGCATAAATCCAATTTCCCAGTCTATATCCAAAGGATATATTCCATCATGATAGCATATGTTATTATTTCCAGTTATGATGTAGCCTCAGACCATGAACTTTTAAACTTGCTTAAATAAGGAAACTATGTTTAAGGGGGACAATAATTCCAAATTTTCCTTTAGTAATAAAGTACTATATTAGGTACATGAGAGACTTCTATTTTTGTTGAACATATCATATTCTAGTGACTAGGAAAAGTGATTTATGTCTGTTATCTCATTTAATACTTTTAGCACTCATTAAAATCTTTATCTAAGGAGATACATGGTCTGACCAAAGTCATACAACTAGAAGGTATTGGAGCAAATTTGAACTCCAGAATTCCAGATTTTAAACATGCTGAACCCAGAATGTGGTAATATTCTTTGTCTAAAATCTGTGAGCCATATCATTATCATAACTCCACTTTTCCCCTCTGCCCAAAAACCCATATACTTATTCATGAACCAGTTTTACTTAGACATAAGAGAAAATCTGAGTAGTGGTTATTATGAAATTAAAAGGGAAACTAATATGGAGTGAGTACTTCCATGAGAGTCACTGTGTTCAATTAGATCCCTATAAAACTCTTTCCTGACAGGTGTAGTTCATGTTATTGAGAGCCTAAGAAATTTGTTTAAAGATCACACAACATATCTGTGGGCAGAGCATGAATGAGGGTTTCTTTTAGGACAGCTGTGTTTTGACCTCAATCAACAGTGGATGGTATGCCTATTGTTAAAGGTGACATAAATCATTTTTAAAGTTATTAAGAATCCTTAATTCTCCAATGATATGTTCCTTGGTATCATTATGGTTTTTCTCCTCTTTGCTCTTATGGCCATCTTTCCTCTTTTTAATAGCTTGCTTCTTTATAGAGGACAAGCAGATGATAGGCTATAAAAAAATCACAAAGGCTAAAAGCTTTTGAGTCTTTACACTACCCATTGTAACAGTGGCCAGGGGTGATGTATCTTTGAATCCTGGTAAGTAATTGGGGTTTCTTTTTGCCCTTTAAGCAAACAATATTTCCTGGTTTGGTTGTATTTTAGTCTACACTCTTTTTAAAGAATGTATTGCTTCACTGAAAGTTTAACATACTTGTAAAAACCTGCTATTTCTATCTGTATTTATTCTAATTACCTAACTCTCCTAGGATGTAAAATTGTAATTGTTTTTTCACACTTATTTACTTCATTTTTACAAGGTCCTGTCACAGAAGTGAAAACTGACATATATGTCACCAGCTTTGGACCTGTTTCTGATGTTGAAATGGTAAGTATTTGGGTAACTTAATGTATCTTTTGAAGTTTGAAGAAAATATGCCAGAGGAGAGCCAATTAATACTTTTTTTTTTTTTTGTCAATCACACAAAGTTGGAAAGTCAAAGAATGGCCAAATTAAACTTAAAAGTTTATAAGAAGTAAAGATACTGAATTTGCATTTCAGCTCTCTAATATTTGAGTATTTATTGATTTAGAGTCATTCTCAACAAAAAGAAGAACATTCTTGTTACTGGATCCATAGTATAATTTTGGATGTAGTTTTTTTCTTTAGAAAACTATTGAGTAGAAAATTCGAAATTATAATTAGTTTTGGTTTGCATTAAAAGTATACACAGTATTACAATCCTAACAGCATGTGGTACTTCATGTCAGCCCAAATTGCTTCTGCACACCCTCTCCCCCTTTTCCTTCTCTTCTTCCCTCTCTCATGCTTAAAGAGCTTAGATCACCAAGATCTGGTCTGGAATAATTCACTCATCCAGGAGTGTTGTCTTATATTAAATATATTTATTTAAAATGACAAAAGAACCTATTTTATTTTTTTCTCAACCCTAGGATTTTAATGATTTGAAACTCTTGGGTTATTTGAGTAATTTTAATAAACTTTGGGAAAACAAAATTTTCCTTTTAAATATCTTACTTCATCTTAAGACATGCTTAGAATTTTATCATTAATTATGCAATTTATTATTCACTGATTTTTGCTATCTGGTCTAAAGCAAAGCACTACTGTAATTACCTGGTGCTGGCAGTTGTATTAAATTTCAGTAATTATTTTTGAATGATTAATTTTGAGGTAATTTATTTCTTATAAATGTAAACATTGAAGGGATCAAAATGGACATAACGTACTCTACTGAGAATCTTTTTGGTCTATTGATTTGAGATCATTTCTGTTTCTATTCATTTCATTTGGAGTAGTGTTTTTTTCTGAGTAGGAAAAAGTCTGAAATTTAATGTATTTTCTACATTATAAGTGTGGTTATCTGTGATTTGAATAGGTCATACATTAATTTCCCTAGGAATATACAATGGATGTGTTCTTCAGACAGACATGGATTGACAAAAGACTAAAATATGATGGGCCTATTGAAATTTTGAGACTGAATAATATGATGGTAACGAAAGTTTGGACCCCTGATACTTTCTTCAGGAATGGAAAGAAATCTGTCTCACATAATATGACAGCTCCAAATAAACTCTTTAGAATTATGAGAAATGGTACTATTTTATACACAATGAGGTAATCATTTTATTTTTTATGTCTTACCCTTTTTTTCTTTCTTCTCTTTTTTCCCTCTCTATCTCCCCCTTTCCTTTTCTTTCTTCCTTCATTCCATCCCTCCAAAATTGAGGATCTATAAAGTTAATTTTCATAAAGGGTTGATTTTATTTAATTGAATCTTTCCATCTTAGACTCACTATAAGTGCGGAGTGTCCTATGAGATTGGTGGATTTTCCCATGGATGGTCATGCGTGCCCTTTGAAGTTTGGGAGTTGTAAGTTATAATAAAAGTTTTGTTCAAATTTCTGATTACTTCATGCAGGACGATATTTATATATGTATGATTTTTCATAATCCAACATAAAAGTCATTATTCATGACAAAAATCATCCAAGGTGTGATGTTTATGAGACTATTTATTAACTAACACTTTAAAATGAGAAAGTAACACCTCCCCACCCCGTCTAGAAACAAAAACATACCTGTACAGAGAGCCTGGGTAAACTGAGTCAAAATATATAGGTTAGTAGTCAGTGGTGAAATTTAGGGACATCTGAACTGTATGTATTACGGAAAGTTCAAACGATTGTTTTCTTTTTTGTCAACGTAAGTTTCTTTTGTAAGTAGAGACCTTTAGCAGGCCTGGGAAAAGGCCAAAGAAAGCTCATGACTTCCTTACATGAGAACAACATGAGCTGTGCTGTTAGTGGGTGAAGCATAACCAAAACATAGTAGATGGTGGAGATTAGAGAGAATATAATCCCTCACAGATCACATTAATGAGGTTGGATTTATCTAGAAACTAGGAAAAGGCTTTGAAAGCTTTTATAAAGGGGTGTGACCCTCTTTGATTAAAGTTTCCTGATTTCACTTTAGCCTTTTAATGGAGAATGGGTTGTAGATAGGCAGGAATAAAAGTAGAGGAATGTTGGATGTCTTTGCTTTGTACAAGCAAAGATGGCAGTGATTTAGACTAATATCATACTAAAGGAGTAAGTGGGAAATAAGATGTGGGTAGGAAATTTCGTGAAGATGAAGACAAGAGGATAAGATGAATGGATAGGAGAAAACATGAGATTCCTTTCCTCGAGCTCCCTTCTCTGAGATGGCAACAAAATGTGATTGCTCTTCTAAGGTCTGCCTCAACATTCGATTCAATTAGACTCTACCAAAAATAGATTCTGGCTTTTACTATTGCTTCAAACTCATCATTGTACTGATTGTGAAACAGTTGCCTGCTGTTATCATTGCTCATTGCTTAACTTAATGAGAATCGGCAGTCACCATTCTTTTTATAACCCTAGTAATCACAATATTCAGTGGGCTAACTTGAAGCTAGAGAAAGACATTTGTTCCCTCACCAATGATTTAATGAGAGAAGATAAAAGCACAAAAAATACATAGACAGAAATCATGATCTCACTGGGGCCAGAATTAAAACCCAAGTGTACTGAAACAATTAAAATTTTACACAAGGTGGCTCTTATCTGGAGGAAACCCTTCTTGTCCCCTTTCACTCTCTCTAGTTCTCATAAAAAGCACTCTTCTGAGTGACTTGAACAGAGCTGGTGCTCGACCAAGCTTTGTATAAAAATAAAGAACTCATATTTTGGAAGCTGATGTTTTTTGATTGCGAATTAAAAAGAGAGGCACATCATGTTTGGCAAGTAAGGACCCTAAATTTTTCTGGAAAGAGAAAAACACTTTATAATTCAGAGTGAGAAAAGCTAGGAAAGAAAAAGGCTATAGTAAGGAAGGGTAGGCAAGATAAGGATACCCAATTTAAAATATCACAGACAAGAACGTGGTATACAGGACTTTCAATAGATGACACAGTGTGAATAGACCCCAGGAGATAAACGCTGACACACAACTGTGTAATACTAAGTGACAACACAAGCTTCATAGTTTGTTTTGCAAGGTCGTTTGTAAAGAAAATCTCTAGCTATCGATTTCTTTTGTAGAATTAAATAATTCCACTGAGGACCTCCTATGTTCTAGCCATTTTAGGAAGGTTTGTAGGGAGCAGGGAGGGAGCAATGACACACAATTCATTTGGGTTCTTTGGAGCTTATTTGTGTGTGAACCAAGCTATCTGTTCTGGGTAGACTGGTAAGCAAGCAGCTGGTCTCCATTTGCACTAAACACCAAATAATAGAAAATGGGCTTAAATTGCCACTGGAAAGGGTTTGTTGAAGATAGAAGGGAAAATGTACAGATTGTAAGGGTTTAAAGGTAGTGGAACTGGTTGTGTAATTATATTCCCTGGGGAGCTTTACAAAGAGAATAGCCAGTTGTCTCTGTAGAATGGCTACCAAATTGCCTGAGTATTGCCCAAAGGCAGAGTCTAAAAGCAGTGACCCCTGGAGAGCTCCCCCACCAGTAGCATTTGTTCTTATTTTGTTGTGTTGTTAGAGGGAGCATCTGGTACATGTCTAAATGGCAGAGCTGCTTTAGGATGGAAGAAGTCAGTATTGGTCAAGCACTGGAGGAGAGAAATGAAAACAGTAGGAGTTCGACAGTACTGTTTTAGGGCTTAATACATCTGTTTTTCAGCTGCTCATCTTATTAGCATGGAAACATTTCCAAGAGCAGTGATGCTTATGTAGCCTTGTGGATGCCTCAGTTTTAGTCTCCTCCAATTCTTTGGCACAAAACCAATAAATCCTGCTGAATCGCAAAGCTATTTGTTTAATATATAGTTTCCTAAATTGTAAGCATGTTTGAATGAATCATAATGAAAACTACTTTCATTTATTCCATCTCTCTTGAACATGTGTTATATTTTTACATGTTGATCCTCAATGCTGACAAAAGAGAAGCCCTGACTAACCACATTTTCTTCTCTCATTCAGATGCATATCCAAAGAGTGAGATGATTTATACCTGGACAAAGGGCCCTGAGAAATCAGTGGAAGTGCCAAAGGAGTCTTCCAGCTTAGTTCAGTATGACTTGATTGGGCAAACGGTATCAAGTGAAACTATCAAGTCGATTACAGGTGAGATGTTAATAATTGAATTCAGTATGTTTCTTGGCATCAGTGGTAGAGTTTTGTCCTAGCTTTTTCATTAAAATATCTAGTGTTTTCAGGGGAACAAAAAACCATTTCCAGAAATAGAGTTGATGCATAAACTACAGCTCAGAATTTCTTTATTTATATTTATAATCTTATTTCAGTTTAAAATAAATTGAGTTGGTGAGATGTGAGATTTTCTTATTTAGAAGCAAAAATCAGTTATCAAATGTATTAAAACTATTCTCAACAAAAGTATAAGGCAAGAACTCTGAGCCTGCTTCTTTTGATGTTTTCTGAAAATCGTGTCCCAATTTTAAGTCACATTCTCCATTTTTTTCCAAAATAAAAGTAAAATCTAAAGATTAATTACAAAATATAGTGAGGGTAGACACTAAAATTGTCACACAGGTATATGAATGATTATTATCCATGATTCTTAGCTTTAGAATGGGAATGGAATCATAGGATTTAGTTTTTATCATATTAATTGGGAAAAATCAGCTGTTTGTGGATTATTGTAAAACTGTTCTAATGTACTGCATCACCAGGAAAATACTAATTATTGATGATAGCTGTTTTAGTCCATTTGTGCTACTGTAAGAAAATGTTGAAAGCGGAGCACTTGATAAAGAAATGTGTTTCACACAGTTCTGGAGGCTGGGAAGTTCACCTCAATTATAAAACTATACAGTAGCCTTTAACAGCACTTTTATCTGTCCAGAAAAAATTTTTGAAAGATATTCAGTGTCTAATAAGAGTTCAGTGTCTGATAAGAGTTCCTTTTCTGGTACATTAAATGGTGCCTTTTCAAAATATCCTAGAGATGGTCCTACTGTTAACAATACAATATTAAATACTTAAAATTTTGTCAAGAGGATAGATATTGGGCATTCTTACCTCAAAAAAAAAATGGGAAGAAACTTTTGGAAGTGATGGATAACTTTATGACACAAATAATAGTGATGTTTTTACAGATGAATACTTAGCTTCAAAGTAATCAAGTTGTGGACATTAAATATTTACAGTGTTTTATGTGCCAATTATACCTCATAAACTGGTTTAAAAATTGAAGCAAGGGAAAATTAATTATGAAAAATAAAGTTAATGCAGAAGCTCTTTTTAAAAATATTTAACCTACTATCTCTTCTGCTTAAATGCTTTGTATTAATCCATGCACTGTCATGAAATCAACAGCACTCCTCCTGTCCTTTAAATTCCATGATTTTTATCTTCTAAACACAAGTCATGACTATCATTACAAGACACCCTCTTCACATCAATTATTAAACCATAGCCTTCTAATGGGACACTTTTCGTCTTATTAGTCCAGAAAAAATTTCTTCAGAGATACTCATTTTCCATTCTGCAAGTAGGGTTGAATATATCTGGAGGATGTGAGGTTTTTAAATGGCTTCATATTCTGAATGAGACCATTACTTACTAAATAATCCCTTAATATGCTTTTTTCATATATGAGAATAAAACATTTATCCATGATTATCAAAAAGTTTAAGGTTTAATTTATTAGCTGTTTAGGTTATGCCTCTGTGTTATACATGTTTGTTTGTATTTTTATTCATATTAATGCACTTATAAATGTAACTCTTTCCTTAAAATTAAGTAGTTTTTTTCCTAAGCATGTATGTGTATGAAATATATATGAAGGATATGTTCATATATTTTTTACATATTTTATATATAAATGAAATTTCTATGTTTCATTTTCTTTTCAAAATTAAAGCTTATATTTTTAGATGTATGTGTTTCCATTTTTTTCTAATGGTTTTCTGTAAAAGTTAGATCTAAGTTCTTCTCTCAAGAATTGTTGAAAATGAAAGCTGATTAAGAACTTCAAAGAAGAAATCTTTGCAACCACTTTTTTAAAGTTATAGTCCAGTTCATTAATTGCTTAATGGCTACAGGGAACAAAAGTGTTTTTCTGAATAATGATGTTGAATGTCATCTCTCTGCCCCTTCCCCCTGTTAAGATTTAATATAGTTCCCATCCTTTGTATTAGGCGAAAAAGATCATTACTTTGTGTAGAGTATTGTTTGTTATTCTAAAATATGATCATGAAGCTATTGAATAATTGCCTACTTTTCATGTTTTTGTGGTAGGTGAATACATTGTTATGACAGTTTACTTCCATCTGAGACGGAAGATGGGCTATTTTATGATTCAGACGTATATCCCATGCATTATGACGGTGATTCTTTCTCAAGTTTCATTCTGGATAAATAAGGAATCAGTTCCAGCTAGGACTGTATTTGGTAAATGCAATTCATTTACTGGGTGTTATTGTCCACATTATATTTTAATCATAATTCAGGGGAATAGCCCTTAGATATTTCTAGAAAATATTAAACATCAATATATCAAACTGTACTGGATAAAGAATCATATAAGCTTTCGTTTTTACCTAGCCAATGCAAAGTACTAATTCTTGGGGAGATAAGGGCAGTCTGTCTCTTCCTCTGGGACCACATTCTCAGCATTCCCTGGTTGAGAATCAATCGGGTGAAGACCAAATGCGAATCTGGTTACAATTTCACTTTCAGTGATATACTTGGACTTCTAACATAAAGCTGTGTAATTGAATTAAAATTATAACTAAGTGTTAAAATGAAATGCACTCGGAACTTAAAATAAAACAAATAAAATTCATGCTTGAATGAATATGAAAGTCTTAGAATAACTTGGGTTTTAGTGAAGAGGAACAAAATGGAAATGCTTTAAATGCGTTGAATTGGAAGGCATTGTGTGCTAGTTTATAAGCCCATTATTATATTCCATCTACATAACATTGTTTTCTTAACCAACATTTTGTCTTTTTATTTTTATTGTAGCTTCTTCTAGTGTTTTAAATCATTAGAAGTCCAGAACAAAATGTATGCACTTAAAGTTTTTGTGGGTTTTAATAAGTCTTTTATTTATCACTCATGCTTTTATATAACAAAATTATTTACAATTATATATTTTTAATTTAATTTTTTTATCTATTCTTTCTCTGTATATTGTAAGTAATGAAAACATTCAATGGTGGGATAAGAAAGAAAATGATCAGAATTCCTCTGAAATGGAGGCATGATCATCACGAGATACCAGTTTCACTTTGCTTTTATGTTTAGTAGAACCAAAGCCATGGTACAATGTCTCTTATCAGGCAATAACTTCAGGGAGGCTAGTGAGAGGGGACTGAAGGGAATGGGATCCTTTTATCCTACCTTTCCATCTTTTAGAGAACTGCCAAAAGGATGTCTTAGTTTCCTTGACAAACCTGAAATCCTTCTGCAGAGGTATTTTCTCCATACATGGTTACCCTCCCTTTAATCTTAGGCTCATATAAGATATTTGAGTCATACTGGAGAAACTCATACAGAGGGCCAGTGTTAGAGGCCGAGAGGCCAGTAGGCGGGAATAATGGTACTACCTACTTCATAGAGTTATGAGGTTCACTTGAAAAATAACTGCATGTTGCAAGTGGAATAAATTTTAGCCACTAAATACAGGTGTGAAAATAAAAGAGAGGAAATGATATATCTAAGCATTGGATACTAACAGATTTGGGTGTAAAATTCACATTTACCACATATTTTCCCCATCTTTCAATTATGTTAATACATCTTTCCCTCATAGACATATGAGGATTTAGAAGAGTTATGTTCAGTACTCAAAACAGGAAACCTGGTGCATGTATTGTAGGTAACTTACTCTCCTGTACTTCTCTTCTATAGGGGTGATTTATTTTGTTCTAACTTGTTTTCATTGGTTTTTAAAGAAAACATCTATTATCTGTCTAGTGCATGCTACATGACACTGTGAAATTCTTGATGTTCTTTGTCTCATTTGAAACTTGCACTAATCTTGGGTCCTTATACATCATGTTCAATAGTAGCCTGACTGGGCAAGAAATATCTGCTAAGTCTGAGCAACAGGTGCAACTCCCTTAACTTAATACCAAAAACATTGTTTCATGAGCTATTATCATTCAAATTGTTTAAATTTTATGTTTCTATTAAGGTTTATAATAAGAAAATCACTTTGATGCATATTATCATTTCTTTCTCTGTTCCCAAAGAGCTAGAATAGAAAACGTTGACCCATCATAGATGTCTGTGGTAAGGAGATGATAGTGTCACAAATGCAGACTTGTTCTAGCCTTGTACTAGCTATGAACTTTCCGTGAGTTACTTCCAACTGTTTCTTCACAGGTTAAAAGAAGATGAATGGTTGCACTTAACTCATAGGGTTGCGATGATGATCAAATGAGTTAATTGGAATAAAGTGCTTGGGATAATGCCTAGCATATAACACATAATATTTAAGGGCTGTTTATTAATGTGTTATTCCATGCTGTCTGCTACCTCATCTGAGAATCACTGCTTGATTCTATACTGTGAATAACCTGAGTATTTCAGTAGTATTGTAATTAGTTGATAAACTGAATGCTTCCTCAACTGATTACACACTGGCAGCTATTGTTCTGTCTTACCTTTTCCCAAACAATAGAAATTTCCAGTGGTGTAGTAAGTGATAGTATTGGTTATAGCTGTACTCACTCAACATTTCCTATCCAAATAAGATAGTATAAAGAAATTAAATAGCATGTATTAAGGAGATTAACATTACTGGTCCCAATGATGATAGATTTTTACATATAGTATTGGAGTCATCTCATTTGCTTTCATAATAATTCAGCAAAGTAGGGATTGTTAATTTTGTATAGGTAAGGGAAATGGCTCAAAGATACTAAGAAACATATATCAAGTCACATAATTGACAATATCTCTCTAGCATTGAAAACTCTGTCATTCTACCTTCACAGAAAGGTAAGGGGATATGAGGGCTTGTGGAGAATTCCAGAGTTGCTGAGTGAGAGTGTATGGGTGTGTGTTACAGCTACTTTGTGAGTAGTTTTCAACTTAAAAGTTGAAATTTATTTGTACCCGTGTGCCAAAATATTGGTTTTGATTGATTAGGAATATTATGTCAATAATTAAGACTTCAGAGACTTAAGATGTATCTGAATGATGTTTATTAAACTGCTCATTGAGGGCCTAGAATGATACTTTCCTAGATAAGTAAAATTTGAAGTGTTTGAGGACATTGGCAATCTATTTCATAATAGGTTTAGGTGATATTAACTCTGGGTTAGTTTTTCTTTTTCTGATTTTTATTTCCCTTTTCCCTCATAAGGAGGGAATTGGCTGGGTCAGAAATGCAGAGACTATGCAAAAACAAAATCCAAAAACACCCGTGTAAATCTGAGAACCACAGTGTGCTAAATTCTCTGCAAAGGCCTTCCCTCTCCAAACTTGTACGATGCTAAGTTTTTTAATTATCCCAGTATGGTAAAACATTAGACACAAGTAAATGCCAGCTGGCATATCTAAATCGTTGCTATTGGATTTTCTAGGAATGGCTAGCCAAAAATTCACTCCATGTACAGTCTTAGCCTCCTCTTTCATATTTCTCCCAGCTCCTGGGCCAGCTGATATAGTTCATCTTCAGCATTCTAAATGTAAGCACTGGCAGCAATACTTGAACAAGTCAAAAAATTATGGCTTTGAAACATTTTCAAGGTAGAGTAATCTAAGATATTTAAAGCAAATGAGCCATCTTTTTAGATGCAAAGGAAGCATGAATTCTTATCTGAAGGTTTGGTTTCTGTTTGCTACTTCACATTTGTGTTTATTCAACCAAACCAGTTATAATAAGTACACTCTTATCCTGCTAATGCTTTTAAAAAATTTGAACAGTGGGCAGAGAGAACATTTTAATGTCCGAAGAGATGGCAATTTTTAAGACTTTAGTCAGTTCTTTATGCCAGCTACTTTTTGAATTTCGCAGTCATAGAATAGAAACTATAATATCTGGAGGGTCATTCCACAAACTTTAAAATCAAACCGACCCAGAACAATGAAAGAGAAAAGAAATGGAGCCATGTATCCTGAATTTTTTTTGTATTAATGTCCACAGCATCATTCAAGTTGTAAACTTGTTGCTCTGTCCCTCCAAATAGTTAGAATGCAATTTTTGTTTCATTACTCAATAGCTGCATTAGTATTCTGCTTACTCCATATTAATAGCAGAATTTTTTTTCAGATAGCAGTAAGAGAAGTGAAGACCACTACCTCTGAGTCAAGGGAGAAATCATTCTGTTACTCAAACTAAAAAACATACTACTTACATAGCTTAAAAAGTTGTAGACCATATTTGAATTCTTAATAGTTCATTACTTTTAAATTATTATAATAACAAACATTTTGATTTATCTTTCAACTCTGTAGCTACAGTTTTTCAAAGTGATTTTGAAAGTTATTCATATATCTTAACAGCCAACATGAGGATAACATCTTGTCAAATTGCTCAAGGCCTTTCTGAAACAAAGTCCAATAAATTCACAATATTGCATTTTCCTAGATTTGTATATAGTTGACTATTTAAACTACTTTGGATTAATAAGAGACTAGCAATTCACAGTTATAAAAGAGAATTCAATCAAATGCTCAAATTTCTTTATACCATTTATAGAATGTTTTTAAGAAGTCTGTAGCTCGTGTGCTATACAGGTGCTACAGGTTTTCCTACTCTTAAGCACTGAAGATTCAGAAAGACTCTGAAAAAAAATGATTTCAGAGAACATGGGTTAAAGAAGAACTGGAAAAATGAATTTTTATTTATTTTGCTTATGTCATATGCCCTGCACTGTATAAAATATTACAGTGATCCCTGAGTCTGTATTCAACACGACTACCCTCAGCAGAGCTCTCCTCAGTCAAGTTGGTGAGTTCAAGGACAGTCTGAAATACACAGTGAGACCCTGTCTCAAAAAAAAAAAAAAATCAAATTGGCTATGAGGCTCACATATATGGAACAGTAAGAAAATAATATAAGGCAGAATATAACTAAATTCTAAGTTGAGGAGATAATATTGTTTACCCTAAATTAAAATATGATTATTTCTTTATTGTTGCATGAGCTCACTATCTCTTCCATTGAACATGGCTTATTTACTCTTCAGTTGGGGACTGACATGGATTGGAATTGCTGTTTAAATGCTTCCTCGCAGTCATTACCTTCATCTTCATCCTCACCACCACTATCATCATCATCATCATCCTCATCATCATCATCCTCAGATTCCTTGTATGTCAATTTTAGGACCTTTCTTAGGCATTATACAGAATGACTTCATATGTATACAGGAAATTTTTGCAGGGATCTCTTGTTTTAAGTAGATAATATGTGTTAGACAAACAGATATGAATGGAAAAAGGGACCACTATACAAATATTAGGATCCTCACATAATACATTACTTTATAGTTCCACTGGTAAAGTGGAGTTTTTGTGCTGAGAGTGGTGACTGACCTTTTCTGTAGGCTGAGGAGGGGACTTTCCTGAAAGTCATACTTTGAAACGCTACAGTTGGAAAGAAGTACCTTTATTCTTGTTGCAAACATTATTCTTCCAGACAAACTGATGAATGATAAATACCCTGTATTTTTAGAAGCCAATTTCCCCTGGAAATTTATTTTTCCAGTAATATATTTTTACAATTTTAGTAAATTAGTCTCCTGAATGAAGAAATTTGTTATTTTAACTCAATAGATAGTATTCAGATAAAGATTTAGCTAGGTATGGTGGTGTATGCCTGTAATCCCAGCACTCTGGGAAGCTGAGGCAGTCTAAAATAAAAATTTAGCAATTTAGTGAGTCCCTAACTCAAAATAAATTTTTTTAAAAAGAGAGATCTGGTGATGTAGTTCAGTAAGAAGACCCTGGGTTCCACCTCCAGTACCAAAACGGAAAAAAAAAAAAGATGTATATATAACTTGTACTTTTTCTGGCAGTAATTCGCAATAGCAGTGGGCCATGCTTACCCAGGAAATTCTGATGCTTCAATTTAAGAGGCCAATGTTCACAGCTTCCCACTCCTGGATGAGAATCATTGCTTCCTTGAATCATTCTTCCCGCTAGGTGTGTATTGATTATTTAGGTATATTGGCCCAGATTCCAGTATTTATTTGTTGTATGATACTTTTAGTTTTTATAGTAAATTCAGTAAGTATCAATGAAGCTCTAAAGGGTTTTCCAAACAATCCAAATCACATTGAGTTAGTGATTAAAAGAGTCACAAAGTGAACTATACATCTTTTACTCTGAAGCCTGTGCTAATTTCACTGATCCACTAGGACTCAAATCCTCCATGGAAGATGGCTTTGTTTGAGTTACTGCTAATTTTGTTAGCCTCATCCCACCTAATCTTCCAGGATTTATTTGTGTGTTTGCTTTTCATTGAAATAATAGTAATCCATTTTGTCTCTGCTCTTTTGCTTTAAAGGAATAACCACAGTCCTCACTATGACCACACTAAGCATCAGCGCACGGCATTCTTTGCCCAAAGTGTCCTATGCTACTGCCATGGATTGGTTCATAGCTGTCTGCTTTGCTTTTGTATTTTCGGCCCTTATTGAGTTTGCTGCTGTAAATTATTTCACCAATATTCAAATGCAAAAAGCCAAAAAGAAGACATCAAAATCTTTTCCAGAAATTCCAGCTGCCCCAGTGCTGAGTGAGAGGCAGCCTGAAGCTCCACTGCAGGTATTTAACTTACTCTTCTTCAGTTTAAGATTTTAGCTTCTTGGAGGAAATTGTATTGCCAGGGGAAATGCTTATTGGGAAATATCAGTGCCAATTTCTAAGTAATTTAACAGTACAGGTAAATAGAAGAAGGTACCTATGAATTCAAACTTTGAAACAGTGATTAATAGCTTAAACATTAACCAGCTCTGAATGAATTGGATGTAGGTAAAACTAGTTGTTTTTTTTTAAAGTTCCTTTCAGAATTAAAAGTCTTTCACAGAAAACGGAAAAGCTTATGCATGCTATGAAGAGGAACTTGTAGATGTCTTTGAGTGGGTTGGGAAGGCATTTTAGTAGAGTTCATTGAGCAAAATAAAAAGTGGTTTTTAAGGTATTCCCTTATTAGAACTATCTCAGGACTGAGTGAGAACTGTGCCCCTGTATTAAAAAAGAAAACAAGCCAAGTCGATGTACCTCTAAATCCGAGAACTCTTGCTGTAAAGGGACATAGCTAGGAGAATGTAGAAAGCTTAATAAGAACTAGTATAACCTACATTTGGGTTTTCAGAGATTCTGTGATTAAATTTTTTTTTAAATTAAGTATCTTTACTCACATTGATCCTATTTGTAAAAAAACTGCAAGACCTTTATGAAACCAGGACATCAAACAAGCAACATCCTTTCTTCCTCTCTTCCTCACCTTCCTACTCCAATATTCTGCTTTAACCTCTCCATCTCTCTCTTTCCTTGCCTATGGTCACCAACACACAGCTTATTTAGACGGTTGCCACAAATGTTAGTCTAGTACCCAAATCAAAGTGTTTAGAAATCACCAAATTTATTTTCTGCAAATGACAGATAAGTACCTTCTTCATTCATTCACTCATTCATCCAACAAATATATATTTATTGCCAACTATAGGGCACACCCTACTCAGAGTCTAAGAATCAACAATATGTAAAAAAAAACAACAAAAAACCCCACACTTGCAGTATGGAGTTTACATTCATTTGTGTGGGACAAGGCAGGAGAAACAAACAATCTTTGAAAACAAAAAATAGAGCACATGGTTTGTTAGATATGTAAAGTGCTATGATGATATTATATCACCTAAAGAGTCAGGCAGTGGAGGAGCAGGATAAGAATGGGGATTCCATTATCAGAGAGAAGATAAAGAAATGAGATAAAGTGTGTACCCTGGTGAGAATTCCCTGATCAGAGTCCTATAGTTTATAAGCTCTGTTCCTACAGGGCTCCAGGCAGTAGTCTCTAGGAATGGTGTGTGAAGAGGTAGGAAAGTGAATAGCTCACCATTGAGTAAGTTTAAGTAACTGATATTTTCCTCTAAATGAATCCATTTTATCAAGATTTTCAAAATTATCAAAATGCATTTTGCATACAATTTTTAGTTTAAAAAGTAGTGATCAAATATGCAGCTTTATTCTTTATTCCATTGCTCATATATAAACTTACACTTTCTCTGCCTTTTATCCTTATTTTATTTTGTTTTGCTCTGTTGTGTTGAAGGTTTGATTAAAGAATCCCACTTATGGCTTCTTTAAAAAATTCAAGTCTTCAATTTATTTTGTTTCTGTTTTCTAATTGATTTATGATTTTATTTCAATTCCATTTTTCTGCAGGTTAATTTTGTTACTCTTTTGCTAGCTTCTTGAGTTTCCTTATTATTAATTTTCACTGTTCCTTATTTAATATAAAGTTTCTTTGTAGCAATGAGATTTTCTTTGCCTACAGCTCTGGTCATAATTCATAATATCGATATATGATATAATTATTTGCTAAATATTCTGTAATTATATTGTTGCTTTTTGTTTTGTGCTAAAAACATTTGGAAATAATATTACAATTTCCCAGTGGGATTTTTTTCATTCATGTACTGTTGTTAATTTTTCATTGTATTGTGTTTGTTCATAAATATTCCTATAGAGATTTGAATGTGGTGAATATTTGCAAGGTGCCTTGAGATATGCCAAAAGCTTATAAATGTTCAATAGCAATTTGAAAGGAGTTAAATTTTAGTTATTAAATCAATTTTATTTAAACCATTTTTATTTCACCATTTTAATTCACCTTTAGTCCTCATGACTTCAAATACTAATATGCAAACAGTTCTCTTACAAATATTATGAGATTGAATGTATTTGCATTTTAAACATTTTTTATGTATTATGTGGCTGTGACATTCAAAATGTAAAGATTCACAGTTGCTCTATTTCCATATCAGTTCATGAATTTAACCATAAAATAAACTTCTTATTTTTCTTTTCCCTTGAATTCTACTAGATATGATTTCAATTTTTATTCTTTTCTCTTTTTGTGATGTGGATGATCAAGCCCACAACCCTGTATATGCTAAGCAAGAATACTACCTCTGAATTATATACCTAGCCCTGATGTTGATATTTTTAAAATATTGTTTTAAAAATATTAACCTTGCTGTTATATTTTTATAATTTAAAAATTCCTTTTATTTTTTTCCTCATGTTCTCTGGAAGTTATTATTCATATTTTTATATCATTAGTGACTAAGTTTAAGTTCTAAAACAGTATTATTTCAACTTGTGATATTGTAATAATGTTGAACTTATAAAATAGTGATTATCCAGTGTAGTCCTTAACTTTACCAACTTCAGGATCACTCTAATACTAAGACTCTAGCTTTGGAAATGTATTTAAATATGGATATATGCATACTTCTGTGTTTATAATAAATGGATATAATTCTCTTCATTTTTGCAAACTAATGGCACTTACTGCAGTGGTGAAACATTATAAATACTTGAAAGTACCACTTAATCAGAATAAAATTATTCTGCAAAGATGGGAAAAGAATCTATAATTTTCTATTTGCTCTCTTAACATATTTCTTAACTATAGCAGGTGACATTATCAATAAATGCTTGATTGAACCTATCCCATTGGCTAAATCCATTCTGATGTAGTAACTCTTCTTTGCGGTTTGGGGACCCTATTGTGTACACGTCATTATCTAAACTCAAGAAGATGAAATGTGTATGTGAAGGACATACCACCATATCATTCAAGTTTTGAGAAGGACTTTAGAATAAAATTATTTAAGATATATATCATGTGTTTCCTTCTTGTGAAATTTGTGACTTTACATGTATAGTAACAGATCTGTACAGCAGTTTACTTGGAGAATATCTGTGTCCTCATGACAGTGATTAATGAATTGTCTCACCCAACTTCCTGAGTCCCACTTTCTGTCAGAGTGCAGCTGGCCTTGGAGTGTCAGTTTCATTAAATGGCTTCAGTATCAAGTTCAACTTTGAAGGTTGAGAACACATTAAAATTAAGAGAGGGGCAAGGGAGGAGATAGGTAAAAAGGGAGAAGAAAATCAAGAAGGGAGGATTGTGTTAAGAGCAAAATTTTACATGTTACTGGCAAGAAGTAGTCTAAGAATTTGCTGAGGTTTGGAATTTCAGTAGAGATTCTAATCAGACACCTGAAATTTGCTTATTCAAATATGTATTCCTCTGTGTACTACTGTTTACTTATTTGAATGATGCTGCATTTGCTTAAAATGTGTTTGATTCCCTCCTTTGGAATTGGCTTTAGCATTTAAAGTCATTTATAGTTCAATAGCCCTTTGGGAAGCTCATTTGTACTTCATTCATTGTCACCATATGTGACCTGTGAACTATTGATGGCCTGCCAGAGGCCCATGGTGGCCATTTCTGTTTTGGGGGAATTGGAAAGCTTATGGTTTATGAAATATTCATGACTTGAGGGGGAAAGGTCAATTGGTAGAATGTATGAGCAGCTATCAGTAGCTTAAGTATTTCTTGGGTAGCTCAGTAGGCAAAGCACCTGTTCTGTTTCTGCTCATTATTACCTTAATTCTTCCATTGACTCTATCCTGATATTTGAATCGAGCTCTTGTAGGTCTAACCTCCCATCTTCTTACTACTTTTTAAAGTACTTACTCCTCACTGATGCAGGTGATTTGGATGAATAGAATGTCTTGAAAAATAAATAACTATATAATTTCAAAAAGGAAAGCTTTCTTAAAATTATTTTTTTAAAAAATCACTTAAAATATATTCTTTATTCCTTTTCAGAGTATACATTAATGTATGTATACCATATCTTAAGTAAAATGCTCAGTGGCTTAATAAGAATGCCTAACATTTGAACTCTTACTTTTCTCAGATACTATGTGATGTATTTTACATGTGTTAATTGCAAGTTCACAATAATTATTTTACTGAAGCTCGCAGCTCAGAAGTGATATATTAATGATAACACAGCTAGAAAATGTAAACCTAAATTGGAAATTAACTCAGCTCTGTCTGATGTGGAGCTTGTTTACCTAACTCTATTTACAGGAATTAATTTATAATATATCTATAAAGAATATATAGTGCATGTATATATAGGTATTCATATAAATAATAAACTCAGTATATCTTTTCACTTATATTTCTATGAAAGATTAGCAAAAGTATAGTAGTCTGAATGCTTTGTGTGACAATAATAGGAACTTGTAGAGATATATTATATAAAATTTAATTATAGTAATTTGTAGAATATGTCCTGTTTTATTCATGTTTTACCAATGAGGTAATTATTAGCTAGGAATCAGGTAGCCTGGTTAGTTAGTGGCAGTGCTGGGACAATGAGCCCTGTGTTTGTAAGGCTCACTCCTTAATGACTGATTAGATTCGTGGGGTCAGGGACATGTAGGATGAAAAAGATGGTGGCATCATTCATTAGCATGAGGAAGAGAAATGAAGCATATCTGATGAAGAAACTTACTAGTTCAGGTTTTGTTATCCGTAGCAGGACATTTTTTCCTTTACTGCAATAATGAAAACTTTATTTTTTTTCTAATTACAAGTGTATGTTTCTTGACTGCTTATATTGCCTTTTCTATTTACCTAATTGTTTTTCTTTGTCTTTTTATGTCACCATAACTGTTCTGCATGGATTTTTCAATTTTAAACTGTTCACATATATAATGCTATTTGTAAACTTTAAGAAGTACTTAGGTTCTTTAAAGAAGAGATGGCATTAAATATATATACTAATAATTCAAGGTGCATTTTGGATTCACTTATAAGTGCCCTCATGAGAATCTCCTTTTTTACTATTTATTCTTCAAAGTCAAACTGTTGCCTTATTTCCCAAATGGGGCCCAGCCTTAGTCTGCTCAGACTGAAGGAATTTCAAGGAAAAGATTTTAAAGATCTGTATCTACAAAGTAAGAGTAATGACAGAACCTCATAGAAAGGCTTATAGTGAGAATTAAATTATACTATAAAGGTTAAATACACAATATAATGCTTAGTGCTCACATGTGATTGTACTATCCTCTTCAAAAATTAATGTATACATGGCCACATGTATTACTCTATAATGTTCTGTGGTATTATGCTTAAGTTGTTTCATACGTGATTGCTGTATTTACCTAGATAGGTGGTGAGCTCATTGATAAAATGAATTATGGCTTAATTTCATTTTCTTATGCAGTACATAGCATAGTGTTTAACAGGTACAGTTGTTGATTGATTATGAGCCTGAATTAGGAATCAGACAATAGGAAAAGTGGTAA
The DNA here is from genome assembly GCF_053883595.1 of Heterocephalus glaber. Taxonomy (NCBI): domain Eukaryota; kingdom Metazoa; phylum Chordata; class Mammalia; order Rodentia; family Bathyergidae; genus Heterocephalus; species Heterocephalus glaber. Next base: position 39,409,371 of record NW_028258325.1, on the reverse strand, counting down.
CTCTGAAACCAATATATTTATTACCAATTTTCAAAAATATGTATCTTTTAGATAAAATTCCTTTTTACTGAAAGTAAATGTGAACACAAGACAGATGTTAAGTAGTGAGCTACAGCACAGTCACTATGAATTTTTAGGATAGCAAACACTTATATTTAGTATTCCTTTTGCCATTTTTTAATTACACCGTTGCCCATAGTTATGTTGCACAGTGTGGTATGTCAATTCATGTATACGTTGGGTAGTAATCTTGTCTAGGACATATTTCTGAGTGGTTGAAGTTGGCTAGTGAGCAGCAGTAGAGAGCTGAGAAGAACACTTTGAAAAAGCAGCAAAAATAATAGCCATGGCAAATCTAAACATGCAGCTATTATAAGAGTAACTTATTACCTTTTGATCGTTTTTTTTTTTTTATGGTACTGGGGATCAAACTCGGGTCCTTGCGCTTGTGAGGTAGGTGCCGGAACTACTGAACTAAATCCCCGGCCCCAACATTTTGATCATTTTGGTCTTATCACTTTCACAGATATCAAAGACTGAAATGTTAAGTATAATAATTTTCAGTGATTGGTAACACAGTACACACTTCTTTTCATTCCTAAAGTGTATACAAACTAGCTCAGTTTCAGGTGATCACTTTAATTATTCTGAAAAGTCCTCTTGCAAGTTCTTTCCTTGAAATAGTTTAAGCTAACATGACAGAAACCCTTATCTTCTGCTTTGTTCTTATTTCTTTCAACTCTTAACTTACTTTAAAATCTCTTTCCTTGTTAGTTTGAAAAAGGACACGACGGAGTACTGTCAGTTCATCTGACATTTAGGTGTGTTTGTGAAAGAAGTTTAATGACATTCCTTAAATCTTACATAAATAAGTACCTCGCCAATCTCATACCTTTTAAGTGCAGAATGTTCTGCAGTTAGTAATGCTCTTTAGGCAATGAGTGATTGTTTAATTGCACAATTATTAAACTGTATAATTTAAGTGTCAAGAATACCAGAATTACATTTCATCTTCAGCCATGCTTTTTGTTAGTTTTGTTATGTTTTTCATGTGCGGTGACATGATATGCTAATGTATGATAGCAAATCTCAACTACGTAGTTAGTTAACAGGCATCTACCAGGCAACTATTATGAACTAGTCACCAAGCATGGCATTGAGGATTCAAACAAGACTAAAAATCTACAAACTTAGTCTATCTAGTGAGAGACAGGCTATTAATCTTGTGAATGACTATATTTAGTACACAGAAGTATAATGTGAGTATCAATTTTAGAATAATGGAAACATGTTGATGGTAGTGTGAGCTTACTGTCATTTTTACTGCTACCTTACTTCTGCTGAAATACTGATATCTCTATTCAATTACATAGTGGGAACCTGTTATGATTATGAGTATGTTTTTGGAATATCTTTTAAGCACTAGTATGTTGGGAATACTGTGCTTGTTTCCTTCATACTTAGGAATGTAGTAGGAAGGATATAATTGAGCAATTAATTTAAAGTTAATAATTATAAATGAACAAAAAGCTGTCAAGGAAAGGTAGGGGGGATAATGGGGAATTATATCAGAGAGAATTAAACTGAGACATCAAACAGGTCTCTGAAATTTAAAAAGTGACAAGTTAAGGGATATTAGGAAGTAAGGAGTTTTTTCTTGTTTTTTGTTTGTTTGTTTGTTGTTTTGGTACCAGTGATCGAACTTGGGTACTTGTGCTTGCGAGGCAGGCAGTCAAACCACTGAGCTAAATCCCCAGCCCTAGGAGTTTTTTCTTAAATGAGGAGAAGAACAAGAGATGGAGGGAGGTAGAAAAGAGAGAAGGAAGAGAAAATGGATAAAACCAAGAGTGAAAAGAATGGAAGTAGAGCTTTTGCAAATGAGAAGGAGAAGAAGAGTTAGAGGGAGCAGGGAGAAATGGGAAGGGAAGGGGACAGAAAAGAATTAAGATGTGTTATAGACGTATACAAACTTCTCACAGTAAATGTAATTGTTGTGCACTGCAAATACGTACTAATAAAAAAATTAAAAGTAAAAACAAAATGACAAAGGGAAGAAGCAGTCACTTTTACTAGTTTATTGAAACAATATTATGAATATTTTGATAATTATTAGTAATAATGTCAGATAGAAAGAAAAATACTAATATTACATTTTAATTGAAGTTTGGCTATTTCCTTCTTCAAAGAGGAAAATACCATACATTTAATGCTTCATTAGGAAGGCTGGTTATATTATTTAGTGTGTAAGGAAGAAATAAGTCAATTTGTCAATATAGAGTAATACAGTGGGTCGTGTATGTAGACGGTGTAGATATATACTTTATATAAGTATAGATTAATTATAAATTTGTGCATATACCTTAATGGACTGTTTACAAATATAACAAATGAAGAACTTGTGAAATATATTTAGTATAATATTTAAGAAGGCAGCATGTTGCTATTATCATAATTATTATCATTTATTAAGTACCTATTATATGTTATATAATGTGCCAGTTGCTTTACATATGTTATCTTTAATATTCAAAATAAACCTTGAGAGATGAGTTATCGTGCATTAGCTGCATAATTTTGTGGTTGAGAAAACTGAAACTTGGTGAAACATTTTGGTGAGTTGCTTAGATCCTATGTGTAGTAAATGGCAGACTTCAATTTGAGCCTTACTTGGCATTTGAAAACTGGATGCTTTTAGATGCTTGGTCCTGCTGTGTCACCTAGAAATAAATATTTTGCAGGCATTAAAGGATTTTTGTCTCTACTCTCAGATTTCCTGTGTAGATGTGATCATACAACCCAATTCTTGGGTTTGCACTTCTACATCTGTTAAATATTGAAGTTAAGCAGGAGTATATATTAATTTCCTCCTAATTTAAAAATCTGTGCCACTATAAACTCATTTACTCTGAATTATTGCAGTTTGCTTTACGCTCTCTAACATACACTTACTTTAATGCACATGATATATCAAGAGCTGATCAGTGGGAAAGTAATTCTTTCTGGGGTCATTGAGTCACATCACATTAAGTATTCAGGTTGTTTTATGCTCCAACATACTGCTCAAAATTCGTACTGCTCCAACAACAATAAAACCATCAAAAGATATTGTCCTTACCATGTGCTATAGAGAATATGTATATGTGTGTGTGTGTGTGTGTGTGTGTGTGTGTGTGTGTGTGTATTCTTTTTATGGATGAAGCGATCACCAAAAAGTCTGATTTTCCCAAGTTCACACAGCTACTCTATGGTCAGTATTTAAACTCTGATAGCCGGCAGTCATACAGGCCAACTGTATGTTCAAAAACTACTGTGGATGGCTGCCCCTCAGTTATAACGCACTGTTTCTACTGTTGACTTCTGCTGTTCCTTCGGGCATCATGGGTTTACTACCTGCCCCAGCCTAGATTTTGTCTGAGGGTTGCATTAATATTTACACTGTTCAAAGCGTGAGCCAAATTTGAAATCCTATCCTGTTTATACAAGCCATATCTCTTAGCCAGTAGTGTAGGAAAGTCACAAAAAATTAATATACTCTCCAAATCTCTGGCTTGGCATAAAATATGTGTGGGTTTTTGTCAAGACTAAAAAAATCATCAGTTGAGCCCAGTCATTTCAATAAAGTATAAGTTAAACAACACAGTATAGGTTAAACGTTTTAAAAACTTTTAAAAATATTGTTAATTTTTATTTAAAATAACCTATTTTACGTGCATCAACACATCCAGTTAACAATATTTGTTTATATGTTCAAAAGAATTCTGTTTTAAATATGGTAGGAAAAGCTGTAAAGAAGTTCAAGAGGTAGTTTTTGCCCTAACTTGTATTGCAGTATAGTGATTTAAATAATTAAATATCGAGTACCTTATAGGGACCAAAAGACATTGTAAAGAAATGCACTGAGCTGTAGAGCATAGGGATTGGTGGGAGATGCTCTGACTGTTGTGAGGTGTATTTTATTGATCATCAGCATGAAGGAGAGTAGCAAGGAAATAAGCCAACTCATTACTGTAAATATCATTAGTTGCTTTGTGATGAATGGACTAACTTAAAGATCACTTTAGAATTGCTCTATATTTTATAACTGCTTGTATATTATTGAAATTTTTATTTCTCCATTTGCTCTATTACTGCTCTAGCACATCTGGAACAAATTCAAATTTCTTAAGAATGTAGCAGGTGCTCAAAATATACTTGCTGATTGATTTCAGTTCCTAACGTAAATAAGATATAGATTCTGCAGCTAGGGTCAGCAATATATAAAAGAAGCATACATTTCCATTGCCGAAATTATATTGTAATCTGTAAAGTTATTGTATTGAAATGGTAAGGTTTTCTAAACAGTGCTTCAAATTTTTATTTATTTGATCTTTTTCCATCTATGTCAGCAGCATGAGTGGGACAACACTTCTTTTTAGAATGAACAAAAAATATCAACTTTAAAAATACACAACTGCTTTAACAACTTTGCTCAACATTTGGTTATATTTTCCAGCAAGTTCTAGTCCCTAAGCTACTGAGTAAAATTATTCATTCCTTCTGTTTTATTTGACTAAACTGCCAATTTTCCTTTTGCTATTTTGAGAAGTTAATTTTCCCACAATATAATATACATCTCTAAATTTCCAGCTTTTTTCTAAGCCTCGGATGATTTAGCAATTTCAAGAAATACTAGTTTGGGTATGACTTATTTTCCTTAAATGAATTAGAGGTATTATATAATAAAAAATGTCTTGGTAAAAGAATATTATTATATATTTTAGTTAATTTTCATTTAAAAAGAGAATACATTCCACTTAGATTGTATGGTATGAATTGCATTTCTTAATTTTTAGTTTATCAGATTCCATAGCTATTTACCCTGTCTAGGATCTTTGCTTGAATATGTCATATGCTTCCTGTCTTTTGCTACCCTTATTAGTGATCCTCAAGTTTCACTTTCCTCTTGCCTTGTTAATTCTGTAACATTCTATTATTTTTATGTTGGTTTTTAGCTCTTGAATTTTATAACTTTGATATCTTCATGTAGGTGACCAGCATGGGGATTTCTTTATTTTTCTTGATAGTTTAATAACTCTCAAAGTGAGCCACTGAATTTTCTTCCTCCCCTCCTCCTCCTCCTCCTCCTCCTCTTCCTTCTCTTCCTCCCCCTCCCCCTCCCCGCTCTCTCTCTCTCTCTCTCTCTCTCTCTCTCTCTCTCTTTCTCTTTAACTAAAACAAAAACAAACCTGTTTTGCTTCTTCCTTTCAATTACTTTTTCCCTGACTAATTGAAACAGTTTCAGACTTCATAGTAAAAGGAAAGGCTATTTTTAGGAATTTCATAGAAGGGTCTAAGGCCAATTAGTTTGTTGTGGACATTGGGATCTCTTTTGAAAAAAAATGTGTGTGTGTGTGTGTATAATTTAGATAAAAGGAGAAGTTAGAGGAAGTGGGAGCCCCATCTTTTGGAATATCTGTACTTTCTTTCTGTGCAGACTTTGGCACTTGAATATCAGCATTTCCAAAAGAGGATTGGGCATAGGGTGGTGAAGCCTCTCTCTATAAAAAGAGAAGAAAGTCATGCAAAATTGGTGTATTACTATCTCTAGCTTAACAAACTTTGAGCACATGTGAAGAGGTGGGGTTAAACTATTGGACAGATTTAGAAAGAAAGCATTTTAGAGAATATGAACTCTAAAACCAATGTTTAACATAAGGCTTGGCATTCAGTATTTATTTGTTCATTCAATAAAGGACAGAATGGCTTCTAGTCTCTAACAAATATTAATAATAGCAATAGCTGAAAAATCCTAGATACTACCAATACCCCCAAAACTCTCATACACCCATGTCAGCAATGGTATTTTGCTTTTACACACAGGGCTTTGGGTTACTTGAAGGAAATCTGTGTAAGTCCTATCTCACCAACAAACCACTTGGTTTATTTGATACACTTCATTATGAACCAAGTACTCCTGCCCTTCCATTGTCTGTGCCTTTGACCCTTAGTTTTGTTGTGTGTTATCCCTGTGTGCCTCAGCACAGATGGGTACTAGATGGAAAGTAAGAATCGTGCTCAACTCTGCTGGTCAGGTTATAGCTAGAATATGATCATACATTCTCTGATTGTGTGAGAAGGAGAAAGTATCTCAGAATCTGCTCTGAGAACTGGTTTGGTTGCAGGAGCTCTTATAAGCACATCCTACTTGGAAGGTGAGAAAAGGAAGCCTTGATGGAGCTTGAAAGGTGCTTTGCAGAGAGTAAACAAGATTTGGACAACCATATAGTAACCTGACAGTTACTCTCCTTGAGCAGATTCTTAGCCAAGAAAATGTGGAAGGGCAGTGATAAACACACAGCACAGGTCAGACACTAGGTCTTCAGAGGTTGCTCCTTTCCTGAAGAAATGAGCCTGAGATTTGTTTTGAGAAAACCCCATGTTTATTAGGTTAGACTTATAAAAATGTCACTTTCACTTGTCAAAGTGGTTTAAAAAGAATAGGTGGATAATGACCTCTTCAAGTAAAGATAAGGCCTAGAGATGACTTACAACAAATGCCTAATTTTCTCAACAAAATAGGTGTATAATAAGAAATTGTCCTAGGGATGATTAAAAATGGCTTAAAATGATTAACATTTTAAGATTTATATATTTGTTTACTTGTTTGTAAGATAAGGCTGTAAGTTTGAGTTGAGAATATCAAACCTTTGGACTATATTTGGCATGCCTTGGGCTGATGAGAGCAAATCTTTTGTGAGCATTTTAGTGTTCCACATAAGATTTTTCTTTTTGTTCATTTATTTCATTTCATTTTGACTTGGAGCAATTGAGGCTGTATACATTCCTAGGCTCCACAGGCACTCTTAGGTATGCTTAGTTCACTATCACTTGTCCAGCAAGAAAGAAGCCCACTTTGCTAAAGCCTTAACTGATCCTGAATAATGTTAACATGCTTTCTGCCTAATGTTTGCCAATGGGCTAATCTAAAAATGGTATCAAAGAGGTTATCTATTATCCCCAGAACAAGAATACATTTTGAGACTGAAATAGATTATGGTCAATGGGGACCTGATCTGCTGACAGAAAGTTATTTTAGAATCCCCCCAGCAGGTGATAAAAATAGAATGAGATTTTTCTATATAGTGAATTATACTTGTTTTATGTTAATTAAAAATTAACCCCTCTTTTAGCAGCTTTCGATAGTTAATATCTTTTTATGCTCCTTTTCCAAAAGTGTTTCTGTATGAAATATATTCATCTTCCCAAATTCAGTAAGTCATTTTTGCACATTTTTTCAATGAATAATCCACTGAATCATAGTCAAATTCATACAATCAAATTCATTACTACAAATGTTTCTTTAGAAGTATATCAATGTATCATTGAGATAGAATATAAACAGACTTAAACTTCACCCTTTTTATGGCAACATTTTGTGATCCTCAGATTCCTAAAAAATTAAATATTTTATTTTTTCAATCAATGTATAAAAAATACATTGATTTTGTTCATGTTTGCCTGCAACCAAGTTTATGGCTGCTGTCCTTCTGGCCTACCCAGTTTAGCATTTGTTCTGGACAAAAGTGCCCTGGCTTGACCAATACATAAGATTGTCACCCTAACAAGGAAAAAAGCATAAAAGACAATCTTCTTCTTGCACTGAAAATCTGCTAATGTATTTAACCCACAAATAGTAATTTAGGTGTACTTGTCTGTAATAGGCATGTTATAATTTGGTTAATGGTTTAAATTAAAATTAATAGAGGATTTCAGGGTCTCATGAGACAATTTCAGATAATTATTTTCTGCAATTAACTTCCTGATTGCTGTCCAGTCATTTTTTAGCCATTAAGTTTAATGAGCTATTCACAGTTTTAGAAATCATAGCAGTACGATGTTTCTAAGTTTCAAAGCACATGAAATTTTTAAAAGAGAATGACAAATATATAGAAAGAAGTAAGGAAGATCTTAAGTCTTTATTATGTTGCATTGTTAGTGCATGGTATAGGCCAACAATTCTATAATGTAAGACAGATAAATACTACTTCTTTATTTTCAGAGATTTTGTTAGACTGTCTTCCTTATTAAGGTAAAAAGATACATAAAGAAGCTAAATTTCAGATGGAAAGAAGTGGGGGTGAAATAAGAAATATGAAAGTGAGAAGAGAAACCCTGAATAACATGTCCTTTTATCCTGCTGAAATCTTCCTTGCATATTATCTAAGCACTCCCATTTTTAGGTCTAATTTATAAGCAGTAATGAAAGATATCCTAAGGTTTCATCATATTTATTGGTCTGAATGAGAATATAAATTGGACTTGCACTAGGAAGGGAGCAGTACGAATTCACATGTTACATTGTGATAAAACACTGCTGTTTGGATTATGTTATTCTGCTTGATAGACCTGATTTAGCACTATGTACTGCAGCCTAATTAATTCTAGAGCTTTTCATCTTTAGAAATTGCTACATGAAATAAAACATTATATATGTTTATTCAGAGCCAATCTGCTAGCACAGTAGAGTGAGCACAATCATATATTCTCAGCAGTGCAAGCAATGAGATGTAATTTGTTGCTTCTTTTTCCCTAGTTCACCATAGTGTTCTTCCCTAGATTGAATGGTCTGTACAATCTGATTATTGTGTTTACTTCACTGTGTTCTTTCTTTGTGTCATTGATATTCTATTTTCTGGCTGAGGGTCTCCATATTTCTAAGAATAGTTTGATAGATTTTCAAAAGATAAACAAATGTGATCTTTTAAATGGTTAAAGTACAGATTAAATGTTCAATTCAGGTCTTATGACTTTTTGTTTGTTTTGGTAAATTCGATCAAAGGATATTTGGGGTATTTCCGTTCACCTAGATGAGATCCGTGGTTTAGGACTATCTATGTACATTCACTATTAACAATTTGAGAAAATAAGAAACTTTAGCCACAATTCTCTTGTTATCTTGACAGTAGGTGATGGAATAAGAAGTTGAGAATTCAGCTCCAAGTGTGCTATGTGAAAGGATTCCTTATATAATACCCATTCATTTCATGTTCTTGTTTCTAGTATGCTGTTGGGTATTCCAGCCGATGGCCCCAGAATCAAGTGCTAGGTGTAAAAATGAAAATAACTTTGAGTTCATCCCCAAGCCCTCAGACTGAAACCACATGACAGACCCCAAGTGAGAGCCCCCTAGTTGATTCTAGTCAATCTCTGAACTCATGAATGATGATATTGAAACAGTTGCTGTTACTTTAGCTGATTGCTTTGAGGATGATTTTGTATGCAGCATTTGATAACTAGCAAACACCTGCTTTCGAGTCAGACATACCCAAGTTTAAATACTGACTCTGGCCTCTTGCTAAGAGTATGATGTCAGCCAGGATGATAAATTTCGCTAATTCTCTTTGTTCATTTTACAGATGTTTAATCTGGAACATTGGAAGTGCTTAATAAATATGGGTTTCTTTCCTTTCCGTCCTTTCTTTCTGCCCTCCTTCCATCCTTCTTGCCCTTCTTTGCATGTTTCTTCCTTTCTTCCCTTCCCATTTAAATTCAACCAAGTGCAGCTGCTTTTATGGTAGACCATTTCAAACTAGAATATGTTAGCGCCAGGTGTGGATTTAATTGGACCTTTACTTAGAACACAGGCAGACAGAATTCAGGATGCATTTTTTTTTTCAGTGAAAACTGCTGAATCACTGGTTCCAAAATTGGCATAAAATATGCTCAGAGCTTCCACAAAGGGAGTGTGTGATGTGATCACGTGCCTTGGGGGAATCGGATAAACAAAATTTTTGAAAAGAAATGTTTCCATCAGTTTGTGGTGAACACTATCTAAATTCAGTTCAGGTGAAAAATATCTTCAAAAGCTAGATAAAGGAAATGAAAGCATGAGCAACATGTTATTTGTAGGAATGACATACATTATCTCCTTGGCAACTGCAGGGTGGCATGCGATTTGGCAGCCTATGTTGTGTCATCTTGGATGCCTGGAAGTCACTGTTTCCTACAGAAACAAAGGAAAGAACAACCTGAGAAAAAGAGTTCTGATTTTAGTATGCTAACAAAGTATTTTAAAAACTGATGGAACAACATGCTTCCACAGTATAACTAGAACTCAAAATGGCATTAAATTTTCATTTACTAATTTCCCAATGCTCTAGAATATGAATTAAATGCATTTTTGGTCCTGCTAAGCTTTTAATTCATGCTTTGTGGTCAAATGATGACTTAAGACATTTGTGTGGAATGTGCAATGCTTTCAAAAATATGAGGAGCTTTGAAACCAAATATTTTGTAAAGTCAATAGGCACTGACAAAAAATTAAAAAATAGTATTTTAGCAAAAAAGACATCCAGGTATCATATTTATTCATATTCATCTCATCCACTCATTTAACAAATATTTGTTGATTGTTTAATTTTTGCCTAGTGCTGTATGAGGTATTGAGTCTGTGTAGACCTCTTGCCTTATTTATGGTTACAATTATCCTGTCATAGCCATCGAATATTGCGGCATTTGTTTATTTGCAATAATTTGGCAAGCATTCACTTAACCCTAACTAGGAAACCCTATTTCTTTGGGAGCTAAGAATTAGGAGAAATGAACAGGGCTACACAATACTTGATTAGGCACAAAACAATTTTCATAATGCCTTTTCTTCAGTCAGCTATTTCTGAGGCCTTTCATAGGTATTGTCAGTTGTTTTTCATCATCAGACTATATGTAAATGGCTCCAAAATATTCATAATAATGACTCACACTCAATATAATTTCATTTGGAGGTTATTTGAAATTGAATATCTTAAAGGAAATGCAGGATACAGGGTAGCTGGCTAGAATCTAAGTTTTCACAGTGGTGATATTCAAAGCAGTATCAATATTATAAGACACTACAAAGGCAGTCTAAAAGATTGCAATGGAACTGCTTGATCACAGCAGGAAAACAGTATGTCTGGTTATATCATATTAAAGCATCATATCACTGTTACCAAAATCATCAGTGGGCTACCAGGATTGTTTTTAACCAACATAGTGCTGGGGATAAGGACTTGTGAATTACTATAGGGCAAACATTTGAGTTGAATACTCAAATGTGCCCGAGTATGATATTGCCTCCCATTGGTCTGCTTAGTTTCTTTGAAGCATTGCTTATTCTTCATCCATTTCAAACTTGATCATAGCAGAAAGAGAGGCATTTATCTACATTTCTAGATCCTAGTAAAGAATGACTTTGAAGTAGATTGCTTGTGTCCACCACAGTCTCACTTGAAAGATGACTTTTCCAAATACAGTAATAATTTTAGGTGTTCTTCTAGCTCAGAGAGGTAGAACTCATATGCCTGATTTTATAATTTCAGTATTAAAATTAACAATCAGATTTCACTTCCTGAGTTTCTCCCATAGGGTCTTATTTTACTATGTCCTCTCTAGGAGCAGTATTTCAGCTTAGAATTTTCTTGGATTTGTGGAGATATTCATGGAAGATTTAAATAGCATTGCAGCTGTACAGAAAAGCTGTTCTAGTGTGTGCTTTGAAAATCAGCTTTTCAATAAACGATAGCTTTAGAACTATGATTGAGAGGGAGAAAAACAGTCTTGTTAAACAAGCTATTGCAGCCACTTGCTACATGTTCCAAGCAGTTTGAAGAAGAGGTTCACATTTATCACTGCTTTGCTCCTGGAGAGGTAGGTTCATGCCTATGGGTCTCATGCCTTTCCTGAGTGGCATCAAAGAGCAAGAGGAAGATGGGGCTTGGTCTAGGAGGTAACTCTCTTGTGCTCAGTAGCAATAATTTACTCATACTCCTCCATAGGCAGAGGTATGAAACAGGAGAGGAAAAGCATTTCATTGTGGTTATTAGTTAATATTTCAGGATCGACTCATTAAACAGTCCATTAGCTACTGTAGTGGCCCAGGAAGTATAATCTGCATAGACTAAATGGCTGTCATTTGGTTTTCAAGCGGATTTAAATGTGCTGCTTTTGGCTATATAGCTTTGCCAACTATGTATCTCTTGAGACACATTGTGCAGAACTCATTTTTGCTGTTTTGAGTTATAAGATGGAATAATTTTGTTGATTTATCTTAGTAGAGTTTACTCATCATTTATTTATTATTTATTCATACAACTCATTGTTATTACTTCCTAGTGTTTGGTATGTGATAGCTGATGAAGAAGGGAAAACAGTAAGACACTATACACCCCTAAAGAAATTCACAGTTGGGAAAGGCACTCACATAGCATGCTAAATGCTAAGCTAAAATTAAGCATTAAGATGCTGTGTGAAGATGTCAGTCCTAATTGGAGTTTCTATTGTGGTGGATTCTGATGAGGGTGCAGAAGGGTTCAGAAGAAACAGTGTTTAGATTCTATCTTGAAAGATGTAAAGGGGAGGCAAAAGAGATAGAAGAAAGAAGATAGTGAGAAGAGAATGTGCAATGACCCCTAGGCAAGGAAATATGGCTCACACTGGTAGGCCTTGACTAAAACATCTTGGTTAGACTTCACAAGTTTGCATTTGCATTTCCCAACCTGACTATGTTACAAATATTTGATTGCAAGCAATTTATTTTTGAAATGATCTCAAGAAGCACCATGAAGCAAGTAGATGGGAAGAAAGAAAAGGTAATCCAGTATCACTAAGGGGCAGGTTCATCACTGTATGCTTATGCTAGAAACCTTTCCAGAAGATGTGTGGAGTAAGCTTCAGGACTGTTCTACTAGGTTGCAAAGAATTTAGGGACCTTGCTTACCAACTCTTATCTCTTGTTGATTACATTCACACAGGTGTAGCTTTTATTGAAATTGTGTGTTTAAGGTGTGCAGTGTAGTTTTTTGATATACATTTGCATAGTGAGCTAATTGTTATAGTTAACATATCCGTCTTTTCACATTTAACTATTTTTAATGCATTGAGAAGAGTTAAAATCTCAGCACATGTCAAACATTCAATACTGTACTATTAAATACAGTCCTCATGCTGTACATTTGATCTTTAGAATTTATGCATATTACATAAGTGAAACTTTGTACCCTTTCAGCAACATCAATTTTCCCCTTTATGCTCCACCCTTGGAACCACTCTTCTACTCTCTGCATCTGGAATTCCAACTTCTTTAGAATCTACACATGATGTAGTATTTTTCTAATTCTTTTGCATGTCTGATCAAACCATCAACCCTAGTCAAGCTCCTGTTGTTAGAACACTGCACAGGCAGGAAAGACCATCAGGCTATCTGGAGTAACAAGCTGGGTAAGCCTAGTGAAGATGGACCAGGCATGGATAACCTGTGGTACACTAGGTGCCTGGGGTATCTGAGAGGAGGGAGTAGGGGAAAAATGGATGAGCTAGAAAATGAGGCATTAGGCTTAGGTAGTGCATAGGAAGATCATGTCAAATGTTGTACCATATAAGTTTCCCCCCCTGAAAACAATCAGGTGCCACTGAAAAGGTTTCAACAAGAAAGTGAAATGATAAGATTTGCAATGTTATGCATATTATTTTAGTGATAAGTAGAGAGAAGGAAGATGTGTGAGGATCTTAGCACTGAGAATGTTAATAATCCATGGAACAGCCAGATTAGAAATACTAAATTCCTTTACAAAGGCTGTGGAGAAGAAACAGATTGAAAAGATTTTCAGGAAGCTAGACGGAAACGAAGAAAGCAAAAAGAGGTGAGAATAGCAGAAGTTTCTTGGCTTGGAAAGTTACTTGAACAGTAGCTAATTCCTATAATCCAGAATTCAGCAAGAAAGATGTATTTGTTTGAAAAAATATATTTTGTTCATTGGGTATAAATATATTTTTTCATAGATTAGACTTTTTTTATAAGCAAGGATGTAAATTCCATAGGAGTAGAAATTGTTATCTTTTCTGTTTTATATCAACAGAGTCAAAAACAGTGCCTAGAACATAAATAGGCACCAGCGAATATTTGCTTCATAGTTGAATGTGAAAACAGGTGAATGAGTAAATGAATGAGTGGAAAGTACTATGGTATCCTTCTGGGATATCTGAATGCTATCTTTCTGAATACATGAGTCTAGAGGATGGAGAAAATTTGAGGAAGTAGATATGAATTTTATGGTATTTATAGAAAGATTGCAAGTAAGGCCACTACACAGGCTCCTTCTCTGAAGATTGGGCAAACTGAAAAGACTTGAGTGCTGCAGCCATGGAAAGACAACATTATGGGATTAGGTAGAGGAAGGGCATCCCTCACTGGTGACAGAAAAATGTAAGTCTAACATTCCTAGAGCCAAGATTTTGAGAGAATTTTAAATAAACAAAGAAGATCACCAGTGTTGGACTCTGAGACAGTGTGTGAGGTGCAAACTTTAAAAAGTGCCTATAGAACTAAAACAGAAAGAGTTCCACAGGGAAGTTAGGAGAGGAATTAGATAAGAATTGGTTGAAGAGGAAAGAACAAATGAATAAGTAGAAATAGTAATTGTAGATAATTTTTCCCCAAACTGGCTTGATAGTAGTAGATGGAAGGGATGTTTTTCTTTATTTACAGTCTGAAAGAAATTTAAGCATGCCTTATTTTGAGCGAGTATAAATATTTTTAATTATTGATAATATGATTAAGGAGACTATACATGGGAGTGTTGGGTTTTTTTGCTTCTCTTGAAGCATCCCTTAGCCCAATGGAGACTTTTAACAGAGAACCCTTAATTACCCCTTCCTATAATTGGTAAAACTGGGCAAGCTAGAATATAGCTAGTTCTTAGCGTTGCTACAAGGAACAGTGATGATTATCTCCATCTGAGAATAGCAAATAAGATGAATTTCGAATAGGGCGCTACACATAGGTTCCCTTATATTTTCAAAATTTCTCAAGTAGAAACGTACAATATTCATTTAATTTCCAGTTCTACCAAAAATATAGTGACTATCTGATTACAGAAATTATGGAAATATCTATAGTGATGTTTTACCCCACAGGGACTATCTACATATCTGCCTTAGAATGTAAAATGTTAACTTTATAATAACAATATTTAACAAGTATAGATCATTGATTACATGCTAAGCAGTGTGTTAAACGTGTTACTGATGTTACCCTATTAATAACTAAGAAGTAGTTATTGTTACTGTACTCAGGAGAAATTTGAAACACAGATGAGCTAAATAATGTCACTAAGTTTATACACCTTGTATTTAGCAGAGTGCAGTACTTGATCTTCATGATTTTGGAACCCATGGTTTGGACTTTTGTTAACAACAAATATACCATCATATAAGAATGATAATGATACTTGATAACTTTTAGTTTTTGCTTTATAGGTGTTGATAGAGGACACGTTGCTGTCTTTGAGATATTTGGGTCTTCTAGCTTCCGGCCTGCCTGGCTGAAGTGGTTGTCTTGGCAATATACATTAATGTGCTGATGAGCCATTTGCCATAAATTGCAACTCAGCTACTGGTTCAATTCATGCTAAATTTGCAATCTGCCTTTACTGAAGTGCAAAATTGGCTTTCTTGTCATAAAGTGGCAGAACATGCAAAATAGTCTAATACCTTATTTTCTAGCTCAAGTAAGATTAGCTGGGCTCAGAGAAAGTTTTAAAATTTTTCACTTCAGATGAACAGCTGTTTCAGCCTGAGAGGTTTGTTAAGTGTCAAATGGTGTTGGTAACACCCCCTTCACAATTATAGCTGATACCATGGAGCCTACTCCTCAGGACAAGTAAAATTATTTCCTGGAAGATACCCAAATGACTTTAGCTCTTCGCAGGGTTGTGCAGTTAACAATATAAACTTTATGAAGTGTCATGGCAGAATAGGAATTTGTTCTGCTGACTTGATGTACAATTTTACTGTAGACAGAGTAGATTTGTAATGAATTTTGTTAACAGGTTAGCTCAATCTATGCTTTCTGACCAATTTACTGTCCTTCCATGTAAGGAAATTAGAAATAGAGGCAGATTTTTAAAATGTAAGAGTTTATAAAAGAGATGGCTTAATGCATCATCCTTAGCTATATATATATATATATATATATATATATATATATATGTATACATGTACTTATATATAATTTGGCACAGGCATTGCTGTACTTAACTTTATTTGTAGAAAATTACATGTTTTGTAATTAACTAACCTTATTTGTAGAAAATTACATGTTTCAAGAATCATTCTCAAGTTGAAAACTAAAGCTAATACTTTTATTTTCCCAAGTTACAAATAGAAGAGAAATTCCAGCATTCTGTGCACCAGAAAGGAAAATAATTTTTTCTATTAGTTTTATCATACATTTCAAATAGGAAAATTTTTAAACAGCTTGTTAAAGTGCTATATTCAATCTCAAGGCAGAAATTGTTGAAGCTAGTTGACAAACAGCTCCCTTGCAGAACAACATAATACTATTTTTATCATATAGAAGATGCAGCTTTTGAGTGGTGATGTTGATTCACTTTTAAAACATCTTGAAGAGAAAGTTTCCTTAATTGAAAAAAACTC
The DNA here is from genome assembly GCF_053883595.1 of Heterocephalus glaber. Classification (NCBI taxonomy): domain Eukaryota; kingdom Metazoa; phylum Chordata; class Mammalia; order Rodentia; family Bathyergidae; genus Heterocephalus; species Heterocephalus glaber. The sequence continues at coordinate 39,392,922 of NW_028258325.1, read as the reverse complement.
TGCCTAGCTAAATTATATTTGTTAAAATGAAATTTTCTGTAGAATAAATCATCTAAATGAAAATCTATTTAAAATATTTATTTAGGCTTGAATGCAGGGTATTTTTCTTATACATAATCTGTAAGTGCTTCATGGCAACCAGCAAAGACGTAGAAAGAATATCATGAATTAGAATAAGAACAATCAGTAGGAACTCTAGAACAATTTTCACATAAACCAGCAGGAAAAAATTTTCTAATCAGAAAAAAATTTGTGGGATACACAGAATTAGTATAGTATTTATGTTATAGTCAAAATTATAGTGAAAATTATATTTATGTAAATTAAATTCAAATCTGGAAAGCTATAGTGTTTACTTACAAATATCATTTATTAAGTTTGGATTATTGTAGATTTATTTCAGGCAAACTTCTTTGTGTTCTCCCCCTGCTAACCTTATGTATTAGCAGTTTCCAGCTACTTAACTACTGAGGTGGTTAAGAGCATGAGCTTGACCTTCAAATCATAAATTTAATGTATTTTAATTGAGTGGCATTTGGAGACTTACCAACTTCGGTAGGCTTCAGTAGCATCATTAGAAAAATGAGAATATTTCTCATGGGCTATTGTAGAAACTCTGTGAAATTTAAAGTAGTGCTCGCCTCACAGTAAGTGCTCAATATATTATAGAGATGTTAATGCTGATTGAAAATTTCTGCCTGGAAAATGCCATTATTAGACACTAATTAAATGAAATTAAAATTTAAAGCATTCTCTTGCTTATTTCAAGAAAAATAAGAGTAAAAAGAGAAAGGGAACATTTTAGGACTTCTTCAAATTTTTATTGACAAGGAAAATGATTGATTTTCCTTATCTTTATTCTACTGCCAGAAATCTTTGAAACTTGTTCCCACTAACACCAGGCACTCTCTTCTCTTGTCCCTTGCCTACTTTTTAACCTGACTCAACCCTACTCCTCTGTAATAACTTAAGTGTCACTTTCATAAAGAGGTTTCCCCCCTCATAGCTGAGTAATAAACTCCATGGTTCTTCTAGCTTTTCTTTGTGGTATTATAATTTTTAATATTCCTAAGAGAAATTGCAAAGACTACAGTATTTGTCCCCTCTATACACACAGTACCCCTTTGTACACACAGCTTGAAGAAAAATGACTCAATATAAACTTGTTGAATGAATGGGTTGAATCAATGCTTTTAGTAAGAAGTCTATTACTTATGACCTTAACTGTAGATGTTTGTTATCCACTCGACCTGGATAATAAGCTGTCACAGGAGATGAAGCAAGAGATTTGAGCTTTTTTCCCCTAAAACTAAATCTATTAAGGTTATTATAAGTTTTTAGATTGAGTAGGCAAAATGAATGATGGGAATTCCAGAGAAATTCAGCAAGGTTCTCAATTCATGCATGTCTTTTTTTGCCCTGCACAGATGTGCTTTTACAAAGGAACATGGTTGCTAATGCTTGAGCTGAGGAATTTTGTTTGTCACCTGCAGGAGGATACTGAGGATCTAGTCTTGATAAAATGATTGCTTTATAGTCAGTGTCCCTTGGTCTCCTGATGCAGATAAAATTGTGACTCAAGCTATTGCTATGCCATTTTCCCATAGAGTTGGCATGAACTTGAATCCTTCTGGGTAGCAATTTATCATAGCACAATTTCATTATGATTAAATCATGTCAAGTCTACATTAAGAATAAAGCATTTTTCAAATTCTGTCTGGGTTTTAATATAGTTTTCTGAATATTTTGAGGCTGAAGCAAATCATTTTCCTAAGATAATATGGAGCTTTTAAAGATGAATTTACTTGGCCACCCACATTAGCATTTGAACACCTAATAAGATTTCCTTTTATTAAAAAATTAGATTTTTAAACATAAAAATTATACATATATTTTGAGGTACCATGTAATTCTTACATACATATATACATTATGTAGTGTTCAAATAACAGCAAACATATCTGTCACCTCATTTATCATATCTTGATGGTGACAGCATTGAAAATCTTTTTTTCTAGTTTTTTTTTTGTACCGGGGATGGAACTTGGGACCTTGTGCTTGTGAGGCAGGCGGTGGAACCACTGAGCTAAATCCCTGGCTCTAGGTTTTTAAAATATGCATTATCTATCGAAATTTACTGTGTATAGTAGTAAGATTTCTTTTGCAATGTTTTACCAGATATCTATGTATATTAACTCCCATTTTTAAGGATCAAAAATTCTTAATATAAAATGTAAAGCAGGAAAATTATAGTAAATTATGTTATTAGTAACATTCACAAGTATTTTAAAAACACATGTTATGAAAGTCAATACTCATACAAAAACTTAATCACACAGAAGAATCATAATCTGAAGGAAGGTGAAAAATTTTAGGGAAAAAAGGTTGGGTAAGTGAAGAAAGGGCTGCAGCTAACTCGGAACTAGAAAGTTAAACAAAAGTGCCAGTTAACTGTCTTTCTCTTATTTAGATGAGGAAGCATTGAAAATTACTCTAGAGGTACCTGGAGGAACCCTATTTCTAGGCAATTTTGACCATTTAAGAAAAGAATGTAGATGTCCTTGGTAGGTATAAAAGCATTTTCTTTTATCAAGGACACATAAAAATACTTAAAAGAAATCAATGATTTATTCTTGTCAAAACCATCTCAGTTTCTCTGCATGTCTTGTGTCATAGCTCTACCTAGGATTTTGAAGACATCACAAAAATATATCCACCTACTGAAAAGGGAAGATAGAATAAACTAGAAACAAAATATTTGAAAGGAGAGAGAGTTGCAAGGTTTTTAAGGTTTTAGTTTTTCTTATGAAAATCCTAGTGTAATATTCATTATTTAAAAATCATTAAAATCTGCGTCTTTAATTTTATCAACATGAGATAATTCTCTCAGTTTGCTCAGACTGACATAACAAACTACTATTCCGTGATCTTCAACAACATAAATTTATTTCTCCTAATTCTAGAGATTGGAAAGTTCAAGATCAACGTCTCAGCCCACGTCAGTTTCCAATGAGGGTTCTCTTTCTGGCTTGCTGATGGCTGCCCTCTCACTGTGTTCTCACATTGTAGAAAGAGATTTCTCTAGTGTTCCTTCCTCTCTTACACTGATAACAGTTCTGTGCATCAGACTAGAGCTTCACCTGTCTGACTTCATTTAACATTAGCCATCTCCTTAAAGGTCGTGTTTCTACTACAGCAACATGGAGAGTTGGGGTTTCAACACATGAATTTAAGGAGAACAAAATCCCGTTCATATAGCAATGATTAAACCATTTTGCTGTTTTCATTTGTGAACTTCGATGACCTTTGTTCCCTTCTGCCATTACTCATTTGATGGCTTAATCATCTCATGACCTACATCCAATTTATATGTGAGAGAAAGTCCTATGGACTACTGTAATTGAAATGAGAGTGACAACATAGTGCCAGACCTATATATTCACAGATATAATTCTTTTTAATATTCCAATATATTTAGAAAACGGGCTAGGCAGCTTGCGTTGCCAATTGTAACTGAGCCTGAGCCAATACTCTGGATATGGCTTTTCAGAGCATACTAACGTGTGAATATCGTCTTATAGGTTGAAATTACAACTGTCTTGATTGGAGTCCAGACTTCTAGATTTTATTGATAGTTGATTAGGTCCCTCAAAGAGGGAGAGAGAGTGATCTGATGTAATAGTACAACCATATCAATTTTAGACGTTGGAATGCTTGTGGTGATAGTTATGTCTGCGTCCTACATCCTGTATGACATATGGATGTAGTACTTAGTTCAGTTGAAGGCCTGTCAGCTAAGTGCCGGGTGCCATTGTTGCAGTTCCTGATACTGCTATTTGATACTAACGTGCTTTTTACCTTTGTTTTGTCCATAAGTTATTGGATTTATTCTAGTTTTACTTCTCGTCTTTACTGCCAATATGCATTTTTATTTTGCATTTGATTTCTTATTTCAGCTAGCAACATCCTTTCCTGGCTGACTTTGCCATAGACTGTTCTACCCTTCAGTATTCACCTTTCTGATTATTGAAAATGGTGGCCATATTTTTATTGAGGTATAAAATATCTTCTAAATTTTTGTTTCCTGTAATTACTCATTTCTGAGTGATATGTCTCTTTCTTTTGGAGGCAGAATCGTATTATCTGATGTCAGCTGGGTTATTTCTATGTAATATTCATTTGATGCCTACTACAGCTTTACATTGTGCTGAAGACTTTACATGTAATACCTTCTGTATTCATTAGGAGAAAGCTACCATTATTTGTCCTGCTGCAAGAAGCACTTTAAGGTTTCAAAAGGTTTAAAAACTTGCTGGCCATCTCACAGTTAGTAACAAATTCAGTATTTGAGTCAAGGTCTGTCTGGTTTGTGAGCCAAAATCCTAACAATTTGGGCCGTGATTTTCAATTTCTAATCCCCAGATCACTGGCAACAATACAAATAATAAATGAACTGCCTGCAAATAGGACCTGAGACTTTGAGTGCTTAACTAGCTCTCAGATTATTCTTATAAACACTTCAGATGATTAGAATATTGCATTTTGTTATTGAATGAGAAAAGTTTCATTCAGTTTACAGTTACACTTTAGAGAGAGTTGAATATCCTTTACCTTCTTCCCTCTCCAAGGTTATGTTGGGAGCATTGATGAAAACAGTATGATTCCAGGTAGCATCCTGAAGTCCACTTAACCAAACCAGAACTCTAACGAAGTCTCCAACAAGGTGGTTTCTTATATTGGTGCCATGTATTTAAGATACAAAGCATTTATAAACAAAGTGAAACACTAGGAATCACTATGAAGCAAAACTAGACACAGAATCATATGGCTCAAAGAATTCCCAATGTTTTAAGCGCTCAACTCTAAATATCTAAACGCAAAATGAATTTTTTAAGTTCTTTTTTTTTCTAGTAATTTCAAATTGAAGTCATAAACTTATCCTGGTGCCTGATATTGAAAGTAATATTTCTATAGTTTATGGAAATACAAACATTGAATTAAATGCTAACATTGGGAGGAAATGAAATAGAATAAATAGAGAATTCCACATTTTCATTTCTATATTTTGGAGCTCAATATATGATAGAGTCCCTTGGTAACTATTTATGAAATATTTAACATGTTTATTTGGAAGTGATGTTTTTCATTTGTACCTGGTAGCATTCTTAAAAGTGCAATTGATACTCCTCAGTAAATCATTATCTTGAGGTTTAGTTTCAGCTGTTCTAGCATACTTGTTTATTTCCTTATTAAATAAGATGTGTGACCACCCCCGAAGCCCTGTCTGAATGGCCTTGAATAAATATCTCTAAAATATTGGATTCTGTCTACGGCAAGACCACCCCGAATGTGCCCAATTTCATCTAAAATATTGGATTCTTATTTTTTTGTATGTGACCCATTGATATTCTGGAAGATAAACCTGCTCATCATTAGCCTTGTTAGTTTTTAATTTAGGAGGGTTAAATTACATTTTATTAAATTTCATTAGCTTCTCAAGCAAGCAATATGAATGTAGCTGCCTGCATTCTGCAAAGCTAATCTTAGTCACTTTATCTCCTTGCTGCTAGAGTAATAAGTCGAGATGAATATTTTTCTGCAGTTGATAATACTTCTTTAGAAGTGTCAGATCACGGTCATGATTGACAAATTGCTTGGATCTGTTCCTGTTTGCCTGTTGCTGCTTTAATCTGTTGGTAATGTTTGAATCTGCCACCTCACATCTCTATCCCACCAGTTTCTTTGCTACAGGCTATTGTGACTAATGACAAAATGATTTCAAACTAAATCATTTTTTAAAATTCAAATGAAGCTTAGGTGCTTTTTCTGTTTGGAATTATTATGTGTTTGCTGAATACTAATGCAGCCACTAAAGTTTCTACTCTATGTGAAACATAACATCACTCTGGCTGACATATTAGTTGCTCCAAAACTTGAAGGTTGTGTGAATATTATTCCTAGTGAGTTCAATGCCAGGTAGGTCAACAGATTTCTCAATAATTTTGTGATCTTTTATCATAGAAAATGACAATTACTTTTCCCATAGCAGGCCTTGCGGCATAAGTACAAAATAACTTGAGTATCATTTAATTGCTTGGCAGACAGCAAAGATTTAAGCCTCAAATCAGACAACTTCTACTTTCTTTTATATAGGGAAGATATATAGAATATTGAGACTTATTAGGCATTCTTAGTCAGATTTGGACATGAATCAAGATAATATGTATGCTTTAAGCACTACGTGCAATATTCTAGAAATCTACCCTCTAAGAAAAGAAATAATACTCTGGAGACCATATAGAAATTTTGATAATAGAAATATGAAGAAGAATCTTGATTTTGTACTATATCTATTTCAATACAAATTATCAAATATAAAACTAGTACTTATCATGTGCTTTAGGCTACAGCAATTAGTCTTTATACTCTAAAAGCGCAATAACACTTTTAAAATGAGAATATAATGATTTGGTCTTTGATTTCAGTGAGTAATTTACTTATATTGTTCACACCACTTTATCCATTCTCGTGAAGTCTCTTGCTTTATTGATCCTTCTTTCTAATCACCTTAGAGTGATCTTCTATCTTTGGCTTGGGTGCTCTCTATTCTCTAAACCATTCTTCAAGTCTGTGCTTATATTTCTTTGATGATTTATAGTGCTCAGCAGATATTGTCAGAATTTTCAAACCAGCAGAACATACCAATATGGGGTGGACATTTGTTGGGAGTCATTAGTGAGAGAACTACTTCGATGGGAAACTAGTTCAAAATATTTTTGAGGAATAGGAGATTATAAGCACTTGTAAAAAGAAAGAATGGAATAAGATTGCCAGTTTAGATGCAGAGGTACTCAATATCATGCAGGACAACAAAGTCATAAACTTTGACAATCTTTTTTACCAACAATGTTACAGCTCTAATCAAATTTTAAACAGCAAAAGTACACCAGATAAATTTTAGTAAAGACTTTGAAATTCTTTAGTGGACTTGTTAATGTTCCATTATACTATTGAAAGAATATGTTGTATTTGTTTCTGATGTCCAAGTCTTAAATACTTATTAATAATTTTTGTTATACTAGAGATTGAACACAGGGATTTTTCACTTATATAAATTCCCAGCTCCCCCCTCTTTTTATTGTTTTGAGACAAGTTCTTATTTGGTCAGTAAATTAACCAGGCTGGACCTGAACTCGTAATCCTTCTGCCTCAACTTCCCAGAGTATTGGTCCCAGCTATAACAAAATTTTTGACTACTACAAATATTTGGCCAACTCAAACAGGTGCATTTAGATATGGTCTTTAAAACTTCTTCCATATTTGTGAGTAGACCATTAAATATGGCTAATTAGATACAGTATGTTATACCGTGATTCAGTATATGACTTTCTGTTAATCATAACTTATACCATAATTCACTATATGACTTCTAGTTAATCATAACTTTTGGCCCTTATTTTCTTCTCCAAAATAAGGAACTGAAATAAAGTGATTATTAAAATCCCTACTAGTTTAAAAATATTGTTATTCTTAAACACTGGAATCATGGAAAGAAAAGTAATTTGATCATTTAACTAGTGTGTGAATTAGACAACAGCGCCCCCTAAAGATCTTCTATGAGGACTGGGCAAACCAACCTTATCCTAAAACGTCTGAAGAACTACTCCTCATAATGGAGGTTTGGAAACGCCCTGTATGGACCTTTGATCTCTACAGTATATGTTATCTGTGGCTACAATAATGCTGCATAACAAACCACTGAGATACATCACAACACATGCATCAGATACTTTTCTTTTGCTCTCACATCTATACATCAAATCTGAAGTTCTGTTGATCTTAACTAAGCTTGCCCAGGCAAATCATCTTCTCTTAGCTAAGACAGACTCATCTGTTTAGCTTCAGCTAGCTATGTGATCCAGGATGGCCTCGAAGGAATTGCTGGTTGTGCTCAGACTTACCTCTCTTTCACCAGCAGCTTAGCCTGCTCTGCTCTTTATGGTGGTAGCAGTGTTTCAGGAGGCAGTGGAAACAAACAAGAAATCTTGAGGTTAAGACTTGAAAAGACATACCATCATTTCTACTACACACTGTGGACCAAAGAAAGTCAGAAAGTGGCTTGTAGGGAAATCAACTCCATCTCCCGGTGGGGGAGAAGTTCATGTGTCACGAAAGGCATGAATAAAGAGACATGATCAATTGATGCCAGTTTTGTAACCACTCTGTCCTAATGAACATGACTCACAGGATTTCAGGAAGTTCCAGAAGAAATCTGGACTCTAGAGGGAATGAAGAAGAACTTTAATGTTCTTAAGCTTTGTTCTGAGGTACAGTTAAGTTATTGGAGTCAGTTTCACCCTTTCCAGTCTTGTTATCCAATGTCCTGAGGTAGCACCAGGGCAGAGGTTAGCCATTTATACCATACTACTGAGATAAGAACCTTCTGAGTACTCTGTCAAACGCTACACGAGCATTGCCATTTTCACATCTGGTGGGAACATGCATTCCTTCTGGTTTTGTGAAAATGTCAGGTACTCTTTCCTCTAATCTTTTCTCGTGGTTCTGTTTTTAGCCTTGGACACTGTTTTTTTTTTTTTTTTTGTTTTTTTGGTACCAGGGATTGAACTCCAGTCCTTGCTCTTTCGAGGCAGGCAGCGGAACCACTGAGCTAAATCCCTGGCTCCTGCCTTGGACACTTCTAAACTATCTGGACCTGGCAAAATAATCAATAGGGACTCTTCAGATTTTTGGAGTTCAGCCTTTGTTTAGCATTTTCCTCTCTGGTGCTTTGTCCTGTGAACTGTAGCAATGTTGGTCTCCCCAGATTCTCAGTCCTATCTCATCCACTCAGACATTGTGCCATTTCTGTCCCTTTGGGCTTTTCTTTTCTGCACCACATTATGGAAACTGTTAAGTGTGTTTCTTCACTTTTGGTGATTATAGTCACTTCTCTCCTGTATATCTAATTCATCCTTTTTTGCTGCCTTCCTTTTTCTTCTCAGCATTTTGTCTCAATTTGGCCTTTGAATATATTTCTTTTTGATATATTTTTATTGTGTCACATGTAGGTGTATATATTGAATTGCTAATGAAAATATATACTCTTTAAATATATCTTTATCATTTTTACTATCTTTATCATGTGTATAACATTTTAGAATTAAGAATAACCAATAATTATTATCCCTTTCTGAAAAATGATATTCAAAAGCTAAGGATTAATTAGATGCCATTTATATTGTGCTTTGTGAAAGAAATATGCCAGATAAATAATGATGTCTCTAGCTTTTAGGTTGATGTCAATTTTGTTTCCAATTGTCTTCAATAAAATTAGGTACCATATGTTAGGGTACAATTTCTCATTAGTTCAGCTGCAACCTGCTTAGAAGAATACTCCAAGCTGACATGAAGAATGCTTTCTAAATTTCTCAGAGCCTGCTTTTGGCTCTGTGCTTTGTGAAGCTGGGTTTTTTTCCCCTCTAGTCATCGACCTTGAAGCCATAATTCATAGGTATGGATTGAACATTTAAAAACACTCGATGAGTGTGGTACTGAGCAAGATATTTTTAGAATAAGCCTTGCTGTGTAATGTGAGCTCCCAATTAATTATATACAACTTGGCTACTTTATGTTTGATCTGTGAATTGTCCTCCGGCCCAGCTCCTTCCAGTCAGTCATTTATGAGCAGCTCCTCTTTCTCCCCTCTACTTCTCCATCTCATCATCCATAACTTATTTGACACAATGGCAAGGGGAGAATATATTATATAACCCTACTATATTATAGATAAACATAATAGAGAGGGTAATTTACTGCTAAATAATCATAGTATTTTTAAAAGTCACATGTAACTATTTTGAGAACTATTTTTGAGGCTAAGCAATTGCTTTACTTCATAGCGTGCATGGACAATCTGTAGTGGACTATGTAGTTATTGTATACATCAAAATTGTAAGAGGAATTAATTTAATGGTATACCACAAAGCTTTATTCATATATAGTCTTAACTTATAAATCAATTACTTTTATGGAAAATATTGAACTACATTTTTATTTAATTGTTCCTTATTGGTTAATGCTTTGAACTCATTCATGCAACTATTTGGTGATATTCTTTATATGTGTAACATAACTTCTCATGTAAAACTAATATTCCTTTGTATTTTCATTATTAATTGTGAAAAACTAAAATGTGTCAGGGTGTTTAAAGTTTTCATTAATGTATATTATTGCCTGTCTAAGATTCTTTATAAAAATGAATTCCAGGGATTTGGATATTAAATGTTTTAAGTTTTTTAAAAAGCAATGTCATACATATGTAAATAATTATTATTGTTGTTATTTTGTGCAAACAAGCAGGTACACTTCATAATGTTTATACAACAGATGTACTTATAAAACTCTTTGAAATGTGTATGATACATTACAGAAAATTATTTCTAATAAAATTTGAACAAAGAGCTTATATAGCTTTGGTTCTGTATGCTTAATATCAAGTATAAGAATAACTTATAGTACTAAAAATATCATCTTTATAAATTCATATTCTATTTACTAAAATAGATCATATTTCAAAATAGAAGTTTTTGGACTCATAGATTCAAGTGTGTACCTTCTTTTTTGTTAGATACCAGCAAGCCTTTGCATCAAGCTGAGTGGCTGTGGCAGGTTACTAAAATTTATTTTATAAACATGAATAATCTTATGTATTTTCATCCCTTTAAATTTTGTACAAATCTATATAAAATCACATAATCAGTATAATTTTTAATTTTTTTTCAGAATACAAATGCCAATTTGAACATGAGAAAAAGAACAAATGCTTTGGTTCACTCGGAAACTGATGTTGGCAATAAAACTGAAGTGAGAAACCATTTGAGTAAATCTGCCACTGGTGTTCAAGAATCTTCTGAGGCCACACCGAAGTCATACTTAGCTTCCAGTCCAAACCCTTTCAGCCGAGCCAATGCAGCTGAGACAATATCCGCTGCAAGAGGACTTCCGTCTGTTCCTTCTTCTACTCCTGGCCGAACTGGGTATGTGTCGCGACAAGCTTCAGTTGGTTCTGCTTCTACTCGTCATGTATTTGGATCAAGACTGGAGCGGATTAAGACCACTGTTAATACCACAGGGGCTTCTGGGAAGTTGTCAGCTACGACTCTTCCCCCTGCTCCACCGCCTTCTGGGTCTGGCACAAGTAAAATAGACAAATATGCCCGTATTCTCTTTCCAGTCACATTTGGGGCATTTAACATGGTCTATTGGGTTGTTTATTTATCTAAGGACACTATGGAGAAATCAGAAAGTCTAATGTAATTTTGTTGCTATAGTAGTTTCCTAAAAGCTGATGAAAATGCAGACTGTCTTTTTAAATGTTTTTAAAGATGATTATTCTTTACTAAAATAAACATTCTACGTAATTTTTCCATTTAAAAATGCAAGCTAGTTATTGGGAAAGTGAATTAATTCCTCAGTGAAGAGAAAGTGAACCATCTTTCTTTTCAGAATGATAATTTAAAAAGGATCTATTCAATGTTCAAATGAGATGGAATACACACTATCATGGAACAAGAGAAATAGGGCTATTAGAGATATGTGGTGCATATTTTTGCATTGAAATTTGAAAACAGACTATGGCATTTTTAATTCCTGATGAATATCAGCCAGCTACCATAAATTTCCCAATGGCACTGCCCTTAACCAGAATTGTTTATTTGTGTCATATGCACTGACCTTTGGTGATTGTCTGAGTGCCCATAAGAAAAGGATTTTCCTGTTAAAACATCAGTGAAAGGAAAATGGAACAAACCTAACCCAGATTAATATAGTGGAACCTACGCTGCATCCAAAACATAGACATAGACCAGGGAAAGTGTTTCCTTTCATATATCGGCCCAAGAAGATTTAACAGTTAACTTGAAATTTTGTGCTCCAAGTCAAAGTTTAAGTCACTGTATGAATTCTTTGTCATAGTAGCTCCTTCAGTTATGTACTGTATTCATTCTTGGCTATTTATCCAGAGCCTAAAGCCTACTGTTTTTCCAGGCACTGTGGTAGACACTGTCTCTTAGGAAAGTTCTTTCACATTTACCTACAATATTACATAAATGGTAGAACAGCCAATGCATGCTAAAGAACCATAATTTAGCAGAAGACATTACATTCTTTAATGAAGGAAATTTAGTTAGAGTCTGACAACATATCCAAAATATTTGTTTCTCCCATATTGATAGAGGATAACAAGTATATTTGTTCACATTGAGGTTAGTGAATGTTAGTAGAATTTCAGCAATTGGTTTTCAAAGTATCATGAAAATGTGGTACAGATTGTTCTGTGAGTGAAAAGCACTGTGTACTTGAAAAGAAAAATCTGGACACTGTAGGACTTAATAGATTACCTGTCTCCAATGTGACAACGATCATGTAATAAAATTTGATCAGAATCATAGAATCATCCAGAAATAAGAACTTTACACAGACCTTTTAGATGTTTTCCCCAACATAGGTCTTACAGTAGTTGGTGAAATGCTAGCCACTGTAGAATGTTTTTGTGTCCATAGTTTCATATTTTGTGATAGGTTTTTGTTTGTTTGCTGAGAATTGCAGTAAGGCTTCCTAACTAAAGGGTGTATGTCAAAATTAAAGAAGGAAAGAAAAAGTGAAGAAAAATGTCATTGCCTCAGAATGAGATTGACTCTGTATGCCATTTACCAGGATTTTTCACATGCTGACTTTTATTTTTCATTATGCAGGCTTCACTACATCATTGAATTTCTTGTGGCTATCTTATGCAGCTCAACCCAGGTCCATTTCTTGTTGTATTGCCTCTGATTTTCTCCATATGCTTCTTTCTCCATGCCCCAGGAGAGTGTGTGTGTGTGTGTGTGTGTGTGTGTGTGTGTGTGTGTGTGTGTGTGAATGAATATGTTCTGGGTGTTTGGAGGAATATTCTGGTAGAAATGGCCACTTGGCAGACGGGACCTCTTATTTTTTACAAGTTAATAAATTGGCATCAACCTTTCACTTAGTGCATTGCCTTGTATTGATTGTATATGAGACATGTAAAATGTGCGAATGCCAAATATCAATTGTAAGTTATGCCTAAGAATTCCTTATTTGTCTCTCTAGGTCTTGCATAGAATCAACACATTTTAAACCTGAAAGATTCTGTAGAAATAATGCAGTCCAAATCCCTGATTTACAAATTGATTTCAGTAAAATGAAGCCAAATAAATTATATGTATATGTATATATTTAATAAAGAGAACTTGTACAAAAAAGGTTATAAATTATTTCATCAAATGTGAATGGATTTCTAGCCTTGAGAAGAATGCTTGGAATTATGGTTAGAAGCTGTTATTCACTAGTCCATTAAAATCACTTTATTTCTTTGGCGAGGAACTTGTCTTTGCTTATCTATTCTTAAATATTTTATTAGCTTTCTTTTAAAAAATTCTTTAAATTTTATGGGTTTTAAAGCTATAAAAATAAACAACTTAAAAGTTATAGACCTGAGGTCCCGATGAACTCATAGGTTTTTTTCTTATTCTTGCATTTGAAGATTTAAAAATAAGTCAATGGGCCAGGGATTTAGCTCAGTGGTTCCTCAGCCTGCTTTGCAAGCAGAAGGTCCCAAGTTCGATCCCTGGTAGCCCCCCCCCAAAAAAAGTCCGGTGGGCAAACAAAGAGAAATACCAGAATTAGCTGAGAATTCTTACTTGTTCATTTGAGGAATAAATTGATGAGAGAATCCAATCATTATTATAAAAGGGAATTATTTCACTTGCCAAATTGTTAACATATGATTTTTTTCTCTAACTGAACTCTATCAAATTTGTTCAATGATTTTTTATTTTTTTGCTCATCATTTCTGTCTTTCCAGTAAAATACTTACGTGAGGCCCAACTAATTTTCACCATTAGAGAATCTCACAGAGTAATTAAGAGATCACCAAGTCCTGGTCATTTGTGAAGAGGAATAGTACTCTGACTGTGAATGTTGCTTTTGAATGTTACTATCTTTTAAAGATGAAATTCAGAATTGCTTTATTTAGTTGTAGTATAGTATTTGTATTTCAATTTTCAATCCAAAGTTGGCCACTAACTGTGACATAACAACTTCCAATTTCCTTCAGGCATGACAGTTATAAAAATATAATTACATTATTAATTTAGAGTTTAAAATGACCTGGGTTTGTGCATATACATAATGCTTTGAATAACATGCATTTAAATTGAGCCTCACAAATCTTGAATTCAAGTAGGCAGAGAGTAGTCACCCTCTTTGTAGATGAAATGAGTCACAAAGAATTTAATGACAAAAGCACAAGGCTGTAATAAACTTTTGAAAGGTCATTTTTCAATCACCTCACCTTGGCAGTGGCCTTGTTTCAAGTAATACATTAAAAAATGTGGTTTATTTCATTCATAAAGTGGTCAATTCTGCTTAGCCTAGGGGAAAACAAAAACAAACAAATAAAAAGCAAAATAGAAGTCTACTTTCTACTTCCTTGACTCCCAATGATCCCTCTTTGAGATTTGTGAATAATCTCCAGTGGAAAAGCACTGGGAAAATGTCACTTGATTTAATTAATTAATTTATTTATTTATTTATTTGACAGTACTGGTGATAGAACCCAGAGATTTCACACTGAGTTATATCACCAGTCCTTACTTTTTCTTTTTATTGTATTTTAAGATAATCTTGCTAAAACTGCTAAGGCTGGGTGAGAACTTGCAATACTCCTGCTTTAGTTAGCCTCTCATAATGCTGGGATTACAGGTGTGTGCCACCATGCCTGGCTGGATTACTTGATTTTAAATTTTGACTGTATTGTTGCTTTAGACAAGTCACTTAACATAAGACTAATTTATTGTGTAAAATGGGGAGAAGATGGATTAAATAATATTTCTTCAATTTCTATATTTTGTCATTTTCATGGTAAACACAAGCATATCATTACAATATACCCAGTATTTTGAACCATGAATACACAATTATAGAAAAAAGTTATTTCTACTTAAAAACATACGCTATTACTTAATTCAAAGATAGGTCCCCTTACTGAAAAGAAAAAAGGAGGGGAAGGTAAGATTGAAAAGAAAATCTTCCTGTTTAGATTAGATATTTCCTCCCCTATAGAAGATTTTACACTTTAAAGACTAAATAATAATGGTTATTGTTCTTTTTTGGGTTTTTACTCATTCTTACTGTTTCTTTTCAGTGCTGAGTACTGTGCTAATTTTTAGATACAAAAAAATAAAAAATAAAAATAGTCCGTTTCCTACATCTGACAGTAATAACAGATATGTAGAAAAAGAATTATGGAGTATAGTAAATGCTTTGATAGTATAAGCAGGGCTAAAATTAAGATGATGTTTGCCTCAAGCACAAACATACATGGAGAGCTCAAAATCTATAGGAATTAAGACAAGTGTTTTAAATAAATATTTAAAATCAAAATCAAAACAAATCTGCAATGAACAAAATATACAATTATAAATAAATATATAATTAGTATGAATGATGTTTCCTTTTGTCCCAGGCTCCAATATTTCTAGGCATAGTACTGATATAGATGGTAAGAAAAGAATGCATATAACTTTGTAAATTTATTGATGAAGAGGAAAGAAGGTGATAACAGAGCAAGGTTCTCAAAGATGGTTTTGAAGCAAAATTCACAGAATAATTTGGTATTCTTCTGGCCCCACCCCAGCCCCTACAAACAAAGCAAGAAACTGAATTTTTAAATAATGATCAATCAAAGAAAATGCTGACTACAAAGTATTCCAGATAGTTGAAGGGAAGGACAAATTAAGAGGAGTGATAGTTTTGGAACCACCTGATGGAGCTGGATTAGGGAGAATTTTGGGTAAATTATTAAAGAGATTGAATTTGACTCAGAATGGCAGCAATTTGATGTAAATCTTGATGATAAGACTAACATGCTTATGCTTCTATTTTGTAGAGAAATCACCTCATTGCTGTGTGAACTATGGATTAGAGGGCTACTAATCTAGAGGTAGAGCGCGAAAATCTCTCATTTTTCCATTTCTTAATTAACCTTAGCCTTTCACTTCATTTTTATTTTAAATCTCAGTGACTCACTGTCACTTGTAAAAATGAATTAGGAATTGCAGAAATTTAAAAACAATCTCAAAATTCCACCACCCAGGAATTAACATTTCATGAACATAAGGCCAAATATCATTGTATAGATACTATTTTATAGAAGAATACATTTATTAAAAGACACAATATTATAAGAGCCCAATAAGCCATATGTGGTGTTGTTATATAATAAAAAACATTCACTTTTCTCTCAAAGATAAAATCATGTGGTAAAACTGAAGAAATTGTTGACATTTAGATAATTTTTTCAAAGTAAGATTTTAGAGATTTCATTGCTTGCATCTCAGATTTCAATCTTTATTTTAGCAAACTTCTCTCCATTTTATGTCTAAATAATTTTTTGGAATATTAGTTTAAATCTTTTCATCTTGACAACATTCTCTGTAATTATTTTTGCATTTTTAATGTTTCGTCAACCTTTGTCAACTATACCCAAGTGAGTTTTCCATCATGTTGATTCTATTTTTTAACTTCTAATGTAGTCTTCAATTCCATATTATTTTTATTTTTTTCATTGTGCTCTTCTACTCTGCCAATTCATTTTTATCTTTCTGATGTTCTTTCTCTTCATTGAAACATTATGTCTTTTTTGAACTTCATTAATGAGAACATATGTGTGGTTTGGGTTTTCGTTGTTGAGACTACAGAGATCTCTTTATACAAATATTCCCTCTGCCCGTCCCCATTGTTTTCCTGTGGTATGAACTTTATCTGCTTTTCTATTGTGTTTTCACCACCCTTGCCTGATTGGGGGCTAGTTTCTTACTATTAATCAGTGAAGGGAGCTAGCTATTTACTGAAATCTAATGTAGGACGTGGTGGGAGGGTGAGTCAGAGCAGCCCACAGAAGCTATTTAAGTTTCAGCCTTCAAACCCACCTCCTTAAATCTGTTTTATCTTTGGCCCAAGGACAATATTTTTCTCTATTTTTGACCTTCAGGGGTCTATGTAGTTCACAGTGTAAAAGTTTCTCAGTTTTACTTGTCATTTGTTGTTATCTCCAGTAATTATTACTTCCTCTCTTTCCCTTTCCCAACTTTAATCTAGTATTCTGTATTATCCAGACTATTTCATAACTATCAGATGTAGTCTATCAGTATTTTTCCCTTTATGTCTATCTTCTACTATTTGAGACCGTGTAACTGGAATTCCATGATTTAGTTTTGCCCTTGCTTTGTACACCTTGTCATGACAGCTTCAAACAAACCATCTCTGGAGGACATCTCAGTTTTTGAAATCTATAACCTGCTCAAGATATGTGCCAGTCAGTTTGCTAACTCCTATTATTTCAAGTGTTTCTGCACTGGAAAGCTGCTTGTCACACTTTGTCATCAAGTACTTGCTGATTACAAAGGACATGTATTTGTGTTTTTTTCCAGTTTTTCATTATTTATGCTATTCTTACAGGTTTTTATAAAAGGAAGTGAATTATAAATACTTTTATTCTATCATCTTTGATGTAAGCACTACAATTCATAAAAGAATTTTCATTAAACAGAGTATCTTTTACTAGTATATAACCAGAGCTATGTTTGTTTTTTTAAAAATCTCCTATGTGCCTGGTCACATTGGAATTCAGCACGGAACCTTGAGAGGAATCTAGATTAAGTCAACTAAATGGCACCTCAGAATACTGAGGAGGACCAAGAAACTAAAAGAAATAACTCTAAATAGAAGGAAACTCTTTTGATTGTCTGAGTAGTATTTCTGTAAGCTTTTTTATTTTTCCTTAGAAAAACCCAGAGATTACTCCTTTGAGAATGTTTCCTTTTCTTTCATTTTTCCTCCCCACTCCTTTTATTCCAAGCCTTCACTTTTCAGTCATGTATTCTATCCAAGTGCTAATTTTGGTAGACTAATTATATTTTCCAGTCCCTCAATTCAGCAATAGATTATTGGAATGTCTTGTTTAACCACCAGGACAAAAACCTTTTAAGATCTTTTAAAGTAATGATGAAGTTAGTGGAAATTTTTTAAATGTCTATGCTTTCTTCAGTAGTACACCTTTTCTCTGCTGTTAGAAAATAAAGCTCTGGTGTGAAAAACTAAAAGGTTAAATAAGGATCAAGATGTATAATTGATAATGTGAAATAGGAAGAAAAGGTCTAAAGGAGTAGGGGAAGTGGGAGGGGTAGGGGAAAAGAAAGAAGGGAATGGAATTAATATGAGAAAAGGAAAAAATGGAAACAAAGTCCTTCTAAATAGAGAAGGGTGGAGGGGGTCAAGGGAGGGCAGGGGAATGGGGTAAAAATAAGAACCAAGATATATCATGTAAAGGTACAAGATCCCAGTGATGAATGTAATTGTATACCTAAAATGTAACAATAAATTTAATGAAAAAAAAAAAGAAAATAGAGGAAACACCCATTTTTAAAGTAAATGTTAAATAAAATGATGCCCTTCTTTTTTTTTTTTTTTTTACTAGTGACTAGCTTCCATAATTCAAATGGAAAAATAGAACTGTGCAAAGAAAATTCAGAGTAATATTTTATTAATGAATCCATTAATTTCATTGAAAATACCTAGGCAAAAGAATTGCACAAATATATTTGAAATGTCACCAAATGTTCCAGACTATAATATATTTGATACTATTCAGCAGGGAGTACAAAATAAATTAAATATATTATATCTAAACATTAAATTTAATACTGATTATACTCTTGTTCCATATTTTTACTACATATATGTGATCTAGTTTTATTTAGATTTTACTTATTCTATGTAAATCTAGTCACTGTAAGATATTATCTACCTTGGAAATATCTCCCTAGGATGCATTGAGATTTTTTTTTTGTAAATGTGATCAAATAAATACTGTGAGGAAAGTATTATTATAAAATAATGATACATGCTTATATTGATAAAAAAATTATCTTTTATGTAATACCATATATGAATATCATAATGTGAAGTGCAAGTAAAATTTTGTTCAAAATACATCTACCATCATCTGCCTAATGACAATATTATGCTGAATTCCTTTTTACTTCTCCAAATAAAAATAATTGGGAAAAAATTCTTTTCATTTTTATTTTTACTATAATATTAATTAAAAGAGTCTGGCAAATATATGGAACAAATTTATGTTGTTCCTAATTATAAGACCTTCCATTTCCCCAATGATATAATATTATTTATAAAAGACAAGTTAATATACTAACTAGATTTCCAGAATATCTATCCAAATTATTAGATTTGATAGAAAACACATCACTTGCACAGTAGGAAAAGACTTTCATAACAGAACATGTATATTAGTGAGATTAACCTTTGGCTGTTCTTTTTGTCTTTTGTATGTATTAACTGTACTCCGTATTCCATCTTTACTGATATTATTGATACACTACATTGTATTGGCTCTCATTTTACTGATTATTTATATTATCTCCTAGTAAACATATACAATAAATCAGAGCTTTAATTTCTTAAGAGATATATTATTGTTGGCTGATAATTTATGATTTTAACTGGGGTTTGGTACAATGAGTAATCCAGTTTCTATGTAGGGTCCTCTGTATTTCATATGATATTGAATGGTCAAAATATGAAATAGGTGGTTAAATTTTCCACTATTTTATCCTTAATTAAGGAGATGTGATAATAATTACTTTTAGGATGAAAATGTTGAGAACTCAAAAAAGAAACAAAAGTACTTTCGTTTGACTTTTTTAATGGGAGTGTGGAACAAATGGAAGAATGTAGTGTTTATTCTCTCCCTCCTCTTCCTAAATAACTTTATTTTTTTCCTAAATAACTTTAAATGTTTGTTTAATTGTACATTTGAAGATATTCCTTAGTATTCAAGTAAAGAAAAATACAAAAATGTACATGTCATCATATAGTAAAAACTATATTTGCTATTCTTTAAGTTTCATTATTCTTTAATAGGAACAGCAATGGTAAAGTATGATTTTTATAACAGTATACATTTTGACAAAGATAGATGTATTTTGATTTCATGGAGATACTATTTTCTTCCAAAGCACACTATTTTTTTTTATTCTTTTATTGGTACATTTTAGGTATACAATAGTTTTACATTTATCATTGGGTGCTTGTACCTGTACATGATGTATTTTAGTTCTTTTTTTTTTCCCCATTGCCTGTGCGCGCTTCACCCCCCTTCCCTATTTACATAAATGTCATTTTCATTTTTTTTCTTTTCTCATAATTTTTCCTTTCCCTTCTTCCCTTTACCCTTCTCCTCCCACCACCCCTACACCTTTGGACATTTTTCTATTTCAAATTATGAATTGAACTTCCAACAATTACATCTGACTCCCTGGAAATTGGTGATTTTATTCTTGGAAGAAGTGTTACTGTGACATATTATAGTGAGGAGCAGAGCATATAGTCATTATAATTTTGTTCTTGAAAATTTGTTTAGGAAAAAAGGATGCCAAATTTTCTGTTAGTGTTTTAAAATAATTCATCAGGAAATGATTTTTTCAATGTTATCTCTCTAACATTAAACAAATGTCTCTTGCTTTTCAAAACTAAACTTATTACTCATGATGATAAACTCCTTTTGTTTTTTAAAACAAAACAGCCATGCATAGTACTGTGGAATAATTCAGGTCTTGGTTTTTCACTGGAAAGTGAGTCTTTCAAATAGTAAGGATTTAAATATTAATAAAATTTAATCACTGATACTTTTTTTTAGATAAATGTGTTGGAACTAACTCTGGAATCATTAATATATAAAACACTGTATCCTTCTAATAGATTGTTTTCTATTTAATTTAAAACTATAAACATAAATACCTTTGGAATACTTTTGGCTAAGGTACTCTTCTTCCTGTCCATAACTATTCTTCCAATACATTGATCAACATACTCTGTCTGTTGTGATGTTTCACATTTGAAACCCTGCTGGTTATCATGAATAGCCTAGTCTTCACTGACTTCTAAATACCTGCATGCCAAAATTATCTAGAATGAAATTTTGCAAGTTTCAATGAATGGGAATATTTTTATATATAACTGAATGAAGAAAAATTATATAAGGTCTATGATAAATAATAGGACTTTGTAAAAACTTTTCACTTTTTGATTTTGAGTCACTAACGGGGTAGTGTGTGTGTGTGTGTGTGTGTGTGTGTGTTTCTGATGCGTCAAAGCAAGGGAAAGTTTCAAAAATAATAAAGTATAGCAATTAATCAGTGACTCAGCTCTAACTGGGAAGATCAAAGTAAGTTTATGAGAAGCTGAATGAGATTAAAATAAATATAAAAATATATGAGCATAAATGTTTTAATACTTAGCTTGAAAGTTTAGCTGTTATTATTTATACAAGACGAAGCATTTTGAACACTCTAAAGTTTTTATTTTTGTGTTTTACTTCTTACAATATACCATAAAATATTTCTAGTGTACTTTTCTGAAACAACTATTTCCTGATGAAAACTTCAGGCTTTTGATTATACCTCCTAAAAAAGGGAATGTACCTGAGAGAAGAGCTGACTGTAGAACTGTCTGGAGTACGTATCTATACATTTTCCTATATGAACGCATACAGATTGTGATAGGCAACTGGTTATGTCACCTTGAGTAAGAAACACTGGACTAAATTGGATCATCATAGTTCCAGGTGTGGCTGAGGGGATTTCCTAAAGATTTTCTGGGATTTACAGGGGATGAGTGACAGCACCCAATGGACTTGTCACCTAAATGGTATAAAAGAGAAAAAAAGAAGGAAGGCTCACTCCTGTTTCTTTGGAGGAGCTCCAGTCTTCACCTTCATCTTAGTTATCACCTCCTGGCTTCCAGTGCACCCTTCTGCCTTTATCAAAGACCCTTCAGCCTCTTGATATGGACTGCCACAGGACACTACAGTGAGCTAGTGAGCTTTGACTGGATCCTTCAGATCTCTAGCACACAGATAGAACTTAGGCATTTTTCCATACCTGATTCTATGGGCAGCCACTGTAAGCCAATCGTGTAAATTCTAATAATTTGTACATCTTGAATTAAATCTGTTTCTCTAATAATCACTAACTAATATGCAGATAAAACACATAATATACACTACATTCTTCTTTGGTTAACTTTTTGGTGTGATATGACTGGATTAAATCCCCTCCATATTTATTGCACTTAGTTAAATATGATTCCTTACTCTAGTAAGAGAATTTCTATTAAAATTTAAATATAGAGAATATATATATATAGTATAGTGTTTTCAGGTAAGGTCTCATTGATTATAGGATACTGTTTCCAACTGGATTAGATAATATTCAGAAAATGTTTGCTTCTTATTTATAATGATAGAGAAGTATAGCTAATATAGAAGTTGGAAGTCAAAATTAAAAAAAAAAAACTATTTTCCACAAATTCAAACATAAATAGAGATGTAGGAAAAATATGTTAATGGAAGACTTGGCAATATGGCCTTTCAAACTGGATTAAATCAATTGCTTAAATTCTAGTAGTTCACTTGTTTTAATCTTTTGTGAATAATTTCTACAGCTCATTATTTGGAAAAGTATAATAGTCAAAGGTCAGTATTCTTTCTGACTAATTGGAAGCCAAAATTTGTTGCTGAGTCTCTTGGTTATAAATATAAACCCTGGGGTGGTTCAGTAACTGTGAACTTGTTTACAATGTTACCTAATCTGCATCATTACCTTTGTGCATTCTGAAAATTAATCTCTTACAAGAAAAATTAGACTAAATTTTTGCTGTTTTATGGCATGTTTTACTGATTTGAAATATACATCCATCATTTGAATTCTTAAATGCTCTCCTTTTCATGTTATTTTGGAGAATGTAAAATAAGATCATTTAACATTGTTTTGGATTCTGTTCACATTTGAAAACTCTTCAGGGTAATATCAAGTCAGCATTTTAAGCAAACAAATTCATGAGTCTGTATCATTAGCATTAAGATAAATGCTAATCAGTGGTATCATTTATAAAATGTCTCATATGCTCTTAACAGAGGAATATATGTCGATTGGCACATGACATCAGCATTCAGATAGCATTTCCATTTCTTCCTTCACCTCAGTTTCCTCTATTTCCTACTCTCTCCTTGAGGTAAATATTATGGTATTCCAGAACTCATTCCTCCATAGTTTGTGGCATTGCTATCAGTGCCACAAAGAGAAAAAGAACAAAATCCCCTTCTATTCTGCATGCAAAATGGAAAAAGTGAAAGTATTTTTCTGCATTTTCAAATGTGTACTTTTCCACATCATATAATATAATGCTCTTCCATAAATGATAACAATATAGTTTTCACTCATACTTAAGACTAGGTCTAATGTTTCTTTCAGTCAAAAGAAATAAATGTGAGTGAAAAAGCTATTGCTCTTCATTTTGTAGAAGACCACATTATGAATAGAATTATACCTTCTGGCCACTCTAAGAATAAACCGTACATAGAACTGAAAATGCCCTTTAGAGATTGTGCTAACTGAATTATTCAAATAACTCCCTCAAAGAGCAGATCTAAAATTCTGGCATTTGTTATAAAAGTTGAGTGATATGTAATCTATTTTCCATTACACAATTATTTGCTTACATTTCTGCTCAAGTATTGACCTTTTTACGGACTTCTTGATCTCATCTCTCTGAACCCATCCATTCTACACAATGATTTCAGAATGTTTCCAAAGCCCAGTTCTATTAATCTCGCACTTGCTTTAGAGTTTCTTTTGGCCTGCTGTCACCTGAGAGGATGACATATAAAATCTTTATCATGACACCCAGGGCACAGTGCAATTCAAATGTAGGTCACCTTCATTGTCTTTCTCCACCTGCTCTATAATAACCTAGTCACTGACTACATAAAATTCTCTGAACGTATCCTGCATGTATATATTTCATATCTTGCTACCTTGTCAAGCTAAATCTTTTGCCTGGATGATTATTTTCCTGATTTCATATTTTTGGCAACCCTCTGTAAATTACAGAATTAATATCCCACCTGCTGAGAATATCTCCGGTTCTCCTTAGTAGAATTAATTCATGGCAATTCCTCAGGGTCCCCATATCTCTTTTGTGAGATCTTTCATATGAAATTCCAATTTTTATGTCTTTTTAATTTGCAAAGTAACTATTTGGATAAGTATGGATAGTTATACTCTTTGATCACAAGTCCACGGCTTTATTTTGTAACTTTCACAGAATTAACACCAAAATATACATTTGATGACAAACTGAGAATCCTAGCATACTGCCTCACAGTTGTATGAATCATTTGTATTGTCAGGTTAGTTGACTGTCCACAAGGATAAATAACTTCAAGAAGGTCAAATCTCAAACTCGTCGTTTATTTCTTAGGTTCTGTTAGCAATGGATTGTACTTTAAAGTTATGTATAAAACTAGTATATTCACCAGTGTCACCAAGGATATTTTGTCAATAAAATTTTGATAAAATATATGACAAATGCCAGAACTGACCTATGACAACAGGCCAGCATTAGATTTCATTTTATTTATGCATTTTCATAATATAATACTAAATGATTTAAAAGAAGTAGACAAATGAATTTATTCTTTAGTTACAGTTTAAGATTGTGATATGATTGAAACAACCATTTTAATGGCCTAGACAAGTGTTACCATAACTCTATAACCATAATTCTGGCGTTTACTTGAGAACAATTGAACAAAGACTGAGATATACATATTTTAAAACTGCTGTAAGACTTTAAATATGTGGCAGATTATATAAGTTTATTGATATTTACTATCTTTCCCTCACCTGCCACTAGGTAAGAGAATATACCTGGAAAATAAAATAATTGGCTTCATATTCATATCACGAGAAAACCCTGTCTCTTCTCTTAAACTTTCTGAAAATTTTGTCTACCATTTAAGTACTGCAATAAATTTGTAATTCTTTAACAATAATCGTGTTTTGATTTAAAATATACACCTTACTTGGACAACACAAATAATTTTGAATTTTTTTTTTTAAGACAGGGTCTTACTATGTAGTTCAGCCTGGTCTTGAACTCATGGCGATATTTCTGGCTCAGCCTCACAAGTGCTAGGAATATAGGCAAGTGCCACCAGACCGAGCTAAATATTCTTATAAATAATTATAAGATGCAGTTGGTTCCAGTGGTTTCAGAATTGGAGCATTAACATTACATTGTATTCTATGGCAATATTATGTTAGTAAGATTATAATAGTGCACTTGGTAAGATTATATTGTGTCATGCTAGCCTGTGCAAATCTTCCTCCTACAGTGAAAGTGGGAAGAAAGTTAGCATCAAGGATCTAGGAGTGTGTGCAAGTAGTCAGGAGTATTGCAAAAGAGTTTTGCAATGATTTTTAAAGTTGTCTGGGAGTAGAATGAAGTAAAAACTATGCAAAACTTCACAATGCTATTTCACTATTTTTAGATCAGTTTGCAAATCTTACATACTTAAAAGTTAAATTTGGGGCACAAAAAGTTAGATAATGGTTAACATAATTGTATAATTTTGGATGTGTATGTATGCTTCTTCTTGTTCTTATTTCTGAGTCGTTTGCACAAAAGCATAGGCAATTAGTATCCTACATCTGGAGACACAATAAAATTTTTGCTGATTTAGTTACTTATTTGTGTTGCTGATTTCATAGACAAAATATAAAATTAAGCCAGCTCTTTCTCTTACCTGAAGCCTGATTGAAAAGAAATAAATTTGTTAAACTATAATTGATTTCTTGATCATTAGGTTAAAAATAATTTAAAGACAGTGTAGAAAGTGTGGAAATAAAAATAAAGTAAGGAGAAAAACACTGAGAAGGTAAGGCTTATAAAAGCAAAATTAACATTTTTAATGTTTAACATGACTTGTTGTATCTCTTATATTAATATGCCTTCCCTTTTGAGAATCTTAACAAGTCTTAGCTATAAACATAGTAAGAACAGACTAGATGTGATTTTATATATATTTATTTCAACATTATGATTTAGACTACATAATCTATGCTGATGATATTGTATGAGTGGGAGATCATATTCAAATGACTCTGGTTTTTATTCTCTTTTAAGACAATAAGCATTTGGAATTATAGAAATAACTGAACCATATCATATGATATAGGTATTACATACTGTGGCTTGAATTTAATAATTTTGAAGATTTTTAATCAATATGTGATTTCTTATTAGGTGATATTTTTGTATTAACAGTATCGATTTTATTTCAGCATAAATTCTTAGACAAACACACAACACTGTAAATACTAAAATCTGTATAGGTAAGATGACAGTATAGTGCCTAATTACCAAGAGGTAGGTTAATATAGTGGGTATCTAGAGGTTCTAGACCGGTGGTGGCAAACCCATGGCACACATGCTGCAGCAGGCTGTTTATATCATTGAAAGCTCTAAAAGATTTTCCACCACTGCTCTAGAGTGTACCTCTTACCAGTTTGTGATTTTGTGCGTACTATTCAATCTCACTCCTGCTCAAGTTTTTCACAAGTGAAATAAGGAGAATCACTTATCTCAAGAGTGTTGCTGATTTTTAAATGAATTGATGCATTGAATATATTTTTGAAAACTATCTGGCACAAAGTTACACGCTCAGTAAATATTGGGTATTATTCTGATTATCTACTGCTGCATACTTCCCCAAAATATAGTGGCTTAACATACCAATGTATTATTTTTTATTCACTATACTGTGGGCTAACTTGGGCAATTCTCACTTGGGGACCCTTATGCAGTTGAAATCAAATAACAGCCAAACATAAAATCATAGAAATCACAGGCATGATATCTAGGATGAGAAGGTTCCAATGGCAATTGTTGATTGATGATCTTTCTATGTCCATGTGGCTACCTTGAGTTTTTCATGACATGGCAGTATTTGATGTCAGATTTCTTAATGTGGCAACTGTCTTTCCTGAGTGAGCATTCCAAGTGAAAAGACTTAAAAACAGCAAGTCTATTACTTCTCAGTATACAAATTGTCACAGTGTTATTTCTGCCATATTCTCTTAGTCAGAGTATTTATACACTCCACTTAGATTGAAGAAGAGGGGATACAAATTTTACCCTAATGGGAGGAATATCAAAAGATTCTGGTCATCTTTAATCATCACATATACTGATATTATTCAGTAGTTTATTTAGTGGAAGACATCATTTTATGTCTTCTTGACAATTAAAACACAACTATGGAGTTTAGATTCCTTGAGCCTACAATCTTCATATTGAAGTATTTTAAAATGTATTCTTTTTATAATTGACCTTATAGTTACTACAGAATTACAGCCCGTGAAATATAGCCCAGGCTATTATTTCTCTTTGACCTGTATTATTTGATGTGCTGTTGTTCATTGAAACTACTTACTAGTTAAACACAAATCCCAAATGAGCAGGGAAACCATTTATTCTGTAGTAAAACTCATAGCAGATAAATGTCTCTACATTTATAGCACATGAACTAAGATTGTGAGAGAACTGGGTCAAGGATGTTTCTCTCAGAAGGATGTTAAAACTAGAGGTCATTCAGGTTCCAACAAAAGAATTACCAGAGCACAAGAGTTTCTTTCTGAACCTCCACTAAACATAACAGCACATTTTAAATCTGAGCTTTGGAACTGTGATAGTAAGATACAACATCTTTCCTGCTGGTATTACAAATGTCCCTTTAAGGCAATTTACTCCAGATGTGAGAAGGGATTGGCAATTGAGCCAGTTAAGTGGTAATTTGAAATGTGGATATGAGAAATTAGTATGTGAGGTTCAATTCCAGAAATTTATAAATAAGCAGTTCATTTGATCTAAAAATTGAAGACCTCAGTTCTGTCAAATAACTTGAAAACTTTTGGTTGAGAAAAAAAACAAAAAAAATTACCAGGAAGCATTAAGTAGAACCGCTTATAAAATATGTAAAATGTCAGTGTTGAGGCTGTAGGGAATGTAGGCTGGTACCATAAATTCAATACATTTTATGAGTGTTAGTATTGTTAATTATTTTAGACTTAAACTGATTATTGATCAAGACATTATTTTTTGAAAATTCCTTCTACATTGACCTTATTTTATACTTTTCATCCTACTGGAATTACAGAGTTACAATCTGGCTAAAGAATCACAAAATATAAATTCAAACATTAATTTCCAAGTAAGTTGTTCTATTTACATAGATTTCTTAAAAACCATAAAGTATGTGTACACAACACACATGAATATGTCTCAAAACCCTTTTATCGCTCATTCCTTTCTCTATGTTCCATAATTATCTCTGTATTTCTGTCTCCAAAAGTCTCCATAAATGTAGCTAGAGTATGCACCTGTCACCTTTTTACCTGTCTTGCTTTCATCTTAGCTCTCTAGTTCAAATTTTCATATTCCATTACAAAAAACTCATCTCCTCACTGACAAAAATATGCTTTAAAAATTTCTGATTACTCTTTCCCCTATATAAGATTTATTAGTGAAAACCAAACTGAGATTAAAATGGGGAACAATTTTTATTCTAAAGATAGAGGGAAAAAGTATGCAAAAAGAAGAGAGATAAGAACAGAATACTCATTTCATTTCTAAGATTAAACTCTGAGAGGGAGAATAAAACAGGGAGGAAAATAAAATTTATATTTTGAGACAAATTAGGTGAGAAGAGATCATGTCAGAGGGGACTGTTTTCTATTCCATATCTGAAGGTAGGATGCTCACAGAAGCACACTATACAAAATATGTATGTGTTATTTCCTGGCATCTTGTCCAATATAGTATTTATCTCTAATTTTTAAAATTTTTGTTGTAAAACTGTTATTCATGTTTGCATTAAAATAAGTCATGATGGATTTGTTAGGCCTTGACCTCTTTATCACATACTTCTGCTGTTCTCACTTAGAAATATATGAAACGTGTGTATGAAACAAAATACTGATTTTAACACATGACAATCCACAATAGTTTTTTTCTTGACCCTCCTAGATCTAACATAAATAAAGCTTTTTAAAAAATTAAGTATAACATGCAGCATACTTACTAATAAAAATAAAATTAGGTGATCTGTGACACTAGGAATGGATAGAATTAGGAAAGATTAACTTTCTGGCTTTAGGTGACAATGGGCAAAGTATCTGATGCTGTTCCCTGTTGTCTACTTGGGGCACCCTCTGATTGTGGCCTGGGTTATATGCAGACCTGAGGTGCAGGGGCCCTTGAGATCAAAGATGGCAAAGGGATGGTAGGGTCAGTGGAACACTGTATATTAAGGGCACACAAAATCTTCCTGGAAAGTTAAGGGTGACTCATCTTCTCAGGCTTATGTAAAGTAGTCTGAATATCTTGTTGCAGTTCACCTATCACTTACTGCATATTATAATTTTATTGTTTAGCAAAGCTTTCAATTTTGCAATCAACTTTTTCAGAAGCAATGAGCTCAAAACAAGGGAAGCATATGTTTAACTAGATTTTCAATATTAAATACTTATTTTTAATCATGTTGAAGGATAATACGTAAAGTGTACAAAATATGTCAATATTCTCATCTATCCTTAGGACAAAGTAATATCACTATGAAAACCATAAGACACAAAGACACAAATTATGAAAGAGTTATCAGCACCTACTTCAAAAGTTTAGTTATTTTATGAAGAGTACTGGGAAAATAAGAAATTAATGTAGTGGGAGAAGGTGCATGTAAATATAACACTCTGAAATATGTTACATAAGGCCAGCTTAATATCATTGATATCAAATATTTCAAAGACAAAATCAGGTAATTTACAATAATTATTTTTTCATTCAATTCATGCAATCAAATCACAACTTTAGAAAATTCACTTTTCAGAAGTAAAACATCTGCTATTATTATAAATGTTATTTTTTGTTTGGTTATTTGAAGCACATTATTATACTTGAAGTTAATCTTTTATGAATGGTCTGTTCATCCTTTCTACTTTTCTATTGACATGATTTTTCTGATTTAAATTCTTTTGAATTCTTATACAGCAATAATTTTAGTCATATGTAATACTTGTTTCAAATGCATTTCATAGTTTGATGATCACTTTTCATTTGTTCTTTTGAGATACTTGCTTATTTTAATTTTATGTAGTTGCATTTACATTTTTCCTTTGAAGTTTATGCACTTTGTCATTATAAAGTATCATTCTAACTAGGGCCAATATACATTTTTGGTGTCATTTTTTGATGAATTCAACTACATAGTGTTTTTGAAATCAAATTATTGCCTTTTGTGGTACTATCAGCTTTGAATCTTCTTCTTAACTTTCTAACTGATAAATAAAAACATAAATATTGCACATATTAGAGGTTACCATGTGATGTTTTAATTTGTGTATACACTGTGTAATGTTTGAAACAGGTCAAACATATCTACTTCCTTCAACATAAAAATTTCAGGATCGTCTGGCTTTTTAAAATATACAGAACATCATCATTATTTATGGCTACAGTACTATGCAAGAACTTCTTACTCCTGTGTTAGTAAGAGCTAGAACTTCCTACTCCTAAGTGTAATGTGTTACTCATTAACCAACTCTTCTCCATCCTTCCATTTTTTTCTACAATCTCCAACCTCTGGTAACCACCATTCTACCCTCAACTTTCATGAGGTCAATTTTTTTATATTCCACAAATGAGTGAAATCATACAGTTCTATTTTTTCTGTGCTTGGCTTGTTTCACTTAATATAATGATTTCTAGTTCCATCTGTATTGTAGCAAATGATAAGATTTTATTCTTTCTGGGGGCTGAATAGTATTCCATGATGTACGTATATCACATTTTCTTTATCAGTTTGTCAGCTGATGAACACTTAGATTATTTCCCTTTCTTGGCTGTCGTGAAGAGTGCTGTAGTAAAAATAGGAGTGAAGAAGTCTTTTCAACATGCTGACTTCATTTCTTTTGAACATGTGCTCACCCAACAGACCAATTACTAGATCACATAGGTACTTTTATTTCCAATTTTTTGAAAAATCTCGATACTGTTTTCCATGAAGGCTGTACTAATTTATATTCTTACCAACAGAGTGAAAATGTCCCCTGTTCTCCACATCCTCACCAGTAGTTGTTATCGTTTGTCTTTTTTGATATAATAGCCATTGTTACAAGGGTGAAGTGATATCTCCTAGTGGTTTTGATTTGCATTTTCCTGATGATTAGTAATCATGAGATTTTTTTATACACCTGTTTGGTCATTTCTATGTCTTTGTTTGAAAAATTTTCATTTAGGTGTACTGCTAATTTTTAAAAATCTGGTTATTTATTTCTACTGTTGAGTTTTTGGAGTTCTTTATATATTCTGGATGTTAATTCCTTGTTGGTTACAATTTTCAAATATTTTCTCCCATTCTGTAGGTTTTCTCTTGACTCTGATGATTGTTTCCTTTATAGTGCAGAAGCTCTTTAATTTGATGTGATTCCATTTGTTCATTTTTCTTTTGTTTTCTGTACTCTTGGGATCTGTACTTATATCTTATATTCAGTTCAAAGAGTATGTAAAATAAAATTGCTTACTGTATTATATGAATTTAATTGGGAAGTGCACAAGGCCATATTAAAGTAAGTATATTAAACTAAGAAACCTATTGAATAAATTTGGAATTAGCTGTTCTGTGTACATAATTGATAAATGCATCCAAAATACAATTAAAATAAAAGCTGTGATAGTTAAAATTCACAAATAGTAAAATGTGCAACAATTAGATTAATCTAACTAGAAAAATTTTTGTGATAAAGCTAGAAATAAGTAGAAAGAAAGACCAAAACGTAGCACATGCTTTATCATTTGTTGTGTCTAAATGGGATCTTACAAATATTTAACTATTAAAAAATATCTTGTAAGTTTAAATAGTGTAGAGTAGTATTTCACAGACACATAAAAGTTTGCTGTACTGTACTAAAAATTGTTTGGAATTGGGTCTTGGTGTATAGTTCAGGCTGGTTTTGAACTTAGTATGTAGCCTAGGCTGGCCTCAAACTCATGGCAATCCTCCTGCCTCAGCCTCATGAATGCCAGGATTACAGGTGTGTGCCACTGTGCCCAGCAAAATGTGGTGTTTATACACAGTGAAGTATTTTTAAATTTTTTATTTTTATTTTTTTGGTACCAGGAATCAAACTCAGAAACTTACCTTTGCCAAGGAAGTGCGGCACCACTGAGCTACATCCCTGGGCCCTCATTTGGAAAATTTATTTTTTGGTACCAGGGATCGAACTCAGGACCTTGCACTTGCAAGACAGATGCAGTGCCACTGAGCTAAATCCCCAGCCCCCTCATTTGGAACTTTTTAATTAAAGAATTCAATTGTGCCAATAAAATCAAAGTTTGAAGATTTTATAGATTACAGCTATTGTAATCAAAGCATGCAACATAATAGATATTTAAACTTATCTGTACAAAATTAAGCAAGAAAGTGAACAAATATAATTAGATCTTAAATAATATACAACATTTAATTATGAAATTCTGATTATGTTTTAGAATATTTAAAACTTGTATAAACAATCTTCATGGAGTTTGTACTAAAATATCTATAAATACATTCTTAGAAAAATACAATTTGAAACTTTCTAATTTGCAGAATCTAAATTTGACAAAACTTTTAAAAGAATTATAAGTAATGAAAGCTGACTGTATGAAACATCTCAAGTATTTGCTGAAGACACATATTCTGAATAGAGGCAAAAGTATTTTTAAAATTATTTAGGCTGAAAAAACATATTTATATGAAAAAATAGGAACGATATTTTTTCACATGTATCAACAATAAAATACATATTTGAGAAGACTGTAGGTTATTAAAAAGAATTTTAAAAATAATATCGTAGTAATTGCATTCTGCAAATATTATGAGAAAATATTAAAGACAATTATATCTGACACTTAATATAATGATGTAAAATACATCATGTGGCAGGAATTGCCATTCACTGTTACTTCAAAAATTTGTATTACCAATATAGCTATCTTTAAAACGGTTTTGTTTTAATGTACTCATGTTATTTTAAGTTTTACTAATCTTTGTATTTTTTAATAATATTTCTTTTAGATCACCAGTATAAAAATCTCAAAATGTCAAAAATGTGGCCAGGGATTTAGCTCACTGGTGCCACTGCCTGCCTTGCAAGGCCAAGGTCCTTAGTTCGATCCCTGGTATAAAGAAAAAAAACAAAACAAAAACTTTTGTGGGCCAGGGATTTAGCTCAGTGGTTGCCCCTGCCTCAAAAGTGCAAGTTCCTGAGTTTGATCCCCAGTACCGAAGAGTTAAAGAAAAAAAAAAACAAAAAAACAGTTCATTTTAATTAATCATATTTCCCCTTTCACTTTCTAGTGTTCTAGTTTGAACAAAATACTATTTGGTGACCATAACTCGTATCATGATATTCTTAGGAGAGCTCAGATATGCTAGAAGAGACTTTCAGCTTGCTTTGGAGTTGTAGGAAATCTCAAAATTCCTTCCTGACCAAATGAGGTACAGATAGAATTGAGAGAAAAGGCCTACGGACTTTAGATTGTTGTGACATTAAAATAAAAATATCCAAAATGATAGACTATATTATTATTATTATTATTTATTTATTTATTTATTTTTTGGTACCAGGGATCGAACTCAGGACCTTGGGCTTTTGAGGCAGGAGGCAGAACCACTGAGCTAAATCCCCGGCCCTACTATATATTATTTTAGAAGCAAGAATACTTCAATTCTGTCTTTTCTTTCATTACAAGAAGATGAACTGTGGAAAACTTCACTTCTTCCAGTGGAGGTGGCAATCAGTGGTTTGATTGGTCAATTTGGAAGGCGAAAGTTGACCCGCCCCTTCCTTTTCTCCACCCACAGGAAGTACCCACAGTATTCCTGTCTTCCAGTCTGTAAAATTGACCGAGGACAATTTTTTCGCGGCACCATTTTCTTTCTGCCGCTGCCGTTTACGGCGTTGGTAAACTCACCTAACTGAAGGTTTTAGTTTCAGAAAGTGCAGCTACAAGGGATTACTTTGGTTCTCTTGCAGATTCACCTCTTTTATTTCTTCCAGAGGGAAAAGAGAGACATTACATTTCGTTCTTTCCCCACACTCTAACATCTAGAACCTAGAGTAAAGATAGAGAAGGAAAGAAGTCCTGTTTTTAAATTTGTTTTTCCTTCTAGTACTAGGACTTGCCCCACAGCATCCCGGCCCTCTTACTGTTTTCGCCAAATTTCCCAGGCTGCGTTCAGATTTACGATCATTATTCCTGACACCTTCCTAGAGTACTGGGATTAGGAGCTACGAAGTTGTATGTCTTGGTGATTTGTGGAGTTAGAAGCGTCAGCCACGGCTAATGTAGGAGACCTTAAGCTTTGGCAGAACTGACCGATGTTCAGTTGCAGTGAGTTGTAGCTGTGGTGATTTTTTCTTTCCTCAGTAGAATGACTGTTTTTGTATAAGCAAATATCCTTTTCTTACAGACAAGTTTCCATGCCTTGGCTATAAACAAAACAATCAAACTTTGAGAGCCCCAGCAAGTGTAATCTGACCAAGAGTGCTGAGATAGCCCTATTAAATGGGTTTTAATCAAATGACTACTGCTGCTTATCCTTGAAATCTAAAGATAGAATTTTTTTTTTTTTTTTTTTTTTTTTGGTAACAGCAGTAGAACGCAGGACTTTGTGCTTGCGAGGCAGGCGCGGCATCGCTGTACATCCTCGGCCCTAAATATAATTTTTAAAGTAGCATTGTTTGAGACAAAGGCTTGATCATAGAGTCTCTTTGTATGTCAGCCTTTTAGGTCTTGCAGTATTTCTACTATCTCCAGCATTATCTGCATGAAATACGTAATGCCGAGACTGATTTTTCTTTTGTATCATTTTGACTTCCCTTCAGTGTCAAGAGAAGGAACTATAGAAAGACAAATCATGGAGTCATTTCCAGCAAATAGCATGTAGGTTTTAAAAGTTGCTCCCAGATGGCACAGTGACACATTCCTGTAATCCCAACATTTAGTAGACTGCAGGAGAAGGATTGCAAGTTCAAGTCATATCTGGACAATTTAGTGAAACCCTGTTTTAGAAAAATAAAAAGGCATGGGGATGCAGCTCAGTGGCAGAATGCCAGTGGGTTCCATCTCCAGCACAAAAGCGCCAAACTTTAAAATGCAAACCAAAACCAAAAAGTTACTGCAATTTAATCTCAAATTGGCTTTGAATTTGATAATTGCTTAAGCTGTAGCAATAACTTTGATCATTGAGATCCAAACTTTGACTCTAGCCGCGGGAGGTACATATGGATATCACATTATGAGGACATCAATTTATTTATTTATTTTTTTGTATTAAATTCTTTTATTGGTACATTGTAGGTATACAACACAATTACATTTCTCATTGGGAATTGTACCTTTACATAATGCATCTTTGTTCTTATTTTTTCCCCATTCCTAGCCCTCCCTTCACCCCCTCCACCCTTCCCTATTTACAAAGACTTTATTTCCATTTTTTCCATTTCTCATCATTTTTTCCTTTCCCTTCTTTCCTTTCCCCTGCCCCTCCCACTACCCCTACCCCATTGGACCTTTTCTTCCTATTTTCCATTACTGATTATTCATTCTAATCATTGGTACATTTTAGGTATACAATATAATGACATTCATCATTGGAAATTTGCACCTTTACATAGTCTCTCTTGGTTCTTATTTTTCACCCTTGCCCAGCTCTCCCTTCAACCCCTCCAGTCCTCCCTATTTACAAAGATTTTGTTCCTATTTTTCCATTTTCTCATATTAATCCCATTCCCTTCTATCCTTTCCCCTAGCCCTCCCACTTCCTTCCTCTTTGCCTCTTTTCTTCCTATTTCACATTACCCACTATACATTTAGTCCTTATTTACACTTTCAGTTTCTCACACCAGAGAAACTATTTGGTATTTACACATGTGTGTCCTATTTATTTCACTTAAGACTATTGCCTCAATGTGCATCCACTTAGCTATAAATGTCTCGAATTTCTCATTTTTGATGGCTGAGTAGTACTCCATTTTATAAAAAAACCCCACATTTTCTTGATCCAGTCTCCAGTTGATGGGCATTTGGGCTGTTTCCAAGTTTTACCTATTACAAACTGCGCTGCTATGAACATGGGTGCACATATATCACTGTGGTATGATTCTTTTAATTCTTTGGGGAAGATCCCCAGTAGTGGAATAGCAGGGTCAAATGGGACTTCCAGTCCTAGTTCTTTGAGGTATCTCCATACTGATTTCCACAGTGCTTGCACCAGTCTACACTCCCACCAGCAGTGGAGCAGGGTTCCTCTTTCCCCACAGTCCCACCAGCATTTGTTATTGGTTGATTTCATGATAGCAGCCATTCTTTCTGGAGTGAAGTGGAATCTCAGCGTTGTTTTCATTTGCATCTCTCCAATGACCAGTGATGTTGAACATTTTTTCATGTATTTATTTGCTATTTTTACTTCTTTGTCTGAGAAATGTCTGTTCATTTCAGATGTCCATTTTTGGATTGGGTCTTTAAATTTGGGAGGTCTGATCTTTTTAAGTTCTTTATGGATTCGAGATAGTAGACCTTTGCCTGAGGAAGAGCAGGTGAAGATTTTTTCCCACATTGTGGGTTGTCTCTTCACTCTGCTGGTGGTTTCTCTTGCTGTGCAGAAGCTTTTTAATAAAAAGAGATCCCATTTGTTGATTGTTTGTGCTAGTTCATGGGCAACTGAGGTTTTGTTCATAAAATGTTTTCCTACATCGATGTCTTCAAGGGTTCTACCTAACCTCTGTTCCAACTGGTTCAGAGTTTCTATTTTAATATTTAGATCTTTAATCCATTTTGATTTTAGTTTAGTGCATGGTGAGAGATACAGGTCTAGTTTTAATCTTTGGCAAATTGTAGCCCAGTTTTTCCAGCACCATTTATTAAAGAGGCTATCTTTCCTCCAGTGAGGGTGTTTGGCTCCTTTGTCGAAGATGAGATGGCTGAGTGTGTCTGGAGTTGTTTCTGCATCTTCTAATCTGTTCCACTGGTCCTCAAGCCTGTTT
Source organism: Heterocephalus glaber (assembly GCF_053883595.1). Taxonomy (NCBI): domain Eukaryota; kingdom Metazoa; phylum Chordata; class Mammalia; order Rodentia; family Bathyergidae; genus Heterocephalus; species Heterocephalus glaber. The sequence continues at coordinate 39,355,831 of NW_028258325.1, read as the reverse complement.
CTTTGCCAGTACCATGCTGTTTTTATCACAATAGCTTTGTAGTATAGTTGTAGGTTGGGGATTGTGATACCCCCTGCCATGTCTCTTTTACTTAGAATTGCTTTTGCTATTCTGTGTCTTTTCTTGCTCCAAATGAATTTATGGATTGTTTTCTCGAGGTCTATGAAGTATGCTGCTGGGATCTCAATTGGAGCTGCATTAAATCTATATAACAGTTTTGGAAGTATGGCCATTTACACTATATTAATCCTTCCTACCCAGGAACAGGGGATGTCTGTCCATTTTCTGATATCATCTTCAATCTCTCTTTTCAGAGTGCCATAGTTTTCAGAGAAGAGGCCTTTGATTTCTTTCCTTAGGTTGATTCCTAGGTATTTCAGTTTTTTGGATGCTATTGTGAAAGGAATTATTTGGCCTATTTCTCTCTCAGTGAGTCTGTCATTTGTGTAGAGGAAAGCTATTGATTTTTGTGTGTTGACCTTGTAACCAGCTACTTGACTGAATTTGGTTATTAAGTCTAGAAGACTTTTGATGGAGTTCTTGGGGCTTCTATATAGAGTATCATGTCATCTGCAAATAATGACAATTTGACTTCTTCATTACCTGTCTTTATTCCTTTTATTTCTTTCTCTTGTCTAATTGCTGTGACTAATGTTTCCAGAACTATATTGAACAAGAGTGGTGATAATGGACATCCTTGTCTTGTTCCTGATTTGAGTGTGAAGGATTTCAGTTTTTGACCATTTAGTATGATATTGGCTGTTGGTTTTTCATAGATGGCTTCTATCAGTTTGAGGTAGAGACCATCTATTCCAATTTTTGTAGGGTTTTTATCATAAATGCATGTTGGATTTCATCAAATGCTTTTTCTGCATCTTTGGAGATAATCATATGGTTTTTGTCCTTGGCTCTATTGATATAGTGTATTACACTGATTGATTTTTGTATATTGAACCATCCCTGCATCCCTGGGATGAATCCCACTTGATCAGGGTGTATGATCTTCTTGATGATCTTCTGCATTCTGTTTGCCAGTATCTTATTAAGGATTTTTGCATCTATGTTCATTAGTGAGATTGACCTATAGTTCTCTTTTTCAGTTGGGTCTTTCTCTGCTTTGGGGATCAAGGTGATGCTTGCTCCCAGGAATGAATTTGGGAGTATTGCTTCCCTTTCAATTTCATTGAAGAGTTTAAACAGTAGTGGCAGCAGTTCCTCTCTAAATGACTTGTAGAATTCAGCAGTGAAGCCATCAGGGCCCTGGCTTTTCTTAGTTGATAAGTTTTTAATTACATTTTCAATTTCATTGGTTGATATTGAGTTGTTCAGAATTTTTAGGTCTTCTTCGTTCAACTTTGGTAATTCATATGTATCTAGGAATCTGTCCATTTCTTCTGTGTTGTCCATCTTATTGGCATATAGCTTCTGGAAGTAGGTATTGATGATCCTCTGGATTTCTGCTGGGTCTGTTGTAATTTCACCCTTTTCATTCCTAATTGCATGGATTTTGGCCTTTTCTTTCCTTTTTCTGACAAGTTTGGCTAAGGGTTTGTCAATTTTGTTGATTCTTTCAAAGAACCAACTCTTGGCTTCATTGATTTTTTTGTATCATTCTCTTAGTCTCCATTGCATTGATTTCTCCTCTGGTCTTTATAATTTCCTCTCTTGTATAAGCTTTGGGGTTGTCCTGCTCTTCTTTTTCTAGAAGTTTGAGGTTCAGCATCAGGTTGTTTAATTGGGCTCCTTCTGTTTTCCTAATATGCATATTCATTGCTATGAATTTCCCTCATAAGACTGCTTTCATTGTGTCCCATAGATTCCGATATGTTGTATTGTCATTGTCATTGAATTGAAGGAACTGTCTGATTTCTTCTTTAATTTCCTCTGTGACCCATTGGTGATTCAGAAGTGTGTTGTTCAATTTCCATGTGTTTATGAAATTTTTTGAGTTTCTTTTGCTATGGATCTCCAATTTCATTGCACTATGGTCTGGTAATATACAGGGGATAACTTCAATTCCTTTGCACTTACTTAAACATGTTCTATGTGTGAGTATGTGGTCTATTTTGGAGAATGAGCCATGTGCAGCTAAGAAGAATGTGTATTCTGATTTTGTGAGGTGGAAGACTCTGTAAACATCTGTTAAGTTCATTTGTTCAAGAGTTCGATTGAGTTCTAGTATTTCATTCCTTATTTTTAGTCTAGTTGATCTATCTATTTGTGACAGTGGGGTGTTGAGTTCCCCCACTACAATTGTGTTAGTGCATATATGACTTTTCATGTCCGTTAGTATTTGTTTTATATAGTTGGGTGCACTAGTGTTTGGTGCATAGATATTTATGATTGTCATCTGTTCCTCTTGGATTCTTCCCTTTACAAGGATGTAGTGTCCTTCTTCCTCTCTCGTAATCAGTGTTGGTTTGAAATCTACTTGATCTGCCAAGAGTGTAAGACCGAGGGCCTTACCAAATGCTGTGAGGAGCTGATTATAGTGAAGCACACCCAGGAATCCCAGTGGTGCCTTCAGAATGTAAGACCAAGAGCCTTACCAAACACTCCAAGGAGCTGACTAAAGCGAAAAACACCCGGGTAGGATCACACCGGAAAAGTTGGGAAACAGACCTTTATTAGTCTGGCCAGATGGCACTCCAGAAGCAAAATAGCTTAGAGAGGCAACTGGCTCAGAATCCGAGGCTGTTTTTATAGGGGTTTGAAGGGGAAGTTAACATATTAAAGAAAAGGGGACAAAGGTTAGTGGTCGACTGTCACATATTGATGGTCAGCAGACATCTGCAGCTTGTTCTAACAATTGTGGTGCCTGGAATATCAGTTCCGGGCAAACAAAGAGTTGAGTAGTTTACTCTGGGACTCTAGGTCTGTTACAGATCCCTATCTAGCGTCCCTAGACTATCTGGGTCTCTAGGTCTGTTACAGATCCCTATCTAGTGTCCCTAGACTAACAAGCATCTCCATTCATTAACTCACATTTTAATCACAATGGGGCTGGAGAAAAAGGAACAAAGGTTATGCAGTCCCACAAGAGGATAGCTACTCCTGCTTTTTTTCCGGTTCCTGTCACACGCAGTATTGTTTTCCACCCTTTAACTTTCAGTGTATGAGTTTCCTTTTGAATTAAGTGTGTTTCTTGTATGCAGCATGTTGTTGGATTTTGCTTCTTGACCCATTCTGTCAGTCTATTTCTTTTGATTGGTGAATTGAGACCAGTAATGTTGATGGTTATAACTGAAATGTATTGACCTGTCATTGCCATGACTTTTTCTTTTTTTGGTTCTCCCCCTTTACATTTAATTTCTTGTCATGCCAGATGAGTTCACTCTGCTTTGCTTCCTGGGGTTGTGATCCTCAATGTCTGTTCCTAGGATATTGTGTAAAATTCTTTGGAGTGCTGGTTTGGTATTCATGAAGTTCCTAAGGTGCTCTTTGTCATGAAAGTATCTTATTTCTCCATCCATTTTGAAAGATAGTTTTGCAGGGTACATCAATCTGGGCTGGAGGCTGTTTTCTTTTAGGGCTTGGAATATGTCACTCCAAGCTCTTCTTGCCTTGATGGTTTGTGTTGAGAAGTCTGCTGTAATTCTGATGGGCTTTCCTTTGTATGTGATTTGTTTCTTTTCTCTGACTGCTTGGAGAACTTTGTTCTTCTGTTGTGTTTCTGGAATCTTAACAATTATATGCCTATGTGTAGTTTTTTTTGATCAAGGCTATTTGGAGTCCTATATGCCTCACTTATCTGTATGTCAAGTTCTTTCCCCCTGCTTGGGAAGTTTTCTGCCATTATTTATGTGAAGAGATATTTTATGTCATCTGCACTCTCTCCTGTTTCTTCATTGAGCCCAATCAGTCTTATGTTATTCTTTTTTGCATCATCTAGCAGCTGCTGGATTGATTTCTCATATTCCCTTATAATTTTGAAGCAATTTTTCTTTTCCTGGTCACTAATTGCAATCTTATCTTCTATATCTGAAATTCTGTCCTCACATTGGCTCATTCTGCTTTGTAGACTTTCAATGGAGTTTTTCATCTCCTGGAAATCTATTTGCATCTGTTTTATGGATTCCATTTGTTTCTTATGTTGGGATTCCATCATGTTCCTGAGCTCCTGTCTAGATTTATTAATCATGTCTTGCACTAGGGGCACAATTTCTCCTGTTATCTGAGAAATTATTTCTGATTTCATTTTTTCCAGATCCCCTTTTGTTGCCAGTTCAGTGAGTCCAGGTGGTTGAGTATCAGAGTGTTCCATCTCATTTCCCTTTGGGGTTGCTGTAGGTGATCTGGAAGTCTGGTTTTGAGACTTATTTATGTGTTTTCTCATTTCAACTGGGGTGGGGGGCTGTTAGCACCTGCACGGATTACCTCCTCTGATCTGGGTGAGGTGGGACAGGGGCCAGGAGCAGCAGTAGGGATGGTGACCCAAAAGCCCTTTCCTGTGGGCTGAGAGCAGCCGGCAGGTTGGTGGCCAGGAAACCCCTTCCTCTGGACCAGGAGCAGTGGGATGTTTGCTCAGAAGCCCCTCCCTCTGGGCCGGGAGCAGTGGGAGGGATGGTGTCCCGGAAGCCCCTTCCTCTGGGCCAGGAGCAGCAGGACAGAAGGTGGCCCAAAACCCTTTCCTCTGGGCTGGAAGCAGTGGGAGAGATGGTGACCAGGAAGCCCCTTCCTCTGGACCAGGAGCAGTGGGACAACGGCTCAGAAGCCCCTACCTCTGGGCCGGGAACAGTGGGACTCAGTACCTTGGTATGGTGGTCTGGTGCCCTCTGCATCTTTGTAGTGTGGAACCAGGTGGCTGCCTGTGGGGTGATTTGGTGTCTTCCATGTGACTCAGGACCTCTGTAGGGCATGCACAGACCTGCCTGTCTGCAGTGGGCTGATTCGGCATATGTTCTGTGCAGCTGGGGACCTTGGTAGGGTGATATCAATTTAGAAAAGAATGGAGACCCTTCCTGTGAAAAGTATATACTTTTTTCATAATAGAGGATGAGATAAAACTCAATACAATTATTGCAAAAACTAAGAAAGGAAGTGAAAAGACTCATGATTGAAATGTTTGGTTCTAGTAATTTTGTTTGGTAATTTTAGGTAGTAGAAACTTTAAAACATGTATCAGTGTTAATATAGAGCAAGGGAAGGAGGGAAAGAAAAAATAAGTTACAGCTGGAGAACAGATTTTGTTTTTTTAAGGAGAAAACAGGAGTAACAGAAAATGAAATTTGAAGTTGAAGTAGACAGATGTAAAAAAAGGAAGTAGAGACTCAAGGGAATCTAATTGCTATATAGCAGAGTATTGGGAAAGGGAGAAATGTTTAATTGTTACTAGATTTAAATAGGAGACTGATCCCAAATTTATCAAGGAGAGACAAGATTGTAAATGAAATGATTTTCAAAGAGGCAAGAAGTAAATTTTTGCGGGGGGGGGGGGATTGAACTGGGGACCTTGCGCTTGTGAGCCAGGTGGTGGAACCACTGAGCTAAATCCCCGGCCCAAGAAGTAAATTATTGAGAAGTCACAGAAAAGGATGTTATAAATGCAGTTAAATATTGAAGACCAGGAAGATCTGTAGTTTACACGAAGTATCACTAGGTAATTTTCAAGGTAAGACAGCCATTGTCGTGTTTGAATATAAATATAGTTTATGCTTTAAAGAAATGTGCCCAAGATTTAAGAATCAAGACAAGACTCAGCAAAATGAGCCATATATCAAGAAATTAGGCAAGAAAATAAGTTCAAGCTGAATGAGCTAGATGTTAGTCTGATGGGAGAAAAAGTTTTTCATGGAATTCTCCATCTTGGGGAGGTGGAAGGGAAAAGATTTGCTTGAACTCTAGATACTTTCAGTAAAGTCAAAATCAAGCCACTTCATTGTTGGTAAAGATGATTCTTTTTTTTTTTTTGGTACTGGGGATCAAACTCAGGACCTTGAAGTTGTGAGGCAGGCGCCGCAACCACTGGACTAAATCCCTGGCCCCCAAGATGATTCTTGAATTTAAGAAACACAACAGTATGTTTAAAAACAAACTAAGGTGTAGGGAAAAATAACAAGGCAAAAATATTCATTTCCAGCAAATAGCATTCCATGGTAGATGTTTTGGAGAAGAGATCAAATTAATAAGCAGTTGAAAACTCAACTTTTTAGGTAGATTAAATCATTACAAATTTAAAATGATTAGAACATATCAAGAAGGATGGAAAAAAAACAAAAACTAGAAGCATATTTCTTGCTACAGAATAATATGTAGCAAAACAAATGCTACTCTGTACAATTCAGGGATAAAAGGCAGTGCCTAAAGGAGCACACGGAAGAGGAATTTGTTCACATTGGGCCCCAAGGGGCCCATGCTTCCAAAGCATCAATTATGACAAGTTCAGGAATCTTCTGAGTGATTTTTCCAGTTGAAACAAATGGGATGATACACATACCCTCCCAGGTTTCACTAGGTTAGCAATTCTATAACAACAGGCAGCAGAAAGAACCACTGTATCGCAGGACTGAAAATATCTGCTCGTTGGAGACAGCTATGTTTTATAAGACAGAGACCACTCCCAGTAGCATGAGAATATTGGAAACTAGGATCTCGAAGAGGGAATGGAAATGAAGAGATTTTTGAAACATGTTTTGGAGGAAGAAAATGTCCCTTAGGTAAAAGCAGGTGATAGTAGTAGTAAATCTCTATGTTTCTGTGAAAGGCAAGAGTATCTCAAAATTCATTCATAGTGGCATCAAATGTACAAGTTTATTTTCCTATGAGATATGATGAATTCATAGGGTTAATATTAGCCTATTGATATGAGTGTTCTGGGAAAACCGACAAGCATCCTCACCCAGGTGAAGGTGAAACCAAGAATATTTCACGTCTTTTTCTTTAAATGTCACTCAAGCTTGTTTCTAAGAACATTGTTCTTTGGGCTAATTTTTGTTAGATCTGGAATGGCTTGTATTTAAATTTCATGGGTGTAGAGCCAGTTTTGTAGTTTATGTGTTCTTTTATTATTGATTTTGAATTTATATCAACATAGTTAAAAACAAAAAGTATACATTGAAAATTAAATTTTGTTCATGTCTCTACCCACTCCTGTAGACTTTATTTACTTGTTTTGGGGGGAAAACGCCACCTTCTGTATTTCTTACCTGCATAATACTGTCCTGTGTAGCCTATTTTGAAAAGTTAACACATTTATATTTCTAATCAACTCTCTGAAGTAAAAATTCCTATAGTTTCAATTTTAAAGATAGGCTTGGCATGGTTAGTTTTCTCATTGCTGCACAAAATGCCTAACACCCACAAGTTAAAGGAGGAGAGGATTATTTGGCTCACGTTTTCTTTTTTAAATTCTTTTATTGATACATTTTAGGTATACAATACATTTACATTTATCATTGGGTGCTTGTACCTGTACATGGTGTATCTTGGTTCTTATTTTTTATCCCCATTACCTATGTACCCTTCACCCCTTCCACCCTTTCTTATTTACATAGATTTTGTTTCCATTTATTTTTTCTTTTCTCATAATTTTTCGTTTCCCTTCTTTCCTTTCCCCATCCCCTCCCACCACACCTACACTTTGGACCTTTTCCTATTTCAAATTATCAATTTTTCATTTTAATAATTTTAACCCTTATTTATACTTTCAGTTTCTCAAACTAGAGAAACTATTCGGTAATTACACATGTGCCCTATTTATTTCACTTAAGAGTATAGTCTCAATATGCATCCATTTAGCTATAAATGTCTCTAGTTTCTCGTTCTTTATGGCTGAGTAGGACTCTATTTTATTAAAAAGCCCCACATCTTTATCCAGTTTCAGTTGATGGGCACTTGGGATGTTTCCAAGCTTTAGCTATTACAAACTGTGCTGCTATAAACGTGGGTGTACATATATCACTGTGGCATGATTCTTTTAATTCTTTGGGGAAGATACCCAGCAGGGGAATAGCTGGGTCAAGTGGGACCTCCAGCCCTAGTTCTTTGAGGTATCTCCATACTAATTTCCACAGTGGTTGCACCAGGCTGCACCCCCACAACAATGGAAAAGGGTTCCTTTCTCCCCACACCCCCACCAGCATTTGTTATTGGTTGACTTCTTGAGAGCAGCCATTTTTTCTGGGGTGAGGAGGAATCTCAGTGTTGTTTTCATCTGCATCTCTCAAATGACCAGTGATGTTGAACATTATTTCTTATGTTTATTAGCTGCTTTTACTTCTTTGTCTGATGAAAGTCTGTTCATTTTAGATGCCCATTTTTCAATTGGGTCTTTGAATTTGGAGGGTCTGATTTTTTTTTCAATTCTTTATATATTCTACACAGTAGACCTTTGTCTGAGCTACAGCTGCTAAAATATTTTTCCCACATTGTAGGTTGTCTCTTAGCTCTGCTGGTGGTTTCTCTTGCAGTGCAGAAGCTTTTTAATAAGATGAGATCCCAGTTGTTGATTCTTTGTGCTAGTTCCTGTGCCACTGAGGTTTTGTTCATAAAGTCTTTTCCTATGCCAATGTCTTCAAGAGTTCTACCTAATTTATCTTCCTGCAAGTTTAGTGTTTCTGTCTTACTATTTAGTTCTTTAATCTACTTCGATCTTCATTTAGTGCATGGTGATAGGTATGGGTCTAGTTTTAATCTTTGGCAGGTTGAAATCCAGTTTTTCCAACAGCATTTATTAAATAAGCTATCTTTCTTCCAATGAGGGTGGTTGGCTCCCTTTTCAAAGAAGAGGTGGCAGAATATGTCTGAAGTTCTTTCTGCATCTTCTCATCAATTCCATTGATCCTCGGCTCTGTTTCTTTGCCAGTACTGTGCTGTTTTTATCATAGTAGCTTTGTAGTATAGTTTCAAGTTGGGGATTGTGATGCCCCCAGCCATGTCTCTGTTGCCAAGAATTGCTTTTGCTATTCTAGGTCTCTTGTGGTGCAAATGAATGTTTGGATTGTTTTCTCTCCTTCTGTGAAGTATATTGTTGGAATTTCACTGGGCATTGCATGAAATCTATACAGTAGTTTTGGAAGTATGGCCATTTTCACTGTATTGGTTCTTCCTGCCCAGGAACAAGGGATGTCTTTCCATTTTCTTATATCCTCCTTGATCTCCTTTTTCAGAGTGCTGTAGTTTTCAGTGTAGAGGTCTTTTGCTTCCTTTGTTAGGTTGATTCCTAGATATTTCACCTTTTTGGACGCTATTGTAAAAAGGAACTGTTTCCCAAATTTCTCTCTCAGTGAGCCTGCTATTTGTGTATAAGAAGGCTATTGTTTTTTGAGTGTTGACCTTGTATCCAACTACTCTACTGAATCTGTCAATTAGGTCTAGAAGACTTTTGCCCAAGTGTTTTGGGTCTTCTATGTAAAGTGTCATATCATCAGCAAATAATGACAGTTTAACATCTTCCTTTCCTATCTTTATTCCTTTAATTTCTTTCTCTTTTCTAATTGCTGTGGCTAATGTTTCCAGAACTATATTGAACAGGAGGGGTCATAGTGGGCATCCTTGTCTTGCTCCTGATTTTAGCATGAAAGTGTTCAGTTTTTGACCATTTAGTATGATGTTGGCTGTTGGTTTTTCATAGATAGCTTTGATCGGGTTGAGATAAAGACCTTCTATTCCAGTTTTCTGTAGTGTTTTTATCATGAATGGGTGTTGGAGTTTGTCAAATGCCTTTTCTGCATCTATTGAGATGATCATATGGTTTTTGTCCTTGACTGTTGATATAGTGTATTACATTTATTGATTTATGAATGTTGAACCATCCTTGCATCCCTGGGATAAATCCAACTTGGTCAGGGTATATGATCTTCTTGATGGTCCTTTGTATTGTTTGCCAGTATCTTGTTGAGGACTTTTTGCATCTATGTTTGTTGGGGTCACCTCAGTGGGACACTGGAACCTAAAGACAGTATCTGACAAAACTTATAAAAAAAAGGAGCACAGGGGACCAGAGCTCTGTGAGGAGTTAAGGCCAGGTTTTTTGTTAATTTTCTTCTTTTATACATTTTTCAGCAGGATACATCAATCATTAACAGTTTACAATGCTAGTCAACTAATCAACAGTTATACGTTTGAGTACATCAAACATATAAAGAATCATCTTGTATATTTAATCTTAATGCATCTTATCTAAATCATCTTGGCTACTTAAAGCTGCTAAAGAATTAGCTACTCTTTATTCTTATATCAAGCAAATATGTGACAGTCTCAAGGGACCACAGGGGAATAAACAATGTGGGAACAACACATAGCCTTCTGAAGTTATCTTTAACTTCTCTACCTGGGCCTGCCAGAGACATCAGGACAATCTGTCTTCCCAAGGCTGTCTGAGGGCCGGAGAACTTCTCATATCCTCCACATATATTCATTAGGTAGATTGGTCTGTAGTTCTTTTTGGGTTGGGTCTTTCTCTGGTTTTGGAATCAAAGTAACACTTGCTTCCAAGAATGAACTTGGAAGCTTTACTTCCTTTTCAATTTCACTGATGTGTTTACAGAGTAATAGTGATAGTTCTTTAAATGTCTTGTAGAATTCAGCGGTGAAGCCATTAGGACCTGGGCTTTTCTTTGTTGACAAATTTTTTGTTACATTTTCAATTTCAATCGTAATTGGGGTGTTTAGAATTTCTATATTTTCTTCATTTATCTTTGGCAATTTGTATGTATCTAGGAATCTGTCCATTCTGTGTTTTCATTTTATTAGAGTACAGTTTCTCAAAGTAGGTATTGATGATCCTCTGGATTTCTGCTGGATCTGTTGTGACTTCACCTTTTTTGTTCTTAACTGCATGGATTTGAGCCTTTGCTTTCCTTTTTTTGATAAGGTTAGCTAAAGGTTTATCAATTTTATTTATTCTTTTGAAAAACCAACTCTTTGATTCATTTTTTTTTGTATCATTCTTAGTCTCCATTGCATTGATTTCTGCTCTGATCTTTATAATTTCCTTTCTTTTATGAGCATTGGGTTTGCTATGGTCTTCTTTTTCTAGGAGCTTGAGATTCTACATTAGGTTATTTATCTGAGATCTCTCTGTTTTCCTAATATGGGCATTCAGTGCTATGAATTTCCTGCATAGAACTGCTTTCATTGTGTCCCATAGATTCCTGTATGCTGTACTGGCATTATCATTTACTTGTAGAAACTGACTAATTTCTTCTTTAATTTCCTCTGTGACCCATTGGTTTTTCAGGAGGGTGTTATTCAGTTTCCATGTGTTTGTGGGAGTTTTGCAGTTTCTAATGTTATTGACCTCCAGTTTTATTGCACTATGGTCTGATAATATACAGGGGGTAACTTCACATTTTTCACATTTACTTAGACATGTCCTATGAGCTAGCATGTTGTGTATTTTGAAGAATGACCCATGTGCAGCTGAAAAGAATGTGTATTCTGATTTTGTGTAGTGAAACACTCGGTAAACATCTATTAAGTCCATTTGTTCAGTAGTTTGGTTCAGTTCTAGAATTTTGTTATTAATTTTTTTCTAGATGATCTATTTTTGGTGCTGGGGTACTGAGGTCCTCCACTACAATGCATGTATATTTCGGATTGTCATCTCTTCCTCTTGGATTGTTCCCTTCACAAGGATGTAGTGACCATCTTTTTCTCTCTTAATTAGTTTTGGTTTGAAAGCTACTTTGTCTGCAAATAAGATTGCTACCCCTTTTTTTTTCTGGGTTCCTGTCACATGGAGAATTGTTTTCCATCCTTTTACTTTGAGTCTATGAATTTCTTTTTGAGTTAGGTGTCTTTCTTGTATACAGCATATTGCTGGACTTTGCTTCTTAATTTATTCTGTCTTTCTTTGATTGGTGAATTGAGGCCATTCCCATTGAGAGTTATAATTCATAGATTTTTTTTTTTTCTTTTGGTACTGGGGTTTGAACTCGGGTCCTTGAGCTTACGCAGCAGGCAATGAAACCACTGAACTAAATCCCTGGCCCCATAACTGATAGATATTGACTCATCCTTGTGATGATGTTTTACTGTGGTTGGCTCTTTTATTTATTATTTTTTCCCCCTTTCCCTTTAGTGTCTTATCTTGCCTAGTGGCTTCCCTCTGTTGGGCCTCATGGAGTTGTGACCTTCCTTGTTTTTTTCTAGAATATTATTTAGAATTGCTTGGAATGCTGGTTTGGTGTTCATAAAATTTCTCAGCTGTTATTTGTCACAGAAGTATCTAATTTCCCCATTGATTTTCAAAGATAATTTTGCAGGATACAACAGTCTAGGTTGTAAATTATTTTGTTTTAGGGCTTGAAATACTTCACTCCAGGCTCTCCTTGATTTGAGAGCTTGTGTGGAGAAGTCTGCCATGATTCTGATGGGCTTTCCTTTGTAGATGATTTGTTTCTTTTCTCTAACTGCCTGTAGGATTTTGTTCTTCTGTTGGATTTCTGGGATCTTGACTATTGTAAGTCCAGGTATAGATTATATTTGATCATGGCTAGTTGGAGCTCTGTATGCCTCACTTATCTGTATGTCCAATTCTCCACCTCTGTCTGGGAAGTTTTCTACTATTACTTCTGTGAACAGTTTTTTTTTTATGTCAATTGTACTTTCTCCTGTTTTTTCGTGGATTCCTAGCAGTCTTATGTTATTCTTCTTTGCATCACCTAGCAGGTGCTGGATTGATTTCTCGTGTTCCCTTACTATTTTGAAGAGATGTCTGTTTTCATGGTCCTTAACTGCAATCCTGTCTTCTATACTTGATATTCTACCTTCCCTTAATCTTCTCTGCATGCTTTCAATGGAGTTTTTAATCTCCTGAATATCTGTTTGAATCTGTTTCATGGATTCCATTTCTTTCTTATGTTGAGTGATCATGGTTTCCATTTCTTTCTTATTCCGGGCATTCACAGCTTCCAGCATATTTCTGAGCTCATCTATTTTTTTTTATCTGTTTCTATTCTAGAGCCTCTAATCATATCTTTCACTCTACTCACCATCTCTGTCATTATCTGGGAAATTATTTCTGCTTTGAATTTTTCTAAAGCCTCATTCGTCTGTTTTGTTACTTTTTTGATTATCAGGCTTTTCCACCTCTTTTTCCCCAGAATTTGCCTTTTGTAGGGGTGGAAGTCTGAGTTTGTGACTTACTTAAATGTCTTCTCATTTTTATTTTTGGTAGTGTTCTTTGTTTGGTTCCTGGGTTGATACTTTGATGTTGCTTATTGTAAGTATCTTTGTTGATGTATTTAGAACCCTTATGAAATGATTGCTTCTCAGAGATATCTTCTAGATATAGCTGGTCTTTAGGTTTCAAGCCTCTAATGGCTCTGAGACTGTCTCATTTTCATTATACCAGGAAGGAGAGCTGATTAGTTCAATCACAACACCTTAGCCCAAGTAATATAATTAGCAAGACAATATCATCAAGTACCTCTTAGAAAATGACAATTTGTGGTAGTTATTAATCTATCACCTTTACCTGTGTGAATTATATCAAAATCAAGGACCAATGCAATATTTTTATAGTGAATAAACTCTTCAGTGTAGCGACTTTACCCTTCAGAATGGGGAGTTAGAAGGAGTTGGGGAGGGAGAGATAGGTAGGTAGAAGGATGGGGCAGGTTAGCAGTGAGGCCAGAGGACACAGGTGAGAGAAGGAAAGGAAGAAAAGAGAAGAAAAGAAAAATAAAGAAGAAATATGAATTAGGGCCAGAACAGGAACACAAAGAGAGATGAAGAACAATGTGGGACAGCAAGGGAGTGAGGAGAGAGAGAGAGAGAGAGAAAGAAAAGAGAAAAGAAAGAAAAAGGAGAAAAATAAAAATTTTAAAACACTAGATAAAGAAAGGAAAAAATTTAAAGATATGAGCAAAAAAAATACTGATAATTTTGAAAATAACAAATAAAAGATAAAAATGAAGGGAGTCCTTTAACGTATGTCTCTGCTGTTGCAATATACAATGTGGCCAGCCGTGTGCAGTTATAAGTCAATGAGTCTCAGTAAGCCAATAACAGACCCACGAGATTCAGGCAGATTTCTGGCTGCAAGTCCCAATTTTAGCTCCCCATCCTCCTGCAAGGTTGAACTCTGCAAAGTTCTACTGCAGGTTCCAGCTACCTTTCCCCTGAAGATAGTCCAAGTTCCAGTGGGAGGTGGTGATCCCTCCAACTTACCAATTCTGGTGTGCCTTTACTGTAGAGATTCTCTTCACTTTTCCAGTGGGCTTCGGTTATCATCAGGGAGCCTGAGAGAGGCCCTGTCTCTGTTCTTCACTTCTGCAGCTCAGGACAATGGCCTTTATGCTCCCCTGTGCCTCTGTAGTGTGGATCCATGTAGCTGTACAGCCAAGAGGCCAGTGGCTGGGGGTTGGGGCGGCTGTTGTTGAAGGTGCCTGTGTGGCCAAGATGGAGGGTGGTGGGCATGCTGGGGAGTCCTCACCGGCTTGGTCTCCTTGTCGAAAGTGGGCAGAGTGAACCAGACTGAGCAGGGCTCACACAGCCCAAGCCTGCTCTGCTTGTGCCCATGGCCAAGCTGGACTTGGCTCATATTTTGTAGAGATTTCAGTCCATAGTCTGTTGGCTCCAAGGCAGGGTGGCATGGCAGACGGCCATCACAGAGGAGTAACAGTTCATTGCATGGCAAGCAGAATGCAGCAGCAGCAAGCAGCAGGACTGCCTTCTTTCTATCCCTTTTATATTCCGTGATTGGTGCCACCTATGCACAGGGTGGAGCTTCCATCATCCACCCCTTTAATCCTAGTATTGCACCCTTAATCTACATTTACACACCCTAATCCAGTCACCTTTGAAACTCTATCCATGACTCTGCGGGGCTTTGGGGAGACATCTAGATACATACTATAACAAGGCTCAAAAAGATTTTCGATTGTTTGTGGCTAGACTCAAGCAGTCTAGCTCCAGAGTCAGAACTTGTGATGTTTGCTTTTATTTGGAAGATCCATTGTCTTAACACATCTGACCATTCTGCATAATTTTTACCTGAGCAATTACAGGAGTTATATATGATTGCTGAGTTTAGAAAAAAACTACTGGGACTTCCTTCTTTTCCTTTCCTTGGGATTCAGTTGTTCTCAGGAGTTTCTCTGATTTCCCATTTTATAGGTGTCTACTGTCAAAATCTAATTACATCCTATAAGCCCCACCTCCTAATACCATCACCTTGGGTTTAGGTTATCAACATATGAATTTCAGAGGGATGCAGACAATAATAGTATTTGTCTTTATTTTATTACGGATTTGAGATGTTCTATATTATTGATGGATTTGTTAATAATAAGAATACCTCCTACCACTTCTATCCCTGCCCCAGGTTTTGTATTTGTGGTGACACCATGAGAGCCAGGTAAGTGGTTCTACTGAAGTATCCAAACCTCTATGTAAGGAATGAGAAATGAGATTACAATTTTTCTTTCCTTATTAAGGGTTGAAGAAGCAGTTATCTTCTCTTTCTAAAAGAGTCTCCTTGGAAGGATAGTAAGTCTAATTCTTAACTATAGCACTTTTGCATATTAATAAGATTCTAGGACTCACATAGCTTTATGGGTCTCAGATCTAAAGATGTCTCCACATCCTAAGTGTCATTTGTCTTTGAAATGTAAATGTCTAAGAATTGTCTCTTTATACTTTGACCTAGACCTGAGGTACCTATCCCAGTAGGTAAGCTTTTGGCTTTGGGAATAAGTTTAATATTGGATCAAAACACTAAGCTTCGTGATTAGGGAAACAGATGGCTGTAGATTAAATCCTCAAGATAAGTGTGAATCTCAAGAGAAATAAAATAAAAGATTCTTTAATTTTATAGTGAATACAGGTCTCTTTTTAAATAGTGAATTCACTATGCTGAATGTGAATATGTGTTGTAGGCTTAGGTTTTTCTTTTAATAGGAACACAAAAATCCATTTAGCTACATATCCATTACATGAGCTTTTGTTTTCTCTGCTGGGTAAAGATGTTTATAGTATATTTGAGTATGTCAGGTCGTCCACAAATAATGGCTGTTAAAAAATAATTATACTTAATTTTTTAAGATTTGAGAATGTCTATGTCAATGTTGCAGAAAAATATCATTAAAATGAAAGTTACTGTTTATTCATGAAATGAACTTGTGACTAAAATGTAGGTTAGAGAGTGTCAATTTTAAGCTTTGAGACCTGCAAAGAGGTATTTAGACTGTGTCATGGAAGACCAGTATATTAGTCCAACTGGTTACCTCCCTTACACTGGTGAAATAATGTCTCCTCCAGAGCTATCACACACACACACACACACACACACACACACACACACACATAAATGTCAACCCAAAACTCTTGATTGTTGAACTTGCCTTGAAGTGAGGTTAGGTTTCCATTCTCTCCAGAGCTTTATCAAATGAATTGTATACCCACCAGTGTTCATCAAGGTTCCCAAAGGAACCACCTGGTGCTGAAAGACTAACACTATTAAAGGGAAACCAAGTACTTTGTATAGGGACAAGGAGAAAATTGGCTTATGGGCATCTCAGAAATCAGTAAGAACCCACCCCTCATAGTCTGAGGGGTACAAAATTGTCAGCTTTTCAGTTGAAAAGAGAGTCTTTGGGACTCCTGTTTAAGAAGGGGCCTTCTAGAGAATTAGTGCCCCAGGTTTGCTCTTACTGTGCTCATCTAGATATTCAAAGACTGCTGCACCCATAGTCCAAGGGGGCCTGGCTTTTGTTCCCACTGGCAGCAGACCTTGGCATTATGTACACGATAGTGGTTGTTCAGACATGTAGAAAAGAGTTGTGTGGTCATGGAGTCTTCTACTCAGATTTTAGGAAGGCCTGGAATGCTAAGCAATGTGCCCCTGAGATGAGAGATACGTGCTTGAAGCTTTAAGTATGAATCCTAAAGTGCAAGGAAGATCCAAGGAGGTCAGAACTGCCAGGAATGTGGCATGTGGAAAGGCAAAGGCTGAAAACAGAGCCAGCCCAAGACATAGGTCATGTTGGCTGCCACTGGCAAGGCCATAGGAGTGGAGCCATCAAAGCCTTTTGGAGTTGACATCTTACCATCATGTGCTCCAGATGTTGGTCATGAAGTTACATAATTTAATATTTGACCTCCTGGGTTTACCTTTGTTTGATTCTTTCTTATCCCCCATTTCTCTCTTATGGAATGGGAATGTGCACTCTGTGCCATAGCATTTTGGAATTAAGTTAATTGCATTTTTAATTTTACAGTGTTTCTCAGCTAAGAGTTAGCTTTGAGTCTCAGAGGAAACTGACTATGACTTTTGGGTAATGATGGAACTGTTGAGACTTTGGAAAGAGACTTTTGCAGTTTTGATTGTAAATAAGACAATTCTATCATGTTAGGGGACTGATTTATTACTGAATTTATTTGGATATTAAGTATAACAAGGACATGTGTTTGTGTGTCAAGTTGACAAGGGGTAGGATGTGATTAAGCTTGTCAATTTTATTGGGTTGGGGGCTGCCAAGGAGATTAGTAAAGTACATTTCTGGGAGTATCTGAGTGAGTTATGGAGGCATGAACTTGGATACTATGTATAGTCTCTGGCCCTTTTCTTTCTGTTCTCTTCCCCTGCTCTACTTCCTAGACTCCATGAACTGAGCATCTGTGCTCTCATACCTTTCCACCATGAGGTTCCTCCCTTGGAGCTAGCCAACTGTGGACAAAATCTCCTGAAACTGTGAGCAAAATTAAACTGTGGTCCATTAAGTTGTAGGTATAAGCTACTGTGTCCCAGAAATGGGAAAGCTGATTAGTTAGTATACTAGTACAGATGGAATTATTAACGTAGAATATAATACAGGATATTTAAAAGCTGCAGAAGCTGGAATAAGAGATGGATTAGTAGAGGCTTATTGGAGTAACTGATAATATTTAGTGAAATAGAAAGAACATGAGTTGGACCTTGTTCTGCATAAGAAAGAAAAAAAACAATGTCGTAGGTATGGAAACTAATATGAACTGAGAAGATTTCTTGAAGACATATTTTGCTAATTCTTTTCTCCATGAATTCAGTACATTCAGTAAGCATTCAGTACATTCAGTAACAGTTCAGTAATTATAATGAGGTAACTTGAAGAACACTCCTTCCTTCATAAGTTTGAATATAGACTTACAAAACACTGTAATTCATTGATTAAATGTATGACCAGGGAACAGGAGGATATATTCTGGCAGCAATCAACATATCAGGTTAGATCAAAGAATTTAAACTTGTTGCCCATAATATGGAATTGACACATACTTAAGACCTAGGTAAAAGAAGGAAAAGAGTATTGTAGCAAAACTCATCAATGGTAAGGTGAATGGAGAGAGACTGAGTCAAGAAAACCAATTAGAAAAATACTGGAATTATCTAAGTTCTAAATGATGGAAGCATCTAATGTGATTTTGGCTTTTGGGACAAAGAACTCAAAAAAGTAAAAATTTGTGTATTTTATGAATGTAAGTAAATAACTTCAGGATTTGGAGAAAATAATACAGTTTATATGGGCAAGAGCAACTTAATCTTTATGTATATGTGGATATTGGCCAATGACTATATCCAAAAAGAAGATCCTTCTGGCCCCTGAATATGTGGTCCTGAAATGCCAGGCAGTTGTTGAGGGTTTAGGGTTCACCAATCTAAAGGTGATAGGAGTGATAATGGAGTTAATAAGGCCAGACAGTAGAGTTAGAGGAAGCCCTTAGAGTGACAGGAAGCCCTTAAGAAGAGTGACAGGTGGATTTAGAGAACATGGGAAGATAAAGAAATAATGATGTAAAATTCATATAGTTAACAATATCAAATATTTATATGAAGTAAGAGAAAATAAGGTCAGAAATCATCACTAATTCGGTTTATAGTATTACCTAGAGGTAAGGTATGTAATAGAGATCTGAACTCTTAAGTCAACATAAATATACTGTTTAAAATGGTCATCACTCATTTTTGTGGACTACTTTGTCTAAATTGAGAATGGTCTCCTTAATTTAAGCGCCAGAAGAGTTGGTTGAGGATTAGTTGTCTGTCTTAGAGATTACCTTCAAGAGTTCATGGGAGAGAACATCTGAGAGGGGGCAATAAATAGGCTGGTTTTGAAATTAGTGTCTTCTGATCCTACTATGTACATTGAACTATTTCTTACCAGAACCCCAGTGTTGTCTATTAAGTGAGAATAAATAAAGGGGACTCAGAGAGATACAACTTTTTCCGATACTCAAGAAGACACATGCTTAGGATTCTCCTGACATAGAGAAAATCCAGCAGAATTGGTGTTGGTTTGTTCTTATTTACATGTATAAAAGCTAGAAGAAATCCACAGAGATGACAATTCCTTTTTTTTTAGGCCTGAAACAAGGGTGGAGAGAAGGGAATCAGAACCTTAATTTTAGAAAAAAATCTAACAGTTCATGACAGAGCTCACAGCCTAAGTGACCTGTATTCCCAGACACTTGCCCCTGTCTTGGCCCTGTTTGTTCCTGGTTCAGTTGTCTGTGCCCCTGGGGTGAGGCTAAAATAGAGGACAATTGGGAAGTCAGCCATGGACTACAAAATAAGCCTTCAATTGTCATTTTAATGGCCATACCATTTCACCTTAATTTAATTTCCCTACCTCCAAGGATATATCTTGTTTTGTAAGTTCACAAGCTGACACATCATCCAGAGAGACTATTTATTTTCCCTATCTCCTTCACACAAAGGCTGAGATTATTCTTGCAACAGTAATCAAGATCTTCTGTCTTTGGGTTGCAAAGAAAATGCATTCAACTGTACTTGAAAGAGAAAATTGAAATTCGGCTACAGATGATAAAGCACATTCTCTTTCTGTTTCAATTTTGTCTGCTCATATCAGTTGAACTGCATTAATAAAAGCAAAGGGTGCCTGTTGCTAGTTATTGGCAAAAAAACACAACATTCGATTGCACCAAGCTGAGTATTAGGTGTGTTGAGGTTTAATACTATTACAGAATTTTGGTCTTTTTTTTCCCCTGGTGAGGGCTAAATAGTACAAAGTGAATAGGAAAAGAGTCCCCAGAGGAAGATTTTCCACTCCTTCTAATAGCTGAGCAATTGTGACTCTTCAGAAAACGATTAAATCTCAAGTGTGATTGGCTTGCCTATCTGTTGTAACCATTCTGCTTTGCTGGTGTAATTGCTTTAGGAAAGAATTCAGTATACTTATTAGAATTTATAATCCAAAGTTTAATTATTTATTGTGTTTATTCATTCTGTAGGTCATGAAATGGTCACTGGGTACATTTACCAATAACATAATCACTGCAGTAATAAAAAGAATCCAGAAATAAAAGTAGATCCATACCTCTGAGATAGCAATTTCTGTAAACAAAAGATGTACTGTAGATTTTTATTTTTCCCCATCAGGCAGTCTCACGGGCATGTTGACTGTGAAACCATAGTGAAGTTCAGAGAAATGAAAGAGTAAGAAAAGAATAAAAGCTCATATTCATTTGTACTCAATAAATAATTCTATTAGCTGGCCCTATAACAAGAAGCTAATGGCACAAGGCTAGGCAAAATTGTGATTTAGCAATAGTTTATCTTCAAGTACTTCTAGTTTCCTCTTTGTATACTTAATGATACCTTCTCTAAGGGCTTCATTGATTTCTCTCTCTGACAAATTTATTTATTCCCCAGAGGAGATGAAATTTATTCTGAGGCTTAAGTAATAAAGGTGATGATGATACAAATAAAAGAACTCTTTAAGGCCAATCAGCCCTGGGTTCAAATCTGTTTCTAATCATTTTCTAGCCAAGTGATTTTTAATTAACAATTTCTCCCTCAGGGAGATAATGGCTTTGTGTAATCTGATGCTAATACAATTTTCAGAAATGTAAAACAAATATACATTATAGATATAGATGTATCTGTGTATAAACTTAAGAAACAATGTAATTTTATATTAAAAATGATAAATACAAAAAGACAAATATAACAAAATTGAGAAAAATAATTTTTAAAATTAATTTTGGTGGTACATTTTAGGTATACAATATGACATTCATCATTGGAAGTTTGCACCTTTACATAATTTCTCTTGGTTCTTATTTTTCCCTATTTCCCTGCCCCCCTTCAACCTCTCCACCCCTCCATATTTACAAAGACTTTGTTTCCATTTTTTCATATTAATTCCATTCCCTTCTTTCCTTTTCCCTACTCCTCCCACTTGCCCTTTCCCTTTGCTCCTTTTCTTATTTCACATTAACTTATACCTTTTAGTCCTCATTTACACTTTATTTCTCACACTAGAGAAACTGTTCAGTATTTACACGTGTGTCCTATTTATTTCACTTAAGAGTATCGCCTCAATGTGCATCCATTTAGCTATAAATGTCTCTTAATTTCTCATTTTTAATGGCCGAGTAGTACTCCATTTTATAAAAAAACCACATTTTCTTCATCCAGTCTCCAGTTGATGGACAATTGGGCTGCTTCCAAGTTTTAGCTGTTACAAACTGTGCTGCTATGAACATGGGTGCACATAATATCACTGTGGGATGATTCTTTTAAATCTTTGGGGAAGATACTCAGCAGAGGAATAGCTGGGTCAAATGGGACTTCTAGTCCTAGTTCTTTGAGGTATCTCCATACTATTTCCACAGTGGTTGCACCAGTCTGCAATCCCACAAACAGTGAAGAAGGGTTCCTTTCTCCCCATAACCTCACCAGCATTTGTTATTGGTTGATTTCTTGACAGCAGCCATTCTTTCTGGGGTGAAGTGGAATCTCAGCATTATTTTCATTTGCATCTCTCGAATGACCAGTGATGTTGAACATTTTTTCATGTATTTATTTGCTATTTCTACTTCTTTATCTGAGAAATGTCTGTTCATTTCAGATGCCCATTTTTGGATTGGGTCTTTAAATTTGGGAGGTCTGATTTTTAAAATTTCTTTGTAGATTCTAGGAAGTAGACCTTTGTCTGAGGAACAGCAGGTGAAAATTTTTTCTCACATTTTGTATTATCTCTTCACACTGTTGGTGGTTTCTCTTGCTGTGCAGAAGCTTTTTAATAAGAAGAGATCCCACTTGTTGATTGATTGTGCTAGTTCATGGGCAACTGAGGTTTTGTTGATAAAATCTTTTCCTACACCAATGTCTTCAAGAGTTCTACCTAACATCTGTTCCAGCCGGCTCAGCGTTTCTGTTTTAATATTTAGATCATTAATCCATTTCAATTTTAGTTTAGTGCATGGTGAGAGATTTAGGTGTAGTTTTAATCTTTGGCAAGTTGAAACCCAATTTTTCCAGCACCATTTATTAAAGAGGTTATCTTTCCTCCAGTGAGGGTGTTTGGCTCCTTTGTTGAAGATGCGGTGGCTGAGTGTGTCTGGAGTTGTTTCTGCATCTTCTAATCTATTCCACTGGCCTTCAGGTCTGTTTCTTTTCCACTACTATGCTGTTTTTGTCACAGTAGATTGTAGTATAGTTTCAAGTTGGGGTTTGGGATACTGCCTGCCATGTCTTTGTTGCCTAAAATTGTTTTTGCTATTCTAGTTCTCTTGTTCCAGAATGAAATTTTGGATTGTTTTCTTAAGGTCTGTGAAGTATGCTGCTGGAATTTCAATTGGGATTGCATTGAATCTATATAGCAGTTTTGGAAGTATGGCCATTTTCACTATGTTGGTTCTTCCTACCCAAGAGCAAGGGATGTCTTGCCATTTTCTGATATGGTCTTCAATCTCTCTTCAGAGTGCTATAATTTTCAGAGAAGAGGTCTTTGATTTCTCTGGTTAGGTTGATTCCTAGGTATTTCAGTTTTTTGGATGCTATTGTGAAAGGAATTGTTTGCCCTATTTCTCTCTCAGTGAGTCTGTTGTTCATGTAGAGGAAAGCTATTGCTTTTTGTATGTTGACCTTGTATCCAGCTACTTTACTGAATTTGGTTATTAAGTCTAGAAGACTTTTGATGGAGTTCTTGGGGTCTTCTATATAAAGTATCATGTCATCTGAAAATAATGACAATTTGACTTTTTTGTTTCCTATCTTTATTCTTTTTATTTCTTTCTCTTGTCTAATTGCCTTGGCTAATGTTTCTAAGACTGTATTGAACAGGAGTGGTGATAGTGGACATCCTTGTCCCTGATTTTAGTGTGAAGGATTTCAGTGTTTGACCATTTAGAAAAATAATTTTAATTGTCATCCTAATAGCATTTTAATTCCTTTTTCTACTTCAAAAACATTTTAGCTAATATTCTGTGATTATTTTATAGTATTTTCCATAGAGAAAATAAAAATATAATTTTGACCTTTTGAAACACAACTGGTATTTTTTGTTAGGTCATAGAAGTTTCTTTGACTTTTCCATTCACTTCTACAAATGGTGTATCTTTATGCACAGTCCTTATAAGATTCCTTGTCCAAGGATAAGTCTTGAAAAATGAAGCATTTTGCAATTTCCTCGTGTACCCTTTTTCAAGCAGTATTTGCCACAGCAGCCAGTCCTGGTGGGTCAGGTCCTTGGCACTCTGAAAATGAAAGAGTGAGCTTCATTAATAATTATTATGTACACTAATTCACTCATTCAGGCCTGAATGCATTTATTCCATTTTTTTTTCTTGGTCTTGTGCAGGGTTGAGAGAGAGAGAGAGGCGGGGGGAATAAAAGAATGAAAATGCTCATTTCTGTGCTCATATTACAAACAGTGCAAATAGATATTTTATAGTACAGATGATCAGTCCAACAACAAAATATGAATAAATTTGCAAGAAAATGAATGAACCTTATGATCATAATTTTAAGTGAAGTAAATCAGACACACAAGGTTATACATCACATTGTTTCACTTATATGAGAGATACAGAGTAAAAATAAAGAACAAAAGAAAAGGTAGATAACAGGACATAGGAAGATAGATGGCTCTCAAATGGGAAGGGGATCAAATGATGGAGGGGAGAGACAAGGAAGGGATAAGGGATGAAAAAGAATTAGGATGTGTTACATACATGCACCAACTTCCCACAAAGGTGTAAACATTATCTATTACACACATGTACTGATAAGCTAAAAAAAAGGCTATGAAAATCAGTAAAGAGAATTCGAAATAATTGGTACAGTGGAGATCACTTGTCTTATCATTTTTCAGAACATTTCCCAGGGGACAGGGGAGAGCTATGAAAGAAAAGGATTTTGTAGCCAAATAAATTTGTAAAACATATACTATTATATATTCCTCTCAGACATTCTCAGTGTAGTTTTATCATAGTTAAGGCTTTAATAAGACTGCCCAACAAACCTAATTAACTATGTAGACATATTTTCAACCTTATTTGTTCATGAAAAAAATGGTTTCAACAGCAATATCCCTACTAGCATGGATCATTTCTTGGAGGATACAATGACCTACTCTAGTCTTTGTCTTCTGAAGATATGGGGGCTAGTTTCATTTTCTGTCCTTGGAAAGTGTCATTCTTTTTCTTCTGATTTTATAAGTTGATATGGGGAGGAGGGCCAAAGTTTGGAGTCAAAGAGTTAAATATTGAATAAACCATCTTTCAGGCGTTCTTCCATAGAAGCTAATGACAGGTCCCTAATGTAACTTGTGTATGAAATGCAAGTCCAGATGTGCTTTGGTTTCTGTGTGATGGCCAAGCCAGTCTCATCTCATATAAAATGTGTTATAAATTCCATCATGGATAATAGAAATAAAGATACATAACAGTAATTCAAAAGATGTCTACCTCCCTTCTTTACATATACTAAATCCTGTGTCATTTCTGATGGACTTGAACCAACTTCATAAGAAAATACCAAATCCAATAAGTACTCAGTGCAATAGTGCTTTTTTCTTTTTTTTTTTTTAATCTATACTGTAATCTCTAACAATGATACTAATAATCTCTGCAGTTAGTACCAAAGTCAGGAAGACTCACATGCTGCTGCAGTCAGCAGGAGGGAATCCATGACTCCAAGGTAAAAGACGTCTGCTTTTCTTTTGACAGTGATGTGAAGAACTTTGTTCTTTGGAACCTGTTGGTTGTGCTCAGTTAATAGCTTTTAGCATTTTCTCCCTGAAGGATGCCCAATAATAGCTAAAGTATATTTAACTGAAGATGAAAGATGAAGGAAATAAATGAATATATAAAATGTCCATTGCACAGAGTTGGAGCAAAAGGAACCTAGTTGCACCTGAGACTTCTCGTCACTGCATCATAGTAGCATAACTGCAGTTTAATTTGGTTTTATGATGCCCACTACCAGGTTTGACTTTCAGGATGTTTCATGCTTTAAAAAATTGTGCTTTTTTTTTTTTTCCAGCTTTTGCTGTGGTTTCTTCAGCTTTTGCTGAAAATTAGTTCATTCCCTAATAACACTGGCTGGAAGAAAAGAGGAAGAAGTAAGAGTGTGCTAAGGGATAAACAAACTAACCAGTAATGAGGTGGCAAGATATTCCCTAGTCTACTACATAGATTTCAGAAGGATATAGAAAACTTAAATTGAACCTAAGGTAATATCTTTTTTTTTTCCAGAAGTTTGAGATCAGGGCTAAGATGTGGAGACTTTAGACAGTTGTGTTATTAAAAGTGTGTTCTCTTAGACACTATGCTCCTCTGAATTTGGAAAATCTTTTTCCTGGTTTTCCACCTATCTCATTGCTGCCTTCTTTAAGTCCTCTCTGCTAGATTTTCATCTGTCTTTAGACCTCTTCTCTTCCTTATATATGTTCACTCATGATATGATCTTTTAATTATCATATGTATGCTGAAGATTTGACTGGTGATAACCCTTGAACTTTAGACTTATATCCAGCTGTCTACCTAAATCTAACACATTTGAACTTGAATGTTTGATTTTTCTCTACCAAAGCTATTCTATATCCTGTAGAAAAAAATCTGTTTCATGTCCTGTAGCATTTTCTTTCAAGTAAATGGTAACTTCTAGTTGGTTAGGTCAAAATTTTAACATCATCCTGTAATTGTCACACTTTGTTTTACCTTCTACATTACCAAAACTGTTGGTTCCACAATTTTTGCTATTGTGAATTTGACCATTTCTCTTTATTTCCATATCACCACTTCATTCAAGCCATCATTATCTCTAGTCTGGACTCTTAGATTTTCCTTCAACTCCTTGACCTAGTCTTGCTGCCATTTAGCTATACTTCACTTATGGCCAGAAAGATCATTTAAAATGTTACTATATCGTTATCCTCTGTGTAATATACTCTAGTGACTTTCTGTCTTACTTAATAATATCCAAAATTTTTACTATATTCTGAAAGCATTACTTTATGTCGCCAGATTTCTGTATCCACTTACTGTTCTCCAGCTCTTCTGTTACTCAACACTTTAACAGACCATCTCAAAATCTTTGTACAGGCTGTTCACTCTATCTAGAATGTTCTTCATTTAGATGTGCACATGGTTTGATCTGTGTTTACATAGCAGCTTGTCTGAGAGACTTCAATGACCATCCTGTTGAAAGTATGATCCTTCTTTTACTTTATTTTTCTTTGTATCATTCTTTGCTGCTTCTATATCCCAGTACAGTGTAAGAACTATGATGGAAGACATTGTCTGATAATTTCTGTTGTCTTCTTTAGTACACTCACAATCTAAACTGTCCCAACACAGGTACTTAATAGGTAGGCACTCAGTAGATATTTAGGGAATGAGTGAATGAACTGTCATTTATATTCTAGGAGCTTCCTTTGCTTTGGACTCAGAACATCGTATTTTCTCTTGGGGTAGGCTAAAGGTGTGTGGTCATAGTCAAATCCATTATGCTTTCCAGACAGTTGCCAGATTCAGCTTTTAGCAGCTAATCTCTAGTAGGACAGAAGCCAAATGATTGTGATTATGAAAACATGGCATACACTAAGTAAAGCCTAGATTTACTTTCCTGCTCAGACACACCAGTGTAACATAAATCTTCCAGAGTCATTTCAGGTCCTACTTACTGGGGGCTTAAGTCTCCTCTCTGCTCTCTTTGGCTAGATCTGTTATTTCTGGAGATGGGCTGAGCTGGCTGTATGGGTTTAAAGGTGTTAATACTTCCATAAATTATCTATTATTTGTGGTGCAGGTATCTCTTCCTTTGGCTAGATCATGTTTTTCCCTTATAATAAAAGTAATACAGACTAAATTAATTGGGGACGATTGTAGTGGCAATTGAAGAAAAAAGTGGACAAGTAAAAACTTTTTTTAACTCCTTGAAAACCATTGTTAATATTTTTCGTATTTCTTACCAGTTTCATTTTAGAGTATGAGTGTCTATGTCTTTACGTAGTTGGAATAAGCCAGCAATTTCTGAACACTGTTTATATTTAGGGTTCTTTGTTCCTTCTTTAAATAAGTTTAATAAAAAAGCTGAAGGAATTTGATTTTTTCTTTATACAAGCTGCTCCTCAGAAGACATTGCTTTTACATAGAATTAGAGACTTTATTCTATCCATGTTATCATTACCAAGTGCTTGAGTGTACACTTACTCTCTTTTTCATATGTTTTAAAACTCCCTGTCTTGATAATATTTGGCAAATAATGTCCATGGTAGCCTTGTGTTTTTCTTCTCACTCTGTAAGTTGTTTTTGCTGACACCAGAATGCAGTCTGTGAAAGGGAATGTTAAAATGTATGTAGAAGACATTGAAGAAGAATGGAGTAGTTCTTTGATGTTGGGCCTGGTGAACATGGGGAAGAGTTGAATAACACTAGCTTGTAACAGAAGCTAAATCTAGAGAACAGGTGGAAAATATATAATAGAATTACACTTTGAAATCCAAGTTCTGACCTACCAAGGTGGGTGTTAAAAGTCTTACCAGAGAGCGCCCAGGACTGACTGAGCCCAGCTCTGTCCCCCTGGCTATGCCTACTTGTGACCAAGAGCTGGTAAGGACCCACCAGGTACACCCACCAGCCACCCGTGGAGCTGTGCGGGCGCCTACAACAACAGAGCCCCCCCCCCCCCGCTGCCTCTAGCCTCTTGGCTGTGCAGCTACCTGGTTCCACACTACAGAGGCAGAGGGGAGCATAAAGGCCATTGTCCTGAGCTGAAGATGTGAACAACAGAGAGAGGGCCTCTCATGCTCCCTGATAATAACTGAAGCCCACTGGAAAAGTGAAGAGAATCTCTACAGTAAAGGCACACCAGACCACTGTACTTGGTAAGTTAAAGGGATCATCACCTTCCATCAGAACCTGGACTGTCTTCAGGGGAAAGGCAGCCAGACCCTGCAATATAAGCCTGCACAGTTCAACCCTGCAGGAGGACAGGGAACTCAGCTTGGGACTTGCAGCCAGAAATCTGCCTGAATCTCACGGGTCTGTGACTGGCTTACTGAGACTCATCGACTTATAACTGCACACTGCTGCCCACCTTGTTTTTTGTGACAGAAGAGACATACCCTGAAGGAGTCTCTTCATTTATTTTTTATGTTATTTTCAAAATTATCAGTATTTTTTTTTGCTCCTATCTTTAATTTTTTTCTTTCTTTTTCTACTGTTTAAAATTCTTATTTTTCTCCTTTTTCTTTCTTTTCTCTTTTCTCTCTCTCTCTCCCTCACTCCCTTGGTGTCCCCCATTGTTCTTCATCTCCCTTTATGTTCCTGTTCTGGCCCTAATTCATATTTCTTTTTAATTTTTCTTTTCTTCTCTTTCCTTCTCTCACCTGTGTCCTCTGGGCTCACTGCTAACCTGCCCCTATCCTTCTACCTACCTATCCCTCCCTCCCCAACTCCTTCTAATTCCCCATTCCAAAGGGTAAAGTTGCTATATTGAAGAGTTTATTCACTATGAACATGTTGTGTTGGTCCTTGATTTTGATTTAATTCATACAGGTAAAGGTGATAGATTAATAACTACCACAAATGGTCATTTTCTAAGAGGTACTTGATGATATTGTGTTGCTAATTGTATTACCTGGGCTAAGGTGTTGTGATTGATCTAATCAGTTCTCCCTCCTGGTATAATGAAAATAAGACAGCCTCAGAGCCATTAGAGGCTTGAAACCTAAAGACAAGCTCTATTTAGAAGATACCTGTGAGAAGCAATCATTTCATAAGGGTTCTAAATACATCAACAAAGATACTTACAATAAGCAACTTCAAAGTATCAACCCAGGAAATAAACCAAGGACACTACCAAAAACAAATGTGAGAAGACATTTAAGCAAGGCACAAACTCAGAATTCCACACCCACAAAAGGCAAATTCTGGGGGAAATGAGGTGGAAAAGCCTGATAATCAAAACAGTAACAAAACAAATGAATGAGGCTCTAGAAAAATTCAAAGCAGAAATAATCTCCCACATAAATACAGACATGGTGAGCAGAGTGAAAGACATGATTAGAGGCTCTAGAACAGAAACATAAAAAAATAGATGACCTCAGAATTATGCTGGAAGCTGTGAATTCCCGGCATAAGAAAGAAATGGAAACCATGATCACCCAACATAAGAAAGAAATGGAATCCATGAAACAGATTCAAACAGATATTCAGGAGATTAAAAACTCCATTGAAAGCATGCAGAGCAGATTAAGGGAATCTGAAGGTAGAATATCAGATATAGAAGACAGGATTGCGGTTAAGGATCATGAAAACAGACATCTCTTCAAAATAGGAGGGAACATGAGAAATCAATCCAGCAGCTGCTAGATGATGCAAAGAAGAATAACATAAGACTGCTAGGAATCCACGAAAAAGCAGGAGAACGTATAATTGACATAAAACCATTCACAGAAGTAATAGTAGAAAACTTCTCAGACAGGTGGAGAATTGAACATACAGATAAGTGAGGCATATAGAACTCCAACTAGCTATGAACAAATACAATCTACACCTAGACATATAATAGTCAAGATCCCAGAAACCCAACAGAAGAACAAAATCCTACAGGCAGTTAGAGAAAAGAAACAAATCACCTACAAAGGAAAGCCCATCAGAATCATGGCAGACTTCTCAACACAAACCCTCAAATCAAGGAGAGCCTGGAGTGAAGTATTTCAAGCCTAAAAAAAAATAATTTCCAACCTAGACTGTTGTATCCTGCAAAATTATCTTTCAGAATCGATGGGGAAATTAGACACTTCCACTACAAAGAACACCTGAGAAACTTCATGAACACCAAACCAGCACTCCAAACAATTCTAAGCAAGGTCCTAGAAAAAGACAATGAAGGTCACAACTCCATGAGGCCCAACAGAGGGAAGCCACCAGGCAAGGTAAGACATTAAAGGGAAAGGGGGAAAAAATAAGAAATAAAAGCACCAACCACAGTAAAACATCATGACAAGGATGAGTCATTATCTATCAATTATAATTCTCAATGGTAATGGCTTCAATTCACCAATCAAAAGAAATAGATTTGCAGAATGGATTAAGAAGCAAAATCCAGCAATATGCTGTGTACAAGAAACACACCTAACTCAAAAAGAAATTCATAGACTCAAAGTAAAAGCATGGAAAACAATTCTCCATGTGACATGAACCCAGAAAAAAGCAGGGGTACCAATCTTATTTGCAGACAAAGTAGATTTCAAACCAAAACTAATTAAGAGAGACAAAGATGGTCACTACATCCTTGTGAAGGGAACAATCCAAGAGGAAGAGATGACAATCCTAAATATACATGCAGCAAATACGAATGTGCCCAACTATACAAAACAAATATTAATGGACATGAAAAACCAAATAAACACTAATAAAATTGTAGTGGAGGACCTCAATACCCCACCATCACAAATAGACAGATCATCTAGACAAAAAATTAATAACAAAATTCTAGAACTGAACCAAACTGTTGAATAAATGGACTTAGTAGATGTTTACAGAGTGTTCCACCACCCAAAATTAGAATACACATTCTTTTCAGCTGCACATGGGTCATTCTACAAAATACACAGCAAGCTGGCTCATAGGACATGTCTAAGTAAATGTGAAAAATTTGAAGTTACCCCCTGTATATTAGTAGACCATAGCACAATAAAATTGGAGGTCAATACCATAAGAAACCGCAAAACTCCCACAAACACATGGAAACTGAATAACATCCTCCTGAACAACCAATGAATGACAGAGGAAATTAAAGAAGAAATTAGACAGTTTCTACAAGTAAATGATAATGCCAGTACAACATACAGGAATCTATGGGACACAATGAAAGCAGTTCTATGCAGGAAATTCATAGCACTGAACACCCATATTAGGAAAACAGAACTCAGATAAATAACCTAATGCAGAACCTCAAGCTCCTAGAAAAAGAAGACCATAACAAACCCAACTCTCATACAAGAAAGGAAATTATAAAGATCAGAGCAGAAATCAATGTGATGGAGACTAAGAGAATGATACAAAAAATTAATAAATCCAAGAGTTGGTTTTTCAAGAGAATAAATAAAATCGATAAATGTTTAGCCAACCTTATCAAAGAAAGAAAAGGCTCAAGTCCATGCAATTAAGAACAAAAAAGGTGAAGTCACAACAGAGCCAGCAGAAATCCAAAGGATCATCAATACCTACTTTGAGAACCTGTACTCTAATAAAATGGAAAGCACAGAATGGACAGATTCCTAGATACATATGAATTGCCAAAGATAAATGAAGAAGATACAGAAATTCTAAACACCCCAATTACAATGAGTGAAATTGAAAATGTAACAAAAAATTTGTCAACAAAGACAAGACAAGCTCCTGATGGCTTCACTGCTGAATTCTACAAGACATTTAAAGAAGAACTATCACTATTACTCTTTAAATTCATCAAGGATATTGAAAGGGAAGCAAGGCTTCCAAATTCATTCCTAGAAGCAAGTATTACTTTGATTCTAAAACCAAGGAAAGACCCAACCCAAAAAGAGGACTACAGACCAATGGCCCTAACGAACATAGATGCAAAAAGTCCTCAACAAGATACTGGCAAACACAATACAGAGGGTCATCAAGAAGATCATATACCCTGACCAAGTTGGATTTATCCCAGGGATGCAAGGATGGTTCAACATTCATAAATCAATAAATGTAATACACTATATTAACAGATTCAAGGGCAAAAAATCATATGATCATCTCAATAGATGCAGAAAAGGCATTTGACAAACTCCAACACCCATTCATGATAAAAACACTACAGAAAACTGGAATAGAAGGTCTTTATCTCAACCCGATCAAAGCTATCTATGAAAAACCAACAGCCAACATCATACTAAATGGTCAAAAACTGAACACTTTCATGCTAAAATCAGGAATAAGACAAGGATGCCCACTATCACCCCTCCTGTTCAATATAGTTTTGGAAACATTAGCCACAGCAATTAGGAAAGAGAAAGAAATTAAAGGAATAAAGACAGGAAAGGAAGACAGTCATTATTTGCTGATGATATGATACTTTACATAGAAGACCCTAAACACTTGGGCAAAAGTTTTCTAGACCCAATTGACAGATTCAGTAGAGTAGCTGGATACAAGGTCAACACTCAAAAAACAATAGCCTTCTTATACACAAATAGCAGGCTCACTGAGAGAGAAATTTGGGAAACAGTTCCTTTTTACAATAGCGTCCAAAATGGTGAAATATCTAGGAATCAACCTAACAAAGGAAGCAAAAGACCTCTACACTGAAAACTACAGCACTCTGAAAAAGGAGATCAAGGAGGATATAAGAAAATGGAAAGACATCCCTTGTTCCTGGGAAGGAAGAACCAATATAGTGAAAATGGCCAAACTTCCAAAACTACTGTATAGATTTCATGTAATGCCCAGTGACATTCCAACAATATACTTCACAGAAGGAGAGAAAACAATCCAAAAATTCATTTGGAACCACAAGAGACCTAGAATAGCAAAAGCAATTCTTGGCAACAGAGACATGGCTGGGGGCATCACAATCCCCAACTTGAAACTATATTACAAAGCTACTCTGATAAAAATAGCATGGTACTGAAACAGACCTGAGGATCAGTGGAATCAATTAGAAGATGCAGAAACAACTTCAGACATACTCTGCCACCTCTTCTTCTTTTTTTTTTTTTTTTTTGGTGTCGGGGATTGAACTTGGGTCCTTGCGCTTGTGCAGCAGGTGACGAAACCACTGAGCTAAATCCCCGGCCCTGCCACCTCTTCTTTGGCAAAGGAGCCAACTACCCTCATTGGAGGAAAGATAGCCTTTTTAATAAATGCTGTTGGAAAAACTGGATTTCAACCTGCCAGAGATTAAAACTAGACCCATACCTATCACCATGCACTAAATGAAGATCAAAGTGGATTAAAGATTTAAATATTAAGACAGAAATACTAAACTTGCTGGAAGATAAATTAGGTAGAACTCTTGAAGACATTGGCATAGGAAAAGACTTTATGAACAAAACCTCAGTAGCATGGGAGCTAACACAAAGAATCAACAACTGGGATCTCGTCTTATTAAAATGCTTCTGCACTGCAAGAGAAATCACCAACAGAGCTGAGAGACAACCTACAATTTGGGAAAAAATTTAGGCAGCTGTAGCTCAGACAAAGGTCTACTGTGTAGAACGTATAAAGCATTGAAACAAATCAGACTGCCCAAATTCAAAGACCCAAATGAAAAATGTGCTTCTGAAATGAACACATATTTCTCAGACAAAAAAGTAAAAGCAGAACATGAGTATATGAAAAAATGTTCAACATCACTGGTCATTGGAGAGATGCAGATGAAAACACTGCTGAGATTAGCTCACCCCAGAAAAAGTGGCTGTTCTCAAGAAATCAACCAATAACAAATGCTGCCAGGGGTGTGGAGAGAAAGGAACCCTTCTTCATTGTTTGTGGGTGTGCAGACTGGTGCAGCCACTGTGGAAATCAGTATGGAGATACCTCAAAATACTAGGGCTAGAGGTCCCATTTGACCCAGCTATTCCCCTCTTCGGTATCTCCCCCAAAGAATTAAAAGAATCATACCACAGCGATATATGTGCACCCATGTTTATAGCAGCACAGTATATAATAGCTAAAGCTTGGAAACACCCCAAGTACCCATCGACTGGAAAGTGGATAAAGATGTGTTTTATAAAATAGAGTGCACTCAGCCATACAGAACGAGAAACTAGAGACATTTACAGCCAAATGGATGAATGTTGAGGCCATAGTCTTAAGTGAAATAAATAGGACACACATGTTTAAATACCAAATAGTTTCTCTAGTGTGAGAGACTGAATGTGTAAATACGGATTAAAATGATTAAAATGAATAATTGATAAGTTGAAATAGGAAATGATCTAAAGTTTAAAGTTGGTGGGAGGGAGAGGGGAAAGGGAAGAAGGGAAAGGAAAATTTATGAGAAAAGGAAAAAAAATGGAAACGAAATCTATGTAAATATGGAAGGGTGGAGGGGCTGAAGGGTGCACAGGTAATGGGGAAAAAATAAGAACTAAGATACATCATGTACAGGTACAAGGTAAACATATTGTATACCTAAAATGTACCAATAAAAGAATTTTTTTAAAAAGTCTTAGCCAGAGAGAATATAGACAATAAACATAGTGGGAAAGGAAATGTGAGAAGTATTTATAAGAATGGTTTAAATAATTTAGCAAATGGATCTTTTTTCTTTGGACTTAATACATGATCATTATAGGACATAAGAATGTGAAGATAAATAAATGCTACACTTAAGAATATCTGTCAGTACCTGTTTCTTGGTATTCGCAGTATGTAGAAAAGGGGGATTAGGAAAAGAGGCAAATATGGGACTGGAGGAAGTATAAAAAAGAGACGGGAAAGTGATACACTGCAATGTAAAATATTTAAGAAAAATGTAGTAATCTGCTGCTGTCCAACACTGCTATTTAACTTGTTATAAAATACCTTAGTGATTAGAAAAGAAATCTAATATTTTAAAAATGTGACAATTTTTAAGTTGGGTTGAGCAGGCTGGGAATAGAAAATTGGAGGAGCCAGAATTTAAAAGTGACTTCTTTCCTACAATTCTAAAGGATTTCATTGAAATCTCGGTAGAATGCACTACTTATTACCTGAAGGCTCCCTCTGATTTAGAAGGTGTCTCAAAGGAAAGTATGGAGATGTTGTGGTACCTACTAAGGGTCACCACTTTGCTATTACCATTGTGCTCCTAATGCACAACACACAGCTTGTGAGTTATTGCTTATCAATGAAGTTCTGACTGGCATTGTGAAATGTTGCTTTCCAGATGTTTCAGACATGTAAAATGAAGCTAGCACAGCAAATAAGCCTTCCTTTTGGGGCATCTTATGTTATCAGCAGGGTTTAGTGGCCTACTGGTTCTTTCCTAGTTAATGGTTCCAAACAGGAGTGAGACATG
Source organism: Heterocephalus glaber (assembly GCF_053883595.1). Lineage (NCBI taxonomy): Eukaryota > Metazoa > Chordata > Mammalia > Rodentia > Bathyergidae > Heterocephalus > Heterocephalus glaber. The sequence goes on along the minus strand of NW_028258325.1, from coordinate 39,320,625 downwards.
TCCAGGAGATGGCAAAGGAATCCTTGGACTATGCTAAACCCCCTACCAGGCTGCCTGAAGAGCATGGAAACAAACAGTAACTCTGATGAGCCATTTCTCATTGGCTGCCATGAAATGAGCAGGTTTCTTCCACTGCCTTTTATCTTGATGTTTCTGCCTTGCCAGAGGCCTAAAATCAATAGAACCAGAGAACCATGGACTGAAGTCTCTGAAGCTATGAGCCAAAATAAACCTTTCCTCCTTTAAATTGTTTGTATCAGGTATTTTGTCACAGCCAGGGCAAGCTGTCTTACACAATGATCTTAGGTGAATCTTATAAACCTGAGCCCTGTTTTCTCACTAACATCAAACTGGCTCAAATTAGAATAAAGTTCTACCTCATTAAATGAATCTGCCTGTTTTTATCTGTGTGTATCTGTAGGCTAGGAAAACCAAGTGTCTTTCTATGGAAAAAGCACTTGATGATGCATCCTCCAAAATGCTTCTCAGAAAACAAGATAAAACAGGAATATTAAGAAGAGTTGATATTTATTCCCTCTTTCCTTTTATTCTTTCTATCATATATTTTTTATTTTCTTAAGCCCTCTTTGATGTGAGACACACATAATGGTTCTTCCTTGTTAGAATTATAATACTAATTGTTTTTTAAGCCACTTATATTTTCATGTTTCTGAGAAGATTTTCTGACTAGAATATAAAACATGTCTGTACTTTTTTCCCACATGAATTAACAGTTCTGTCCAGTAGATGGACTTCTTGTACACAAAGGGGTATTCTTGCTCTTTTAATCAACTGTTCCTTAAATCTGCGATGAGGCTTCTCCTCATACTGAATTTCTGGTTTCATCAATTTACTACTTAAAAGGCTGAAAATAGATTCTGAGATTCTACCTACTCCTGTTTGAGAAATAATTTCATATTTAGTTACTTTTTTCTTTTATTTTTGTGTTAGTATGTATCCCCACATATTTATCAGTCAAGGATATTTTGGTAATAACTAATTGTTTTTCTTGGATCCAGTTTTATAATCTGTAGCAGATTCTTTCAACATAAACTATTTTTGTATTTATATTAATAGCAATGTAAGATATATGAATAATTACACTTATTATGAGACTAAGTTTTTCACAGTCTCCATAGCATTTTTCATCATATTTTTAAATGCATTTCTTAACAAGGAATCTGGCACTTTTATCATTTTAAAAATGATTCTTATAACTTCCATTGGATTAATCTGAAGTCAGATGACTTTGGCAATTTCTTTATTTGTGCCATTGGGGCAAGTGTAGATCAACTTTATATATGGTTTATCAGTCTTCTGTTTCTACCTAGAGCTCTCCTTTATATTCCTTTTGTTTGGAAATGCGATCTCACCATTTGTAGATGTTATTTGTTTGGTGATATTTTGAACTGTTGATTTATTACATTTTCCAACTTGAAGGAGAAGTCTCTTGACTTGCGAATCTAACTTAGGAAAAGCTTCATTTAGGTAACCTTTGACTTGGCCAATGATGGTAACATGTCACCCAAAACCAAACTTTCCTAACAGTTCACTGCAGGTTCTACCTCCAGTGTAAGAATTAAATGTTGAGATAAGTGGACAAAAATAAAGTAATAATTTTCCTATATAATTAAGCCTAAGCTTGCTACTTTTATTCTAGGTTGTAAGCCTGTGAAAGGGAAATATTATCTCATTTATCTTTATTGTAGCATCTGATATCATACATGAATCCCACTGTTCTACATATAATCACTGGCAGGCAGATATTTCTTGACTAGAATGGGGTATATTTATTTATGAAACCTAAAAAAGTAATGCACTTCAGATACAAATATACAAAATCACTCTATAAAACACAAATATACTAAGCCATAGACAGTTACATATCATTCAGAATCTGTCAATTTGTTTACTTACTTATCTGTATTATTATAGTTTTATATATGTGGATTATTTCCCCTTGAGAAGAAGAGCTGCATTTCAAAAATTTTAATATTTCTATTACTTAACACGCAGCTTTATAAAATAGTTTAAGTGTGAAGAAAGATTAAGGATGTTCAACTGAGGAAATAAGGACAAAATTCACTAGAAATTACCACCAGAGATTCACCAGAGAAACAGACCACTCAGAGAATCCTTCCAACCAGAGTAACCAAAGGAATTAAAGGGGAACCAAAGAAATTAAAGAGGAAAAAAGGAAAGAGTGAGCGATGTGTTTCTAACAGTATTCCTCCCTGGCTTACTGGGTTTATTTGCTGGTACTTGGCAGTAGAAAAACAAGAGAAAAATCAGGGATCAATTAATTTTATTTTTGTGTTATACTAACAGTATTCTACTATTTACTAATCACCTATGAGCTAATTTGTTTACAGAACTTGATGAACAGAATGTATTTTATTGCTTCAGAACTTGAGATAAAATGGATTGGAACTTTCAATTAAGCTGAATAATTAAAATCTCATTATGAAAAAACCCCTGAAAAATACAAAAACACCTACATAGAATTTTTAGGACAGGACTGTATAGTTTTGAATTACATTAGGTGTCTGACCTTGGACAAGTTATTAAACCTCTTGGAGACTGAGGGGTTTTTTTCTGTTTCTTAAGGGGGAATAGCAATACTTAGAAACATTTGAGACAATATAATATATCTCTTAATGTGTTATAAATAATGAAGACTCAAATCTATGTATTCTGATTTCTACTGTAAAACACAAATTTTCATCCTACACTTTGGGTACTTACAAAGCAGGGACAGGAATTCTGTGCGTTAGTTCCAATATCCTGTTTTCAGGATAATACAGAGAGGAGAAAAAATAGTGCTGAAATTTAATTCTGAAATCAGATTATTTCAATTTGGAGGCTCTGACCATAATTAAATATTAAAATTCTAGTAATGAAATCTTCCATATATCTTAAGTTGACAGCTTAAAATTAATTTTAGAGAAATTTCAGTACAAAAATAAATACAGAAGGAAAGGGGATTTTGTTTTGTTTTGTTTTCTTTTTTTTTTTTTTTTTTGGTACCAGGGATCGAACTTGGAACCTTGCGCTTGCGAGGCAGGCACCGGAACCACTGAGCTAAATCCCCAGCCCAGGAAAGGGGATTTTGAAAAGACCATACTAGAGATGTTATTATTTATGTTAGTTAAGTCAGATGACCAAGAAGAAGTATACAAAAATACCAAACCTACAAGGTAATTTGCAGAAAGCATAAGTGATAGGCATTGTCAAAGTAGTTGGAGGCAGTTGATAATGTTCTTGATGCAGATAAACATTTCCTCTTAGAATTAATACATTTAATCCAGATATGAGGCCAATTTAATTATACCCAGATTAGTACTAGTCTTACCAGGGATTCAGTCTTGGGTGTGAAATTTACTTTTTTTTTAGTCAAATGTTTAAGATAGAGATATTTTCCACTGTCAAAAATAAGGGGAAACTGATATTAATTCATTTGATAAAATATTATGGACTTCAAATTAACTGATTAAAGTGAAGGATACTCATTAATTATGAGGAAGTAAGTCTCTTTCCCATTTGGAAATTTTTTCACAGGTAATGAGGGAACAGTACAGATTTGTAACAATGATGGTGAAGATAGAATAAGAGTTAACTCTATAATACTATTTAAGAAAATTGAGAAGAATCTGCTATTTCATTGTTACCCTACCCTGCAGGCCATTGTTTCAAATGGCATTAAGAGTATTATTTTCCTTGAGGATCTTCCCAATAACCATTGGGCCTTTGCAGATCTACATAATACTCTGGAAAAAACTCACCTTCAAAAATGTCTTCTTCTTCTTCAAAAAAAAATCTTCTTCAAGCTTCACTGTAAAAGTAGTAGAAGTAGCCCTGGGCTCTCTATCTTTGTCAGGACCGCTCTTGAGATATTAATGTAAAGGTTTACCAAAACAAAAGTTGAAGTATAGCCCAGGTTCAGTTGGACCCATTAAAATGGTTTGTGGTGTAGGGTAATTTATCAGATTTATATATCTATTGGCACAGTTTATAGCTTTGTATAAATCGCCGATAGGTGAAATTGAGGAAAGAAATCAATCTTTGTCATTTCTTAGTCTCTTTTGTTCTTGAAGTGTGCCAGGAGTATCATGGTGAATAAAAAGGCCAAAGAGGCAGAGGATCCATTCTTTCTTTTATAGAGACTTTGGCTAAGATCTCAATTCTTACATAAGTGATATTTATAACACACAGAATTTAGAAAGAAGAAAACCTCACAGTTGACAAAGAGATATTTTGCTATCCTGAGATGCATGCATCTTAAATACTAAAACTTTAAGAAAAAATTTTCTGCATAGCTTTCACTTACAAGCACCAGTCAGTTCTTTTAAACATCTCTTGGTCAGTAATTCCCCCGACATTTGGAGGAGAGAAAAAATTAACACATACAGTACAAATGGAATGTCTTATGGATGTGTGTCTGGTTGCTGGCCCAAATTTTTGAATCACTTCATGAGTCTAAAGTTTCTCATTAGATAAACAATTTGTATTTTTATGAGGGTATTTTTCTATTGAAATGTATTTTTTCATGAATCTTCTGGTTAGCAAGGACAAAACAGTCTACTATATGTGAACTTTATCCGGTCATCACCAGGCTGGATTACTTACCTATCCAAGATGATTTTTAGGAAATAAATTTGTTATATCTGGAATTTAATTATATTCAATGATTAGATATGGCAGCTTTTTATAGTTTATAGTACAAACTAGAGAATAAAGCATAGACACTTCTGTTCCTTTTTTGTACTTACATAAAGCTGTGTTCTACTTTATATTTATGTGGATTTATTCTGACGTATTTTAACTTAATTATTTACATTGTATACATTGTTAATAAATTTAAGAGAATATCAAGGTTTTACAAGTTGAAAACACAGTGTAAAGACTATTTTCCTTCAAACCATTTGTAAGTTGCTGATTTGAATTTCTGTTTTTCCCAAATACTTTATTGTATAAAGGTACACATAAGAATATTTTCCTACAAAATTATGGTTTCATCGTCAAAACCAAGATACGAACCTCAGAACTCTAGGAGACTGAGGTAGATGGATTGCAAATTCAATCCCAGTTTGGACAATTTAGCAACTTAATGAGACCCTGTCTCACAATAAAGAGCAAAAAACGGACTGGGGATATAGCTCAGTGTGAAGGCCCTGCCAAAAAAATAAGAACAAAATGAATAAATAAATCTGATTCTATTCAAATTTTGAGACCGTCTCAGAAATGTCTTTTGTAGCAATAGGGATGAACTTAAAATCTCATGCTATATGTTTACTTGTGTTGTGTCTTTGGACTTCTGAGTCTAGAATAGTGGTGGCAAACCTATGGCACATGTGTTACTGTGTTTTTCTTTTAAGACAAAAGATGTTAATGTATGAGTTCTTTCTAAACTGAAACTTAAGTATTCCGGTTGCAGTGTTCAAGTTGCAGTGTGGAAACTTTGTGATAAATAAATGGGTTTTAGGTTGCAGTTTGGGCACTCATCTCTAGGTTTACCATCACTGGTCTAGAACATTTCCTCACTTTTTCTTTGACTTTCATGACCTTACCACTTGGGAAGATTGAGAGCCAGTTATTTTGTAAAATATTTTGCCAATTTGGGTTTATCTGATGTTTCTTCATGATTAGCTTCCGTAGGAAACCACAGGAAGGATACTTTATTCTTTTCACTGCATCTTACCAGGTGGTGGATGAATTCAATTTGCCCTATTACTAACAATGTTCATTTTGATTACTTGACTAAGTGGATGTCTGTGAGATTCTTTCACTGTTAAGGGGACACCTTTCTCCTTTGTACTTAGTGTTTTGTGGGAAGGTATTTTGAAGTTGTGTAAATATCCTGTTCTTCATAAATCTATTACTTAATTTATTAATTTGTATCCATATAAAGGGCTTCTGTTTTATTTTTGTGCCCAAATTTTTAGCAGTTCACCAAGCCATAACTCTCACAGACATATTTCTCTATTCTTACCACATGTTCCATTATTTGAGCACTTCCTTATTTTGTGGCTTACTTTCTCTCAGTTTTAGAATCAGCCCTTTTTCTAAATGGCCTGATTCCTTTTAATGGAGAATGGTAGAAAGTAAAATCTAGCAGTTAGGTGAGTCAATTGCTTTTGGAATGTCTCTGTTTCCAAAATTTGTGGTGGATGGATGTAAGGAATATATTTATATGTAATACACATACACATACCACACATACATTCATGTAAAAAATATAGTATATAGTATATAGTGAAAACCATGCTATCTTATCAGTACAATTCTACTGTCCTTAATCATGGGCTTCATTGTATACTGAGTTAAGAACACTTCTTTGATTATACCACAGTGTTGTCATTACAAGAAACCTAAGTGATTCTTTGGAGTCAACTCTAAAAACAAAATATCTTTCTGTGACCTGTTCTAAAATACTTTTTTTGTGTTGTTGTTAAACCCACCAAAAGGTGAATAAAAGAAAAACTTACAACTATAAAAGGGATAAATATTATGCAACAGAAATTAATGAAACACAGCTTTTAAAAATTAAGGATAGAGAAAGTTTATACCTTTAGTTTATTATATCCAGAAGGAGTAAAATCTACTTTTGCCTTACTGGGAAATTAAGAATCAATTAGAAAAGTGTGCAGTGTGTTGTTTTTTTGGAAGTATCTAGAGGCACAGGCTCAGTAATCTTAACTCTTAGCTGAGCAAATGTTTGATTAGCAAAGGCTAAATTTCTTCCTCCTTTCTTCCTTCCTTCTTCCAGATTTGTCTTGTGTGGTTGAGTTCTGGCCATTCTAGTCAGTGAAATATAAATAGAAGTGCTGTGGGCAACATCTAGGTCATGACATTAAAAAGGAGCTGGATTTTGGTTTCCCCTGTGTCCCCTGCCATTGCTTGGAATATGAATGTGATAAGGGATTCTGAAGGAACCATAGTTGCCTATGAAATAGGCATTTTGAGGACAACACATCAATAAGTAGGAAGCTGAGTTTCCCAAAATGTACTTTTACCTTCACTGCTTACATTGGGTTGATTACGTGTAAAAGAAATACATTTATATCATGTTTAAGGAATTACATTTTTAGACCTCTTTAATTTTATTTATATATTTAAAAGGTACATGATATTTTGATACATATGTGTGAAATTAATTCCTATAATCAAGCAAATTACTCTTTCTATCACCTTCCAGAGTTTCCTTTTTTGGGGGGAGGAGGAGGGCATCTAAAATCTCTATAAGCAAATTTTCATTATTTAATTTAATATTAACCATAGTCTTCAAGCTTTCTGTTAGCATTCTGGAGTCATTCATTTGCATTCCTGAAAGTTTGTTTTTGTTGACCCATCTATTCTCTTCTTCCCATCCCTGGTAACTACTGTTCTGCTCTGTTTGTATATATTTGACTTTAAAAAAAGATTCCACATATAAGTGAGCTTACGCAGTATTTTTCTTTCTGTTAGCTGCTTTTTTTAGCCTAATGTCCCTCTAGTTCTTTCATGTTGCAGTACATGACAATAGCTCCCTTTGTCTCCCTGTATATCTTCTTTATATAGTCATTTATTGATGGACATTGAGATTGTTTCCATCTCTTGTCCATTGTGAACAAAGCTACAAAGAGTAGGTAGTGCTGATTTCATTTCCATTGAGTACATAGTACCTAGAAGTGAGATTGTTGGATCCTGTGGTAGCTTTATTTTTAATATTTTGAGGAACTCCAATATTGCTTTTGGTTCATGGCTGTGCTATTTTATATTCTCACCTACAAAATGTATAAGATTTACTTTTCCTTACACCCTTACCAACATGTATTATGCCTTGTCTTTTAGGTAATGGCCACCCTAACAGGCGTGAGATAACTAATTGTGGTTCAGGCTTACATTTCCTTGCTGATTAATGATGTTGATCATCTTTTCATATACCTTTTTTTTTTTTTTTAGAATTTTTGAAAAGTATTCAGTCCTTTGCCCATTTTAAAATTGAATCTGTTTGGTAGAGCAGTCTAATTCCTAAAACACATGTAATAAGTTATACCAGGATCTGTATCTGCATGAAGACAACCAAACACATGCATTAGTTAGTGCTCTTCTCTACCGAAAAAAAAAGGTTAGCCAACAGTGAGAGACACAGAGAAGGAATATCTAATAGGCATTTTATTTATTTATTTATTTTGGGGGGCGTTACCGGGGATTGAACTCAGGACCTTGCCCTTGTGAGGCAGGTGCTGGAACCACTGAGCTAAATCCCCGACCTATCTAATAGGCATTTTAAAGCTAATGATAATATGCTTTATCTGTAGACTTATTATGATAAATGAAAAAGCACAGATCTTTGGCTCAAGTGGTCTTAAAGCCCTTGGGTTTGAAACGTCAGATCAGTTGCTTACCAGTTTAACACTGAGTTACATGATCTACAATGTGTGATTATTCCATATACAGTAAGTCCCTAACTTATGAATGAGTTCTCTTCCAGGAAAATTTGTTAAGTCTTCCAAATTGAGTCTTATACACCTTTGGCACAAATATACAATCTGAAGCATAAAAAGCCAAACACACACAAAAAAATGCAAGAAGTCCTCAACTGTACTGTGCTACTGTACACTATCACACTGTACAGTGAGCACATAGCACAGTTCTGGCAACATGCAGCAGACATGTGACCTACTTCAGTGACTTGTTCACTTTTATCAGTGTTCTGAATGTGAGGTCTGTTGGTGTCTGTGAAAGTTCACAACTCGAATGTTTGTAAATTGGGGACTTATTGTGGCTATCTCCCTCCATTTTTTCTACACAATATGCCAGGTTCAGCTTCATTTGCCCTTTTAATGTATTTCTGTTTTGTTTTTAGGACTCTTGAAAATAATTTTCTATTGTCATAATAGTAGTGAGACTTTGCTTTGAGAGTTACTCAGTTTCTATTTAATGATTTTATTTTAAAATAGGAAACTCAAAAAGTGAGGACAAGATTTACTTTCCACAGTATTTACAGACTTAGTTATGTAAGGATTGGTAATTTTTTGAACATAGCAGGAGTTGTTGTATGGAAAAATATCAAATAGCTTTAGCCTTCTAACAGAACTCGTGCTTGTCAGTGTTTAATTATTTTTAAGGTAATTTGACATAGTTGAGAATTTCGTTTTGGATACTGGATATCAAACCCTGGGGTTTTGTATCGAGTGACATCTCAGCCCTCTTTCACCTCCCCCTTTCTCTTTTATTTTGAGACAGAGCCTCCCTAAGTTGCTCAGTATAGACTTGAAATTCCGTTCTTTGTGGCTCAGCCTTCCAGCTATCTGAGAACATTTTGAAGTTTGAACTTATATTTTAATTCTCTCTTTTAATAAAGCTAACACTTCTGTGTTTTTCAGTTCTTGCTTTAGAAAATCAAAAGCTTTCCAAAGACATTAGGATCTATAACTGTGTTTGAAACTCTAAAAAGTATGAGGTTATCTTCCTTTTATAAAGTGTTCATCAAAAGATTGTTTAAACATCATTTATTAGTATGATTAAACTATAATTTTATTTATAAAAGTATTCATCAAAAGATTATTTAAACATTACCTATTAGTATGATTAAACTATTATTATATTTATAAAAGTTTCATCTCAAATATTTCACAATACATGGATTTACCTTATTCATTTCTCTTAGTCATCAGTCTTTGTTAATAGTACAGTTAGTAAAATTGCATTTTGTAAGCCTTTTTTTAAAAAAGTAGATCATATCAAGTTCACTTTGTATCCTTATATATCTAATGCATGTCTAGCACTGGAAAGAGCACACTGGGCAATAACAACAGCAACAACAAAAATAAGAACAAACCATTGCATATGGAATACTCATGCTCTCAATCAGTTTGTAATCCATTTGAACTATAGCTTTCCTACAGGAGAAATGAAGGGCAGTATATAAACCTCATTAAATTATATATTGAGGTGGTAAATATAGTATAAATTCAGAGAAAAATATTACTAGTCAGAAGTAGTTGAAAATTTTTTATGGAATTTATGACATTTAAATTGTCCTTAGAGAATAGGTATGATTTGGACAGATGAGATAGGGAAAAAAGATATGAACATTAGGAATATCACTGAGGAAGAATAACCAAAGGGAATGAAAAAGAATTTCTTCTGATGGGATCAAAATTAAATTGTGAAGTCCTAGATTATTAGATTGATAACGAAAATGGGATGCTTTTCCAGACCTTGGAAACCTATCTGGATAAGGAGTATGAGGCTTTCTTTCCTTAATCATGAGATCCTTACTAGGATCTTGAGTGAGATTGTGACATGATAAAAGAGGTATTTCAGGAAATTTAATCTAGAGGATGGTTGCAATGTGGATTGGAGGTGGCATAAAAGTATCATTCTACTAGCTACAATTCTAGTAGCTGAAATCATTCATGTCATAGACATGAACTGTGGTACTAAAATTGGAAAAATGGAACAGTTCTCAGCTCTTTCTAAATGAGAACACAATGGCATGAAAAAAAGTGAAAAGTTAAAAACCTGGGCTTAGAATGTATTGGACTAACAGCTTTCTGTGTTTGAAAAACAAAAAACATTAAAATCTAGTATTTTCACTTCTCATTGAATTTAAAATGACTTAAATTTTTCCTTGTTCAGTTATTTTGTTCCATGACATCTCCAATAAATTTTCAAATTCTTATTTAAAAAATAAAACAAAAATTGAAAAGAATTGCTAATAGTGGTAAGAAACACATAGCAGTGCAGAAGGTAACTCTCTATATGCAGTATAACGATTACTCATAGCCAGGTAAATGCTCTGGATAAGTTACGTAGCCTTAGCAAGTAGCCATAGTCCTGGAAGCAAAGAATGGTGATGGGGTGGTGGTGCTAATGAAGTATTTTTAATAAGCACTAGTGGAAAGTAGGAATGAACCTGTAATTTTCAGAGAATTCTTAGAAGACCGGCCTGATAACAGCAGATATATTAGGAAGGGAACACATTGATTAAATAGTATTCCTCAGACACAACAAAGGTCTACTATCTCAAATCTATAAAGAACTTAAAAAGATCAGACCTCCCAAATTTAAAGACCCAATCCAAAAATGGGCATCTGAAATGAACAGACATTTCTCAGACAAAGAAGTAGAAATAGCAAATAAATACATGAAAAAATGTTCAACCTCACTGGCCGTTCGAGAGATGCAAATGAAAACAACACTGAGATTCCACTTCACTCCAGAAAGAATGGCTGCTATCATGAAATCAACCAATAACAAATGCTGGTGGGGCTGTGGGTAAAGAGGAACCCTGCTCCACTGCTGGTTCGAGTGCAGACTGGTGCAACCACTGTGGAAATCAGTGTGGAGATACCTCAAAGAACTAGGACTGGAAGTCCCATTTGACCCCACTATTCCACTGCTGGGGATCTTCCCCAAAGAATTAAAAGAATCATACCACAGTGATATATGTACACCCATGTTCATAGCAGCATGGTTTGTAATAGCTAAAACTTGGAAGCAGCCCAAATGCCCATCAACTGGAGACTGGATAAAGAAAATGTGTTTTTTTTAATAAAATGGAGTACTACTCAGCCATAAAAAATGAGAAATTAGAGACATTTATAGCTAAGTGGATGTACATTGAGGCAATACTCTTAAGTGAAATAAATAGGACACAGATGTGTAAATACCAAATAGTTTCTCTGGTGTGAGAAACTGAAAGCGTAAATAAGGACTAAATGTATAATAAGTAATGTGAAATAGGAAGAAAAGGAGCAAAGGGGAAGGAAGTGGGAGGGCTAAGGGAAAGGATAGAAGGGAATGGGATTAATATGAGAAAATGGAAAAATAGGAACAAAATTTTTGTAAATAGGGAGGGCTGGAGGGGTTGAAGGGAGGGCTGGGCAAGGGTGAAAAACAACCAAGAGAGACTATGTAAAGGTGCAAATTTCCAATGATGAATGTCATTATATTGTATACCTAAAATGTACCAATTATTAGAATGAATAATCGATAATGTAAAATAGGAATAAAAGGTCCAAAGGGGTAGGGGTAGTGGGAGGTACAGGGGAAAGGAAAGAAGGGAAAGGAAAAAATGATGAGAAATGGAAAAAATGGAAATAAAGTCTTTGTAAATAGGGAAGGGTGGAGGGGGTGAAGGGAGGGCTAGGAATGGGGAAAAAATAAGAACCAAGATGCATTATATAAAGGTACAATTCCCAATGAGAAATGTAATTGTGTTGTATACCTACAATGTACCCATAAAAGAATTTAATACTACAAAAAAAAAGAAAAAAAATTAAAAAAATAAATAGTATTACAGCTGTAAGTCGGTGGAACAGTGTAACAGAAGTAAAGCAAGTTGGGTATACTAGGATTAGTCAGAATTACAGAATATATAGAATACACAAACATGCTAGTGTTCAGAGAGATTTTTAGAAAACATGTTAGGTTTGTATGTATTTGGTCAAGTTTACAATTTTCTTAGTATTTGTAAAGTGGTATACCTATTCCACATAGACAAATAATACTGTGTGCTTTCAAAATGATTCAGGAACAGTATAAAACCTAGATATTAAAACATGAACTTCAAATATGATGAATGTAGCTCAGAATATCTTCTGATTTTGGAATAAAAAAAAATGCACAAAAGTATCAGTGTGATGTCCTGTATTTTGTAGTAACAAAATGGAGTATAAAATGAACTTTAGCTCATTGTTTGTTTTTCGTTTTCCCAGTATGAAATGTGTGTTATCATCAGACCAGGTTCTAAGCTGCTTCCTAAAATACCATGCTCATTCCTTCCTTTTAGTCTTCACTTGTTCCTGTAAAGCCACTTGACATTCCTTTTGTTGGCCCCGATCTTACCTATCCTCATAGGTTTAGCAAAGTGCCTCTTTTTCACATATCCTCTTCAGTGTATATGAGGAAGCTTTGGATTTGACACACCTGGTTTTGAAATAAAATCTTCCTGGGTATATTACTATTTGGATATTTAGCTTCTCTGACTCTCAGTATCCCTGTAAAATTGTAAGAATTGGGATGGTAATGATCTCACATCTTTATAAGAAAAAAATAGAATGATAAATATCTGAAACATAGTGTCAAAAAATATTTTGTTAATAAACCAGAGGTTGTAAAATTATCACCGCACAGAATGTCTGTTCCTTAGAGATATGTCTGTTAATTTATATGATGTTCTAAAATGTTACAATTCGTTTCTAACATTTAAAACCCAGAAATTTTATATTTGTGTATGTGTGACAGAAAGAGAGAGAGAGAGAGAGAGAGAGAGAGACAGAGACAGAGACAGAGACAGAGACAGAGACAGAGACAGAGACAGAGACAGGGAGACAGGGTCTTGCTATGTACCCCAGGCTAGTCTTAAACTTGCAGTAGTCCTCTTGCCCCAGCTGCTTAAGTGCTGAGATTATTGGCAGGTACCACCACACCTGGCCTATAGTTGGTTTAGAAAATTATTACATCTGGGTGCCCTGGTTCTGCTTTCCCAAATGGCAGCAATCCACAGCCCCTGAGTGGTGAGCTTTTCTAAGAAAGCACTCTTCATTTTGACTCTCTTCTCTGTCCATTGTGTTTTACTTTGCTTGCTTGTGCCTACAAGCATTTGAGTTTACCATCCCTAAAGTTAATCCATCTACTTTTTATTTGAATACATTTTATTTTCATCTTTAACTGTGTGCCTACATTTTGTTCTATGGTATATAAAAATAAATGTATTCTTACAGGTCTTATATTAAGTGTCATATATATTATACTGTGCTCTTACAAGCAAGTTACAATGACTATGAGCTAAAATTAGGTTGTGAGGTGAAAAGATGTATCTGTTGTAATCAAATGTATTTTATACCATGAAGAAGAAAGGCAAAGAAAAAATAATTCTCTTATTCCTTTTGCTCTAATACCAGGGTTGAGTTTTCAGATTTTTTTTTTTTCTTATCCACTGAAACTTTAGCAGTGCACATATAAACACTCTTCCTTTTGATCAGCTTCTACTTCTGTAACTCTCCCACTGGGAAATTCTATTTGCTTTTTGTTTAATTTAGCTGTTACATAAATATGTTGAAATGCTCCACTATTTCATTTCCTACTGTGAAAATATTTTGTAAGCAGTCATATTAAAACAGTTTTTTCTCCCAGAGCTATAGATCATAGGAATTTGAAAGCAGCATAGCAGTGTAAAGCTTATCTAGTCTTTATCTACAGTACCTTCTCATGCATGACACAACTGAGTCTAGAAAAGAAAATTTTAGGCCCACTGTTCACCTGGAAGTGGAAGACCCTCAACTAGTCAACCCAGGGCTTGTGACTAATTCAAACTGATTTTTCATTTTAAACAGAAATTCAGCTTGTTAGTGATATTCATATAGCAAATAAAATAGATTCTACTGAAATAGTTATGTTTTCTACCTCATGATCCAAATCAGCCAGTACTTATTAACTTGCCATCTGGCATAATTTTATTCTCATGGGAGCCATATAGGGTAAATATTGTTATTATCTTAACTGTACAGTAGGAAAAATTGAGGAGTGGAAAGACTAAGAAACCTATAAAGAGTTACACAACTAGTGAGTGTTATAGGTGAGATTTTTTACCCTTACATCAGGCTCCAGTTCTGTGCCCTTTACTGCCAGACTTCATGTGCTTATTTTCTTCATTTTTTAGTGAACTTGGCATTTCTGTGTGTGAAAAACTGGTATAGTATTGACCTACTTTTCAAGTTTTCTAAGTGTGATTGTTTGAATTTTGACTTAAAATTAAAAGTTTCTTCTCCTTTCATTACACAGTTCTCTCAAACTCTGTTTTCAGCATTCCATCTAACTCTGGAATTCTGAAATTATGGTAGTTCTGACTTTATCTATTGCAAATGTATCTTACTAATGCTTGTCTTTAGAAATAAACAAGAAAAAAACCTTTCATCTATTGATGACTGAGTAAAATAAGTCTCTTTGTCTTAAGACTTTTCCTCGTTTACTCAAGTCTTTTCATCTAGGGATATTTTTAGTCTTTCACTACTAATTTCATGAAAAGAGCCATCTGTTGAGATGATAAACTATAGTTTCTAGCTGGGCAAGAGTTTCCTGTTCATCTTTTTTTTTTTTTTTTTTTTTTGTATCATTTTCCCCTCTGAAAGTTGAATTAGGCCCAGTTGGAAGAGACAAAAGGAATGAGAAATAGATTTTGAGGTTGAGAAGAACATATGAATGCTACAACAAATACTTAAATTCATGTAAAAACAATAGTGAGGATTAATGGCTCAGTCTTCTGGTGTTGAGCTGAAGTTTATGAAATGAAGCATGATAGAGCCAGGTGATGTTAGTCAAGGGCTTTGAAAGGAAATCTTTTTTTTGGGGGGGGGTACCAGGGATTGAACTTGGGACCTTGCACTTGCAAGGCAAGCGCCGGCACCACTGAGCTAAATCCCCAGCCCTTGAAAGGAAATCTTGGTAACATAAGTCACATCCTCTGCCTTGTTCTCAATCTTCACTGGTTGGTAGGAACTTAATAATTTAGATCTCAACATTGTTTTTTGATATATTTATTTTTCAATTTATAAAAGACTCAACTGAATTTAAAAATTTTTTTAAAAAAATGAGTAAAAATCTGTTACCCTGACACTTAAGAGAAATTCATCTAGGCTCTCTAAGCTGTGACTGGCCAGGTGAGACAAGCAGCTTGAAGCTCTGCTGCTGTCCCGGGCCACCCCCACGCCATGGTGAGGTCCGCTTAGCCCTTGGGCAGTCCAACGCCCAGTCCCCGTGCCCCGCGCCCCCCGGGCACCTCCTACCTCCTGGCTTTTCTGCTACCTGGTCTCACACTACAGAGGCACAGGAGATTATAAAGACCCTTGTCCTGAGCGCCACAAGATAGAGCAGAAGTTAGTAACAGAAAAAGGGCTTCTCAGGCTCCTCGATGAAAACTGAAGCTCAGCAGAAAAGTACTTGGTCTGCTGCTGGCTTGCTGAGACTCATTGACTCGTATATGCACAGGGATTCCTACTTTTCCTACTGTGACAGCAGAGACATACCCTGAAGGAGGCCCATAACGTCTATTGCTATTTGCGAAAAAGAAAAAAAAATTTTTTCTCTTATTTTTAATTCTTAATTTTTACTTTTTTTCTACTCTTCAAAGTTTTACTTTTCTTTCTTTTATCTTTTCTTTCTCTCTCTCTCTCTCACCCATTCTCTCGCTGTCCCACATTGCTCATCTCCCCATTTGTTCCTTTCTGCACTGAATTTGGATTTCTCCCTTATTGTTTTTTTTTCTTCTCTTTTTCCTTCTCTTGATTATCATCAGGTTTAAAGAAAAGTAATTTCAGTACCTAGCCTCCCTGTTGCTGTTCGGTGATTCTGTTCACATATTTGTTCTTTCATTCTGCCTTTCTCTCTTGCCTTTAACAACTTCTTAGAGTTTGTGTGATCTTTCTGTGTCTTCTGGCCTCACTGCTAATCTTACCTGTCCTTTTTACCTGTCCCTCCCTCCCCAACTCCTTTGAACTCCCCACCCCGAAGGGGAAAGATGCTATATTGAAGAGTTTATTCATTATAAACTTATGTTGGGTTGGTCCTCAGTTTTAATTTAACTCACATAGTTAAAATTGATAGATTAATAACTACCACAAATTGTCATTTTCTAAGCTGTGCTTGATGCTGTGGTATTGCTGACTATGTCATTTGGGCTAACATGTTGTGATTGATCTAATTAGTTTTCCTTCCTGGTATAAGAAAAATAAAATAGCATCAGAGTCATTAGAGTCTCAAAACCCAAGCACAAGCTGTATCTGGAAGACAACTCTGAAAAGCAATCATTCCACAAAGGTTTTAAACACAAGCAACAAAGATACCTACATTAAGCAATTTTGAAATATTAACCTAGGAATTAAACCAAGGACAGTACCAAAAACAAAAATGAGAAGACATTTAAGCAAGGCACAAACACAGGCTTCCATGCCACTGAAAGGAAATTCTGGGGGATATGAGGTGGAAAAGTCTGATAAGCAACCACTTGGACACCCTGAATTGATAGCACAGGAAGTAACACAGCGGATGCATGAGGCTCTAGAAAAATTCAAAACAGAAATAATCTCCCAGATAAATACAGACATGGTAAGCAGAGTGAAAGACATGATTTGAAGCTCTAGAGCAGAAACAGATAAGAAAATAGATGAGATCAGAAACATGCTGGAAGCCATGAATGCCCAGCATAAGAAAGAAATGGAAACCATGATCGCCCAACATAAGAAGGAAATGAAATCCATGGAACAGATTCAAACAGATATTCAGGAGATTAAAAACTCCATTGAAAGCATGCAGAACAGACTAAGAGAATCTGAAGACAGAATATCAGATATAGAAGACAGAATTGTGGTTAAGGACCATGAAAACAGAGATTTCTTAAAGATAGTAAGGGACCATGAGAAATCAATCCAAAAGCTGCTAGATGATGCAAAGAATAACATAAGACTCATAGGAGTCCACAATAAAACAGGGGAAAGTACAACTGACGTGAAAAAAACTGTTCACAGCCATGACCAAAAAAACCTACACCTAGACATATAATAGTCAAGATCCCAGAAACCCAACAGAAGAACAAAATTCTACAGGCAGTTAGAGAAAAGAAACAGATCACCTACAAAGGAAAGCTCATCAGAATCACAGCAGATTTCTCAACAAAAACCCTCAAATCAAGGAGAGCCTAGAGTGAAGTATTTCAAACCCTAAATGAAAATAACTTCCAACCTAGACTGTTGTATCCTGCAAAATTATCTTTCACAATCGATGGGGAAATTAGATACTTCCATAACAAAGAACACCTGAGAAATTTCATGAACACCAAACCAACACTCCAAACAATTTTAAGCAATATCCTAGAAAAAGACAATGAAGGTCACAACTCCATGAGGTGCAGCAGAGAGAAGACACCATGCAAGGTAAGACACTAAAGCGAAAGGGGGGAAAATAAGAAGTAAAAGAGCCAACAAGAGTAAAATATCATGACAAGGATAAGTCAATATCTGTCCATTATAACTATCAATGTTAATGGCCTCAATTCACCAATCAAAAGAAACAGACTGACAGAATGGATTAAGAAGCAAAACCCAGCAATATGCTATATACAAGAAACACACCTCAAAAGGAAATCCATAGACTGAAAGTAAAAGGATGGAAAACAGTTCTCCACGCAACAGGAACCCAGAAAAAAGCAGGCATAGCAGTCTTATTTGCAGACAAAGTAGATTTCAAACCAAAACTAATTAAAAGAGAAAAAGATGGTCACCACATCCTTGTGAAAGGAACAATCCAAGAAGAAGAGATGACAATCCTAAATATATATGCACCAAATATGAATGCCCCCAACTATACAAAAAAATATTAATGGACATGAAAAACCAAATAAACACTAATAAAATTGTAGTGGGGGCCTCAACACCGCTCTATCACAAATAGACAGATCATCTAGAAAAAAAATTAACAATAAAATTCTAGAACTGAACCAAGCTATTGAACAAATGGACTTAATAGATGTTTACAGAGTGTTCAACCCAAGAAAATCAGAATACACATTCTTTTCAGCTGCACATGGGTCATTCTCCAAAATAGATCACATGCTAGCTCATAGGACATATTTAAGTAAATATAAAAGAATCGAAGTTATCCCCTGTATATTATCAGACCATAGTGCAATACAATTGGAGATCAATAACATAAGAAACCGCAAAACTTCCACAAACACATGGAAATTGAACAACCAATGGGTCACAGAGGAAATTAAAGAAGAAATTAGACAGTTTCTACAAGTAAATGATAATGCCAGTACAACATACAGGAATCTGTGGGACTCAATGAAAGCAGTTCTACATGGAAAATTCATAGCAGTGAATGCCCATATTAGGACAACAGAGAGAACTCAGTTAAATAACCTAATGCAGAACCTTAAGCTCCAAGAAAAAGAAGAGCATAACAAACCCAAAGCTCATATAAGAAAGAAAATTATAAAGATCCAAGCAGAAATCAATGCAATGGAGACAAAGAGAATGATACAAAAAAAAATCAATGAATCAAAGAGTTGGTTTTTTGAAAGAATAAATAAAATCGATAAATGTTTAGCCAACCTTATCAAAAAAGGAAAGAAAAGGCTCAAATCCATGAAATTAAGAATGAAAAAGGTGAAGCCACAACAAATCCAGCAGAAATCCAGAGAATCATCAATACCTACTTTGAGAACCTGTACTCTAATAAAATGGAAAACACAGAAGAAATGGACAGATTCTTAGATACAAATGAATTGCAAATGTTAAATGAAGAAGATATAGAAATTCTAAACACCCCAATTACAATGAGTGAAATTGAAAATGTAACAAAAAGCTTACCAGCAAAGAAAAGCCCAGGTCCTGATGGCTTCAATGCTGAATTCTACAAGACATTTAAAGAAGAACTAATGCCATTACTCTTCAAACTCATCAAGGAAATTGAAAGGGAAGCAAGGCTTCCAAATTCATTCCTGGAAGCAAGTATTACTTTGATTCCAAAACCAGGGAAAGACCCAACCCAAAAAGAAAACTAAAGACCAATCTCCCTAATGAACATAGATGCAAAAATCCTCAACAAGATACTGGCAAACAGAATACAGAGGGGCATCAAGAAGATCATATACCCTGACCAAGTCGGATTTATCCCAGGGATGCAAGGATGGTTCAACATCCATAAATCAATAAATGTAATACACTATATTAACAGAGTCAAGGACAAAAACCATATGATCATCTCAATAGATGCAGAAAAAGCATTTGACAAAATCCAGCACCCATTCATGATAAAAATGCTACAGAAAATTGGAATGGAAGGTCTTTATCTCAACCTGATTAAGGCTATCTATGGAAAACCAGCAGCCAACATCATACTAAATGGTCAGACACTGAAAACTTTCATGCTAAACTCAGGAACAAGACAAAGATGCCCACTATCACCACTCCTGTTCAATATTGTTCTGGAAACATTAGCCATAGCAATTAGAAAAAAGAAAGAAAGAAAAGGAATAAAGATAGGAAAGGAAGATGTTAAACTGTCATTATTTGCTAATGATATGATAAATTACATAGAAGACCCAAAAATCTCAGTCAAAAGTCTTCTAGTCCTAATTGACAGATTCAGTAGAGTAGCTGGATACAAGGTCAACACTCAAAAAACAATAGCCTTCTTATATGCAAATAGCAGACCCATTGAGAGAGAAATTCGGGAAATAATTCCTTTTACAATAGCATCTAAAAAAATGAAATATCTAGGAATCAACCAAACAAAGGAAGCAAAAGCTCTCTATACTGAAAACTACAGCATTCTGAAGGAGATCGAACAGGATATAAGAAAATGGAAAGACATCCCTTGTTCCTGGGTAAGAAGAACTAATATAGTGAAAATGCCCATACTTCCAAAACTACTATATGGATTCAATGCAATATCAATTGAAATCCCAACAATATACTTCACAGAACTATAGAAAACAATCCAAAAATTCATTTGGAAGCAGAAGAGACCTAGAATAGCAAAAGCAATTCTTGGCAACAGAGACATGGCTGAGGGTATCACAATCCCCAACTTCAAACTATACTACAAAGCTACTGTGATAAAAACAGCACTGTACTGGCAAAGAAACAGACCTGAAAATCAGTGGACTAGATTAGAAGATGCAGAAACAACTCCAGACATAATCAGCCACCTCATCTTTGACAAAGGAGTCAACCACCTTCATTGGAGGAAAGATAGCCTATTTAATAAATGCTGTTGGAAAAACTGAATTTCAACCTGTCAGAGATTAAAACTAGACCCATACCTATCACCACACACTAAACTTGCTGGAAGATAAGTTAGGTAGAACTTTTGATGACATTGGCATAGGAAAAGACTTTATGAACAAATCTTCAGTAGCATGGGAGCTACCACAAAGAATCAACAACTGGGATCTCTTCATATAAAAAAGCTTCTGCACTGCAAGAGAAACTACCCACAGAGCCAAGAGACAGCCTACAACGTGGGAAGAAATATTTAGCAGCTGTAGCTCAGACTAAGGTCTACTATCAAGAATATATAAAGAAGTGAAAAAAAATCAGGCCCCCCAAATTCAAAGACCCAATTCAAAAATGGGTATCCGAAATGAACAGACATTTCCCAGACAAAGAAGTAAAAATAGCAAATAAATATATGAAAAGATGTTCAACATTGGTCTTTCGAAAAATGCAGATGAAAACAACATTGAGATTCCACCTCACCCCAGAAAGAATGGCTGCTCTCAAGAAATCAACTAATAACAAATGCTGCCAGGGGTGTGGAGAGAAAGAAACCCTTCTCCATTGTTGGTGGGAATGTAGATTGGTGCAACCACTGTGGAAATCAGTATGGAGATACCTCAAAGAACTAGGACTAAAGGTTCCATTTGACCCAGCTATTCGCCTACTGGGAATCTTCCCCAAAGAATTAAAAGAATCATGCCACAGCGATATATGTGTACCTATGTTTATAGCCGCACAGTTTGTAATAGCTAAAGCTTAGAAACAGCCCAAGTGCCCATCAGCTGGAAACTGGATAAAGAAGAATTGGTTTTTTTATAAAATGGAGTACTACTCAGCCATAAAGAATGAGAAAATAGAGACATTTATAGCTAAATGGATGCATATTGAGGCCATACTCTTAAGTGAAATAAATAGGACACACATGTGTATATACTAAATAGTTTCTATAGTGTGAGAATTTGAAAGTGTAAATAAGGATGAAAATGACATTAAAATGAATAACTGATATAAGAAAAGGTCCAACGATTTGGGGATGGTGGGAGGGGAAGGTGAAAGGGAAGAAGGGAAAGAAAAAATTATGAAAAAAAAAATGGAATCAAACTCTGTGTAAATAGGGAAGGGTGGAGGGGGTGAAGGGTGCACAGGTAATGGGAGAAAAAATAAGAACTAAGATATATCATGTTCTGGTACAAACACCCAGTGATAAATGTAAGTGTATTTTATACCTAAAATGTACCAATAATATATATATATATATATATATAAATTTTAAAAAAAGAGAAATTCATCTAAACAATTAATTATGTTGCCTAGCTTCATGGAAATACTTACCTAAACACCTGTCTGAAAGAAAAAATGACCTCAAATCAACATGCTGCTCCAGGCAGTATAGTAAGATATCTTAATACCATGTAATGTGTATTTTTATCACTATATTTATAAGTTCAACAAATTTGAAAGAATGTCTAAATAATTTTGTTTCTTATTTTTTGTCTCTTAACCCTTAAATCAGAGTAGTACAATGTACATGGATAGTTTGCCAAATGCTTAATATTGTTCAAAAACATGTCATTAAAGTATTTATATTTTATTTTATAAGAATATATTTTGTCCTTCTTGTTATACTTTTTAATATATAAATGCATTAAAATTCTTACACAGATGTCATTGATTTTTTTCTTTTCTTACAATAAAATAACATCATTTTTGCTAAATAATATTTTCTTTAGGAATCAATCCTAGATCTAAATTATAGATTAAATGTATAACTTTAGAAAATAAATAACAAGTCATTTTTTCACATGACAGAATGAAATATTATAGAAACTATAAATTACAGACTGACAAAATGAAAAATAAAATATCTGTAGCTATCACTCAGCTTTTGGTGTTTGTATTTTTATAATCATTTCTACTAAAATATTACTTTGGCTTATTTGATTATGGAAGTTAAATGAAGTCATTAAGTATAGGTTTTTCCCAGTGTTTTTATTATAAAAATTCTTGATGTATGTTTGTATCAATCAGAGCTTACTAGAGAAACATATTTAATGCAAGATATACAAATACATAAGAATTTACAAGATTGGCTTAACAGTGGTTGCCCACAGAGTCAGGTGTGGAAGAGTGCAAAAGTTTAGTGTGTACTCTGGAGATTGAAGGATCCAGTCGAAGGCTTGAAGCTCACTGCAGTGTCCTGTGCAAGTCCATAGCAGAAGGCCAAAGGATCTGTGATAGAAGGCTGAAAGGTCTGCCCTGGAAGGCTGAAAGTTCTTTGTTGGAGGCTGAAGAATCTGCGCTGGAAGCCAGGAGATGATGTCCAAGGTGAAAGTGAAGACTGGAGCTCCTGTGAAGAAACTAGCAAGCCTTCCTTCATTGGCCTTTCATGCCATTCAGGCAACAAGCCTCTCTAAGGTGAGTCTTTTGTCTTCAGGAAATCCCCTCAGCCACACCCAAAGTATGATGATCCAATTAGTTGGAATTTCTTACTGAAATTGACACAGTTAACTAACACAATGTTAAATAATATAAATATCTCTTGTTATATGTTGCTTGATTTTGTTCCTGATATTATCCTCCATTTATTTATGCATTCCTTTCACTACTATGTTCTGGGTGGCTACTAAGACACTGTGCTGGAACCAAGGTAGTCACTAATCTCATGGAAATTGCCATATAAAATTTTCAGCAAGGATGAAAATGTTTACATTATCCAGTGTGGTTATTTTATTTTAACAAATTTAAATTTGAATAGTCATGTATGGCTAATGGTTATAATCCTGAATAGTATCTTGTAGAATTAAAACTATTCATAATTTGACATCTGCTTGTTGTCTTCACAGTTCTGTACTGTTAAGAGAGCTTTCCTGGGATCTGGGATGTGTAATTCTTTTCTTTTTATACTAGGTGTATCAAATGGGAAACCATAAAATATTGTATTTTGATACATATGTTAGTATAGATGAAACTATTTAAAATGACTAATTATGAGTTACTGCAAAATTAATTAGTAGAACAATTTAAAAATAAATTCCCTATATTCTACTCAGTATATATTGCTGCTTTAAGATTTATATCATTAAAAATAACTTTAAAGAATCAGAATTGACATTCTGAATTACCTAAAATTGAGATATTTGATTTTTCTGCTTATAAATTTTCTCTTTCCACCTACGTGAAAACCTGTAAGTACATCCAAGCTCATGTAGGAAATTTACATTCTGGAATGGAAGTGGAAACAAGTGAAACTTATAATTTGTAGATGATGCAGAATCAAATTAATGAAAATGTACAATTAATCACACTTCTATGGGTCTATCCTTTGTCTAACTCTGACTCTTAAAATTATGGTAATACGTTTTATATCATTAAAATCAACAATTAAATACTGATGTGAGGAGAAGCCAAAACAGAATGCAAGGTCTTACTACAAACCCTATCTGCATAACAAATGAATAATATAATCACACTGAAGAGAATAAGGAAAAAAGCAATTAACCAAAATTACTGTAGAAACAGTATCATGACTGGATACTGTATGGCTAAAAACCAAAATTATACATACCTGCTATATTAATTTGTAAACATATTTAATTGAAAGATGGGCTAGGAAAGCACTTATTTTATATACATCTATTTTCTAGAATTTTAATGTATATACTAGAATTAAATTATTAAATCAATTTTTGATAATGAGAGGTTTTTCAGTGTTCCAAAAAGAAATATAAATAACCAAAGTGGAAAGTCTGAAATGAATCCTGTGGTGTTACCTGGGTTGTAATTAGATGTAAACTCATTTTTGATAACACATGCAAAAAGATAGATTTTAAAACATAGTCAATTCTTATTCACAGTAGTTATAGTCCATAAAACTACTGAGGTACTAAATACTGAACTTGTAAAGCAGGTTAGATTTTTGCAAGCTTCTGGTCACATTTTTGTCAACTAAACAATACATAGCCTTGTTTGCGGGCTTCCTTTTAGACACCTTATTTAATATATTTTGTTGATTTTTTTTTTTTTTTTTTTTTTTTAGTACTGAACTTAAAATCAATCACATTATAAGTCATTCCTGAATGGAGCTTATCCAGCCTACATATTTTCTCTTTAAGGTACATCACAGCCTTTTGTGTTTAGAAACAACTAGATGGACTTTATTTTAGCATTACACTTGGAGCCATTTTAAACAGTGAAATCACTAACAAAAGCGCAAAAAACAGTAAGAAAATGTGACAAGTGTTTGCAGAATGAGAATTGGAAAAGAAGGAAGAACATTGCCTTGCTTTGACACAGTTGGGATCCTGGGCTTGGGGTGACTTGAGTTTTCACTGCCCTGCGCATGTCTATGAATGCTTGTGTTGATTTCGGAATTACAAACTAATTTCGGCCAATAGATGAATACATAAATGCAATCATAAATAATGAAAATCAACTTTGTGTGTAGGCATATGTACGCATATATGTGTAAGTGTGCATATAAAGCCTGTGTCAGCTGAAAGGTTCAAAAGCAGTGGCCTTCCATTAACAGTGATTATAACCAATAACTAGATCTTAGTCTCCCAAAATCATTACTTAAAGGAAACAGGGCTCTTTAGAAAAGTGATTGATTTCAGGATTAGGACAGGAGAATGGCAAGCTAAGGTTTTAACATCTTGTGGTGTCAGAAGTAACAATGAAAACAAGTTTTGCCAAAAGAACAGAGAAGGCAGATTGAAAGAGTCGGTAATGACAAAAACTGGAACAACTAACAAAATACTGTAAATAATAATACTGTATTTTAACACAGAGAATGAAATACAATATTCATGAATTCTTACTGTTATCAATACATTTTTCAATAAATAAACTGTTACATGGCGGGGAAGAGAGATGGCTCTTAGAGTACAATTTCCTTTTGTAAACAGAATGAAATAGGGAACTAGAGAATCACTCTTACACAAACACCGCAATAATATATGTTGCAGACCAAATCTTACGTAGATGCTAAAATTAGTTGGGGAGATACTGTGGAATAACAAGATTTGCATAGTCTCAAAGTATTTTCTCAAGATACTTATCAACTGCATCAAGCTGTAGGAAAACCTGAATAATACAGGCTTAATCAGATAATCAAGGTAAACATTACAGATAAGACCTATTCATGCTGAGTTGCACTGGCAAAGTCTCAACTTGGTTTTGTGTATTCATAACAAAAAGTACATGACCGAATATATTGAGAGGTTGCTGGTTAAATATAAGTTGATGGACATTTTAAAGAATAACTAGTCACTACTCTTCCAAAGTGCCTAGGTCATGAAAGAAAAGAGAAAACTTAGGGACTATTACAGACTGGAGGAGACCAAGGAGAACTAGCAACTAAATACAATGGGGGATCTTGCATAGGATCTTGAGACAGAAAAAAAAAAATACCATTAATAGAAAAACTAGTGTCAAGTAAGTTCTAGAGTTTAGTTAATTATATTGTTTTACTATTAATTCCTTGTACTTTCGTCATGTAAAATATTAACAGGAAATAAATGAAGGGTGTAACAGAACTCTTAATAATTTTGCAGTTTTTCTTTGTCTCAGTTCAAAATAAAATAGCTTAAAATATTATCAAAATTCATTGAATCTGTTAACCTTCCTTTATGTCTGTTTTGTAGTTTTATCTGGGATAGAGGAAATTGAGATTCATAAATACCTTGAGTTTAATTCCTTTGATTATGTCAAGGAGTGGCATAGCTTAATCAAATGGTAGTTCTAGTTTTAGGTTTTAAGGAGCCTCTATATTGATTTCCATAGTAGCTATAAGTGGTACATGCATACCCATGTTTATTGTGATGTACTATACAATAGACAAGATATGAAATCAGCCTCAATGAATCCATAACGAAAATGTGATATATATGTATATATTTATAAATAAATAAGTAAAATGGAGCTTTATTTAGCCATAAAAAAGAATGAAATTTTGTCTTTTGTAGAAAAATGGCTAAATTGGAAATCACGTTAAAAGAAGTCAAATTCAGAAAGACAAATATGACATGTTCTCCTTAATATGTGACATCTAAAAAAAGATGACAAGAAATTAGAAGGGAGACTGATTTGCTGGTAAGAGGAAGGGAAGAAGGAAGAGAATGAATATAAGGGCATGGAATAAGGAGGCATGAATATCATCAAAACACATTATAGACATTATATACAAAATACATTGAGCCCTACCCCAACCCTCCCAAACAAAACAAAACAAAACAAAATAAGGTGGAGAGTGGGCAGGAGGAATTTGGGGGAGTGGCTGAAATATGTCCTGTCCTTTAAAGTATGTTTTGTTAAAGTGAAACCCATTCATATGAACTAATAAAAAATGTAGGGAAAAAAACAAGTGGAAAAAAATAAATGTTTAAAAAGTGCTTTAAAACTAATTTGTCCTACCTTAGGTATACATACAGTTGCCCTAGTTTATCTTTTGTGGTTCACATTAACTGATACTTGGGATAGCTACCTTCAGACAAAGGTGTTTTCTTAGATCCAGATGGACTCATATCTAACTGCAAAGCCAGTCTTTCTGGGGACACCTACCTCTTAGATGTGTCATAGACCAAAACATCTCTAATGACAACCCTAGCTCTTAGCTCTTTGTGCCTGTGCACCCTAAAAACTCACATGACCTGTATTTTTATGCCTCTGCCACCCTCAGATCTGTTAGTTTCTTTTTCTTGGCACTTCTTAGTCAAATCCAAAGATATTGACTTGGGCCAAATTTTTCTTATTTAACCTGTCCTCATTGAATATTACAAGCAGATTGAATTAATTCTTTGCCCTTGGATTGGATACCTAGCAGAGATCTTTGGGGTCATGAACACATTCTACAGAGCCCAGTTTCACCTAATGTATCACTTATCAGGAGTGGAGAGTTAAATAGCTCAGCAGTGTTGGCAAACAAAGTGTGTGACCTGTGTGGAGTAGCAAAGTTCAATAGTTTGTTCTCACTAATATAATACTGTAGTGAATAACTGTCCCCTTTAGAATGTTTGTAATTACTTTATATTTTCATAAGTGTTTTTACAGCATTAAATTTTGTTTACTGACACAACCTCAGGTGATACCTGATATTCAAATGAAGTAGTGTCTCAGGTAAATTGAAAGTTGATATTAATATTAGGTATAATGAGGTATTTTTTATATGAAATGTCTATACTACATGAATACATTGAACAATTTGAGAGGAAAACAAATCACAAATTTCTGTTCATTTGCGGTCTGCTTTTTAAAAATTTTTTTGCTTTATTTATAGGAATGATATTTTCTTAAAATAGATATTTTATTAGTATATGTTTGTGAAACAATATATTCATCATGAAGTATTGGTATACAAACATATTGCATTTTGATCCTGTGTACTTCCCCTTTTCCTCCCCAGGAATGAAATTTTCAACATTGTTTGCCTGTCTATAATACACATATATTCTGTACCTCTAAAATATTAGTTTAATTTGACTTTTCTTTTTTTTAAATTTAACTTTTCAATATGAAATGGTAAATATAAATTATAAACCTTCCTGAGCTAAGAACTTATACACATAAACAGGCTTAGTTTGTCCAAAGCGATAAACTCTGAATACACTCTGGATGTCATAAGATGGAGTCCAAGAAGCATCAAATATGATTACTCCGTTATCAGCTACCAGATTAATTGCAAGAGAGCCTGTTTTGGTGAAAATGATAAACAATCACCTTCTCACATTAGTTTCATCATTAAATTCTTCATCCCACTTCCTTGAACGTGTAGTAGTAGAACCATCTAAATGGTAATAGTGTTTTGGAGCCACTTTCCTTCACCGTTGTAAATGAGAGATTTATCTTTATCTTCTCTTTTCTCCCTACTGGCCAATTCAAGAAAATTGGGGGCTGGCTAAAAACAAGAATTTTATCCCCTGTTTCTTATGCCATTCGAAGAATTTCAAAGAGAAGTATCATTTTTTCAGAATGCTCTAAAATTTCAGCATCAGCATCTGTAATAATCTTTTGGTAAATAAATATCAATGGGTATGTACGTCATTAACACAAAGGTTGATAGTCAATAGAATAATAATATTAATCCTGAAAGGACATTTATATCCTAATGTATTCAGTAGTAACTTAATGTCAGCAATTTTAAGTCATTTTATCCATCTTTTCTAAAATTAAGGAAGAGATATACTCTATTTTTTTCCTTAAATGTAATAAACTTTCCAACAAATTCTTAGGATATATCATGTGGGAACATTTTTCTTATTGATAAAAAAGAAATAACTTCCTTTTTGTTGAAAATATGGTTGTACAATCTGTATTTTTCTTTCTGTACTAGCTGTGAGAAGGCACAGGGCTAGATTTAACTTGTAAATGTAGTAGCTATATGGACATATTTTAGAAATAGTCATTGTCAGTTTGTTAAACAAATTGCTGAATAAAAGTAAGAATTAAAAATTATGTAGGCGCTTATTCAGCATATATGTATGTATATATCTGGTGGTATATTTTCATTTGCTTCTCTAACTGTATATTTCCATTTTCATGCTTGACACCTCAAATCATTTTAGAAAGTTGCTAATCAGCCAATTAATGTTTATTGAATACTTATCCTAGCAGTTGCATCAATGAAAAACTAATGGGAAGTTCTGGCATATAGAAGCATACATTCAAATGAGGAGAGGCATATAAAAGAAAATATGAAAGATGCCAGTAATAAGATAAGCTGAAAACTCCTCTATGCCTTGATCCAGTTGTAGACTTTTCTGTGCATCACAGTGTCAAGGACATTACTGAGACCAATGAAGACTAAAGTGGAACTTAGGAGCAATTGATTTAATCTTTTAGCCTTGATAATAGAACAAAAACTAGAGAAAAGTTCATGACAAAAGTGACAGAGTTGCATATATATGTGTATGTGTACACATATTGAATACATATATACATTGTATGTTATATATGCACATATACATGTTTAAATAAAGTGTGTCAAAGGCATAAGGGGATACATTTGAGATGTATCCTCTAAAATAGGAGCATTAAATACTTTATTTTTTTAATTTTTTATTTTTTTTTTGGTACTGGGGATTGAACTCAGGACCTTGCACTTACGAGGCAGGCGCTGGAACCACTGAGCTAAATCCCTGGCCCAAATACTTAATTTTTTAAATCAAACTTGTCCATCTGTGTGACTGAGTCTTCAATAAATCTTCATTGAATGAATGGAGGAGAAATAGCTTTCAAACTATTACAGGAAATTGGGATGCTCATGATAAATCTAGATAAAAGCTGAATAATAATAACATTAAGGCACAACAATCTTTGTGTGACAGTACTTTATAGCATAAGTTTGCATACAAATTTTAGATGTCAGAAAAAGTAGCAGGGAGCTTCTTTCGCTAAGTTAACCTAGTTAACTCATGTCCATGCTATTGTACATGTTCATTAGATTCGGTTCTATTGAATTTTTTAGGAAAATTAAAAGCTGATCTAAGCATGTCTTATAACAATGGAAAGTTTAAAAATAAGTTATGCAAGCTACTTAGTAATTAAAATGTGCCAACTTTGATTGGAATTGTAAGCCAGTTTTGAAATACCAACCTTCAAAGCCTTATAAACAGTGAAGTAGCACAACTCTGGCACTAATTGGGCCTTCTGAGGAGTCTAATAAGGCTGAATGTCATTTACATCGCAGTGAACAGCTGGCTAGATTATAAGGACCCTCTCCCTTCAGAAAAATTACAGGAAAATTCATTAGTGTTAGAAATTAGCTGTAAATCTTCCAGTGTGAGAACTGGTACTGTTAGTGAATGTATGTCTATGCCAGAAAGAACTGAACTACTTTCTAGCTTCTACCAGCTCCCATGCAGCATCAGTGCGTCTTCTCACCTCCTCTTAGGGGGAGTAAAGTAGAGTATTCTGAGGCTAGAATGGAGGTAGCTGGGCCTAGTTTCTTGTGTCGCTTTGATTGCTGACCACATAGCAGCTTCTGGAAAGTCAGCACACTCAACTTGCCCTTTGCTTTTTGTTTGTTTGAGTGGAAGCTGGTGGTATGCCTCTGCTTTTCTGTTGCTTTCTCTCTGTTTCACTGGGCTTTTCTTTCTTGATCATTTCTTTACTCTTTAATATCTTCTTGAAGTTTAAATGATGGAGTAATCTAGGACTTACATTACTGTTCTACTGGTGTGAAACAAATTACCACATACTTAGTTTAAAGCAACACACATTTTAGAGCTCAGTTTCTGTGGGTCAGATTGTGGGCACAATTTAACTGGATGCTCTGCAAGTTCCAGTCAGAGAATTCTTATTTCCAGACGCAGTCAGATAATTGGCAGACTATTTCCTTGATGCTGTGGGAGAGAGGGCCTTTTCTTTTTATGTTGTTGGCTGAAGGCTGGAGGCTTTGCAAACTGGCAGTTAGAGGAGCCCTCAGTGCCTTGCCATTAAAGAGGTGCTTACTTCATAAGAGTTGGCTAGTAAGGGAAAAACCCCAGCACAATGGGAGCTACAATTTTAGGTAATGAAATAATGTAATCACACTAATTTATGTGCTTTTTGTCATTTAATTCATATATTCTGTTGGTTAGGAACAGGTTATAGGGCCTGCCCACACACTCTGAGAGGGGAATCATTCAGAGGCATGAACAGTGGAACATGAAGTGAATGGGATACTTAAGAATGTCCACCCGAGGACTGGTTTTCTGCTCATACTTCTCTGTCATTTCCCCCTGTGTATCATGGCTTTAAATTCTGTCAGTGAAGGAAAAACCCTCCGTTTTATAGCCACAACCTGATCTTCTCTACATTCCATACTGATAGAGCCAGTTGCTTATATTACATTGTTCCTCTTGGCTGTGTTTAATGGGCATCTCAAATTTCATACATCCAAAGCCCAAGAAGTTGCTTACCTCCTATCACCTGTTTTCCCACATTTTCTTGGTTTCATTAAACGCCTGCTTTCTTTTTTTAGTTTCTCACATCATCTTGTATCATCTTTTACTGTTTCCATGAGGTTATGCCAACATCTACTGTTTCAGAAAATTCTCTTATCTTTGAACTCTGGCCATTTCACTCCATTTTTTCAGAACTTTCTCCATTTTATTCTCAGTAAAAGCTGTTTTGTTGTTTTCTAGCCTCTTCTACCATTTTCCTCTTTTTCATTTCTTGCTAGAACACTGGCTTCCTTATTCTTTGAACAGGGGAGGCACCCTTTCAGTTTAGGGCCATTTTCTGGTCATTCCCTTTTGGGGGAACCCTCTTTCTCCTTGATGCCTGTGCAGCTGAATCATTCCATTCCCCAGCACGGTATTCCATACATGAAACATTAGAGATGAGGTCTACTCTAGTCACCTCTTTTTTTGGTGGGTACGGTCTGTTTTACTTTATGCCCTCCCCGTTTTCTCCATAGTACTTAAAATTTCACAGCATTCTATAATTCTTATATTAATTGTTTATTGTCTCTGTTCCACTCTGGAATGTAAGTTTCATGAGGACAGGGTTCTGTTTTGTTCACTGTTGTATTCCAAGTTCTTAAGAATGTGCCCGGTACATAAAAAGGTGCTTCGTAAGTTGGATAAATGACTGGCTGACTGAATAAATGCAGTTAATTTTGTTCTTGTTTCCGTATATCCAGCACGTTTGTTATTTCTGGAATCTTAAATGCTTGTGGAACTATTTTTCCTCAAACTTTTAAAAATTTTGCTATTTCTTTGTTAATATTGTTATGTTCGTCTGGCATTAGGATCTGATCTCACATACAGTACAAGTCACTTTGGCCCTCTGACAACCATTTCTTGTTTATGAGAAAACTGTTTCTCTGAAGCGGTTTCAGAATCTGCTTGTAAGAAGAATGGCCACATAGAATGCTCTTACTTTTCTGTTGTTAGAAACTCATGTAGCTTTTCCACATGGTAGATTGTTTCATATCAGATGCTGTGTGTCTCATTAAACTAGGTTTCACATACCTTAGTGAACCTCTCAGTTCTTGTTTCATTTCACAGCTCAAGAAGGATTGTAACACAGGCAACAGTTGTCATCTCATTCATCTCCCAATATACCCTTCTTGTAGGATTTTCTTCTTTGTAGCTTGTTCTCCTTTCATCCTATATGCCTGTTTTCTTCCTGTCCCCCTATTGTTGATAGCCAATTCAGATAGAGAGTGATAGCCAGTTAGAAAGGGACCAAGCCCGAGGTGGAGTTAGAACAGAGATGAGGTAAACCAGGCCTGTGGTTACGGGCTGAGTTGATAGAAACTAGGCCTGCAACACTCCTCAGAGATAAACAACAGCTCAAAGCTGTTCTGTAATCAGCTCCATCTAGTCTAATAAACTTGAACAATATAATGAACATATAGAAACAACATAATGAACACATAGATAAACAGAACACTCTGACCCTCAGTCCTTGTTATGGCTTGTGTCTGCCTCCCCCCCCCCCCCCCCCCCCCCCCCCCCCGCTCCAAGGTCTCACGCAGTCATAGGTGGGGCTTTTTTAGAAATGGTTGCATGTAGAGCGTGTGATGCTGGGATTGATTCATGGTGCCGTGCTAGGATCAAGGGCCCTAGGATTAAGGGTGTGAGTGCTACCCACCCTAAGTAACCTGGATAAGATATAAGGGATAGAAAGAGCTGTGGTCATCTCTTGCTTGCTTTGCTACCTTCTGCCCACTGTGAATTGTTTTCTCTTCTGTGATGCCACCTGGCCTTGGGGGCCATGGATTATGGACTGAAACC
Organism: Heterocephalus glaber; assembly: GCF_053883595.1. NCBI lineage: Eukaryota > Metazoa > Chordata > Mammalia > Rodentia > Bathyergidae > Heterocephalus > Heterocephalus glaber. The sequence continues at coordinate 39,287,135 of NW_028258325.1, read as the reverse complement.
TTTACAAACTGTGAGCTAAGTAAACCTTTCCTCCTTTAACTTTGGGTGTCTGATATTTTGTTTTAGCAATGAGAAAAGTAACTAAGACACTCCTACTCTTCTCAGAAATGTCCTTGTTCTCTAGATGCCTTGTCTTTCTATTGGATCGATGATACTATCCAAGTGACTGCTGTACTTGTAACCCTATCGGTTGATGAACCAAGGTAGTTTGTGATGTGATTTCTCTGTATAAAAACCTGTGAGAAAAAGAGCTCAGTGGCAACCCTCTCTCGGGATCCTCCTGGCTCTCACAAGCTTTCTTTTAATAAAACTCTCCTATTCTTCACCTCTTTTGTCCTCCCATCCATTTATCAGCATTGTGAGAAAGGAACAGGGCACACCTAACAGGTTAGGAGTTACTTCCCTGTAACATCCCCCACAGTTTCCAAAACCATGTTAAAATTACTTTCTGGGGTTGGATTTTCTGTCATTCATGCCTACTTTAAAGTATTAAACAAATGTGTCTTTTTTAGGTGTATTTTAATTCCTTATTCTTGTTATAAAATAAAATTTTCTTTCAATAGTATTTGAGGTTTTAGCACAATGGTGAATTTGGTTTAGAGCACAAACAGTGGAGAAACCCATCCTATTTCTTAAGTTCACATCACAGAGGCACCTGACTACTATCCATGTGATCAGGAGAACCTCTGCCAGAATTTTCCATATCCGTTCTTAGCTGCAGGTGGATGGTGACTCTTGGAGGTAGCTGATAGAAAAGGGAGCATTCTCAGCTAGATATGTTGAGAAAAGCTTACAAACTGTTTCTCTACTACTATAGGATTCCAGACTTCTATCCTCTCATCCTTTCACATACTTTGTGAGACTTTGATTTCAACTTTGAATTGTTTTATAAAATATATTTTAACCAGATGCCTTTTATATAAAAATATTTACTTTTTTTTGGTACCAGGGATTGAACTAGGGTTCTCACGCTTGCGAGGCAGGCGATGGAACCACTGAGCTGAATCCCCAGCCCTGAAAATAGTTACTTCTTTTTTTGTAGCAAGTTTAAAAAGTTTATTTTTCTTGATAAATTGCTGTCTTTGTACAATGAAATACAGTGGTGTTTTGGTTCACGAATTCAATTCTTTGCATGACTCTGGTTGCAAACCAAACTGGATGAGAACCAAATCAAATTTCCCCATAAGGTTAACATTGAACCTAACCACTGAATCTGATTCAGTTCTCATCCAACTCTGTTTGCAACCAGAATTGTGGAAAAAATCAACTCTGTGAGCTGAGGCACCACTGGACCTGAAACAGGGTAAGTTTGAGAAAAGAGATTTATTCACTTCACAGTTCTGGAGATTCAAGGGCATGGTGCTGGCATCAGCTGGTGAAGATCTCACAGCAGACGGCAGGAGCACATGGGACAGGGGGAGATCACATTGCCAAATAGAGAGATGGAGAGTGATCAGAGGTTGGTGCATTCTTACAACACTCCCACTGGCAGGAACCCAGGGGTCCCCCTAGAACTAGCACCTTAATTCTTTCCCAGAGCAGAAACCCAAGGGACCGCCCATAGTCTCTCCTTTTTAAAAGTTCACCATTTCGACATTGCCACACTAAGGACCAAGCTTCTAACACATAAATCCTTGAGAGGCAAACAGAATTGTTTTGACCTACTTAGCAGCTGAGAGCTCAACAATTGGTTCCTTGGTTGCCTGGCAAGTCTGAGCCCTGTTTCCTACCTATTTGCAGCAAATGTCCCTAGCCAGGTTTCTGTTTATTGTCTATACACCCACCAGCCTTACATATCTCTGTGGATACCATGGGAAAAACACAAGAGCAACAGGCAGATAACTGTGTTTTTCTGAGTCTCAGGCATATCACAAATTAGTTATATGAATGTGTACACATTATTTAACTCCTCCAGATATCCATTTCTCCAGGTGAAAGTATTGATATTGCATCTGGTCTTTTAGTGGCTTTCATCACTGTTGAGATTCAGTGAGCTAACTCTGTATAGGACTTGACACATAGTAAATGCTCCCAGCATGGGAATTCCCTTTCCTCTTCCTTTTTAAAAATGGGCTCATCCTAGCTATTTTCTTTTTTGCTTATGTGTTCATTTCAGAGGTAAGCAGTGCATCCATATCAAAGAAATAAACAATAAAATTGAGGCTTTGTGTTGCTTGATGTAGAGCTGCTAAGATATCTAACATTTAAGCAACAAGAGAGGCAGAAGCTGTCACTTGACAGATGAAGTAGGTGTATGAACCACAAATGCAAATTTTTTTCTGGTCTCAGTTCCCCAAAACTTCTATGGAGACTCCCAAGACTAGCATCCAGGTATAGCTATACATTGTTGAGCAGGATCTGAAAGATCTTGTAAAAATACCTACTTTTGATGGAGTAGTATATGGTGATTTTTCTGTGGTTAACATAGCACTAACTTTTTTTTATTTTTTTATTTCTCTAAAGCACATTTTTGATTATATTTTTAGGAAGCCAAATCTTGATCTTTCAGAGGAGAGCATCTGGGCTTCATTTTCTCTGCCAGGTAAGGAAAAAATATGGAAAAGGCTCCTATTACCTAGATTAGCATTCTATTAACTATTAATTTCAATTTTAGATATCATTTGAGAATCACTTCCTTTTTTTATGAAAGAAAAAAAAGAAAACCTAAAAATCTGATAGGAAATGTTGTCAAAAATAAAATTCACCTTGAAACTTAACAAAAAATTGTATGTACTCTTTATTACTGTTTATTACTGACAATCAGTACAAGTACAGAAAGAGTAAGAGACAGATGCCAATCTAAGTAGACATATTTCCAAAATAAAATATTTTCTATTAGCAGAAAATGTTTTACTTGATAGACTAACTTGATAATCTTAACTGTAAACAGTTGGATGCAAAAGAAACTGTGTGTATTGCCAGCAAACATTTTCAAGAGATAAGCACTTGTTTTAAGTACCCTAGAAAAATCTTTCATTTGGCCAGCTGAGACCACCACGTGTTTTAAAATGTCATCCTTCATTTTAGTGTTAAGAGCGCCCCCTGGTGTGGTTGTATAACTCTATTGATGTGAAATTTAGACACTTCTTTATTCTTGTTTTGCTATTAGATGACGATAGACCCTCTTGTTATGATAGATTGACAGAGTCTAGCAATAGACATTTAAGGTTTTTTTTTTCTTTTCCCATGAGGGTCAGTGAGTCAGTGGTTCAGTTTCTAAGCAGAATTTGGGAGTATCTAATTCCTAAACTGCGTTATTTCAAGCTAATATATCATTTAATAACTGTGAGATTATGCATCAGAATAAAAATTTTATGGAATCAATTCTTTGGTAGTAATAACTTAGTTAAGTGATTTGTTGCTACTAACAATTCCTTCTTGGTAAATTTAAGAGTTTTTTTAATAATTAACAAGAGAATTCAGGCATGTTTTGCTTTTAAAGCATCTGTTGCAAAAAAAAAAAAAATACAAGTCTTTAGATTTTATTCCAAACAATGTCATCTCTACAGTTGTGGAAATTGCAAATATAATCACAGTTCATCTGTGAATCATATATCAGTTTCTTAAGTACTCCCTACCATTGGATATAAATGCCCCAACCCTATAAGATCTCAGTCAAAATCAGCAGCCAGAAATCTCTTTCATAATCATAACTCTTATGTTTCTCTTGCATTTAAATAATTAAATTATCCTTGCAAATTTAATTATACATAGAATTTATTGTAAACCACCTTGTTATGAATTTGATAATAGGAAATAATCCTCTGTATTCTCTCTTTAAATTATCTTGATTGTTTTAACCATTTCTTCTAGGTTTGTGTTCTAAACTTGATAATTTGAAGGACTACAGTGGCAAACTCTTTGTAGTAGACTGCTTTTTTTTGTTTTCTTCTTTATGTTCCCCTCATGACTGCTGGTGAAGGCATAAGCTCAGTACAGTATTTGTAGTAATTCTTTACTTGCTGAAAGGGTGAAGAAAATCAGAGCAGTGAACTTACCATAGCAGACTTGTGTTTCATATTTGTTTTCACATTACGTTGGAGAAATTTGACTTTGAACGAGAGAGTTGCTGACTTTTCTCAGAAGCTCAGTCTCTTCTCTTGTGAAAGAAGACTGCATCTCATTACTTCACAGGATGTTATTAATACTTTCTTTACATTAATATATATTTAAGACTGTAATTCAGACTAGGGGTTAAATGCCTTATGAGCATTTATTTCTAACAGTCTGTGAACTAGGTACTATTGTTTTTATGTTATTGGTAAAGCATAGTGAAGCTAAAAAATTTATCAGTTGGAATGGCCAGGATTCTAGTTGATGGTTGACTTGAAATTGGCATATAACCATGGTGCTATATACTTAATTTAATCATGCTTATTCAATTTTACTAATTTGTTAAGTTAGTTGTCCTTAAGGACAAACGATTCCCCAGTGCAAATATATAGAGGACACCAGACTTTTTAAAAAGAGTAGGGGAATCTTAATAGAGATTCCTCTTGTGTGGAAACCAGGATTTCTTGGGGACTTAGTTTTTTGTGCAGTTTTTCAAACCAGATTATTATCACTGGTTTGAGCTGATAAAAGCAGTGACAAGGACAAGTGGTATTGGATTAGTGAGCATTGGGAAACCATCATAAATGATATAAAAACAGAATAATAGAATGTTAATTTGAGAAGTAATTCTGACTCAATATTTCTTTTAGTTCCCTTCAAACCTGCAACCATAAATCTAATTCCTGTGTGTGTTATGATTCTCTTTAAGTATCTAATGACTAGCATTGGCTTTGTGAAGCTTGTACCATATTCCTTATAGGTTGAGAATTTTTTCTGACATTTTATGTACTGGATTTTATTCTTTAATTGCTATAAATATGAATGTAATATGTTTCTCATTTCATTAAAAAAGATTTGAAGATTACTATGTTGCTCATTATGAAAACAAGGTGTGAACAGCCTGTTCTTTGCTGTCAAATCTACTGTTTCATATTATTTCCTTGGTGCTTTAGATTTGCTTTAGATTTGCTCTAGGAAGTAGGCTGTCCAACCACAATTGAAACCACATTGTTGATTGTTTCCTTCACTGTGCAGAAATCTTTTAGTTTGATATTATAACATTAGTCTGTTTTTGCTTTTGTTTCCTGTTCTATTGGGATCATTTCCAAAAAAGTCATTTGAGGTGTGTCCAGTCTACAGCCTATGGGCTGCTTGCCTTCTTTTTAAAAATATTGTAATGAAAATATTAAAAAATAAAGGAACTTTTCTTATTTATATATATTAACTATGTTATATATATTTTTATGTGACCAAAGACAATTGCTCTTCATTCATTGTGGCCCAGGCAAGCCGAAAAGTTGGACAAACAACCAGTAACAGTCATATGTTTTCGTTATCCCACTTTGGGCATGTATCTAAAGAAAAGTAAGCATACCAAAGAGATACCTTCTTGAAAGCAGGTATTGTTTCATTACTCATTACATTTAAATGTCATGTATATTGAAATTTCTCAGGAAAAACATTATGAAGTCCATGAAGACATTAAATTAAAAAAAAACATATCTTATATTGAGATTCCTATGAACCTTGTACTTTCAGTCAGACATTTAAGCTCTTGGATCAAAATGCCTGGATTGTGAGTTGACATCATTCTTTTTCATTTACACACTGACTCTTGCAGTTACATATGCACCTCCATGGATTGATCCACCCTGCTTACTCAGTATTTACATGCTGAATCTCAATACTGTTTAGGCAAAAACAAATACACCTCACCCATTTTCATAGCCTTTTAAAGCTGTGAGATACAATCTGTCTTAATTTTGTCCAGTGAGATATAAACAAATCTGATGGAATTTCTGCTTTTCATCTTTTTATTTTTAATTTATGCTTTCCTTTCTCTTCCTTCTGGCTCATTCTTGCCATATTTCTGGTATACATGATTACTTGAACTAGACCAATCACCTTGCATTTTTAAGTAAAAGCAAGGCCAGGAATTACAAATATTTAACCTTGTTGTCCTTTGACTTCCAAATTGATACCAGTGGTTGTCTTCTCTTGCTTTTTATTGCTTGAGAAAACTTTCACATGTTATATGTAAGTCTTTGTTCTTTGGGTTTTCTGTTCCATAACTATCGTATTTCCCTAAGTGATACAGAAGCTAATAGTTTAGGTGGCCTCACCTCTAAAAGTTCACCAACCACATTTTGAGACCCATTATTACTGTGTACTACCTTAGACACAATGATCCAAAGATTGAAACACTATTTCTATGCAAATCGATTTCAGTCTTATGAGAGTATAGACACATAAAATTAACTACGATATATAATACTATATAAGATCAAATGAGTAACATGGTAAGCACACCGGTATGCATATATAGGAAATTCTAAGGGCAAACACAAGAGAGTATTTGCATGTTGGCTAGATGTTCTATAATTATTAAAAATTTAAAAATTATTAAAAGTTTAAAAATTAGGAATCTCATTTCTTATATGAGATTTTAGGCATCTAGAACAGAATTTATTCCTTGTGCCTCTCAGTGACAATTTGTAGGTGTTTAGCTCCCTGTATCAGCCTCACTACCTCTTAATAACAATGAAAATGAGCATAGTCTAGGAGACTGAAGATAAAATCCATACTTGGAGCTACTGACAGGCTATGTTTGCAAAGCCAAATTGGTGAAAAGCAGTTTGTGGAGAAGGAGGGGCAAGAGCTGACACAGGAAGTTGCCAAGGATTCTATTGACACATAGACTGCAAACCAAGGGCTGTAGCAGGAAAGCAGTAAACAAGAAATTGAAGCTAGTGTTTGAAAGGCAAGAGTTAGTTAATGGAGAGAGACATCAAAACATCAGGTAGCCGCCAGCCCAGAACAAACTCAAAGTAGGGGAGGACTAGGAAACAAGTCTCCTCAGGAGAGCACAAAAATAGGCTGCTCTACTCCAGGACTCTCGGCAGAGTCTGTGAGGAAAGCCAGAAGCAAGCCATAATAAGGACACTTTATAAAATCACAGAGTTTCAAAGAGTGAAAATGAAAAAGTCTCAAAATAAAACATAAACATTATAATGAGTTGATGTTTTTGAAAGGCACTCAATGTTCAAAGAACCTGATTCAACAAGAAGTTCCAGGGACATTGGCGTTGATTTCAGTGCTTGATCTTGAGATGATTTTTTAAGTGCAGAATTTGAATTGCAAAGAGTCACCGGAAAGGCAAATGTAATGAATAAAATTCCTGAGATTGGGCCAAATGCCGTTCAAAATTCTTGGGTCTTGGGATAAAATGCAAAAGGAAATTTTAACACATTACCATTTCTTGTAACACACATACAGGGTGTTCCCAGAAGATGAATGAGAGGAAAGCTGCCAGTGACCCAGGTTTGAATAATAAGTACTGACTGCCTCCATTATTCCTTAAAACCACACCCCGGAGAGAAACTGTGAATACCAATAAGGCATCAGGCCATGTTTGTGCAATCACAAAATACACCATTCTCTCACCCCATCCAGGATTAATAGACCAAGTCTGTCTTTGATGCATGACTACCAGGTTCTGATAGAGAATAACAGATACTCCTCTGCGGCACAATTCCAATCTTCTTGAAGAAACAAACCACCAAAACCAGATGATAATAGCTATTCTTACTTCCTCTGTGACCATATTCTGTTTGCCCGTATTAATAAAGAATGATATTTACCTCATATGATGAAATTGGACTGAGAGTGGTGTTCTGATAAAACCTCATATATATTCCAAATGTTTGCATTTTATATAGAAATATATTAGTCACTTTTAAAATTAAAAATGAGCTAAATTATTCCCAGTATAATACATACTGCTAGTTCACTTATGAGTTCTCTTTTCCTTTTTTCTAAAAATGAGTAAATTGTTACCTCTGTGGTAGCATAGTTTGTTTGGATGGTGTCAAATGCCATAGAACAGAGATGTAACCTAAGTATCTTTTAACTTTCTTTCTTAATTTGGTGCTTATATAGAATGTGAAAATTCTCCTACATTTTTCTTGAAATTGTTTGCTTGTAGTTAGTAGGCTGCTTTGATCTGTGAAACAGTAATGTACTTGAAAACAGTATAATGTTTTCTAGATTTAAGTTCTATTAGGCATCTAAGATTCAGCAAATATCCATGTTCACTTTGTGTATGCCTTTTATTTTTACAATAATTTCAATTATTTCAACTTTTGATTTTTACTAAGCTCTGACCTTTTGTAGATTTCTTCATTTAGAAATCTGTTCTGTGGTTTGTTATTAATTCTTCTTTTGTGTGCTTTTTCTTCATATTTGGTGTTTCTGAACTGTAGCAACCCCGAACAGCATGAGACAGTATAGGAACACACAATTAAAATGTTACCATAAAAAAAAAAATCCCACATGGGGCCAGAGATTTAGCTCAGTGGCACCATGTCTGCCTCACAAGCGCAAGGTCCTGAGTTTGATCCCTGGTACAAAAAAAAAAAAAAAAAAAAAACCCACATGGATATGTTATTTGTCCAAGAGAACCTTTTATCCTTATCTTTAAATTTTTAGTTTGTACTCTCCCAAACTCAAGTTGCAATTTAATCCACATTATGAGATGCTAAAAGTATGAAAACTCAATCTATATTATATTTAGACATGAGGTCTTGAAAGGTGATTAAGATTATATAAAATCATCAGGATGGAGATTCTATGATTGAATACTCCTAGTTTTATGAGAAGAGGGAGAGAGACCAAACACATATATACATGGTTTTCCCTGTTTCTTGCCATGTCATGAATGCCCTGTGCTGCCTTGAGACTCTTGATAGCAAGGCTATTGACACATATGGTTTTCTGAACCCTGACCAGAGCCATGAGCTAAAATAAACCCCTTTAAAATTTACCCAGTCTGTTGTACTATGTTATTAGCAACACAATATGGACTATGACAGCCTAAAGTTTCCATTTTAACTATAAAATTCAGTGGCATTAATTACATTCACAATGTTGGGGAAAAATCATCATAATTTCCAAAATCTTTTCATTGCCCTAGAGAGAAACACTACTACACCCCTTAAGCACTGTTGCTATTCTCCCCTCTCCACATATTCAAGTAATTTCTAAGAGACTTTTAGTCTCTATTCTTCACATTTCATATAACTGGATTCATAGAAATCCTTTTGCATTTGACTTATTTCAATTAGTATACTGTTTACAAAGTTCACCTGTGTTGTGGCATGTATAGAACATTTACAGCTGAATATTACTCTGTTTGGATAGTTGAATTAAGCCTCAGTGCCTGGTTTTTTTGGTACTGGAGATCGAACTCAGGACCTTGCGCTTGCAAGGCAGGCACCAGAACCACTGAGCTAAATCCCTGGCCCCTCAGTGCCTTTTGAAGAACTTTAGACACTATTTGTTTTGGAAATCTGTGCCTGCACTGAAGCCACTGTTAAAATGAACTTATATTGTAGTTAAATATTGCTGTACCTAAATACAAAGTGACTTAAATTATTGCTTAATATGAAATGTAAAATTGCATTCATATTTATTTAAAATTCATAATTTTAGTGTCTATATATTTTACACTTTGTTTTTTAGAACTTACACATTTTTCAAAGGTCCTTGAAGAATCTTTTGGCCTTAACACATAAATGAATGTAAATTACCTTATGCATTTAAAGTTGAGTTGATAGCTAAGTTTTTCTGTAAGATGCTGCATTGTATGTAGTAATTTTTGAAGGAAATCTGTTTCTTTATGTTTTCCTGTATCACCAGGAGTACAAAGCATGCTTAATGTTTCAGATGGCAGCTATCAGATCTACCTTCAACAAGTTTTCCTGTGTGTGTGTATGTGTTTGGTTTATCTATAAATCTCAAATCTTTTATCAGGATGTTATACAAGCTAGAGAAATCTTTCTTTGGCTAATCTGCTGTTGTCACCCAATGTTGCAGATATAGTCTTCTGTATACCATTTTGTGTCTGTGTATAAATATGCCTGGAGCTAAAAACCAGGTGTAACTGTAATTTGGATAGATATTTCCAAATTGACTTATTTGAATTATACTGTCATGTCCACCAGCAGTGTGTAAAATGGCATCTTCATGAATACAGAATATTATCAAATGTTTGAGTCTTCATTTGTTAGAGAAAAAATTCTTAATATAGTCTTATTTTTTATGATTGAAGCTTTTTCATATTTATGAATAACAATCACTTTGATTTTTATGAATTATTTCATGCACATTCTCAAGCTTTCTTTGCACAGATTTCTTTCAAAGTATTTGGAGATTTGCCATTGCCTGATATTAGTTGCCAATATTTTCCCCAGTTTGCTTGTCTTGATTTTTTGTGTAATATTCCCACTGAAGGAAATGCATTTGAATTTTTGTTTTGTTTTGCTTTTCTACCTAAGCTAAATAGAATGGCTTCTAGGTGAGTTTATTTAAAAGTATTTTCCATGATTTTTTTTTTTTAGTAATAGTCTGTATATTCTATTTTCTATTTAAATATTTGATTTCTTCAGAATTCATCCTTTAGATTGATAAAGTAAGATCACAATGAAGGTGAAGACAAAAAAAGTTGGGAGAATAACTATAAAGTATAATACTTGTAAAGAAAGCTGCATAAGAGGAATCAGATGATTATTTTGTTTGGTTTTGTAAATGGTAACTGGATTGTTTTAACATCTTTTATCGACATATTGATCTAATTTCATACAAATATACAGTGCCTCTTTTATCCTGTACAGAATTTCCAAATGCTTTAAAGTTTAATTTCAGTGGTTTTCATGCTATTAACATTAGATATGTATGCTTTGTGTTACACTGATTTAGGTATTCTAACCATAATTATGTTTCAACATTCCAGAGGGGTATTGTTCCCATTTTTTTTCTGGCCTAGTTAAAATAAATTCACAGCTTTTCATGCTTCTTAATCTGCTGTCAGCATATTTAGTTCTTCAAAACAAAACAAGATTAGTTCAAATTTAAAAATTGGGATCATTTTATATTTATTGAGTTAGGAATAATTGTTTAGTATTGTTTCTAAGAATAAGTAATATCTTAACATTTTCTTTTATATTTTATCTTTCTATAGTTTTAATGTTTTCTTCATAAAGAACTCGTATACCTTGTGAAGATTTTGTTTTTGTCTATTTGATTTTTTTTTTAACTTTATTTACTATCGGTATTCTTCCAGTTGTTTCTTCTTCACCTTTCTTGTGATCCCGCTTCATCTAATCCTATACTTTATAGCTGTGTCTCTAAACTCTTATTTTAAACTGAATCTGAAGTCCCAATATCTTTTAAATATCTTCATGGAATTCTATTTTGGCAACTCAGCAGCATCCCCTAAAGCCCACTATATTGTCAACGTATGTCTTTTGCACACTCCTTTCTTTTTTCTTAAGCTGTTTTTTTTTAATTCTTTTATTGGTACATTTTAGGTATACAATACGTTTTCATTTATCATTGGGTGCTTGTACCTGTACATGATGTATCTTAGTTCTTATTTTTTCCCCCATTACCTGTGCGCCCTTCACCCCCTCCACCCTTCCCTATTTATGTATATTTCATTTCCATTCTTTTTCTTTTCTCATAATTCCTTTCTCATCTTCCCTTTCCCTTTCCCCTGCCACCACCACTACACCTTTGGACCTTTTCCTATTTCAAATTATCAATTATTCATTTTAATCATTTTAATCCTTATTTTCACTTTCAGTTTCTCACACTAGAGAAACTATTCAGTATTTACTCATGTATGTCCTATTTATTTCACTTAAGAGTATGGACTCAATATGCATCCATTTAGCTATAAATGACTCTAGTTTCTTGTTCTTTATGGCTGAGTAGGACTCCATTTTATAAAAAAAAACAAAACACATATTCTTTATCCAGTTCCCAGTTGATGATCACTTGGGCTGTTTCCAAGCTTTAGCTAGTAAGAATTGTGTCGCTATAAACATGGGTGCACATATATCGCAGTGGCATGATTCTTTTAATTCTTTTGGGAAGATACCCAGCAGGGGAATAGCTGGGTCAAATGGGACCTTTAGTCTTAGTTCTTTGAGGTATCTCCATACTGATTTCCACAGTGGTTGCACCAGTCTGCACTCCCATCAACAATGGAGAAGGGTTCCTTTCTCTCCACACCCCTGGCAGCATTTGTTACTGGTTGATTTCTTGAGAGCAGCCATTCTTTCTGGGGTGAGGTGGAATCTCAGTGTTGTTTTCATCTGCATCTCTTGAATGACCCGTGATGTTGAGCATTTTTTCATATTTTTTTTGCTGCTTTTACTTTTTTGAGAAATGTCTTTTCATTTCAGATGCCCATTTTTGAAGTGGGTCTTTGAATTTGGGGGGGGTCTGATTTCTTTCAATTTATATATTCTAAATAGTAGACCTTTGTCTGATGTACAGCTGCTAAAATTTTCTTCCCACATGGTAGCTGTCTCTTAGCTCTGTTGGTGGTTTCTCTTGCAGTGCAGAACCTTTTTAATAAGATGAGATCCCAGTTGTTGATTCTTTCTTCTTCTTAAGCTGTTTTCTATACAGACAGCATCTACAAGGACTGAAGTTTTTCACAGTTTGTTTATTCTTTCATTTTCATATAGTTTCCACTTTCATAACTACTAAATTCATACTGTAGTAGTGACACACTAGTCTCAGTCATTAATTCTTACCTGTATTTTTCTGTATATATACTCCTTGCCATATTCCTCATGATTTGGTATTTTTGTTGCCTCCGTTTTCCTTAGGCTTAGTATCACTGAGTTTTTTTGAATCTTGTTTTCTCTTCAGCATCTTATTTTGAAACTATATGATCCTTGTTAATGTGTGTTTTGTTTTGTTTCTTGGTACCGGGGATCGAACTCGGGACTGTGTGCTTGTGAAGCAGGCGATGGAACCACTGAGCTAAATTCCTGGCCTGATCCTTGTTAATGTGTATTGGGACCATACTTTTTCTAAATTGTTTATTTGGGATGTATTTTTTTCTGAACTCTGCTTAATTTAAGATTAGACCTCCCAGCTTCCTATCTGTATTTCTGATCTCTTTCCCACTTTTGTTAATTTCTGTTGTTTACTCCTATGCTGTCATCTTGGAAGATACATGCTGCCCTTTGAATTGTTGAGTTGATACCTGGACAGAATTACCCCACAATTATCTTAGTTTTATCCTCATTTTATACTCACATGTGCCTATATAACTGACTCTTGCTAATGGATTGGAGTAGAAGTGATATGTAACACTTTTAGTTTCACACATTTAGGAATTTGGTGTGCCTTCTCCACTCTTTCTCTGCCTGTCTGCTGTGTTATTATTGCCCAGTGAAATATTGGAAGCAATATGGTAAAGATGATCAAAACTTTTAGCCGAAGTTCCTAATTCCTGTAGAGCATACTGCCTTCCTCTAGTGTGCTCTTACTAGATTTACATGGACAAGAAATAATCATGTATTGCGTTAAGCCATTTACATGTCAGAGATTTTCTGTTACCACAGCTAACATTAACCAATGCAACTGCCCTTTTAACATTTCCATTTAAAGTATCAGACTCATGCAAATGGGTACAAAATATTTTTTTTATCTTTTGCTAAACATGATTTCTCTTTTTGCCTTTGCATAATGAGTACAAATATTTTTAATCACCCTAAAATATCTCAGTAACTTTAACTTATTTTTTGTCTCCACCAAATTGCTTTCCATTTCCTAGACAGTCTTCCCTACATTTACTGTTCCATTTTCATCAAATATACCCTATTTCAGGCTCTAACCCATATTCCCATTTCATTTCCTTTCATTTCAATTTCTTCACACTCTTCTCCTGCAATTGATTAATATTCTAAGGTTGGTTCTCATATACCATTACCTTTTACTCAAACTGTATACAATAAAATTGTGTTTCTTCATCTGTAATCTGCCTGTCAATCTCCTTTTACAATCTTATTTCACAAGGATTCTTCTATGGTATAATAGATCATGTAAACAGAAATACCTGTAGCTGCTTTATACATTCTTTATTTCTTACCACCTGTTGTCTTGTTTTCACAGAATAGTCTGCCCAATCATCTCTGAATATCTAAATTTTCCTTAAATTCAAGTTCCAGCTAAATGTTATTTCTTCAGCAAAGCTTCTCTGATCCCCTTCAAGAATAATTTCTTCATCCTCTGATGAATTATCATCAGATGGAGTGTCATTTATGACACACTGGTTTTCTTATAGCTATTCACATGCATCTTATCTACTTTAGCAGAGGAAGAGCTTCGTGATAACTATTCTTTCAAGGAACTAGTAGCATTTTACCTGAAAAGAAAATTGAACATGGAATTAATGTATACATAGTTTTTCACAAAAGAGTAAAAGTGTATACTACAGAAGCAGATGGTAAATTTGCAAGGAGTTTGGAAATAGATTATTCTTAGATAATATGAGATAGATACACTCCATGGTCCCCCAATGACTTTTATGAAATGAGAGCTATTATTACTTCATAATGTTTAAATGGAATCATATTTCTTGACTCACTTTTTAATTTAAAGCAAGATAGGTCTTGACAGTATGACACACACCATGAAATGTAAATGCACTCTCTTTACAGAGGGAAAAGTGATGATGTAATGAGACTTTGATGTTCCCCAAGAAATGCTGCATTTATTTTGATAGGCAGAAAGACATGCTTAGAATGCTTCCACTGTCTTCATAGTTTAGGCCATTGAGAAATAACCACTCAAATATATGGATATTGACTCAGTTTTACATAAATGGTAATAAACATGAACATATACAAATATGTTGTATTTTATATACCCAGAATTAATCACAATTTTCTGTTACCAACATGTACAAGTCTTCTCTTATTTTTTATTGATGTATCTGTGTACATATCTATTCATTTGGTACTTGAAATTGAACCTGAAGCCTTTGAACTGAGCTACATCTCTAACCCTTTATTTTTTTTTTTTGAGATGGGGACTAGCTAAATTCTCCAGGTGTGATCCTCGTGCTTCTGTCTCTCAGAGTTCTGGTATTACAAGCAAGTGCCAATTGTTTTGTTTTGGTTTTTACTTGATTTCTGTTCTCTGCTGACCTTCCTCTCTACTACCCAGAGATTAAGATTTTAAGTTAAATGTATTGCTGAAAACTATATAAGTGCTTATTAGTGTATTTATGTGTTCACATTCTTTTAGTTTTCATAAATCATATTAAATTATTATATTTAGTAGACTTTATGTTATACTGTTTTTCTTAGGATTTACTATTTTTTTTTAATGTATGCTTAATTTTTCTTTTCTTTCTTTCTTTTTTTTTTTTTTGGTATCAGGGATTGAACTCAGGATCTTCTGCTTGCAAGGCAGGCACAGCACCACTGAGCTAAATACCCAGTCCCAATGTGTGCTTAATATTATTCTTTTAATTGTTGCCTACCATTCCATATTATGAGTGTATTGTATTCTATCAAATTACATGATTGGCACCTGGTATTAACAGAAGAAAGTTTTGTAAGTCCTGTAACATATGATTTCACTAAGTACCTCCTTGACTGCTTTGCTGAATCCATTCTCAGGCCTGCCAACAAAGCCTAGCAGCTTAGTTTCACTGTTACACTTTCTAACACTTGAGGTTATCTAACATTCTGATTTTTTTCAATTTCAAAACTGGTAATTGGAAATTTGCTTTACTTTAGCAGTGACAATGAGCAACACTTTCTTTTGGGTTTCCTGTATACTTTTTAATTTTAGGTATTACAGATATCCCTGCCAGTCTTTACTCTTTGAACTTTGCTTACAGCATTCTTCCTTGAACAGAAATTCTTCATTTTAAGCTTATGAGTTTGTGTTTTGTATTTTTCTTTTTCTTTTTTGGGACTGAGTTCGAACTCAGGTCCTTGTGCTTGCAAGGCAGGCCGTGAAACCACTGAGCTAAATCCCCAGCCCTGTGTTTTGTGTTTTTCTAAGAAATTTAGTAAGGTATAATTTTAATAAATTATAACCATGTTAATGTATTTTCTGATTAGTTTTGACAAATTCATACATCTGTATGCTTTCTGCCACAAACAAGATAGAGAAATTTCTCTCTACCAATAAAAGTTTGTGACCTTTTGTAGTTGATTTCTGCTTTTGATTTCTAGCTCCAGGCAACCAGTGTTCTATTTTTCTTGTCACTAAAGTTTATTTTTACTTCTTTTGGAATATTACAGAAATAGAATTGTACAGTATGTATATGTTGTGTTGATTTCATTTACACTGCAAATGTAAGAACTTGAAAGAATATACACAATAGCTACATTCACTACGTGGTGTCCTTTCTCTTTACCTCTCCAAACTTCCTTAGCATTTCTTTTATTGCAGATAAGCTACAAATGATACATTTTGCAAAGCCAAAAGAATTTTTCACTTCAACTTTATTTTTATTGGTACCTACTTGCAGTACATGATGCTTACATTCATCTTAGGAATTAGGTGCATGTACTTAAAATATCTTAATTATTTTTATTTTCCTTCCCTTCCCCATTCTCCTCCGTCAACTTTATTTTTGAGGGTACTTTCACTACCTATAGTATTCTTGGTTGAAAACTTTTCCTCCTCCACTTTACACCATTAAATCCATCTTTGAATATAATTTTTACCATCTATATAATATATTCTTTTTTTCCCCAGGATTCTGTCATGTTCAAAACTTGATTATGAAGTTCCTGAATAGAATTTTCTTTATATTTATCTCATGTGGTTTATAGTAAACTTCTTAGCTCTGTAAGTTAATATTTCTTTATATAAAATTTGGGAAGATTATATCCTTTATTTCTTCATGGGGGGTTGCAGAGAATTAAAGCCAGAGCCTTCACACTGAGCTACATTTGCAGACCTTTGCAAATTATTTATTTATTTTTTTTGAGACAGAGAATCCTTAAGTCAATAAGTTACCCAGGCTAGTTTTAAATTTGTGATCCTCCTATCTCAGTCTCCGAGAGTGTTGTAATTGCAGGTAAGTACCACCTCATCCAGATTCAAGTTTTTTGTTTTTTTTTACTTTTTATCACTATCTACATCTTTGGGACTCCTATGACTTGTATGTTGAATCATTTAAAATGATCCCACAGTCTGAGCTTTATTAATTTTTCTTTACTCTTTGTTCCATCCTGTGCTTTAAATTTTGTTCCTTCCACTGATCTATTTGGAATTTTACCAATTTTTCTTCTTCCAGTTGATGAATCTTACATTTCAGTAATTATATTTTTCAGCTTTGTCACTTCCTTTTCATTCTCATTTTCAGTTTATGCTTTTATGCTAGAATTCTCTGTTCATACATTAAATTGTATTTTTCTTTATTTTTAAACAGGTTTCCTTGTAATTCCTTGGACATATTTATAATAATAGCTTTATATGCTTTCCTATTGTACCCAACATCTTTGTTATTTTAATTGTGTAGTGTTTTTTGTTAAAAAGTGGCCATCATAGGTTAAACATTATAGCAAGTGAGAAACTACCTTTTCTCTTAAGGACATATTATTTGTTTGATTTCATTCTAATACGTTAACTTGTGTGGACTGATATTATGAACTGTATCTCTCTTGCATGGCTTAGCATCTGTTATTTCTACAAAAAAGTTTTTTAGCTTGCTTCTACTGGTTCTTCCTGCTCCTCTTTATCCTTCACTTTCCTTTACCTCCTCCTATTCCTTCTTTCTTTACTGAGGATTGAACTCGGGTCCTTGCGCTTGCACTGCAGGCGGCAAAACCACTGAGCTAAATCCCTGGCCATTCCTCAGCCATTGCCGAAGGAACATTGACATGTTGAGTTGGAGGAAACAAAATGGAACTTTCTTTTGTAGACTATTTCCACATAGGATGGGGCTCATGTGAGGTAGAACTCATGTGGTATATTTGATATTCTGTATATTACAGCAGGGCTGTTTCTAGCTCTATTGGAAGTTGGACTAAGGTTGCTGTAAAGTTCATATCATAATGAAGCCTGATGGAGGAGGCAGGGCTTTGTGATTCCACATAAGCATGGAAAAGACAGAGGCTGACTGCATTTAGGGATGGAGCCAGCGTCTATCCTTATGTATCCACATGTAAGCAATAAGACATAGTAAACATTATAAGCAGATACCCATGTCAAATTGAGATTGATTTTCATATCCTCTAATTACATTTGTGTAACATTGAATAAATTACTGAATTGCTCTGCACCTAATTTTTTTTCTTTTATGAAATAGGCTTAAAATGTTATCTCCTAAAATGGTTATGATTATAACATGAGATGATTGACATAACATGTACATAATAAAATGTCAATATTAGCATAAAAAACTACAATGGTTTCATCAGTGTGTCATCCTATCATTAAGTCAAGGAGTATCTATACTCAGATTCTGGTGCTTACCCAACTTGCTACCTTTTTTGCTTCCTCTGTTGACATGAATTTTATTTTTCTGCTTTTATACTTTTGTTGTGGATTATGCTCATGGATTTTTAAATGTAAAAGCAACCCCTGATTCTGAGGTAGTATCCAAACACACAAAATTTATTTCCTATTTATATATTTTACAATTCGATTGACTAATAATGTTTTTAAATACTTTAGTGTTGATTTTTATATAGTTTTCTTTTCTAATAATATCTTACTCTTATTTTGATTTCAGGATAATGCTGGACTCAGTGAGTTGAGTTTCATTATCTCTTTCTAAAATAATTTTTGTAGGGTTAATATTTCTCAAATTTTGATAATATTGTCAGTAATGCAATCTAGGCCCAGAATATCCTTTATGGTTAGAGTTTTACTTATAGATCTAGTTTCTTGAATAATTATAAGGTAATTTAATTTTATCAACTCTTTATGAATCAATTTTGATAATTTGTATTTCTTACAGATTCTTTTTATATCTAAAGGTTGAATTTACTGAGGGTAAAGATTATTTTATCCTTCATTTTTAAAAGCTTTTATTATAAAGTTAGTAATACTAACTTTTATTATTTTAAATTTACCAATTTTTTATTATTTTTAATTTATTCTTTTAATATCTGTGCACTTTGTAGTTCTACCCCTCATTTCTAATTTTAGTAGTTTGTGTCAGATATTTTCTTTGTCTAGTTGATTTGGACAATTTTATTGGTGTTTTCAAGTAATAAGATTTTGATTTCATGTATTTTTCTCTTATCTTTTATTTCTATCCTTAGCACTATTATATCTGAGCATCTAATTACTTTTAGGCCCAATTAACAACTTTTAACATCTTCACATAAAAATTAATACCATTGATTTTATAAATTTTTTTTTTGGCAGAGCTAGGAATCAAACCTAAGACCTTGAACACACTCAGGAGGTTCTCCACTGGTAAGTTATATGCCCATTGCTGATTCTATAACTGTGAAACTGTAAATTTTTTTCTTAAGTAATTGGTTTAGGTATATCCCATTTTTTAAATATTCTGTCCTTTAGCTTGTGCTTTTTAAACTTAGCAGTGTGTCACTGATTTTCATATATTTTTGTTATAGATTTTAGAATGTGTTTTGGCCTTTGGCTATAATCTTCTTGATATGAGTCATTTAAATTTATTATATCTAATTTTATGGTCCACCATATTTATTGAAAGATTGAGTGTTCTATAAATGTGAATTACAGCAAGTTGACTGAGTTGTTCATATCTTTCATATCCTTCTTGATTTTCCATTTACTTGGTCTAACATTTAATAAGAAAGAAATGTTGAATGTTTTAAAACAAATTATCACTGCTATTTCTATTTTAATTTCGTCAATTTTTGTTTTGTTTACTTTGAACTCTTTTATTCCCTCTGCCCCTACCCTACTATCTGTCATCTGTTTCTGGAAAGTCTTCATTCCTTTTACTGGATAATACTATTTATAAAGTAAAATCTGATTGCTAACTTGCTCTGTGCTGCTGGGATATCACTCTCTTGGGTTGCTCAGTGAATGAAAATAGGAAATATATATTTTTTGACACTTGATACAGCATACATGTATATCTTTGTATCTTTATTGTGTGGATACTTTAAAATAAGCATGAGTTTATACCAATACCTTTAACCCTATTTAAGGAAGAATCATTCTATCCTTATTTCCTTTCTTAATTTTAATTTTTTCTCTATGTGACAAATTTACCTCCCATTATTATCAGTATATTTTCTTATATATTTTATGTGTAAATCCAGTTTAGGATTGCTAAACAAAATCCATGAGTGTGTTAGTTACTTTTCTGTCATTGCTGAGACAAAATACTCAACACCCAAAGTTAAAGGGGAAAGAGTTTATTTGGTTTACAGTTCATAGAGGTTTCAGTCCATAATCAGCCAACTTCAAGGCAGGGATGACAAATAGGCATGGCAGAGCTGAAACAACATAGTA
Source organism: Heterocephalus glaber (assembly GCF_053883595.1). Taxonomy (NCBI): domain Eukaryota; kingdom Metazoa; phylum Chordata; class Mammalia; order Rodentia; family Bathyergidae; genus Heterocephalus; species Heterocephalus glaber. The sequence continues at coordinate 39,266,798 of NW_028258325.1, read as the reverse complement.
CCCATAGGGTAGAAAAGGCAGCAAGAGGTGGGGCTTAACAATCTTTCTGCCCTTTTGTTGTCTTATTCAGACTACCTGGATTAGGGCAGGTAGCACTCACATCCTTAATCCTAGTATCTTGAAGCCTAGCATTGCATCATTAATTAATTCCAGCTTCACAAACTAGATCAAGCTTATGACCACATGAGGCTTTGGGGGAACATTTAGACCCAAACCATAACAATGAGAGAAACAAATTTTAAAATAAAGAGCAGTATTTAGAAGGAGTCCAGTAAGAATGCTGTTTCCCAAAGTTACTTAGTTCATTTTCCCCCCACTTCCCTTTTGGGGCAACACATTGCAATTGTAATCCAGTAACATTCACTTGAGAGTACCTGTATTGTATTGTGGGATCTCTCAACAGCTAAATTGGTTTAAAAATTTTTGAATACAGCCAAGTTCACTCTTTATGGTATAAAAGTTTTATTTTGACAAATGGATGGAATTAGGAAACTACTTCTTCAATACCATGTAGAAAAGTTTCAGTAGTTTATATTTCCTTTGGGTATTCCATTCATACTTAGTCTCTTCTCTCTTCCCCAAACCCCTAAAAATACTGTATTCTGTCTTATAGTTTTACTTTCCCTGGAACATCATATGAATATAATCACATAATATGTAAACTTTTCTTTCCCTTAACGGAATGCATATCTTTATCTGTATTGATAATTTGTTTTATTTTTGAATTGCATTCTACCTAAATTCACCACCATTTGTTTGTACATTCACTTGTTAAAACAAATATTTTTGATTTAACTTTTTGACAGTTATTAATCAAGTGGTTACAGCCATTTCTCCTCAGGAGCGTTTCTCCAATTGTACACTATTGATGTTTTGTCACAGATAATTATTTTTTGGGGGGCCTGGAGATTGTTATCTTTTGTGTTCTATGTCATTTTTAACAGCATTCTTGAACATGTTAACATTATTAATCATTTTTACGAGGAATATTGATAAATAATTTTGTTTTCTGTAGATGTTTTTATCTTGTTTTAGAATTAGGATAATGCTTATCTAAAACAATGAGTAGGAAAGTGTTCTTTTATTTTTTGGTAAGCATTGTCTATAATTATTATTTCTTCTTTAAATGTTTGTTAGAATTCACAGTGAATCTCTCTGGTCCTGAAGTTTTTTGCTTTTCTTTTTTCTTGAAAGATTTTTTTTCCTATACTTTTACATTTTTTAATAGATGCAAGGTTGCTCAAATTATCTATTTTTCCTTTAGTGAGTTTTGGTAATTTATGTTAAGGAATTGGTCAGTTATGTCTAAGTTGTTGAATTTCTAGGTATAAAATTTTTAGTATTTCCTTTCTGTCTTTTGGGTGGTTGTAAAACTAGTAGTGAGTGATATCTCTTCTTTTATTCCTTACATTGTTAATTTGCCCCATTTGCTAGTATTCTTGTAGACTTGTCAATTTTATTGATTTTTTATGAGCCTGATTGGTCTCTGATTTTTCTCAATTTTATGTTTTAATTCTATCAATTTCTTTTCTAATCTTTATGTTTTCTTCTACTAGCTTTGTGTATAAATGTGCTCCCCTTTAGTTTTTATGGTTTTTGACTTTATATCTTAATTTTCATTATATGTATTACTATACATTTACTTTTAATCACTGCCTTATCTTCACTCCCCTAAATTTTTATGATATATTTTATTATATCTGAGTTCTTCATTCAGAAGTTTTTCTTTCAGAATTTTGTTTTGATTCATGAGACATTTAGAAATGTGTTAATTTCTGAAATTTGGGAACTTTTCCATTCTTTCTGTTACTGCTTTATAAGTTAATTCACTTATGGTCTGAAAATATACTACTTTTTTCTATATTTTAAAATTTCTTAAATTTTAATATATGGCCTCAAATATGCTGTATATTTTAATGCTTCATTTACACTTAAGAAAAATGTGTTCTGTTGTTGAATGGTTTATTTTATAAATATTGATTAGATCATGGTAGTTCATAGTGATGTTCAAGTTATGTGTATCCTTAAGGATTTCCTGCTTAGTTTTTCTGTGAGTTCCTGAGAGAGGAATGTTTATGTTTCCAAAAGTTTTTAGATTTGGCAATTTCTCCTTTTGTATCAATCAATATTTAACTCGTGTTTTGAAATTCCTTTATCAGATTCATGTACATTTACAATTATTTCATCGTCTTGGAGAATTGACTCCTGTATAATTCTACACTGTACCAGACAGTCTTTCTTGTTTTAGGATTACTTTATCTGAGACCATAAGTTTATTAAACTTTATTTAAATTCTTGTTTTCGTTGTATACATTTCTCCATCCTTTCAATTTTAGTCTACATAGCAGCTTATATTTAAAGTGAGTTTCTTGCAGATTTACATATATTTGACTGCTGTGTTTAGATCATTTGTCCTTTGGGTGATTTTTTTTAATGTAGCTGGATTAAAATCTGCATTTTGGTATTTTTATTGCTTTTAGTCTTTTGCTAATTTTACTCCTTACTTCTTTTTTTCCCCACTAGACTGTTTTTGTCTCTACCTCCCTTTTTAATTTTTAGTAGTTCTACTACTATTTACACTATGTAGTTATATATGTCTCAAAATGGAACAGTATGCTTTTTCATATGTAGTGTAGAGGATAAGAGTTCCTCCCTCATCCCTTGTTCCATTTTAATTATATATTTCATTTGTGCATGTGCTATTAAACATATATCATCATTGATTTAACATTATATTTTAAAATAAATACATGATGAATATTAAATTTTATTTTATTCAATTTGTAATTTTTTTGTGTGTTGATCCACATTTCTGACTATCATACTTTAAAAACTCACATTTCTTGTAGATATCTGCTAACCTCATTTTTGTTAGGTTAGAAAATCTTTTTCCTTCCCTCTTTTATGTCTGAATGATTTTTACTGTTGAGGGTAGAACTCTTGGTTGAGAGTTCTTATTTGTTTTGTTTTCTTTTAACATTTTAAATATAATTGTTTCATTATCCTCCAGCTTGCCTGGTTTCTGATGACAAATGGGCTGTTACTCTTAGCCATATTTCTCTGTTTGGTATGTGTTTAATCTGGCTGACTTTGTGGCTTTCTTTTGTCTTCAGTAGTTTTCAAGGGTGCCAATTTTTTTCCTATATCTCTTGGTGTCCTTTAAAGTTTTTAAAAGTTTGATTTGGTGTCTCACTAATTTAGGAATCTATCGAGCATTTTAAAATATATTTTTCTACTTCATTCCCTTTCTTCAAAGATTGCAGTTACATAAATATTAGTTTGTCTGACATCTCACAGTTTATATATGCTCTCTGTTGTTTTTTGCATTATTGTTTTTTCTCTTTGTCTTTCAGTTAAGGTGTTTTCTATTGATCCATCATCAATGTCATTAATTCTTTTGCTATGTTAATTCTAATGATAAACTCGTTGAAGATTTTCTTCTTCTTCATCATGTTTCTGGTTCATTCATATTTCCATATATCCACATAAATATGTATCTGATATAACATGCTTTTTGTTTCTATTATAGCCTTTAACAAATTATAATTATTTTGAGTGTCCTTTGATAATTTCAGCATCTGTGTCATGACTGAATTAGGTCTTGATGTCTGTTTTATCATTTTTCTTTTCTTTTTTTTTTGCCTTTTTATATCCCTTGTGATTTTGTTCTTGGAAAACTAACATACTAAAAAGAGCTACACATACTGATTGTTTTTTAATGTCTGGAGATGAGAGCGCTTTTTCTTCTGTTAAATTTACAGTGTAGAATTTGTGTTAATCTAGTTGAGTTGTGCTGTATTCCAATGTTATTTTTCTTATTAGTATGACAGTGAGGGTTAAAGGAATGGCTGCTTTTCTGATACTTTTGGATTACCCTCATCTTAGGCCAGCATTGCTAACCACCTTCTCCTGTGGTGCAACACTCCCCATCTTTCTTCTCCATTCTTGCAGGCATAATCCCAGGGATGAGCATCTATTCTTGCCCTACTTCGTAGTTAAAGCTATGTTTCTCTTTCCCTATCCTAGCTTTTTTCTTTTGGAGGTAGAGCTGAGGAAATAAAGATATGTACAATGGCACAAGGAAATTCTATTTTTGTCTTCTTTATTACCTTAAAACTTTGGGTCAGATTTCTGCTCAGCACTGCACTTAGGCATGTTCATCACGTAAGGAATGTGTGTGTTACAAAGTTTATTAGCCTTAAATTTTCCTATTCTATCTTATCCCTTTTCAGTACTGGACACAAGATAAGAGTAACTAAAATAATAGGGACACTAAATGCTAGCTTTTAATAATGTCTGGTTTGAGACGCCCCTCCCCCCAGCAATACCTAGAAGTGTTCAACAATTGACCTAATCACCTCAGGGTCAAGGAAAAGCAGTCTTGCAAGCTGCCTCATGATGATACCATCTCTACTAAGCAGTCAAGGGATGGGAATGAAACTACTCCTTAATCTATGAAGATACCTCTGGAGTTCCAAAACCAAAATAGGTAACTGAGATAATTATTGGATCTTGACCCATTTCGGCTAATCTATAAAAAGCTGATCTCCTTTTATGAGCAGGCCAATCTGAACCTCTTCATCATAGCGATGCTCTGCCAATTGCTCATGTTGGATCCCTCTTATTCTTCCTTCTTGACTCTGCCTAAAATACTGGCCTGTGCCTCACATTGGTACATCTCGATTGTGTTGTTGTTATTGTTTGGATGAGAATCACAAAACTACTTCGCAGGTCCAGTTGAGGCCACATCTCTCTTTTGGGGAACTTCTCAGATTTTTTACAGTGACATTTCAACAGGTGCTTGAGACTTTAGTTTTATTCCTCTTCCCCTTTCAACATAGATTTATTCCATAAGAAGTACATGGTATGTGTTTTAGATGGAATCTACTGTTGGCTGTTGTTACTTTCTTTTAGTTGTGAGTTTCTGCCTGCTCGCTTAGGCTATGGTTTATTGTTATTTTTTATTTTTGCTTTTAACATTCCTCTGTGGATCAAGGCCTCTGTTCTATAGGAAAAATAGTGGTGATATATCTGGTCAGAATTTTGGAAGTGGGTGGTGTTCTCCTACCCACCTAGTACTTTGGAAGAATCTTTTTTAGAATTGTTCTTGATTTCTCACTTAGCAGCTGATAGGTTTCCTGGATCAAGAACTGCAAAGGATGGAACAAACCTATGCCTCTTACAGGACACTCCAAAGCTTCATACTCTTAATGCTGTCCCACAATTAACCTTTAGAAAATTGTTAAATATTTCCAGTAGAATCTTCCTAACATCTTATATAGCATATGGTGTTATATATAACAAGTTAGGAAATTTGGCTCTGTTTTTGTCTGCAGACACCTCTCTCTTCAGATTTAGTTGTTTCTGTTGACACCTCAGTTCTCTTTTGGGTTCAAGGAAATTGTTAGTCTCCTGTTTATCTACTTTTTGTTATCTAAAGGTAGGCTGAAGTTCTTTCAGACTCTTTTTATCTTGATCTGTTACTTTTAATGTATTACTATATTTGGTTGTCTAATAATTTGTCTTATTTATGACCATTTCCCTTACTCAGCTTTAGAATCTGGGTTTTACTAAGTTGTAGGAAATAAATTGGAGAGTATCACTTGTTTTCTTTTTTGTAAGAATTTATATCTGTTCTTTGAACATTTGAATAGACTTATGAATACATCTAGATATTTTTAATGCTTAGATATAAGGGGAGGCAATTCTTTTAATAAAATTTCAATTTGTTTAATGAGGAGTATGTTTTTTAAAATCTGGTTAATTTTTCTATTCCTGTGCCAATTTGATAAAATTCCACTATTTTCCTGGTTGTCACAATGGGTGAACAAATGTTTATCCATATTATGTGAAGGAGAAAAAAATTCATAAATAGGTACTTCTACTCTACTTTTATGCCCCATAGATTTCTTTCCACCTGCATTCCCTCGATATCTTTTATCTTCTTAAAGTCTTCTCATAGTCATTATATTATACTCCTGTTCTGGGTTCTTTCAGTGGTACTGTGTCATTTTGCAGGCATGGACCATGTTGGTTTTGTGGAAGGAATCCAATTCATGTTAGCAATTTAGCCTCAAGATTCAAAAGCTCCTATCTTCTTTGTGAAAAGCAATGAAATTGATTGAATACCTAAAATTTATTAAACACTTGGCAGCGATTTTGTTAGAGACACATGATTTTAATATTCTAGGCTTAGTTTATAATGTAGGTAATTAGCAGAGAGTCCTTAATATTCCATTATATTCCTGTTTTAAATTGATAATAGAAGTTGTAACATATTATTATTAATTTAATTCATGTGAATTATACTTCAAAAGTTTATACTGTTCACACACTTTTTCCTATTTGATTCTCCATATATATGCAGTATAGGTGTTACCCACATATTGAAGATTAGGGAACATGATGCTCAAAAGGATCAAATCATTTACTTAATTTAAAAAAGAAAATGGTAAATTCCACTGTATTCTAAATCTACTGTAACTTTTTTTCATTAAATTTATTGGTACGTTTTAGGTATACAATACAGTTACATTCATCATTGAGATCTTGTACCTTTACATGAGTATCTTGGTCTTATTTTTTCCCCATTCCCCTGCCCTCCCTTCACCCCCTCCACCCTTCCCTATTTACAAAGACTTTGTTTCCATTTTTTCCTTTTTTCATATTTTTTCTTTTCCCTTCTTTCCTTTCCCCACCCCTCCCACTTCCTCTACTCCTTTAGACCTTTTCTTCCTATTTCACATTATCTGTTATACATTTTGATCCTTATTTTCTACTGTAACTCTTGTATACTATGCTGCCACATCATACCAAGCCCTCTCTGCTTATTGTGTTGTATACTATTTATGTCAGTTCAAGCATAGACTATAACACAGAGTGAAATGTATTAAGGTTAGTTGAAGATTCACTAAAACCTTCAAAGAGTGTTGGTGCCAAATATAGTTCGTGTTTTCTTCTGAAAAATAATTTCAGTCAGAAGGAATTACCTATGCTATCTAACAATACTTTCTTTTATGAGAGCAATAGAATTCGCTTTGGTGCATCTATCACTGCACCTCTCTAGGCTTTTACCTCAGGATTTTCTAATGAATTTATATGGCACCTTGCTAAAAATAAATGACAGTGTAGATTTGAGGTGAATCGAGGGCAGAAAAATTTCAGCTAAAACTTAACAGATACAAAACTCAGGTGTTTTTTAAGAAAGCAAGATCAGCATGAGGCAGTAGACCTAACTTTAGTAAACAAAACGTGGTAAAAGATTTTGTTAAAATCAGACTCTCAGGCTTTGAATTAGTAATTCTTTTTAAAAATTGTATTAGTATATAATGCTTACCTTCCTTGTGTGGAATTAGTATGTGTACAAAACACATCTTAATTTCTTTCTTCATCCCCTCTTAGTGCCTTCCCCACCCCTTCCTCCATCTCTTGATCTTCATCCCGTTTGAGAAAGATCTATCTCCCTACTTCCTATTATGTATCTTTTATTTTGCTCTTTATTTTTACTGTGGGTTTCTCGTGTAAGGAAAACAGTGCTATTTAAAATTGCATGTTTGATTTATTTCATTTAATATTGTGGCCTCAAGGTGCATCCATTTCCCTTTAAATGACTGAAGTTTATCTTTATGGCAGAGTCATACTCCACTGTGTTTTCTTTACATGTTTTCTTTACAAATTCATCTCTTGATGGGCACATAGGTTGCTTCCAAGATTTAGCTACTGTAAATTGTGCTGCTATAAACATGATTTCCATGTATCACTGAAATATGATATCCTTGACTCTTGGGAGAAGATACCTAGAAGGGTAATGGCTTGGTTAAATGGAAGTTTGGGAATATGCCTTCCATTTCAGTTTTATTAAAGAGTTTGAGGAGTATTGGCATTTGATCTTCCCTGAAATTTTTGTGGAATTCTGCAGTGAGGTCATCCAGACTTGTGCTTTTCTTAATTGGTCACTTTTAAAAATTACTGCTTCAGTTTCATTGCTTGGATTATTTAGTTTTCAAATCTTGAGTTTGGGTAATTCATATATAACTAGGAGTCTGTCCATTTCTTCTGAATTCTCCAATGTATTGGCATTTAGATTTGTGAGGTAATTGTTTATAGCCTTTTTTTTTATTTTGGCAGTGTCTGTTGGGTCTTTTCTCTCTTTTCTTTTTTTTTTTGGATAGATTGACTAAAGGTTTTTCTTTCATTCATTCTTTCAAAGAACCAACTCTTTGATTCAACAATTGTATTTTTTTGGGGGGGGCGGTTCTCAACTTCATTGCTTTCTGTTTTGATCTTTACCTTCCTTGTACTAGCTTTGATTTGGATTGTTCTTGTTTTTCTAGAATCTTGAGGTGCATTATTAGGTTATTTATGGAACTTAATCTGTTTTTGTGATGTGGGCATTCACATGTATAAACTTCCCTCTCAGTACTGCTTTCATTGTTTCCCATAATTTCTGGTATATTTTATATTTGGCATTATTATTTAGTTCTAAAATTGTTTATTTCTTCATTGATTTTTTATCTAGTCCATTGTTTAATTAAGAGTATATTGCTTATTTGCCATGCATTTGCATAATTTGTATGTTTTGTGATTGATTTCTATTTTTATTGCACTATGATCTGATAACATGAATGGTAAAACCTCAGTTCTTTCACATTTACTTAAGCTTGGTTTTTGGGTAGTATGTATTCTATTTTAGAGAAAGTTCCAAATGCTGCTGAGAAGAATATGTATTCTCTTGTTGGGTGGAACATTATGTAGCTATCTGCTAAGCTCATTTTTTCGATGGTTTGTTCAACTCTAATATTTCTTTGTTGTGTTTTTGTCTAGTTCACCTGTTTATTTTTGATAGTGTGGTATATAAGGTATAATTGTGTTTATGTTTATGTGGTCTTTTATATTCAATAGTACTTGTATGTGCAGTTGTATGCATCATTGTTCAGTGAATATATGTTGGTAATTATTATCTGTTCCTCTTAGCTTGTTCCCTTAACCAATATATAGTGAACTTTGCCTCTTTTCATCATTGTTGACTTCACATCCACTTCATCTGAATATAAGATAGGTATACCTGCTTCTATTCAGGTTCCTATTCTATGGAATATTGTTTTTCATTGTTTGATTTTTAGTCTTTCTGTTTCTGTTTTGCGTTAGATATTTTTATTACATACTTACTACTTACCATTAGATTTTGTTTCATGATTCATTCTGCTAGTCGATGTCTTTTGATTTGGGAATTGAGTCCATTCACACAGAGTTATTACTGATAGGTATTGACTTAATTCTGCTTTTGCTTCATTTTCCTCTTTCTGACTTCCTATTTTTCCCTTCCACCTACCTGCTCAGGCTGCCTGATGTATTCATTTGATTAGGGCTTTTGTCTTTCTTAGCTTCATTGTCCCTTTTTATGATACCCTTCAGAATATTTAGGAGGGCTGATTTGGTGGTTATAAATTTCTTTAGCTGTATTTTTATCATGAAAAATATCTTAATTATCCATCAGTTTTGAAAAGTACTTTTGCAGGAAATATCAGGGTTGGAAATTCTTTCAGTGCTATAGACACTTCACTGCAGTCTTTCCTGGCCTTTAGGATTTATTTTGAGAAGTCAATTGTAATTCTAATGGGTTTACCTTAACAAGTAAAACATTGCTTTCTTCTAACTACTTGTAAGATTCTGTTCTTGTGTAGGACTTTCAGGATATTGACTATGATGTGTCCCGGAGAGCTTTTATTCTTCCTGGCTATTTGAGGTTTTATAAGGCTCACTTATCTGTATATTAATTTCTTATCCCTTATTTGTAAAGTTTTCTGCTAATACTTCAATAAAGAGTTTTTTTATGCCATTTGTGCTGTCTTCTGATTTTTTACTGTTTCCAACTAATCTTAGTCTTTTGTTCTTGAATTATCTAGGAGCTGTTTGATCTCTTTTTCATTTTCTTTTGTTGTTTTTATCATATCTCTCATTAGTTGATCACTGACAACAGTCCAGTTCTGACACTGTTTTCACTTTGGTCACTTCTGCTGCTCATCTTTTCAATAGAATTTTTGATGTACTGTAGTGAATTTCTATTTGGAGCCTTTTTATGGACTCTTAATTGTTTTCTGTGTCAGTTATTCATGTTTTGTGTTGTTTTGTTTAGCTCTGCTGGCTTTTTAGTAGAATCTTCTGTACACTTGCTTATTGCTTTGTTTGTTTGGCCCAATGCCTGTTTACTTTTATCTTTTTATTCTGGCCACATGCCTTATGCATCTATTTTGTTATCTCCCCTGATATCATTTCAAATAATTCTGGTGTGTGGCTCTTGATTTCCTTCCCTTCAGTGCCCTGTGGATCAGCTCTGGGGGAGTTGGAAGTTTTCAGAGCCTTTTTGTTGGATTATCTTTTTGTGTATCTATTTTTTTATATGCCAAAGTGACTGAAAACATTTTACTCATTCTTTCATTCATGCATCATAAAATAGTTTTGAATACTTTATAATATCTGAGGCATCAAATATACAGTAATAGGTAGAAGGAATGTTTCCTTCATTTTTTTGAAACTTACACTATTGGAACAAAGAGCCAGATGAGTTATTTAAACAAAGTATGTGAAGTCTGAAACACTGGGATGTCTGAAGTGGTTAGCTCTATTTGAGGAGCACAAGACTGATGTGCCATCCATCTGTGATCCATTTCATACAGATGATTGCCCATATGTGTGCTGTACCCAACAACAGTCATGGACACATTTTTGTGTACCTATTTATTTTTTCATTACATTGAAAGATGCTTGAGGTTTAAGGAAGCTGCTATGCTCATGTATTCTTTACAAAGTTCACTGCAATACTCTAAACAGTGGACCTCTAAGAAAAGACATTGATAAACTGACCCTTTCCACCTTCTACTGCATGTAGAGAAGATTAATAAGATAGTAGATATAATAAAACTCACTGACTGCATACAGAGACATTGAAAAATTGAGAACTGACATGTAATTTTTCTCTTTACTCATGCTTTCTTGTCCAGCTATTCTGGATGTTTTCAAATAGTGCATTTTGATATGGATGTCTGTACACTTAGCCTTTGTAACATTCATTTTGAAACTCACTGGAAGATTCTAGATTGACTTTGGAAAGAAATCTCTTTTGCAATGTTGAAGGTATATAAAATTTAAATTTCTAGTAAGTTTCTTTGCTATGTTCTATTTTCTTTTCTTTCTTTTTTTTGAACTCAGGACCTTGCGGTTGCGAGGCAGGCATGGTGCCACTGAGCTAAATCCCTGGCCCTCTTTGCTATGTTCTATTGAGAAATGTATAGTTTCAAAGATTTATTCAAACATTTAATATACAAAGCAAGTTCTGAAATGAGGAAAATATATGTTTCAGGGTGTCTCAGTAGGATGACTAACTCTTCTATATCGCAAGTTTTCTTATCTAATGAGACAACTAGAGAACCTGGCCTTCTTTCAGCTGCCCCGGTTTGAGGCTTTATCTGCATTTCTTGGCTTTCTTTAAATTTTATTGAGCCAACACTGCTGCCTGACTAAGCTCCTTCAGGCTATATTTGCTTTAACTTTATCATGTTTCCCCAAGAAGGGAAAGCATTTGAGAAAGTTTTACTTACTGTATGACCTAAGATTATGCCTTGACTATGTAATTATTCAGGACATTTAGAGTATATAGTTAGATAATAAGTTAATGTTGCTCAATTAAAAATGTCAGACAAATCTTAGAAAAGAGGGAGGGTACTCAGTATTTTGATCAAAATTGAGTTTATTCAGGATATTACAGTGGAGAGGTCATGGGATTTTGGGGATTGATGTTCTGACATGTGAACTCTGGCTTTACTATTGACCTTGTAGCTGGACTTTTGTGTCCAAACTTCAATTTCCTTATCAATAGAAAGGAGATAATGACTTTACTTATATCGTGACTTATTGTTATAATGGCATAAATAATTTATGCAAATCCCTTAGCAGAGAAGTACCTGACTATTGATAAATGATTAATAAGTGTTACTTCATTTCTAATTGTTCTTATTTTCTCATTCACAGCTCAAATAACATAAACTACACTAAGGAACAGTAAGCACATCATCAATTAAGCATTTAATCTGTAGAATTCAAGTTTAAAATTCACTTGCTTTCCCTTAGTTATATCTCTATCACTTTTCTCTTTCTTTTTCTTTTAAATTTCCTACACTATAGCATAAGCAGCGCCTAAAAACACTGATCTAAGATCGAATCACTTTTTATTTGTATACTAAATCCAAAAGGCAGAAAAAAGCAAAATCTTGGATGTGAGGGCAATCTGGTTGCGATATCTGTCATCCCATTGATCACCAGGGTTGATTCTGCTGATCTGGCTCACTAGGCATGTGACCCCTTCCTCCTTCACTGCTCCATGTGTGTCCCTCCCAAAGTTGTGCACTGGGTAGAAGCAGACAACCACCCCTGAGAGAGGAAGACTGTTTCTTTGGTCAAGGGTACAGGGCAGCTTTGCTCCCCTGCTAGAATCTCCAAACAAGCTCTCAAGAAATAAACAAAATCTTGAACATAGTCCACCTTAACAAATTCTCTGAGGTTTACTTCACAAATAATCTACAAGATCTGCAAAATAAGATCTCAGTAAATTATGACAGCTCAGACACTACTGGCTAGTTTAATGTCTCTTGTATAGGACTAGTTCTGATCCACACACATCCTAGATAACAGTGAAAATAAATCAGTGAGATATGAAATATTCTTCAAGTGAATCTAATGAAACTTTATAATCCCTTTATTATTTACAGTAGATTGCCTTTCTGTCTGTGGAAAGCCATCCTAATGAAAAACTAATCTTTAAAATTAAATAATTTCTTAAAATTAAATAATATTTTCAGCACTTAATTGAGTTTCTGGTGTGGCTAAGATATTTTGATACAAATTTTCAGAAGTTAACAAGATTCAAGGATAAACCAGGATTTCAAGATGATTACATCATAGGAATAGATAACTATTAAAATTGTAATACAGAATAGATACTTTTAAAGAATTTCTCATAAAGCAATGTGAGAATTCAGAGAAGAAAAGGATTACCTCAGTATTGTTTTAAGGAAATATGGGATTTAAAATGTGGTGACATTTAGTGACCGTATGGAATACAGCAAAAGAGAAATTTCAAAAAGAAAAGAGCTTTTAGTCAGAGAGAATAGTTTAAGCAAAGAACTGGAGGCCAGAAGCATACACTAAATTATGCAATTCAATATGCGTGCGATTTAAAGTAAAGATAGGAGTTAAGATTTGACTGTACTATTAAGGGCATTGAATAGCAAGCTACAATTTGTTTCATTCCCATATATTCAAAGTTATAACCATTTTACAGGCTATTGTAATTACAGGATGTAATGTCATTTTATACTCAGTATTTAATTATTATATGTATATTGTTCAGTGAACTGAATGAAGATGGTTGACATTAGCAGCTCCATTTCTCCTGATGTTAAAACTTATTATCCACATAAAAGATCTAAAAATTATGAGTCTCACCTCATGTCTGTGCATGAGATGGAAAGTTTCAGTGATTCTTTTCATAGTCTGCAAATCTTACAAATATTTGTAAAATATTTGATATTAAATATCAAAATTAATATTAAAATATTAAATATTTTATATTAAAATATAAAAGAGAAAAGTAATTTTAAATATTATTACTAAGAAAACAAAGTATATCTGTTAAAACAACAAATCTATATTGCAGATATTCTAGAGGTTAAAGATTACTTATACAGGGCATTGCAATACTCTCTGTAGTCTTGATATTAAAATCTTTACTTCTCTCTCTTTTTTTTTTTGGTACCGGGGATCGAACTGTCAGGTCCTTGCACTTGAGAGGCAGGCGGTGGAACCACTGAGTTAAATCCCTGGCCAGAATCTTTAGTTCTAATAACACTTTCAATGACAGTTTTATTAATAGAAAATAAAAGGATTATGTATTTCCCCCATCCTGCACAAGAAGGAAAGACGGATACTGTTTTGTAAGTTCTTAATTTGCCACTTGAACAAAATTTAGTCTGCATTTTTGTAGCTGTAGGACAGAATAAATTCTCCTTTCAAATTTGAGATTTCTTTTACTAGTAGAACATCCTGTAATTACCAAGGTTAAGGTGTCAAATTTTATTTGTTAGCACTAAGAAGAGGCATGTAGGAAACAAATTCAAGATGCATGAAATGTATAATATAAAAACTGGGGAAGAATATATTAAAATCATTTAGAAATAGAATTGTTAACTATCACATTCATTTCCTAATAATGAATCTGACTACATCATGAGCTCTAAATAGTCAGTACAATGTTAACCTATAGTTTGCACTCAAAAGATGATTACATATAGGAAAGATATACTCAAAGAGATACACTGTGGATCACCCAGGTTTGCACAGTAGTGTGGATTAATAACCCAGATAAGGGAGCACAAATTTATGTCATCTTGAACAAAGCAACTTTTCCAGTGAATAGAGGAAATTTGGAAATGTTGTTCTGAAATTTGCAACTGCAACAAGTTTAGTATCCAATGACAAATCAAGATTTGGAAAATAAGCCTTTTATAAAAAAAATTCTCATGTGATTAAAGAGGAATTATCAAATTAACCTCAAAATTCACATCCAGCTAACAATATTATGAAGACGACTGATTGCTCACCAAAGCTTTTGTTTTCCTCTTCTTCTTGGGTAGACATTTGTCAGGCTTTCTTACAAATAGCCATTATACGACTGATTTTATATATATAATTGGGTATCATATATAATTGGGATTGCATATATAATTGAGTATAACTGGCAAATAGAATATAACAATGAAGCATGCTACTTACATATCTGAACACATGAAGTAAAACTGCTCACACATGTGCTTTCATACTCCATGTTCCTTTCAGAAGCCTGGAATTGAGACTTCATTTGTACAGGGAAGTCAGTACCACTGTTGTCTAATGCTTTTAAGTAACCAACATATAAATTTCTGATGCACAGTATTCGAGCTATATTTTAGAGCATATTTGTTATAGTTATTAGCATACCATAAATGTTTATTATAAAAATATGCACAACATTATCCTGATTTTTTTTTTTTACTGGAATGAGTGAGCGATACACATACATGCATAATTATTTTTTAAAAATCAGGATGTCAGCAAGAATGTCAACTAGAAGCTTCTGGCTATGCTCCTCAAACATAAAAACAAAAACCCACAATGAATAAACCAACTGTTGTTCAACAAAATGACTAGAAAGCACCAGAGAAGGGTAAAAAGCAAAGAAATCCTGTGAAGCTCTTGCTTTGCCATGAGTTAGGAAAATAAATATAAATGAACCCTAGATCATCAAATTATCGCTATATTCTAGATACTTTCTAGTAAGGTTAGTATCTTCCTTTTTAAATATTTAGAGATTACTTGATGAGATATAACAGTATCCCTGTTATTTTTTTAAGTTAACATGTAATAAAAGCAGAAAGGAGTAATAGTACATCAGATCATACTGATCTATGAAAATTTACAAACTTAGCAGTATCCCTTTTATTTTTTTTAAGCCAACATGTAATAAAAGCAGAAAAGAGTAACAGTACATCAGATCATACTGATCTATGAAAATTTACAAACTTCAGGAAAATATACAAACTGCAGAAGGGAAATATCATTGCATGAATCTAAATAGATGCCTAAGCAGAACAAAAGAAAGAGAAAAACTAACATTAAAAAGTTAGATATGAAAGTTTTACTTTCCTTTATTCTTTTAACTTTGGAAGGGAGTACTGGGGATTTAAACTATGATTGCCGTGATTATAGACATGCACTATCCCCTGGGACAGGTGTAAAATTTTTAAAAATTAGAGTTAAACCCTTTTTATTTGCTGTTTGCCATGTCTTTCTTGTTCTCATCTGTATAAAGAGAATAAACACTGTTGATGTATATACCTTGTAAGACTATAATGTACATAAAGAAGGTGAAAAAAAGTTCCAACTTACAATAAAATTTACACACACATAAGCAATTTCTACCATTTGTTTACCACATATATGTGCCACATATGTTTATTCAACATGTAGCATATTGATTCTGTTTGGATGGGTTATATTGGTGATATTTTCCTAACAGAGACCTAAGAAATAACATCATGAAAGAGAAATTTGTTTGCCACAGATATTGTTTGCTAAGGAAGTCTATGGAATCTCCTTTTTCATCTAAACTTAATTCTTTCCATGCCTGTGGAATGAAAAGTAGAGCTTGATCAGGTATACTTCAGCTCAGAAAACCTATTTTTATGCCTTGCCAGAATTACCCTCTAGTATAATCCAGTCACAGTTTTATAAACACTTTTTCACCTCATCAATCTCTAAAATCTCAGTAACTTCACTACAAGTAGTTGGGATAATTTCAGTGAATCCCCTATACCTCCAATTTCCTTTCCAGCAACTTCTTACAAAATGACCCAAGAATAATAACCTAAACGTAGTGGCCTAGTTTTCAGCTTTTGATGTAGGCAGGAAGTTTTTGGACTAATCTCTGTAGAACTGACTCAGAGAAGGAGTTTCCTCAGTAGAGTGCAGCATAGTCTGTTATTCACTCTTTATTACTTGAATAACTTACATGAAATGATAGCACTGTTGCTGGGGGATGATTATTTGACTTAATTAAACTGGGTGCCAAAAAGAAGCAAAGCATTTAAAAGAACTACAGAATCATCTAATAAACATGATTTCTTTTCAACAACATTTTCATGAAAACCAGTGCTTATTTGGCATTCCATAAAACAAGCCATAGACACTAGCTCAATAAACAAGTTCTTGACAGATTGAAAGAGACCTTCCAGGATGTTTCATACATATTTAACCTGAATCCATTTATAGATAGATAGATATCCTTAAAACTAGTAGATCTGTCCATGAATTACACCCAGCTCCTACAAACAAGTCTTTTGGGCTCTTGGGATTTCACTTTCTAACAAAGCACTACATGAAAAGACAGGGAACCACTTCAGACTAAAGACTAAGTTTTATAGCAATGTGGCAAATTAAGCTCTTTTTAGAGGTGTGGCTATGCTTGTTGTCATCTGCCAAAGGAGGGATTGTCTCTGCCTTATTAACATTGTGATCAGAGCTCACTTTTCTGAGCATTGTTAAGAATTGGATTAAGAAATTCCTAGAGCCAGATGTGGTAGTACATACCTATGTTTCCAGCACTCTGGGACTCTGAGGGAGGAAGCTTGCAAGTTTCAGCCCCTCCTGGGAATGTTAGCTACTTAACAAATAAAAATTAAAAAAGGTCTGAGCATGTAGCTCAGTATGGAGGCCCTAGGTCCAATTCCTAGTACCTACTAGCCCCTACACACCAAAAAAAAAAAAAAAAAAAAAAAAAAAAAGTGAAAAGAAAAAAAAAAACCTCCTGGAAAGATGATTGGATTTTGAAGGCATTGACCTCATCAATGGGTTAATCTATTGATGAGTTTATAGCTGAATGTGCTATTAGGAAATATGTAGTTAGAGGAAATGGGTCATGGGCATATGACTTTGAGATCTATATCTGGTCTTTGGCTCCTTCTTTCTTGGGCTCTTCCCCTGTTACTTGCTTTCTGGATGTTGTGAGTTGAGCCGCTTTTCTTCTACTATACTCCTGTGTCAAGATGTTCCTGCCTTGGAGTCAGCCAATCCTCTGAGACTATGAGGCAAAATAAACCTTTAAGTTGCAGGGTTCTTGTCTTTTATCCTAGTAACAGAAAAGCTGAGTAATAGAGACCTCTTAGAACAGGTAAACTCAGCATCAAGCCTGAGTTATTCCCCCCATGAGAATCCCTCCATGAAGCTATAGGGGCAGGCTGGGAGAAAGTGGGCATTGTGGAAGAACTGGGGCCCTTAACACATTTTGGTCTCCTCTTCATGTAACTTTCTTGTGCCTTCAGTGACTACTTAGACCCAATCACATATATAATACTTTTGTTTGGCTATGGAGTCTTGCCCAGTATGCCAACTTTATGACTCATTAGCTCAGATAACACCCTGTTCATATTGAGCAGTTTAGGTGCATAGCAACTTGATGGCCTATGATTAAGCATTTAATGTCTACAAAATTTCAGTAGCAATCCAACAGCAGTTTATAGAAGAAGAGTATTTATTTCTAGATGGTGTAGGGCTTCAAAATCTTAAAGGCCTATGTTGCAGTCATCTACCAGGGCCTAGAAAAGACTCTAGACAACATTTTTTCTACCAGTGCTACTTCAGGAACAAGTGGATCTGCTAGATCACAAGGCCTAAGTGGAATATCAGCTTTCACAGCAGCTTGAACCTGTTCTAGAGCTTTCTCTTAGTGTGGGCCTCATTAAAAAATAGTAGCTTTTTGAGTTATTTGACAAGTGAGCCAAAACAACATATCCAAGTGAGGAATATGTTGCCTCCAAAATCCAAAGAGGCCCAGTAGGAATAATGCCTCTGTATTGGTCATAGAAAGGTTCAGATGCAATAATTTAACTTTGATCTTAGAAGCAATATCTCAACATTCCCCATATCATTGAACTACTCAAATTTCACTGAAGTAGAAAGTCTCTGAATTTCTGTTGGATTTATTCCTCTTCATCTGATATACAAATGTCTCTGAAAAATATTTTTAAAAACTGGAATAATTAACATTTTAAAAGGCTTAAAATCTTCTTTGGTTCTGTAGCCATTTGACTGGTGTATTATTTTCATTTCATTGTCAAACATTAAAACTATAATTAAAAATAATTAAAAATTAATTAAATAATTAAAAATAAAATTAAAATTAAAATGAGAAAGCAAACAATTGCTTTTCTTATAGTGTGTAATACAAATTTGGATAAACAATAGTAAGTATCATAATTCCCAGGCCAGAAGATCAGCAGACTAAGGGGGTCCCCAGTTCTTTCAGTGTCCTGTGGAAAGGAATGCCTCAACGAGACTGTAGCTGTATGCCATAGGTGTTTGAGTTTCTAGAGGAACACTTCAGCACCTGTTCTCTTTAAATATAGCAAGTGTGAGAGCAGAATTCCTTGAAAAGAAATAGACAATTTGGACTTAGGTACAAGCCATTCATTTGATGTTAGACAACATAAGCTGCCCAGGATTTTGGAATCTTGAAACTGTGGGACTGCATAACTCTGTAATCATAAAACTCCCCTAGCCCCAACTGTGATTGAATGTGAGTAAATACATAAAGATGCTTTTTAGTTCTGGGACACTAGATAAGATCTGTATCAGCCATAATTATTCAACTCTTTGTTTGAAAACTGATGTTCCCGACACCGCTATCTATAGAACAATCTACAAAACATCTGCTGACCATCAGTACATGTCAGGCTAATTAACATACAAATGTAAGACCACTAACCTTTGTTCCCTCTTCTGTAAATTTCGCCTGTTAACTTCCCTGCAACCCCCTATAAAAAGAGCCTCTGACTCTGGGCTGATGGCCTCTCTAAGCTACTTTGCTTTGGGAGTGCCCTCTGGCCAGACTATGGGAGTGTTTGGTAAGGCCCTTGGTCTTACATTCTGGAGGCACCGCTGGGATCCCTGGGTGTGCTCCACTACAGTCAGCTCCTCGGAGCGTTTGGTAAGGCCCCCGGTTTTACAGAAATCTCTTGATACCTTTTAAGAGTTGAGAGCGGAAGGAGGAGAGCACGTGATCTCAGCTAACCAACTGTGAAGCAATCCAAAGGACGGTCCCAAGTTAATTACCAGAAAATTGGGTTTGATGTGATGGTATACAAATTGAAATGCCAAGGCTAAGCAAGATTCACCCCAGAACTTATTTAAAGCTATCATTTTTGTTTAACATAATGTTATATGTTTACATTAGAATTATAAAATATATATTTCCTAATGTTTACACTCAAAAATGGGGTGATTGATACAAAGCATTAGGGCTCGAGGCATTAGCTGAGGCTAAATTGAAGGACTCATGAAATGGACTGAAGTTAACAATGGAATTTCTATTTCACTGGGGATGTGCAAAAAATTAAAAAGTGAAACCAAGCCTAGGATTTAATTCTGATGCAAAAAAAATCAAGTGTTTATGAAGAGTAGGGAGCTAATAGTTCCAAGTTGATGATCAAGTATGTACCTAGGGCTCATCCAGTAGTGTTTACCTCAGCAGACCTCAGTGAGACATAATATAGTACCTTATATTTGTTTCACAATTTGTAAGAGGCTGAGCTTGGAAGTGCCAGAAGAATCTGGGTAACTATAACTGGTACAGGCTAATAATAATTAGAATGAATTGGAAAAATGAGATACCAAAATAATAGAATATAGTTTGGAGTGGCTCAAATTGTTTGTCTAAAGTGGAATGGCCTTTTTGAAATGATCAAAATTAGTGATTGGAACACTTTATTCAAAATGCTGCATTGATACATGTATAAATAAAATATTAAGTATTATGGCTCTTCAATGGCTATTTAGTTGTCCCCCTCCCCAAATGAAATAAGACTAAATAAATCTAGGATATTCAACTGTGAATCATCTACAGAACCTAGCCTGAGGCTAGAATTTAATAAATGTAAAGTTAATGGAATCACAAGGAATGCACCTTAGGTAAATTGCTTATTCCATTGCTACCTCAAATTTTTGTTTATTGATTCTAAACAGACATCATGGAATAACGACATGCTTATTGACAAATATAAAAAATATCCTTTTAAATAAAATATGTCAGTGTATAAAACCAATATATTCTTTGTAGCTTTTTTATTTAAAAAGTTCAAAAATATTTTTAATGGAAAATACCCAGTAACTTCATTTTAGTTTCCAAGCGAGAACTTCAGAGAGGGCCTTCTTTTGATCACGTTTGTAAATTCTGAGAAGTGTCACATACATTAGAAACATTTGTTAAATCTGAACTTTCAGAATGTTTGTAGAGTACATTTTAATTGGATCTATAAAAGTAATTCCCGGAGGAGTATATCTTTAACCAGTTTATAGAAAACAGTTTAGGGCTCACCAAGGGTGGAAAAACCTGCAAGAGTCTTCCTTTGCTTAGCTTAATATTTAAAATTGAAAGACTTGGGAAGGAAGTTTTAGTAGTTCATTTGGATATCAATTCATTTTTTCCCCCATTGAGTCACTTGTAACATACAATCCTATTTCACCTTATATGGTTTTCTCCAATAGTCCTGGACATATTGAAAGCCAGGAATAGTAATGTGCCCACTAGAAATACTAGAATTCCTGTGCTACCACTATAGTGGCAGTGCTGGATCAATGATAATGACACTGGTAACTGAAAACAGTCTTTTCATCCAGTAAACAATTTCAACATCCATAGACATTACTTTTAAAGTTTTTTTGTTTAAAATATTTGTTTTTTATTATGGTTGTTTTGGTCAGCACTACCATTTGAAGTTCAACAGGCACAATACTGATCTGTTCTATTGTATGATTTCAAAGCCTTACTTGTTTATTTTGAACTTGGGTCTTATCTGATAAGAATTCAAGTAGGCAATTGAATTAGACAAAAGAGAAACAACTGAAGTATAAGAGAAGTAAATAGCCTCAACAATCCATACATTAACTAATCCACCTCCCAATTTTTGAGCGTTGATTGGATTCACCAACCATGGAATGGAGTCTTGTAAAGTTTTCCTAACTAAACCTCAACTTTATTTTGCTTTTCTGTCAAAAATCTGCCAAAGTTTGTGAAGTTTGAAAACCAAATACTAACGTAGAACACACCAGAGGTGATGTAGGGCCCAAAGCAGAAAGTAGAAGCAGCAAGTATTTTGGGAAACTTTAGCTGTGTCAGCTTGCTACTTGTTACAAATGGTAGACTCCAAACATCTAAGTTTGACTGCAGTCCTGTGCACAAGAAATTTTCTTCTATGGTTCATTCATGGGGTAAGTTAGGACAACAGTTTTCTGGTTTGCAGCAAAACATAGATAAAATAATGTTTCCTATGCATCTTTCTCTCTTACTTTCAGCAGCATTTCATTGATCAGTAACAATGTGAATTTATCAGTTTTGCTTTAACCATATTTATGTATTTGTGACTTTTTAGAATAAGTTGTATATATAAATTATATATATGAAATCAATCCTGGTGATACTAAGGATTCTAAAACATATCTTTTGGAGTGATGCATGTCAGCTATAGATTCTTTTGAAAGTCATAAATTTTAAACTTCTCACTCCTTAAAAATAGCCATTTCATATCTCATTATTTTTTTGAGAACTAACCCATGGATATTAAAAATAGCACATTTTTAACAAGATACATCTTTTTAAGGACACATTATTGTCTTTAAAAATCTCAAAAGACAACTTTTTTTTTGTCAAGGATATAGAATTGTTTTTTTCAATTTAATCTTAGATAACAGTGTACTTACACGTGTGTCTGATTTAGATTTATTTCACTTAAGAGTATGGTCTCAAGGTGCAGGAAGGAAGGGAAAGGAAAAAAGGAGAAAAGAAGGAAAAAATGGAAACAAAGCTTTTGTAAATAAAGAGGGGGAAGAGAAGGTTGATGAGAGAGTAGAAGAATGGAAAAAAATAAGAATCAGGCACAAATTCCCTATTATGAATGTGATCATTATGTATACCTAAAATGTACCAATAAAGTACCTAGCATTATTGATTCTATTTATATTCACTTAAATATAATGGGACTGAATATAAGTGTCCAATGATATCAAACATAACTATAGAATATGCCGCTTCTTTCCTATTTGGTAGGAGTTATTTCAACACTATTCTACAACTATTTTACAACATTTCTCTTTGACAGGTCTTTTTGGACCTCAGTTTTCCCCTCCTAGTTGATGCACCTATCTCAGTTGGTCGAAAGTCTTGTTTACTGAAATTTTAAGCTGCTTGTGAGCTAAGTGTAGGGGGAAGATCCTAAGCCATATACATGGGCACTCAAGATAAACTGAGGGAGAAAAAGACCAGTTTTAGTGGTGGAAAGGCATGGATAATCAGAAACTGGATAAGCAAAAGCCACAAACTCTAGGATACACTAAAACCCCAGGAAAGGAAAAAGGTTTAACACAAGATAATTAGAGCCAAAGCAAGGTGGGAGTTATTTTAGAATTCATCTAAGCTCCCTGGGCAGCTTGATGAGCTCTAGCTGAGGAGATGCTGAGGTCTTTGCATATGAAGGCTCTGTCACACACTACCTCTAAGAACCCCATCTCAAATGTTTTCAGTAAAGTCTCTTCGTATGCATCTAGCTACAATTAGTGTGTTCCTCAATTCTTTATCATACTATATTTTACTTTCCAGTTTAGTTCAGTCAATATTGAGGACCTGATGTGTGTCAAACATTCTTTTGGAGGATAGAAATACATTCATAGCAGGGCAGATACAGTAGATTCCCTAAGGAACAGATTCCATAATAGTTCCACATGGAACTTACAGTTGCATTTGTATGAGTCCAAGTCTACCAAATAAAGTATGAAAGAACTGTAATATTTATCATATTTTTGTGCGCCTTTTTTGAGACAAGGACTCCCTATGTATTTCAGACTAGCCTTGAACTCACTGTATAGCCCAGGCTGGTCTTGAAATCACAGTGATCCTCCTGCCTCAGTCTCCTGAGTGCTGGGATTATTAAGTATGTACCACCATACCTGGCTTATCATATTTTTTAAGTGAACCTAGTAGGACTTTCAGCCACCTTCCCAAAAGGATGCCAGAACATTATCAGTCTTTGTCTTCCATCTCCTCTTAAGAGCACACAGAAATAATTCACAGTGACCAAAACATGGAATAAGGCTATTCCTTGTTCATTCCGTCAAGGCTGTTGGTATCATCTTTTCCAAGCCCAGAGCCAGCCCTTGAAGTTCAGAAAGGCTCCCAAGCTATCCAAGAGAAACTGAGTGATGGAAGAGAAGACACACTTCAAATACTGGATGACATGGATATTTAGGAACTGCTTAGGTAAAAGCCATTAAAACTAGGTTATGCTAAAACCCCAGGAAAGGAAAAAGGAGAATGTAGAATGTGTGTACTTTGCTAGGATTTAAACTTCTTAGGTGTGTTGTCCTCCTGTCACACTCTCTTAGGTCTAAGTGTCTCCTTGGGGACCAGCTATGGTCTGTACTACCAAAGGGACCCACAGGCATCTTTCTCCAGCCAGATGTTCCTATCTTGCTGCATTCCTTCCCAGGCAGTATGATGTGTCAGAGTGGTTTTAGGCTTTTCATAAAAGGCAGGTTTCTTCAGGCTCCTTACACTTTCTGTCAGACCATAAACACTAAAGAGAAGAATTATTTCAGTAAAACGGGAAAAGGGAAAAAAGAAAATATACCTGAATCTCACAAAAATTTACTTGTCAGTATAAAAATGGAAACCAGATATTAAACAAGTAACTTTATGTATGAGAAAAGCAATTATAATTATAGCTACCACTTTATACCTGGTGTGTTTATTCCCCAACAGAAAATAAGCAGGTAAGCAAATATTTACCTAAATGTATACCCAGTACAGTATTACTTCTTAAATTTTTAAAAATGAAATTGATGTTAGTGCTCAGAAGGGTAGAGTGGGCAGATAAAATATGTTGCATGTGTACAGCTCTGTCAGGAGCAATTCTACATGATTTTGGGGAAAAATCATTTCATAATTAAATCATGATTAGGGCTAGTTTTCCTGACTAAAGGAAAGGCCAACTGTGGTAGGTGGAGACATTTTCGCCTCAGGTCACAGCTAAGACTTCAATGGTCTGGTGATGCTCTGATGCTCCAGGGCAGGACTACACTAGCTGGAGACATCCTGGGAGGAACAAACTCTTCATCTGCATAGTTCCTCATTGTTCTAGGATCATCTCTGCCACCCTCTCAGTTATGGTATGCTACTTCTGTTTCTGCTGATGTTCTGAATAAAGGTGTGGCAAGCTCCAGGTCTGGGGTCTTTGCCACCCAGTGTGGCATTGATCAGGCCAAAGCTCATCTTCTTCTCTAAGTCTCATTTTCTGTCTATATAGTAATTAATTTGCCTTGTGCTGTCGCGGCTCACAGGAGACTAGGATCCTGATGCAGAAGTTCTAGTAACATCCCCCTTTCCCGTTCCCTACACAACTCCTTGGGTACATGACCATTAAAATAATTTTAATACTGACAAGAGAAGATGTTCATAATATATTTTAGGTTTGAAAAGTAAATTTTACAGATCATGAATTGCAAGATGCTTCTCATTGTTTTACCAGTGATGATGATGAAGAGAGTGGTTTGGTGGGAATTCAAGATTATGTAGTTTTACTCTTTTTGTCAACTTGCATTTGTTCATTTTTCTTCAAGGTATGGGTATTTCCTTTTAACCATGAAAATAAAACCAAAATGAACAATTTTGAATTTCAGAAACAAGTAATGGCTTCTATCTGTTGTGCATTTACTGGGTGTCAGTCACATTGGTGGGCAGTTTGCATGTTCTTTCTATTCTTCTTTACCAGCTTTGAGCAAGAAATATAGAAAATTGACTTTTTTTTTCTGTTTATATCCTCTCTTTTTCCTAAAAGGAGGAGTGTTATCATGACAGATGAAAGGGCCATGTTTGCTACTAGGCTGGACAGCTGTGTGTTCACAGATTTCTCCTCTACCCTACCCATGTGGTTATTGAAGAGTACCCTTACCACTCACCACCTGCCCAGTCTCTTCTTTTCTTTCTCTTATTAATATCTTAGCATACTTGACCTTGCTTTTAATTTGGGTAGAATAAAGTAATAGGGTGAAAGCAAAAGGGCTTCAAGGGAATAATAGGAAGAAATTTGATTTTTAGAAAGATACAGTTGAGGGATTTACACAAAACCATCAACTTACTAGTTCAAATGTTCTGTAATTCTTTCATGTTCATTTCCTATCAGGAGTAAATTTTTCATAAAGGTGCTATTGTGTTAGGTCTAAAATTTTTGAAGTTAATTTCACACCAATGATGGCATAACTTTCTTCAACAAGGTATCATCTCCTCTCTTAATGTTCATGTAACTAGAGCCCTACTCACTAAGAATATATTTGATAACGACTATACAAGCAATGGGACAGAAAGTGATAAAGTTTGTGCCTTTTCTGATAAATTTTATTTCATACTTTAAATTATTTGGAATAATGAAATAGATTCTAAAAGTTGATTGAATACTTTGTACTTTTCTTGTAAATTTCATACCACATTTGTTTATGCACCTTACATATGTAACTAATTGTCCCCCTTGATAAACACTTTTAGCTAAAGAATAAAGAAAAAGAAAATAACTTTCAGTGAAGTGAAACATGAATACCAACTGTCAGGATCAAGGAGGTAATTACTGATAAATATTGATATTATACAAACAGTACTGTTATAAGCAGCACTTTTAGATGGCATTAAACATAAAGCTGTGCAGCCAACATTTATTGGTAAAATATTAAATTGAGCCATAAAAATTGTAACCTGTTGTAGCAGAAGTGAACCTTTTAGGTTAAGAGTGAAATTTCTACTTCAGTCTTCAATAGTATAGAAATAGATCATTCACATGATTCACAAAGATTCTTTTCTAAATCTTTTCAGTCTTTCATATCTAAGACTAAACTTTTACAGTTCTTAAATGTACAAAAATAGTATTTCTATTGTAATGCACAGTTTGATTTTGCCTAACTAGTATCTCTTTGATACCAGTACTCTATTCTTTGTACTTTTTTTTGCTTCCTGCTCTGTGAGGTTCTGATGAGACTGCTGTTCACAAAAACAGTTGGGTTGTGGAGCAGAGTTGAAACATAACTGACATTTGGCTGTGCCTGAGAACACATTATTCAAGACAAATGAATTTGTTATAGTTTGTGTCTAGAGCCCCCCCCCCCCCCCGCAAGCCTCATGCAGTCATAGGTGGAGCTTTTTTAGAGGTGCTTGAAACTAGAATGTATGATGCTGGGATTAAGATTGTGTGATTACTAAATTAGTCCACTGACTGGTTTGGCATACTTCTGGGTGTGAGTACTACTCACCCCTAGGGCGGGTAGCCTTGATAGAATATAAAGGGACAGAAAGAAGCTGCTATTCCCACTTGTCCCTTGTTGCTTGTCCCTTGCCACTTGCTGTTTCTGCCCATCATGAACTGTTTCCGCTCTGTGATGCCTGTCTGCCATGCCACCCTGCCTTGGAGCCAGCCAACTATGAACTGAAACCTCTACAAACTATGAGTCAAATAAACCTTTCCTTCTTTACCTTTGGGTGCCAGGTATTTTGTTTCAGCAATGAAAAGTAACTAAGACAGAGTTGAAGCTTTTGGGAAAATATATATACAGACACTGGGAAATAGAAGAAATAATATCCTAATCGGCCTTCTGCCAAAGAGAGTTCCCATCTTTAGTAAAAGAAAAGGAGGTAACCACAGAGAAAAGCGAAGCAAGCAGTTTCAGAGTCCTGATAATGTCTGATTATTTGATACCTAATGTTGGCCCCACATCCAAGCTTCCCAGTTATGTAAATGAACTTTTCTTTTGGCTTAAGTGAATTTGAGTTTGGGTCATATCCTTTGCAAACAAAATGGTAATTGACCTCATGGAATGAGCCCAGCATGTATGAGTTTCCATTAGTAACATCATTGCTTTAATGAATGTTCTAAGTAAACAAAAATAATTTGACCCTTTATGCAGATGTATTTATTCTTAATGAACCTAGAGTTGATTTAGGGATCTTATTTACAAAATGACACAATAAGGCTAGTGTGGAAATGATACATATGTTCAAGAATATGGATTTCTTTTCACTGAGACTGTCCAAGCTATTGCTACTATAACTAGTTATCCTAAATTTTTAATAAGCGCAAGGGCCCTGAAATAAAATATTTCTAAGAGATCAACCATCTACCTTGTTATAGGTTACTTACGGTGGACTTTTGCCAATTTACAAAAATGAACAATATATAGACTCCAAAGGACTTAAGGGTTTGGTTTTGTTTTCCTTCTTGTTGCATTTCTGTTAGATTCATTGCTCATGGGCTTACTGAATGTTCTAAATATTTAAATATCACTTCAAATTATCTGTCCTCACAGTAGAAGCAGCACAATGAACCAATACCTATTAGGATTTCCTAGTCTTTCCATGTACCCCATTATTTTCAAATAGAACTGCTATATGACCTATCAGTCCCTATGTTGGACATGTACCCAAAGACAATCACATCACTACTTTGCTAAGATATCAATACCCCCATGTTCAGTGAAACATTATTTATAATAGCCAAGGTATAGAAACAACCTAAGTGGAGGTCCCGAGTCAGGTGGAACACGCCAAATCAGCCTGCTGCAGACAGGCAGGTCTGTGGACACCCTACTGAGGTCCCAAGTCACGCGGAACACACCGAACCAGCCTGAGCCCTGGCAACAATCCACTGGACCCCCCGCTCCACTGTACAGCCACCTGGTTCCACACTACAAAGACGCAGAGGACACTGGATTACCAGACCAGGGTACTGAGTCCCGCTGCTCCTGGCCCAGAGGTAGGGGCTTCTGAGCCACCATCCCACTGCCCCTGGTTCAGAGGAAGGGGCTTCCTGGCCACCATCCCTCCCTCTGCTCCCAGGCCAGAGGAAAGGGCCTTTGGGCCACCATCCCTACCGCTGCTCCCGGACCCTGTCCCACCTCTCCCAGCTAAGAGGAGGTAATCTGTTCAGGCGCCAACAGTGCCCCCGCCCAGTTGAAATGAGAAAACACATAAATAAGTCTCCAAACCAGACTTGCAGATCACCTACAGAAACCCCAAAGGGAATTGAGATGGAACACTCTTATACTCAACCACCTGGACCCACTGAACTGGCAACAAAAGGGGATCTGGAAAAAATGAAATCAGAAATAATTTCTCAGATAACAGGAGAATGTGTGCCCCTAGTGCAAGACATGATTAACAAATCTAGAGAGGAACTCAGGAGTATGATGGAATCCCAACATAGGAAACAAATGGAATCCATAAAACAGATGCAAATAGATTTCCAGGACATGAAAAACTCCATTGAAAGTCTACACAGCAGAATGAGCCAATATGAGGAAAAAATTTCAGATATAGAAGATAAGATTGCAATTAGTGACCAGGAAAAGAAAAATTGCCTCAAAATGATAAGGGAACATGAGAAATCAATCTATCAGCTGCTAGATGATGCAAAGAAGAATAATATAAGACTGATTGGGCTCAATGAAGAAACAGGAGAGAGTGCAGATGACATAAAAAATCTCTTCACAGAAATAATGGCAGAAAACTTCCCAAGCATGGGAAAAGAGCTTGACATACAGATAAGTGAGGCATATAGGACTCCAAATAGCCTTCATCAAAAAAAATCTGCACATAGGCATATAATTGTTAAGATTCCAGAAACTCAACAGAAGAACAAAGTCCTACAAGCAGTTAGAAAAAAGAAACAAATCACATACAAAGGAAAGCCCATCAGAATCACAGTAAACTTCTCAACACAAACCATCAAGGCAAGAAGAGCTTGGAGTGACATATTCCAAGCCCTAAAAGAAAACAGCCTCCAACCCAGATTGATATACCATGCAAAACTATCTTTCAAAATGGATGGAGAAATAAGATACTTTCATGACAAAGAGCACCTTAGGAACTTCGTGAATACCAAACCACCACTCCAAAGAATTTTACACGATATCCTAGGAACAGACATTGAGGATCACAACCCCAAGAAGCACAGCAGAATGAACCCATCTGGCATGACAAGAAATTAAATGGAAAGGGGGAGAACCCAACAAAAAGAAAAAGTCATGGCAATGACAAGTCAATACATTTCAGTTATAGCCATCAATGTTAATGGCCTCAATTCACCAATTAAAAGAAATAAACTGGCAGAATGGATCAAGAAGCAAAATCCAACAATATGCTGCATACAAGAAACACACTTCATTCAAAAGGAAACTCATAGACTGAAAGTTAAAGGGTGGAAAACAATACTCCATGTGACAGGAACTCAAAAAAAAGCAGGAGTAGCTATCCTCTTGGCAGATCAAGTAGATTTCAAACCAACACTGATTAAGAGAGGCAAAGAAGTACACTACATCCTTGTAAAGGGAAGAATCCAAGAGGAAGAGATGACAATCATAAATATCTATGCACCAAACACTAGTGTGCCCAACTATATAAAACAAATACTAATGGACATGAAAAGTCATATGTGCACTAATAGAATTGTAGTGGGCGACCTCAACACCTCACTGTCACAAATAGATAGATCAACTAGACTAAAAATAAGTAATGAAATACTAGAACTCAATCAAACTCTTGAACAAATGAACTTAACATGTTTACAGAGTCTTCCACACCACAAAATCAGAATACACATTCTTCTCAGCTGCACATGGGTCATTCTCCAAAACAGACCACATATTCACACATAGAACATGTTTAAGTAGGTGCAAAGGAATTGAAGTTATCCCCTGTATATTATCAGACCATAGTCTAATGAAATTGGAGATCCGTAGCAAAAGAAACTCAAAAAATTTCATAAACACGTGGAAATTGAACAACACACTTCTGAATAACCAATGGGTCACTGAGGAAGTTAAAGAAGAAATCAGATAGTTCCTTCAATTAAATGACAATGACAATGCAACATATTGGAATCTATGGGACACAGTGAAAACAGTCTTACGAGGGAAATTCATAGCAGTGAATACACATATTAGGAAAACAGAACGAGCCCAATTAAACAACTTGATGCTGCACCTCAAGCTTCTAGAAAAAGAAGAGCAGGACAACCCCAAAGCTCATACAAGGGAGGAAATTATAAAGATCAGAGGAGAACTCAATGCAATGGAGACTAAGAGAATGATACAAAACATCAATGAAGCCAAGAGTTGGTTCTTTGGAAGAATCAACAAAATTGACAAATCCTTAAGCAACTTTATCAGAAAAAAGAAAGGAAAGGCCCAAATCCATGCAATTAGGAATGAAAAGGGTGAAATGACAACAGACCCAGCAGAAATCCAGAGGATCATCAATACCTACTTCCAGAACCTATATGCCAATAAGATGGACAACAAAGAAGAAATGGACAGATTCCTAGATACTTATGAATTCCCAAAGTTGAACGAAGAAGACCTAAAAATTCTAAACAACCCAATATCAACCAATGAAATTGAAAATGTAATTAAAAACTTAACAACTAAGAAAAGCCTGGGCCCTGATGTCTTCACTGCTGAATTCTACAAGACATTTAGAGAGGAACTGCTGCCACTACTGTTTAAACTCTTCAGTGAAATTGAAAGGGAAGCAATACTCCCAAATTCATTCCTGGAAGCAAGCATCACCTTGATCCCCAAAGCAGACAGAGAAAGACCCAACCAAAAAGGAGAACTATAGGCCAATCTCACTAATGAACATAGATGCAAAAATCCTTAATAAGATACTGGCAAACAGAATACAGAAGATCATCAAGAAGATCATACACACTGATCAAGTGGGATTCATCCCAGGGATGCAGGGATGGTTCAATATACGAAAATCAATCAATGTAATACACTATATCAATAGAGCCAAGGACAAAAACCATATGATTATCTCCACAGACACAGAAAAAGCATTTGACAAAATCCAACATGCATTTATGATAATAACCCTACAAAAAATTGGAATAGATGGTCTCTACCTCAAACTGATAGAAGCCATCTATGAAAAACCAACAGCCAATATCATACTAAATGGCAAAAAACTGAAATCCTTCACACTCAAATCAGGAACAAGACAAGGATGTCCACTGTCACCACTCTTGTTCAATATAGTTCTGGAAACATTAACCATGGCAATTAGACAAGAGAAAGAAATAAAAGGAATAAAGATAGGTAATGAAGAAATCAAATTGTCATTATTTGCAGATGACATGATACTCTATGTAGAAGACCCCAAGAACTCCACCAAAAGTCTTCTAGACTTAATAACCAAATTCAGTAAAGTAGCTGGTTACAAGGTTAACACACAAAAATCAATAGCTTTCCTCTACACCAATGCAGACTCACTGAGAGTGAAATAGGGCAAATAATTCCTTTCACAATCCAAAAAATTGAAATACCTAGGAATCAACCTAAGAAAAGAAATCAAAGACCTCTTCTCTGAAAACTATGGCACTCTGAAAAGAGAGATTGAAGATTATATCAGAAAATGGACAGACATCCCCTGCTCCTGGGTAGGAAGGATTAATATAGTGAAAATGGCCATACTTCCAAAACTGCTATATAGATTTAATGCAATTCCAATTGAGATCCCAGCAGCATACTTCATGGACCTTGAGAAAACAATCCAAAAATTCATTTGGAACAAGAAGAGACCCAGAATAGCAAAAGCAATTCTAGGTAACCGAGACATGGCAGGGGGTATCACAATCCCCAACCTGCAACTCTACTACAAAGCTACATTGATAAAAACAGCATGGTACTGGCAAAGAAACAGATCTGAGGACCAGTGGAACAGATTAGAAGATGCAGAAACAATGCCAGACACACTCAGCCATCTCATCTTTGATAAAGGTGCCAACCACCCTCACTGGAGGAAAGATACCCTCTTTAATAAATGGTGCTGGAAAAAGTGGGCTTCAACTTGCCAAAGATTAAAACTAGACCTGTATCTCTCACCATGCACTAAACTAAAATCAGAATGGAAGAATCTAAATATTAAAATAGAAACCCTGAACCAGTTGGAACAGAGGTTAGGTAGAACCCTTGAAGACATCGGTGTAGGAGAAGATTTTATGGACAAAACCTCAGCTACCCGTGAACTAGCACAAACAATCAACAAGTGGGATCTCTTCTTATTAAAAGGCTTCTGCACAGCAAGAGAAACCACCAGCAGTGTGAAGAGACTACCCACAATGTGGGAAAAAATCTTCACCTGCTCTTCCTCAGACAAAGGTATACTATTTCGAATCAATAAAGAAATTAAAAAGATCAGACCTCCCAAATTTAAAGACCCAATCTGAAAATGGGCATCTGAAATGAACAGACATTTCTCAGACAAAGAAGTAGAAAGAGCAAATAAATACATGAAAAAATGTTCAACATCACTTGTCATTCAAGAGATGCAAATGAAAACAATGCTGAGATTCCACTTCACTCCAGAAAGAATGGCTGCTATCATGAAATCAACCAATAACAAATGCTGGTGGGGCTATGGGGAAAGAGGAACCCTGCTTCACTGCTGGTGGGAGTGTAGACTGGTGCAATCACTGTGGAAATCAGTATGGGGATACCTCAAAGATCTAGGTCTGGAAGTCCCATTTGACCCTGCTATTCCACTGCTGGGGATCTTCCCCAAAGAGTTAAAAGTATCATACCACAGTGATACATGTGAGCCCATGTTCATAGCAGCACAGTTTATGATAGCTAAAACTTGGAAACAGCCCAAATGCCCATCAACTGGAGACTGGATAAAGAAAATGTTTTTTTTTTTTTAATGGAGTACTATTCAGCCATAAAAAATGAGAAATCAGAGACATTTATAGCTAAGTGGATGCACATTGAGGCAATACTCTTAAGTGAAACAAATAGGACACACATGAATAAATACCAAATAGTTTCTCTGGTGTGAGAAACTGAAAGTGTAAATAAGGACTAAAATGTATAATAGGTAATGTGAAATAGGAAGAAAAGGGGCAAAGGGGAAGGAAGTGGGAGGGTTAGGGAAAAGGATAGAAGGGAATAGGATTAATATGAGAAAATGGAAAAATAGGACAAAATCTTTGTAAATAGGGAGGAATGGAGAGGTTGAAGGGAGGGCTGGGCAAGGGTGAAAAATAAGAACCAAGAGAGACTATGTAAAGGTGCAGTTTCCAATGATGAATGTCATTATATTGTATACCTAAAATGTACCAATGTTTAGAATGAATAATTGATAATACAAAATAGGAAGAAAAGGTCCAAAGGGGTAGGGGTAGTGGGAGGTGCATGGGAAAGGAAAGAAGAGAAAGGAAAAATGCTGAGAAACTGAAAAGATGGAAATAAAGTCTTTGTAAATAGGGAAGGGTGGAGGGGGTGAAGGGAGGGCTAGGAATGGGGAAAAAATAAGAACGAAGATGCATTATGGAAAGGTACAATTCCCAATGAGAAATGTAAATGTGTTGTATACCTACAATGTACCAATAAATTTAACAACAACAACAAAAAAAGAAAGAAACAACCTAAGTATCAGGATGAATGGATAAACAAATTATGGTGCGTTCACACACACAGAAATACTATTCATCCTTATTAAAAAGGAGATCTTCCCATTTGTAACGACATAGATAAACCTTGAGGATATTATGCTAAGTGAAATAAATCAGTCACAGAAAGAAAAATACTACATAATTTCACTTATATGTGTGAGCTTATTAGATTGTTGATTTGTGACTTTGGAAAAACATTTACTTTTTGGATTGAATGAGAAAGACCATAATGTAGGTAAATTTCTAATATTCCTTGGCATATAAATTTTAAATGAATGGTAACTAGTATTAGTTATTCAGTAAACATTTATTGGTTTCTAAGGTGAATATCTTGATATCTTCTTGATAAAAGCCACACTGGCAAAATAACAATGAAGACATGTGGTTTAATCAGAAAATAGAGTAAATGTTTAAATTTTTTAAAACAATTATTACAGTAAAAGATGCAATATGATTAATCACTCTCAAAATACTCACCCTTGCTTTGAACACACTTATCCCATCATCCTTGCCATTTTTTGAAGCAATTACAGAATTCCTCTTTCATGAGTGTCTTTAGTTGTGCTGTTTTGGCTCCCTGGATGTCCTGAATCTATTAAAAATTATTTGTTTCATGCCCATTTTGACTTTAGGGAAAAGGCGTAAGTGACAGCTTCCGACCTGTTTTGCTAAATAACGGTGAATGAGGAACACTCTAATGTTTATGAGTCTGCCTCTCCATCGGATTGCTGGTGTCATGAAAGAAGACTTACATAATTGCTTCAGAAAGTGACAAGAACAACGAAGTAAGTGTGAGTATTTTGAGGGAGATTAGGTCTTTTACTTTAATTATATATTTAATTTAAACATTCACTTCATATTTTAATCACACCTTACATATTTGCAGTATCTCCATGGGAGAAGTAACATCAGATATGTTACTGTATTTGAAAATATATGAAGCTATGAAAATTTACTGAATCTGAATAAGTACTTTCATTACATAAAATACTTTTTTGGGTAAGAGTCCCTCAGTTGAATAAACTAGGAAGAAAGACTCTTAAATTACTGCAAATGAAAATTGTTTCATTGGTTATTCTACTAGTTCAAGCAACAAATCCTAAAAATCCTAGCAAATATTTTAATGCTGATAGGTCTGATTGATATATCAAATTGTTCAGTGGATCATCAGCTGATGTGATTAAGCATGCAAGACATGTTACATTTTAAAATATCTGTTGACTCTGCTTCATATCATGTATTAGTATCAAATGTGTATTTTTTAATTTGAGAGTAATAGTGGGAAATTGTTTTAAGAAGGTCAGTCATAATTGAATTTGATATACAATGTTTATTTTTCTTGTTCCACTAGTCAGTGAATATCTTGGTTGGGTGGTCATGAAAAATAATGAAACTGAAAATTTGTGTAAATTTAGCTCCAATCGTAGTATTACTGGGAGAAAATACTATAAAGAGAATTCCAAAGATAGCCTACTTTTCCAAATATATGTTATTGTCATTGTTACTATATATTAAAAACAAAATTAATGAAGATAGGAGATGTTTGTATGGTATAAATTTAGTTAACTCCCTTTAGAATAAATATGAACAGAATTGATGGTGATAAGAAAAGTTCTAGTATTGTTCATACAGCCTTGAGGAAGAATACTTAAAATTTCAAAATAACTATTACAGAATGTGATTTTAAAACTGTACTTTCTATACTCCATTATCCTTAAATCTTTTACCCATTCCAGTTACAGAGAAATACACCTTGTCTTTATCAATATAGGAATCATTTCTCTCCAAACCAAGGATGGTATTAAAATTAACTGATGGTAATAATAATAGATCACCTTTATTGAATTCTTAGTATATGCCAGGCACAATATAATAACAGAAAAAAGAAGAAAAAGGAAATCTAATGCTTTCATGGGGTTTATATTTTATTGGGGGAAGATAGATATATTATATCATTTAATCTTTCTTTTCAACCTTATTAAAGAAGATAGTGACATTATTTCCATCTACTCTTGAAGAAATTGAGGCATGGAGAAGTTGAGTATTTACCTTAAGTCACAGAGTATAAGGACTGAATCAGGAGCTGAAGCCCTGCAGTGTCCTGCTGTACCATTATATCATGTTTTTCCTAGATGCCTGCTCTCAACTGTACAGCTCTATGCATTTCTTGAGAAAACTGGAGCTATTTACATGGCAATTTCTGTTTACACACACTACTGTAATTCTTATAATAGAGATGAACTAAGTACTTCCAGGAACCTAATGCCTTCTGTTGTACCCAACGTTTCTTTCTTTAATCTACCAACAACTTTATTGTAACAATTTCCCTTTTTTTTCTACATTAGTGTTTACTCTCTTTTGGGTAATTCCAAATCAGAGGACATATATGCTGTTGTTTTGCCAATATTCTCTCAGTCCCACTTTCCTTTTCATCCGGTCGTCTATTTGCTCCTTTGCTAAAAGAGAATTACTCATGAGTTATCTATACTGACTATATCCAGTTGCTCTTCTCGAATTTTTTACTTGAATATTCATGTTTTTGTTCTTTTGCATACCCCTGAAATTTCCTTGTCCAGGTATGAATGCTTTCATATTGCTAAATGCAGCGATTACTTTTTCAATGTGCATTAACTTGTCATTGACATTTGACACAAATATAAATTTATTATAAATATAACTCTTAAGATTACAAAATGCATTTTAGGGAAGTTCAGTATTTTTAGTTCCATATAAGATTAATTTCCCCCATGTAATGTAAGATGACTGACACATCATATTTAGTCTTGAGGATGCAGCAGTTTTATATTGGCATTTAAAAAATGTTTATATTTAATGTGCATCCAATGGAAGAGTAAAAAAGGTAAGAAATTGGGATATTGACTTAAAATGAACCTTGCTGCTATAGCAGAGTTTACTGGGTAAATGGAGAAAACGAAATTATTCAGTAGCTTCCAATTGTGCATTCATATATTATGCAGGGAGACTTTCGTTATAGTATGACAAAATTAGACAAAAGGATTCAAACAACATATTTATCATGAAATTACAAGAGTTCATGCTACTAAAAGTAGTGCACAGTAATCTGCAGGGTACTTCATCTTAATTTCTAAAACCTGGGCATAATGCCTTCTATGGTGGTAGATTTAAAGTTATCCTGAAGTACAGCAACTTTTGGAATTTCATTAGAACACCAAACTGAATAGAGTTGATTCTTTTAACAATATCTGACTATACTTGCTAAAATTTGGTTTCAGAAAATCTTCCCTCTCCTCTCCTTTCCTTTCTTTCCATGTCCTCCCTCCTTCTATCCCTCGCTGTCTCCCTCTCTCCTTCCTTCTCTCTGTCTGTTTTTGATCTAATTTTCTTTTCCCTTTCCTAGCTTTATAACTAACAATAAAAATTATACATTTAAAGTACATGTTTGGATATGCATGGATATCTATGTATATGATATATATTCAATATATATATCATATATATGTTGTGAAATAATCACCACTATCAATCTAATTAACATATCCATTATGTTACCAATTTTCATGTGTGATGACAAAATATACCATCTGCTCTTGGGAAATTTCAAGTACACAATAAAATATTAATTACAGTATGCATGCTGTACATTTAATCTCTAGAACTTTTAGTCTATGTAACTGAAATTTTGTATCCTGTGTATATATCCCCCATACTGCAACCATCATAATATCCTCTGATTCTACAGGTTCAACCTCTAGATACCATCCATAAGTGAGATTAAATCAATATTTTGTCTTTCCATATCTGACTTAGTGTACTCAGCATAATGTCCCTCAGGTTTTTCCATGTCATCACAAATGTCCAAACTCTTTTTTTTTTTTTTTTTTGGTACTGGGGATCAAACTCGGGACCTTACCCTTGTGAGGCAGGTGGCAAAACCACTGAGTTAAATCCTTGGCCCAAAAATTCTGCTTAATAGCTGAATGATATTCTGTTTGTGTGTGTGCATGCTCATGTAGGTGTGGTGTGTGTAACATATGTTTTTATACATTTGTCTGACAACAGACACATATTGATTCCACATCATGGGTGCTGTGATTGCTACAATGACTATAGGGGTACAGATGTCTCTTCAAGATAATGGTTTCATGTCCTTTAGGTATATTTCCAAAAATGAGATTGCTGGATGATACAGTATTTCTATTTTTAATATCTTGTGGAACTTCCATACTATTTTCCATGCAGTATAGGTACAACATAATATATTTAATATCATAATCCAGTAATACCTATGCCAATTTATATTTTCACTAGCAGTATCCAAGGGTATCATTTTCTCTGCATCTTCACCAATATTTATCTCTTGTCTTTTCTGATAACAGACATTCTGATCGGTATTCAGCAGTCTCTCGTTATGGTTTCAATTTGCAGTTACCTGATTAGTGATGCTGAGCATTTTTCATGTACCCACTGGCCATTGCTACAGTTTGGATCTGAAGTGTCCCACAAAGACTCATGTGTCAGATACTTGGTCATCAGTTTGTGCTGCTACTGGGGAGTGGTGGAACCTTTAAGAGTTGGGGCCTAGTAGGAGAAAATTAGATCATTGGGGTCATGTCCTTAAAGGACACATTGGGACCTTGTCTCCTTCATCTTTGCTTCCTGACCACCATGAGGTGAGCAGCTTTGTTCAGCCATGTACACTCCCTTTCACAATATTCGGCCTCACTCCACAGCAATGGAACTAACCTACCATGAACTGAAACCTGTAAATCTGTGAACCAAAATAAATCTTTTCCTCATTTGTAATTTTTTTGCTGTCACAGTGACAAAGTTATTGATATAAATATTTATATTTCTTTGTTAGAAAATATTTATTCAGGTCCTTTGCTCATTTGTAGTAAGATTATTATTTTTGTTAGAGTTGTTGGAATTATATATATTGTGGATGGTTTGAAAATATTGTCTCCCATTCCTTAGGCTGTCCCTCCACAGTATTGATTCTTTCTTTTGCTGGTCCAAAGCTTTTTATCTTAACAAAATCCCTTTTCTCTAATTTTAGTTCTTTTTTGGCTGTCATATTAGAGTAATATCCAAAATATCATTGTGAGACCAATGCCATGAAGTTTTTCCCATGTTTTTTCTTGTAGTTTGATAGTTGCCTTTTTGCTGTTTAAGTCTTGAATCATTTTGAGTTGATCTTGCATATGGATCGAAAACAGGGT
Source organism: Heterocephalus glaber (assembly GCF_053883595.1). Lineage (NCBI taxonomy): Eukaryota > Metazoa > Chordata > Mammalia > Rodentia > Bathyergidae > Heterocephalus > Heterocephalus glaber. The sequence continues at coordinate 39,227,476 of NW_028258325.1, read as the reverse complement.
CCAATTTCATTCTTCTACCTGTGAATAATCAATTTTCCCTTTCCCCAATTTCAATGATCGTGCATGTATGGATTTATTTCTAGTAACTATTCTGTACCTGGAGGTTTTTGTTTCTTTGTACTAATGCCTCAGTCTTTTGATTACTATACCTTCATTAAATAGCAGAAATTAGGCGATACTGCCAGGCATGGTGCCGCACACTCAGGAGGCTGAGGCAGGAGGATCACCTCGAGTTTGAGACTGCCTGGGCTGCATAGTGAGTTCAAGGGCAGCCTAAACTACGCAGCAAGACCTTGTCTCAAAAAAAATATTAGATAATACATTCTCTGGCTTTGTTCTTGTCCAAGATTGATCTAGAAATTCTTGATCTTTTGTAGTTTGATATACTTTTAGGGTTATTTCTTTTGTATCTATGAAAAATGCCATTGAAATTTTGACAGAGGTTAGACTGAATAGATAGATCCCTTTCTGGATGCAATTTTAATTCTTCCTATATCCTATGACCACAAGCTATTTCTCAATTTATTTGTGTTTTCTTTAGTATCTTTTATTGGTGCATTACAGTTTAAAATGTGGAGATCATTCTCCTTTTTGGTTAAATGTATTCTTAAATATTTTATTTTATTTTATTTTATTTTTTGGTACTGGGGATCGAACTCAGGTCCTTGCTCTTGTGGGGCAGGAGGTGGAACCACTGAGCTAAATCCCCAGCCCTTTAATATTTTATTTTTGATGCTATTATAAATCGTATCATGTTTTTAAATCTTTATTTGGGGAGTTTTAAAATTGTATAGAAAAGCAACTGATTATTCTTTCATTGTTGATTTTGTATCTTGTAATGTTACTGAACGTATTAGCTCATTTTCTTTTGGTGGAGTTGTTGGGTTTTCTCTGTATACGTTTACTATATCTGTAAATAGAAAATTTTACTTCTCCTTACTTGATTATATGTATTCATTTGTCTTGCTTGATGGCTTTGGCTAGAATTTTCAGTACTATTTTAGGTAGAATTGGTGAGAGTCAGTGTCACTGTCTTGCTTTTGACCTTACAGGTAAGAATTTCAGCTTTTTATCACTATGATACTATATGTGGGCATATTGTATATAATCTTTATTAGATGGAGTAGCATTTCTTTATACCTACTTTTATTGAGTTTTTATGATGACATGATGTTACCTTTTTAGTACTTTTTTCTGTATTCATTAAATTATTACATGATTTTAAACGTTCACTCTCAATGTGATATATCATATTTATTGATTTGCATATATTAAATCATTTTACATTTCCGTGGTAGGTTTCTTGATCATGGTGTATGTGATGTGATATTTAATATGGGTTGTTAGTATTTTGCTAAAGATATTTGCATTCTATGTAATATCTGGTATATTAGCCTATATATTGTTTTTCTTGTAGTGTATTTATCTGGCCTTGGTATTAAGATAATGCTGCCTCATAAAGTGAGTTTGAAGTTTCTCCTCCTATTGCATTGGTTTGAAGATCTTGAGAATAATTCTTTAAGTGTTTGACTGAAATCACCAGTGAAATTATTAGGGCTCATTGTTTTCTTTACTGGCAAGTTTTTATTGTCGATTCCATCCAGCTCCTTACATATTATGCTCTGTTCAGCTTTCCTGTTTCTATGTAACTCAGTCTTGGTATGTTGTGTATTTCTAGGAATGTCAGATGTTTTAATTTGCATTTCTCTAATGGGCAGTGATGTTGATATCGAGCATTTTTTTCTGTATTTATTGGCCATTTATACTTCGTATTTATTTCACTTGGCCATTTTTGTGATTGGGTATTTTAGGAGGTCTAATTTTTTTAGTTCTTTATATATTCTAGATACAAGTCCTCTGTGTAAATTTTTTTCCCCTTCTGTAGGTTGTCTTTTCACTCTGTTGTTTCTTTTGCTGTGCAGAAGCTTTTTAATTTAATATGGTCCCATTTGTTGATTCTCAGAACCATTTTCTATGTAAGTGGAGTTCTATTCAGAAAGTCCTTGTCTATGCCTATGACTTCAAGAGTTTACCTATCTTGTCTTCTAGCAGGTTAAGTGTTTCTGCCTTTTTTTGGGGGGGGGGTTGTTCTGATTTTGATTTTTTGTTGTTTTGTTTTGTTGAGACAGTGTCTTACTATGTAGTTCAGGCTGGCCTCAAACTTGAAGCAGTCCTCCTGCATCAGCCTACTAAATACTGGGATTACAGGCATGTGCCACCACAATTGGCAAGTGTTTCTGTTTTAGCATTTAGTTCTTAGATCCATTTTGTTTTTAGTTCAGTACACAGTGAGAAATATTTAATCTTCTCCACGTAGATAGCCAGCTTTCCCAAAACCATTTATTATAGAAGATATCTCTCCTCTAATGTGTGCTTTTGGCCCCTTTGTCAAAGATCCAATAGTTAAATATATTTGAAATAGCTTCTGTATCCTCTTTTCCATTCCATTGAACCTCATGTCTGTTTTTGTACCAATGCCATCCTGTTTTTATCACTGCATCACTGTAATATAACTTCAGCTCTTGGATTGTGATTCCTCCTGCTTTGCTCTTTATATTCAGGATTGTGTTGCCATTTTGATTCTATATGAATTTTAGGATTTTTTTTTTACAGTTCTGTAAAGAATGTGGTTAGAATTTTGATTGAGAATTTGTTAAATCTGTATACCTATTTTGGAAAGATGGCCATTTTGACTATATTAGTTCTGCCTGTGCAGGAATAAAGCGTATGTTTCCATTTTTTGATGTCCTCCTTTTTCAGAGTACTGTAGTTTTCATTGTAAATGTCTTTCATTTAATTTAATTGTCTATTACTGGATTGTTCAGGGTTTTAAAAATCTATGCTTCAGTTTTGGTAATTCATATGTATTTAGAAATCTAGCCATTTCTTCTGCATTCTTCAATTTATTGGGGTACAGGTTTGTGAAGTAGTTTTTAATGAAGTTTTTTTTTTTTTTGACAGTGTCCAGTGTGATTTCACCTTTTTCATTTCTAATTGCATTGATTAGGGTCTTTTTCCTTTTTGGTTAGATTGCCTAAGGGTTTGTTTTCTTTATTCTTTGAAAGAACCAACTCTAAGGCTCATTAGTTTTTTGAATTTGTTTTGTTTTGTTTTTGTTCTTTGGCCTCATTGATTTCTAGTCTGATCTTTATAATTTCCTTCTTTGTACCAGCTTTGAGTTTGGATGGTTCTTGTTTTTCTAGGACTTTGTGATGCATCATTACATTATTTGTTGAGGTTTAATGTGTTTTTGAAATATGGGAATTCACAGGTATAAACTTCCTTATTAGGATTGCTTTCATTGTGTCCCATAAGTTCTGGTATGTTGTACTGACATTATCATTTAGCTTTTGAAATTGTCACATTTGTTTCTTGATTTCTTATGTAACCTATTTTTTAGTTAAGAATGTATTGTGTAGTTTCCATACATTTGCATAATTTCTGTGTTTTCTTTTGTCATTGATTTCTAACTTCATTACACTATGGTCTGGTAATATGCATAGTATAATTTCAGTTCTTTTACATTTACTTAAAATGATTTATCATCCAGTATATGGATTTATTGTCTAGTATATGATCTCTTTTGAAGAAAATTCCATTTGCTGCTAAAAAGAATGTGTATTCTGTTGTTGGATAGAACATTCCATAGATAGCTATTAAGTCCATTTGTTTGAAGGTTTTGTTCAATGCCAGTATTTGTTGACTTTTTATCTAATTGATCTGTTTATTTGTGATAGTGGGATATTGAGGTCCCTCGCTATAATTGTGTTTATGTCTAGCTTTTGTCTAGTAGTACTTGTTTTTTGAAATTGGGTGTGCTGTTGTTCCATGCATATATGTTGTTACCTCTTCCTGTTGGAGTGTTCCCTTAACCAATATGTAGTGATGTTCTTTGCCTCTTTTGGTAAGCTTTGCCTTGAAGTCCAGTTTGTCTGAATATAAGAGAGCGACATCTACTTTTTTTTACACATCTGCTTTTATAAGGGTTCCTGTTGCATGAAATATTGTTTCCATTCTTTTGTTTTTAGACTGAGTTTCTTTTTGAATTAAATGTGCTTCCTGTTTACAGCATACTATTGGATTTTATTTCTTGATCATTCTGCCAATTTGTATGTTTTGACTGGGGAAATGAGACCAATAACATTGAGAGTTCTTACTGATAGATATTTCTGTTGTTGATTCTCTGTCTTTCCCTTCTATTTAGCTGCTCACTTAACATGGTGTATTCATTCTATTAGACATTTTGTCATTGTTAGCTTCGTTGTCTCTTTCTAGGGTATCCTTGACAATTTTTGGAGTTCTGGTTAGGTGGTCATGAATTTCTTTAGGTGTTCTTTTTCATGAAAATACCTTGTTTCTCCATTGAAAGATAGTTTTGCAAGATATGTCGGCCTGTGATAGAATGTGTTTCCTTTTGGGGCTTGAAACTCTTCAATCTTAGCTCTCTAATCTCAGCTCTCTAATCTAATCTCTAAACTCTCCTGGCCTTTAAGAAATTTGCTTTAATTCTAATGGATTTTTCTTTGTAAGTTATTTATTACTTTTCTCTGTTTTTAATACTTTGTTCTTGTGTTCGGCTTCCAGAATTTTGACCATGATGTGTCATGGGGAGGTTATTTTCTGATCATGGCTGTTTGGGGTTGTATATCTCTCATTTTTCTGTCTGTTAAATTCTTTTCCTATGGTTGGAAAGTTTTCACCTATAATTTTAGTAAACATGTTTTTTATGTCATTTGTGCTATCTTCTGAATTTTAACTAATTCCACTTAATCTTAGATTATTCTTTACATCCTCAAGGTGCTATTAAGTCAATTTTTCATGATCTCTTGTTGTTTTTAAGATGACTATCATTAATTGGTCACTGACAACAGCCCTGTCTTCTAGTTCTGAGATTCTGTCCTCACATTGGTCACTTCTGCTGCCCACACTCTAGAATTTTCATTTCTTAAATTTCTATTAGCACCCCCTTTTATGTACTCTAATCCTTTTCTATCCTGGTCATGGATGTTTTGCATTGTTTTGTGTAGTTTTTCTATCATTTCACTAGGATCTTTAGATTCCCTGAAGATTTTGTTTAATTCGCCCAGTATCTTGTTATTTATATCTTCTGTGATCTTGCCAGTTACATTATTATTATTCAGTTTTGCTATATCCCTGATAACAAAATGGATAATTTGTGCGTGAGGCTTTTGATTTACTCCCCTTTAATGCCCCATGAATATTCTTTGGGTGAGTTGAGAGTTTTTGGAGGTTTTTGTTGGTTTCTCTTCTTATGCTTCCTGTGTGTGTGTGTGTGTGTGTGTGTGTGTGTGTGTGTGTGTGTGTTTTGAGGCTTGCTTATTATAGTGGTTTATTATAGTGGAAAGATTTGTTTCTAGTACTGTATGGAGACCTCTTCAGTTAATGTCTGCTTTTCAGTGGTGTTTTCAGGGTGTTATTAAGTGCTGGTCCTTGCCTCTGTCTTAGGATCCAACCACCACCTCCAATGACTTAAGATGGGAAGTTACAGCATGTTTGCCCCAGTACCCAGTTCTCCTGGAAAGGACCATGTTATTTTTAATGACCTCTAGGCAATCTAGATATAAACATCTCAGGAAAACCAATTAAGAGCAACAGCTATGACACCTTAGCTATAGTAATAAAATCAGTATCAATGAAAGCATTAAATACAAACTGAATATTAACAAACCCTAAGGACCAATAAAGTATCACCTTGTCCACAGAAAAGAGATCTATAATTATAGTATGAACACTAAGGCTGTGGAGGACCATCTCACTGATTATGCCCGAAGTTGGCTGTAAGCAATGTAGGCTACAAAGAGTTAACCTCTTAATTGGCTTATTTAAAAATGGAATTAATATGAGAAAATGAAAAAATGGAAATAAAGTCTTTGTCAATAGGGAGGGCAGGGGAAGGGGGAAAAAAGAACGAAGAGAGATTACATAAAGGTGCAAATTTCCAATGATGAATGTCATTATATTGTATACCTAAAATATACCAATAAAAGGATATACAGTTAAAAAAAAAGTGAGTCTTACTGAAGCATATAAGATAACACATAACTGAGGTCAGAGTAACTCACCCAAATTCCATTCCCAGCCTAACACAAGAATGCTTTGTCTTTTCTCTTACAAGCCTTCCCTGTATCAGCAACATATCCCTGGTGACCCCCTCACCCCAACCTAACAATGATCATGTTATCAATAAATACTGAAAGTTTTGGCTGACCAGAGCCTTTGCTTGCTCAAGCCTTTGCTGACTCGAGCACTGGTCATCCCAGTTCCCTGTCTCTTGTCTCTTTAACTCTGCCTCTATGTCTTTCTTCCTGCCTTGTGTGGTAGCACTGAGGAGGAGATCAGGATTCGCTGCATGGGTCTCCAATAAAGACAAACCTGATACCTGATACATTATTGACCTACAGTAAATGGCTGTTAAATGGAACAACTTTACCTCTACTAAAAATAGCACAGTATTCAACAGCAGTAAACTACCTAGAGATTAATGGAGCTTAGTAGTTATAGTAGTAAAGGTAAAAGTGGTTTGGGGAACTAGAGAATGAAAAAAAACAAAATTTGAAAAATTAATTGATAGAGATATGAAGAGGAGATAAAAGACAGAAAGTCCTGTTAAAGAGTAAAGGAAAATTAATAGTGATAGATGACAGTTGGTTGAAAGAATGAACAAGAAAAAGAAAAAAGAGCAAAAGCAGATAAAAGGAAGAAAAAAAGTTGAAAGGGACAAAAAGAAACTAAAAGAAGAGGAAAAAATAAAATGTGTGAACAACCCCTAACCCTGAAAAAAATCAATGAAGGAAAGATAAAATGATACAAAATAAGAAAATAAAAAGATATTGAGTCAATAAAAAATTTCCGTGTTATTGAATCTACATGATCTACAGTCTTGGAATCCAGGAAGGCGTGATTTCCTATGCCTAGCTTTAGGACCTATGGCTCTTTCAAGTACCCTCCTTGCACTAGAGGTCCCTTTCTTCTGTTCCTTGTCTCCAAACGCTGGTTACTGTTCAAGCCAAGGTATTTTCTTGCTCTTGTTGGTAGATGAGGATTGCAATCAACCTTCTGAACTCTGCTAAATGTAGGCCACAAGGCCGGGGTTCAAATGGGCTCTTGGACTTAATGTTAGCCATTGTAGGGTCTGATTGTTCTCATCTCTCCCTGGACATTATCTTCATCCATGATGGGTTTCTTGGTTAGTCTTTGCCTCTTCTGCCCTGTACTGTGTGGTGCCACTCCTCCTTCATGGTTCTGCTGTCTCATGTTGTGTTTGGTGGGGTTCCTGTTCTCTCTTACATGGAGGAGGACACCACTCAGGGTCAGCTCTCTCATGTGAGGGTTGGGGCACTACTCCAAGTCTAGGGAATTCTGTTGGTCCTAAAAACTCAAATATAAATAAAAGAGTCCCTATTCTCATTAAGGATATGATTAAGTAGAAAAAATAAGGAGAAAGTCATTTTCCATAGAGTTTGGTTTGTGCAATGAAAAAATTAAAACCCTTTTCTGTATTCTGGTCACTCTATTTCATTATCGCCCATTTGAAGCCCTTTATGAACCGTTTTTTCTTAGGCTACAATAGGGATATTACCTGTGTTTACGTAAGAGAAAAACAGAGCAAAGGAAGTGTGCAGCCTGCCTAAAGCTCGCTGTTAATAAAGTTGCAGAGCTAAGAGTAGAATTTTTTGAATCTTGCACCTGGGATCATACTGTTTGTGTGTTTAGTTGCAGTTTTACAAAGTGGTTAAAAAATAGATGATAACAGTTGAAATGAAAGGGGTCGATAAGTTGCCTTAATGGACAGTGGAATTTTCAGGTCTTTTATAATTCACTCAACTCAACAACTTCTGACCTATAGTTATAATTTCTAATTTCTCCTGGGCTTTCTTGATTTTTAATCTGCAATACTTCCAAAGGTCTGAGAAGGGCAAAATAAAGAGTAATTTATCATATTGGCCACCAGAGATCTATATTTCCCTAGAGCAAAGGAATGAACCTTTGAGTTTCAAGCAGTTTGAGTGAGATACTGAGTCCAAACATCCACATATCAGGCATAAAATGGTAAAAGGAAGTAATAACCTGGAGAAAGTACATTCATAGCCTTAATTCTAAGTCATACATCCTCATCAGGATAGAATGTTGCCATAATATACAGGAATAGTTCAACTTTCCCACTTGCCCTGGGACAGGAGAAAAACAATAGGAATGACTGACCAATTAAAGCAATATAATCTATATGAGGAAGGAAAAGGAGATTGTGTATTTAGCAAAGACCATTTTTTAATGTGCCTGTGGAAACTGTGCCAGCTCTTTAATGGATACCTTGGCTGCATGAAAACAGCAGGAAACTATATTACACTTTAGATGCTACCATTTAGGTGGCCCCCTGCTACTGATTTCGCTGAGAAGCATGTTATACAGATAGAAGAGGAATTATTTTTTAAGGAGCTCTAGCTTCTGCTAGTATAGCATCCTTTTTAATACTTTTTCTCCTTACTCAAAAAATGCAGTGGTTGAAGGAGAGCTGAGATCCTGCTAAGAAGAACATTTAGCTTGCTATGTAAATAGCTCATCTGCCTTCCAAGAAATTTTCTTGTGTTTGATTTGCAGCCAGCTCAAGTAGCTGAACAATTAAAGGCCAGAGTGGTTTTTTTAAGGGTCATAAAAAGAGGGAAGTTCCTTGGAGGTCTAATTCAGAATGTTTTACCATAACTTATCTTAATGTACATTCACTAATTCTGAGCTCTCTTCTAGGTATTTGAAACCCCCCTCAAAAAACCTTTTAAATAATTTTTGTTTTCTTGCTAAATTCTCAATTATCTTCTCAGTTTTGCCTTCCTTGTCACTAATTCTCTCTAGCTATGACTTACATACCAGTAAATCCATTAGTTGAATTTTTAATTTTAATTATTTGTATTTTCCCCCATATCCTTAATCATTCTTTATAGTTTCTCACTAAGAGCTGTGTCAACCACTTATTTCTGTAGGTTTTCTGTGTTATATACCTCTAGGTTTAGAACATTATAAAATAATATATCTAAAATAGGTTGTCATGTTATAGACAAATTTTCAATGAATTTTAATATTCCTTCAGTATTTATAGACAAATATTACAAGAAATGCTTACATAAAAGGTGACAATAAAATGTTGTGTTTATAAATAGCATTCAAATTTCCTTTGAGATCTTCAGTGTTCTGCATTACAGTTTCCTGCTGACTTTTCCTAACTTTACCTGGTGCTAGGCTCCCTCCAATTTATGATGCTCCAGTCACACTTTTTATTTTTCTGTTTGTACCTCATGGCCTTCATGTGTTGAACCTTCTGCTTGGAATTTTCTCCCTTTTCCAGAAACATTTCTAATATTATTTATGTTTTCATAACAATTGCCATTTTTATAGAACTCACATTTTATAATTATATAGGATTGTGGTAAAAAAATGACTTGCTCTCCCATTGAACTGTGTAAGCTCCACAAACAGAGAATTCACTGTTTTATCATTATTGCTTAAATAAGTATTCAAATTGATAAATAATAGCATAGCATAAGACTATTTTCAGTTTTGTGTGCTCTATAATGAGGACAATAATTAGCTTCCACATTTTCTATTAGAAGTTAAATGAAAATTAAATATTAATGTAAGAAATAGAGGGAAAAGGAGACATACTTTCACTAAATGACATGGCATATGCCCAACACCAACAGTAAATAAGTTTATATGTATACTTTCGCAAAATTCCAAATGATATCCAGTATTTTGTATAATTAACTAATAAAGCACTAATAAATTTCTCTTAAAAATGCCAAACGATGCCTGCCACAGACCTAAGTAGTTGTGATAATAAATGGAGGAATATAAATATCTCTCTGAAGATGATATGAGCTGATAACAGAGGGATGGGTTGGAACTGACTATATGAAGTGTAAAGGAAAAAAATAAATTCAGTGGAAAGGACTTGAAGAGAAAGAAGATGTAAGAATATATGCTCACAGAAGTCTCTACCTGATCTCTATGTAGTTTGATACTCTCTTTACATCAGAACAACCCCAATGATATTCTAATGATAGGAGCACCCAATCTGAGAGTTGAATCACATAACACAATTTTCTGTGCAACAGAATAACACAAGAACAGTAAAACTCTAGATATAATGGACTGTTCCCAATGCATCAGGCTACTATACTTGCTTGATTTTCATACTTCATTCATGCAAGTGCATTAAGCTTGATACACCTTTCTAGTGAACCACACATGTTGAATAGTACTCATAAAAAAATGTATCTCTAACTTTCCTTAGCCTACTTAACACACTCTTTAGTATTTTGTCTATAATTGTATGATAGGTGAATAATAGCAGCTTCTAAAATGTGGATTTCTGATAGTTTATCTAAAATGCTAGCAAACAACCCTTATGTTATAAACTGAAATTCGTCCACCTGTGACACTTGGTAAAATATTTTTGAAGTAAGTTATCACATGAGCAGTATAATAATTTTTTATTTGTGGACATGATACAGTTATGTTTCTGCTTATAAGATGATCATGTTGTTAGCAGGTGAGAGAATAGGTGGAGTATAGGGAAAGGCAGAGGTATTTTGGGAAGATCAATTTAAGGAAAGTGTATGAAGAGAAACTGAGCTGCCAGAGAGGCAGTTTTGATAGAGAAGACTTGGCAGATTTGAGGCTTTTTAAGATGCAAAATTAAAGTAATTCACTGATATATTCAGTAGTGTTAGGAAGTTGGAATTATCAAGAAACATTTCTGAATTTAACTACCTCTGCTAGATGGATGGAGGTGATGTTTACTGAGATGAAGAACACTGATAAGGACTAGTTTGAGTGTAGAATAGCATGACTGTAAAATTAGGCCTGTTTATATATTTGAACTATACTAGGAGAGATGTTAAAAGAGCATTTTAATGTATTTCCTGGAATTAATAGGGTTTGAATATGAAGATATAATTTGAGAGTCATCTATTGCCCATGATAATTAAGTTTATTAGTATAGTTCAGTATACCTGGAGAGAGGGAGTGGAAACAGTGAAATCAGAAAACATCCTTTGGGTGAACCATGAACAACTTCTGCATATCAGGATCTGTTAGAGGAATATAAATTTATAAAGAAATTGCCATAGAGTTAGGAAGAAAATTTAGAGAATCATAGAAGCTAATTGAAGAGAGGATTTCCAGAGGAAAGAAACATTGATGTTGTTGAAGTGGAAATCAAGAGAATGATAAAAAATTTTCATTTTGGGGAATAGAGATCCCACTGACCTATGTACACCTGACTTATAGAGAATAAAGCAGTAGAAACTGGATGGTATGAAAGAAGAATAAGTGGGTGTTTGAGAAGTGAACGAGGTTTCTTGAGTAGTTGTCTGAACCTTAACTCTTTTTCCCATGAGTCAGTATTCTTCTTGCCCTTTGCTGATATGTAATAGCCTCACATTGTGTACAGTATTTACACAGCATAAATCACCCTTTTGATTTAAAGTACTTTTTTTGTTGTTGTTATTCTGAGAGTGCAGCCGAGTAAATCAGTGTTATATGTAAAGAATTTCTAGCATTATTTAGCTGAGATAACTGTGTATTACCAGTATTTTTGGACATGTCCAGTATTTTGTCAGTTATGGTGTGTAGGCTCTTAAGATAATGTGTGACAATGGTTGAATGGCATATTTAAGGGAATAGTTTCATAATATAGATTACTTCCATTCCTGTATGGCAAATGTGCTTATAAAGCCTGACTACTATTGATTTTCCCATTATTCCTTCCAAGATTTTTTCTCTTTTCAGCCCTAGTAATAGCTTTAATTCTAAGATGCCATGAGAGTGGACAACCTTAACTTTTATACTATATAATTATATTCAAAGCTTTATGTATTTTTATTTATAATTACAGAGTAATTATAAATGTTTAGTACCAAACTGATGACAAACACTATTCTGTTGAAAAGGTCTTGCATTTAAAAGAAAAATCTGTGAAACCCATGGCACTATGCCACAACCAGTACCAGATTTTTATGAAAACAGTTTATATTGGAGAAGAAATGGGATCTCATTTTAAAACAACATACTGGAAATTATCTGAAAATAATATTGTAACTCAAAATTTTCAAGACAGGAAATAAAAATACATATGTTTTTATATCTTTAAAAAATTTTTCATAATTGGAATTCCTATATATTTATAAAAATGAAATCAGGAAACACTGAAAACAGCAGAATTCTTTCCCCTTTTCTTCTCTTTTAATAACTAATTCCAATGACCTGAGTAGAAATTTTCAAATTTTTCTTTTGGTATAATTAAATTCTTGAATTTAAAGTTATACTTGGAATAGTAATAAAATACCTAATCAATTTCAAAATTATATAAATAAAAAGCAATTTTAATAAGTCATTGTTTCTTGAAATCACTTCTGCATGTGCATAAAATGTACTGCTATTCTGAAGTGCATTCCTTTATTGATATCAATACTAGGCCCTACAGAGTACCTGGATATACCAGACAAAATCTGTTCCTAGTAAAACCATCATCATCCAAAGCTTGAAGTTCAGAATTTTTTAACTTGCCTTACAGAAATGTTTAAGAAAGCAATTAACTCTTCACATGACAGTAAGTTTTAAAAAAAATGAGCAATTTAGGCAAGAAAGCTGTTCCTGGGTCCCATAACCAAAACAAAACAAAACAAAACCCCAAAACACCAGTGGGGGGAGTTCCATACAAGACAGCATTCTGCTTTGATGTGAAAACGGAGCTAATGTGAGTGAAACAAAAACAGTAGAGACTAAATAATTTACAAAAATAGAAGCCAGATTGGTATTTTTCATCAAGTGTATGCTTGTTTGAAAATCTTTGCTCCTGAAGTAAATATTTGGCAACAACAGTACTTAGCAGTTAAAGCAGTTTCAACAAAATAAAAAGTCATGAAAAATGGACTACTTATCTGAAAGAGCAGTACCTATACTGTATAGATTGAACTTAATGGCTCATCACAACCATTTCCAAAATTTAATCCATACTCTCCTTTTATAAATTAAGAGAATTTCATTTGAGTTCCATAGTGTGATGACCAAAAAGGAAGTAAAATACAAAATCAAAAATAAACCCTCATGCCTAAATTTAGGATATTGTATTGTATAGCAATTAAAAACATTCAAAACAAATTAAATAGTTTAACTTATTTGATAGGCATATGACCCTTTCAAAAGCATAATGAAATCCAATTATGTGGTGCCTAATGTAGACAAGTGAAGTCTACTATTGTGCAGACATCCACTAAATAAAAGATCCCTGTAGGAACATTACATATAAACATTGGTGAGTGTGGACTATTTCTGTGGAACCTTTTTGAAACTGAGAGTCTAAAACACAATATGTTTTTCACGTAGGCACCAAGTTATCCTAAAAAATTTCCACAATGTTTGTTTTGACATTTCTTTCATCAGATATTCTACTTAATACATGTGATTTTCCAGGAAAAAAAATCCCCCCAAACCAAACACCATTCCAGATTCCATACACATAAATATATCACTCTCATTGGAAGTGCTATCATCACAGTCTTTGCAATTAGCCCAAAGGGTATATTTAAGAAGTTTTTATAAATTGTTTGTGATGTTCATTATGTTTAATTCTTCTGCCAAACTGTTTTCTGGTGAAGACAGTGTTGTCCTTTATGCAAGAATGGAAACCTCAACATAATCACCATAAAACTTCTAAGACTTATGGAACAATAAACTAGGATGGTCCACAGATATTGAGATGAAATCCACAACGTTGGAATTATAAACGTTTAGAGAGGCCCAGACTAGAAGACAAGCCCAAACCACCATTTGAAGAATGAAATATGATATGGTCCAAAATGTATCCTTAAAATTTTGTCTCAACCCTTAGTCTGAATAGTGAGGATTGATCTTCAGTTCAGTCCAGCCAGCAGAAAGTGACTGTGCAATTTTCTGGTGTATTTATTGTACAGACCATATGCATTCTAGAAGGTTCTTTTAGTGCTACACTGTTGTACTTTTTGTCCCAGCAATTTGAGGGCATCCAAATTCCACAAAGTCATCAGTGAGAACAGGCCATGGTCCTTCTTCACCATAATTAGACCTGTCATCTGCAATCATTGTACTGAAGTCTAAAAAAAGATTCCGAGTATCCTTTGGTATTGATCGTTTACGATGTTCCAACAAAAATTTATTCTGTAAGTCTAAGTATTTAAATCTTCCACTAAGCACTAAGTTCCAATAAACAATGGCCATTTCTAGATCTAATCCTTTTTGTCTTGGAATCTTTGCAAAATTAAAAGTAAACTGGTAAAAATCCTTAAATCATCCTGGTTCTTTCAATTCTTGTTCCATCTTGGGTATTTGAACCTTTAGCTTTTCTATGCTGTCACATCCTAATTCTGTCATGCTGTTCATGAACTCCTGCTGGGAGAACTCACACTGTGTTGCTGCTCTGAACTTCCATGCAATGATCAAAACGCTAATGGTGGCTGGATCAAATGCCAGGTCATCACAGAATTGCTCTATACCATCTATTCCAATTTTATTTTCAACTTGAGGATCTTTGTATCTATTGTATAGTTGTTCTAACTTCTTCCTGTCCATTGATCCTTTTACACCATCTCGTTTCTATAGTTCAGGATTTTGGAAACAATTATCTGTTGCTACATCTAACTTGGTCATTTTGAGAAAGACAGTTTACTGAAGTTTTTTCACTAGATTGTGTGAAGATCATAAACTGTCGAACTTGATCTTTCTGCGATGATTTCAACTTGTTCATGTTGGTGTCCTCCAGGCCTCTTCCCTCCTCCTCCGGATCCGCAGTGAATGGACGACAGAGAGGGGCGGCCTCTCCTCTCTCAGGCTCGCAGGACTGCTGTTCATGCGCAGCGGTGCCGGTGGTGGAGGAGGCTGCCCCAGCTCTGAGGCTGAGGGACCAGGATGGGCGTTGGTGGCGGGTGCTGGGCTTCCCCTGGGCGCGGGGGTCTCCAGGGCTGTTCCAAGATTTTTTAATTTTGGCTTTTTAATGTGATTTATAAAATTATAGGTATTGGAATATCATGAACTCTTAAGTAAATACAAGAAATGGTTCCACCTGAGATAGTTATTTCTACATACAGTTAGTCTGTCTTAACTCTGATTATTTTGTGTCTGCACAGTCTTATATATTTTATTTGTTCTGGAAGAAGTCTCTGAGGACTATTTCCTATTATTTTATAGTAACATTAAAATCAAATTTTATAGTGATAACAATATGATATTCAATTGAGGTGAAAAGGTATTATATAGCATTGGAAAAAAGCCAGAGTGCCTTATTTCAATATGACGTTAGGTACCACTATTACTATTACATGTGCTGTATTTATGAATTTGACATAAGAGGAGATTCTCCTGATTTAATTATGATTGGACTTTTGAAGGTCACTTTTTTTTTTTTTTTTTTTTTTTTGGTACTGGGGATCGAACTCTGGACCTTGCATTTGTGAGACAGGCGGTGGAACCACTGAGCTAAATCCCCGGCCCTGAAGGTCACTTTTTAAAGGAGAAATGTTTGAAAACTAAATTTTACCTGTGATACATAGAAAAAGTCCTTTCATAAACTTTTCCACTCCCCTACCCCGCCTCCTTTTTTTCCCTCAGTTTGGCTCTGTGGGACTTAGCTTATGCATCAATTACTGCAGGAAGTTTTTCATGGGCTCTTTTCTTGGGAAAAATTTCTTTTATCTTTTGTGACATAACATCCTGAGCATGTCTGGACTGAAACTTTGTGACTGTCTCTCTCTGGTGCTGATTGAGCATTCCATTCGTACTCATTTTCAACAGGAGCTCAACTGGATCATCTTTAAGCAACAAAATAATCAGTGCAGTTTAGTGTCTTATACAGTACTTTTTTATACAGTAAACACCTTGAAAGGACAAGTTACAGCTCTGGCAAGGTATAGAAAAAAAGCTATATTTCTGCTGACCCTTTCACAATCCCAGTTGGCCCTAGGACTGACTCCTCTGGGAGATTCTAACACATTTATGTGAAACTTTAGATATAGAAACAAAGTGTTAGAGGTGGAATAAACTACAGAAAATCTAGACCACTGGTCACTTAATGAACGAACCTCTGTTTCTAGTCCCAACCTCGAACTACCTAAAGAACCATAGTGGACATTTTTTCAGGTGGGGTGGGGGCATTCAGTATGGATTCCATCTACCTCTAGTAGTAACATCCTCCTACTCTTAGGAAGCCCACTATTTTCACTCACAATGTTATGATTCTATACTAGGGCAAAGGATTCTGGTTCCTTAAATTTGTCTATACTCAGTTACATGTATCATGTGTATAATTAGTTTGTAATAGAGAAATAACATATATGAGTTGGTTTTCCACTTCTGCCTCAATTAAAATGCAAAATGATAAAAGGAAAACCAGAAGTCTATGTGTTTACTGTCTCCTGTTCCCCCTTCTGTTTCTATCTACCTTGTTCCTTAGCATATATTTATCACATGAGGTCATGAATGGCCAGTGACCAAAAGATTATTATAACAGTAAAGGGCAATTTAAAGTGATCTCAGTGTCTTTCAAATCTGATGATTTTGATTTGAGGAATGTAGGAAAATAAATATCTGTACAAGGAAGCCCACTGTTCTATCATTAGCAATGATTTTAAGCCATGTTAACTATATATTTGTATAAAAATTGTGGCCTGTTTTCATATAAATTTTACTTTTCCAATTAACAAATATTCAAATGGTTATATTCTGATATCTCAGTTTAAGAAAGCCCTTTAACATATACTAATAAAAAAAGAGAATGCCTTTTTAGTGTATAAACTGTTGGATTAGTGCAAGAGAAACCAAAATTTAGTAATCTCTCTCAAACTAGAATTTTAATTGGAAATTTTGGGATTTCAAAATAAGAATCTATGTTCTAAATTTATGCTGCATGTTTTTAGATAGATAACCTCTTTCAGGCTCACTTTTTTATCATCCTTCCCCCAGGAACTTAAAAGAAAGACTAAAATAAAATGCCAGTTACCTAAAACAAGCATCTTGCCCCAAGGTTTGGCAAAGTGCGTCCTATTTTTCTGTTTCAACTGAGGCATCTATGGAGGAGAAAAATCAGTTTACCAAAGTTAGCCCCTGTGGCCAAATAGTTTTTCACTTCCAAATATTGAATCCAAAATGGAAGAAGAAAAAAGGTAAAATGCTAACCTCTTATTAAAGTTCTCAAAAAGTTTCCAAACTTTTATGAAATGGAACTGCAAAAAAGAAAAAAAAAATGCCCTGAAAAATAGCTCTGGATTGATAAACAACTTACAAAGATACCACAGTTGCTACTTCAGTTACTGTGAAGTGCTCTTCTTGCCAAATGGAATTTCTCTGCAAATGTTCCCTAAGCTGTACAGGTGATGGCATTAACAAAAGCCTTCCTGGTATCCTCATAGCAGTTTAATTTATGGATATACTTTGAGAAGAATTTAGGAGATGTCTAAGATAGAAATAAAAAATTTGGAGATTTCAGAAGGAAGGAGGAAGGGGTTACCTTTCAGTGTTGATATTATGATCTTAATTTGGAGTTTCATTGAAATTAAGTCTAAATTGTACCCCTACTGGCCTAAAGGAAACAGATTGTAAGTGTATTTTAAAATTAAAATGTCTTTGAGATATAAAATTTAAACATTTTAATGATTCTTTTACCTAAGTATATTGATAATATGTTTAGATTAATTGC
Source organism: Heterocephalus glaber (assembly GCF_053883595.1). Classification (NCBI taxonomy): domain Eukaryota; kingdom Metazoa; phylum Chordata; class Mammalia; order Rodentia; family Bathyergidae; genus Heterocephalus; species Heterocephalus glaber. The sequence continues at coordinate 39,209,736 of NW_028258325.1, read as the reverse complement.
AGGAATGACTTGTACATTTTCAAGATTTTTAATGAAAGTTCCAAATTATACAATGAAGAGTCATTCAGGCAACTCTAATGGCCTCTGCAGAATAATACTTTTTTATAGGGCATTTAATGACTAAAGGTGGCTGTGGAGACAAAAGAAACATCTGTACAAATATTAAACTGCCCAAGTTAGAATCACATAATGAAGACCAGAGTTAATTACTTCTATGAGTATTATTAAGACACCATGGGCTTATCGCACATCCTATACTCCTTGAGTCATGTGTTAAAAGTTCCCATAAGGAAATAATGTGTTTTGTGAAACGCATTCGGGAACCATAAAGACATTGGGAATGACTGCAATGATGCAACAGCAATGGGAACCCAGAGGCTTCCTGTAGTTTTTCCCTAATTGTTTCCTGGTAAACCCCAATGTATTATGGAGATATGTGCCAAGCACAGAAAAAAAAAGGAAAGGCATGCTGAGTTTGGAAAGCACTGCATGCCGTTCTTCTCAGAGAATCACTTTTTATTAGCACAACAGAGGTTTGAAAAATTCCTAATGAAAATTTGACAATCACCTTATTTTTTTTCCCAAAGCTTAGATGATGTTAACATCCTTTTTTTTCAAGGAGCTTCTCCTAATTGAAATAGAACTAGTAAAAATGGGCACATGATTTTGGGAAATACTGAGGCAAGGTCACTTTACAAATTGAAACCAGCATTGAGCTAGTAGACTGAGTTAGAGTATATACTCCAGTCACTGGAATGGGAAGTCCGTCTAAGTTCATGAAATAAGTTCTTGCCTTATAGTTCATGAATCAAGTTCTGAGATTCCATTGGCATGTGTTACATCTGCTGAACTTGTCATCTTTATGTATTTATGGAAAAAGAACCATGGCCATGCTCTGCAGAGCTAAGGATTGCATGCAGAAATATGGTGACTATATCAAGAGACTAACAAAATTTGGGACTTTCATTGGGAAACTGCACACATTCATTCCCTTAGTATTTCTCATTGGAACTTTTACAGTAACTTCATAGACAACTTTTATTGCCTACAATGACCTTCCTCTGTAAACCTGCCTCCACTGCATACCAAAGTACAGTAAGTCCCCGACTTATGAACGTTTGAGTTGTGAACTTTCACAGGTACCAACAGACCTTGCATAAGGAACATTAGTAGATGCAAACAAATCATAAAAGTAGCTCATATGTCTGTCAGACATTGTCACATGTGTGCTGCTATGTGCTTACTGTACAGTGCAATAGTGTAAGGTAGCTGGTTGGTAAGTTGCGGACTCAACTATAATCCCTTAACTGCAAATTTGACAGTGCAACTCGCATACTCACTGCCTTTCAGTAATTTTGTATCATTTTATGAGCAAATTCTTTCAAGGTTTCTAAAATTCATCATGATTATGGTCTCTGTATTCTCAGTTAGTTTGAAGAAATGTTTTGCATTTACCAGTTGTTTTGACTTGTCAGCAACATTGAAATAGACTATTCTAGTAAGGCTTGGTCACATACAGTCTAAAAGCCATGGAATGTAGTCAGTATAAAATTGGTTGAGTGTAACCATAGCAGCCCACTTTAAAACACTTAATACATTGCTTAAAATAATAGGATCACCTATTTTCAAAGTTCCAAATGTATTATAATGTGAAAATAACCAGGACATCCAATTGGAGGAAACACAGTGTGCCTGCTTGAGTTTTAATAATAAGCAAAATAAGAAATATTGTATAGTCATGCCACTGACTTAGATTATGACAAAGAGAAAAAGTCCTCAGTATCTATGTTTTCTCTTATACTTTTCAGAAAGGAAGGAAAAATTAATATAATTGAAAGAACTTTGTAACTAAAATATTATGGATACCTAATGAATGAACCACATTAATATTCAGTGCATGAAAGAAAATGCTTGAATGAATGCTATATAATTATTTGGAGGGTAGATATTATTGAATATTTTAATCATTTTGAATGGGATAGAAATTGTCTATTCATATGGAATGTGACTATGGGAAGAATGTGAATGAGAGTTCAGACCTTATATCTTTTTACTCTCAGGCAGTGTTTCATTTTGGAGGATGTCCACTTACAAATTCTTCGAAATTCTGTTGTTTCTTCCTCCTGGCATATCAGTTCATTGGTGTAATCTTCCTTTCTGTTTGTTCAGGTAGCATTCATTTATGTAACTTTTTAGACTTTATACAAGCTGTATATAAAATATAGCTTTAAGCAAATGGCTGTACTGTGCACCAATTCAGTGACTCAGGAGATAATTCCATTACAAATAAAAGAGAGCCACTGTTCAGCGTTTCCATCAGCAGGATTGCTTCTTGGAGGATTTTCATATTTCCTGTTCTGAAAGCAGAAAGTTTAAGTAGTCCTGATGGGAGACACTTTGCACTATGTACCCTTAATCCTTCCTAGAGCAACACACTCTTACTTGACAAATACATAAATGAACTGAAGACACTGCAGATTATATGCATTTTCATTTCAAGAAGATTGCCTTTTGATTGTTTCTAATTTTACATTGATATTCCAAAGCTGTAAAAATGAAAATAGGTGAAAATGAAGGTGCTACAACTGAGTAATATAGGCCAGGATCCTTAGCTTTGAAAATATATCCTTTGTTATATGGCAAAACACCAAAATTACTAGTGCTTTTAATGTTTTTGAATGCTGCCAAATGTTTCTGTTGGCTTATTCCCAGGGCTCCCTATAACTCTTTTAGGTCACTTAGGTATGACTTTCTAAATTACCATGGTGGTGAATTCAATTACTACTGCACTCTTTCAGTGACCTAAAAGAATAATGGTCTTACTAAAATGTCCCTCTCCCTTTGGAAAGGCTTAAAATTGTAGAGCTGTAAAATGCCATAGAGATTTTCTGATTCAGTGTTCCATAAACTTGTCTGACGTAAGACTCTCCTGAGAACATATATCCAAAATACAGATTCTCAGGCTACTCCTGAACCCAGGAGTCTGTATTTTGTAACAAAAATGCCAGATGACTCAGTCAGGTGGGTTTGGGAAAACCAAATTAGTTCAACATTTTAATTTTATTTTTTTCTTGTGGAGAAGAACCTATGATCCAGGAAGATTTATGTAAGCCACCTACATTTTTGTACTCCATAACTCTTTAAATACTGGGATTAGTTCAGGGAAAAAATGTTAATGGGCAACCTTTTTTGCATCCCATGATGGGAATGGTAGACTGGGGACCCTTACAATTTACCTTTTCTATTGAGTAGAATGTCATTCATAGTAAGAAAAGTGACAGGACACACATTATTTTGTAGATCCACTGTTTGATTTTTAATGAGGGATAATTTTTCACCCTAAGTGACATCTGGTAATGTCTGTACACATTTCCAAGTGGGAGTTGGTACTACAGGCATTTAGTGGGTGGAGACAGGTATACCAATAATATTGTAAAATCCACAGGATTACTCCCACCACCACCATCAAAATGGGACCAGTATATCAGTTATGTCCAAATTGAGAAGCGCTGATATATATTTAATCCTTTCATGGGCGTCATTACTCTTGAGATTGTGAGTAGTAGCTGGTCCATTCAAGAAGTAAGACATGCTTTCCTATTTTCATCTTGAAATTAAAGAGAAAGCATTATATCAAAGGCAGAGTGTCATTTGTTGGTACATATTGGGCTATACCTATACTGGATTTTTTTTCTCTTCCATGCAGGCATATAAACTTGCTTATTCCTAGAGCATCTTAATTATGTATGCTTTGATCTGTCTATATTCTGTACTTAGATCACTCACATTCTGAATCCCTACAGGCAGTATAAGCTACAGTATCAATGTTTACTTATTTTTTTTTTTAGTACCAGGCATTGAACTTGGGATCTTGGACTTGCAAGGCAGGTAGCAGAACCACTGAGCTAAATCCCCTACCCCAGTGTCTACTTATTTTGAATGGATATTGGGACAGAAATTTTAGCTGAAATCTTAACCAAGAGATTGATTCGAATTTCCAATTTGGTTAAAGGAACATTTGTTAAGTCAAGGTGATTTTACTTTCCTAATATTCTTCAATTCTATTATTTCTGTATCTTCTAGCAGTACTTCTTATCTTCATCATGTATTTATGAGATATTGCAGTAAATACTTCACTATTGCTTAACATCTTAATTTTATTTTCCATTTTTACCATCTCACCAACCATTTTCCATCTAACAATTATCTTTACAAAGTGCATTTTCCCTCAGATTTTTCTCTACCCTAGCCTTTTTATTCTTATACCAATAAACAGTTTCTCTTCTTTTACAGCATTGTTCCTTAAAGTTGTTTTGTGTAGAATCACTTTAAAGGAGAAACATTTCATATCCCTTAGAACATCTTAAATCATTTTAATACAACCTATGTATAATTATGAAACCAAATTAAACATCTTTATATTTAAAGTTTAATACAACTATAACACCAAACATATTTTGAAAAAAGAAGTGAACCAAACTATTTTTAAAAATTCAATTTTGGGCCAGGGATTTAGCTCAGGGGCACCACGCCTGCCTCTCGAGCTCAAGGTCCTGAGTTTGATCCCTGCTAAGCAAAAAAACAAACAAACAAAAAAGATTTAAAATTTGACATATTACTTCTATATGATAGTTCATATTGTTTTAAAATTCCAACATTGCTTGAGTGGCTAAATTTCCTTTATTTTCACATGTCTGTGCCACAGGGCAACCTTTGGTATGATTCTAATTATTTATTTTTTATCTCTGGCATTAATGTATTATTTAAGTTTTAAAGTTGTTTAGATTCTTTTGCATTAACTCAGAACACATCATTGTCACATACAAGGTAAATAGCAGCACTAGAAATTGTTAAGCAACATTTTCCAGGTCTCATATTATTTTCTTACATTTGTATATTATCATGAAAGCAAAAATTCAGAATTAAAACATCTCAATTCACAACACAGGCTGTGATTTTGAGGTTTTGCTCAATAATGGGGACATGTAGAATTGAGTCTAAATGCCATAGCAAGGTTCATAATGTCCACCGTGTGCTGTTCTTCTGTCTCTTCTGTTAGGCATTTCTTGCTTCAGTGCTTATTACCTTGTGGCATTTTGCTCCCTAGATTCCTCTGTCCCTGTGATATTCAAGATTCTGTGCTTATGCTTTTATTGCTTCATCTACATATTTTTCTCTCAGCTTTTTATTTGTTTCTGTATCATCTTTCAAAGTTCTAGCCTAGAGATCTTCTCATCTAAAACAACTCCTAGAACTCCAGACTGAAATATTTACCTCCTATTCCAACTAAAGGCACTCTGTGCTCATCTCTAAGCTGTCTCCTTCCTTAGAGCTAAATAACTGCTCCTGGCTTTAGTAAAGCATAAGCATGTTGAGGGAAGCCATTATACCATGGCACCAAGCCCAGGCCACAACATAGAATAAATATAGAAATGACTAGCAAGCCATTTTAATTATAGGGTCATCTCTGGTAGTATCTTAGTTACTCACCCATTACTGGGACAAAATACCCAACACTGCAAGTTAAAGGAAGAAAGGTTTATGTTAGCTCACAGTTTGTACATGTTTCAGTCCACAGTTTGAGAGGTTTCAGTCCATAGTTGGCTGGTTCCAAGGCAGGCTGATATGGCAGAAGGTCATGGCAGAGAAGAAACTGTTCATGGCATGGCAGGCAGGTAGCAGGAATCAGCTAGCCTCCCTTTCTCTTTTTATTCCATTCAGGCTACAAACCCATTGATTGGTACAGCCTCCATCAAGAGTAGGCTGTCCCATTATCCACCCCCAGAACCATGCTAAACCAATCAATGGACTAATGTAGTTATCACGCACCCATAATCCAATATCACACATCCATAATCCAGCCAAAAGCCCTGCCTATAAATGCATGGGGCTTTGGGGGAAAATTTATATATAAGTCATAACAGATAGTAACACTAATTTTCAGTTTGGTTTGTTTTACAGTATTCAGAGAATTGAATATATTTTAAGAGGTCATAGTATACTTATATATTTAAATCATAGGACTTGTGTTCACATCCTGTACTGTTATTTGTTTTAGTGTGTAAAATGGAGATAAATAAACAACTTTCTATACCAAAATTGCAGATGTGCAAGTTTCTGACACAATGTCTAGGCACATAGGTATATACTCAATAAATGTTGGTTTTCTCTCTAGACTTATTTTTATGGACTTTTGTAATACAAATGAAATTTCAAATCTGTATACTTTCTTCCCACAGTCCAATTGAGGTCCAGTATTACCTATTTTTTCTTGAACTGAACTTCAACATTAGTTTATAAAATAGATGATACAATCAATATTTCCTTTTTATCATCATAGGATACTGCACTCCTTTTAATTATTCATATTTCAGAACATATTTTTTATTTTATTGCCACAGACATGAGGGAAACTTTACTTTGTTCTTATTATCTAGAGAAATATCTGTCATCTTCTATCTCTTTGTACTTTTGTTTTTATTGGAAAACAACTTTAAGAAACATTTCCTTTATCTGCATTATAATACTGAATTGTCCTTTTTTATTCTTTCTATGGATATTAGAACTTATAATTTTAGCTCTTTCAATAATAGGGTTAGGACTTACTGGTCACACAGTATTTATTATAAAAGTGGGTCATGAAGTATTAAGTAATTTGCATTTTATTAACAAAGGTAGGTACAAGGTGAATGTGAAGGCAATTGAGACACGTTTAGCTGATACCAACAAGGAGAACAAAACACGAAATGAGATTACTTTAGTTTTTTTGATTTAGGATGAAATGCTAACTACAACCTACACAAGGAGTTCCTAAAGGAAAATTCTTAATAGACACTTATTATTACAAGAAAATTCTGGATTAGAAGGGGAAAAAAGCTTCAAAGATATGGGAATATATAGGGTATAAAAGGATGAACTAAGCTACTGTGGGATACAGTCAATGTCACTATAAGCAAAGAATTTCAACTTAGCATTTTGAGGACAGGAGTAATGAAAGAAATTTGTCATAAAGCAGTAATTCTCCATCGATGTCCCACTAGAGAATTCAGTTATCACAAGTTATGCTCCACTTATATGCCTTCCTAAAGACTGAAAGCAGTATGTGGCATAGGTGCTTTTGTATTGGATTAAGGCTATACGATAACACTGTAACCCATTTCAACTTCAGATTACTCTGAATTCAATTCAAATTAAAACTTTGATGCCTTTTGGTGGGGAGATTACTGACAAACAAAGAATGATTTTGACTATTTGGAACTTCAGAAGAAATTAAGTTGGCTCTGGTTTGCCTTGTTTATCACACTCTTGAAGAGTATCACTTAAAAAATGGTGGGAAATAAAAAAGAGTCTTAAGGTCTTGTTTCTAAGTTGGAAATAGAATCTTTTAGGATAACAAATCTCAATGAACAGTTAAAAGTTTGCAAGTACTAACTTCAGGCCCGTGTGTGTGTGTGTGTGTGTGTGTGTTGTCTATATTTAGGGCATAGTTAAACAAATGTCTTTTTAAAGCCCTTGACATTGACAGATTGCACCAGAAAGAAAGAAAGAAAGAAAGAAAGAAAGAAAGAAAGAAAGAAAGAAAGAAAGAAATCAACAGAATTCTGTATTGTGTAGTGTGGATTTCTCATTTTTTGTAACTACCTAAGAAGTAAAATCATTAGAACTATTAAGAAGAGCACATCTGATTTAGTTAGTTTGACTTGTTCTTGGTGTTTATTTTAGCTTCTAATGAAAATATTCATATTAATTTATATTTTGGATTATTTCAAAGTTCTATGCTTCTATGTCAGTCTATATTGAAATGTCTATTTTTGCTTTAGAGACCTTATGGTCAACAGGAAGAGAATAAAAAAAGATAATTTCTTAAGAGAACGATAAAGCAAACCTTAGATTATGAGACAATATTTACAAAAGACATATGAGATAGAGACTGTTAATAAAATATACAAAGAAATCTTAAATTCCATCAATATGAAAAGAAAAATCACTTGATGAAGAAATGGATAAAGGTTTGAAACAGACACCCCACCAAGGAGAACAGACAGATGGCAAATGAGCATATGAAAAGATACTTAATATAATGTCAATTAGGGACTTGCAAATTAAACAATCTATGCACCTGTTAGAAAGCCATAATTCAAAACATTAACACTTAATCCAAAAAGATATGGAATGACATGAATTTTCATTTGTTGCAGGGGGGGAATGTAAACTAGTACAACCACTTTGACAGGCAGTCTCAGACAGCTCCATATAAAACTAAACATATTGTTACCTCATGATCCAGCAGTCATACTCCTTGATATTTATCTGAATTTGTTGAAAACTTATGTCAGCCCAAAAACTTGTAAATAAATGTTTAGCAGCTTTATTTGTGATTACCAAAACTTGGAAGCAGCCATGGCATTCTTCAGTAAGAGAATGGAGAAATAAACTAGTGTATCTAGAAAATGGAATGTTGTTCACCACTAAAAAGATATGAGCTAGCAAGCTCTGTAAAGACATGGAGGAAACTTACACACATAGCAATAAATGAAAGAAGCCAATCTGAAAAGGCTCATACTGTGTAATTCCAATAATATGACATTCTGGAAAAGAGCAAAAGTGTGATTTCATTATAAAGATCAGTGGTTGACTGGAGTTAGTGGACAACAAAGGTTGAATAGACAGAAGCAGGACAGGTTTTTCAGGGCAGTGAACTATTCTGTATAATATTGTAATGCTAAATACATGTCACTATATATCTGTCAAAATCCAAAGAGTATAAACACTGAAGCCTCATATAAAGTGGCAGTTTTGGGTGATAATGACGAATGTGTAGGTCCATCAGTTACAAAAAATGTACCATTCTGGTGGAAGACATTGGTATCTAGGAAGTTGTAGGTATATGGAGTAAGAGGGTCTTTTGGAATTCTGTACTTTCTGCTGAATTTTTCTATGAATGAGAACTGTATTAGAAACTTTCCTCAGTAGAATAAGCCCCCATGTCTCTGGGCTACTACACTTTTTATAACCTTTCTTTCATTGAATGTGATAGCTGAAAGCCCAGTGCACTTATTTAGCCTAGGAAAGTTTGGGAAAGCTTTCACAGGGGTGGTAGGACTCTCGGGCTGGGATTTGAAAGGCAGGTAGCATTTTTCCAGGAGGATGAAGGCTAGAAGAGAAGGAAGGGGAAAAATAAAACCTTGAAGCAGGATGCAGGAGTGACATACACCGTGATTGGCTTATAATTCAACTGAAACTCAAAAGTTTATAGTAACCCAGGTCTAGTGGCATCCGCCTATAATTCCAGAACTCAAGAAGATGAGGCAGGAGGATTGCTTCAAGCTCCAGGCCCCTCTGGGCTGCATAGAGAGTTCAGGGCCAGCCTAAACTACACAGCAAGACCTTGTTTCAAAAAATCCCCTTCACTCTAATAAAAGTTTATAGTTGATAGAAGGTAGGGTGTTAGACTAGTGGACAAGTTGAGAATGTTTCATAGCCATTTTAAAATGCTACATTTGGAGTTTATCTCTAGACCAGACCATTGGATATTTGTGATGAATACTAGAACTAACATCTACTGTATATTTTACTTTGTTGCTTTTGGTTTATGTTATCACATGCAATCTTTATAACACTCCTCTGTGTTGGATGTTATTTGTGTAAATCTTTTTATTTTCCTGGTACCAGGGATCGAACTCAGGACCTTGTGCTTGTGAGACAGGTGCAGTACCACTGAGCTAAATCCCCGGCCCTTGTGTTGGACATTATTATTTCAGTTTGACACTGAGGCAAAGAAGTGTTAAGTAGCTGCCTAGGTTCGTAAAAGTAACCAGTGGTAAAGCTGAGTTTTGTCATATTGAAACTCAGAGGGATAGTACAGGCAAAACATTCAGAAAGGGAGAAACTAAATGCAGATCTGATAATATTGCCATTTTTGTTTTCCCAGGCCTGAGAGCAACGAAATAGAACAGTAGCTGCAATCAACTCCAGTCCTATCAAGCCTTCATGATGTTTTCCTTCGCCAAATGGGTGCTGCTGAATGGTCTCAAGAGGCAAACCATTCAACGTATTGCAGCAAGACAAATCCATATGAAACACTCACCAAATTTTCATGACAAATATGGCAATACTGTGCTAGCTAGTGGAGCCATTTTCTGTGTTACTACATGGGTGTTTTTAACTACACAGATGGGAATAGTATGGAACCCTTCTCCTGTTGTCCAGGTCACCCCAAAAGAGTGGAAAAATAAATAATCATCACTATTACTATAATACAGAATTGTTTCAAACCCAACTTGTTATGTACATGCTACTGCTCATTTAAAAACAGCACAACTGAAGAAATAAAATATATTTGAAGTCATGTAAAAGTTGTCACCAATACTCATTTTAGTGCCTGAAAGTAGTGGACATTGATTATAGGGGATTGTGAATAACAAATATTTGAAAATAGCATTAATAAAGTCTGGCTTATGGCTTACCCTATGTATCCGTCAGTTGATGTACACATATATGTACCTTATGAATTAATTTAATTGGCTGGCAAATCTTATAGAATTTTTAAAAAAATTATTTTCAGGAACTGACCATTTTTCACATCCTTCTCTACCGTGGTTTGAACCAGTCACTGATGCACTCACTGGGGTTATACAGATTTGCTGAATAGTGTCCTTGCTTCTTTCCTTGCTATCCCCCTAAGCATGCACACCACTCCACTAACAGCACAGTCTTTGTCAGCACAGCAGCTAGAGTGATCACTTTAAAACATTGACTAGTGATGTTCCTTCTCTCTTCAAAACCCGGTGACTTCCTGTTTCTTTCCAGAGGTAAAGCGGAAGTGCATAGAAAGGTACAAGAGCCCTGTAGGTGCTACCCTGACTAGTTTTTACCTCTCACATCAAGATGTTTCCATCTTCCCAGTGCATGGGATATAGTTCTCCAGCTGCTATGTGACTCACTGCCTCACACTCTTCTGTTTGTTCATAGATGATCTTTTCAGAGAAAACCTATGACTACTTTTTAAAAATTGCAACCTCTCTTTTCGGCTGGCTTTTTCTATCTTACTTCTTTATCTTATTTTTCTCCTTAGTGCTTATCATCACCTGAAATAAGATATATTTCACTTATTTTTTATTGTTTTGTGTGCGACCTGTATAAAAGCATACTTTTGGGAGTGCTTTTCATGATTTTGTCTTTTGAACAGGCCTTGGCATATTAGACTTTATATTAAGTTGAATTAATGAATTGTTAGCTGACTTTATGTAATTTAGGGTTCTTGTAGATCTGAAAGTATGATCTTATTTACCCCTATAGGTTACAATGATTATTGAAGAGCATATTATATTTATCATTTTATAAATACTCAAAACTCAGAGGCTTAAAGCCTCTATTGTGGGTCAGGAATCTGAGTATGACTTGGTTGCATACCTCTAGTGTAGTGTTTCATATTTCTACAGTGTCAGACAGGGCTGCAGTCATTGAAGGCACAACTAACCGAGGGAGGATGTAAATCCAGACTCACTCATGTGGTTGTTGGCCAGCCTCAGGGCTTTGTTGGATGTTGGCTGGATATGTCAGATTCTTGTCATGTGGGTCTCTCCATAGAGAAGCTCATCCCTCAGTGTCAGGATTCCCACGACAGAAGCCACACTTTGTCCACTAATCTTGCAAGTGAAATTCTTTTACTTCTACCATAATCTATTCAGTAGAAATAAGCCATTAAATCAAGCCCATGCACAAGGGGCAGAGAATACACAGGTCATGATTACTGATGACATATCACTGGGAAAGAGAAGCACTGTACAGCAGAGTCAGCAAACAGATACTCTCTCTTCCACTGAATGACCAACTGCAAAGTGTCTGTTCCTCAAGCTCAAATATATATTTGGTATCATTGTTCTCTAGATAAAAGGATATTATATGTGCCCCTTCCCATGTTACTATTTAAGAATTCTTCTTATGTCCTTTCTTCACTTGAAATTGTTAGGTTTTCGGGAATGCCCATATTATTCTTTGCCAGTATTTCTAAATCATTCTCCAAAGTCATTAGTTTTTTCAGAAATTTTAATATTTGCTCCTTTGATAAGTATGAAATAGTAGCTCATATTTTAATGTATATTTTTCTGGTCATTAATGATCTATATTTAGCTTAGATTAATGATTGTATATTTAGCTTTCTGTTTTTTTCCTGTTGTATAAATTTTCTGTTGTTCATTTTGTTGCTACTTTTCTTTTTGGTTATTTGTCTTATTCATTTATAGAAATGTTTTGTATATTGTGCATGTTAATTGCATTGCTCAGGGTTTAATGAGTAGTATAGAATATAGGATTAATTGTGGAAATTGGAATGAAAGCAAGTGGTAGCTGGTGAAGAAACCTGTACAAGGCATTGTGTCTCATATAGAACACAGTCTTAGTAGAGGAGAGCTGCATGTGAAGTAGGCAAGAGCTAGGTCCAACTGGAATTGGAAAGATATACTGATATCACAATTTCAAATTGGGATGGGAACCGGTGTGTCAATGTCTCTAAGGTACTTGGATGACCTTCAGAGAAAATCGATGCCCTTCACTATGGAATTACACATTTGCCTGGCCTAGAGTCTCTAAAGGTGAAGGAGAAGAACTGGTAATTATAATAGATATTGGCCCAGGTACTATTGGAAGCAAGCCAGAAGATCTACAACAAATTACACAAGCTACGAAAGTACTCTGTGCTCTATGCCAACTTTTAAAGTGTAATATGTTTGGTGTTTCATGCCTGTTTTTCCTAACTCATGCTTGCTTTTTTGTGTGACCAACTCTAACCTGAAACAATAGAGGGAAAGGAATACTGGTGCTATTGCTTGGATCTGGAGTGCCCCCCAAAAGTCAGTCCATTTGTTAAAAGCTTTGTTTCCAGGATGGTACTGTTGGTAGATGGTTGAACTTCTAGAAGATGAAGCTGAGTGAGATCCTTAAAACATAGGTGTACCCTTAGAAGGAATTGTATGATGTCATTTTCTCTCAGAATTCCTGCAGTAACATTTCATTTACTGCCCTCACCAAAGGCCAAACCAATTCAGTTGCCTAATCTTGAACTTTGAACATCCAAAGCTATAAGCTAGGTAAATTTTTTTCTTTTTAGTTTGCCAATTCATATATTTTGTTATAGGGATGCAAAGCAAACTAATACAACTGGAAAAAGTAGTTCAAGTTTACCTAAATTGAAACTTAGAAGCTTCTCTTAACTCTACCCTGTGTCAACCTGACATCAGCTTTCCTAATCATTCTTACATTTCTAATGAAGATAGTAGGAAAATATCCTTCCTCCTAAAATTAGGAAAGTTTCCATAATAAAACTAAAAACATCCTAGCTGTCTTCCCAGAAGGGTACAAAGTTCTCTTAGGGTGGCAATCTCAACCTCCTTCAATAGCACCATTGTTGTGATCTCTAGTGGAAGCCTAAGACTTTTAGACTAGTAAACCCTAAATTTGTGAGGACATGCACCAAACATTTCTCTAGTGGAGCACTGTGGGTAACTGTGAGAGGAACCATCCCATATTCTGTTCTTGATTTCTAAATCTGTAAACCCTGGCTCTGTGACAGTTTGCCATGTATTTGTTCCTGATTTGAAGCATGCCCAACATACTGAAACCCATTGAACTGTTACTAACATGTCAAAAGGCCATTACAGCATTTTACCAGTGATAAGAAACCTGGGTAGACCAGCATCTCCCATAATATGAGTCATTGTGGCACTCATTTGCTGCACAGACTTGGTCAAAATCAGGACAAGAGATATATACCATGATGCTGAATAAGGCATTTTGGAAGTCCATGAATGACAGTATTCACACATTTATAGGAAGAGGAGGTAAATCTATATAAGTAGGGTATATTCAAGTAAGAACACAGTGCTGCCTATTCCATGATGGAAATGATTCAATGAAATCAACCTGGCACTGTTGGCTGGCAGATCTCTTTTCCCCCAAGGAATGGTGCCAAATGAGGACATAATGTATGATTTGGGCATTCACCAGTAGCTGTGTCTAGACTACCTGTGGTCAGTGGAAGTCTGTACTGTAGAGCATATCCATAGTCTCTATCCTTTTTGCCATAATCACTCTATGTCTGAGTCATTATGAAAGCACAGGTTAACTGGGTAAAACACTGGTGGCTATAGCACTGGACATTTTTTTCCACCTCATTATTAAGATACTCCTCTGCTGAATATTCTTTCACTGAGAATTTATATGGGACATAAAGATCTGCTATGCTCATTTGTAGAAATCTGTTCACACAATCTTTCCTCAGATGTTCTGTTACCAATTTTTTAGTATTTTTTTTTTACTTCCCGACCTGTCCTGTCAAGCCATTGGCTGCTAACCATGGCTCAGTGTGGAATTGTACCTCTGGCCACCTGTCCTTCAGAGTAAATGACAGTTATTTGTACTACTTAATGTATTGCTTCTCAGAAAAAATTTTCTTCTGGACACACCTGAAATTAAACTGAAACCATCCACTGACAGATAATATCTGGGGTATTTTGCCAAACCAGATCTGGGATTTTTCTTCTTTGGCAAGCTAGTGTCAAGAAGCTCTCAATGAGGTCCTAGTTTCACATTTCTATAAAACCTAGGTTCAAAGTGGTACGAAACTTACCCAGATATACAACTTACAAACAGTGGGTCCAGGAATCAAGCCCACATAGATCTCTCCGGCTTTAGAAATTGTCTTGTAGGGCCGGGGATTTAGCTCAGTGGTTTCGCCACCTGCTGCGCAAGCACAAGGACCTGAGTTCGATCCCCGGTACCAAAAAAAAAAAAAAAGAAAGAAAGAAATTGTCTTGTAGTTCCCAGCTACATTGTTTTCAAATTTTTCAAATATATGTATATATGTATATGTGGTGGAAATTCTGAAGATTCAAGCTGAAATTAGAAGAGAATGAGATTTTTCGAACTATGGGAGAAAGTTCTTCAAGAATGTATCAACTAGTTAGTGGATAAAAGGAATGAGTCTGACATGTAATCAGTATTTTAAAATGAGATTATTTTATTTTTACTTTTCCTATCTTGAATAGTATATTTTTATTTGAAATTAGGATTAAAGTCCTAACTCTTTAGATTTATGTATGTGTACATGTAAGTTTGTGTAGAGAAAAAAAATGTATGTGTTGTGTCTGTATAAATACATAGAAGTATATATATATATATATATATTTTCCTCAGAACACCATTATTTTAAAAATATACATTATATGCTTATGATTATTATTTTTGAATTTTAGTCACTGGTTTATTATAATCAAAGTTACATATTTAATATTTCTGTTTCTAACTTACCTCACTATAAATTATATTCAGACAATATGTAAAACATTGGATGAAATCCATTTTGTTCTCCACGTGTCTAAAAACTACTTTTAAAACAATTTATCAAATTATCAGCCACAGCTTAATACTGTATTGCCCCACACATTTCTTAGCAAAATATCCTATTATGTATTTTCATTAAAATATATTACTTGACAATTATTAAACATTTGTTTGCTGTCAGCCAAGATGAAAAATTTCATTTGGCACATTTTCTCTTTTTTTGAAAAACTGTGATACCGAAGATGCTTTCTGCTGCTGGTCTATTAGTAAGTATGAAAAATAAGTTGAGAGGGAATAATTAAAATTTACCATATTTATGTGCTATTACAATTGTTAAAGGATTAAATGTTTTCTCCTTTGAAATTTAGAATAATTATGTAAAGTCCACTGGTTGGTCATTTACCTTATTGAATAGATACATACCCATGATTAGCTATTGGGTGGTTAAATAACATAGAAAACAATTAAAAATGAAGATAGAATCTAAATCTCTTTCCTTTTAGTTCACTGATTCACACACTTTCTAAAACTACCTTGATCTTGTCCTAAATGTTAATGGTAAACTGATAGATAAGTGGCATATTTCCATACCTAATTATGTTAAAATTGGTAAACAGAAGAGTCACATTGAAGAATAAGGGGGAAAGATTGGTGTATATTTGAACAGTTTGAATTAATTGCAGCAACTTTAATGGGATTTGAATACAAAGTCCTATATTTATCAGTTTTTGCTTCACACCTTACAACCTTATCAATAATAACAAGAAGACCTGTAGTCAAGACTATTGGTATCAGGTATGAACAATAAATAAAGACATATATCTTGAAGTCACAGAGTTTTCCATTATGTGCTTTACTGATCTAACAGATACACTATGTGGCATCTTTGAAGATGCGATTTTAACAAATGTGAAGTGGAAATTACAAGCCAGTTGTTAGTGACCATTGTTTGCCAAAACAAAATTCAGCAATGAAGTGTACCCTTTTTAAGAGACATGTCTGCTAATTGTGGAAAATGTTCTAAGTATCATGACAGTTACTCATTTGTTACAAGTATGGTAAAGTATATGCACAGATAACATACATCATAAAATTTTTCATGTTTTGCAATACCAGCAGTTGTTTTCTTGGGGAATGACATTAATATGAGCAGTATTTCTTATTTTCCAATAACCTTTTACATTACAAAAAAATATGCCACTTCATTTTCTTCTTCTATCTGGAAACCATAGAAACCGATGTGAAATTATAGCTAAGTTCGTCACTGGGCTATCTCAAGCTGATCTCCATGGAAACATTTCACATTTTCTTGAAATGAAAGATCTTCCAATCAAAGACACGCAACTAAAACTGATGGGTGCTTGACAAATATAAAGATAAGAAAATGGAATATATGGATATTTTATTAGATAATATATGTAAGAGTTTTAAAACTTTCACAAATAACATTTAAATGACTGATAAGGTACCAAATACAGAAATAAAGTAAAATACAGCTTTGAAAAATTATTCTTTTTTGCATATTGTTCTTTTTAGCTTTTTGCATGAATGATGATTATTCTAAAATAGTATGGACTTTGGATTCCAAAAGCTCTGTGTTCAGAGCCTCATCCCCAGAGCTGTCTGGCTTATGTCTTCCAATTTCTTAATATAAAGTACGGGAAAATAATACTTGATTTACGAATTTGTTTGACAATTTAATGGATTAAAGTAAATGCTTCATAATTATTTTTATCTGATAAACTGAATAAATGATGATGCTGTTGATGTTTAGCTTTATAATGAATGGTGATTAAGGGCTAGTGATGTTCTAAGATAGATTAAATGTGAGTGTTATATTCTCTCATATTAAAAGCTCTGATCATAATCCAAAATTATCCATGATTCAAAATTCAGCTAATATCCAAAAATTTCACTTTTAAAACATTGTTATTTGGAGTTTGTGTCACATGAATTGAAGTACGGAGAGGCTTCTACACATTGCTGGATTTTACCTAACACATTTATTTTAAATATTACACATAAATTCAGCATTCATTTTAATAGAGCATTTTGTTATACATTTGTAAAATGTATATAGTAATATGCATTTGCTATGACATATATATGACAAATACAGTTGCACAATAGGCTCGCAGAGTTGTGAGAGCACGCCCTGGATGAGAGTGATACGACACTGAGAAATCACCAAGGAGAATGTTGACTTGTTGAGCAAAATAAAACATGAAATTTTCTGCCCCATACATAATTTTCTTCTTCCTTTTAGCTATCTCTGTCATTCTGTACCTATCTTCTAGTCTGTTTCTTCCCTCTCCACCACCAACTCTGTTTGCCTCTCCTATCGCTGTCTCTGTCTGCAAACCTGTCTGCAAACACAGTATTAAAATTAAACAATTTTAAAGCTTCTGCTGCGTAATAATAAATATATAGGAAATTTATGTTTAGAATATAGTTTTTTAAAAAATAGGCAAGGAAATGAAGTGTGAAGTATATATATTTTTGTGAGTTAAGTCATACATATTTATAATTATTATAAGCAGGCATAATTACATTAATTACAGAATTTATCAAACAATTTTAAGGAAATGAAGATTAAAAAGACATAGTATAATTTACAAGTACCTGAAGTATGTTAACAGAATGTATTTTGCTTACCTCAAGCTAAGATAGACTTGCACTTAAAAATACAATTTCAAACACATTCTGTTTTTTCCCACAACTTTCTGTCACAGTCCTGGTATATAAAAGGGCAAATACTAGGAATAACCTTAAATCAGCTCCTAATTCTGTTTTATGTATTTATCTCCTTTCCCTATCTACTAACCCTGAGTTTCCAAATGTTATTATAGTAGTAGAATACTCAGGTAATTACATTATCACTACTTAATCTGATGTTATGAGAATAGTGGTAAGGTTCACAGACTAGCATTCCAAAGTTTGTTTACCACATCAATACTTTAACTTGTGTTACTAAGAGAAACTGCGCATCTCTAGTGACTATTAATTTCTCCTTAAGAGTACTGAACAAGTAATGGAGGATGCTGTCTTTAGTTGACTGGGCTGAGACTTCTGGTCTCATGTTTACTTCAAAAAAATTATTCAAAGATTAGCTTTTGTGAGAAACTATTCATATTCATATATAAATGAAAATTCAATTTGTTAACATTTCCAGTGTACTTTATCTGAAATGCAAATAAGTTTGAACTGTGTTTTTATTATTTTCCTAATGTAACAACAGGAATATATATATAAGCACGAGACTTTTCTTTGTTATTAAAAACAGTAGTAGAATTAAAAATCTAGTCAGTTGAAGAATTTCATCAACATGAAAAATACAGATCTCTTTAATTTTCTAGCCAACTTTAATCTCAATTCTTGAGTTATTATCTACCAAATGAGGAAATTTAGAATAGTTATATAAAGTAACTAATGTACACCGAACAATTAAAGTAAGTTTCTATAACAACTGTAGAAAAATACTATATGATTTATAATTACTTTTTTAATCACATAAAAGTTTAAACCAAGAATATTCACTTGAGATTTAACTATTTACCACATACTTAGAATTATTCCACTAATAAGAACTTTGTTAAAAATTTTTCACCCTTTGGAATTAAAAAGTTTTTGTTGTGTTATGAATTTTCTCACAGAATACAAGATCATTAACTAGTTTTTGGAATAAAATTTTAGAATCTGAAGTGGCTGTGGAAAGTGCCAAAATAAAAGAAGGCATCTTTTATTTTTTTACAAAGTAGTTCTAAATATAAGCCACATTTCATTTGCATTAGCTTGAACTGATGAATCTACCTGGGGACTGAGAAAATCTTTTTCTACCTATAAACTCAGTAAGTTAGATATAGTAACATTAAAGAAAAAGACAAAAAAATCCAATCTCAACCAATACAACTGCATTTCTGTTTGACTTACCTGTCAGTTTTAGGGAGTTTACAACAGAAGGTTGCACACAATGTAGTAATAACTTTCATAAAACAGACCATGGTAGACTCAAAGACAAATATCAAATGTGAGCAAAAGGAAAGAGATTTACACATTTCTGTAAGCCAGAACAGATCTCATTTTCTTCTTCCTGAAAATAGTATGGTTATCCTAGAAAACAAGATTGTATTTGTGTGTATAACTGAAGTAGTATATCCTGTTACTATGGCTAATTGTGGTTAAAAATCCCAATGTACAAAAGTGTCTTCCACCAGGATTTAAAAAAAAAAAACCTACTAAACAACTTATATTAGTTAGAGTCCTCCAAAGAAACAGAACCAATAAGGAGTCTGTGTGTATATGTGTGTGTACATAATATACATGTATATTTAATCTATAGAAAGTTTACTATGTCTACATTATATGTACATATACAGGTGCACATCTAATAATACATGTCATGCATACACGTGTGTGTGTATATATATATGTATATATATAGAGAAAGAGAGATTATTATGCCTCAATTATAGAAGCTGAGAAGTCTTAAAATATGCAATTAACAACCCCAAAAATCAAAGAACCCATGTATTTCCAGTCCAAGCACATAGGCCTAAGAACCAAAACCACCAGTGATGCAAGTTCCAATCCAAAGGCCATTAGGATCCAAGGAGACTTGACTT
The DNA here is from genome assembly GCF_053883595.1 of Heterocephalus glaber. Classification (NCBI taxonomy): domain Eukaryota; kingdom Metazoa; phylum Chordata; class Mammalia; order Rodentia; family Bathyergidae; genus Heterocephalus; species Heterocephalus glaber. The sequence goes on along the minus strand of NW_028258325.1, from coordinate 39,189,775 downwards.
TGGGGTGTGTCTGAGGGTCAGAAAAAGCAATATCAGCTTATCAGTCAATAGGAGGCACTCCTTCTCCTTTGTGGAAAGGGTAGTCTTTTTTGTTCTTCTAGTCTGTCCTTCAGTGGATTGGATTGCAGAGGCCCACTCAAACTGAAGATGACAATATGTTTTACTTAGTGTACTGAGTCTAATGTTAATCTCATTCAAAAATACCCTCACAGACACTAAAAATAATGTTTGAACCAAAATGTGTGCAGTTTGTGGCTTTGTCAAGTTAACACAAGATTAATCATATATATATATATACCAAACATTATACATATACCAAAATTTAAAACCTTCTTGAAAATAATGGATCAAGAGGACACAGTATATCTGAATTTGTAGCATATGTATAAATTAAATGCGAAGTGAAAAAGTATAAGTTTATAACTTCTACAATAATGAAAAGTGATTTAAATATCCAATTGCTAGGAAAAAGAAAAAGTTTTAAAATGAATCATAAAAGCCAAAGCAAACCATATTAGATTCTAAAACTGAAATATAACAAAACACCATTATGCAATAAGGGCAAATCCAAAAGCAATTCCACTTATTCAAAAAAGAGTAAGCAACAATAGACCATCATGTTTGAAAAATGTGAAAGGTGTGAACACAAATACAGAAAATTAAAAATTGTTTTCAAAATTAAAAGAAAATATAACATTATTCTCCATACTTTTGTGCAAAAATATTTGAAAATCTAGATAAAATTATATTAGCTCCTGTGTTGTAGGACACAATACTGGATACCCACAAATTAAAAGAGAGTTTTAATGTGGCCCCAAAGTCAGGAACATAATGGCAGAAGATGTGGTTGAGCAAACCTGATTGCTTCTTGTAGGCAGTTATATAGAGCAGTTGAACAATGCCAGAGAAGTAGAGTTGAGGGACAGGAATATACCCCAAAGCCACACCTCCAAGACCCACTCAGACACCTAGTACCATGCTCCACCAATCCCCCCCTCCCTGAGGTACCCAAACTTAGGTTGACACCTCACTCTAACTGCCCAAATCTGAATAATTCTCCAATACAAGTCATTGAAGAAAGAAATTATATAAAAGAAAAATAAATGAAACAATATACAGTGTTTGTGAATTGGAAGAATTAACGCGGTTGAAATCTCCTTACCACCAAGAACAATCTACAATTTAATGGAATCAGAAAATTTCAATGGCATTTTTGACAAATAAAAAAAAATTTAAATTTTAAAATTTTTGGACTATAAAACATTTCACACACCCAAAACTTTTTGGAGAAAAAATAAAACAAAGTATCACACTATATTACAAAACTATAATATATAATAGTATAGATTTGTTAACTACGTTACAAAGCTATTGAATTCAAAACAATATTTTATTGGCATAAATCAGACACATAAGGCAATATAGTACTAAGAACCTAAAACTAAATCCACACTATATGGTCGACTACTCTTTAATACAAAGTACCAAGAATACATAATAGAGAAATGATCATTACATGTTGGAAAATTACATATTTATATGCAAAAGAAAAACTGGATATTTGCCTTTTTCCATATACAAAAATTAACTGGAAATTGGTTAAAAATTCAAATGTAAGATCTACTACTAAAATTTCTGGAAGGAAATATAGTACATAGGAAAAAATCCCTGTGACATTAGTGTTAGCTATGAATTATTGGACATTATACTATAATCTTAGGCAACAAAAGTGAAAATAGATAAGTGAGACTACAGAAAATTAAAAATCTATTAAAAAAAAAAAGAAAGAAAAGGGCCAGGGATTTAGCTCAGTGGTTCCGCTGCCTGCCTGCCTGCCTGCCTCCTAAGCCCAAGGTCCCAAGTTCGATCCCCGGTACCAAAAAAACCCCAAAACATCTATAGCAAAAAAGTAAAACAATGAAGGGAAATTACAGAATGCAAAATATTTTCAAATTATATGTACAATGAGGGGTTAATATGCAGAATATATAAGGAAGTCACACAACTCAATAGCAAAAACACCAAATATATTCACCACAAGAAGGCATTCAGTGGCCAATAGATACATGAAAAGGTGTTCAGCATAATTAATCATCTAGAAATGCAAGTTAAGATGGCAATGAGATACCACTTCACACCTGTTAGGATGATTGTTATAAAAAAACAAGAATAACTGTTGATGAGGGCGTGAGGAAAAGGTAACTCTTGTGCTCTGTCAGTAGGCCTGAATTGATAAAACCATTCTGGAAAACATATGAAGGATCCTCAGAAAACTAAAACTAGAACTAATTTGTGATTGAATAATCCCAATTCTGGGTAATTATACTAAGGAAATAAAATTAGTGTCCTCAGATCAGACAACTACAAAACCATGTTTATTACACCATTGTTCACAACAGCTAGGACACACACACATATTACATGCATATTATATATATTCTTATAGACACATAATTGAATATTACTCAGCCAGAAAAGGGAGCTCTTACCCTCTGTAGGATAAGCCTAGAGGACAGTGGACTAAGTGCTATAAGCCAGACACCAAAGGACAAATATTGCTATGTTATTGTTTATATATGAAATCTGAAAATGGTAAACCCAAAGAGGTAGGTTGCATTGGTTGGTACCAGAGGTTTGGTTGTGGAGGAAATAAGGAGATGTTTAAAAACAATTTTCTTTCAATTTATTAAGCTGCATTGATTCTTTTTTAAAACTAATTTTATTGGTATATTCTCCCTTTACAAAACTTTGTTTCCACTGTTTTCCTTCCATTCTTTTTTATATTTGTATCCCTATTCCTTTCCTTCCCTTCCCATTCCCCCCTCCTTTGTTCCCCTTCCCATTTGAACATTTTCTTACTACTTCTCAGTACCTATAACCCATTTTGGTTTTTATTTACCCTTTGGGGTTCTCACGCAAGAGAAACAGTGTATTGATTCTTAAATATTTAAAGTTCAAACATAAAAATAGCCATGGAATCAATAGAGGAAATAGTGCAAGACAGTACTCAACAGAATAATAACAATAGCAATAACATGAAAAATGGGCCTGAATTGGTCCACAGGGTAATTTAGTCAAAATCATGGAACTATTTTAACTTTTCTAAAACAGAGATAAAAAGGAAAACTACAAATTCACATCAGTAAGAAAATATTTTGAAAAAAATGTTATGCAATTTTACCTTGATTGTTGCATAAGATAAAATTCAATCTAATTTAACAATTTTCCAATACTAAATGGTGAACATGTGGATATTTGTTCTTGTATTCCAGCAATCCAAGGGAGTTAAATATTAAAACATTAATATAGTTTATTGTATTAATAGAACTAGTAAGATAAATCAAATACTCATCTACAGATGAATAAAGATATTAAAAATAAAAATTATTTTTAAATTATTTCTAAAATCTATTATGCTCTTAACACAAATATCTGTGACTTTTGTATTTCACACATACACACACACATTTACCCAAAACTCAGAATCTTACATATTACCAAAAGACAAAATATTAGAGGCTTTCAATTAATGACAGGTATAGGGCAAATTACAAGGCAAATATATATTTCTATTATTTATGATTTTATTACAAGTTTTAGCTTGCAAAATTAGTCAGTTTGCAATTTATCAAGAAGAAACAATTAGAGAGATAAGAATTAGAAAGAAAAAGTTAATCAGTATTTAGATAATCGTTACGTAGAAATCCACAGAATTGATAAACTGCAAAGAATAAGAAAACTCCAGGATGGTATCAGATTATAAAATCATAAAACAAAGTAAAGATGTGTATGTATAACAATTCAATTGACGAAAAAGAAAATGAATAAATAGAATACACATGTAGACACCTATGCCCAGCAAAAGATCTGTGCCTATGAGCAAATGAAAACACATACCATGCTCTTAGAGGGGGAGTTCTGAATTGATCCAATAACATTTAAGCTTTCCTGAGAAAATATTTGTAACTTAGTATTCTCTGAGGCTTGATGAGTGAATTATAAAATTAATTTTAAGGAGTTAATAACAGTAGTTGAAAATTAGTTATAAAAACATTTTCTAGAGTCTGTTAAACAATTTGCTACTATGTAAATATTGAAGCCAGTCCAAATATTTTAGTCACTTTCTGTTGATGGGACAAAATTCCTGATTTGATTGCAACTTAAAGGAGGACAAGTTTACTTTGGCTCACAGTTTTAGCGGGTACAGTCCATAGTTTGTTGGGTACAAGCCAGAAACCTCATTTTGGAAGGGCATAGTGGAGGAAATCTGATCAGCCATGGCAGCCAGGAAACAGAGAGACAAGGAAAGACCAGAGGAAAAATATACCATTCCAAGTCATGCACTTAGTGACCCATCTCTTATAACCAGGCCCACTTCTGAACACATGAGACTTGAGATTTTAGGAGAACATTTTAGGGCTAAATAATAACATTATGGCCTTGGGTCCCAAAAGTCTTTTGTCTACCTCATTATGCACAAAATGGATTTAGTCCATCTTTAAAAGTGTTAACACTGCCAAACTTCAAAGTCTTCTCTGAGACTCAAGACAAATTTAGCTATGAGGCCCTGTAAATATCAAAAAGTAAGCTAAATACTTCCAATACACAATGGCATAGGGTACACATTCTCATTCTAAAAGAGAGGCATGAGGGGTAGAAAGAAATTGGACCAATGGAAGACCAGAACTCGGGGAGAAGAGTGAATATTAAATCCTGTAGCCCTATGGCATTGCTGTTTTTAGCCCATATGGTCTCTTTAATGGGCAATTGTGTTCCCTGCCTGTAGTTTTCATCAACTTGTGTTCTAAATCTCTAGCATCTCTAACTTTCTGGAATCGCCACTTTACCTTCAGCTTCACCCACACAACATCACACATCTCCTTCTCAGAAGCAGCTTCCCTGACCTCTCAGGTGTTTCTTTGAAATATGGGTAAAAGCCTCCATGATCCTACAACAGTGCGTTTTACATTGTGTAAAACCAGCACCACAAGGGCGATGGCAAGGTCTGTGAAGCAGTAGCCTTCAGCAGTAGCCTGGCCTCCTTAAACCATGGCTGCAGTTACCTCTAAGTTTCTGGATAGTTAAACTCAGGCATATACTTTTCTAGTGATTCCTGATTGAGCTGAGGACCCTGGGATCTCTTCTCAAAGCAGTCTTTCAAAAGAGTTTACCCTTTTACTTCCTTGAGCCTGTGATGGGTGGGATCTGGCCTCTCCTGAGATGCCTTCAAGGCATCTTTCCTATTGCTCTACTGGCACATATATGTTCAGGTGTATGTGTATCTCTATTAAATTTTTATAATAGCTGAAGACTGTAAATGGCCAGTTATTAAACTCTCATCTCAGCTTCAAAATTATCCTTCTATAACTACTGGATTAATATGGTAGAATTCTGCCAAGCAAATTTCTATTGGCTTGCTGACTCATGTTAGCTTTCTGGCTGAAAAGGGCACTATAACAAAATTGGAGTTCCTAGGGGAAATTAATGATACTAGTTTTCCTGTTGTGCCTCTAGTTCCTGTGAGTGTCAAAACAGTATCATTAGTTCATGGTTTAAAACTCAAGCAATAGAGAAGGGCTTAAAATAAAAACAATAGCAGCATCCATTACATCGCCTATCATTAGTCTCTTTTTTACTAGAACAATTTTATAGTTTTCTAATTGATTTTCTGAATAGTTCCTTTATAGCTATGTCATAAAATTATATTTATATTTCTTGATTTATTAATGTTTCCATTGTTTCCTGGTGTATTTATTGATTTACTTCAGTTTTTCGAGACAGGTTCTCACTCTGTCATGCAGGCTGGCCTTCAACTCACCATGTACCCCAAGCTAGCCTTGAAATTTTGACAATCTTCCTGCATCAGCATTCTGAGTGCTGGGATTACAGGCCTGCACCACCACATTCAGCCTGGTGTCTTCTTATGATAGATGAATTTTTAAAAGTTTATTTGGTACCATTCTGTTCTTGTTTTAGGATTGCAATACTTTGCAAATCTCTGTGACATTATGGGTCACAATTATTTTTTATTTCTTTGGTACTAAGGATTGAACTCTGGACGTTGCACGTGCGAGGCAGGTGGTGGCACCAACCACCGAGCTAAATCCCTGGCTCTCAAAATCTTTTTATTTGAATACATTCCATTCAATTCTCTGATAATTAATATTTTCACTCTCATAGCTTTTTCAAGTTTGTCCATCCTGTTCTTTCTATCTTCAAAAGCTTTAGTTTAATTTTTAATGATGCATGACTATCCTTCATGTTGAAAATCACAAGTTACAATCACAAGTCCAAGCTTATAAATGGAACTTGTCAACTCTCACACTTCACTTTAGAAAAAAATGAGCAGAGAACTGGAATTTTTGTGAAGAGTAAAATTTGAACAGTTTTGCTTTGAGTACAAATATTAGCTGTCCTAATTTGTCCTCATAGAAATAATATAGTATCTTTAGAAAGCAGCACACCAGTATGTGGTTTTGCGCTGAACACCCATAGAGGCAGAGGGAAACTACTTCAAACCCCTTTGAAGTTAATCCAGAGGTAGCATATAGAAGATCAGCTATCTCTATTTCTGAAGCCCTTCTCATTACTTTTCAAGTGTGGTTTTCTCTTCTGTTTCACTATATTCTGTCTGCTGAATAGATTATTCCTCATTATTTATTGTGTTAATTTATATACTATACTCTCATTGTCCCTTTATTGGAATATTGAGGTTAAAGAGGAAAAATTATATTTAACTTACTCTGAGTCAGGAGTGACAAGTTACTTTTTAAAATAAAATTTTTATTTTTCAATGAGATATTCATTAATTAAAGGAAATATATAATATTCAGAAACATATAAAGAAGAAAATAATCAACAAAGATCTAATTGATAATTTTTTCCCAAATGATATATTCCTTTAACTTCTATACCTAAAGTGTTAGTATAGTTCTGTATATATTACTTTGATCACACTTTTTTAGGGTGGACATGCTCCATGTGAACAATAGGAATGAATAAATTTTAAGGGAAATAGTTCTTTATTTTATGCATGAGTGTACCTAATACAATTTAGTGTTCTCTCATGTTGGAAATTTAAAATACTTGTTCCTTAGGGCATAAAGGGATTGATAATGAGCAAGATATATTATATGAAAGTACAAAACACCAAACTGAAGAGTGCTAGTCTACATTACAAAATTCTCAAAAAGAAGTGGGTGGAGGGACCTACTTGGGGGATGGCTAACTTTGAGCCACATAGAATTTTTATTTGCCTATATTGTGTGTTTTAATTGTTGTTTTTAAAATTTAAACATCATGTTAAGGCACACAAAACCTAAAATATCTGGTTTATGTTAAAAATATCACCTCCCTGATCATTATTATAAAATAAGTTGCAATGAAAATTCTGTATAGAAATATCTACCTGCATCTCCGCTTATTTCCTTAGGATTTCATTTTAGAAGTAAAAAAAAATTGGAGTCAAAAGTAGTTAAACAGAAGTTTATAATTTATGTGCCTCATTGCCTTTCAAAATATATCCATTAACGTTGGAGAAGAGGGCTCCTCTCACCAATGATTCTATGTAGTATTAACATTTTTGAAAATGGTCCAATTAAATAGAGATTGTATCATGCTTTACTTGATTTTCCTTCCTTATTAATAAGGCTGAAGCTTTTTATTTTTAACTGATTCTTTCACTTTTATTAATCCTCTACTTGGATCCTGTTATGGCTTAGACCTAAAATGTCCCCCAAAATCCTACGTGTTCACAGATGAGGCTTTTGGACGGTGACTGGATTCTGAGGGCTCTTGCTTCATTAGTAGATTAATCTGTCGATTAGATCATAAATTCATGGCTTTACTGAGAGATCATAGAAATTAGGAGACGGGGTTTAATTGAAAAATGTTGGTTATGGGAGCAAGACCTTAGTGACTGTATCATGAACCTGACGCCTTCCTCTCTATCTCTTTCTCTCCTGCTGTACTTCTTGACTGCCATGATATGGTCAGTGTTCTTCTGCCATGCCCTTCCTCCATGATACTTCTGCCTCACCACACACTAAAAAGCAATGATGTCAGTTGACCATGAACTAAAACCTCTGTGAACCAAAATAAATCTTTTCTCTTTTGAGTTATTCTCAGAGGTTTGGTCACAGCAATGAAGAGCTGCTAATACAGATCCTTTGCTGCTTTTTTTAGTCATTATGTTTAATTATTGCATTTTACAATTTTATAGCAAAATTTGTTGCTAATTAAAAATATCTATAGGCGCCTGCTCGCGCTGAGTGCTCGTCGCTCACTGGCGGCCATGGGGGAGGCCGAGGTGGGCGGCGGGGGCGCCGCGGGCGACAAGGGGCCGGGGAGAAGCAACCACGAGCCCGGCGGCGGAGGAGATGGTGGTGTGGAGCCCCGAGGTGGAGGTGTGCCTCTTCCATGCCATGCTGGGCCACAAGCCCATCCCTGTGAGCCCATACTTTCACATGATCTGTATCAGGGACAAGTTCAGCCAGAATATTGGGCGACAGGTTCCATCCAAGGTCATCTGGGACCATCTGAGCACTATGTATGACACTCAGGCACTGCATGGGTCTGAGAGTCTTCTCTTCCCCAATCCAGAAAGGAACTTCGTCCTTCCTGAAGAGATCATTCAAGAGGTCCGAGAAGGAAAAGTGATCATCGAAGAGGAAATGAAAGAGGAGATGAAGAAGGTGTGGACCTGACGATGTTTTTTCATCTTCAGGGAGCTTGGGGAAAGCAACAGAAAAATCCAGCAAAGACAAAGAAGAACTCTTCAGATTTGGAGTGCAAAGAAGGCAGACAAACAGAAGCGTAGCCGGGTCACCGACAAAGTGCTGACAGCAAACAGTAACTCCTCTAGCTCCGCTGCTGCCAAGCGGCGCCGAACATAGACACCTCAACCCCGGGGTCAGCAGAATCGTCCTGATGCTTCAGGCTACTGCTGGCTGACCTCAGGCCCTCGGCAAACATGTTCATCTACCGGGGACATGCATGGAGGTTTCCACCATGTTGCCAGACCATCGGCGGACTCGTGGACCTGAAAGACCAGGGTCAACCCAGCTTGGATGTTGAGGCAGCAGAGTCCACATTCTGCCTCGTCCCAGAGTGTCCACCTGCACCCCCCTCTCGTGGAGGAGAATGGGGCATGGGGTCAGGAGAAGATGTGAATCAGCAAGCAATGAAACACCACCTCCACTTGCTCCTCAGATGAGCCACTAGTATTTCCTGGATGCCCACTCTACATTTGCTTGGCCCTCTAAGGCTCCCCTTTGCCCTGACCGGGACATCAGGAGAATGTGGCCCAGGACATCACCTTACTTGTCTTGGTGGACGCCCCCAACTGAGAACTTAAGGACTGGATATTTTGTCCATTCACTTGTACTGTAATGATGTATATAATTTGGTTGGTATTTCACTATTTAATTTTTAAGAAGCCTATTTTATACTAGTGTTTTACATGAGCAAAAATACTGCAGAAATTAACCCTGTTGTATTTTTTCTGAGATGTTTTGTTTCAAGGTAACAACTACTGAGATACTTTTTGCTCAGTTTTTATATGCCAGATACAGAGAATTTGTAGCGGTTATTTTTGTAATTCTAGTGACTTGTGAAAAGACCAAATGAAGGAGTGGAGGAAAAAGCACAACCGTTGGGCTGGGGCGGTGGTGGCCCCAGTGTTGCCTGGGTACACTTCATTTGGCTTCAAACATTAAAGCACAAAAAAGTAAAAAAAAAAAATCTATATATAATCATAGTTTTGTTTTAGAAATTTTATAATGCATCACTTGACTGAAAGGTCCAATAACTTTTTAAGTTTTCTGTGAGTATCATCATTATCTATATATGATCATGCACATTAATAGCATGTATTTTAAAAAGTAAGTCACTAACAATACAAGTATAAAGAAAAGAAACACATAGCAAGAATTGTAATCATTAGCAGTTTAGTTCCCTCCCTCCTATGGAGAAATAGTTGCAAGCAAATCTCAGAGACTGCAGAGAAATGTACTGTAGAGCACAGCATGTGCTGAGAGGCTGTCATTCTGTAAATATTTAGTAATTGAATAAGTCAGGGAAATATGAGCAGAGGACTGTAGAGTCAGCTCACAATGGCATGGACTGCTTTCAATATTGTCTATGACTTGATGTTTTCTAAGGAAAAACAGAAATTCTTCCTTTTTTTTTTTTTGTATTGCTGAAAATAATCACATCCATGACACTCCTTCATGGTGGTGTCAGTATTTATTAGTTGGTGCTGTCAAAAAAATATTCCAAGTTCTTCAAAATGGAGTTGGACAAATACAGTAAGTGTTTATCAAAGTATCACAATAATGGAAATGTTATTAAACTTCACATTCAAGGCAGATACAGTTGCAAACATTAGTGTTTCTTTAAGTAGCAGATGGTGTGGTTGTTTCTACAGCAATAGAAAAAACCTTCAAATTATTTTACAATTATTTGTTTTGGGAAAAAAGATGACATTTTTCAAAAAATTATAGTTGTAAAAACAGTATAAGAATCACATGAACAGTATTTTTGGTAAAACACGATTTTCATGAGGTATAGTTGTTAAGATACATTAAATTTTTATAACTTTTAATGGATATATGAGTATATTTGTTTGAAGTTATTGTGAACAGCTCAAACTGAATAGAAGAGTTAATAAATTTTCAAGGAATTTGAGCTTCAGGTTCAAAAACTAAGAAAAAACTAGTGAAGTTAGTCATAGTAATGTAAACTACACATTCAGATTGTTTATATTCATTGTATGAACATTTCTTTTTATGTATGACTAGATTACCAACCTCAGAATTTATATGTGACTTTTATATCTTGTCTCTAATCTTTCTTTTGTGTAAGTTTCTCTCATTTAAATGTAAAAGAGTCCTGGCTACAGAGAAAGAACCTAATCCAGGCTGGGTATTAAAAATAAATAAATAAAAGCCTTTTGGAAAGAGTGAAACTTCATGAAATCATTTTACTTTTTGTGATAGAAGTAATACATAGAATGAAACAGTAAATTTAGCGCTCTCATCTTTGATAAAATGAAGTTACAGTCCATTTGAGTCTGAAGAAATGAGATTTTACTGATAATTCTAGAATTTTTGAAAGCAACTGTGCCTGAAATAAAAATCATGACATGTATTTTATTGTTAAATAAACTGTTAGAATTTCTCTTTTAGTCTAAGCTAATTTAGGTTGGTTTCCTGCTTTTTGTTAGAAGATTGTTTCTTGATGCCTTATATAGATATTGAGTATACAGCTTTTTTCTTCATGTAAAATGAGAAAAGGTAAATTCTTGTCACACAAGGTAGATTAGTGTAGAAGGTACATTAAGTGCAGAGAAGCACAGCCAGATATAGTAACTTGTGTAAAGACTCTGGGATGAGAGAAGTACCAAGACACATTAGGAAAGTTAACAGCATTTGGGAGCCTCTTGTTCAGGGCTTAGAATTTGTCATTCTCTTCTAACAAAAAGGAATAAACAAAAGGAAATGCACAACCCTTCTGTTCATCACAGTGTTGAAATCACAAGGGCTACCACTGTTCCAAAACTTAGAGAGACAGACAGGGGGGTATATGGAATCACAGCACTCTAGAGCAGAAATTCAAACTGTAATGTGCCTTCAAGTAGAGGACTTATTTCAGAGTTTTAAAATTTCTGGGGAGCATGTGCTTCAGAGGGCACATTCTTCTTAGTTTTACTGCCAGATGCCCTATCAGGTTCTGACAGAAACAATCAGAGATAAATCCCCTCATGGCCTGCAGGGAAAGGAAAGAAAATACCCATTTTGAAACACATTCAGATAACTCTGTTCTTAACAAGGCCTGACATTAAGAACAAAATATTTTGCTAGAATCCACCCAACTTAGGTTTTACCAGAACCCAATTATAGCCGGATCTAGATATCCTTTTTTCTCCAGGGATAGCAGTGTGAAGTTCATGGCCCAGGGACACAAGCTCACTAAGAGCCTTTGTTAACTAGACTGCTTTACCTCACTGGCATCTGATCACATCTCTAAAGCCCTATTTGTTGCAGTTCCTTTTACTCAGTATATTATGTCCATCTTTTCCTCCCAAAGTACAAGACATAATAAAAGCAAAAACAAAGTTTGATAACATAAGTCAAGCATCTGAATCAGACTCATAAATAGCAGAAAGGTTACAATTGTTAGAAAGGGAATTTTTAACAACTATGATAAACATACCAAGGACTAGGATGGAAAAAGTAGACAACATGCAACAATTGATAGGCAATGTGAACAGACATAGGAATTCTAAAAAAGAAGAAAAGGATGATAGAAATCAAAGAAATTAAACAGAAATGAAGTATGCCTTTGCTAGGCTCATCAGAAGACAAAATGAGGCTAAGATAAAAACCTGTGACCTTGAGGATAATTCAATAGAATTTTCTAAAGCAAGCAAACAAACAAAAAAGAATCAAAGGAAAAAATATTGGAACCCCCCCCCCCCCCGAGTATTGGAGAATGGTAGGACAGCAACAAAAGGCTCACGATATAAGCTTGGGAATTTCAGAAGAAAGAGAAAAGAGCTAAAGAAATATTTGTTAGAAACAATGAGTAATAATGCCCTGAAATTAATGTCAGATACCAAATCATAGAATCAGAAAGTATAGAGAACACCAAGAAAGATAATTGCCAAAAATTTACACCTAGGCAAAGTACCTTCAAACCGCAAAAAAATCAAACATAAAATCTTAAGAAAAAACATTTTAAGGAAGACAGAGGGGAGGAAAAATCCCAATGTATAAAGGACCAAGGATAAGAGATCCATTAAAGACTTTTCAGAAATCATGCAAGCAAGAAGAGTGTGAAGTAAAATACTAAAGTGTTGAGAAAAGAAAACTCACCCAGCTAGAAGTCTATATGCTGTGAAAATATCCTTCAGTAGTGAAGGAGAAATAAGGCCATCCTCAGACCAAAACATCAGGCAATTATTGCTGAAAGAACTGCCTTGGAAGAAATATAAAATGTTCTTCAGACATAAGAAAAATGATAGAGATCAGAAAATTAGGTAAAAAAAAGAAACAAAAAGGATTACAAAAAGAATAACTGAAGGCAAATTATTTTTCTCAATTGAACAGAAAGTACATTAAATAATAATAATGTTTTCAATGTTATAACTTATTGGTAAGTGAAAGAAATGACAGCAATGATAAAAGAGATGAGAGGGAGGAGTTGGAAATGCTTTGTGAGGTACTTACTCTACCTGCAAAGGAGCACAGTATTATTTCAAAATATATTTGATATAATTGTAAGCTTATATTGAAAATCCTAGGGGCAGCTACTAAGAAAAGGAACAAAAAGTGATATGTATATATTAAAAACCAAGAGAAGTTGAATCATATAAAATAAAATAAATAAGTAAATGGAGAGATATTCTATATTTATGGGTAAGAAACAATATTGTCTTCCCACTTTCCTCTGTAGATTACATATAATAAAACTTAGCATATTATTTTGTGGAGATGGACAAACATTCTAAAATTTGCATGGTGAGGCAAAAAGACAGAATAGTTAACACAAAATTGAGGTAAAAGAGCAAAGTAAAAAAAAAAAAAAAAGAGCAAAGTCATAGAACTGATACTACCTGACTTCAAGATTCAATATATTAATCCCATTCCCTTCTATCCTTTCCCCTAGCCCTCCCACTTCCTTCCCCTTTGCCCCTTTTCTTCCTATTTCACATTACCTATTATACATTTAGTCCTTATTTACACTTTCAGTTTCTCACACCAGAGAAACTATTCGGTATTTACACGTGTGTCCTATTTATTTCACTTAAGAGTACTGCCTCAATGTGCATCCACTTAGCTATAAATGTCTTTAGGAACAAAATCTTTGTAAATAGGGAGGACTGGAGGGGTTGAAGGGAGGGCTGGGCAAGGGTGAAAAATCAGAACCAAGAGAGACTATGTAAAGGTGCAAATTTCCAATGATGAATGTCATTATATTGTATACCTAAAATGTACCAATGATTAGAATGAATAATCAATAATGGAAAATAGGAAGAAAAGGTCCAAAGGGGTAGGGGTAGTGGGAGGGGCAGGGAAAAGGAAAGAAGGGAAAGGAAAAATGCTGAGAAATGGAAAAAATGGAAATAAAGTCTTTGTAAATAGGGAAGGGTGGAGGGCATGAAGGGAGGGCTAGGAATGGGGAAAAAATAAGAACCAAGATGCATTATGTAAAGGTACAATTCCCAATGAGAAATGTAATTGTGTTGTATACCTACAATGTAACAATAAAAGAATTTAACACACAAAAAAGATTCAATATAAAGCTACAGTAATCAAAACAGTATGGTGTTAGGGAAAAAATAGATAAAACAGAACAAGGAACAGAGCAGAAAGGCCAGAAACAGGCCTTTACAAGTATAGTTATCTAGGATTTGACAAAGTAACCAAAGCAATTCTTGGAGAAAGGATATAGTTTGTTAAATAAATGATGCTACAATAATTGGACACCTACATAGAAAATAAATAAGTAAATGAAGAAATCTAGACACAAGCCTTGCACTTTCACAAAATTTAATCCAAAATAAATCATAGATTTAAGCATAAAATGCTAATGTATAATACTACTATGGCAAAACATATTACAAAATCTAAATAACCGTAAATTTGGCAATGACATTTTATGTACAAACCAAAGTCATTATCCATGAAAGAAATAATTGATATATTAGGTTTTATTTAAATTAAAAACTTTTGTTCTGCTGACACAATGAGAAAATAGGGACAGATTAGGAGGAACTATTTGTTAAAGATACATCTGATATACGACTGTGTCAGTCACTTTCTCATTGCTGGGGCAAAATACATAACATTCACAACTTAAAGGAGGCCAAGCTTATCTTGGCCTACAGTTTCAGAAATTTCAGTTCATGGATGGCAGGCTCAAATATAGAAACTACATGCTGGGAGGGCCTGAAACAGAGGAAAGCTGCTCACTTTATGGTAGCTGAGAATCAGAGAAAGAAGGAAGGATCCAGGGAGGGAGATATTTTCTTCTAGGTCACACTCCCAGTGACTTACATCCAGCCAAGCCCTTCCTAATGGCAATCAGTAGTTTAATCCGCTGCTGAGTATGGTCCCCCATGACCCAATCACCTTCAAAAGCCCCATCTCTGAACACATGAAGGTTTTAGGGGACATTCTAGTTCTAAATCACATGAGATTGCTATTCATAATATAAAAGGATCAATTAAAACTCAACAGTATAGAAATGAGTGACCAGATTGGACAAAATATCTAAACATACACCATCAAAGAGAATACACACATGGCAAATGACAATATGAAAATATGTTTGATATGATATTCTATTAGAGACTTGCAAATTAAAACAACTAGATACCACTAAAAACTAATAAAAATGGCCAAAATCCAAAATAATAACACTAGCAAATGTTGGCAAGGATAAGAAGTAGTAGTAACTTATTATTTGCTAGTGGGAATCCAAATGGTCCAGCCCTTTGGAATGCAATTTGGTAGTTTCTTTTAAAATTATACATATCTTTACCATACAATTCAGTAATCAGAATCTTATATATTTACTTAAATGAATTAAAACTTATGTACACCCAAAAGGCTACCCATATATTTATAACTGTATTCATAACTGCTCAAACTTGTAAGAAACTGAGATTCCTTCAGTAGATGCTGTATCTAGAAAGTGGAATACAAAACAGCATAGCATTAAGAAAAAATGAGATTTCCAACCATGAAAAGGCATGTGGGAGCCTTAAATGTGTATTGCTAAGGGAAAGAAACAATATATAAAGGCTTCATACTGTATGACTCTAACTATAGGACTCTGGAAAAGGCAAAATTATGGAAAAAGGATAAAGAAAGAGTAAAGAGATGGAGCACAACAGGTTTTAGGGCCATATGAGTCAGCAATCGGCTGATTTGCTATACTACGGTCTCTGTGTAGTCACATCTCTCTGCTAATGTTAATCAATATATGTGTCTAATCCCCAATGCTAGCATCACTACTTCAAGTCCACTCAGACCATAAGGCATTAGATTCCCATAAGAAGTGTGCAATCCAGATCCCTCACAGCCACATTTCCCAGGAAGACTCATGCTCTTATGAGAATCTAATACTACTGCTGATATAGGACAGGAGGTAAAGCTCTGTTGGTGCAAGTGATGGGGAATGGGTGTAAATCTAAGCTGTAAATCTGTCCTGCTGCTCACCTCCTGCTGTGAAGCCCAGTTCCTAACATGATACAGACCAGTACTGTGTTCAGATTTTATCCATAAATCAGTTGGGCCTGCTTATGTATTGAATACAAGGAAGTTTTTCCTGCAACTTTTTGTGGCCCAGGGGAGATGACCCCTGAGTTAGAGGGCTATTTTAACCATTCAGATTAAACCCATGCCGACTATACAAAGAAGTGGCAGTGAAAGGGTGAGAGAGATAGGAAAACATAGAGGATCTGTTGTTGCAGGGCTCCCAGGGGAATTGGATGTGGGAGGTAAGGAAGAAGACCAGGCTGGCCCTGCACATTTCAGGTTCCTGTGGCAAAGTCAAATTCAGGTCTACATGCCATGAATATTTAAAAGTGGTAAGTAAAACTGTAAACCTTTAAACCAGGCCTGGTTGCACACTCCTGTAATACCAGTACTCTGGGAGGCCAAGGCAAGAGGATCCCAAGTGTGAGCCTAACCTGAACAACTTGATCTACTGAGGCCCTGTCTCAAAACAATGAAAAAAACATTTTTTTAAAAGGCCAGCGATGTAGCTCAATTTGAAGGTTTTATCTTCAATCCCAGTACCACAAAAACAAAATAAGATGTTATGGCTTGTGTTTAGATGTCCCCCCAAAGCCTCATGCAGATGAGGTGGGGCTTTCGTTTTCAGAGGTTGCTGAATCTGGATGTGTGATGCTGGGGTTAAGGGCGTGTGATTACTAAACTGCTACACGTGAGTGACCGGTTTGGCACCACCCTAATCCCAGTAGTCTGAATGAGATAAAGGGGGCAGAAAGATGCTGTTAAGGTTTCCTGTTGTTTTTCCTGTCTCCCGCTGCCATGAACTGTTGCCCCTCTGCCACCCTGCCTGGAGCCAGCCAATTATGTACTGAAACCTCTATGAACTGTGAGCTAAATAAACCCTTTCCCCTTTAACTTTGGGTATTTTGTCTCAGCAACAAAAGAAAAGTAACACACAAGCAAAAAACAAAACTACAAAAAATACAAAACAAAACAAAAATTATCAGCCCTTTAGCCAAAACATATCCTGTACTCCTCTTAGCTTTATAATGATATATTGACCATATTGTTAATTTATGATTTTTGTGTAACATTGCTGGTCAAATATCAAAGACAATTAAATGTGATAGCTACTATACAAGCCCATGTGATCTGGTCAGCAATGAGATAACAGTGGTTTAAGAGGTTAAACACTAAAATGTGATTAGACTCAAAATATTCATAATTTAATATATTTTCAACAAAATAGTTTGTATGTAAATAAAAATTTTCATATTTTTACTAAAGGTTTGCATTCTCAAATGATGCAAATTAGCTATTAAAAATATGTGCAAAATTAAAATTAGAATAAATATCATTTCTAGCACTTAATGTCCATCTCATTTCCAAGACAAAGAATTGGCATCATACTTCATGCATATTTCCTAGAACTTTATATATATATAGAGAGAGAGAGAGACAGACACACATATGCACACCTCACATATACAAATAAATCTGTTAAGATTGGTAATGTTCTTCAGTCTCCATTGAGTAGTTGTTGAAAATACAACACTAATTCTTGAGTAATTGTACAACTACAAATTGGAACATGAAGAGAACAAGAAAATGGATGCTTGGCACTAATGGGCAATGATATTTCATTATTGCAGGCATCCACTGTAGTTATGCTATCAGAAGAAAGATTTGACAAGTTCATTAATTCATCTTTTCATTTCATTAAGCACAGACCTCTGCAGTTTAAACCCTCATGCTTCTCCATAGCAAAGTCCCTCTCTGAAGTCAGTAGTGACACAATCTGCTCCTTTCCATCATTCAGCAGTAGTTCCCTTTTTGAATCTGAGAATATGAGGGAAAAGATGTGAGAAAAATTTTCATGGATCTCGAAGGGTGTTAGGTAAGAGAAAAGATATTAATGACCAAGTTCACTTTGTGCAAGATCCAGAGTGGTGGAGATGCCCATGCCTTTCCTGATAACAGTGTGGGGTTGTGTGTATGAGAGTGTCCTTGATATATTCTGGGTCTTCTAAAATGTGTGTTTCAGTGCAGGGATCTCTCTTGCCTACAGTCAGGTTGAATATTGTCATTTTTGCACTAATTGTCTAGGGCACTGGTGGGTCTACAATGTGGACAGGAATTACCATTGGAAGAGAAACAGATTTAGGAGAAAATTATGGGTTCAATTGGGGACAAGTTGGTTTTCAGATAGTGATGGGTTATCTAACTAAGAGACTAAGTTGAGTTAAAAATATGGCTCTGGGCTTCTGAATGTAGGACTGAGCACATTATAAACTTAGTAGTTGTCAGCTTCATAGGTTTTAAGCTAAAGGAAGATTTTAATGTTCTATTCTCACATATCCCTCATTTCTTTTATTTATCAAATCTCACTCAGAACAGATTATGCCAGCCAAAGAGTCAAGTAATTTGTGGGTTAAATGATGAGCATCCTTTGGATTTCTTTCTCACTTTTTCTTTTCTCTTGCTGTTAACTTGATCATTATAACAGCCATAGAGACTGGCTATCCTCTGCTTCATCCTGGCATGGAATTAGAATGTCATCAATTGGAAATCTGCTTAAGATTTAAGAGGTGTGTTTAGGAGAAAAGTTTGAGCACAATGGAGAGCATGATAGGTCAAGCTCCAGAAGGCTGTTTTTGAAGGTCATAAACATTGAGATTTAAGACCCCAAATAGTTCTTGCTAGCATGTTTCCTTTTCTCATTTGTCATTGTTCACTATTTGTCAGTATCATTAAAAGGGTGGTATATTGGTCAAGATTCTAGTACTTCTGGATATCCAGACTACCTGCATAGTCTATACAATAAAACTTTGATTACCTTCATTAAGAGGAATTCAAATGATAAATTTGAACATGTTTCCAATAAAAATGTTTCCATTCCAGTCTAGGTCTTGGATTCATTTGCCAAGACCAAAAGACTGTTGTCTACATATTTCTCAGTGTTGTACTTTCCTTGTTTAGCAAAATTCTCATGGACAATAACACTGTTACCAAATGACGGTACTTTTGTTTTTGTGTATATGTGCATAGAATAAATTCCAAGAAGCCAAAATTTTAAGCCAAAGATTATATGCCATATATATATATATATATATATATATTTTGGTACCAGGGATAGAACTTGGGACCTTGCGCTTGCGAGGCAGGCAGCAGAACCACTGAACTAAATCCCTGGCCTGCCTTTTATATTTTTTATTTTCAAATGGTTTTTCAAATAGATTGAGCCAATTTACATTCTCTTTATTAGGGTTTGAAAATATCAGAATAATAGAAATACAATTCTCATTTGGGTTACTTTTCAAGATAGAGATATATCAAATTTTGTTTTAAACTTCATTTTGTTAATTATGAGAAATTTATAAATTTCAAATACTTCTTTATATAATCGATCCATTTTTCTATTGGGTGGTTATTTTAATGTACAGAAATGCTTTGTATGCTTAATAAAACAGTCTTAGTTTATAATTTGCCAGTTTCACTTTTTTATAATTTTTTCTGTTCTGAGATTTAATAATTGTGGTAAAATTATCTTCAACAATATTTTCCTCTATAATTTCTGGAGGTTATGTCTAATGAAGAAAGTTATTTTCTGCTCTAAAGTAATAAATAAAAGTCCTTATTAATTTCCTTCTCTTCCCTATGAAATGAGTTTTCACATATTCTATTTTGATCTGTCTAAAACTTTTGTGGTGAAAAGAATGATTTTAGGATATAGTTTTATTTATTACAGATGGTTAGCAGTTATACTAATCACTTTTAACAAAAAGTAAAATCCATCTTTTCTCTTTAATGTGAAATGAAATGTCACACTTAGCTCTTTGCTAAACCTATATATACATTTTTTCTTGTATCTATTTTATTTCTTTTCTACATCAAAGAAGATCAAATGAACAAAAAATAAGAACTATTATACATGTAAATAAATTAATAAAACATTTTATAGAAATACATGCATCTGTACACAAATAGGCATAAAATCAGCAAAGGTTATGTAAAATTTACAAAAGAAAATAAATGTAAATACCTCATAAAATGTGAAATATAACTAACCTCACTGAGACTCCAAAGCATACAAATTAATATTATAATGACATTCCATATTTTGTTTGCAAAACAATGTTTGCAAAAGTTAAAATACTTTATTAACATGGGTATTTCTTTACTGTTAATGCAAAATAAATGTGCACTTTCTGATTATGTGAAAATAACTATAAAGACTCAGATTATACATATGTTTTCATTTAATAATCTCTTATACTAGTATACACACAAAAAAGACATAGGTATAATATATAGTATTATTTATAATACCAAAGGATCAGAAAAACCTAACTAAAGATAAGGGATAATTTTTCAGCAAAATATACACATATATTGCAATATTATTAGTATTTTATAAGAATATGTTAGATATGTGTTGGTAATAAAAATCTGAAAATTTAATAAAAAAGTATTTTAAAAACTGATGTAAGCAAATACTGAAGAGTTTATAAAGGCCATTCATTATATGTAAACATATATACATATGTATGACTATATATATGAAAATAAAAATTGTGAAAAAATACGTAAGAGACTCTTAATCGCTGATGCCTCTGGTCAGGGGCAGTATGGAGTTTGGCAACACTGACACAGCATATGCAAATATTTGTGTAAATAAGTTGTTTTATAAATGAGCAAGGATAGCCAAACACTTTTTTAAAATGTGGACAAAGTAAACCAGTAAGCACTCTACAGAAAAAAAAAATTAAACACAGTTATCCAACCTTCCCACCAAATGCACAATAAAATGAAATTGCATTCTTTATCAGATTTTCAAAGATTAGCAATACAAAACGTTGGTAATATTTCTTCATCATTTGTCATTTGGAATTTTACTTTATTTTCAAAGATAATTGAATATGCCACTCTTTTGTGTGTATGTTTGTGCATATGATATTTTTTCTAGTTTTAAGTAAAAGATGCTATAGAAGCCTTTATCCTGCCATCCTTATCTTTTCTGCTTATTCTCCACCCCTACTCCAGATTTTCATTCTGCTGTGGTCCTCAAGAGTTTTGGTTAATAAAGACAGTGTCCTCCCAGGCCTTCTCTGGTTTTCAGTCAGACTGGACAACATAAAGGAGGAGAGGTTTATTCTGGCTGTCTGTTCTAGTCCATGGTCAGCTGGCTTCAACACAAAAACTGTATGGCAGAGGAGCATGGTGTAGGAAAAGGTGCTCAACCCATGGTGGTCAAGAAGCAGAGAGAGAAGGAGAAGCCAGGGACAAGAATAGACTTTTCCAGGTCACACCTCCAGGGACAAATCTCCAACCAGGCCTCACCTTCTAACAACACATTCAGCTACTCAGTTCATCAACTGATGAATCTACTAATTAGTATAGCACCCACGTGATCCAATCAAAACACATGAGGCTTTGGGGGGATATTTTTTATCTACTATAAAACAGAAAGATTGGAGTATTTCCTCTTTCTCGGTCCCCTTATGTTGTGGTACTGCTTCTTTGACCCTTGCTGAATTCCTCTACAATTAAAGAACCCATTATTTTGCTTTTCCTTCCTGAATTCAGTTCTTACAGGTGTCTGAATATCCTTTCCCTTCAGACCTACTGGAGGCAATGGCTTTCTTCTCTGTAAGTGGGGGGCAGTTCTAATTTTTCTCGTTTGCTGTCTTTTAACCTTTCCAGCACCAAATTCAAATATGCCTTAATGTAACCATTTTATTTAAATCATTGAGGCATGAAATACAAATAAAGCAGTGAATGAACAACCATGGATATATAAGCAAAACTAAGAAAAGTCATTTACTCAGAAGGCAATGAAGGTAGGCATTTAAATTTCTAAGCATTTACTGAAGTCTTTTGGTGCCACCGTCAAATAACTGAAGCACTGAATATTGGCATTCGATATTAGGAGGTGATTGGTGATTTAGTACTTACTGCTTTGAGAATAATTTCAGAGAAGAAGAGAGCAGAAGAAATAGATTGAGTTGGTGATTATTGATGTAGAGATGGTATTTACATGATGTTTAGAAATTTTCATCAAATATTCTTTATTGTATTTATTCATTTCATATAAAACTTGGCAATTTAATTAATTCAGTCAATTAAAATGTTTAGGCAAAACACAGTGTATTTTTTTCACCTTTCTAAAATTAAAAATGCAACTATAAAATATGAAATCAATAGTGGAGAGATTATATTAATTTTTTAAAATATTTTTTCTTGAACCACCCAGTCTCAAACCTGATTTTAACATATATCTAGAGAAGGCTTTTGTTCAGTCATTCCCATTCTTTAATACATATCCATGATGGAGTAGTGCCTCCAAAATTCTATTACCCTCTACTGGAATTGAAGATTGTTCCTATATCACCCCTTTTTTATGAAATATTAACAACTAGCTACCTTAATATTTTAATGGAAAGATGAAAACATCTAAAAATCAAACATCATTAGAGTAATATCGACATTAGAGTTGATAAATAAAATATAAATAAACTAATGGAACTAATGTAAATGCTTGCCAGAAAAAAGCAGCTTAATTTAATGGAGAGTCCTATGTCTTTTGTTGTAATGTTCCTAAGGAGGATATTTTTGGATAGTATCTTTGTTGAACTGCAGCTGAGTCATGTCAGTTTTGTTACAGTTTACAATAAGAGATATAAGTTTAAAAATGTAATGATTTTTAGGAAATGAAGCACTAAAAAGAGATTAAAAATCAAGATATTTAACCACATCTTATGAAATGCAGATAGGATTTTCAGCCATAAGTTAGAACACTACAGATACTCGTTAATGTCAGACCTTTTCAAACAATTCTAATTTCAATGAAAAACCTATTTTATTTGTTTTCCTAACATGAGTATTGACTTTATATTGGTAGCAATTAAAATTAGTAGATTTTGTTCTGAAGTAAAGCACCTGTCTTCAAGAGTGTCATTTTCCATGCCAATTAACTTGGGCACCAGATCAGAACCTTGTGTTCTCAGCACTACAGTCACAAAAATCGTGTCGTTTTATGAACCCCAAGAGCACTCTGAAAGCTGTAGGTAGAACCTGAGGTGTGAAAATCACTTGATTAAAATGATACCAAGAGAGTCAGGTACAGAGCAGAGCGATGTTCCATGAGAAGAAGAAAATATAAATAAAACTTATGGAAACTTTTTCTGAATGGTGAAAATAATCAGAACATGGCCAATGATCTTGCTATACTCTGTCTACTCAATAAATCTAGATGTGGCATGACCCCACCGTGTCAGCATAGAAAGTTAACATTTTTCTTTTTTTTTTCTGAGAGAAGAATAAACCTTTAGGTGAAACCTAATTTTACTCACAACAGTCTGATTATTTCTTTGTCTAATGACATGAAAAAGGTGGTAATAGTGTACATACAGTGCAGGGGGTCTCAATGGGAACCAGCTGATTATCCAGTTGAGATATGAAGCTGAAGCCAGAGTAGCTCACAAAGGATGTGCCATATGATTTGTTGTAACAGAGAAATTTTTTTTCTTTTTTTGAATTCATCTTTCAATCTCACAGTAGTACTGATAGTTCTGAGATATATCTAACTGGAAAATTAAATATGTCTTTTTCTCAGGTGATGCTCTGCAAGATAAAAAATAAGAAGTATTTTTCTCTTTGCTTCATCTACGACAGCTAATATTTTTGCTTTCTAAATTCTTCTGGGGGTGAGAGATACATAAGGGTTTAGTCTCTTTGAGGGACCACCCTAAAATAAGTAACAATCCAGGTATTCCTTTTAAGGATAGGCTTATGAACAAATTTAGGGGAAATTATTATAAAGCAGCACTGTCTGATAGGATACAAAGTGAATCACAGCTGTAATTCTCAAATTTTTAGAAGCTGTATTTTTAAACATTTTAAAAGAGGTGAGATAATTTTAATAATAGATTTTAGTCAATCCCATATACCCAGAATATTACTGCTTCAACATGTGATCAATATAAAATTCATTAATGAGATACTTTAAAATCATGTTTACAAATGAGGTCGTTAATATGCAATATGTCTCTTACTACCAGAACACCAGATTCAGACTGGCCACAACTTTGTATGGTTAAACACTACAGAGAGCTGGCTACCTTATTAGACAGCACTGACTCAAAGGGTTAAAATCAGAGAGGGGAGAGTGGAGATAATCTGACTTAGAAAAAGTATGAAATTCTTAAACTATGAGGATCGAGTGTGGCCAGGATCTGCTCCCCACTTTTGTGTGTGCTCTGCAGTGTCATAAGATATCTATGTTGGATGTCTGGAAAATGCCCATGGAAGCTGAACTTTGGACATAGCAGCTATGAGAGCAGTGATGAGTATCTTTCTTGAATGATAGTAGGTTTAAGGCTGTTAGGGGCATCTCTGCAGCCCACCAGGGGAAGAGATTGTATGTCTGAATAACCATCTTTTTATGATCCAACATTGAGCAGTTACATACTCAGAGTTTTCTATGTTCCTGATACAATGTAGGTCCCTATATTATTACAAAATTCTGAGGAGCAGAGATGGAGGACTCCAAATGCTTGAACATCCTGTCGTCCTGATGCTTGAAGGCTGCAATTGCTCTTAAAATTTCTATTAAAATATGATATTTCTTGCATTCTTTTTTTTTAATAAATTCAATCTTGTTCGAAGGGTGTTTACCTTCAACTAAAGAGTTTTCAATTAAAGCTTCTAGGTGTGGAGGTGTATAATTAACACCTCTATTCAGAAACCACTTGAGGGTAGAGCTGTGCAGGCAGAGCTGTGTGGGTAGAGCGCCCAGGACTGACTGAGCCTGGCTCTGCCTGGCTGGCTATGCCTACTTGCAACCAAGAGCTGGTAAGGGCCCCCTGGGCATGCCCACCAGCTGCCTGGAACCACGTGGGCACCTGCAACAACAGAGACACCCTCCGGCCCCCCACTGTGGCCTCTGGCCTCTTGGCTGTGCAGCTACCTAGATCCACACTACAGAGGCACAGGGGGACATAAATGCCATTGTCCTGAGCTGCAGAAGTGAATGAGAGAGAGAGAGAGAGAGAAAGAGACAGAGAGAGAGCCTTTCTCAGGCTCCCTGATGATAACTGAAGCCCGCTGGAAAAGTGAAGAGAATCTCTGCAGTAAAGGCACACCAGACCACTGTTTTTGGTAAGTTGGAGGGATCATCACCTCCCACCAGAACCTGGACTATCTTCAGGGGAAAGGCAGCTGGAACCTGCAGTAGAACCTTCCAGAGTTCAACCCTGCAGGAGGACAGGGAGCTCAACTTGGGACTTGCAGCCAGAAATCTGCCTGAATCTCACAGGTCTGTGACTGGCTTACTGAGACTCATTGACTTATAACTCCACACTGTTGCCTATGTTGTCTATTATGACAGAAGAGACATACCCTGAAGGAGGCCCTTCATTTTTATCATTTGTTATTTTCAAAATTACCAGTATTTTTTGCTCTTATTTTTAATTTTTTTCATTCTTTTTCTACTCTTTTAAAATTTTTGTTTTTCTCTTTTTTCTTTCTTTTCTCTTTTCATTCTCTCTCACTCTCCCTCACTCCCTTGTTGTCCCACATTGTTCTTCCTCTCCCTTTGTGTTCCTGTTCTGGTCCTAATTCATATTTCTTCTTTATTTTTCTTTTCTTCTCTTTCCTTCTCTCACCTGTGTCCTCTGGCCTTACTGCTAACTTTCCCCTATCCTTCTACCTACCTATGCCTCCTTCTGCAACTCCTTCTAACTCCCCATTCTGAAGGGTAAATTTGCTACATTGAAGAGTTTATTCACTATAAACATATGTTGGGTTGGTCCTTGATTTTTATTTAATTCACACAGTTAAAGGTGATAGATTAATAACTACCACAAATTGTCATTTTCTAATAGGTACTTGATGCTGGTGTGTTGCTAATTGCATCACTTGGGCTAAGGTGTTGTAATTGATCTAATCAGTTCTCCTTCCTGGTATAATGAAAATGAGACAGCCTCAGAGCCATTAGAGGTTGAATCCTAAAGACCAGCTATATGTGGAAGAAACCTCTGAGAAGCAAAAGGGTTCCATAAGGGTTCTATTTCTGTTTCAGTGTTCTGATTTCTTCTTCACTCAATTCTTTTATTCATTTTCTGTGTCTACTATGTGGATTGTTCAAATGACTGGTAAGATCAAATATTGTTGGCATTGCATTGTCTCAAAGAACGGTCCTATAAGGACTCTCCCAATGACTTCACAAGGATCTGCTTCAATTAATTTTGAGAAATAAAATAACCCAATCATTCTTTAGTTTTCTGATGCCTCTGCAACATGTATAGTTCTACAGATCATAGAGGTCTCAAAGTGTTTGGGACCCAATCAATAATGTTTATTTAGCTGATCAGGTGTTTTCTCTTCTAAGTCTGCTCTCCTACAATTCTCCACCCACTTTTGGCATCTGGCCGTATCCCGTGGAAACCTGAAGAAGGCCAGGTGGGACTGCATTCTCTTTCACATGCAGTTGGGGTCCATGCAGAAGTTCTGCATCATCACCCACCCACCGGCCGGCCCAGTCCTCCCCTCCCCACCTCCTCAGGGCAGCCCACCCACCTGCCAGGGCAAGGGAGGGGAGCCAGGCTGGCCAGCTGGCTCTGCAGATCCATAAGGGTTCTAAATACATC
Source organism: Heterocephalus glaber (assembly GCF_053883595.1). Lineage (NCBI taxonomy): Eukaryota > Metazoa > Chordata > Mammalia > Rodentia > Bathyergidae > Heterocephalus > Heterocephalus glaber. The sequence continues at coordinate 39,162,882 of NW_028258325.1, read as the reverse complement.
AACAAAGATACTTACAATAAGCAACTTCAAAGTATCAACCCAGGAATTAAACCAAGGACAGTACCAAAAACAAAAATGAGAAGACATTTAAGTAAGGCATAAACTCAGACTTCCACCCCCCACAAAAGGCAAATTCCGGGGGAAATGAGGTGGAAAAGTCCAATGATCAACCACCTGGACACCCTGAACTGATAACACAGGAAGTAACAAAACAGATGAATGAGGCTGTAGAAAAATTCAAAACAGAAATAATCTCCCAGATAACTACAAGATGGTGAGCAGAGTGAAAGACATGATTAGAGGCTCTAGAACAGAAACAGATAAAAAATAGATAACCTCAGAAATATGATGGAAGCCATGAATGCCCAGAATAAGAAAGAAATGGAAACTATGATTGCCCAATATAAGAAAGAAATGGAATCCATGAAACAGATTCAAACAGATATTCAGGAGATTAAAAACTCCATTGAAAGCATACAGAGCAGATTAAGGGAATCTGAAGATAGAATATCAGATATAGAAGATAGGATTGCAGTTAATGACCATGAAAACAGAGATTTCTTAAAAATAGTAAGGGGCCATGAGAAATCAATCCAGCAGCTGTTAGATGATGCAAAGAAGAACAACATAAGACTGATAGGAGTCCATGAAAAACAGGAGAACATACAATTTACATAAAAAAACTGTTCACATAAGTAATAGTACGAAACTTGCCAGACAGAGGTGGAGAATTGGACATACAGATAAGTGAGGCATATAGAACTCCAACTAGCCATGATCAAAAAAAAATCTACACCTAGACATAATAGTCAAGATCCCAGACACCCAACAGATGAACAAAATTCTACAGGCAGTTATAGAAAAGAAACAAATCACCTACAAAGGAAAACCCATCAGAATCATGGCAGACTTCTCAACACAAACCCTCAAATCAAGGAGAACCTGGAGTGAAGTACTTCAAGCCCTAAAAGAAAATAAATTCCAACCTAAACTGTTGTATCCTGCAAAATTATCTTTCAAAATCGATGGGGAAATTAGACTTCCACAACAAAGAACACCTGAGAAATTTCATGAACACCAAACCAGCACTCCAAACTATTCTAAGCAATATCGTCGACAAAGACAATGAAGTTCACAACTGCATGAGGCCCAACAGAGCAAAGCCACCAGGAAAGGTAAAACATAAAAGGGAAATGTGGAAAAATAAGAAATAAAAGAGCCAACAACAGTAAAACATCATGGCAAGGATGAATCTATATCTATCAATTGTTAACTATCAATGTTAATGGCCTCAATTCACCAATCAGAAGAAATACACTGGCAGAATGGATTAAGAAGCAAATCCAGAAATATGCTTTATACAAGAAACACACCTAACTCAAAAAGAAATTCATAGACTGAAAGTAAAAGGTTGGAAAACAGTTCTCCATGAGACGGAAACCCAGAAAAAAGCAGGTGAAGCAATCTTATTTGCAGACAAAGTAGATTTCAAACCAAAACTAATCAAGAGTGACAAAGATGGTCACTACATCCTTGTGAAGGGAACAATCCAAGAGGATTAGATGACAATCCTAAATATATATGCATCAAATATGAATGCCCCCAACTGTACAAAACAAATATTATTGGACATAAAACAACAAATAAGCACTAATACAATTGTAGTGGGGGACTTCAATACTCTGCTATCACAAATAGACAGATCATCTAGACAAAAAATTAACATTGAAATTCTAGAACTGAACCAAGCTATTCAACAAATGGACTTAATAGATGTTTACAGAGTGTTCCACCACCCAAAATCAGAATACACATTATTTTCAGCTGCATATGGGTCATTCTCCAAAATACACACCATGCTAGCTCATAGGACATGTCTAAGTAAATGTGAAAAATTTGAAGTTACACCCTGTATATTATCAGACCATAGTACAATAAAATTGGAGATCGATAACATAGGAAACCACAAAATTCCCACAAACACATGGAAATTGAATAACACCCTCCTGAAAAACCAATGGGTCACAGAGGAAATTAAAGAAGAAATTAGACAGTTTCTACAAGTAAATGATAGTGCCAGTACAACATACAGGAATCTGTGAGACAGAATGAAAGCAGTTCTATGCAAAAAATTCATAGCAGTGAATGTCCATATTAGGAAAACAGAGAGAACTCAGATAAATAACCTAATGTAGAACCTCAAGCTCCTAGAAAAAGAAGAGCATAACAAACCAAAACCTCATACAAGAAAGGAAATTATAAAGATCAGAGCAGAAATCAATGTGATGGAGACTAAGAGAATGATACAAAAAATTAATGAATCAAAGAGTTGGTTTTTTGAAAGAATAAACAAAATCGATACACCTTTAGCCAACCTTATCAAAAAAAGGAAAGAAAAGGCTCAAATCCATGCAATTAAGAATGAAAATGGTGAAGTCACAACAGATCCAGCAGAAATCCAGAGGATCATTAATACCTACTTTGAGAACCTGTACTCTAATAAAATGGAAAACACAGAAGAAATGGACAGATTCCTAGATACATACAAATTGCCAAAGTTAAATGAAGAAGATATAGAAATTCTAAACACCCCATTTACAATGAGTGAAATTGAAAATGTAATAAAAAAATTACCAATGAAGAAAAGCCCAGGTCCTGATGGCTTCACTGCTGAATTCTCCATGATATTTAAAGAAGAATTATTACCATTACTCTTTAAACTCATCAAGGAAATTGAAAGGGAAGCAAGGCTTCCAAATTCATTCCTGGAAGCAAGTGTTACTTTGATTCCAAAACCAGGGAAAGACCCAACCCAAAAAGAAAACTACAGACCAATCTCCCTAATGAACATAGATGCAAAAATCCTCAACAAGATACTGGCAAACAGAATACAGAGGGGCATCAAGAAGATCACACATCCTGACCAAGTCGGATTTATCCCAGGGATGCAAGGATGGTTCAACATTCATAAATCAATAAATGTCATACACTATATTAACAGAGTCAAGGACAAAAAACCATAAGATCATCTCAATAGATGCAGAAAAGGCATGTGACAAAATCCCACACCCATTCATGATAAAAATGCTACAGAAAATTGGAATAGAAGGTCTTTATCTTAACCTGATTAAGGCTATCTATGAAAAACCATCAGCCAACATCATACTAAATGGCCCAAAACTGAAAACTTTCATGCTTAAATCAGGAACAAGACAAGGATGCCCACTATCACCACTCTTGTTCAATATAGTTCTGGAAACATTAGCCACAGCAATCAAACAAGAGAAAGAAATAAAAGGAATAAAAATAGGAAAGGAAGACGTTAAACTGTCATTATTTGCTGATGATATGATACTTTACATAGAAGAACCAAAACACTCGGGCAAAAGTCTTCTAGACCGAATTGACAGATTCAGTAGAGTAGCTGGATACAAGGTCAACACTCAAAAAACAATAGCCTTCTTATACACAAATAGCAGACTCATTGAGAGAGAAACTTGGGAAACAATTCCTTTTACAATAACATCCAAAAAAATGAAATATCTAGGAATCAACCTAACAAAGGAAGCAAAAGACCTCTACACTGAAAAGTACAGCACTCTGAAGAAGGAGATTGAAGAGGATATAAGAAAATGGAAAGACATCCCTTGTTCCTGGGTAGGAAGAATCAATATAGTGAAAATGGCCATAGTTCCAAAACTACTATATAGATTGAATGCAATATCCATTGAAATTCCTAGAAAGAAAACAATCCAAAAATTCATTTGGAATCAGAAGAGAGCTAGAATAGCAAAAGCAATTCTTGGCAATAGAGACATGGCTGGGGGTAACACAATACCCAACTTGAAACTATACTACAAAGCTAGTGTGAAAAAAAAATGGTACTGGCAAAGAAACAGACCCAAGGATCAGTGGAATAGAATAAAAGATGCAGAAACAACTTCAGACATACTCAGCCATCTCATCTTTGACAAAGGAGCCAACCACCCTTATTGGAGGAAAGATAGTCTCTTTAATAAATGGTGTTGGAAAAACTGGATGTCAACCTGCCAAAGATTAAGACTAGATCCATATCTACCACCATGGACTAAACTAAGATCAGAGTGGATTAAAGATCTAAATATTAAGACAGAAACACTAAACTTGCTGGAAGATAAAAGGTAGAACTCTTCATGACATTGACATAGGAAAATACTTTATGAACAAAACTTCAGTAGCATGGGAACTAGCACAAAGAATCAACAACTGGGATCTCATCTCATCAAAAAGCTTCTGTACTGCCAGAGAAACCATCAACAGAGCTAAGAGACAACCTGCAATGTGGGAAAAAATTTTTATCAGCTATACCTCAGACAAAGTTCTACTATCTAGAATATATAAAGAATTGAAAAAAAAATCAGACTCTCCAAATTCAAAGACCCAAATGAAAGATGGGCTTCTGAAATGAACAGACATTTCTCAGACAAAGAAGTAAAAACAGCAAATAAATATATGAAAAAATGTTCAACATCACTGGTCATTTGAGAGATGCAGATGAAAACAACACTGTGATTCCACCTCACCCCAGAAAGAATGGCTGTTCTCAAGAAATCAACCAATAACAAATGCTGGTGGGGGTGTGGAGAGAAAGGAATCCTTCTCCATTGTTGGTTGGAGTGCAGACTGGTGCAACCACTGTGGAAATCAGTATGGAGATACCTCAAAGAACTAGGGCTAGAGGTCCCATTTGACCCAGCTATTCCCCGGCTGGGTATCTTCCCAAAGGAATTAAAAGAATCATACTACAGCGATACATGTGCACCTATGTTTATAGAGGCACAGTTTATAATAGCTAAAGCTTGGAAACAGCCCAAGTGCCCATCAACTGGAAACTGGATAAAGAAGATGTGGTGTTTCTTTTTTTTTATTAAAATAGAGTACTACTCAGCCATAAAGAACGAGAAACTGGAGACATTTATAGCTAAATGGATGCATATTGAGTCCATACTCTTAAGTGAAATAAATTGGACACATATGTGTAAATACTGAATAGTTTCTCTAGTGTGAGAAACTGGAAGTGTAAATAAGGATTAAAATGATTAAAATGAATAATTGATAATTTGAAATAGGAAAATGTCCAAAGGTGTAGGGGTAGTGGGAGGGAAAAGGGAAAGGAAAGAAGGGAAAAGAAAAATTATGAGAAAAGAAAAAAATGGAAACAAAATCTATGTAAATAGGGAAGGGTGGAGGGGGTGAAGGGCACACAGGTAATGCGGGAAAAATAAGAACTAAGATACTTCATGTACAGGTACAAGCATCCAATTACAAATGTGAATGTATTGTATACCTAAAATGTACCAATAAAGGAATTAAAATAGAAAATAAACCACTTGAGGTTAAATCTCATGCAGCCCAACTTCTGCCTCTGTTTGCTGCTGGTTGAGTTTATTTACACTAAGAAAAAGAACAGAAAGACTTCCTTAAATTAGAGAAGGACTCATCATCATATAGTACTATAAAGAATACATTTTCGGAAAGCATTATTATCTTCTACAACAAAGTAAATAATCTGTTGATTAAGAATAAACTCTGTGCTGTACAATGATACTTACATAGCACAAAATACTGAATAATGATACATAATACAAAAACTTAAAGGTTTCTAATGCATTCATAATAATTATATACCTGGGTAATAAGGTTTAGACTATACTATGCATTAACATACTTTATAAAGTTTTCATTTTACATGTTAACTCTCAATATTTGATAATAGCCAGGTTTTTGAAATAAAGAATCTGAAACTAAATTTCAAATGAACAGATGCTGATTGACGATATCTGCAATGGGTTCAGGAGGGAGACGGTATTAAATTGTTTTTAGTCGATGATTTCATAAATTTTTAATAACTATTTTAGGTTGTATGCCTACAGAACTCATCTTTGGAAAAGTAGACAGATCTTAGACTTGTTTCTGCCTTACGTGTGTCCAGATCTAAACCACTGCTCAAAGATCCTTTGTAAAAATCAGAAAAAATGATGGGCTAAATTAAGTGGTAAAATATGGTATAGATCAATGAGAATAAGTTTTAGAATTTCATTGATGTAAATCTTACTTTCGTATACTCAGATATGTGCCTTTATGAAAATCATTTTCATCTTCTCTAAAATGAGGATAAGAATAATGCTTTATTGTACAAGCATGCTGTGAAGTTATCTTTAATGAATAAAGCACTTGACATTTTTGTTATTAACTAAGTATTGGTTAGTGCTATATTCTGTGTTTCAAAGGGAAGAATAGTATATACCTGGCATAGGTAATCAGTGAGTACTAAGGTGAAGACTCTTACAATTGGAATATTACTGAATTTTACTTTTTTGTTCTTCAAAGTCAAAAGATAAATTTACTTTCTCTTTTGGGTGGATCAAGATCTAGGCTTTATTAGAGATAGATTGAGACATAGACTAGACTTCCTTAGTTGCTTCCAATCCTTTCTTTCTGTAGCACCTTAATATAAATGGAAAAATGAAGGGCCTGACATGGCAGTTTCAAGCAAGAATTCATTGGTAATCATTGTGCAGTTGTTGTAAAATACAGCTTAGTATTTTATGGCAGCTTAATCCACTTTGCCTTTCATCTGTGCATCTGTGAAAAAGTAGTGACAACATAGAAAACATTCTAAATCAAACATATGGAGTGCTGGAGATGACAGCCAAATTGTATTCTTACCAAACTGTTATGGAGGGAAACTGCTATGTTAAGGAGAAACTTCAAGACAGGTTTCACACAGTGGATGATTTTACCGTGCTCAGACAGCCACTTCCTCAAGCTGAAGGTTATTAAAACATACTCTCTCTAACAGAAATAATAAAGAATCATTGGAATCATTTTCTTCAGATCTTACCAAATTTTTAGAAAAGAACTTACCGTAAATTTATATATATGGATGGCACATACAAAACAGCATGCATACTTAAGATTGAATATATTGAAGATTTATAGCTTCAAAATGAAAGAGGCTTAGTATTAAAATTTTTGAAATAAAAATAAGCTGATGGCATAATCCACATTTCTTTATTTGTCATAGAAATTTTTATTTTGTTTTATGTCATATCTTGACTCATGAGTACCCAAAGAGGTGATGGAGTTCATGAGGTGCTATTAATACAGAGCCCCCTACTTCTCTCTAACTGCGCCAGACACATCTTCAGAAGAGCCCCATCATACAGATTATGTGACAGGCATCCCCTTGACTGTGTCTTAGAGTAACCCCCAGTCAAAAAACATGTTGGCATCAAATGAGTTTAAAATAAATGCCTTTTTTTTGAAGCAGGGTGATGATGATATCCTTTCATATGACCATCAATTATGTTATAAGCTACCTGATTATCTCCTTCTTGGCACAATTTGTATTAAGAGTACTTAGCAATCTTTCTCCTAGTACAGTGTCTCTCATTGTTAATGTAACACATTTATCTTTAACTTAGGAAGGAGTTTATTATCTCAGCTGAATTAAATATAATGAATTCCATTTTTAAAAATATAGAAAATACATAACAGAAAATTCACAGAAATTCCATACACTAGCAAAATGGGATAATTGGATAGTTAAATTTTAGTCTTTGAGATCCGTTAATTGATCCTTTTGGGTGATCAGGAAGAAAAATTCACTTGACTTGGTCATAAAGAAAGAAAACAAATTCCAAAAAAGGCTGAAATAGTAGGCTTTAGGGAGTCAAGAATCAGGGTAAGTCCAGGTGCCTGGAAATTGGATTTTTTGAACTTCCACTGTTATTTCTCTTAATTTTCCCCCCATTTATATGTATTTATATTGTCTGCATTCCCCTACCCATATGTGGCTGACAAGTGTCTCAGTCTGCACTATTCAAATTCCTAATTTCTAGGAATGAAATTTAATGGGCAATCCAGTCTGTGCATAAGATTTCTTGGGCCAATGGTTTGTGGGTTTACTAATCATCTCTGGTCAGGTGTTATATGATAACATATATAGAAGGGTCTCTTCAAGAGATTGTGGAGTTGGGGATTTAGCTCAGTGGCACCATGCCACCCTTACAAGCTCAAGGTCCTGAGTTTGATCCCTGGTACAAAAAAAAGATTGTGGCATAATTGTATTAAAATTTAAAAATTGGTTGGATACTACAGGCAAATGATTTTTGCAGCATTCATTGAAGAGGTCAGATTAGTTAGGCAATGACATTATAAGTAAAGCACTGGATTCACGTGCTGATGTAGTACTCTGATTATAGAGGGAATATTAAAGGGAAGATAAATGGTTTCTTGGGAATAAGATTAAAATTTAAACATATGAATTCATGAAATAACAAGTATCAGGAAAAGAATTGCAGAGTCCCTGGAGCAGGCAAAATATTTCCTGTGGTACAGTAATATTTCATAGGAGGGAAGTAATAGGACTTCCTAGGAGAAATCAAATATACTCAATCCATTAGAAGTTGTTGGGTTTATGATGAATATCTTACCTTTACAGTTCATAATAATATTTTATTAAAACTTTAATAATTCTTTTGTAGGATGAATAATTTAAATGCCATGTTTACAACTATTAATATGATCCAGTTTTGTCTGGTTATGAATGCCTTGCTAAATGCTTTCATATTTAATAAAGGAGCTTCAGATTTAAGCTCATCCATGTTTTTTAAGTACTGGAGATTGAACCCAGGACTTCATACATTCCATGCAAATGCTCTGCCACTGAGTTATAGTCCCAGTCCTGAATGCTTTAAATTTAGAAACATATAGATTTTACTATCTTGCTATTAAGTGCTTCATTTGTGTTATTAACCAGTTTTTAACAAAGGAGGGAATGGAATCTGATAATATACTTATTTGTACTTTTTACAATGTAAAATGTAACAATAAAGTGTTTTATAATTAAAAGTGATGAATCATACTATTGCAGATAGCTAAGTCAGGTAGAGAGTGATATGCATTTAAAAAGCGACCAGGCCCAAGACAGAGTTGGAACAGAGATGAGGCAAACCAGGCATGTGGTCAAGGGCTGAACTGATAGAAACTAGGCCCCAAGTGGAGACACAATGGCTAGACCTGACAGCCCCCCCATAGATAAACAACAGCCCAGAGCTGTTCTGTAACTAGCATTATCTGGTCCAATAAGCCTGAACAATGTAACAAACATATAGAAACAATGTAATGAACGATAGACAGAGGCCCAGAACACTCTCACTCCTAGGCCTTTCAGAAATGCCTTTGTTCTCTACCATGCTAAATATCATTGTTATGTGCTTTATTTTTCTATTGATCAATATCAGCTAAATGACTGTACTTATAGTCCTATAGAATGATTATAGTTTGATGCGGTATAATCTACAGTGGTATTTCTTCTGTATAAAAACTCCCTAGATAAAGAGCTCAGTGGCAACCCACTTCTGCGGCCTCTCTTGCCTCGTAGGAACTTTCCTACTCTTCACCTCCCTTACCCTAAAGTCCCTTGCTTGGCATTGTGAGATACAAACTTGGCATATCTAAGAGATTGGGAGTTACTTCTCTGTAAAAATACTGAAGTTTTTTAAAAATCACTTAACCATCTTTTTAGAGTTAGACATTAAATTAGACAAATTAAAGATCATGAGTTATTTTTCATTCCCAGAGAAACAAACTTCCATTTCCTGAAATTTTTCTTTACCATCTCCATTCCCGTAAGTATCAATCTCCCAAGGCCACTGCTCACTTAGCTTTCTACACTGTGTAGCACACTGAGTGGACAATGTAGAAGTAGAGAGAAGACTTAAAATATAAATTGAGTTCAGAGTTTTGAATTATCTTGGAGGCTTTCCTAAAGAATCTGAGCTTGTAATTCTTGAAACGTATGTAGCTTAAAATCAATGTTTATATCAGTTTAAAAAATCTAAATACCTTGGCCTCATTCTACAGATTCTTATTAACATCTTTTTAGATGAAACCTTAAAATCTCTAAGTTGAAGAATCAAGTGATGCTGTTACATGCCAGTACAGAAAAAGAACTATCTCTGATAGTGGACTAGGGAAGATTTGGTGCACAGATATACGGACAGAGATATACTTTAGAAACATCACTTTAGAAAATGATGGGTGTTAAAAGTTTCAACCTTAACACAGGAAGACAAGTTAGAAAATAGTTACAAAAGACCAAGATGTAGTTGGTGAGGAACTAAGTCAGGATACTGGCAATGAAAATTGTGAAGAGGATGAAGGTTCAGTGATTCAACAAATATTCATTGATGTTTGCCATAAAGCAAGCATTGTTTTAGGTATTGTGAATACAGCAGAAAACAAAAAGAAAAATATTATCCTTTCAGAGATTATATTATGTTAATTTGAGAAAAAATTAAAGGTATTAATTAATACATATATTAAAGAGCATCAGTTCTTTGGAGAAAAAGTGAAGAGGATAGAAAGTATCTGGTGGAAGAAAAGTTTTCAGAAGGATCCACTGAAAAGTGATGAAGATGGTTTTCTAGTCTGGCACTTGAGAAATAAAGATATTGAGATTGAACCATGGCAGGAAGCATACAATAGAATCAACTCACATGTAGAAAGGCCAGAGTATTATGCCCATAGAGAACAAGCAAGAAGAACAGTAAGAGTAAAAAGAACATAAAGTTAAAGTAAACCAATAAATGTGGACAATGTTATTTTGGCATTTGGTTCTTGAAGCAATATCCTTCTGAATCTGTTTCTCTTCATACAAAATGGTTCATTCAAAGAACAGAATTTTGAAATGTGAGATGCTCATTCAAAAGATCACTTTGTATCGAGCCCGCCCTGTCTTCCTCTTGAGTTAGACTAAATCTTTTATTATCAATAGCGTCTTTTAAAGGATTTAGTAAGCCTCTGTTATGAATATTCTTGACTTCTGATTTCAGTTCTAAAATGTGCATAGCTTAGAAATCATTATTTTTATCCTAACAATAAGAAAAAGCTGAAAAATAGAAAAATCAGTGACTTTTTTTGATTCACCAGAAGTCTGAGGTTTCAGGGCAGATCAATGCTCCCAAGTCTGAGAAGACAGGGAAATCCAGAGTTATAGTCAAAACCTGTCTACCATGAACCAGTGGCACCTACACTGGTAGGGACACTTATGTTATAAATTTGATAAATTGCTAGAGGATGAGTGTGGACTCACCATGAGAGACAATCTGAAGAGCTGTAATCTTGGGTGACCCCACACTTTCATGGATTGTAGCACCAGGAACCACATCAACATTTCATGTTGAAAACTGAGAAAGATTCTGTGATGGTGGATTGATTGTGTCAAATTGAGTAAGTCATGCCTAACTAATTTGGCTCAGCATAGTTCTGGGTGTGAAAGATCCACCCTAGGGAAGATTATCACCAGAATGGTATAAAAAGGGAATTGGGGAAGGGAGGATTACTTCTGTTTTCTTTGGAGGAGCTCAAGTCTTTACTTTCACCATGAGATATTTAAAAATTAATGAAAGACATAAAACCAGAGATCCAGGAAGTACAGAGGACAGCAAGTAGGATAAATACCCCCTGAAAACTAGATGAGAGCCTATCACAGTTAAGTTAAATAAAAATAAAGGCAAAGAGAAAAATCCCGAGAGAAGACAAAGAGGACGGGGAAAACTTACTTGTAGAGGAATAGGAATTGTCACAAATCCTGTAACCAAGAAAAGCTTAGAGCAAAAGAGTCAAAGTGTGCACAGAAAGAAAGAAAGAAACAAAGAAAACCCAGACTGCCATATTCATTGAAACCTTCTTCAAAGGTATAAGACAAATAAAAATTGTTTCAGAAAAAAAATGAAAGAATGCATTGTCAGTATATCTGGCTTTCAAGAAATGTTAAAATAAATTCTTTAGAAATAAGGCAAATGATATAGGTCAGAAATGTGTATCTACAAAATGAAAAGAAGCATAAAAAATGAGAATAATATAAAACTTTATGAAGCTTATTAGAATGATATTTAAGGAGACTGGACTCAGTATCACAAAAAAGTTTTAGCAAATGAATTTTAAGAAGAAACACATAATTGGCACTTGTTAATATGTGGCAGGTAATAAGATATACTAACTCACAGAGTAAATAATTGAAGAAATGTTGTGTTAAAGATAATCATAAAAATTTGAAAAACTGTTTTTTGTTTTCTCCTGCTCAAATCTAAATTTGTAGGTGTGATGAGGTCATGGTAACCTATTGTTCCTAAAATTGAAGTATGGAAAATTGGCATGATTGTGGAAGGACAAATTAGGCTGAAATTGAAAGGCTGGTGGGGGTTAGGGACAGAGATCTATGTTTTCCTTTTGTAAATCTAAAGAAAATGCCAAATTCTTAAAATTTATATTGCCTTAAGATTGGTACCAATGTTAATCTTTCTGATAAAGACTTCAAAATACAACCAGGTGTGATGGCACACCTCTGTTTTCTCACTGCTCTGGGAGGTTGGGGCAGGAAGATTGGAATTTTGAGTCCTATCTGGGAAACTTAGCAAGACCTTGTCTCAAAAAAATACATATAAAGGGCTAGAATGTAGCTCAGTGTAACAATCTTGTGTTCCATCTACAGTATTAGACTTAAAATGAAGCCCAACAACTTCTCTTTATCTGAAGGCTGATCCATGTAATGCCATCTAATTTACAACCCTTTTCTCAGTCTCCTGCAAATTCTCAGAACATGGGCAAAATGTAGACAAATTTTTATCAGAGTGTAACACAACATGGCCTTTGGTCCAACTGCCAGTGGAGTCTTTATTACCACCTGAAATCTCCCTAGTCTCGCCATTAGATTCTGCAATCCTGTCAGCATTCTGGTCTTCTGATTTGTGATCAGAATCACCAATAAGGTTTGGCTTATAGCACCTTGAGGCTTTTCTTGCCCACATATCCAAATCTTTTCAAACCCCTGCCAGGAACCACTTGCAAAGGCTTCCAAACCACATACCAGGTACAGTCATAGCAACAATCCCTCTTCACTGGTATCAGTTTCTGTGTTAGCTTTCCCATTGCTGGCACACAATACTCAGTAGTCACAACAAAGGAAGAGAGATTTAATTTGACTCACATTTTCAGCAAATTCAGTCCATGGTAGGCTGGCTGAAACATTAAGGCAGAAGCATCAGAGCAAAAACATCATGGTTAAAGTTTGTGATGGGACAAAACTGCTTAATTCCTGGTGGCTGAGAAACAGAGCAGAAAAATAGTGCCAGAGAGAAAGCGGTAAGGTACTAGACATAGACCCCAATGCCACACTTCCATGACCCACCCAGACACACCCAGAAGTGTGCTCCAACAACCCCCCAGGAAGATTCACAAAGTCAATAAAGTTGTTGCTTTCCTCAAAGTGCCACAGAATATGCCCTGGTATTTTAATGGATGCATATTGAGGCCATAGTCTTAACTGAAATAAATAGGACACACATGTGTAAATACCAAATAGTTTCTCTGGTGTGAGAAACTGAAAGTGCAAATGAGGATTAAAATGTATAACAGATAATGTGAAATAGGAAAAATAAGTCTGAAGAGGAAGGGGAAGGGGAAATGGGAGGGGTAGGGGAAAGGAAAGAAGGGAAAGAAAAAAATATGAGAAAAGGAAAAAAGGGAAATAAAGACTTTGTAAATGGGGAGAGGTAGAGGAGTTGAAGGGAGGGCAGGGGAATAGGGAAAAAAATAAGAACCAAGATATGTCATGTAAAGGTACAAATTCCCAATGATGAATATCATCGTATTGTATACCTAAAATGTACCAATAAACTTAATGAATTTTAAAAAAGGAATATGAATAAATTTTTATTAGTTTGAAAGAAATCTTTCAAATTTGCTCTGAAGCAACTTACTGACAATGTGTCAACAGTCAAAACAAACAAAAACCACAAAATTACTGAGGGTGTAGCTCAGTGCAAAGGTCCTGGATTCAAGATTCAATCTCCAGTTTCAGTCCCCAGTACCAACAACAAAAAAAAGGCTAAATGTTGAAGTTTCAGTTGAATATGCAATTTGAAAGTCAATACAATTTGAAAGTAATTTATAAGCAATTTCATTTTTAAGACCTGATTTGCTGTATACTTCTTTGTCAACTTAAGAACTGTTTACCAAACTATCTGCCTCATATTCCTCTCTTTCCATTGCTGTTTTATTTGTATAGTGGATTTATAAATGTTAAAAAATTAAAAGCTATATTCACAAACTAGATATAGCTCAAAATTCTCAGAATAATTATAATGTCTAAAATTTTGTATGTTATGGAAGAATTTAATTTGAAGATATAAGTAAGATTGACGAGTTCGGCAAACATTGCTTTTATGCCAAACACTCTGGGAAACTAACATACAAGTAAATAAGACACAGCTTTGGACTCCTCAGATTCTCACACTAGTGGTGGAAAAATTGCATCTGTCCATTTGCTGTGAGTTATTGGTTCTCTTTTACTTAGAGACATATGATGATTAAAAATCTCCCAATCTTAATTGGGAAAGACAGTAGAGTGCAGAGGACGCATGGCAATTTTGCATTTCATCTAGTTATGTGTGGCTGAGGAGTGCCCAAAGCCCAGGCAGCTACTGATTACTTTCTAGTAAAATATGCTTTTCCTTTGATAAAAAGAAATTATCACCTAAAATCCTGGAAGGGAATCTGTTTGTTACAATAAAATTCTATGACAGTATGGTATTTTAAATCTCAAGTTGACATTCCTTTGAGTACTCAAGAAGATATTTCAGAAATTAGGCAGAATTCTGAGCAGTGTTCCCAAGGACAAAAACTTGGATAATGAAACTAAAACTTAAAAGAGGGTTAAACCATGCTCTTTTCCTCTTAGAGTTTTACTGAAACCAAGTACAAAGAAGATGTTGACTATTTTGTGATATGAAAGAAAAACCCAACTAATCAATACTTAAAAGGTAAAGGCATAATTGGAGGGGTAGGGATTTCAAGAGAGCAATAAGCAAAGGAGAGCTAGAGCATGAGAGAGAGAGAGAGAGAGAGAGAGAGAGAGAGAGAGAGAGAGAGAGAGAAATCAGAGCTATCATAAATAGATTTCCAGAAGACTGAATTATACATCTGGAGCACAGACTTGTCAGGCTTAGCACAGGAGTCTTTGGCTATGTACTTTTTTTAAAAAAAGAAAAAAGTGATAATTAGAATTTGACATAAAAGAAAGACAAGAGTGGGCTGGGGATTTAGCTCAGTGGTTTTGCCACCTGCTGCGCAAGCACAAGGACCCAAGTTGAATCCTGGTACCAAAAAAAAAAAAAAAAAAAAGAAAGAAAGACAAGAGTAAAACAGTGACATTTTAGCAGTTAAATAAATGGGCTCGAATTGAAGACGGCAGCCACATCCTTTGGAATGAAGGTTATAAAATGATAAAAATGTTTTGTAATTGTCAGATAATAAGAGTGGCAAAGTGGAATTAAATTTCTAATTACTAAAATCATGTTTTTATATAAAAATCTAGTTAATTGTAGTACACTATTCTGACTCACTTAACACAAAAACACACACCCAAATGTAAAGTACATCTGAGAGATAAAAAGCAATAATTTGTGTTTGGTTTGCAAGTATAAAGGAGGTAATTATGAGCAATTTTCAAGTGTTTAGCTGTTACCAAAAAAGTGTTACATTTGAAGTAAACAATTTTGTGCAAAACTTAAATTGTATTACAGTTTGTGAGTTTTGTTTTGTTTAAAATATGAGATGGTTCTATAAGAAGTGTTATATATATTAAGCTCCTGAGGTAATTGACTAAGAGAAAGTTCATTTAAGGGCTACTGAAAAAAAGAAAGATGAGAGATTTCATTTTTAATTTCAAAAATGTTAGAATTTGCCTTGTTTTAGGGAGAATATGAAAAATGATGCTTCTGTAAGACACGACTTACAAAAAAATTCAATATACTGCTTGGCCATATGGTTGTAGACAAAATGCATACTTTATGCTGAGACTGTGTAATTTCCTTTCTACCATGTTTAAGATTGCTCTGCAGGTCAGAACTATGTAATACTATATGCATTATTGAGATGAGAAAAATGAATCTAGTATTTGATCAGATGAATATATAAAATGAAACATTTTATAATGATAGAACATAAAATTCACAGGAAAAATGTTGCATTAACAGTTGATTGTGAGTGTTGATGTTTATTTGCATTGTATAATACTTTTAATGCATAGATTAGTTTTTCTGAGAAAGGCCAAACAACTTTTTAAATAACTTCTTTATGTCTGCACCTGGTGTGTGGTGTACATGAGTATATTAAAAATTAAGAGAGTGCTTAAGCCATGACATTTTTGTTACTGAAAAATATTACTGAAACGAAGTCAATACTTCTTAAAGCTTATTATACATATAATCCATTCATGATCCCATGAAGAGGAAGATTCCTGTCCAGTATGTATGGAGAAGGACCTGTGAGTCTGTGTTTTTCGCATTTCTCAGGTGCTGCTGGTCATACTCTGAGTCACAACACTCTGGATTATGTCTGTAAAATGAAGGAGATGATCATTGGAAGGTGAGGCAATTTACTCACAAGTAGTTACAGCCTTTTTGGTTACTTTTCTCATTGCTGGGACAAAATACTCAACACCCAAAGCCAAAGGAGAAAATGTTTGTTTCTGGCTCACAGTCTGTAGAGGTTTCAATTCATAGTTGGCTGGAGGGTGGCATGGCAGAGGGGCACCACAGAGGAGAAACAGTTTATGGCAGGCAGAAGGGAGGATGGCAGCAAAGCAATGAAGTAGTGAGGAAGCAGCAGCAGCAGCAGCCTGCCTTTCCTTTTTATCCCTCTCAGGCTGCCTGCCCTTTGGGTGGTACCACTCACACCCAGGGTGACCCTTTCTATTATCCACACCCAGAACTATGCGAAACCAATCAGTGGACTAATTTAGTAATCACTCAACCTTAATCTCAGCACCACACACTAGATCTAGGGATCTAGCTCTGAAAAGCCCCATCTATGACTGCATGGGACTTTGAGGGGAAGTCTAGACACAAGCCATAACTGCCCCATTAGTATACTATATTTCACCACCTTCATATCAGTATTAAGAATACCATGCAGTCTGAAATGCAATTTAATATTTTAAGGCAAAAAGCCTATTTAGGTATCTGTTTTTCATTATTGCTGAATAATATTCTTTAGATTTTTGATTAGTAATTTCCTTAGGTTCATATATTATATATTATATATATTCATATATTATAAAATCTTCATATGTTATATATTATATATTCATGAATTACAAAAGCTTCATGTATTACATATAATGCGCATATATTTTATATTATAAAAGCTTCATGTATTATAAAAGCTTATTTTCTAGTATAGCTGGGATGATAGAAATCAATGTTACCTTGTTAAATCAGATAGACTCCTAAGTAAGTTGCCAAATAAAAAGGGATAGAAATTTTTATAACAGTATTATTGAATAGTAGTGAGTTCTTTGAAGGATTGCCATCTTGTGTTTCAAATTGAGAAGTACTCTCTTTGAGTAGATATTTCTTCAAATGACAGCAGAGTAAAACACAAAACAAAAAATAACAATCACCAATAAGAATATGGAGATCCAGATGCCAAGGAAGACAGCGGTGAGTCACAAACTTTACATAGTACAAGAAGGAAGAAGATTCTGGGATCACCAGATGCATTTGTGCTTTGCCAGGCTTTAGTAAATGTATATGAAACAATAGGGCTGGCTGATGTTGAAGTAGCTAGTGAAATGAAAGGCACGTTGAAAACTCCAGAGTTGGGGAAATCTTTAAAGATTTAATATATCTGTGGGTTTTAATGTGTCTCCAGAAGGTAAAATTGGAGGATAGCATTTGACTTGCTATTTCTCAAAAAAAAAAAAAAGTAGCAATATAACAACTAGAATGGGATATTTAAATGAACTAAGAAAGGAATCTAGTCTGACAATCATGTCTTATACTCACCAGAACTTAGAAGCAGTTATGAGGCTAATTCGTTTATTCTCTTATAAGTAGTTTCCATGCTCCTTAATCTACCAGCTTGAGGCCAAAAAAATACAAGGTCTAGGAGATGGCAGAGTGTAACAGTTCCCTGAGTTTATGAATTAGCATGTGGAGGAAAGCAATAAGGAACATATTCATAGAAGTTATATATAATGGAGTATACGTTTACAGTCTGTTCAGCCACTAATTTGCTGATTATTTATCACAGCAGCTTTTTAACATAGACAGCATAGAAATTTATACTAGAAAAATGTCCTACTATAAGAAAGTACTTTAATTTCTGGCACTGGCTGAGCTGAATGGTTGTGAATAGAGAATATAGAAAGTCATATTGCTGAAGATTTTTTATCGTGACAAAAGCATTTGGTAAAACTAATCCCTGTGATAACTTTGAGGATACATCAAGTGCCTACTGAGTCTAGTTTTTAAGAAAGTTGTTAGAAACAGAAAGAACATTAGGGTATGTTGTTTGTCTTTTGCTGCTTTTGCAAGCATATTAGAAAGAAGAGACACGAATGTTCAAGTGTAAATAGTAGAAAGTGGTTTTATGTAATTTCAAAAGCTGGTCAATAGTTTCAGTCAAGATGACTGAAAAGACCTTGAGGAAATAAGGACCATCTATATTTCTCAGGCAGAAATGTGACTCAGTTGTGGGACCACATAAAATTAAGAGAGTCCCCTTTCATTACCAGCCTATTATATTATTTAACCTCAGTGCGATAGAAATAGCCCATTTTTCTTTTAGGGTGTGGGGAGATGTTGGAGGGAAAGACACAATGGCAAGGAAGACTTGAAAACTTTATCTATGAAAGACTTGTGTATGGTTCTGACCAGTGAACTGACTAGAAGAAATCAAATAAGGCTTTAAGGGGCCATATTTCTACATTTTTCTAGGTTTTCTTCTAAGGAAACAATAAACCTTGTCAAAAATAACTTAGGACTTGTGAACGAACTTGTAGCTCATACTTCCAATTAAAGCTAATCAGACTTTCAACTCCTAAAGAGGACAAACTTCCTGTAATCCCCCTGCAGGAAGAGCCAAGTGCTACTGAGGACAATAGACAATGCATGACTGGATTCCAATTCAAACAAAGAGTGAGGTAGGGGTCTTCACAGTCACTGACCAGGATTGCATCATTGCCATGGACTGGTGATGCCTATGTTTTCTCCATTTTCCCTCCTTTTTTGAGGGAGAATTTTCACTGGACATATTCTGTTTCCACTCCATCATTGTATACAGTGCTTGGTTATTTTTACAAGTTAGGGATTAATAAGTCTGCCATTTTATGCTACACTGCAAGGAATCATACTTAGACTAAAAGAAAAAGACAGCCTATTCCATAAAGATCCTGGACTTTAAGTTGGGCTCAGTAACCAGAAGGGACTTTGAGTTGTCTCCCTTTAAAGGGAGAATGAGTGCATTCTGTGACTAAAAAGAAAAATGCAAATGGGTAATTGTTGTCAAGAAGAGATTGTAGTAAAACTGATAGCTCTTCACCAAATTTATTTCTTCTATTTCCTGGGCACAGAGTAAGATTTAGCTATCTGCATGTGACTGAGCTATAATGAATGGAATGTGAGCATGAGTGATTTGTATAATTTATAGGAATGCACCTAAAAATGTCATAGACTTGAACCTTCAGAATCCTTTCCATTTCACATACAGTATCCTTGATGACCTAAGGGAGGTGCTGTTATTGCAACTCCATGTAGGAACATTAGCATTTCTAAGAAATAGGTACTAACTCATTACATGTAAGAAGGCCCTCCTCCCTGTATATTAGTAAGTACAGGGCAATAAAAAGTAGCGCTTAAGAACATGCCCTTTAGATTCATACTGAATTCTAATTCTTTCTTCCTAGCTACAAGTTTAAGGGCATCAATTATCTTTGCAATGTCTACTTCCTTAAATATGAAGAGTGGATAATGATGGTACCTCCATTTTAGAATCGGCCTGAGAATTATCACTCTTAAACCTATTATCTTTCTTTTGTCTTATACATTATTCATTTTGCTTGTTATCTGACAATACTATTTTTTAGTCTGATTTTTTCTCTGCTGTTGCTGCAGAACCTAGAACAAGATATCATATGTAATAAAGGGACCACAAACATTTAAAGTGTATGAATAAGATATGTGGAACATTTATCAAATTTCCTGGTATATAGAAGATTAAACCAACACTGCCTGTTTTCAGTGGCATTCTTATTTTTTAACCTATACCTTTTGTTTTTATGGAATCAAAATAATTTATTCTCATCCCTTGTATGGTAAGTATTATTATAAATTATTCTGTTTTATAAATAATTTTTATTTAGTAAGGCATAACATAAATTAGAAATACTTGACAAATACATTGTTGCTTTTCATGGTTTATCTTTTGTTGAAATATAATAACAATAGTAAATGGTTATGCTTATCTGTTTTAAAACATGTCCATTAAAGCATTATAATTGAGTGAGAAAATTTGTTTGTAAATTATTCATACATATGAATATATGTATGAATACATATGAGCATTAAATTCTGAGAGTTATACTATAAATATAGTATAAAATATAGTTATATATGCAAGGTCCCAAGTTCGATCTCTGGTACCAAAATATATATATATATATATATATATATATTTATAGTTATACATATATATATATAGTTATACATATAACTATATATATATATAGTTATACTATATTTTTAAGTGTACTTATTTTAGAGCCTCATCAAGGAAATGTAGTTGACAGCAGTTTGTTAAACTTGGCCCTAATAACATATGGAGTGGATAATTCTGTGCTGATTATGTGTGAGGTGGGTATATATATGTTATAGGATATTAACCAAATCCAGCTTCTACCTATTAGAAGCCCGTAGCACCCTCCCTGCCATGTGTGTCAATCAAAAATATTTTAGCTATTGCCGAGTGGCCTTGAGAAGCAAAATTGCCTTTTCTTTTTTTTTTCTTAAATTCTTTTATTGCTACATTTTAGGTATACAATACATTTACATTTATCATTGGGTGCTTGTACCTGTACATGATATATCTTGGCTCTTATTTTTTCCCCATTCCCTGTGGTCCCTTCACCCCCTCCACCCTTCCCTATTTACATAGACTTTGTTTCCATTTTTTTTCTTTTGTCGTAATTTTTCCTTTCTCTTCTTTCTGTTCCCCTTCCCCTCCCACCAATTGATAATTTGAAATAGGAAAAAAATTGCCTTTTCTTAATAACCATTGATATACAGCTTTCATAGATTCATTTATCAAGTAATTGATTCAATAATTATTTAGCAAACTATTAAAAACATTTTTATTCAGCATTTATTCTGTACAAACATTGGTCTATGCACTCACAGTAGTGAGTAAAACAGAAAATTCTGTTTCTTAACTAAGCTTTTCTAAGAAAAGGAAAGGTGGAGAATAAACAAAAACCCAAAATGATGTGCATAATATAAAGTCAGGTAGTGACAGGTGATATGAAGAAAATAAAGGTAACACAGTATAGTGATTGTATTACGTATTTTCTTTCCTGTACTTTGGTGTTTGGTATCTAGGGCCTTGCTGGCCCTAGAGGACTCCCCTTCTCACTGTTAGATAATTCCCAGTAGAATTAAATTCATGCGTATGCACTGTCCAAATGCAGACCCATCAACTCAGAGTCCTCACTCTCACACACCTCTTTAGGGTTTTAACACTAGAGATCAAGCATCAAGTACTAGGAAGCAGGTACAGCACCATGCCTCAGAGTCTGTTAAAATCATTAAAGCTCGGTGATCCTAGGGCTTTATCTCACTCTTGTACCTGAAAGAAATCACAATGGAGGGAACTTGCCTACAGCTCCCTCCTTTCTCTCTTCTTCCTGACTGACCTTATGATTTAGTGGATGGTCTATATGGTGTAGCCTGCCTCTCTTCCTGGAACTGTAAGTCGTAAATTATGCTTTTCATGACAATTTTTTCCTGATGTTTTAGTCTTACTATACCTTAAATTTTCTGCTAATACACTATATTTTAGAACAAAGACAAGAAATAACTGGTCTCATTTTTAGATGGAGTATTGAAGGAAAAGCATCTCTGAGGGAGTGACATTTGCAAAAAAAAAAAAAGAATAAATTCAATGAACCATAAAAAATGAGTGTTTCTGGCAGCAGGAACCACAAAAGCAATAATCCTGAGGCATGAGCATGTGTGTATCTAACCAAAAGCAAGGAGCCCAAGGTGGCTGCAACCCAGAGACTATGAGGACCAGAGTATTTAGTTTATATCAGGGAACCAGACCACATAGGTATCTGGTAGCCATTGTAATGTTTTCAACTTTATTTTGAGTGTAATGAGTAGCAGCCCTGCCAGCAGAGACATATATAATTTATTCTCACTTTGAAAATTTCCTGGGGTTACTGTTTAAAGAATAGATGGTTAAAGGGAAAAGAGTAGAAGTAGGAAGATCATCCAGGATTAGAAATCATTGCAGCTTGAACTAGGAGCCTAGCTGTGGATCTGGATGCATTTTGAATACAGCGTCAATGAGACCAACAAAGTTTGCCAATGAACTGGATTTGCTGTGTGAGAAGCTCAATTTAGGCCACATTAAATTTGAGGTATTTTTCAACACCTAAATGTAGGTGTTAAATAAATATTTAATAAGCATTTGTGAGTGTGTGTGTGTGTGTGTGTGTGTGTGTAACTATCTGGTATGTCAAGGAATTGAGGCTGATAATATAAACTTTTTAAAAATTAATTTTATTGGTACATTTTAGGTGTAAAATATAATGACATTCATCATTGGAAATTTGCACCTTTACATGATCTCTCTTGGTTCTTATTTTTGCCCCATTTCCCTGCCCTCCCTTCAACCCCTGCATTCCTCCCTATTTACAAAGACTTTGTTTCCATTTTTTCATTTTCTCATATTAATTTCATTCCCTTCTTTCCTTTCCCCTACCCCTCCCATTTCCCCTTCCCCTTTTCTTCCTATTTTACATTATCTATTATACTTTTTAGTCCTTATTTAAACTTTCAGTTTCTCACACTAGAGAAACTATTCAGTATTTACACCTGTGTCCTATTTATTTTACTTAAGAGTATTGCCTCAATGTGCATCCATTTAGCTATAAATGTCTTTAATTTCTCATTTTTTGTGACTGAATAGTACTCCATTTTATTAAAAAACACATTTTCTTTAACCAGTTTCCAGTTGATGGGCAATTGGGCTGCTTCCAAGTTTTAGCTGTTACAAATTGTGCTGCTATGAACATGGGCACACATATATCACTGTGGTATAATTATTTTAATTCTTTGGGGAAGAAGCAGGGAAATAGCTGGGTAAAATGGGAGATACCTCAAAGAACTGATAAGATAAATTTTGAGGCCATCAGGATATAGATAATATTTAAAACTACTGGGATGGATAACATCAACTCACAACAGTATACCTTAATTATAAATCCAGAACAATAAATGAATGTAAGTAGCATTATGTATTTAGACTTGGAAAATATGATAAGGAATAATGGAATGAAAATTCTGTATTATCATTTTTTATAAAAGATAATGGGCTTAAAAATAAGGTTAAGTCTCCTGTCACTTATGACTGTTAGCTATTAATTAATTTTTCTTGTTAATGTACAGATATATCAAAGTGGGGAATAAAGTGGGATAGTAATTTTTTCTTCTCTTCCTCCTGTGGAAACCATACTTGTTCAAGTGCATCACTTTATCAAATGCAGCATCATTAAATCGTTTATTTATTTATTTTTCATTTTATTTATTTTAAAATCATTTATTTTTTTCATAAAAATGTCTTCATTTTGGATTGATACTAGGTAACAACACTCTACTGATAGCAATGTGTAGAGTAATATTGATTTCAATTGTTTCTGCAGTCTAGCACATAATAATGGGTCTATGACAAATTCTGACTAAGGTTCTTAAAGTACATTAGCAGCACAACCACTTATGATTCTCTTGGAGCCACTGTCCTTTTTCTCTGACATTTACAGACTAAGGCAATTTGTCAGAGAATGTTGTACTGCTGCAATTTAGTCTGAATCCTTTTCTTTGAAGTATTTCTCTAGTTCTTGATAGTTTCTCAATACAGAAATTACAAAAATGTGAATATTCAACACATACAAATATTAAATATACATTCCAAATTATATATATACGTAGTGATTCATTGTGTCTGCCTATCCATTCAATGTAAATAAAGCAGAAAGATCATATGTTGATTTTTATTTTAAAAGATAAAAATTTTAAAGACCTAGGAGGTTGATAGAAAGATGTCAAGACTTATCACACTTAAGAAAGGCTCTCATAGAGTTGTAAATTAGTAGTGACTGAGAATGGGGGCTGATACCAGGTGAATTACCAGTAGCATACCAGGATACCAGGAATTTATATATATATATAAATTGAAAAAAACTCATTGAAAAAAAACAGGGAATATTAAAGCAAATGGACAAGTGAAGAGTCAAAGCAACGGATTATGTAAAATAAATGAGAAGTAGTTTTATAACTGAGAGAATTTAGAGAGGAAAGCTTAGGACCAAAAATACTATTGGGCAGAGAATTCACATTTTTAAGAGAATATTCAATTATCCCACAAATTCTTACATACACACACAAACACACACACACAAACACACCATTCTGTACCAATAACTTATGGTTATAAAATATCTATATATGTAGTTATTTCTTTGCTTTGTTAAGCAGAGGAATATTATATTTTCTTTGTGGATTTGGACAGAGCATCTCTAATTAATTTGTTAGAATCCTGCTGTTGAAATCTAGAATTCTTGACAAGCTCTCTCCTTTTACCTTATATTTTCTAGATCAATTGTTGTCACCAAGGTTCAGGTATGCTTGAACTTGAGATGAATAGGTTAAATTTATAAATAAACCAATTTAGTGCACTAAGGGGAAAACCCTTTCTATTGTTAATGGTCTTTGTGGTGGTAGAGATGAGGTTCTCTTTGGTTTCTATATTGAAAACCTATATATGAGAAAGTATTATCAAATCAACAAGGGTTCATTTAATGTTGTTAAGCCAAAGACTTTATGGTCAATTTTTAACTAATTTCCTGAATCTTTGGTCTGTTTCAGTTCAGTTTAATGCAGATACGTTGTCTGCAGACACATTATCTGCAGACAATTTGAGTGTATATGACCCACATTTTCCTATTCTTTTACTGTCCTTCATAATTTAAGCCCGAAGATGGGTTAAATATTAACCCAATATCACTAATATGTTTTATGTATACATGTCATAATTATTTTACCATCATCCTATGGATTTCTCTTATTATGATTACCAACCATCATTACAATGATCACTGTACTAGTTCACCTCTATTCACTGTAGATACGAGCAGAAGTTGAATGTATATGGGGAAGGTTAAAGCCCGTTAATAATTCAATTTATGACCACTGAGTTCCTGCTAAAATTATTGACAATATAAGAAAATGGTGGGCCCATGTACACCAGAAAATGACCCTGGAACTGAGGGCTGGAAATCCACACAGAAGGGATATCAATAGAAGTGTTATATGCAGTCAACATCTTTCTCAACATTGTATAAAATGAAAAAATTTTCTTTGCTAGGAAGATGTATCAATGTTTTTGATGCTAAAGCAGCTATAAGTTCACCATATTTATTTGCTAGGGCTGCCAGAAAAAAATAATCACAGTTTGAGTAGTTAAAAAAACCCAGAATTTTATTTTAATAATTCTGAAAGCCAGAATTAGAGATCAAGGGGTTGGGAGGGTTAGTTTCTTCTATGAGACATGAGGGAAGGATTTATTCCAAGCCTTTCCTTTAAAAAAATGGCTGTCCTTTTCTTGTGTCATGATATTGTCTCATCTTCTGTATATCCCTGTCTAAATTTACCCTTAGAATGACAACAGTCATATTGGAATAAGGGTCTTTTTATTATCTTATTTTAATTTTATTATATTTTAAAGATCCTGTCTCCAAATAGCTACATTGAGATTACTGGGGACTAGAATTTCAGCATAAGAATTGGGGACGGACACATTTCACCCCATAACACCTACTTTCTTACCATTTTTTGATCCGCATGGCCCATATCAAATAGCAGATATAGAATACACATAAGTTAAATACATTTTTAAAACATACTTTCTGTGGACTCAGAATCCCACAGATATTATGAGGCAAATTTGATGGTCATGTAATAAATGAGCACAGAATTTATCACTCTTCCTCTCTTTCCATGACTCCCTCCTGTCTTTGTCACTGTCAATTAAACATTGTCACACAGTCAATATTAAAGATTCAAATATACCAATATATTGATAGTGTAACCAAATTAATCATAAAAAGCTTTAAATAACACTTGAACTCAAATTTTAAAAATTATGAATTATGTAGACTTGATAATTTTTATCTGCAACTAATAAGTTCCAATAAATAATAAATTCTTAATTTCATGTACAATCAGGGTTAAAGAATGGTCACAAACTTTTTTTAATGTCTCAATATTAAGTGTAAGTCTCTGGAGAACAAGCGTATGTCTTCAATAGATTTATACCAATATTAAATCTAAATTTAGAGTGTGGACACCTGGATTCCTTCCTCTTCCTCCCTTGACCAGGTGCCACACTTTGTATCATCAATTTCTTTCAATATCAGTCAAGAATTTAATAATAAAACAACTTCTTATAATGGTACCAAAGAGGATGGGTGACTCCACCATGCAGAAAACAAGTGTATAAATGGAGAAAATTTCAAAGATAACCATTTGAAGACATTGGAGAGAAAGTAAAGAGAAACTAACTTGCAAACAACAAATTAAGAAGTCTTCCTTAAAAAGTGAAAATTGCAAGAGCCCTTTTGTTTAGGGCTGCTCTTGTTTTCTACTTCCTAGAAACCCACTCGTAGCTCAATTTACAAGATTTATAAATTTACAGGAAAACAAGAAGCTCTGTTGCCAGAGGTGCAAACACAGTTGTGGGCAGAGAGGGAAAACTTACAACTTAACTGGCCCAAGATTGCATTTTGTTGGATTCTGATTTGGGGAAGCAACATATCAGAAGTTTCATGGAGAGAGCCTACATATGAAACAACCTTAAAAGCGGCGGGGGGATAAATTCTCTACAGGTGGCTGGCTGACTAATAAATCCAGCTTTCGTGAGGAAGACACTAGAAAGTCTGGCAAAATTTGAAATGCTAGAAATATGAAGAATAGGCTGAAACTCTGAGTTTACCTCTCAACCCAAACACTATTCTATTGGCATAGAGTAGAAGTCTTAGGAGTTTGAGGCACATGGGCCCAACCTCTGCCCATCATAAGCAGTGTTGAATACAGACAAAGAACTATCTCTTAAGCTACCATTGAAAAATAATTCATCATGCATGAGCATAATACAATTATTGCTTATTAGAAACTATGAAGTTAAGAAGCCTGGGGGATGATATTTCCAAAGAGCCGAAAGAAAAAATGTCTGTAAAGAGTCTACATCCAGCAAAACAATCCCTCAAAAATGAAGGCAAAATAAATATAATAAGATAAATAAGAACTAGATAATACTTTTACTAGCAGACATTCACTACAAAAAAGTAATTTAGTGCTAATAAAAAACTTATAACCACATGAAAAATTGAAGCTTAGAATGTAGCAAATATGTAGTTAATTATAAAAATGATTATATATGTCTATACATATATTCAGTACTTACTAGAAGCAGATTGTGAAAAGTGAAAGATACACATTGTAACTAAAGCAATCACTATGAAAAGCTCAAAAATATAGGTTAAAAGAGCAGAAAATTAACATAGTACACAAATATCTGTTTACAACAAAATGAGGAGGGGTACAAAATGACATTTAAAAAAATGCATACATACACACATATGTATTAGAGAGGGGAAATGTATATGTATATATGTATTATAGAGGGGAAAATATATATCAGATAGGTAAATAGTAGGTGCAAGACAAGTTGTATCATTAATCTAATTAAACATGATTGGATTAAACATTGTTTAAAATGTCAGAGATTGTCAGACTGGATTTAAAAAGAAAAGAAAATGCAAAAGTAAGGTTCTATTATTTGATTTCTAAGAGAGACAAACCTATAGTGTTAGTAAATAAGAAAATGTTCAAATCAGAAACAAAAGCAAACAAACAAACAAACCCTACAGCCATAGAAGTATGATAAAATGGCAGCAATGAATAGAAAAAGCTCAAAGCTGGAATATTTTCAGCAACAAAATAAAGTGGTAAAGGATTGTTTATCCAAAATATTAGATGAAATTCATGGGCCTATACTGATATAAAAATAATTGAATAAATAAATACATAAGGGGGAACAGACAAATCTATGTAGAAAAATTCTAAAAATTTATCTGGATATTCCACCCTTAATATTTCTTATTTTCCCTGGAGGTACTTGTGTGGGGTGCACGGGGCTGCAGTGCTTTCTCAGAGCTAACTCAAGAATCACAGTTCTGAACTTACCCTTAATGTTTGCCTTTGGAATATCTCACTTTATTACTATTTTCACATTATCAGTAGTCAAGAAAAAGACATCATTGTATTTGTAGATTTCTGTTTTTAATTTTTTAAATTTATTGGTACATGTTCGCAGTACATAATGATTACATTCATAGTGGGGAGATGGTACAGGTACATAACACATCTTCATTCTTTGTGCCTCTCCTTCCCCTCATCCCCTCTATCTCTTGGTTCTCTTCCCATTTGAAAAAGATTTATCTCTCTGTTTCCTCTTATCTGTCTCTTATTTTTTAGTAGTTGAATCTCTATTTTAAAATAGTTATTTTTTGATTGGTGAAAATTTAAAGAATGCTGCAGTGAACTGCAGATTTTTTTCTAAATGGGAAATGAGGAGAAACATAACTCCCACTCCTTAAATGGAACCTCTACATCCTAAGTTCCTTCCAAAGAATATATTATAGAGAGGGAGAAAAGTGTAAATTTATAAAGGAGAAACCTAGCACACACTACCTCAGCTAGCTGATCAGGAACAATATTGGCAGTGATAAGTCCAGTTGAGTGTATGTATCCTTGTTGTGATAAAGTAAGAATGGTACTTTATCCAGTAGTCTTACTCCCTGAAGCCTGCAATGTCAAACTACGTATGAGGAAAAACATCAGATAAATTACAATTTCGTTGGTGCACATCTATAATCCTAGCACTCTGAGAAGCTGAGGCAGAAGTATTCCATGAGGATCCCAAGTTCAAGACCAGCCTAGGCAACTTAGTGACTTGGCTAAGTAAAAGAAAAATAAAATAAAAAGAGAGCTGAGATATAAAGAACCTGGGTTCAATTACACACACACACACACACACACACACACACACACACACACTGCAATTACTGAGGGAGAGTTGACAAAATACTTGATCTTCAAACTGTTAAGGCATCAAAAACAAGGAAATTTGGAGAAACTATCATATCCAAGAAGTGCCTGAGGAGATACAATGACCAAATACAAGTGTCACCCTAAATGACTTCCTGGAAGAGAAGAAAGATATTAAGAAAAATTGAAGAATTTTAAATGACATACGGATTTTGGTTAATAGTAATATAGTCGTATTTGTTGTTAATTATGAAAGAAATTAATAAAAAGGGAAACTATATATGAGGTACATGAGAATGCTCTGTACTATTTTTTTTTTGCTCCACACTGTTTTTATAGTTTTTCTGTCTAAAACTAGCCTAAATTTTTAAAGAATGTTTATAAGATGGTCAAACTGGTCTGAAAATTTAAATGGAAATGGATCTGGAAGAGTCAAAATTTTATAAAAGAATAAACATTGACGTACTTACCCTGATTTCAAAACTCACTTTAAAGCGACAACAATTACAACAATCAGTGTTTGCATAAAGACTGATGTCAAGATCAATGAAATGGAGCAGAGTATAACAACTTATTTTTCCACAAAGTTGTATAGGTGATTCAGTGTAGCAAATGCTGGTAATTTAGATATCAATTTATCATTATGTAATAACAAAAATAAAAGCAAAAATTTGACACATCAGACTATACAGCATAAAAATATATCACCCTGAAATAGATCAAGGGCCTGAATTATAAGAGGCAAAACTGTACAGGTACTAGAAGAGAATATTTATTATTTCTTCACCTATGGCAGAGAAGGAAGTACTGTAGGGAAGCTCTGGACAAAGAGGTGCTTAGTATTAATGCAAAATACATATATTCATCTGGCAAATGATTATATACAGTCTATGTAACAATAGGTCCAGCATGAACACCAACTGATCAGATTGGATGTTGCCCTGAGTTCTAGTAAAATGGCACTCTAATCACCATTTGAGCCACGTACTGCTTGTATGTCTATTCCAAGTACTTGCAAATCTGGAATGATTACAAATTTTAATATCCATAAGCCCTCTTGAGGACAGACTAGGACAGTGAGAAAAGTACTAGGATTGCACAATGACTCAGTCTTCAGGTGATAACTAAAGCCAAACAGACAAGGGTTTGGGAGCTAGAGAAGAGGTGGAAGGCATGTGAACACCATGTAACTGTTCTACCAAAGAGTTAGCCAAACTCTTCTAATACATTTTAAATGCTTTTAGATAACATTTCATTCCTGCACTCATATATCCACATGCAAATGCTCTGCTTAATCAGTAGAGTAAAAAGAAAGTGAACAAATATAATTAAGACAAAGGGCTAAGAGATTTTAAAAAATCAGAATACTGATTTTGTTCCCTGATATGTCCACTCTTCTCTCTTTTCTTTCAATTCTTTAGTTTTTGAATTTTTGGATAAATATTGGGAATAATCTACTGTATAGGTAATCTGAAACACTGATACATGTATGGTTACTGTACTGTATGCTGGAGTTGGCTATTGCCATATTCTAGTGCATATTTGTAAGTAAGCCCTTCTGGCTAGCCTTTTTGATGTGTCTAAGGTTATGCTCTACTTACTTTTACTATCCTCTTTTGATGTCTTTCCATGTAGCTGGGGATTAGTGCAATGTGGATTAACTGACATGACTGAGGGTTTGTTTATTGTCTAGGAAACCCCAGTGCTGCAGATTAGAAAGCAGATACCACATTTTTTCTTCTGCTTCTAACATGTCTCTGTTTATGTCTTCATTTATCCTCTTCTCAGCATGGAAATCTAATGGGCATTATCAATGTCAGCTTCAGAGAGTCCTTCTGGAGAGCTTAATGGATTTAGTGGCAGGGAGACTTTAATTTTGTACACTCAGTAAAGGCATCTATGTGTTTAATGAGTCCATAAAAAGTGTTGATGTGCTGGTATTAGGGAAAAAGCCACTGCTTATTTTTATGTGAAGAAATGGGTGAATGACGAGGAGTGGAACATAACTTTAATAGATCTATTTGTTAATTTCCAGCTTTTGTTATATTAAAAATGATTCAAAAGAGAGAGAAAGAAAGTATAGCTCCACAAATAATAGACTTCTATTCTTTAATCTTGTCTTTCCTTGGCAGTTTAAATTCAATGCACTGAATCTTCAATATCCAAGTAATTAAATAACTGAAATTTCTGCCATCTATCTGTGTAGGTTCTGGATATTATATCTAAAAATGAAATATTTTTGGGAGGGGGCAGTTCTGAATGGTGTGGAATGTGACTTTGAGAAAAAGCACCAATAAAATAAAAAATTATAAGAAAAGTATGAGTACTTTGAACATTATTTCCAAAAATAAATTGAGTCACATGGCAAGTCTGCTTTAATTGGGCACACAAATTCTTTTTTACAAAACTCTTTTCAATTCCCTAAACATCAAAATCCTCCCAGAATGTATTTGATGTGTGACTTAATGGAAAGCCAGTATCTCTGATATCAGATCCTTAAAACATGGGCAAGAGCCAATGTGCAAAACATGGTTAGGCTCATGAGAGAAAAACAATTTCATATTTAGTATATCACTCATGGTAAGTTCAGCATAAGACATTTTGCAAGAAATATTATATGTGTGGATTTATAAGATCACAAATTGGTGATCATAGAGATATACATTAGATAAATGACCCACTCTTTGTATTCTATTTAAGGTGGTCAAATAAATCATTATTTAATTCAGGGTACGAAGATCATTGAGTTGAAAAACAGGAAAAATGAGCTAATGTTCAATTTTTCAAATTAATTTTATTGCTACAATTTAAATATACCTAATGATTACATTCATCGGGGGAGTTTGTACCTGTACATGATATAGCTTGATTTCTCTTTTTCTCCCATAATGTTCAATTTTGAAGGAAGAAAATTTGTTTTAAAAATATTTAGGAATAATCATAGGGCTTTTAGGAAATTTATCCCTCTAAATATCTTTGTTATTTTTAAGTTTTCTTTCACTCTTAATTTCTAGTTTTAGATTTTATTGGAAATATACCAAAATGAAATCAAACTGTTTTGAGTGATTATTACTTCACTTTAAATTTTAAGAAGATATTCTAAATATATAATAAAATGTAATTATTTTGCCAGTGGGCCTTAGAGCAATATTACTTAGAATTAAAATAATTATTTCTAATATTTCTCAGTTATATAGTAGTTTTGAAGTGCAATTATATGGAAGTACATTTACAAATTAGTCTCTTCCAAACTATTGCCTCTCATGGACAAAGACAGGACTTAAAATAATTCTTTTCTTTACATGAAAATTCTTAGTGTCATGGAGACTAACAAAAACAATTTGTTAGGTTGTAGAATATCAAAAATAGTTACTTTCTTCCAAAATTAAAAAGGTAAAACAAATATGATTTCATTAATTTAAAAACTTAAATTTAAAAATAATATTAACAATTCTGCTGTCAGATGAACTTTCTGTATTAAGTATAGGGAGAAGAGGAAATTTGAATTGGTATTGCAAGCAATAAAGTAGAAAATAAGTAGAAATAGAAACACAGAGAGAAAATAGCTTGGTAGGTTTTGGTGATTTAGAGGAAATCTTGTGATAGCATTTTAAATTCAGAGACGTAATGACTAAAGTGGGCCCAAACCTGGCAGCTTTCTGTGAATTCTCTACAGGGAAAAGGAGAGAAATAAGAACAAAAAGAAAGAAAATACCTTAATGTGCTAAAGAATCAAACCTAAGCATATTTGGGGGTAATTGCTATATGAAACATTTTCATCCATTCTGCCAAATAAGATATTTAAATGATTTACTTTAGAGAAGCAAAGGATTAAAAGCATATTGATTATTATAAAAATAGAGATTTTAAAAATTATTTCTTTTAACTCTTATTTATTACATATTTTGACATTACCAATAATTTTATTATCCCTCTCTAATTTCTCAGGGCAGACTTTCTAATCTCTGTTTCACAGCAGGTCCTGAAATGATCCTGTAAATTCAGCAAAAACTCCTCTCAACCACTCTTAGAAAGCAGTCCTGACCAACCAGAGACAAGAGGGAAATACAGCACCCCTTCATACCCTGAGAGGCGGGCCAGCAGCCCTCAGTCTCTTTAACTGCCCCTTGGCTTAATATCTGGCCCTTTCAGCCACAGTCTCCAGTCTGGAAACATTTCTTCCTGTCCAAGGGCCCATGTGAATACGAATAAGAAACCCTCTCAGGGACCTCAGAAAAGTCAAACTTGTTCTGTATACACGGTAACAGGTTTTCCATCTGTTCACTGTGAAGTAGACCTTCATTCCAGCACCAGCCCTACTGACCAAGGTCAGGGAGAGAGTTCAGCCTATACAGAGATCAGCCATTTGTGCTTAAGCCATTTGTGCTTAAGCCCTGGTAACAGGCCTGACAACTGTGGATTCCACTGAGAACTTAGCAAAAGCCATATGGATTGGCTTAAAGTTTACTCAGCTGCAATCTTGGGCAATTCAATTATTTTTGAAACTCAAGAGACAAAAAGTCTTTTCCTGCTAAAAACAATCTAAAGACTGGAAGGGGTATTTGTACCTTCACCAATGCAAGGCTGCATGGATCATGGATAATGAAGAATCAAGAAAACATGACAGCACCAAAGGAAATGAATAAAGCTTCCACTCACCAATTTCAAATGAATGGAAGTCTGCAAATTGCCTGGAAATGAATTCAAAATAACAATTTTAAAGAAGCTTTTTGAGATTCAAGAAAACTGATAGACAACTAAATGAAATGAGGAAAGCAATGAGTGAATAAATCAAGAAATTTAATAATGAATTAGCATGCAAAACGTAAATTCTGGAACTGAGTAATACACTGATAGATAAAAAATTCAATAGAGAATTTCAACAGCATAATCAGTCTTGCTGAAAAAAGATTAGAAGAGTGAAAAAAGATCATTTGCAATTAGCTAATTAGAGAACAAAAGAAATAAGAAGAACAAAAAGTGTGACTAAAGCATCGGAGATCCATGGGTCACAGTAAGCTTATGATTACATGAACTTTGGAAGTCTCAAAAGAAGAGAGAAATGGATGGTAACTTTATTCAAAAATACATTGGTTGAAACTTTCTAAATTCGTGGAAGGGATATGGACATCCAGATTTGTGAAGATCAATGGAACAAAGTAAGATAAACTCAAAGAAGAGTACCAAGAGATTCATTAAATTAAATTATTAAGCATCAAAGACAAAAATAGAATCTTGAAATGAAGAAAAGGAAAAAGATATGTTTCATAAAAGGGAAACTCCACAATGGCACCATCAGATTTCTTAATGTAAAAATCTTGCAAGCTAAGATGGAGGTTCTTTCAAAGTTCTGAAAGGAATGGGAAAAAAAAAAACTACAACCATGAATACTATAGCTTGCAAATTCATCCTTTGGAAATTAAGAAGAGATAAAGATTTACTTTTTCCACACAAACAAAATCCAATGTAGTTCATCACCATGCAATCTGTCTTGTAAAAAATGCTAGTTTTTCAAGTTGAATGAAAAGGATACTAACAACATAAAAACATATGAAAATATATAATTCACCACAAAGGTAAAAAATATAGTCAATTTCAGAATATTACAAGGCTGTAAGTGGTGGTATATGAATCCCTTTTAACACTTTTAAAACTTAAAAGATCAGAGTATTAAAAATAACAATTTTATTAATTTTTAATAGATGCACACCACTAAGAAATACAGTGACATAAAAAGCATAAAATGTGAGGAAAGGGAGAAATAAAAGTGTAGTTTTTGTTTGTAATCAAGTAAAGTTATTATCACCTTAAACTAGGCTGTTATAAGATGTTTTATAGAATATCTATGGACACTATACACGCATACACACATAAGTAGATACATGAAATATGAAAGTAAAGCATACTATTATAAAAATTATCACATCACAAAGAGGCAGTAAGAGAGGAAGAAATGAAATACACATCAGTTCAAAAACAATTTAAAAATATCAATAGTATATTCTTATCTGTCTATAACATTTTTAAATAGATTATGTTTTGCAGGCAAAAGACTACAAAGACAAACTGGAGCCTTAAACATGAACATAAACTCAAAGTAAAATGATGTAAAGATATGCCACGCAAAGCATAAGTATAGGAAAGTATAGGAGAGCAGATATTTCTATCAGGCAAAATAGATTTTATGTCAAGAAGCCAAGTATGTAATGATAAAAGGGCCAATTCATTAAGAAAATGTAACTATTGTAAGTATACATGCTCCCCCAACATTGAAGCACTTAAATGTGTAAAATAAACATTAACAGACTTGAAGGGAGAAATAGCAGTACAACAATAGTGAAGGACTTTGATACCTCACTTTCAACAGTGGATTGTTCATTGAGAGAAAAATCAATAAGGAAAAAGTGGATTTGAACAATGTTATATGCTAAATGGGCTTAATGGATATTAATAGAACATTACATCCAATAACAATGAATTATAATTTTCTAAAAAGTACACAGAACATTATCCAGAATAAAATGTATTTTGCCCCCAAAATAAATCTGAACAAATTTTAAAGATTGAAACTATAATGGATACTAAGCAAGTGCTCTACCGCTAAGATAGAATCCCAGTCCATTTTCCTTTATTTTGTATATTGAGACATGATCTCCAGTCTGGCCTTGAACTTGTGATCCTCCCAACTCAGCTTGTGGATAGCTGGGCTTGCTGATATATACTACTGCACATGGTATAAACTTAGAAATCGACAATAGAAAAAAGTTTGGCAAATTTACAAATATATGGAAGTTAACCCATTCTTGTATAATTAATGGGTAAAAGAAGAATTGAAAAGGAAAGTTAAAAAATTTGAGAAACGCAAAAATTGAAGCACAGTCTAAAATTTTTGAGATATAGCAAAAGCAGTTCTTAGTGATAAATGTTTACATTAAGATAAAGAATAGATCTCAAACAACTTAGTAACTTAAGTACCCACAAAACGGAGAAACAGATCAGAGTCACTAGAAGGAAGAAAATAAGATCATTACAAAATTAGACAGTAAAAAGACAATAGAAATAATCAATGAAATTCAGATTAAAAACCAAAACAAAATTGAGAAACCATTACCTAGACTACCCTTGTGGGAATGGAAGAGGACTATAATGTATAAAAATCTAAATGAAAGAAGAAATATTACTACTGATACCTGCAAGTAAAAATGATCATAAGAGACTACTATAAAAATATAAGCCAAAATTGGTTAATGTAGAAGAAATAGTTAAATTTCTGGACACATACAATTATTAAGACCAAGTCATGAAGACACTGAAAATCTATATATGTCAATAATGATTAAAGTGAAGGAAGAAGTAATAAAAACCATTTATAAAAGTACAGAAAGCCTATTACCAGATGGCTTCACTGATGAATGCTACCAAACATTTATTTTTTATTAGTACATGTTTCTAATTCATGATTACACTTGTTATGGGGAGTTGGTAAACCTATATGACACATCTTAATTCTCATTTCCCCTTCCCCTCACCCTACTTTTTTTCATCTGTTAATTCTCTTCTCATGTGACAAAGATTTATCTCACTACATCTTATTTTCTATACTTTATTTTGTACCTCATTTATATTTTGGGTAGCCATGCCATATTTAAGATTTTGTGTCTGATTTATTTCACTTAATATTATGGTCTCAAGATGGATACATTTTCCTATAAATGACTCAAATTTATCCTTTTTCATGGTAAAATAGTACTCCTTTGTGTATAAACACCACATTTCTTTATCTATTAATCTGTTGGTGAACATATAGATTGTTTTCTAGACTTAGCTATTATGGGTGGTGGCCCTATAAACATGGATATTCATGTATCACTGTAACATGATTCCGTTAAGTCTTTCAGGAAGATAACTGAGAAAGGGAACAGCTCAGTCAAATGGAATTACTATTTTAATTTTTTGAGGAATCTCTATACTGATTTCTGTAGTGGTTGTACTAGTTTAGATTCCCATCTACAATGCAGAAGAGTTGCTTTTTCACTGCAGTCTTTCTAGCATTTGTTATTATTTGATTTCTTGATCTTTCTGGGGTAACATGGAATCCATTGTTTTAATTTGCATTTCTCTAAAGGTCAGAGATGATGACCATTCTTAACATGTACTTACTGGCTTCTTTTGAAAATTTTTATAAAGTAACAACTTTATTGAACTAATATTTGCACACTACACAATTTACAAATATTGTGTATGATTCAGTCAGTATTAGCATACTGACGGAGTTCTGCAACCATGACCACAATCAAATTTAGATCATTTTCATTATCCCAAAACAAAACATTCTACCCACTAGCTATTGTCTCTCAACACTTTCCCTCTAAATTTAGGCCACCACTGAGCTACTCTCTATCTTCATAGATTTTCTTATTTTGGAAATTAATTGATTAACTCATCACTGAATTATTAATTAATTGATATTCAAAATATACCATGCTCATAGCAATAATAAAGACCTTAATATAGAAATGGAAATCCTGCCAAGTGATTTCTCACATCATATTGATGTGAAACTAGAAACCTCCAAACTAGAAACTAGAATTCTTTTGAAAGAAATTGAAGAAAAGGGAACACTTCTAAACTCATTTTATGAATATTTTGAAACCAATATTTCCCTGATACCATAGCCAAAGACAATTCGAGAGAGAAAATTGCAAGCCAATATACCTGATGAATATGAATCCAGAAATCATTAACAATATAAAAAAACTTAATCAGGAGAATTAAAAGGATTAAGCAACATAATTAAATGGAACTTAGACTATAAATGCAAGAATGGTTAAAATATGTGCATTAATAAATATGAAACATCACTTTAACAGAATACAGTACAAAATGTTTATACTTACTCAATAGGTGTAGAGGAAACTTTTGACAAAATTCTACATCCTTTGATGATTAAAAACTCTTTAAAAATTAAGTAGAGAACAAAATAACTTAAACATAATAATGTTTATAAATGATAATCCCATATACATGGCCTTTTAAGATCAGGGGCAGGACAAGGATGCCCACTTTCACCACTTCTATTCAATGCGGTAGTGGAATTTGTATCACAGAAATAAGCAAGAAAAATAAATAATAGGCATCTGTCTTAGTTTGAGCTGCTATAGCCAAAAAATATGTAATTTTCAAAGAATAGAAATTTGTTTCTCACAATTTTTCACATTGTGGAGTGAAGATTAAAGTGCTAGAAATTTTGGTGTTTAATGAAGTACTGTTTCTCATAGACAGTGCCTTTTATAATCCCTGGGGCTGAAGAAGCTAACTCAGGTTTCTTGTATATAAACACTAGTCCTATTCAGGATGATGAAGTCTCATTACCTAATTAACTCATAAATGTCCAAATTCATAATAATATCATAAGATATTATTGTAATCATAATATCAGTGGTTACATTTTAACATATGAGTTTTAAGGGGCATACGAGCATTCAGATTTTAGGAATAACCAAATTAGAAGAGAACAAAAATTACCTTCTTTTGCACGACATATTCATAGCTATAGAAAACCCTAAAGACACAATCAAAAAATGGTTGAAACTAAGAAATTAGGATGCTAAATCAACATGCAAAATTCTGAAACATTTCTATACACTAACAAAAATCTCCTTAAGGAAAAATAATTAAGAGAACAAGCCAATTTACAATAGCATAAAAAAGAATAAAATACATAAGAATAAATGTGATTAACATAATTAAATAGTAGTATACTGAAAACTATAAAACATGAAAAAGGAAATTGAATGAGATTCAAATAAATAGAAATATACCCTGTTTTCATGCATCAGAAGAATTTATAGCCTTTAAATTTCCATACTAGCAAAAAGAATCTACAGATCAATGCAATTATTAAAATTACAGAGGTATTTTTCATAGAATAAGAAAAAATTACCTTAAAATTCACATGGAAGTACAAAATACTCTAAACAGCAAAGTTATATTGAGAAAGAAGATCAAACTGTACAAATCACACTTTCTGATTTCAAATTGCATTGTGAAGCTGTGATAATCTAAACAGCACTACACTAGCAGAAAATCAGGCACAGAGACTGATGCAACAAAGTTGAGAATTGAAAAATATACTCATATATTTATGGTCAAGTAATTTTTGAAAAATGTGCTAAAAAATCCAGAAAAGATGGTGTCTTACATAAATGGTATTGGGATCAGTGGATATACATATGCATCTGTATGCAAACAGTTGAAATTGGACCTTTGTCTAAAGCTTTTGTACACCAAAGGAAATGAGTCAAGATATGAAATTCTAACCTATAGA
The DNA here is from genome assembly GCF_053883595.1 of Heterocephalus glaber. Classification (NCBI taxonomy): domain Eukaryota; kingdom Metazoa; phylum Chordata; class Mammalia; order Rodentia; family Bathyergidae; genus Heterocephalus; species Heterocephalus glaber. The sequence goes on along the minus strand of NW_028258325.1, from coordinate 39,123,279 downwards.
ATGGGAGAAAAATCTTTCCAAAAACTTTTGTCAGTAAGGAGTTAAAACTTAAAGTTTATAAGGAAATAAGACAATTCAATGACATGAAAATAACATGGTTTAAAAAGTACCCACAGGACCTGAAGCCATTTCTCAAAAGAAGACATATAGATGGCCAATAAGCACATACAAAAATACCCAACATTAATACTCAGCACAGAACTCAGCCAAAACCACCATGAAATAACATATCATGCCTTAATATTATAAAAAAGATTATTAAAGAAAGACATTGATAACAACACTGTTGATGGGAATATAAATTTGTACAGCCATCTTGGATATGTGTATGGAGCTTATTCAAGCAATTAGAAAATAAAACCATCATATGACCCATCAATTCCACTACTGGTTGTTTATTCAAAAGAAATAAAAGCAGCATCTCAAAGAGATATCTGTATCTCATATTTATTGCTGCACCATTTTTAGTCACCAAAATAGGAAACTACATACTTCTCCATAGCAGGATGCATAGATGTATACATATGAGCCATAAAAGAAGTAATTATATCAATTATGATAACAGCAGTGAAAATGGAGGATATTTGGTAAGAAAGAGACATGGAGACAAATGCTGTATGTTTTTATATAGAGAAGGCTAAGAAGTTGAAATTGTCAAAGCAGAGTAGAACAGGGTCAATGGCTGGGTGTAGGGAAATGAGATTTTAGTCAAAGGGTATAAAATTTCAGTTATAAAATATATATATTCTGGAGACCTAATGTACAACACTGTTGCTGTAGGTAACTGTACTGTATTGTTTACTATACATTTGATAAGAACAGATTCTAAATGTCTTCACCACATACATGCGCACACCAATTGGTAACAATGGGTAATGGAAATGTGAGTCTGATAGTTGTAATCACTACACTTTGTATGTGTATAGAAAATAATTTTCTTGTACTTCTTGAATATGCACAATCTTTGTTTTAATAATTAAATATTTCAAAATAAAACTTCAATGATGAAAATCATAAACTATATTTTCAGTATACTGTGTTTTCAAAGGATTCGTGGTTGTGGCCAGATTTTTCAGATCATATAAAATATATTTATGTATATGATTAGTAAGATAATTCACATTATTTATTCATCAAGAAAAGTGTATGTATAAAAATACACTCTTTTCCTCGGCCTACAGGGACCATGATGTATCAAAGTGCTGCCCTATCACCTATGTTTTTGATGAAGCTGGTATGTTATTTTCTATCACATAAATCTTATTGCTCCTTTTAGAAAATTGTGGCTCTTTGACACAATGAGGACCTATAAGTATTAAAATTCTATGATTTACAGCAAAATAGGAATTGATGCAAGCTAGTTTTTGGACAGTCTTTGAAATTGTAAACATGATAAGAGAGAAATTTCAAAAATTAATTATTTAAAAGAAATTCTAGATTATTTTCAGAGAATAATGAATAAGGACATTTAATAATATAACAAGATTTTATATTGTCAAACTTTGAGTAAATACTATTGTGTTTCAATTTTCTTGTTACAGACAAGAAAGCTAACAGTGTCAGAATTAAAAAGGACAGAAAATTGCAATTTTTTTAATAGCATGCTGTGGGTGGCTTCCAATTATTTTTTGATAAAAGCTTTGTGGAAATTTTACAAAATCTTTTAGGTATTTCAGCAGATCCATTTTCTTCTAGATATTGCAAAGACAATTTCTTTTTGCTTTGTTTGAAAGAATTTTCTTTTTGGTTCTGGCAATTATAGTGGCTTAGGATCCAGGATAAGTTTATTAGATAGAACAATGTCAGGCCAAGAACTTTCCCCTATTCTTTATCCAACTAGCTGGATAAAGTCTTTTGTTGGTGTTTCTAAAAGATATAAAACAGGTGTAAAGAAGCATTTTGTATGCCAATGAATAACACCCTGTCTAGAAGATCTTCCTGGAAGAAATCAAGTGACTTCATTGTTTCAAAGAGAGTTTTTAGACTACATGGTAGTGGGTAGTAGAAGCAATGAGCTGGAGTGTTAACCTATATGATTCCTCCAACACAGGATTTGTCTAAAAAGTTCTGTTTGATAAGGAAAGAGGCCCTCTCTCTTCTCAAACTCAAAACTTTCTTCCAACCCTCTCATAGCAATGTCTTTTTATTTCTAAATTGTGCTATATAAACTAATATTCTCTCTTTGTGTTAATCCTAATGTAATAGGCAATATTGGCAAGTCTTATTGATTATACTAAAGAAATAGAGTTTGACTACAGTATTTTACACTAATGTACATTTTAAAAGATGTAATTTAATTATGTAATCCATTTTAATAAGAGGTTATTGAAAACCACTGTGTAAATAGCTCATTTAGGCACATACATGATTGACAGTCACTATGATAACATATCACATTTTAGGTCATTTAGAGAAAGTATAAACTTGGTTTCCATGATTGGAAAAGCAAAGTAAGAATTCTGAATAATAGTGATATCGTCTAACCTGTCCACTTTAAGGAGGAAACAGGAATCCCTAATTATATTTTTACATTACTCTTGATATAACTGAAGGGTGAGAAGGCCTTAAGGACTTTGATTAAAAGTTTTCTATAAAAGTGGTAATTTTGATTACAAATATTAAGAAATAGGACTGTCCTTTCTTTTAAAGTCCTAAAGACAAAGAGAGGTACTTGAACTTACCATGAAAATTCTCTAAGATTAAGCACAATAAAGTAAAAGATTAAAAGCTAAAGGAACAATTTCCTGTACCCCCAAAATAGAGTGAGCTACAAGTATTAAAGGAAAGATCAAGGGCCATAAAATGATTTTAGTTTGTTTTTGCTGTTTCCCACATGAATTGCCATAGGGATACATTGCCTTTGTAGCCTTAGATGATACTAATGATCAAATGAAGAGGTCTCAGTACACTGTTCTTTTTCACTTTCATGTGTATTCTTTTGATTATCTTTGGTCAAACAAAATCTCAATCTGGTTGTTTTCTAACATCAAATTGTTGAATACAAAGAATAGCAGGAGTTTTGCTTTTTTAAATTCTTTTAACAATTTTTCTTATCACACCATATTCTTTCCTGCTTTTCAAAAAGTTTTTTGTTGTTGTTGTACCAGGGATCGAACTCGAGACCTTGTGCTCGTGAGGCAGGTGATGGAACCACTGAGTTAAATCCCCGGTCCTCAAAATTTTTATGGTATTATTTTATCTATATAATTGCTCATATGTTTCATAGAGAAGAGAAAGTGTATTTTCTCTGATCAGATGGCTACTGAATTTTGTGAGTTTGCCAGGGCATTCACATCTCTGAATTTATGCAGGACTAAACAAACCATTATTGTGGATCCCAACCTATTTCTAAAAGCGTTCAGCCTTGAGGACTAGAGGGACAAAGGAAAACCTTTTGAGTAGCCTAGCCTAAATACTTTCTGAATTTATTCAGATATTGGTATCTTTATCTACATATATCTTGGGACTTCAATTTCTGGTACTACAGTATGGCCATGGTAGACATAGATAAACAATGTGAAGTTGCTATTGATTGCATGTTTGGGTGTAGTCTTTCTCCCATGGATTTATGTGTTGAAGGCTTGGTCCTCAGTCAGAGAGTGTTGAGATGGTGAGACCACTGAGGAGTGGAGCCTCCTAGGAGGTCAAAGCATAGAGAATGTTGCCCTCAGAAGGGATTGAGGTAGTTTTCCTGGGATCCTGAAGTTAGTTCCTGTGAGAAGCTTATTATAGCTTGGCCACTCCCCATCCACTTTGACTTCCTATCTGGTGATGTGATATCTTCCTCTCATGTGTGCTCCTGCCACAGTGATAGCATTTGGCAGGAGATCTTCATCAGAGCTGAGCTGATAACCAGTGTCATGCCCTTCAGCCTTTAAAAGTGTGAGTTAAATAAACTTCTTTTCTTTATAATGTAAACTATTCTCAAGTACTTTGTTTTGTTAGCATAAAATTGACTAAGGCAGGAGTACATTAGACAAATAATGAAATTGTAAAAATTAGAAAATGTATGCCAGTATTATCTGTAACAAGGAAAAAGTAACCCAGGCATTGATAAAACTAGGAGCAAATAATTATCTACTAAATTAATTTGCTACATAATGGGAAGAAAATAGTTTTTCTTAACTTTAACAAAGCTACATTAAATACATGCATTCTAGAAACCTCAAATATGGATAAAAATATTTGCACATGAACTAGGTTTCTGATTTAGTGTAGGAATATACAACCTAATGGGGGAAAAATTTCTCCTTTTAATTTTTAAAACAATTTTATTTTATCACATCTAGGGCTGGATTTTATATTAACTATGAAGGAAGGAAACCTTTGAGTGATTGCACCTGTGAATTCATGTCTCATGTTAGTTCTACAAGTCTCAGATATGATCTCCTCAAATGTTCTTTGCCCAGTATGTGTCTCTTTCGAGACTCTAGTAAAGATATACCAGACTTTCTTGATTTGACATCTAAACTTTTACCTCTATTTTTCCCTTTTTCTACGCTACATACTGTATAATTTCTTCTAAAATGCAGTTTTTTTCTGTTACTGTAGTTTTCTATGTAATTCTTTCTTAAATATACTTCATGTATTTTATGTATTTTCCTGTTCCTTGAAAGTAACTTCAAGCTTATTTCTTACTTCTTTAAGCAGAATATGTATAATTTCAAAAGAAATATTTAATAATTCAACATCTGAACTCCATGTGGATTGTTTCTTCTTCCTTTTGTGTGTGTTGATTCTTGATCTTATTCAACATTTCCCAAAAGACTGTTGATCTTTGACTTCTTGTTGGCTATTTTCCTACAGATTCTCCACATGAAACTAACTCTTTGGATGCAACTATCGTGGCACTTTATATATAAGCCCATTATGGCTTATATCTGGATGTTTCCCCAAAGCCTCTTATACTTGTAGGTGGAGAGCTCTGAAGGTGGCTGGATTAGGGTGTGTAATTCTGGGATTAAGTATGTTACATTGGTATTGAGTGTGATGCTGGGATTAAGGGTGTCCCACCCAGGGTGTGGGTGGCAACACCCAAAAAGTGCATATACTGGATGGAATACAAAGGGACAGAAAGAAGCTGCTCTGCTACTTCACTGCTTTGCTGGCTTCTTCCCACCATGAAGTGTTTTTTCTATGTTAGATGCCCCTCTGCCTTGCCATGCTGCCTTGGAGCCAGTTATGAGTCTGGACTTCGCCTCTATAAAGTGTGAGCTAAATAAAACTTTCCTCCCTTAACTTGTGGGGGTTGGCTATTTTGTTTCAGCAATGAGAAAGTAACTAAGACAAAGGCCCTTCCATTCTCCTCTTTTCCTCCAATCAACTAGAGATAGATATTGAAAACCATAGTAAATACAGTGGACCCTTGATTTATGAACTCAATTCATTTCCAAGGGCTGGTTGTTACCCAAGTTGGTTGGTTGAAGGCTGGCTCAGGCTCCTCTACACACCTTCAAAGTGTCTCTCCTGTGTATATGCAGATCTCAGTATCCTTAGAGAGACACTGGCCCAAGATTCCTCAATAAATCCCACAGAGGAAAAGATGTGGTAATGTTCCTTCCAGAACTCTTTAAGGGTTAAATCAATATCTGAGACAATCAGGAAACACAAGCAGAAAGCAGCTGTCATTTTTTTTTTGAGTTACAACTCAAGAATTTGGTCATAAGTTATAACTAAAATTCCAATCTAACCCAAGTTGTTCATATGGCAGACCAGTTGTAACTCGAGGATCTGTATAGTATCCTTAGATTAGTTATTGAAACAAACTCCTAGACTGAGGGCATGAAAACAAGGTAAAAATAGATTGTGTACATATATATACAAAACATTCATCACATTATATGTGTGTAAAATTATATTATAATTTGTATACTATCATGGTATATGTAATATATAATAATTGTATAATATATATAATTATATCACACAATTGTACATATAATGTGATATATAAATATAATATAGTCACATCTTATACTATTTGTATTATAATATACATATATTTATGTATAAATATGTAATTTATATGTATGTATTTATTTTTTATCTTGATATTTTTGCTTTTTATGATTTCAGCTAGATGACTCATCCAAGTAATCCCTCACCAATTACATAACATATAGAATTAGGAGCTGACATAGGGCTTCATTACATTGGATAATTACATAATTTTCAGGAGAATTTTGGAGATGGTAAATCTTATTTCTGAAACTCTTCTTTCTTTTTTTGTCTTTTTTAGTCTAAATGATTAAAAAGCAATATGCTCTGGAACTCTGGGCTACTTTAATTTCATAGAATAGTTTTAAAATACAAACCCTTTTATTCATATTCAAGGTTAAAATTTCTAAGATATTTTGGGTCAGGGCATGTTTCCACATTTTTCTTAATGGACTGCCTAATACTTTTCTTTGTACTCACTGGAGACCTGATTCTGTGGCTGGCTCTTAGGTACTTGTTTCTGAAATTGACTGCCTGACATTGTAGAAGGGTTGTAATAGAACAGTGGCAAAACCATGTCAAGAATCCTGATCTGTACTTTAATAATTTCCACCCATGGGAATGAGCAGGAAAATACAGAAAATACAGAATTTCAGAAAATACAGCCCAATTTACTTGTATAAATCTACTAATTCTCAAGTACTGACTGCACATTTAGCATGTTCTTAGCATCGTGTCATTCATAGTAAGGATACAATAGAGTACAATAGAGTCTCAACTATCTAGAGAAAATAATGTTTCTTAAAAATTTCATCCTTTTGATGCTATACATTTGTTTAATTTATTGCTGTTCTTGCATTTATTTTCAAGTTGGGCATTAATCATGTGAAACCCAGTCCTAACCTGTCACCTTTGGCCTAGTAGAATTTCTCTTTTGTGTGGACCACTAGGAACTTGTTGGGTAAGCATCTGAAGAGACGTAAGAACCTAGAATCAAAAACATTCTGCAGATTTGACAGGAAAGCAAAAAAATGGGGAGAGATATCAATTATCAGGTGGCCAATGACATTCCAAAGAGAGAGGACAAACTCGAAGCTTTGGGCCTCTGTCCCATCCCTCCTTTTCCTCTTAAAGACCAAAAATAAGAAACACAGAAAATATAATGTTACTAATTGTAATGGCTACACTTGATTGTGTCAACTTGACAGGGTTTGGAGACTCCCAGAGATTTGAGGAACATACTTCTGTGTGTGTCTGTGGGTCATGGAGTAATGACTCTGAGTACTACAAGGAGTGGTGGAAAAATCCAGTGTGTGCTTATATTTTAATTATAGCAAAAGACATATTTTCACTAATCCTTGTTTTGAACATACTTATCTCTCATTTTGAATGCCATCATCCCATCCCATCGTTCTTGCTATTTCATGAAGCAGTTCTGGAAGTCCGCTTTTGTGAATGTTTTCAGTTGTGCTTTTGTGGCTGCCTTAGTATGTTGAATTGATTTTTAAAAGTTTACCTTTTGGGCTCAGTGGTTTTGCTGCCTGCTGTGGAAGCTCAAGGACCTGAGTTCGATCCCCAGTACCAAAAAAAAAAAAAAAAAAATTTACCTTTTATGGTTATTTTGAGATTGGGAAAGAGTTAGAAGTCACAAGGTGCCAGGATACAGCCACATATTTGGAGTAGCCTTTCTTTCTGTTGGATGGCAGTGTGCAGTAGCATTCACCATCATTCTGGTCATGCCTTGTAAAGGCACTCACAAAAGAGCACTTCCAGAGCTGCTTCAGAAAGTGGCAAGAATGATGGGATGAATGTTTTCAAAGTGAGGGAGAGTGTGTTGAATGGGGTTAATAGCAATGTTACATTTACTGTAATGATTTTTAAAATTTTAAATGTTCACTCTAAATTTTGGTCACATTATGAATGTCTGGTCCCTCGCCCCTTTTTCTCTGTCATTGTTCCTCTGTTTTGCTTCCCACCTGCTATGAAGAGCAGCTTTTCTCTGCCAACCCCTTCCACTACGATGTTTGTGCCTCGGCCCCTGCCAACCATGTACTTAAAGCATTAGGTACATTAAACCTCTCCTCCTTTAAGTTATAGGTGTCAGGTGTTACCTCCCAAGATTGGAAAAGATGACTAATACACTTATTGAACTATAAGCAAACCTTAGATTCAGAAGGAGGAAAAAGATAATAAAAAATTACATATGCATATATTTTCATATAAATATACAAGTGGTGCATATACATATATAGCATATAAATAATTAAAACAATTTCCATTATTATATCAGACTGGAAATACACAATTTTATAGCCTAAATTTACTTACCAAAGAATTTATGTTATTAATCTTAGTTCATGTGTATAATGCCCAGATTCATTGCAGTTACTAGGACCCTGTACATGGCATAACTTCACTCTACCTATTTCTCCTTCCCCTCTCTACCCTCACCCCTCACCTTTGGTCCCCTGGATCCCTTCACATCTACAAGAATTCTATCCCTCTGTCTTCTTCAATTCTTCCTTGATTTTTCTCTTAGTTTGTACTTTGTCTTACTCAGAAGAGAAAGACCATATGGTATTCAAGCTTATTTATTTCACTCATTGTATTTTCTAGATGCATCCATTTTTCTACAGATGTCACAAATTTGTCCTTCTTTATAGCAGAATTTTATTCCATTATGTATAGATACCACATTTTCTTTGCCCAATCATCTGTTGATGGGTAAACAGGGTTCCAGGATTTATCTATTATAAATAATATTAATAAGAATGAAAGGAGGGAAAGGGGAATTAGAGGAGCAGGGTCAGAGGGGAGAGGGTAGGAGATTAAAAAAAAAAAGAAAGAAGATGTATTATGTACATGTAAGAACTTCCCAAGATGATTGTACTCTCTAAAATGCATGTACTGAAAATATGCACAACTAAATGATGAATAATAAAAATTTAAAAAATTTATAAAACCAAAAAACCCCAAGAAAGGTCACTAATAGGGTGTGTGCCCCTTTGACATTGGTTATAGATTTTCTTTAATGCTGTGACTGAGGCTGTCATGGACTTAAATCATATCTGGGCTTAAATTAAATATATACATGGTGATATCACTGAATTAAAAAAATGGTAACTGAATATAAAATAGAGAAAATATATGGCCTACAAGAAAAGAAAAATTGTAGGCTAAACTCCTTGATGAAAACAGATGCAACTGCCGCTCCCAGCCCAGAGGAAAGGGTTCCTGAGCTGCTGTCCATCCTGCCGCTCCCTGGCCAGAGGAAGGGGCTTCCTGGTCACCATCCATCCCGCCACTCTCAGACCAGAGGAAAGGGCTTTTGGGCCACTGTCCACCCTACACTCCTGGCTCAGAGGAAGGGGCTTCTGAGCCACTGTCCCACTGCTCCCAGCTCAGAGGAGGTGAGCCGCATGGGCACCAATAGCACCGCAACCCCCCACTCCACGTCAAAATGAGAAGACACATAAATAAGTCTCAAAACCAGACTTCCAGATCATCTACACCAACCCCAAAGGGAAATGAGGTGGAACACTAGGATACTAAACCACCTGGACCCACTGAACTAGCAACAAAAGAGGATCGGGAAAAAATGAAATCAGAAATAATTTCTTGGATAACAGCAGAGATTGTGCTCATAGTACAAGACATAATTAATAAATCTAGAGAGGAGCTGAGGAATATGATGGAATCCCAACATAGGAAACAAATGGAATCCATAAAGCAGATGCAAACAGAATTCCAGGAGATGAAAAACTTCATTGAAAGTCTACATAGCAGAATGAGCCAATGTGAGGACAGAATTTCAGATATAGAAGATAAGATTGCAATTAATGACCAGGAAAAGAAAAATTGCTTCAAAATTGTAAGGGAGCATGCATGAGAAATCAATCCAGTAGCTGCTAGATGATGCAAAGAAGAATAACATAAGACTGATAGGAGTCAAAGAAGAAACAGGAGAGAGTGGAGATGACATTCAAAAAAAAAAAAAAACTCTTCACAGAAATAATGGCAGAAAACTTCCCAAGCAGGGGAAAAGAATTTAACATACAGATAAGTGAGGCATATAGGACTCCAAATAGCCTTGATCAAAAAAAATCTACACATAGGCAGATAATTGTTAAGATTCCAGAAACACAACAGAAGAATACAGTTCTATAAGCAGTTAGAGAAAAGAAACAAATCACATACAAAAGAAAGCCCATCATAATCACAGCAGACTTCTCAACACAAACCATCAAGGCAAGAAGAGCTTGGAGTGACATATTCCAAGCCCTAAAAGAAAACAGCCTCCAACCCAGATTGATGTTCCCTGCAAAATTATCTTTCAAAATTGATGGAAAGATAAGATACTTTCATGACAAAGAGCACTTTAGGAACTTCATGAATACTAAACCAGCACTCAAAAAAATTTTAGACAATATCCTAGTATCAGACACTGAGGATCATAACCCCAGGAAGTAAAGCAGAATGAACCCATCTGGCATGACAAGAAATTAAATGTAAAGGGGGAGAACCCAACAAAAAGAAAAAGTCAGAACAAGGATAAGTCAATATGTAACAGTTATAACCATCAACATTAATAGTCTCAATTCACCAATCAAAAGAAATAGACTGGCAGAATGGGTCAAGAAGCAAAATCGAACAATACGCTGCAGACAAGAAACACACTTAATTCAAAAGGAAACTCATACACTGAAATTTAAAGGGTGGAAAACAATACTGCATGTGACAGGAACCCGAAAAAAAAGCAGGAGTAGCTATCCTCTTGGCAGATCAAATAGATTTCAAACCAACACTGATTAAGAGAGATGAAGAAGGACACTACATCCTTGTAAAGGGAAGAATCCAAGAAGAAGAGATGACAATCATAAATATCTATGCACCAAACACTAGTGCACCCAACTATATAAAACAAATACTAATGGACATGAAAAGTCATATATGCACTAATACAATTGTAGTGGGGGACCTCAACACCCCACTGTCACAAATAGATAGATCAACTAGACTCAAAATAAGTAATGAAATACTAGAACTCGATCAAATGCTTGAACAAATGAACTTAACTGATGTTTACAGAGTCTTCCACCCCACAAAATCAGAATACACATTCTTCTCAGCTGCACATGGGTCATTCTCCAAAATAGACCACATACTCATACATAGAACATGTTTAAGTAAGTGCAAAGGAATTGAAGTTATCCCCTGTATATTATCAGACCATAGTGGGATGAAATTGGAGATCCATAGCAAAAGAAACTGGAAAAATTTCATAAACATGTGGAAATTGAACAACACACTTCTGAATAACCAATAGATCACAGAGGAAATTAAAGAAAAAAATCAGACAGTTCCTTCAGTTAAATGACAATGACAATACCACATATTGGAATCTATGGGACACAATGAAAGCAGACTTATGAAGGAAATTCATAGCAGTGAATATGCATATTAGGAAAACAGAACTAGCCCAATTAAACAACCAGATGCTGAACCTAAAGCTTCTAGAAAAAGAAGGCAGAACAAACCCAAAGCTCATACAAGAGAGAAAATTATAAAGATCAGAGGAGAAATCAATGCAATGGAGACTAAGAGAATGATACAAAAAATCAATGAAGCCAAGATCTGGTTCTTCGAAAGAATCAACAAAATTGACAAACCCTTAGCCAACCTTATCAGAAAGAGGAAAGAAACGGCCCAAATCCATGCAATTAGGAATGAAAAGGGTGAAATTATGACAGACCCAGCAGAAATTCAGAGGATCATCAATACCTACTTCCAGAACGTATACTCCAATAAGATGCAAAACACAGAAGAAATGGACAGGTTCCTACATACATATGAATTACCAAAGTTGAGTGAAGAATAACTAAAAATTTTAAACAACCCAATATCAACCAATGAAATTGAAAATGTAATAAAAATCTTATCAACTAAGAAAAGCCTGGGCCCTGATGGCTTCACTGCTGAATTCTACAAGACATTTAGAGAGGAACTACTGCCACTACTGTTTAAAGTCTTCAATGAAATTGAAATGGAAGTAATAATCCCAAATTCATTCCTGGAAGCAAGCATCATCTTGATCCCCAAAGCAAAGAAAGACTCAACTGAAAAAGAGAAGTATAGGCCAGTCTCACTAATGAATATAGATGCAAAAATCCTTAATGAGGTACTGGCAAATAGAATGCAGAAAATCATCAAGAAGATCATATACCCTGACCATGTGAGATTCATCCTAGCGATGTAGGGATGGTTCAACATATGCAAATCAATGTAATCCACTATATCAATAGAGCCAAGGACAAAATCCATATGATCATCTCAATAGATGCAGAAAAAGCATTTGACAAAATCCAACATGCATTTATGATAAAAACCCTAAAAATTGGGAATAGATGGTCTCTACCTCAACCTGATAAAAGCCAGTTACAAAAAACCAACAGCCAATATCATACTAAATGGTCAAAAACTGAAGTCCTTCACACTAAAATCAGGAACAAGACAAGGATGTCCACTATCACCACTCCTCTTCAATATAGTTTTGGAAACATTAGCTATGAAAATTAGGCAATTGAAAGAAAAAAAAGGAATAAAAATATGAAGTGAAGAAGTCGAATAGTCATTATTTACAGGTGACATGATACTCTATAGAAGACCCCAAGAACTCCACCAAAAGTCTTCTAGACTTAATAACCAAATTCAGTAAATAGCTGGATAGAAGCTCAACACGCAAAAATCAATAGCTTTTCTGTACACAAAAAACAGACTCACTGAGAGAGAAATGGGGCAATCAATTCCTTTCACAATAGCATCCAAAAAACTGATATACCTCAGAATCAACCTAATGAAAGAAACCAAAGACCTCTTCTCTGAAAACTATCACACTCTGAAAAGAGAGATTGAAGATGATATCAGAAAATGGAAAGACATCCTTTGCTCCTGAGTAGGAAGAATCAACATAGTGAAAATGGTCACACTTCCAAAATTGCTATATAGATTCAATGCAATCCCAACTGAAATCCCAGCAGCATACTTCACAGACCTGGATAAAACAGTCCAAACATTCATTCGGAACAAGAAGAGACCTAGAATAGCAAAAGCAGTACTAAGAAATAAAGACAAGATAGGGGGTATCACAATCCCCAACTTTAAACTATACTATAAGGCTGCTGTGATAAAAACAGCATGGTACTGGCAAGAAACAGATCTGAGGATCAGTGGAACAGATTAGAAGATGCAGAAAGAACTCCAGACACACTCAACCACCTCATCTTTGACAAAGGAGCCAACACCCTCACTGGAGAAAATATAGCCTCTTTAATAAACGGTGCTAGAAAAATTGGGTTTCAACTTGCCAAAGATTAAAACTAGACCTATATCTCTTGCCATGCACTAAACTAAAATAGAAATGGATTAAAGATCGAAATATTAAAACAGAAATGCTGGAACAGAGGTTAGGTAGAACTCTTGAAGACATCAGTGTAGGAAAAGATTTTATGAACAAAACCTCAGTTGCCTGTAAACTAGCACAAACAATCAACAAGTGGGATCTCTTCTTATTAAAAAGCTTCTGCACAGCAAGAGAAACCACCAGCATTGTGAAGAGACAACCAACAATGTGGGAAAAATTCTTCACCTGCTTTTCCTCAGACAAAGGTCTACTATCTCGAATCTATAAAGAACTTAAAAAGATCAGACCTCCCAAATTTAAAGACCCAATCCGAAAATGGGCGTCTGAAATGAACAGACATTTCTCAGACGAGGAAGTAGAAATATCAAATAAATACATGAAAAAATGTTCAACATCACTGGTCATTCGAGAGATGCAAATGAAAACAATGCTGAGATTCCACTTCACTCCAGAAAGAATGGCTGCTATCATGAAATCAACCAATAACAAATGCTGGTGGGGCTGTGGGGAAAGAGGAACCCTGCTCCGCTGCTGGTGGGAGTGCAGACTGGTGCAAGCACTGTGGAAATCAGTATGGAGATACCTCAAAGAACTAGGACTGGACGTCCCATTTCACCCAGCTATTCCACTGCTGGGTATCTTCCCCAAAGAATTAAAAGAATCATACCACAGTGATATATGTGTACCCAAGTTCATAGCAGCACATTTTGCAATAGATAAAATTTGGAAGTAGCCCACTTGCCCATCAACTGGAGCCCGGATAAAGAAAATGTGTTGTTTTTTTAAAAAATAAAATGTAGTACTACTCAGCCATAAAAAATGAGAAATTAGAGACATTTATAGCTAAACAGATGCACGTTGAGGTGATACTCTTAAGTGAAATAAATAGGATACATGCGTAAATACTGAATAGTTTCTCTAGTGTGAGAAACTGAAAGTGTAAATAAGGACTAAAAGGTATAATAGATAATGTGAAATAGGAAGAAAAGGGGCAAAGGGGAAGGGGAAGTGGGAGGGGTAGGGGAAAGGAAAGAAGGGAATGGAATTAATATGAGAAAACCAAAAAACTGGAAACAAAGTCTTTGCAAATATGAAGGTATGGAGGGGTTGAAGTGAGGGTAGGTGAATGGGGAAAAAATAAGAACCAAGAGAAATCATGTAAATGTGCAAATTTCCAATGATAAATGTCATTATTTTGTATAACTAAAATGTACCAATAAAATGATATTTTTTAAAAAGAACTGCTGGAGCAGTAAGAGAAGGTAGTTGTCTTTCCAGGGGGTCAAGGGGCTGACTTATAGGAGGCAGTACCTCACCCAGAGTACAGGCAATAAAAGCAAAAGTAGACAAATGGGATTGTATCAACAGAAAAGTCTTCCTACGGTAATGGAAACTACTCAGTGAAGAGACTAACTGTGCAATGGTCAGATAGACATACAAACCACACATCTGATAAGGTATTAATATGAAAAATGTACAAAGAGCTCAGACAACCCTGTACGAAGCAAACCAATTAAAGTAAATCACTTTCAAGCAATAATCTTTCTTGAAAAAACATACAAATGCCAACAGTATATGAGAACAAGATACTAAACATCATTAATCATCAGAGAAATGCAATTAAAATCATGAGATATCACATAATTTTTGGTAGAATAAGTAAGTAGAAGTCATCTACTTTTAGAGCATGTTGATTATACCTCATAATATTATCTAATATTCTTATGAAGAGAGTAGATTTTAAGTGTTCACATCACAAAATAAGTTTGTGAATAATGTGTATGTTACATATTTCAAATTAGCTACTCCACAGTATACACACATGTAGTGTGGCGTTTTGTACCATACATATAGACAATATTTACTTGTCAATTAAAACAAACTAAAAGCAAAGAAAAAATTAAGCCTAAAATTATTTAAATCAATATAATCAGAACAAACTTTACAGAGGATAAGTAAAAATGTTTAAAAAAACTACTCATGTTTCTCATTGAAAACTTGTATCCTTGTGATTCATGTAATTACTATATTTGAACTTCTTCTACCACAATTAAAAATTAAAGTTACAAGTAGCATAGTTTTACCGTCTATTCAGTAACTATTTCAGATGTTGAGAAGGCATCCTAAAAATAAGAACATAAGGTTTTAATGTAACAATGAACTTTGTTCTTGCTTGTTGATTTATGTAATATAGGTACTGCTGACAACACTATTCATTCTATATCTATTAGCATATGTAAACTATTTCAGTTGATTCTAAACTCATCAAAGTGAAATCATTCCTACAAAGATATGTTGATAATGAAAGATGGACAGTAAGACAATTTCATCAAGGTCAAGAAACTCATTTTTAACTTTTACCCAGAATTTTGAAACTTCACCATCAGTGCTTTATCATTGTTAATGCCACAATGTATCCTGCAAATTACTGTTGACTTTAATTTAACTTATGATGAAATAAATTGTTTGGAGATGCCAATAATATCTGATAAATGATTATTCTTTTAATGAAGTAGGAATTTAAATCATTCTATCAAATTTATAGACATTGTTAATAACTTCTCACAGATATCAATTATCAAGTTCACTACCTACCTATTTAATACTTGTTATTAAATTCTGGGCCACATCATAGAATTATACAAAACTCTCATGTTTCAATCTTCTCACTTTAGTTTTTGCTTTTAATTCTTATCTTCCATTAAAGAAAATATATTCCTTCCTTAATGGAAGTGTTAAGAGCATTAGAAATACCAAAGATACCAGATGAATAAGCATACTTGAATGTTTAATTCACAACTTTACAATGTTGAGACTTAAATTAGGTTCTCATGATGCAGAAATACTGATATCTTATTCTGTAGTCCAAATATTTGCAACAGAAATTTTCTTCTTAGTAGCTGTTGTCTGTTAGCATGCAAAAATATTTTATAATCACCTTTCATAATATCTCTTCCTTTACTAGAGATTTTGTTTGTTCATTTTCTAAGATTTTTATTAGAACATGGTTGCAGAAGATAATGTTTACATTCCTTGTGTTGAATTGGTGCACACACATAACACACCTTAATTTCTTTCTTCATCCCCTTTCTCTTACTACCTCACCCCTCTATCACTTGGTGTCCTTCCCATTTGAGAAAGATCTATCTCCCTACTTCCTATTTTCTATCTTTTATTTTGCTCTTTATTTATATTTTGGATTTTACAAGAGAAACAATGTGATTTTTAAACTTGTGTGTCTGATTTATTTCACCTAACATTATGATCTCCAGGTGCATTCATTTTCCCACAAAACACTCAAGTCTATCTCTTTATGGCAGAGTAATGCTCCATCGTGTTTAAATGCCACATTTTCTTCAGCCATTCATCTGTTGATGGACATATAAACTGCTTTTAATATTTGGTTATTATGAATTGTACTGCTATTAACTTGGGTATGCGTGTATCATTATAATATGATGTCTTTAATGCCTTCAGGAAGATATCTAGCAGGCGAACAGCTGGGTCAAATAGAATTATGAGTTTTAGTTTTTTGAGAAATCTCTTTACTGATTTCCATGATGGTTGTACTAGTTTACAGTCCCACGAGCAATGAAGAAGGTTTCAAATAACATCATTTGTTATTATTTGATTTCTTGATGATGGCCATTCTTTCTGGAATAAGATGGAATCTCAATGTTGTTTTAATTTGCATTCCTTTAATAGCCAGTGATGTAGAGCTTTTCTGCATGTATTTATTTCCCTTTTGTATATCTTCTTCTGTGAAACATCTATTCATTTCACTGGCCAATTTTTTGATTCCGTCTTTCATTTTGGTAGTTAAGAGTTCTTTATATATTCTAAATATTAGTCCTCTGAGGAATAGAGAGAAAACAATTTTTTCGCATTCTGTAGGTTTTCTTTTTATTCTGTTGGTGGTTTCTTTTGTTATTCAGAAGCTTTGAAATCTGATATGATCCCATTTATTGATTCTTTGTACTATTTCTTGTGCAACCAATGTCCTGTCCAGAAGGTCCTTGTGTACCTCAATGATTTCAAGAGTTTTATTTATCTTCCAGCAGGTTAAGTGTATCTGTTCTAACATTTACTTCTGTGATCCATTTTGATATTAGTTTAGTACTTGGGGACGAGGCTACACAGTCTGGGCGTTGGTATTATTTTGTCTTGGGAACAGGGAAGTACGTGGAAGGCCACTTAACCCCTGGGTGCGGGCAGAATGCAGATAACCTGGCATTCCCGAGGCAAGACAGCATCTGCTGAGGACAGTTGTCAAAATACAGGCATTGGGGTGTAGAGAAAATCTGGTTCCTCATTAATTTAAACCGTATCCACCCGATCTCTCTAGTTGTTGTTCCATGAAATGCATGCTATCCCTTGCCCTACACTTCTCAACGGGTAATTAAAGCAGGCTAACCTGGGAGTTTCATTCGAGTCTGTTTGTTATAGATAGGTCTCCTTCCAGTCCCCATTTTATATCTTCAAAATCGTCTCCATCTCTTTCTATTTATTTCTTGTCATTCCCTCTGAAAGGTAGCTGAGGGTGTGATCAGCGCCCGGTATAGTACATGGTGAGAGATACAGATCTATATTCAATCTTCTGCTTGTGGATAGCCATTTTCCCCAACACCATTTATTAAAAAGGCTATCTTGGGCTGGGGATTTAGCTCAGTGGTTCCACCGCCTGCCTCGCAAGCACAAGGTCCCCAGTTAGATCTCCAGTACCAATAAATAAATAAATAAATAAATAAATAAATAAATAAATAAATAGGCTGTCTTTCCTGCACTGTATGTTTTTGGTCCTTTTGTCAAAGATCAAATAGTTCAGTGTTCTTGGAGTTCTTTCTGCATCCTTTATTTTGTTCCTTTGATCTTCATGTCTGTTTTTGTGCCAGTACCATGCTGTCTTTAGCACTGATGCCTTGTAATGTAACTTCAAGTCCTGAATTTTGATGCCTGCTGGTTTGTTCTTATTACCCAGCTTTTGGCATTCTGGGTCTTTTATAGTTCCATATAAATTTTAGGATTGTTTTCTCCCATTATGTGAAGAATGCTATTGTCATTTTGATTGGGATTACATTCAATCTGCATATCAATTTTGGAAGTATGACTATGTCAACCATATTGATTCTTTCTATCCAGGAATAGAGATATCTTTCCATTTTCTGACATTATCTTCAATCTTTTCTTTCAGAGTACTGTGGTTTTCATTGTAGAGGTCTTTAACTTTATTAGTTAGGTTAATTTCTAAATATTTAATTTTTCTTGAGGCTATTGTTAATTGAATTTTTTCCCTAATTTCTTTCTCACTGCATATAGGTATGCTATTGATTTTTTGTATGTTGCTTTTGTGTTAAACTACATTGCTGTATTTAGTTATCAATCTAAAAGTCCTTGGATGAATGTTTTGGTGGTCTTTCTAGAGGATTATGTCATCTACATATAATGATAATTTGACTTCTTTATCATACACATCCTTTTTACTTTCTTGTCTATCAAATGGGGTAATCTCAGATTTCACATCTTAAATTTTAGTGATTCACATCTTTTACTGTATCACCAAACATATTATTTAGTGCCCCTCTTCTTTTAAACTAAATCAAAACCTTTCAGTGATGAACGGCATGTGAAAATCAATAATCTGGGTTAAACTTCTAAATTTTCATGATTACTACAGTATTTTTTCTTGGCTTTGCAAATGTGCTATCAGATCATACTCCTTGAGTTCCAAATTGAATATTTTATACACTTCAGGATAAGTTGTATTTCTCAGTAAGGAAGCTAAATATTTTTAAGTGCAAATTGTACATATACTGCAAGGATTACCAGGCTAAAAATATATGCATATTTGCTAAAGTATGAAGAAAACACTGTAAGCTATATTTATTCCAGTTCTTTCATATCATCAGTTTGCTACTGAAGTTGATCTGTAGTGTCATTAAAAGGAATGTTTGACCTATTTTCTTTACAATAAGTTCACTGACTATTGTCAAGCTATTGTCTATGAAGTGGCCTTTCATTAAGATTTCAGCTATTTTAAGTATGTACATGTATTGTAGGGTTGAACAGTCAAAATTACAAATTTTATAGTGAGCAATGGAGGACATTTACTTAAACTCTAACTGGATGTAAAAAGGATGAATGCTTGACAGAAGATGGACATATATAAAAATGGCCATTCATGTGAGGAAAACTGAATATGGGGAAATAGCACAGGCTTAAGACAGTATCTGTTTAATGAATACAATGAGTACTCTATCATCTAGAGTTTTGTATAGACATATTTACAATATTGCTAATGTGTAATGGAAGGGATTTAACTTGGAAAATAAGAGGAGCTTGAAAAATAAGGACAAATGTAGTGAACAATACTGAATAATATAAATTACTAAACATTAATTTTCGATGAGCTTTTTAATTCACTACCCTATCTCTTAGCATATTTTTTTAAAGTTTGAGGATTTCTTTACATTTTGAGTTTAAAAGCTATTTAAATTTTGTTGTTTCCATTGCACCATTAGTCAGTACATCATCTGGTACACATTATAGTTTTAGCACTTCATTATTAATTATGACTACTAAACAGAATTTTAGATAAGATAGATTGTCCTTCTGGTTAAACTCAATATAAAATTTTAGTCATTTATTCTGAACTATTTTCATTACCATAATTCACTGCTATATTTTGAAAAGGGATATGTTTTCTTGACAAAAAAATCTAATTAAGATTACTTGCATTACTATAGTTCAATTAGGCTTAAGAATAAATACTATAAAGTTTACTTCCTTAATTTAGCTAATAGTGATAAACTAATTGTAAAAGATGGTTCTGATTAAAATGAATATGAGTTGAAAATAAATTGGGAAAATAGGTGTGTTTAGAGATTATTATGTATTTAATGGGCTTATACTATTTGATTATCAAACTAATTACTCACATGTCATAATATATTCTTGCTGAATATGTTAGTGTGCAGCTACTGCTGCTAATTTGGAATTATTAAAACTGCTCCCCCAAAATAGTTCCATCATATGCTTAGATATCGTGGCAAGGTCAACATTTCTAAATATCCTTCTCTCTTGTAGCTATGTTGCCAAGTGGAGAGCAGTCCTGGTGCATGGATCACACTCTGAGTGGCACTGGTAACCCTCTCACTTATGGTTCATGGTGAACCCCTGCAACATGCTCATTTACAGAGGAGAAAACCATCATGGTAAATGATTACCAAAACCCAAATTAACACAGGAAAGCAGTGCCCCTACTATTTATAAGGAGATTTTTGGAAAAAATTTGAATGAAATACAGAAATACAGAATACTGAATGAAGTACAGAAAAGTACTTCTATACTTTGCCATATGGCATAGCTGGGTGAGAAGAGACAGTGATTGTGTATGAGAAGAGACAGTGATTGTGTATTAGAAGAAAGGATTTTGCAAATTTTCACCATATATAAGTAATAAATATTTGAGGAGATGGTGTTTAGCATGATTAATTACACAATCCATATGTTATGTAGGAGCATCACGTAGTATCTCACTAAAACATACAATTTTTATATTTTTTGTTATCAGTTAAAATAAATTTAATTTAAAAAATATAAAATTAGATGACCTTGGGATGCCAATTGCAGCTAAACTTAAAAGAATGGTGTAAGATCTTAACTCAACCCTTTCTGAGAAATTCTGAACATTTAACTGTCTTTTCAAAGTTCCTCTTCATTCAATGAGTTGGGCAGTTTTCAGGTCATTCCATTACCAAAAGCTATGTGACACACATTAACCATGATCACTGAAGCATGAAGAAATTAAGCAGCTACAAAAGACATTAGGGAACTGTAAAAATTCAAGGACTGAAAGTGGCAATGTGAAGTTGCAATTAGCCTACTTTAATACATTAATTATTTTTAGTACTACATTTCACTAATGTACATAAATTTACAAAGAGCAAAACAGAATGTAAAGACATTCCTTTAATTTTATTCTTAAATTTTTTTGCACATTATATGGGAATATAGCTTGAATTAATTTAAAATCACCATTTTTCTAGGAAAATACTAGATATTGTGAATGATCTATTTAACATGCTTTTTTTTTTTGCTTAAATTCTTCTATTGGTATTTTTTAGGTGTACAATACATTTACATTTATCACTGGGTGCTTGTACCTGTACATGCTGTATCTTGGTTCTTATTTTTTTCCCCATTACCTGTGTGCCCTTCACCCGCTCCATCCTTCCCTATTTACATAACTTTGTTTCCATTTTTTTTCCTTTCTCATAATTTTTCCTTTCCCTTCTTTCCTTTTCCCTTCCCCTCCAACTTCCCCTATCCTTTTGGACCTTTTCTTCCTATTTCAAATTATCAATTATTCATTTTAATCCTTATTTACACTTTGAATTTCTCACACTAGAGAAACTATTCAGTATTTACACGTGTGTCCTATTTATTTCACTTAAGAGTATGGCCTCAATATGCATCTATTTAGCTATAAATGCATTTTAAATTTTATATTCATGACTTTATTATATATGCCTGAGCTATGGAAATGTTGATTATCTGTAATTCCAGAGATAGAAGAGAAAAATAGGCCACAATTTTGACAGAGATTTAAAAAAAGCAAAACTCAAGTTTGACCATTTTAATCATCCCACAATGACCTTCCTTAGACATTATTAAATCCACAATGAAACGTGACCATTTTCTTCAAAAGAATGAGTAATGATTCTTAATAGGAGAAACAACTGGAAGAGTAAGGATTGTACATTGTGTGTGTGTGCGCGTGCGCACACGCATGTGTCCTCTTGTAGAGACATAAGTCAGAAAACAAAATGTTTTGAACTTTGTGGAAATGTTATTTAGCAAACAGGGTTTCAGATTCAGTTGGTTCTCCTTTCCCCTGGCCTTTGAATGACATTACATCTAAAGATGGGCTCTGTACAATATTTAACAAGAATGAAATGCCCAACACTTTACAATGACGGGAACTTTTACTTATTGATCTTCATTCATTCATTCATGAAATATATATTGTAACTCTACTATATATAAGACACTTCATTTTTTGGAGGTACAGTGAATTTTCTTCTGTATGGTATTTTCATTTAATGATGTAAATAAAATGATTACAGAAACCAAGTTACCAATGTAAAGAAATCAGAAAGTTTTATAACAGAAAATGATGGAGATAGAGTAGGTACTCATTAAATAGAATAATCATAGAAGGCCTATATTTGAATTAAAAAATGAACAATGAGCAGGTGGACAAGACCAGAGCAATTTTCTTCTTATTAGGTGGGGGCTTAAATTCAGAGACACTATAATGGGAAATAAGTTGAATCTACTTTGTCGTATTCACTGTAAAATTCCAGTAGTGGGAAAATAGTGAACACATATTAAAATTAATTTAAAAGGTTAAATAAGTTAGTAAATTATGAAATCCTCTTTGCATTTGAAAATATTAAGCAAGAGAGAAATGTATTTGTCTAGAGTCAGGTATAACATTTAAGGAAATTAGAAGTCATGATTGAGGAGGCAAGTTCTTGGTTGAATTTTTGCCATAATCCATACTCTACATGTACTATTAATTAATTTGATTTACTGATATGTTCTCAACCTAAGAAGCAATTTTATTGATTCCCATCAAATTTAAGGTTTAATTACAAATTCCATAATGAGCAATGGAGGATTTTTACTTAAACTCTAATTGGATGCAAAAGTGCTGACAGGAGAAGATGAACACGTATGGAAATGGGTATTCATGTGTGAGAAAAAATGAAGATAGGGATATATCTATTCACACAGGGTAGGGACAGTATCTGTTTGATGCACATAATGAATGCTTTGCCACCTAGATTTTTGTTTAAACACATTTACAACATTGGTAATAAGTAATGGAAGTGATTTAACCTGGAAAATGAGAGGGAACTGAAAAATAATTGTGAAAAATATTCAATTGAGAATATTCAGATGTATTAAAATATTTTCAGCATATCACAATTTCTGAAATGCTGCAACTTATTTCCCTATCAAAACTTCCCTTCTGGTTAGGTAGAAATATTTAAAGTACTTGGAATTAGTTTCTGAACAGAAAAATGTTAAAGAAAAATCTTTGGACAAGCATAGAGAAGATTCTTATCAAATAACTGGGACCATCAGATAGGATGCTGTGTTTGCCCCTTTGTTACATAGCCAAATTAAATTTATTTTTGTGTTCTATGTTATCTCCCTTTCAGCACATCAGTAATAAATATACTAAATTGTTTACACTGAAAATTAGATTTAACTTGAAATAGTAACTTTGTTTTCATGTATTTATTTTTTTTATATTATAATTGGTGCATTTATTATATTTCTCAGACAACAGAGACATCAAGAAGTAATGACAATAAAGGGATAATGAGATATTATTCTGCATGTAGAAATATGATTCTTTCCTTTTAAAATAGAGTTGTTTTGAAAGTAGACTGTCTCAGAAAGACATAAAGATCACCTGCAATTTGAAGAGTTTCTATGAATAGATTATCCAGAGATTCCTCATTTGCCAAGTTGATGTGATTTCATCTTATTCCCCGAGCTAGTTTCATCCCAAATTCTTTACTGTTCCTTTTTTTTAGTAACAGTAGATTTGCTTCTTCAGGTGCTAAAACTCAATTTGTTATTTTGAACTATCAGAGACTTATTATAATAATATATGAATCTTGCTTTCTTAAATCATTTTTTCTCAATACATGGTTCTATCACCTAGGTATTTTCCTCTTGCGACAGTTGAAATACTAGTTTAAATTCATGATTTAAATTACCAAGTATCAAAAAAGTCCTAATATAGTGATTCCCTCTTCTGTCTGCAAAACAAAATCCTGGGTAGGGACCTATTGATTTATTAAGTTAATCAATCAACCAGACAATTTCAAACCTTTGAAATTCATCAAAGGTTTCTTCCACAGGAGTGTAAAATCATGAAAGCGTGTACAACCTCTATCTTTGTTACAGATGACTATTTAATTTTTTGTAACCTATAGGAACCTTTCCAGCATGGCAGTTATTTATTAACTTTGGTTCAACAAGTGATTTAAATAATCAACAGAATTCACAAAGGTATATCAGGAAAGAAAGATAAGAGTTTGAGAGACTTGAGGATGGATGCTCAGTAAAAAATAAGCATAGTTGAGTAATTACCATGGAACCAGTGGGGATAAGGTAATGGGTTAAAGCATTTCCTTTGGCATCAGTCCAATTTGGATTTGAATTTTACTTTTCCTATTACTGTGTGACTGTGGGTTGCTTAATTTTTCCAATCTCATTTTTCTTCTGTGTAAACTAGCAATACTGTTATCTGGACCAGGAGAGCTGTTTGAGGTTGAAAAGAGGTGATATTTGTAAATACCCCTGACTCTTTTATCTCCTTCCCTTCCCACTACTCTTTAGTCTGGGAAGAGTGATGAAATAAAAAATGGATGAAAATACTGTAAGGTAGAGCATAAAGTCCAAAATGATGTTGTGTAGAAAGAATAGATTTACTTGGTTCCTTATTTGTATATTCAGTTCAACTCGGTTTGTGGCATTCATTCTGGTCTTGGGCAGGGGAACCTTGGGTTACCCCAGATCCCAGCGACTCATGACACTAATCTGCCTTCAGCAGGTGTCCTAGATAACTATGCTTCTCTTTTGTTTCTAGAAGCATGATGTTCACTAAAATCTTCAATTCTTAGAAATAATTCATAGGCATCATTCTTAATGAGATGCTGTCTTTCATCACACAGATACCTTGGTAATGCAAGAATTAGTCTTGCATTTTTCTTACCTGTTTCTCTCTTGGATCTTGAGCCCAACCTCTGAACTTAGATAAGAGACTGGAATAATTTTGTCTGCTCATTAGCATCCTTTTGCTGATTATCAAATCCCAAGAGATGACAATAAATACATTATACATTCATTATTTCCAAACTCTGCTGATACTGCAGTTTCCCTCAGAAATCCTTTATTTTGTCTTTAATAACTCCCTTCTCCATTTCTCTTAAAGGCTAACTCCAAATCACTTCCACAGGGACATAGTATCTCTAAAATTTGGGAAACACTTAGCTCTTATTTTAGCAAAAAATCAGACTATCTGGTAAGGACATTATTAACTTCCTTCTTCTCTAACTCTGATTTTATTCAACACTTAATCCATGTATGTTAGTTTTCTGAGGCTACATAAGATATTGCCACAAATGTGGTGGCTTAAAGAACAGAAATGTATTTCAGAATTATCTATTTATCTCAAGATCTTAGTTTAATCAAATCGACAAAAAATTTTTCCAAATGAGATAACAACATAGATTCTCAGAAACCGAGGTGGATGTATTTGGGGTCTATTTTTAAACACACCACTGTATTTTTTTTCCTGTTCTATCTCAGAAGAAGAGCCACTTTCACATTTGTTTTTTTATATTCATTAAGTTTATTGGTACGTTTTAGGTGTACGATACATTTATCATTGGGAATTTATACCTTTACATGATATATCTTGGTTCTTATTTTTTTCTCCATTCCCCTGCCCTCCCTCCAACCCCTCTGCCCCTTCACCCCTCCCTATTTACAAAGACTTTGCTTACATTTTTTCCTTTTCCTTCCTTATTTTAGTTTGGTTGCCCTGAAACAAAAGCCTGAGATGAGACAAACACTTGTTAATTTAGGACATGGACTCAGAACAAGAGGGATACAATGAAATGTGTAAAGACAAAAATGGAGAAAAACTCAACATAGAGTTGCTTTATTATAATGGCCACAATGGTGATTCAGTTCTTACAAAGTATGTGTTAGTGTAATTTACCTACTTTATGAATTGTGCTATTTGTCTTTTGTCCTTGATTCATAAGAGTATGTATTTTTGATACAAGTAACTTTGGGAGATTTAAGTATTGAAAATATCTTTTTCTACTCTGTGACTGACTTTTCAGCAACTATCAGTCTGAGACAAAGAGCTCTTTAATAATATTTTTGATCATTCTTATCACTTCCATTTTATTCTTTCAGTGCAAAAATTTTAATTTTACATTTCTCTCAATATTTTGTATTAATAGTATAAAGCATATTAAATTATCTGGGGGTTTCCTTAATAACTTCTTGGCTTCTTACCACTTAAGAATAGCATACAGGAACAGTTCTTATGGCTTCTTACTTTCTTGGTACTTTTAAAATAAGACATTTTTATTGCCAGGATTTTGAATCATCCATAGAGAAAAATCACCTAACTTCATCAGGGCTGCATACATGCAAACATTCAATTTCATTTAATTTGGTGCAAATATGAATGAGACAGATTGTGTCCTCAAGGAGCTCAAAATGCAAGGGAGATTCTTTTAATTCTTTTGGGAAGATACCCAGCTGGGGAATAGCTGGGTCAAATGGGACCTCTAGTCCTAGTTCTTTGAGGTATTTCCATACTGACTTCCACAATGGTTGCACCAGTCTGCACTCCCACCAACAATGGAGAAGGGTTCCTTTTTCCCCACAACCCCACCAGAATTTGTTATTTGTTGATTTCTTGATAGCAGCCGTTCTTTCTTGGGTGAGGTGGAATCTCAGTGTTGTTTTCATCTGCATCTCTCAAGTGAGGAGTGATGTTGAACATTTTTTCACATATTTGTTTGCTGCTTTTACTTCTTTGTCTGAGAAATGTCTGTTCATTTCAGATGCCCATTTTTGAATTGGGTCTTTGAATTTGGGGGGTCTGATTTTTTTCAATTCTTTATATATTCTAGATAGTACTCCTTTGTCTGAGGTACAGGTGCTAAAATTTCTTTCCCATATTTTAGGTTGTCTGTTAGCTCTGTTGGTGGTTTCTTTTGCAGTGCAGAAGTTTTTAATAAGATGAGATTCCAGTTGTTGATTCTTTCTGCTAGTTTCCGGGCTGCTGAGGTTTTGTTCATGAAGTCTTTTCCTATGCCAATGTCTTCACGAGTTCTACCTAACTTATCTTCCAGCAAGTTTAGTGTTTCTGTCTTAATATTTAGATCTTTAATCCACTTTGATCTTAGTTTAGTGCATGGTGATAGGTATGGGTCTAGTTTTAATCATGCCACAGTGATATATGCGCACCCATGTTCATACTGGCACAGTTTGTAATAGCTAAAGCTTGGAAGCAGCCCAAGTGTCCATCAACTGGAAACTGGATAAAGAAAATGTGTTTTTTTAATAAAATGGAGTACTACTCAGCCATAAAGAATGAAAATCTAGAATCATGTATAGCTAAATGGATGCATATTGAGGCCATACTCTTAAGTGAAATAAATAGGACACACATGTATAAATACTGAATAGTTTCTCTAGTGTGAGAAACTGAAAGTGTAAATAAGGACTAAAATGTATAATAGGTAATGTGAAATTGGAAGAAAAGGGGCAAACGGGAAGGAAGTGGGAGGGCTAAGGGAAAGGATAGAAGGGAGTAGGATTAATATGAGGAAATGGAAAAATAGGAATAAAATCTTTGTAAATAGGGAGGACTGGAGGGGTTGAAGGGAGGGCTGGGCAAGGGTGAAAAATGTAAATACTGAATAGTTTCTGTAGTGTGAGAAACTGATAGTGTAAACAAGGGTTAAAATGATTAAAATGAATAATTGATAATTTGAAATAGGAAAAAAGGTCCAAAGACAAAGGAGTGAAGGGAGGGGAAGGGGAAAGGAAAAACTATGAGAAAAGAAAAAAAAAAAGGAAATGAAATCTATGTCAATAGGGAAGGGTGGAGGAGTGAACGGCACACAGGTAATGGGGAAAAAAAATAAGAACCAAGATACATCATGTACAGGTACAAACACCCAATGATAAACATAAACCAATTGTATACCTAAAATGTACCAATAAAAGAACTAAAAAAAAAATGCAAGGGGGAGAGTTAAAACAAACAAATTACAAAAAACCTAAGATAGGGTAGTTTTTTAAAGAGAGATAAAATAGTACTAATAAAGTTTCTAATGCACAGTGTCTCATAGAACCTGTACTGAGCTATAGTTGCAATTGAAAAGCTTTGTTTATATTACGGTGGTACATTTTGGACCAAAGCTTGGGATAAGATGGCAGATAAAGTAAACGTACTGGAGAAATGCTTTTTCATGGCTTAAGTTTAGAGAGTGACAGAACCAAATTAAACCATACCAGCAAGGATAGAGAAGACTGACAGCAGTGGAGTTTCATCAGGACTATGTTAGCGATGGTTAGGCTTCTAGCTTAATCAGCCTTGGTTACAAATGAGGTCACATGTACTTTACTAAGATAAATACCAATATCTAGGAGCTATTAACCATTTATTAATAAAGGTTTTTCAAAAAATAGACTTTAACAAAGTCCTTTCTAGTGATTCTGCTCCTTAAATATTTCTGAAGTTCAGTAGAGATTTCTCAGCATCTTTGACTCAGTTCTTCTTATGGACCTTTTTCTGCCAAGTGCTGAGGAACTTAGAAATGATTCTTAACGCTGCAATTGCTAGTCTCCAAAGCCTACATTGCTTGCTCCTTTGCCTCAAGTGGTCTTATCTGAAGCTTTAGAAAGCCCTCATATTTGAATATTTCTGAAACAACAATTTCCCACTTTGATATTGCTGACCTACACTATCCTCAGCATGAATTTATTTTAACGTGATTCTTCTCCTCATTATTAGCATACTTGTTCCACTGAAAATTCGAATTTATTCACACATACATACACATTTGTGTGGTCATTATAGGAGGAGTTCCAGTGCCCATTGGACCCAGGTTTCCTTTAGTGCAGTTTACCACTTTTATGGAGATGGTACTAAGTATTTTTAAACACATATCAGTGTATCCCCAGAACTAACCTTGACAACCCATAAGTATTTTTTAATGAATGAGCTAATGAATTAGAATTTTGTCAGTGACTGCAACATGATTTCTTTGTACTTGGTCTATGTACAAAAATAGTCTTAGAAATTTTTCTTCCTTTAAAAAAATATTTGTAACATTCAGAGTTGGGATTAGGTGTTAAGATTTTGTAGGTTTTCTTTCATAAAGGCTCTCAAATAGTTCATAATTTATAGATTCTACCAGATGAATGAGATTCACTGCATTCATAGCCAACTTCTTTGCATAGCCATCATCTACATGAGTCACTTGAGTAACTGTCTAGTTAAAAACATATCTGGCAAAGACACTCACAAAGTGGGGAATTCTACATCTGATTCAGAAACTGGCAAGAATGATGGGGTAAGTGTGTTTGAAGTAAGAGTAATTAATCATAATGTGTCTTTTACTTTAATAAATTTTGTAAATTTAAACATTCACCATATAGTTTGATCACAACTCATAAATCTGAATTTTTTTCATTAAGTTTGTGATTTTCTATATGATACTTTGCAAATTGTTGTTAATTATAAAAACATGATATATAAATACATACTTAAATATTAAACTATACAATTAGCATATAATTATAGATAACATTAAGTAATTAATATTTGTTTTATCTTTTTTATAATTTGGAAATGCTAACACATTTTTTTCTTTTTGCTTAAATTCTTTTATTGGTATATTTTAGGTATACAATATGTTTACATTTATCATTAGGTGCTTGTACCTGTACATGATGTATTTTGGTTCTTATTTTTTCCCCATTCCCTGCGCTCCCTTCACCCCCTCCACCCTTCTCTATTTACAAAGGCTTTGTTTCCATTTTTTCTTTTTCTCATAATTTTTCCATTCCCTTCTTTCCTTTCCCCTTCCCCTTCCCCTTTAGACCATTTCTTCCTATTTCAAATTATCAATTATTCATTTTAATCATTTTAATCCTTATTTACACTTTCAGTTTCTCACACTAGAGAAACTATTTGTTGTTTACACATGTGTGTCCTATTTATTTCACTTAAGAGTATGGCCTCAATGTGCATCCATTTAGCTATACATGTCTCTAGTTTATCATTCTTTATGGCTGAGTAGTACTCCACTGTATAAAAAAAACACATCTTCTTTATCTAGTTTCCAGTTGATGGGCACTTGGGGTGTTCCCAAGCTTTAGCTATTGCAAACTGTGCCACTATAAATATGGGTGCATATATATCACTGTGATGTGATTCTTTTAATTCTTTGTGGAAGATACCCAGCAGGGGAATAGCTGGGTCAAATGGGAGTCCTAGTTCTCTGAGGTATCTCCATACTGATTTCCACAGTGGTTGTACCAGTCTGCACTCCCACCAACAATTGAGAAGGGTTCCTTTCTCCCCACACCCCCACCAGCATTTGTTATTGGTTGATTTCTTGATAATGCTAACACTTTCTCACAGGACTAATGTGAAATGGAATGAGAACGTACACTGAAAAATTTAGTATGAAGTCAGCATATATATAGTGTTTGTGTTGGGATAACTTAGGGCTAGACCAGGGGACAGATTGAAGCCACAATTTTGAGAGATTTAAATGTCATCATGAAAAGTTAGAAGTTGATGCATTTGGAAACTGGAAGATGTTGAATGTCTTTGAGCAAGGGAGTAATAGGATTACTGTACTTGAAGATTAATGAGGCACCAGTTAGAAGTTACACAATTGGGAGATGATAACTCTCAGGAGTAGTTATAATAATCCACGTGACAGCAATGAGAGCCTAAACTGGGCGAATGTTGTAGGGATGAGTGCACACTAGTGGTATTTCAGACACATAAAGGTAAAATCCATTTGTTAGCAGAGGTGAAGAAGAAACACAACTCAGAAAATCTTGTGGTTGTCTCCAAGCACAGTGGCTTGGCACAAAAATCTATGAAACTCAGGAAGCTAGAGATATTCTATGAAATATATTTAAGCCAAAATTTTAAATGTAAAGAGTATAACAGAAATTATACTTTGGTTCATAACATTTTATGTCATAATTTTTTTAGCTTTGTGTATCATTATTTTGTGTGGTTCTTCATCAGTACCAAGTTATGAAAAATTGACCCTATATTGAGCTGATAAAATTCCTACCTGGCATGAAATAGAGTGTCTTTTCCTCAGATCTTCTATGCAGAACACATCTGGAAGTTGTGTCAAACTTCCACTTCAAGCTGACCAATTGGCAATTCATTTGTACTTGTTTCACTTTAGTTATCTTGTATTTGTTTAATGGTTAGAAGGCTACTGTTTGCAGTAGACACTATCATTTCTGCCTCAAAAATATAAAGGCAGATGTTGAAACAGGTGATCGTTACTCAACCCAGGGCTGGCCTTACTCCATGAAACTGCTTCCTGTCTGTTCTCTTACGTGAAGGACATGTCGACATCATAACTATAACTCTTGAGAAAGATGCAAAATGACTTCGAGTGATTATTCACTCTTTCTGGAAGTTAAGTTTTCGTTCTGTGGCAGATTTACAACCATTGAATATATCTGACTGAATGTGTAGCTTGCTGTTAAAGGTGACTACTATAAACAAAATTGAATTGGAATTAGAGATCTTAAAACATATATATATATATATTTTGGTACCGGGTTTCGAACTTGGATCCTTGTGCTTGCAAGGCAGGTGGTGGAACCACTGAGCTAAATCCCCGGCCCTTAAAATATATTTTTATGGCAGTGGTTATCAGACTTTTTTTTGCCATAAAACACTGAGTTATGGTTTCAAAACCAGTAGTGACTATAGTTTTTTAAAGCACTGAATCTTATCAGTTTGGGTAAGTATAGATGGCAGAGAATATCTGACAGTATGTGGCATTGCCAGAGTGACACCATTTCCTGCCATAATAATACTTTTCTGTAGTTTCAAGGTTTCTTAACCCGACTAATCTACACAATAAACATATCAAAGCAAATAAAAATCAAAGCAAATAAGTGAAGAAAAATGGGTTTTTGAGATAATTTTATAGTACCTGCTACTATTTAGCTACATAGGTGAAGTCTAGTAAATGTTGACCTATTACTGAGCCTGTTTCACCATTTATGGAGGTGTATTTGTGACATTAGTAGGTACTTAATAAACACTAGTTTTCTCTCTACCTACTGCTTCAGCTGCCTCAGTCTCCCTTTCCAGTACTCCCTCAGTTCCAGTTTCTTTCTATCCACTGTAAGTACTACATTTCCTTTTGGTCTGTTTTTTCTTTTATCTTTCTTTGCCTATACATGTTTTTAGAGAAGATTTTGACATACTTTGCTTCTGAAGATATTTGTGTCAACTGCTTGCAGCAATTTTGGAACACCAAGCAAATGGTAATCTGAAGAAAGAAAGAAAATATTGGGAGTGTTAAGTAAAACTTTCTGAATCCAAGTTATTTGACAGTGGAAGCCAATATCTATGAATGCATTTCAATAAGAAGTGATGAATAAATTCAAGGAACATCGTATATTCAAAACAAAGAAAAGTCAGTCAATTGACAATATTAGGAGTGGAATTAATTCTCACACTTTTTTCCAAGGTAGGATGCAAAGAGAAGCGTGTATCAAGGTACTCAAGTGGTGTCCAAAGAAATATGATTTCAATGGTGTCTTGAAGGATCAATAGAATTTTTGTAAGTGTTGGAAGAAAAGAAAATGTCTCAATTTTCTTTAAATGTATTATTTTTTCCAACTATGTTTCCAGCTAGAAACTCTAGTCTAGGAATGTTTTGTTGTCTTCACACAAAAGTACTATCATCCTCAGTTCATAAAAGCTGACTTCAACTATCAGCAAATAATTAGTCTTAATGGTATTTCTATATAAAGACTTACCTACAAGAAAAAAGAGTGATAAAAATTCCTTCAAATCAGTTCATTGCAATTATTTTATTCTAAAAGAAATCTTTGGACCAATGTGTCTCAGAGGGAATTAATCCAAAACATGGCTAATTTTGAAATTCTCTATGCTGTATGTATTTTCATATAATTCTTTAAACTCAAAAACTAATACTTCTTAATTTGGAGCTTAAAAGACTTATTTAAATTTTAATCAAACAATAAACTTAACAGATGACAACTTTTGATAGTATATTAGTGTATTTTGTCATTGAATGCTAAATAAATAAAAGATTATAAATGTTGTAATTATATATCATATAAATTACATATCTCATATCAAATTATATAGATCATACAAATTACAGTCTTTAATCTCTTTCACACATCAGTGTAGTGACCACCTACTATAAGATGGATTAACTTCAGCCATAAACAACCCTCATGGTCCTTCTTAGTCATTAATTTCCACAAAACTAAACTGTGAAGACTTCTACCACCACAATTTAATTGTGCCTATTTTGAAAACTTATGTAAAAGGAATCATACTGTATATATTCTTTTGTTTTTAATTTCTTTCAATATAATAATTTTGAGATCATGTGTATTTTTGAATGCATAGTATATGTTTTTTTTTTTTTTTTTTTTTGGTACCAGGGATCGAACTCAGGTCCTTGCTCTTGCGCAGCAGGCAGCGAAACCACTGAGCTAAATCCCAGGCCCCATAGTACGTGTATATAATGTATGATTCTGTTGAATGACTATTCTTTAATGAATATATGCTTTCTATTGTTGGTAGATATTTGAGAGTTTTCTCCCATTTTTGACTACTGAGATTACTATCTCAGCCTACATATGCATTATTAAGTTAAGGTAAAAAATGGGATCTTTAGAGTTATTGCCTAACTCAACTGTCAATTTCACATACTATGTGTTTTACCTGGCACAAGATATTTAATTTCTTCATTTCTAAAATGAGTAATTAAACCTGTTACATTGGTCAATCTGAGCATTTATTATGTCTAAATACGGGAAGATTGAGAAATAGTGCCTAATACATGATTTCTCAGTATCTATGCTTGTTTTTCAATTACCTTTCTTGCAGTGGATTATGTATATTTTTGCTATGGCCATTCTTATATATGCTATTTTTTTTACTACACTTTATACCCTTTTCTTCAATCATTCTGTGTCATGTGACTTTCTCTAATTTTGCAGAATATCTACAGGCAGAATAAGTTTGTTGATAATAAATGTTTCAAATTCTTGAGCATATAAACATGTACCTATAGTCACCACCATCAAATTGGAAGGTGATTTGGCCAGGTGCACAAGTGTAAGTTTTAATGAGCATTTTTCTTCAGAGCTTTATCTTCAGTTAGTTATCTGAAGTCGCTTCACATACTGACGACTCCTCCTCCCAGGAATGTCTTAGCCCTGTCCTGCAGTTCTAGATGCTTAGTTTTGGAGACTCTTCCCAATGCATGGGACTGCAGGTGTCTCAGTTCTTTGAGTTTCCACTGGGCCTATCTAGCAAGTCCTTATGCCTGGAGCTATATCTGTGGAGTACACACACTTTTTTGGATTAGGGTTCTGTTTATTATTGTAGTGGGCTTTTGAGAAGGAATCAGAATAACATTTGAACGAGGAACAGTATTTTGAATAGCTCTTAACATATTTTTTACTTATAATTCAATCCTGGAAATACTGTAGATTTTCACTCAGAGATCTGTGCCACACTATAGCTGTGTGATCAGCAGCAACTAACTATTATATTCCTCTTTAAATTCCAGTATCTTCACCTCTAGTATCACAATAGTTATCATGAGGAGCTAAAATGTACAGAGAATAGTTAATTCAATGCCAACCATATATTTCACTTACAGTTTGGTGAGATATGGGGAAGATTTGTAGAAATACACAGCAGAAGGACTTCAAAATTTTGGACTCAAACTCTAGTTAGAGTGTGCCTTGTTTTGTGACTTTGGACTTCTGATTCCAAGTTTTTCAGCCACTATTTTTTCTCATTTTTACTACGAAGTGTGTGTGTAAAACAATTGAAATCACTTAAAATCTCTTGTAACTCCAGCAGTGTACATTTCTAAGCTTAAACCAAGCTGACACAACTTAGCTTTTTTCAGTTAGACTGTATTTGTGTATGTTCCGTGTATCTGAGTGTGTGTAGCACACTCATGTGTGTGTGTAAGTGTTGTACTATATTTATAAAAATTATCTTTGGTGAATATTTGGTGTTGAAATTAAAATTTTTGAAGTTATTTTAGCTTTGATGTATTTATTTATATTGGCAGTGCTATTGTGCAGAATGCTAAGTGGAGAGTGAGATTCGTGAACTGTTTGAACAGAAGCTATTTTGCATATTTATCTATCATCTCTTCTGGCCCTGGAGAAGCCTGATGCTTTTGCCTAGGCTAAAACCCCTGTTGGGCAATTTCAAAGGCTGTCTCTTCCCTTTTTATTCTCTCTATCTTGGTTTTTACTCACATTGTGAGAGGCTTTAAGTGTGGATTTCTGAGATAATCTGTATAATAATTACATTTACAATTATGTTTTCAAAAATATTATTCTTTAAATAGGTATTTATATAAATCTTCCTTGACTTGAGCTAAAAAGAAATCTCCCAACCTAGCACTTTATTATTAGGGAAAATAGCAACACAGATTTGATCACATTCATGGGCAGTTAAGGGATATAACTGGACTGTTACTGAAATTTCTTTGTAAGGTTGTTTCATCTCTTCCTTAGTCTACCTTAAATATATTTCCATTTACTTCAAGTTTGGAATCTGCTAATTTTCTCCTTCTAATCCTTCATTGGTATTGTAAATTTTGATAGCATTCATTTATCCATGTTTTAATTAACAGTGTAACACATCTGTCTACCAATTGGTGCCAGCATAGCTGAAAGAAAAAGTGTGCACCTGTCCCCATGGAACTTAGAGATTAGTAAAAAATAAATGAGTAAAGAATTAGACATGCAGATATGCATATAGTTACAGATTTTGTTAAGAGCAATAGATGGAAAGAACTGGCTACTATGAAACTGAATAACCAAGTGGGAGATTATTTTATTACATAATCAGAGCTTCAGGAAAGGCTTCTCCAGAGGTAGCATTGAAAATATGATCAGGCAAAGGAGAAGAAAATAGTCAAATAGACTTAAGGTATAGAATTTCATAGCAGTGGGGCGGGGATTTAGCTCAGTGGTTCTGCTTCCTGATCCTGAGTACAAAACAAACAAACAAAAAACCAAAACCACCCAAATACCCACATAAACATTTAAAGAGTGCCATAATTCATCTCTTAATCAATTAGTTCTAATATTGAGGAAAAAATCCAGATAGAAGGGTTCTTTTGTTTGAATATGGTATGATCCTATTGGACCTAACCAAAGTGAAAGAGTGCCACAAAGAATATTTTTTAAATCTGATATTATCAGATGTTTGAGATTAGGAAATACGGAAAAAAAATAAAGATGAAGGAAAGGGAGAATAAAAAGATGTGAAGATGGCCCAGAAGAGGAGCCCCTGACAATGACTGCTGGAAAAAGCATAGACAATGATACATGGAAAAATTCCTATTGGAGGAAATAGTCCATAATTTTACAGTAATAATGATTGGTGTTGAATGGAAAATTGTTTATTTAACTGAACTCTCTTGAGAAGATTGTTTTATCTCAGCTTTAGTCCACTCTAATGTAACTGTATTCTGATATCTATCAATATTTTATAAAATCTGCCAAACACGTACAATCACAGATTTAATGATACTTTGCCAGAAATGAAACTAAAAAGTACTGACAAACATAGGACTTGGGGTGATTATAGAATTGTGGAAGATGCAGTTTAGATGAAATTTAAGCAGAATTTAAGGCAATCAAATCAAATACCAATCAAATAGCCCCTATGTTTAATTGAATTAGAGCTGAAGATATTTATTTGATGCTAAAAAAAGAGAGAAAATTCTGGAAGGCTGCAGAATTTTGGAATATTTTAACCAGTGGTTCTCAGTAAATAGTGGTTTTCCTTTCAGGGACATTTAAAAATATTTGGAGATTTTTTTAAAAAATCATCAACTGAGGGCAGATTATCATCAACTCAGGGTATTACTAGCATTTAATTGGTATAAGGGCATGGATACTGCTATACATTCTATAATGCACGGGAAAACACCTTTGCCAACCCCAATCAAAGAATTTTTCTAGCCTAAAATGTAAACAATGCTGAAGCTGAGAGAGGGACCCTGGTTTAAAAACTCATTCATATAGAAAATGTTGGTTCCTAGTTGTAGGAAATATTGGTTACATTTTCTACATTTCCTAGTCTCTAAAATGTTGGTTACAGACATTAATGCTGAAGCATGTATATGATCCTTATGTTATATTCTTGTGTGATACAATTTTCTTTTCATAGTATATAAACAAAACTGTGTATGAAATTGCATTAAAATATCTTAATCAGAAACTTTACTGCACTCAGATCCTAGATTCTGTCAGAAATACCTGAGTAACAGAGTTTGGTACTAATGCATCTACACAAGAGAATATGGATATTTTGATGCAATGCATTCATACATAGAGAAATCAATTGAATGTAGTAGTTTTGTTGCTAGTATAACACATAATCTAAAGGAAAGGATAGGTAAAGTTTGAAAGATGAGCATGTATAAGTTCTATGGAGATAAGCATGAGGGACACGATGCTCATGTTACAAAAAATGTAGTATGGCACGTAGCTGGATGGGAAAAAGAGAGAAAGGAACACTAAGTAGTGAGGACATTATGGAAGATGGTCTGGTGACCTTTAATTGTGGGGGACTGCTTTATTGATTATGCTCAAAGCAGGCTGTAAGCAGTGCAGGCTCTAAAGAGTTAACCTCACAATTGGCTTGTTTTGACAAGTGAGTCCAGCGGTAGCCCATGTGCTGAGGTCCGAGTGATTCACACCCAAATTCTGTTTCCAAAGTTAAAACCTTTTTTACTAAAAAGACAAGGTTAATTATTAACCACAATCTATATTTCGTCTGTTCTGTTTCATTGGAGAATTCTTTGTCTTTTCCTATACAAGCCTTACCTGCATTAGTATCCATAGCAACTGCATGACTGCATGTCCCCCCCATGTAGTTCCCCTCTACCCCAGTTTGATTACCAATAAAAGTCAGTAGCTTGGACTGACCAGGGACTTTGTTGGTTACAAATAGCACTGGCTGTCCTGGCTTCCCACTTCTTTCATTAATTCTGTCTTTGAGTCTTTCTTCAACTGTGTGTTTCGTGCACTGGGCAGGAGACTGGAATCTACTACAGAGGTCTCCAGTATTTATGAAAGTCATGTTTGTCAGTAGAAATGAAGAAGAATCTAGAGCAATGTTAGTTGGTGTTCTACAATGTTTCTTGAGTGACAAAGAAAGTAGAATTATAGGACTTGAAGGTAAACTAGGCATGAAGCAGTAAGAATAATCTGGGATGACTCCAGTGTTTCAAAGGTGGGCATTAGGTAAATGGTTGTATCCAGTCTGCATCTGTGAAAGAACAGATGGGCAGGAAGGATGGGGAAAAGTCATTCAGAAACGGAAATGCAGAGTTTAAGATATCTACAGCATATCCGGGCAGAAATGTATGAGAATTAGTGCACGAAGCTGTGTGGAGTTTCAGAAAGTTCCAGGCTCAAACTAAAGACTGGACAACATTTATATGACAAGTGATGTCTTTGGGAGAACTAAAGAGCCATTTTATTGACTTGCCAGCTCACCTAATAGAAAAATCAAGTTAACCTGTCATGCATTCAAGAGTAATGACTAGGCAGTCTAAAGAATCACTTTTGGTTAGTATTACTTCAGATGTTTTTAAATGGCATTGAATACAAAGAAAAACTAGGTTCTTTCCTGCAAGCAGATGCCTCAGAAATGTAAACAATTGTTATGAGAATATTGCCAACACTCATATTTTTAGTTTTCTGTTTAGGAATTGCCTAGAAATTTTATAAGTCTCTAGGAAAGCTCACCTTTTCAGAAACAAAGTGTGTAACCTTTCTGGAAAATACTAAGCTAAAAAATAATTATAATTTTACATTGATTAAGCATCTACTATGTGGTCAGCAATGTAATAAATGTTAGTGGACATCACAATATTTAATTTTGTTGCCACTCAATGACCTAAGTATG
This sequence comes from Heterocephalus glaber, assembly GCF_053883595.1. NCBI lineage: Eukaryota > Metazoa > Chordata > Mammalia > Rodentia > Bathyergidae > Heterocephalus > Heterocephalus glaber. The sequence continues at coordinate 39,084,085 of NW_028258325.1, read as the reverse complement.
TTTATTTTTTTTTAGTTGAGGAAAAAGATGTAGTAGAGTTAAAATCATTTCCCTAAGGCCTCAAGATTCTACTTAACACTCAGAGAAAAGTCTTTTGAATACCTCAAGTAATCATAATTTGATCTTAAAATGTAAGTACAGAATAATAAAACTAATTTCTAAAGTACCACTGAATAATTCCCTTCCCCTCTCAAACAAATGATTCCCAAATGTCACTTAAGATTATAGCCTATCTAAAGTGTGTGTGTCTGTGTGTGTGTGGTGTAGGGGATGAAATCCACTTCATTGCACTGCTAAGCACATGCTCTACCACTGACCTATACTATACCGCTAGCCCCCAAAAAATTATTTTGAAAAATCTTTATTTTAGGTTACATTTTAGGTTTTAATCTCTATTTTAATCTCTGTTTGAGTAATGTTTATTGGGTTAATATTTTGTATTATTTTAAGGTAGATCTTTTTATTGAATTATAGGAAGAAAAAAGATTTGGGATTTAATCACAAATCATGACTATTTTTTGATGTCTAAATTTGCCCTAGATAATATCCTGGAAGCAAGTGGTTGACTTTTAACTCTTCCTTCAGTATAGTACCTCATACAGAAGATATTCATTTAAAATGTACTTATGTGAACAAATTTAAAGTATTATTATCCAATATAAAGAAACAGAAACTGACAGGGAAAATGTTTCATCAACTTTTACCCTGTCTCATGAAGTAGTTATATGGAGAGAAGGAGGAGCGTGTCAGTCAAAATTAAAACAAATCTCACAGCTCACTCAAAACACACACACACACACACACACACACATATGTACACACACATGAATCCATTCACTATTGCCTTTCTTGTTATTACATTCATGGAAGAGGAGACACAATGTACATTTTTCTTGAAGAGTCAGATTTTTTAACTTATTGAAAGTGTCTGCAGTATATTTATTGCCAATTACAATCAAAATGTGTGTTGTGTCTGTTGAGGTGATTTAGTGGATAGTCTAAGGTAAAAAAGTGATGGGGGTTCTTAATTAGGGTATAATCTACCTCAGTATTTATTTTGAGTGAATATATTAATCATTAATCACTTTCTGATGGGTGAAAGCATGATTAAGAATATGAAGTCCACTTTAGGAATTAGCATGCACTCTAAGAGAGTCAAACTATGGAGGGGTTGAAGGGAGGGCAGGGGAATGGGGAAAAAATAAGAACCAAGAGAGATTATGTAAAGGTGCAAATTTCCAATGATGAATGTCATTATATTGTATACCTAACATGTACCAATAAAATTAATTTTAAAAAAATAAGAGAGACAACCTATAGAGAGACTTCAAATCGTGGACCCCCCCATCCAGTCATCTTTTAGAGATCCTAAAATAATTCTAATCCCTTAGGCAAGAGTAACAGAAATATAAGTAAATAAAAACTAGAGCATGTTATCAGAAATGCTGTTGACTTTTTCTAGGTAAGAGGCCCCATTAATTCTTACTGCTCTCATTTAATGTGTTTTACATGAGTATAATCTAATCAATCAGAGCAGGACATTTGTTTTTAGTTTTATTATTCATCTTTCATAACTGGAATAGAGTTCTTAAAATTATTTAACTTATTTTACCATATTGACTGTAGTTGAAAAATGCTTATACAAAATGGACTATATAAAAAGTGCACATTAAAAATATGTAAGTGGTCAATGATATTATTACAAGCAGCAGCATTTCTTAGAATTTAATGAGCACTTACCTTGAAGTGTAATCCTGAGACATCAGAAAAACGAGGTACAGTGAGGCATGAGGAGACGCCGACCACGCCTGGGCCTTGCTGCCCGGGAAGCTGCGGCTCAGCGACTTGGCGTGGTGCGGGCTCAGATTTCTATACTTCCAGGAAGAAAAAAAAAATTGACACCTTGCATACTGAAGTTCATTTAGGAGTCTAAAATTAGGGACTACTTTCAAATTTGGACATGGCTAATCGAGGACCAAGAAGACCTAATGGGCCAAATACTGGAAATAAAATATGCCAGTTCAAACTAGCACTTCTAGGAGAGTCTGCTGTTGGTAAATCAAGCCTAGTGCTTCGTTTTGTGAAAGACCAGTTTCATGAATTTCAAGAGACTACCATTGGGGCTGCTTTTCTTACCCAGACTGTGTCTTGATGACACAACAGTAAAGTTTGAAATATGGGATACAGCTGGTCAGGAACGATGCCATAGCTGAGCACCAGTGTACTACAGAGGAGCACAAGCAGCCATAGTTGTATATGATATGACAGAGGAGGAATCCTTTGCAAGATCGAAACCTGGGGTAAAGAACATCAGAGGCAAGCAAGTCCTAACATTGTAATGGCTTTACCAGGGAACAAGGCTGATCTAGCAAATAAGAGAGCTGTAGATTTCTAGGAAGCACGGTCCTATGCAGATGACAACAGTTTATTATTCATGGAAACAGCAGCTAAAACTTCAATGAATGTAAATGAGATATTCATGGAAATAGTTACAAAATTGCCAAAGAATGAACCACAGAATCCAGGAGCAAATTCTGCTAGAGGAAGAGGAGTAGACCTCACTGAACCTACCCAACCAACCAAAAGTCAGTGTTGTAGTAACTAAAACTCCAGTTTGAACCAGCTGGATTATTCTGCTTCCTAAATGTCAAATAACAGTGGAATTGGAGCATTTAACCAGCCCAATATGACTCTGAAAAACAAGAGACTTATGATTGAGTCAAGTTTCTAATACAGAATTATTTTAAGTGTTTTGAACTTAATTTTTAATAACATGCATGTGTCCCTCTGACTAATGTTTCAGCAACAGAAAAGGAAAATGAGATCTGTGTATACTTGTTTCACTGGAAAGTTGGAGGGAATCGTTTCTCACCATTAGGGATAAAGAAAAACGACTGTCTGGACCCACCGATAACCACGCAGTTTCTCCAAACTGGGACAGTAATCATCTGTGAAAAAATTAGAAATTATTAATTTGAGCTTTCTGAAAAACATTTTTAGAAAGAGATTATAAAGATATTTATGATTAGCTACAGTATCCAGGTACACTTTCTACTGTTATCTAAGATGTACATTCCACATTTTAGTAAGTTAACCACAAGAAAACAGTCCCACATCTCCAAGAAGAAAGGGAATATTAGTAGCATAAGTTATAGCCAGTCTTTTTATTTTTCTAAATGGAATGAAGTCAAATGTTAACTCCACCTTGTTTAGTAATATGAAAACTAATAAATGCATTCTAATGAATAGTGTTCCCTTCATGTGAGCTCTTCAACAGAAATGAAGAAAACCAGGTACCTGATTTTTTTTTTTTTAATCACTGCTGGCCATTCATAGGTCTTGTTTGCAGGTAGGGAAGAGGCTTTTGTTCCCTTTGGACATAATACAGTCAGTGCACTAACAATAATGTACATTCAAACTTGACTGTTTTAAATTTTATCTTCAGCTGTACTGTAAATAGGGTACTGCATTGTAGCCTCCATGTAAGTTTAGTATGTTTTTGTAATATTTAAGAGTTGCTTAAAAGTATATAAAATGTACAGTTACTAAAACAGTTAATTCTTTCTTTTACCCTTTGAAAAAAAGGGGCTTCAGTTCCCACATGGCTAGAACCATAATAAGCAATGTATCAGTAATTTGTAACATACGTATTGCAATGTTAGTAACAATCTTGCAGCCTTGTTTTTCAAAGTCCACATTATTTTGATAAGTTCCATATATTGCACTAAGTTTTAGGTATTTTCATTATATGAAATTTACCACGTGTCAGATGACTTACTCTATGTAAGTGTTGAACTCCTAGCAGACCTGTTGTACAATTTACAGTAATTCAGAATTAGCAAGGAAAACAGTTCACCAGTGTTTAATTGTATATTGAGTTGCTCAGTTTGGAATAAAGTTGTGTAAAAAGAAAAAAAAAACTAGGTATAGATTTACTGGCTAATATTTGTTAAAATAATTGCTAATATGATATTAATGTAGTAGCCTAGACAAGACCAGGAATAACACTCAAAATCCCATAGGACTAAATTCAAAATATATTCACAAAATCGGCATTGCTGCCAGACCATAAAAGAGAAAAGTACAGAATTCTATCTGCACTTTTCATTTTATAGAATTCAAAATTTGGAAGGATTGCATAAACAATTCAAGGAAATGGCATTACAGCATCTTTATTCACAGGCTAGAAGATAATAAACTGTCATGCAGTGAGCCAAAAATGCAGAGTGGAAAGGATATTAATTGAAGCTGGTTAAGAAGGTAAAAGACTCAAATCAGATGGGCTAATTAGATTAATATATAACTTGAAGGTGGGCAACAAGGACTGGAAAACCAAGCATCTTGTAAATGTGGAGCCTTTTTTACTGACTGTAGGTATCAGCAGTTTTACTTTTCTGCTGGGGGGTAAGAAAAGAAAAAAAAGGAGGTCCAACTCCCCAAATCTCTAACAACATTTCTCTACTCATTCTACAATTTCATTTGCTTAGGAAGTTCTGTAATGTTTTTTTTTTTTTTTCGGAGGGGGGGTAAATGTCTCTTATCAAAGGATAATATAATTACACAGATCAAACATACATTGTTATTTTATATTATGTTAAAGGAACAAAAATCTGTGTAGTTTTAGCAAGTTAAATTGCTAGTACTACTTATTTTTGGAAGTACAATACAGAATGTACCCTGTAATTTCAAATGAAAAATTAACATTACTAATATTTTAAATTTGAAAATAAGAATGTAAATTTGGTTTTTGAAACAATATAAAATAATTAAGAAGGCTTAACATTCACTATATTTTAATTTTAATTTTTAAATATAAAAGAATTATTGAAAATTTGTAGTTTCTGTTAGGGGAGCCTTTGCCTATCTTTTCCTTTAATGCACAAGTGGACACAAGCACTTAAAGCATCCAGCCCCCTCCCAGCCAACTCAAAAGCTCAGAAGATGACTAAGTACTAAAATATCTGCAGAGTACATTGATATGTTTTTGCATCTCCATTTGGAAAGCTCCCAAAGAGAGAGTTAAATTACCTGTAAAAATTGTTACATGCAGATTAAATGTTTTGGAAAGCTATATATAATTATAAAATGGGTAAATATTAATCAAAAGCCACCTTTAACGTGTTGTTAAATGTTTATTCGATTTATGATTGGAGAACATTCTAAATTGACTGAAAAATCGACAAGAAACTTTTTGGTAGGGATCAGAAATAGTATCCTGTCTGAATCACATAAGAAAATCAAATAATATGAAACTACAGTTCTGAAGAAATTGAACATTAGGTAATGAAAGGCTGCAATCTTTGAAAGTTGGTAAACTAGTGAGATGAGCCCTTTGCTTGCTCCAGTTTACTTCTTGGAGAAAATTTCCAGTCCAAGCCACAGGAAGCAGATTCTAAGTTGAGAGGACATAGCTGGGAAGTCCTCAGAGGTCAAAGCAGCTAAATTTTGCAGAGCAGACTGAGAAGAGAGTACTCCCCAGAAAAACAGCCACAGTTCTTGTGGAAAAAGAAACTCCTTGGATATTGCAACTGAGCTCTGATTGGCACAAATGTGTGTGGAAACTATTCAGAGATAAGAAAAACCATCTGAAATGTTTTATTAAAGAAAATAATACCTGGAGCTCATCGAGACTAGTGAGCAATACTGATCCGAAGAGCTAGAATAGAAAAATCTTCCAGGAGTTTCACTGGATACCGAGTTGGTTACTAAGAAGTTTCCTGCATCACTAATGGGGAAACTAACCCTAGAGTAAACCCTTGTTCTGTCAAACAAAGCTTAAAGCAAGATCTGAAAGATCAGACTTTTTTCCAACTAGCTTAACTTTCAATAAAAAAGTAGAATAATTTTATAGTAATGCAAACATATTCACACTAAATGCAAAATTCTCAAATCTGTTATGTAATAAATTATCCATTTACAAATATGCAGAAAATGGTAACAATAAGAAAAGCCAGTTACAACTGATCCAGAATGGTAGAGATACATTATGAGATGAGAAGAAAGAATTTGCAAAAAGCAAAGTTCATTTCTGATAAAAAACCTCTCATCAAATTAGAAATTAAAGGGAGAATATTACTTTGTTAAAGGATATGTCTGAAAATCCTGCAGTTAATAACCTGAATTAAAATATCTAGAAGATTTTCACTGGTATTTCATTGAAGATGAGATGCAGATCACAAATAAATATATGAAGACACCCACTTATTCCTTAGTCACAGAGAATGCAAATGGAAATCACAAGGACAAACTTCTACATGCTTATTAAAATCAGTCTAATATTAAAATTATTGATAATAACAAGTATTAGTAAGGTTGTGAAAAAAGAACTTGTATACCCTACTGGTGCAAATGTGAAATACTACAACTACTTGGCAATTTCTTTTAAAATTTAACATATACTTAGTGTATAATTCTCCTTGTTGTCAGAACTTACTAAGTAGAAATGAAAACATACTTATATGGAAAGACTTATGCACAGATGTTTATATCAACTTCGCTTGTAATGGACAAAGACTGGAAACAATCTAAATGTCTACCAAAATACAAATGCACTAACAATTGTAATACTGTATATTCATATGATGGAAAACTATTCAGCAATAGAAAGAATGGATTATTGAATGAAATATAGAAGCACATTTAACAGGAATGAATTTAAAGATTGTTATTCAGAATGAAAGAAGCCAGATATGCCTCCCCTGAAAAAGTAAAGAGTACATTTCATATGATTGCATTTATATAAAATTCTTATAAATCAACTGTATTAGTAAGCTTTCCTCTTGCTAATATTTAATACCTAATACCTACAATGTAAAGGAGAGGTTTAATTCAGCTCATGGTTCCAAAGATTTCAGTCCATGGTATGCTGGCTCCAAGGCAGAAAGAATAATGGCAGAAAAATGTTGCAGAGCAAAACTGTTCAGTTAATGACACTGAGAAGCAAACGGAGAGAACAACAACAGAGAGGAAGGGGCCAGTGGCCACATGTAGTATCCAAGGTTATGCCTGTGTGGCCAACTCACCTACACCAAGATGCATACTTTATTAATCCTCCCTCCAGGTGGGTCCCAAGTTAATCAAGTTGACTTAATTAACCATCGCATCCCACGAAATGCCAACTTGACACCTAAATACAAGCTATGCTTAATCGCTAGATAAATACAGTAACATGTTAGTAATTCTGTTTTACATGATGCAGCTATCCTGCATACAATAGAATATGCATAATCCCTTCCCCAAAGACTTAACAATTCCAACATTTCACCAAAGTCCAAATCAGTGTCTCTTCTAAGGCTCAAGGCAAACTCTTAGCTATGAACCTCTGTAAAAATCAAAACCCAGTCACATAATACCAAGATAAGATGGCATTGGGTAAACATTCCCATTCCAAACAGGAGGATCAGGGAGATAGAAAAAAATGCAGGACAAACATTAAGTCCTGTAGCTCTGCATCTGGCATCTGGGGCACACGGTGATCAAATGTGAGTTCCAAAGGGCTTAGGTAGCCCTCCTCTTATGGTCTTGTTGGTTGCAGCCTATATGACCTCTCTCTTGGGTTGACTCCACTCATGGTCTGCAGTGGTCGTAAGCAGCTGTTCCATGTTCCTGGTATCTCCAAATTCTTTGGGTCTCCACTCTTCCTTCAGCTTCATTGTTACAGCTTCATACACTTTCCTCTTAGGGCTCCTTACTTGGCCTCATAGGTTTTCCTTTGAAATTTATAGGGAAGCCTTCCTCACCTCACAACTCTAGCATTCTGCATGTGGGTAAAACCACCATCAAGTATACTATACTAAGGTCTTCTGTCAGCAGGAACAATGACCAATGACCAGTCTCCCTTGGACCATGATATGTATATATATAAAATTGTATGTTCATTTTATCCAAATGAAAATATTTTAAAATCTTAATAGACATTTATGAATTTATTGGCTTTATAAATTATTAATTAAAATTATATAACATCATCTTTGTAAATAAAATTATATAAGATGCACCAAAAATAGTTCATACTGTCAGATAAAACCAGACTTATTAAAGCTCTGGATGTGTGAAATTTCTATAATTTTACTGAGTCTTAGTTAATTCTTATAGAATTAGCCTCCCAAATGGTTAGAATTTTAGAAATTTTTATTTTGCACAAATAAGTTAAAAATCTTTAATTTTCCTGATAACATTTTTAGCTTGAAAGTTTTTCCATAGATGAATAATAACTAGTTTGAGCTGGCCGTGGTGGTGCAGGCCTATAATCCCAGCACTTGGGAGGCAGAGGCAGGAGGATCACTAGGAGTTCAAGGCCAGCCTGGGCTACACAGTGAATTCAAGGCCACAAAGCGAGACCTTGTCTCAAAAAACAAACAAACAAACAAAAAACCCAAAAACTGATAACTGGTTTGGCCAGAAATATGATAGAATATATTTCAAAATAAATAAACTTGCTTGGTATTTTATACATTTATTCTTTCTGGAAAAACATCAGAAAATACTACATAAGAAACTCTCAATATCAGAGCACTGTGTGACAAGTACCCCTCCATTACATCTCATATTTTTCTTCTTAATGTAGTAGAGCATATTCAAAAGGGAAATGGCTAAAGGCAGAAAACACATAGGCTGAGACTTCATATTTCTACTTATGAATTTAATGAAGAAAAGGAAGCTGAACAATTTGAAAAGATGACTTTAGGGGTAGATATTAGTGAACCATATAGAGAAATACGCCAAGAGAAGAGCTACTGGAACAGAATATTAGAGTCAAAAGAGTGAGTGTTCATGTATATTAAGCCCTGTTACATGGTTATAATGGGATTTATTATTATATATAGTTACATTTTCATAACTGAGGAGACCAGTTGAACAATGATAATAAATTCAATGACTTAGGAAATTTGTACTTCCGAAGTCAATAAAATGATGTTCACACTTATATAATTTTCATTTTGTATGTTTTTAATTTTTTAAAGAATCTGATATGGCAAAACATATGTTTTAGTTGGCTTCTGATGAATCTTAATACTCATTCTGTTTATTCTTCCTCACTTTTGAAGTCTGAATGAAAGATACACTATTTTCCTAAACCAAGGCGCTGTCTTTCAGAGTTCCAGTTATAATTTGCAGAGGTAGCTGGCAGTAGATACTTCAGTTGCTTACAGATAATCTCTCTTAAATAAAAGTTGTTCAATTCATGGAGACTTTGCAATAAGATTAGTTCAATGAAGGATGTCTCTTCCTTGTGAAATGGGAATAAAATTTGTTGTAGCAAAATAATGTACGTAAAGTACTTCACTATGCTTGCTGTAGTGTCAGTAAATGTTGACTATTGAAAATGTAGGGTCAAAATGACAAAGTTGAAAGTCACTAAATTATGAAGAAGACCAGAGGACTAATGCCCAATATGTACAAGTTTGGGAAGAATCTCTTATCCTACTCAGGCTTTATTTCATGAATGAAATGGTTTTAATCTATGTCTAATGGAGAGCTAGATCGCTTGGGTATGCTGAGGTCCATTCCAGGGCTGGGGAGGTGCATACTATATTTGGAAACGCTATGAGAAAACAATGCTCATAGCTGTATCTTAGTGACATTGATTCTCTTTATCCTTCTGTGTTATGGTTTGTCATCTGTCCCCAAATAATCCTTTGTGAAACATTTTGTAATTAGATAGAACTACAATAGAAGCAAACAGAAAGAACTGTACTTGAGATTGTGCAAGGAGGTAAAATGAAGAGAAAAAAAATGGTAATGTGTTGAAGAGAACTGCTAAGCAGATTGAGTACTAAGGTTGCTGATCCATTCCTGATTCCAATTAACCTTAATTTGATTAGCGGCTCAGCAACACCAAATGAATGGAACTGGCCAATTAGCAGACCGGCAACATGAGTTCAACTCACCAAAGGGTATTTATCTGCTGGACAGGATGAGGATAAAATTCTGCTAATTCTGTGATAAGTGTCAGGGCACGGCTCTGTCTTGTAAAAGTCTTTAACTTGGGAGATATAAAATATACATATTCTGAGATGCTGAGAGTAGGGACTGTAGGAAAAATGACCTGCACCTCACTTGGGAATTTTATTAGCAAGTACAACTGCTACGAGTGAATATTAATTAGTATATTGCCTGAGCCCATGGGATTCAGACTATGATTAATTCTTTGCCACATAATGTTCTTAGCAAGGACTCAGTGTTCAACAACTGCTAATGGAAGTTCTTATTTAATTTTCAAGTATTTCTATTTCCTTAGTGAATATACAGTACTCTTTATAAAAAAGCCTATTGTACCTTTTGCAGCAAAATATGATATAGTCCATTTAAAAATCTTTGGAGCAAATATTTTTGAAAGACTTTAAGAATCTAATCAACTTGTTGAGTAGATTCATTTCTTTCTTGAGCAGCCAGCATCTGATCTCCTGTTTAAAGGTGAAATCCTCTGCTCACTATCAAAGTGAGCTGAGATGAAATCCACTTCATAACATTATTGATTACTAAAAATGAATTTTCCATATCTAAAATTATTACCAAAATATACAAATTATATTTGGAATACACTATTACTTCAGTGAAAATTATGCAGAAGGTGGGTTTAGATTCTTATTAGACTAAGAGGGCACCTAGACAGGTCCTAAAATGAGAATGGGAAACAGCAACTAATGCCAGCTCTGATAATAGCTTGAGGTGTAGCCACAAGTAACTTACTCAATTTCAGGGAGTCTCCAGTTTTGTCATGGTAATAATAATGTATGCTTACTTTCCAAATGTGTTGTGTGGATTAATTGTTTAATATTTACCAAGTGCTTTGAAGATGAAGAATAAAGATGCCATGCTAAGTTTATTACTTGGAAAAGGGTTTATTAGGTTACTTCAATCTATTTTACCAGCAAGGAATGTTATGTAGTGAGAGGAGCTTGAGGAAAAAGCAAAGCACCTGAAGTATGAAAGAAAATAAGATAAAACAGCCACTCCACCCAAATCAAATATTTCCTGCTCTTTACCTTTTGAAGAAATGTTCTTGACAACCAAAGAAATCAGGAATGAACTTAAAAATTATTTCTATAAAATGCCTCCCAGGTCAAAGCAATGTTAACTTGATTTTATATCACATCTACATTAACTGTACAATGAGTTAATGTTCTAAACAATGGCTCTCAGACAACAAAAACTTTCTATTGCAAAGAAGGGCTTAAGATGAATCTACTTTCAAAATAATAAATGGATAAATTTATGTTGATTTGGGTGTAGTTTCAAATTAAGAAATAGAACTAATTAAAGAATATTTCCAAAGAGGTAGAAACAAAAAGACTTTGTAGTTAAGTCATAAAGTAAGTGGAAAACTATATTGATGCATTTATTCCTTCATGTCCCTGGCTTAGCTGAGCACTGTAATGTGTAAGGGATTTACTCTAGTAGCGCAGATTTGATTACTAAGGAAAGTTCTCCATCCTGTTAGAAGGACTCTACAAGGGACTTTAAAGCAAACAAAAGTAAGTTAGTAAATGTTCATTTGGTTAACTCAGGACTGAGAAGGTACCACACTATTTTGTATATTATGAGTTAATAGCCACATAGCGAATGACCAAAACCTTTTAAAATTGTTCATTTCTTATACAGATAAGTCCTAGAATGCTACTAGAAAAATCACAGATGTAGAGAAAAATGTTACCATTTTAAATTATGCAAATAAGAAACCCAGGACTCTAAATTGAAAGGACTAGATCAAGTAAGTCCCTATTGCTAGTTAATAGCTTAACACCTAAACAAATATCCTGATATATAAAATATTTTACACACGAGATTGTCCTCCACACTGAATCCAATTAATTACAGTCTAATGGTTAAAGGTAGCAAAAATATGACCAAACAGATTTACTTATATGTACTTGTATGGGTGATGATATTAGGCCCCTAGCAACGCAAAGGGACTTTGCCAAATTATTGTTCATAGCCAGTTCAATAATTTAGCGCTTTTACTTTCTGTGCCTTAATACTAAAAACTGAATGTAAAGACACCTTGTAATCTTTAGAGAGCCAGGAGTTGCTTTGCATATTTCAGCTCACAACTGTTGGCTGAGACAATCTCAGTTATTATGGCAAATATGATTTGTCTCTTAACCCTTTCTTTCTCTTGCATCTCTGATGATCTAGCAGTCTAATGGTTCCATTTATCTCTCTGTGATTTCCTTTTGTCTTTGCCCCATTGATCGTAGAATGTGAGGGTTGAACCCTTAGAGGGAATTCTTCCTCTCTTTCCCTCTGGTAATGGTATACAGTAAGTGATAGAGAAATAAGAGGGTAACAAGGAGAAGTGGGAAAAGGAGATGAATATTATGAATGATAGAAGGCTTCTGTATTCCTTCTCTTTGATTAGCAAGCTATTGCTGAGATTAAAATGCTTCATGAAAATTCTCTACTGAAATCATAGCCATTCTGCTAAACATTTTACATTTTTTTATTTCTCAGAGTGTCCTACAAACCAGGTAGTATTTTATCTTCAATTACTTTCTTCAGATAAAAAATAATTGTGACAGCTCTGATTTTAGATCCATCTGACTCTAAATTCTTTGTTGCACAATTAATCCAAAAATTAAAATTAATTAATTGAAAAAGAATGTTATCAATGCTATAAACTGATGTGTAGAAGGAAATATGAGCCATAACATTGAATCACTAATATTTTCAATCAGTATGTACCCTTTTCCTATATATCCCTCAAATATAAAGATTAGATTATATAGTTGAATATTCATAGTATTTTGTTTTCATTTTTACTTAGTTCTCATGACTTCTATGATCATCTTTTCAAATATGCTTCCATATAAATATAAACAAAATAATATTTAATATAAGATTCTAATTTTACTTTGGACCTTGATTAAATTGGACTTTCAAGCTGTAGTCACTCGAATTCACTTTGGATCCCTTTCTTTCATTTCCTCATTCTACAGTGTCCTCTTTTTCTGGGGTTCTTCGGTGTTGCATGCTGATGTGTCTATACTTAGACTGGTGCTGGCATTCTAATTTTATCTCTCAAGCCACTTTGCCTGAATCTATTCCAAATTCAGTCTTATAAGGTGATCATTTTAATTATATGCCTCTGGATTTTGTGTTTATCTTTCTTTTTAACTAAAGTGTAGTCTTTATAGATTGAGGTCCTGCATATGAAAATTTTCATATTTACTTTCTACTATGACAGTGAATAGCTTTTCTCAAAGACATCGTAAGAAAAAGGCAAACAGTGATTGTTCTGGATTTTGGATTTTGACAAAAAGGGAAGCCCTTTCTCTGGGCCACCAGAAGATATGGCTTCCATTTTATGTTCACTCCACAGGTTTTCTATCAAACATTGCCCTGGTTGATGCAATCTCAGATTTGGAGATTTACCTTATAATCAATTATGTATTTTCATAAAAAATACAGGAAAGAATACAACAAAATAATAAAAATATTTTAGAGAGCATCTCTTTGAATCATTTGTTAGCCTAATCGCTTTTCAATTACAAATGCTTATAGAATCATAGACATAGTTATGGCATTTGTGATATGTCTCCAGTCTGTTGTAATAATGACAATAATATTTCCAATTAATAAATCTATATTTTTAGTTAACCAAATGTTATTTAACAATAATCATTTAAGTATAGTATTATCTATACTATAATGATAACATATGAGCAAAGGCTCAAAATTCACAATTGTTAATGTGTTAAGAATGAGAGATTGGGTGGTGGGAGGACAGTTGCTTTGAAGCATATGTTGAACTTCCATGTGCTTTATGTTAAAAACAGCACAGGAAAACCAGTATGGAAGGTCCTCATTTATGACAGATTTGGTCAAGATATAATCTTGCCTCTGCTATCTGTGAAGGGACTGAGAGATATGGGAATCACTCTGCATCTGCTTTTGCACTCTGAGACCCTATTCCAGATGTTTCTGCAGTGTACTTTGTAAGGCCAACTGAACAAAATATTGATAGAATGTACCAGGATCTTTGTAATCACCTGTATCCATCATATTATTTAAATTTTATTTCTGCTATTTCAAGAACTAAATTGGAAGATATTGCAAATGCAGCATTAGCAGCTAGTGGAGTAACACAAGTAGCAAAGGTTTTTGATCAGTATCTCAAATTTAATTATTTTTGGGGATGATATGTTTGTACTATGTAATCAAAATAAGGGATTTGTTTCATATCATGCCGTTAATAGACCAGATATCACAGACACAGAAACGGAGACAGTTATGGACACTATTGTTGACAGCCTCTTCTGCTTTTTTTGTTATACTGGGTGCTGCTCCTATTATCAGATGTTCAAGAGGAACCACAGAAGAAATGGTGGCAGTGAAACTAGATAAACTTCAGGAAAATCTAAGAGATGCAAGAAATAGTCTTTTTACAGGTGACACACTGGGAGCTGGCCAGTTCGGCTTCCAAAGGCTTTTATTAGTCCTCATTGACAGAAACATAGATTTGGCAACTCCTTTACACCGAACTTGGACATATCAAGCATTGGTGCATGATGTACTGGATTTCTACTTAAACAGAGTAAATTTGGAAGAATTTTCAGGAGTGGAAAACTCTCCATCTGGTGTTAGACCAAAGAGAAAAAGCAAGAAGTCTTATGATTTAACTCCAGTTGATAAATTTTGGCAGAAACATTTAGGAAGTCCATTCCCGGAAGCTGCAGAATCAGTTCAGCATGAACTGGAATATTATAGAGCACAAGAAGATGAGGTCAAATTACTTAGAAGGGGAAGATGAAGGAGCCATAAGTATGCTTTCTGACAATACTGGTAAGTTAATGTCAGCTGTAAGCTCTGTGCTAGAACATCTTGAAAAAAAAAAGACTTATTGATCTCCATACAAATGTTGCCACTGCGTTTTAGAACATATAAAGGCAAGGAAGTTGGATGTATATTTTGAATATGAAGAAAAGATAATGAGCAAAACTACTCTGGATAAATCTTTTCTAGATATAATATCAGACCCTGATGCAGGAACTCTGGAAGATTAAATGAGGCTGTTTGTTATCTATTACATAAGCATACAGCAAGCACCTTCTGAGGCTGATTTGGAGCAATATAAAAAAGCTTTAACAAATGCAGGATGCAACCTTAACCCTTTACAATATATCAAACAATCGAAGGCTTTTCCCAAGATGGCCTCAGCTCCTACCAGCTATGGCAGCACCACCACTAAACCAATGGATCTCTTATCATGAATCATGAATACAGGATCACAGTTTCTGATGGAAGGAGTGAAGAACCTCATAATGAAACAGCCAAATCTTCCTGTTACTTGTATTTTAGATAATCTCATAGAAATGAAGTCAAACCCTGAAACTGATGACTATTGATATTTTGATCCAGCTCAGTTTCTAGAAACAACAATCCATTCCAAGAGGCAATTGTTTTCATGGTGGGAGGAAGCAACTACACTGAATATCAAAATCTTGTTGACTACATAAAGGGGAAGCAAGGCAAATACCTTTTGTTTGGCTGCAGTGAGCTTTTCAATGCTACACAATTCATGAGACAGCTATCACAACTTGGACAGAAGAACCTAAATATTAGAATCTACTTGGAACTTGGGTAAATGTACAAAGTCAAAAGAGCCAGATATTTCCCTCTCCATAACAATGTTCTAACAGTGAAACTCAGATTTATTAATTTTAAGGAAATTCTATACTTAATATAATGTATACTGATCAAAAGAATAAAGCATTCAGAAAAATTTTTTAAAAAGAATGAGAATGTTAAAATGGCAATAGTGATTATAATGATAGTTTATTGGTTGCCTACTGTCTTAGTCACTTTCTCATCACTAGGACAAAATACCAGAAACATAAGGAGGAAAGGTTTATTTTGGCTCAAGTTTACAGCCTGTGGCTTACTGGCTCCAAGGCAGAAATAGCATGGCCAAGGAGCCCAGCTGAGAAAAAGCTGCTCACAGCATGGCAGCCTGGAAGCAGAGAGAGAAGGGAGGAGCCAGTGAGGGAGACAGACTCTTTCAGCTCATGTTCTCAGTGACCCTCTTCACCCAGACCCTTCCTTCTAACAAGTCAGCTGTATTGTCTCCATAGTCCAGTAACTTTTTAAACACTGGAGGCTTTAGGGGCCATTTCAGATCCAAACCATAATAATACCTGCTATCTGCCAGTCTCACAACAATTATATAAGACTTTATTATTAATCACATTTTATGGTAGAATAAATTAAGTTCTTAAAGTTTAAGTTCAAAAGATATTAATTCATGGAATTGGATTCAGATTCATGTCTCTGAAAAGGCATAGGAATTATTCAGTCATAGATTTTCACAGTTCAGATTTTCACTTTCTACCACACTGTTCTGTATTTTTTGTTTGTCCTACAGCCATTATATAAGTTCACTGTATTGTAAGTCATATTTCATGTGTGTTTCCTCTTCAAAATAAGATCTTAAGACACCTGAAGGCAGAAACTGCCCTATGCATGTCTGTATTTTCACAGTTCATGAATTGTTATTTTAGTAATATTAACAAGTATGATTCTAGGAACTTTGAAGAAGTTGTTTTCAATAGTAATATTAATAAGCTTTCTTTAGGCACTTTGGGAAATCCAGTGGCATCAGTGAAGTTCTAATTACGTGGTTGTCAAAAACAAGTCATACAGGCAAAGATATGATGATATCTTAATATTAGCTAAAATTATTGCCTTTGAAAATGTCATACAATGGATTCTGTAGTGGTTGATTTTCCATGTCAACTTGACATGGCCAGGAGGTACACAGAAATTTTGTCAAATATTTTTCTGGGAGTGTGCCTGCCTGTGAGGGTATTTTTAGGAGACATTACATCTGACTCAGTACTCTCTATAAAGCAGATTGCCTTCCCCAATCAGTCAAAGTCTTGAAAGAAACAAAAGTCACACCTTTCTGCCTCCCTGTATGAGTCTGGAGCTCAACTGGAAAACCAACTTCTTGCCCTTTGACCTTATTAGCTTTCTTACTAAACTACACAGAGGCTTTTCTGCACCACTAGATTGCTGGTTGAAATTCTGGATCTTCTCAGCATCCATAATCGTGTGAACCAAGTATAGTTCTCTTTTTATCTGTAATCCTGACTAATACAAGTTCCCTCAACAGACATTAATTAAGCACTGACATTGTTCTAGCTCTGCTTTCAAACATTACTGATGTGAGTAGATGCGGTTTGTAGGATCTGGAGGGACAAACAAGTAAAAGATATCCTCTTTGCTCTCATAGGATATTACAAAAACAAATCACATAAAACATAAGCAGTGCCCAGTAGCTTATGTTGAATATCAAATAAATAAAACCCATAGTACTATTAGAATGTTGAAGGGATGTTGCTTGCTTCACAGAGAGCATGGCAATCTATTCTAGTTTAGCAGGGATGGTCAGATATGCCTGCCATCTCAACCTTATTATTTATAGCACCATTTTGTTCTCAACTATCTTCCAGATAGACAATAAACTATAAGGTCACCTTACTCACAGATGGGGAGAGAAAGAAAGGTTTCTTTAACAGGTGAATTGTGGGCCAAGTTTTAAAGGAAGTAGCTGACATGAATCACAGCTGTGGCATTTTGAAAGCCATCTTTTATCATTTCCTTAAATTTGCAGCCATGAATCGCTTCAATCCTCCTGTCTGCCTTCATTCTGGAGAGTCCTATGAAAAAACAAGACATACTTTATAAGAAGAAAACAGAATGTCTCATTGATGTCTCAGCGTTCCTTCTCCAGGGGATGACAGTTCAAGTTCAGCATCACTGTGCAGCATGTGTGGTCAGGAGGCATGTGGTGTCATAAGCCCCTTTGTTGTTACAGATGCTAAAGCAATCACTTCCTATGAATTAATATTACCAGGAATAAATTAGGTAAAAAGTCACGTAGTTAACTTCCATTCACTCAAAATAATTGCCTGCTAAATTAAAATTGGCTCACATTTGAAAAGATAATGTAAAAACGTCTTTAGTGGACATATTTGAATGCTTATCAACACGGATGGAAAGAGGAAGCATTTGGGGAATGCTAATATAATGTTTAAATGTGTTTTATATGAAAATCATGTTCAACTTTTCAAACAAATGTAAAGATGCAACCTCTGGCAACTAATGCTCTACCTTCTATACTTGTTTCTGTATTAGGTTTCAACAAGATTAGAATTTTTTAAAAAAGCAGCAGTGGTAATAGATACATATGTTAGAGTCACAGAAAGTTTATTATAATCTTTCTGAGTAAATTTGTGTCAATTAAAAATTTAGATTATAAGATGTACATGGAAAGGGCTAGTCCATCTTTCAGATCAGTGGTGTCTCCCTTAAAGTGTGGACACTTTGAGAACAGCTGTTATGTTAATTTTGGGATCTCTCATCTATAAAAAAAAAAAGAGTACCTGGTGTGCATTAAGTGCTTAAAAATATTTGTTGAATTAATTTTAAATGATTACATATTTTAAATAATAAAACTGTACAAAAGTAGATATGAGTAATGGTTACTTTCTAATATAAATCCTCACAATTTTGTATGAGTGTATATGACTTTTGGCTATGAAAACTATACTTCAATTACCAAATGTACAGTAAGTCCCTATGAATGAGTTCCATACTAGGAGAATATTCTTTTTTTTTTTTTTTCGGAGAACATTCCTAATTCAGATTCGGTTTGTAAGTCCAATAATATGAATCTTATACACCTTTGACAAAAATATACAATGTAAAGCATAAAGAAGCCACACACATACACACACACACTCACATGCACGCAAACAAATACCATAAATAAACTATTTTTACTTTTACAATTACCTTAAAATAGTGGCACAGTAAAGTACCACTACTGGCATCTAGGGGATCACATGATCACATGGAATGAACTGACCCAAAGAGAATTACTAACTGGAAGAGGGAGGGTGTTGGAGCTGATGGAGCTATGTCTACCATCTTTTCACTTTGGTCCAATCTCTCTATGATTTTCACTTTTGTTTCCACAGTTATAGGTTTGTGCTTCCTAGCAGTCCCTCCACATCACCACTGCTTTTCCTCTTGCTTCTGGACTTCCTGGGCTCTTACTGAGCATTGTATTGCTGTACACTATCACACTGTAGAGTAAGCACACAGCAGCATGGCTGTGACAGTGTCCAGCAGACAGGCGAGCTACTTCTGTGAATTGTTCACATCTAAAAGTGTTTCTAATGTGAGGTCAGTTCAGATCTGTGAAAGTTCGCAACTGGAATGTTGGTAAGTCAGGCACTTACTGTATTCTTCTTGCTTGTAAGGGGAGATTCAGCAGAATTATTTAGCGGTGATTAATGTGGAGTAAATCATGAGGGAAGCTTTTAGTACTTTAAGTAGTTTTGCCTTTTGAGCACTTAGGCAGTCCCAATCTTAAATTTTGTTGTGATGGCTACTAAAGTGTCAAAATTCCTGGATGTCCATAAATTCTACTTGCTTCTCAGTACTCAACACAATACAACAAAACAAGACAAACAAACCCCAAGTAGGTCACAGACCATTCTTTTCAATCACATATCAGGTTTTACTAACAGTGAGTGAGAATTCCTAGGTTATAATACCAGTTCTGCCTTTGAGATGAAGTTGCTGAGTTGAAGCAAATAATTTAACTTCTCTGAATTGCATAGGGCTCATCTACAACATGTGAGACCAAGGGTTATTCTAAGGATCTTCACATCTTGCACAAATGACATGAGCCAGGAATACGATGAATCTGGTCACTGGGTGACTGAAGAACAAATAAGGAGCATGGGTGATCACTTTTAGTAATGTATAGTTGAGGGGAAAAAAAGAGGTGCATACTTGAAATACTTAAATGACAATTCATATTTTAAAGATCTCGGGAAAATGGATGTAATTTTGTTTTTAATAATTCCGAGTTCACAACATTTGTTAATTAAAAATTGAAGAATGTAAAAATAATTCAGCCAGGAACAAATTTAGTTGACTAAGTTAAAAGCTCCAGGGTAATTTATTTTTCTATATTATGGTGATAAACTAAGTTATAACAATGGACTAATGTGAAAATTGTTTCCTAGGATGAACATACAGCCTTGGAACTCCTAGAAATGTTTGAACCTATGTTTGCAGTTCTATTTTCCCATGAAAATGGTAGTTTATATATTCTTGCTTCAATAATTTGGGGATTAATTATGTGATGATATGTTCTGGAAAATGGATTGAGAGGATCTGATGTTAATCAGGTTCCAGAAGAAATTTTACATTTTATTCTAGCCTCTGGCTCAGGCTATAAAATCTGGCAACATATCATTAAAATATGCAGCAGAGAAATGCCAAATATCCATCTCATTTTGTGTTGTTATGGCACATTATATAACTAATTCTTGATCTTCTTTGGATCAAAAAATGTCTGCTGAGAATCTCATTGAAATTGCAATCAGTGCTTTAATTAGCTTTTGTTAGATTAAAAACTAATAATCCAGCAAATAATATAACAAAAGCTTCCATATTTTGGCAAATAGAGCACAGTAATTTTTGTTCTTACTCAAGTTCCATGAAGTCTATAGGGGCACTGTGAGTATGCCTCCTAGTGGTAACTGGTGGTAGGTCTGCACCAATATGGCTTTTCATTTCAGGACCCAATCTGGAGAATCTACCCTTATCTGGGTGTGCTCTTAAAATTCACATAACGAAACCTAACCTCCAATGTATTTGGCAGAGACCACTTCGGAAAGCAATTCTACATGAGGATGGATTCCCCATGAATATCATCAGTGCCCACATAAACAGAAGCCACAGAAAGCCCTACTGCCCCTTCTACTGTGCGAAACTCAGTCATTTATGAACCAGGAAGTGGACCTTCATCAGATAGAATCTGCTGGTACTTTGATCTTTGACTTCCTAGCCAAATTTCTGTTCCTTATAAATCACCTCGCCTATGATACTCTTTTAAAGTAGATTTACTGGATTAAGACAGTATAAACTATTCTCAAAGCAGAGGATGAATGCATGAGAGAGCTGAACCAGACCCTAGAATAACATTTAAACTTTCTGTTTGAACTTGATCAATATCACATTCACACACACACGCACACACAGATATTACACTCTTATAGTATAAGAATATACACACACACATATATAGTCTTTTGTCATTATTCATTGGAAAGTCTCATATCGTACTATTTTGAGTAGGGTGGGTTGCAAATACTAAAAATGAAATGTACTCTACCACCATTTTCATAAGAAAGTAAAGCTGCAAGCATAGAGTCAAAATTTTCTAGGCATTTCAATCAAAATCTTAAGTCTCTTGAACAAATAGGCAAGGACTAAATAGGCAAAGACTTTCTTCTGGAGTAGCTCAACATCCATGACAAATGATCTTGATAAACAATATCAGGTAGGACTTTCCAAAAGACAAACTTTTCCTTCTACAGCTTGCTGATTTACTGAATAGCTGCCCACTGTGACTATTGTTCTGGAAAGAGTCACTCTTCCAATTAGATGTCTAGATGTACAATGGGAAAAGGACCATAAATGGGTCTGTGTGAGAAAATTTTGAGTAACAATGATATCTTGATTTAACCTTTGAATGTGAGTTTTGACTACTTTGTTCACATTGTTTCCTAGTAAACATGAAGAAGGAAAACACTAATTTGAAGGTTAGCAATATTTATCAAAACTTAGAATAATTCCAGGTCTCACTAGCTTCAAAACCTGCAAAACTTTATTAAAAATCATATTATGTTTTCGAAAGTGAGTGATGAAATGACCCTAGGCAGAACTTGGGAGAGAAGTAGACAGAAACAAAAAGTAGTTGAGTAATTTGAGAACTCAGCTGCAGCCATTAATGTTAATAGTGGTCATAGCTAATAGTTAGAGGTAAGTTCTAGAAGGCCAGACAGCACCAGGCCTTATTTCCAACATGGAGTAGATTTTACACACTAGGCTAGACATATTGTTCTGAGAATATGTCTAAACTATGCAGTGTGAATTGAAAAGTAACTCTTGTGGATGCACAAGTCAAAATAGGGCTGACTTGTATAAATAAGAAAGGCAATTATAATCTTAAAATCAGCATTTTCAAGTTTATTAATTTAAATAACACAATTATAATGTTCTTCCTCACCAGGGAAGGTCTTTTCATTTTCTAAGGAATGATCTTTTTTTAAACAGGATAGATGGCTGAGAGTGAGGACTTCTTAAACCTCACTTACTGTTGAGATTTTGTCTCAAATTATCCTCCTTTTCCCTCTGTCTCTTTCTCTCTCTCTCTCTCTCTCTCTCTCTCTCTGTCTCTCTCATTTCATAGTAAAATGTTAAAGCACAGATGACAACATATTTTTCACTCACTGAATACATCTGTTGTTTTGGCATACTTTATTTAGATTATTAAGGATATAGTCTTCAAATGTTCTTTTGTTTAAATATTATGATTTTCCTCTTTCTCCTATACCTGCTATATTTTTTCTTAACTGGATTGCTTTTGAAAATCTATTTTAAGTTTCCAGTTTCTTAAATATTTATTCTTACTTATAGTCTTGTGCATATAACCACAGAAAAATAATGTCTATATTTTATTTTTTTTGTATCTGGGATCGAACTCAGGACCTTGTGCTTGCGAGGCAGGTGCTGGAACCACTGAGCTAAATCCCCAGCCTGTTTATATTTTAAAACAAACATAAATAATAAAAATTTTTCCAAATTTTACCTTGTTGACTTGACAATATCAAATGGTCTTCAATTGAAGGCTAAAATGACACAACACTGTACACTTTTTCACCTCAAATCATGCAAATGGCCTTGATTGTATGAAAGGACTTGATTATTGTAATTTAATCAAATTAATTAAAAAATCAATTACTTCATGTTAACTATGTGAATTAAAAATTTCAAAGACTTCAAAATCAATAAAATATAATCCATAGAAATGAATGTTTTTGATGCCAGAACCACTTAAATGACCTTTCAATGAACAAAGTTCTCTAGAGACACATACTGTTTCTTTCTGCTTTATATGCTTGAAAAATGAGTTTCAAAAACTTGACTAGGAAGTGGAAATTTTCTCTAGTCTTTATCTCCAAATTTGAAGTTTCCTACAGCATGCTCAGCTTTTCGAAGAAGTTGCTCTAAACCTAGTTAGCTCTTCAAATCTGAGTCTTCTCCATCTTTTCTCTATGTTATAAAGAGGGGGCAAGGATAACTGCCTACAGGTCCAAGCAGGTGAATAAATGTGTTCTGTTGGAACAGAAAATGACTACTCAGTTCCATCTGCCTGTTATCATATCACCAAGAGGAGCTTTGTTATCAGATAATCATTTTTTATAAGAAGCCACATATATACAATTTTATGTGAAATCTTCAAGTAATAAATCTCATCCACTATTATTTGTCGTTTATTGGTTTAGTCATAAAAACAAAAAATGTATTTAATGCAAAATCCCATTGCCAGTTTGAGACATCTTTTTATGGTTACATTAAAATTTCCTTGCCCAAATTCTATAATCTTAGGAATTATTTAAGTGGTGACATTTAGTTAATGACATGAATCAAGCAATCATACATGTAATAATCTCAATCTATTATTGCATGTACAGCTCAATAACAACAAAGAATATAATATCAAATCAGTCATTGAATGGAGATGCTCTGTAGTCTGAATAATCATTTGGAAATTTTTGAAGTGAAATTAGTCATGTTATTTTTGAATATATTTCCCTTTTCTAAAAATTAGTTCAAGCTAGTTCTTTCCTTTGATTCACTATGGTTACATCTTTTATATTTAAAAGACAGAGAACAACTTAGCCATAGAAAGTTTCAAGTATTCTAATAACAATATTGAATTTTCACATTGCCATTCCTTGTGCCTCTTTCAAATTATTTGCCATTAATGAGTATATGCAAAATACCTTAAAGTTTAAAATACAAAAATAAGAATTTTGGATTTCATTGGATGACTGTTCTCTTCAATAAATCTTTTGTTAAAAAATTTACATACTGCATAACATTTATTTATTTATTTATTTATTGTGTGTTTATTCATTTTAATGTACCTATGGGTTATCATAATTCAAGAAATGGAGAGGACAAGAAAATATGCGATCTAAGGAGAGTAGATAAAACTAAGATTGTAAGGATTTGTTTGAGTGGTTGAAGTCATTCCCTTTCTTGACTTGCAATTTTTAATGGATAGGAAAGCCAGTAAATAAGTATTTATTGAGTGTTCACTTTCTATAAAGCACAATGTGGTACACAATGTAGATATAGGATAGGAGCTAAATATGAGTTTTAGCATATAGTTGTGTTAAAAAATATCAAGAAAGGTAAATTTTAATACAAAAGTTCAGAAATAAATTATATACATTAAGAAAAGAGAGAAATGGCTTTTTTTCCCCCAAAAATATGAACATCAGATGACTGGAAAAATACAATTAAATTTAGTTGATTTTATGAACTGAATTTTGCAAGTCCCAAATTCATATGTTGATTTTTTAGCAACTAGTACCTCAGAATGTGTCTGTCAGAAAGAGATTTTTAGAAAAGGTAATTATAGAAAAATGAAGTATCTTGGATGAGCTCTAGGCCAGTATGACCAATGTCCTTATCACTAGAGACCAGGACCCACACACAGAGAAGAAAGGCTACACAAAGACATCAGAAAACAGCTACTTCAAGCCAAGATGAGAGGTGTCAGGAGAAGCCAATCCTGCTAATACTTGTGTCTTGAACTTCTAACATCCAGAACTGTGAAACAATATTCTGCACATATGTGAGTTGCTTTCTTACAGCAGCTCTCTCAAACTGGTAATAGTAGACAATTGGAAACACAGGCCAAAGGGGCTTGGCTTATGTGGTCACTGACTGTAATGGAATATTTCATTGTAAATAACACTTGATGGAAGGGCTGGAGTGGAAGAAGAGAAAGGATAGGTTATACGAGTTAATATTCATTTAAGGCAGCATCTGATATTTAAATATAAAGTTAAATACATTATAATCTATACCTTAGAGTATATTCAGTAATACAACAATTCAATTCACATTAATTAAATTGAATGTTTTGTTTATTTATTTCCATTTCTACTGGTGCCATGAAAAGTGCAAGCCCTGATTTTTAAAAATCCACTTTTATGTAAATTTCCTATATATTGAAATATGCATATACTTGGTTTGTTTTCCTTCAATATTCAAATCCTCACATGCCCTTTAAATTAAAATAAGTGAGGATATAAAATATAACTGAATGAAAATTGCTGATGGTATTGCAAAAATCAATTGGGTCTTTCCTAGAATCAGTTTGGAAGCATAAAATAGTGTTTTTATCTTGAATTGTCTTTCCAAATTAATTACTCTAAAACCAGAGAAAAAACTATTAATAAAATCTTAAATATTGAAGGATTAAAAAAAAAGATGAGCATTCTTAAGTTACTTTACAATTATATAAGTTATAGTTTGAATTTAATTACATATTGCTTTTCAGCTTTGCAGGAAATACTGAAATAAGTTATATTCATTTCTTGATTCATTAATATTTCAAATTACTTGATAATTCTAATGAGTAAGACTTGTATTTCTTATTGAAACAGAATATTCTATTCTCTGTTTATCATTTTTAAATGGTTTAACTTATAATAAAATTGGAGAATTATGCATCAAAATGGTATTTAACATATATACTGAATAACTCTTCTTCAAATAGAGGTAACTTTTCAGCTGTTTAGCAGACAAGTAATTATTTGGCCTCTAACAGATTAATTTAAAAGATGGATTTTTTTGCTATATCACAATTTAGCCTGTTGTAAGTTTTTATGACTCCTGCAATTTGAGACATCAACGTACAGTGAAAAGCTCATGCTATGTATATTTGCCCTTGGATCACCCGAGTCTATTCCTGGCCCAGAATTGGAGTTCAACTGAAACAACTACAGTTAAATTGAATTGATTGGTATTGACTTGACCTGAAATCCACCTGTCCACACTTCAGTCAAGTATTATTATTATTTTTTTTAGCTTGTTGCAAAGCCAGGTATTTCTTGTTTTCTGCAAGAGCTCATGGGATGTGAAGAAAGGGCTAGAGGTTTTGCCCCATTCTTAAATGGCATCAGGAGTCTAGCTTATTGTTAATTCACGCAAAGTTGGAATATTTACTAATCCCATTTTAGCATCAATCTTAAATGTCTGTTTTATATATGTGAAACACATTATTTAGGAGTCTTCTTTTTCTTCCAGACCCTTGGGTTTGTGCTCCCTCACTTTTAAAAAACATGTCAAATCCCAAGAGGCTCCTGGCTCAAATCTTCATATACTTCCTGTAGAAGGAAAAATAACTGTTGAGTAAAATCATTTTAAATGAGACTTTTGGGGAAAATATCTAATAGATTAAATTCTATTATCTAAGCAAAGTGAATGAAGTACTATTAAATTAATAAATATCAAACTGTTCATGAATCAATAGATAGGGGAAAAATTTAGGTCAAAGAGTGAAAAGTACAGCCATATACAATTTTCTATACAAGAGACAGCAATTGCATTTAATCATATTTTGGCCCACTGCTAAAGATGTTATTTAAATAGCTTTGGAAATTATGCTATACAGAAAAATGTGTACTAGATGGCAGTCTAAGAACCCTTTTCATTTATGTCTCAATCTGACTTTTGGATTCCAATCCATGAATAGGGGAGAAAAATGTATTATTCATTATTTTGCCAAATTAATGCTTTTATTATTACATAGTAGCATAGTGTATACTAGTAAGCAATTAAACAAATGAGTTGCAATTCAAGTTTAAAATATAATAATGAATCTTCTACCAGCATGTCAGCCAGAACTATAACTATATCTAGATGCAGAAATATTCTTGGAGACACATTGACTCAAGTTAAAATTGTGCTTATTAGATCCTTAGCACCTACTTTTGTGGAATTCATCATAGCTTATCCTCAGTATAAAAAACTTCAGGATACAGGGTAATGAAATTGCAGCCACATCAACTGCAATTGTGGTGATTAGTGAGTATTTTAGCTCTGTGCATGGATTTTTGCTCTTCTTATAGCTAGAAAAACTTTTTTCTTATTCTCTTTTTTCTAAATTGGTAGAGATTTTAAATTTTTTTTATTTTCTTAATAAATCTACCTCCCCTTCCAGGTTTCATTTCTTTTCCTAACCTAAATAAAAAGCCACAGTCATACTTGTGAAATTTTATTTTGCCTTCACAGAGTTTAATAAGAACTTTGTGTTACTATTATTTTTACAGAATGCATTGGCATCATTTTCTATATGTAAACCAAGTCACCCATCAAAGCCCAGTTTGCATACTTGTTTTGGTGACATTTGGAGAAAAACAGAAAGCCCTTCTAGTTCCATTTGCATAAGACCACCAAAGCCTCAAGCTGCTGGACAGTTGTGAGTACGGAAACAAGTCACACAGGCTACTGAAGAAGCTGAAGAGTTTAGAGGGATAGATATTTTTACCTTTAAGCTGGGATCTAGTAAAGTAATCAAAATAAAAGCTAATACTTTTTATGAACTTACTAAATGGCACATACTGTAATTAACTCATTTTATGGATTATTTCATTTAAAATAGGCAGTACTGTTAATACAACTTTATAAATCAATAAACTGAGATTCAGCTCAGATAAATAGCTGTCTAACATCAGGAAAGTAGTAAATTCTATAGCTCCAGTCTAGCTACAGACTCCAAATCCGTCCAATGATCATAACTACAAAATTATAATGTTATAGTACAAATTTCAGAATTCAAAATTCCATATGGTTCTAGGTGGAAATTTTACTTGAAATTAGTTTAAGTAGCAACATTATGTTTTCTTGTAGTGTATTCCTAAACAGGGACCAGAGATCTATGTGGATTGAGGGTACAAGGCTCAAACTCTAGGAACTGGTGCCCCTAAGAATCAGACAAGATGACTAACAAGAAAATAGATTGCTTTGTGTGAGACATGCAAGAGCTCATTATCAACTGAGGTACCCACGCATGAACATATATTTATGGTTATTATACCCACTGATGCACCAGTTTTGCACCAAATGACTAGTTAAAAGATATTACATAGTATTTGAGTGAAGGTTTTCATTTATGGTGCATGAAAAGACCATAAAAATAGTTTGAAAATATTGTCAGAAGCCACAATCCCACCTCACACTTCTCACATCACAGAGGGGACTACTTGGAAATCTTAGTTTAGCATGTCTTTTGACAACACTTTCTCCTAATTTTGAATATTTTAGTTTAGAATTATTTACTTGACAGTATATTTTATACATAAATCCATTTTACTCACCCTTTTCTAGCTCCTCATCTTGCCATTATCTTTATAATTTTCATATGATCAGTGCTTAATGTTTACATTATTATAACTATAATGATAACGTGACTGACTTCCGACCTGAGCCATGAAATATGCCATCATTTCATTCTTGTACATTTTTTTCTTCCTTAGTCCCTTTCACAGAATACCTGACACCTACAACTTAAAGGACGAGAAGTTAATTTTGACTCACAGCTCCCGTGGATTTAGTCTATGGTTGGCTTCAAGGCAGAAACCTCACTGAGGAATGGCATATTGAGAAATAGTGTTCAGTGCATGACAGATTGAAGAGAAAGGAGGACTGCGGCAGGAGTAAGTACATCCTTTACAAGAATATATTTCCAATGACCTACCCCTTCCAAGCAGGACCCACCTAGAAACCAGAGACTTTTAGAGGACATTTTAGACCTAAACCTAACAGTTCACAATACCTTTTTTAAAGTTTGCTTAGTTTTCCTAAGTGCTTATCACGCGCATATTACCATTTTGTCCCCTAATTTTATACTTTCTTTTCTTTCAACTACATTAGGAATTCTATAAATTACTTATTTAAAATAAATGTAAAATTTTCTTGTTCCATTCTAAATGGATTTATCCTTAGGTCTGACAGTTTTTAGTTGCTATCTCTGCATACCACCCCACAAATAATTTTATTCATCACTCAATTTGGATTTCTATTTTCTGTTTTGTTCTTATAATTATTTATTTATCTTACAGATTCTAAGCAGGAAAACATTTTCCCTTTAGAAATTGTAAGACTTTTCTATGTTGTTTTCTGTTATTGAGAAATCTCTCCTCACATAAAGCCTTTTGCACTTTACTTTTATTAAAGAAATGTCATGCAATTTTTTCTTTATCGTATTTTCTATACATTCACACTGGTATAGATTATTAAGAAGGGCTATTGCATTGAAAAAAACCTAGAACACTAGTTTAGAAAAGAAAGCAAGAGGTTCATTTTATTGTCATTTACAATGTTATCAGTAAAGTGAAGTTTACAAATTGTGTGGGCATACATGACACTTACTGGGTAAAACTATTTTTATCCGTTGTACTGGATACCATATTTGTTATATTTATATTAGTATTGAAAATACCTTTGATAAGCAACTTAAAATGGAAAGATTTACTTTGGCTCATATTTTCAGAGGTTATACTCCATGATTGGCTAGTTTCATTACTTCAGACCTGTACAGAGGCAGAATCATCATTGTGGAAGGGTATGGTAGAGGAAAACTACTTAATTCATGGCAGCCAGGGAGTAGAAGATGTAAAGAGACAGAGAGAAAGGAGCTGGTGATCACATAGTGCCCCAAATCACACCTCCATAATCCACTCCCTCCAACTAAGCCTGGCATTGAGTTTATAACACCTCCTTGTAAGGATATCAAGTTAGAGTACCGTCAATGGATTGATCCATTGATGATGCTAGAGCCCTCATGATTTAATCATCTTCCAAAACCTCACTGTGGACATATGAAGTTTTAGAGGGGACATTTTAGATCTACCAAGTAAGTGTTTCAGTGTGGGATCTATGACTTACTTATAGAACATTATCTTAAATTCTTCTGCTTTTTTTCCCTTCGTCCTTACTTTACTAATACCTGTTTTGAAACACCTGTTAATAGCATGTTAAGAGTTTAGCTTGGTCCTCAAATAGGACTACTATTTCCTCTTCTAGTTTTTACTTTCTGGGAGTTCTGCTTAATTTTATGTTTCACTCATGGTGTTGAACTTTTACCTTTTTCTCAATTTTTATTTTTTATTAGCACATTTTCAGGATATAATGATCACATATCTCATAGGAAGTTGGCATATGTACTAATACATCTCAATACTTCTTTTGTCCCACTTTTTACCCCCGTCCCTCTTCTATCCAACTCCTGATCCCTTTCCCATTTGCAAAAGATCCATATCCCTATGTCCTGTTGTATGTCTTTTACTTTGAGCTCTATTTATATTTCAGATTTCACATACAAGAGAAACAATGTGATTTTCAAGCTTGTGTGTTTGATTTATTTCACTTAACATTATAGTCTCAAGGTGAATCCATTTTTCTGCAAAATACTCAAGTCCATCACTTTCTTTATGACAAAATAATACTCCATTGTGTGTAAATACCACATTTTTTAAGCCATTCATCTGTTGATGGACATATAAACTGCTTTCAAGATTTGCTTTTATTATGAATTGTGCTCTATAAACATGGGTGTGCATGTATCATTGTAATATGATATCTTTAACTGTTTCAGGAAGATATCTAGCAGGGGAATATCTGGGTCAAATAGAATTAGTAGTTTTAGTTCTTTGAGGAATTGCCGTACTGATTTCTGTAATGATTGCGCTAGTTTACATTTCCACCAACAATGTAGAGGGGTCTTTTTCTTCAAAGCATCACCAGCATTTGTTATTATTTGATTTCTTGAAGATAGCCATTCCTTCTGGAATAAAATGGAATCTCAATGTTGTTTTAATTTGGAATTCTTTTTTTATTAAATTCTTTTATTGGTACATTGTAGGTATACAACACAATTACATTTCTCATTGGGAATTGTACCTTTACATAATGCATCTTGGTTCTTATTTTTTCCCCATTCCTAGCTCTCCCTTCACCCCCTCCACCCTTCCCTATTTACAAAGACTTTATTTCCATTTTTTCCATTTCTTATCATTTTTCCTTTC
This sequence comes from Heterocephalus glaber, assembly GCF_053883595.1. NCBI lineage: Eukaryota > Metazoa > Chordata > Mammalia > Rodentia > Bathyergidae > Heterocephalus > Heterocephalus glaber. The sequence goes on along the minus strand of NW_028258325.1, from coordinate 39,053,111 downwards.
CCTTCTTTCCTTTCCCTGCCCTTCCCACTACCCCTACCCCTTTGGACCTTTTCTTCCTATTTTACATTATCAATTATTCATTCTAATCATTGGTACATTTTAGGTATACAATATAATGACATTCATCATTGGAAATTTGGACCTTTACATAGTCTCTCTTGGTTCTGATTTTTCACCCTTGCTCAGCCCTCCCTTCAACCCCTTCATTCCTATTTACAAAGATTTTGCTCCTATTTTTCCATTTTCTCATATTAATCCCATTCCCTTCTATCCTTTCCCCTAGCCCTCTCACTTCCTTCCCCTTTGGAATTCTTTAATGACTGGAGTTGTTGGATATTTCTTCATGTATTTATTGGTACTTCATGTATTTATCTGATTTTTTTCTCTTACCAATTTTTATATGAGGTCTTTTATTTGAGGAGAGGTCTAAGTTTTGATTTCTTTATGTATGTTGGATATTAGTCCTCTGTACAAGGAATATCTGATAAATTCTTTTTTCCCATTCTGTATCATCTCTTCACTCTGCTGGTGATATTCTTTACTGTGCAGAAGCTTTTCAATTTGATATTGATTCCTTTTGTTGATTCTTAATGTTATTTCTTATGAAACTGGGGTTCTGTTCAGAAAATCCTTGCCTATGCCTATGTCCTCCACAGTTTTACCTATTTTATCTTCCAACAAGTTAAATGTTTCTGTTTTAATATTTAGATATTTGATCAATTTGGATTATAGTTTAGTATGTGGTAAGAGATATGGGTCTAGAATCAACCTTCTGCATATATTGTATACAGCCATCTTTCCCAAAACCAATTACTTCAGAGTCTATCTTTCCCACAGCATATGTTTTTGGCGTCTTTTTCAAATATCAGATAAACGAATATGGCTGCAGTTGTTTCTACATTATCTCCACTGTTCTATAACCCACATATCTGTTTTTGTATCAGTACAATACTGTATATCTATAGCTTTGTAACAGATTAATTGAAATTTAAAATTGTGATGGTTTCTGCTTTGATCTTATTACCCAGAATTCATTTTGCTATTCTGGGTCTCTTCTTCCATATGAATTTTAAGATTATTTCCTGTAGTTTTGTGAGATATGCTGTGGGTAATTTGATTGGGAATGCTTAAAATCTGTATATCAGTTTTGAATGTATGGACATTTTGACAACACTGATGTTGCCTGTCCAGGATCAGGGAATGTCTTTCTATTTTCTGATGTTCTCTTTGATCTCCCTCTTCACAGTATTGCAGTTTTTGTTGTAGGGATCTGTCACTTCCTTTGTTTAGTTAATTCCTACGTGTTTAATTTTTTATGCTATTGTGCATGGTATTATTTTCCTATTTGTTTTCTCAGGGAGTTCATTATTGGTGTAGAGAGAGGAATGGTATTGAGTTTTGGATGTTGATTTTGTATCCTGCTACATTGCTGAATGCAGTTACTAGTTCTAGGTGACTTTTGGTGGAATTTTTGGGGTCTTCTTAATAAAGGATCATGTTATTTGCAAATAATGATACTTTGGCTTCTTCCTTTCCTATACACATACCTTTATTCCTTTCTCTTGCCTGATTTCACATTTTTTCATTTCTAGTTGCATTGACTTTTATATTTTCTTATTTTGTTAATATTTGCTAAAGGTTTGTCTATTTTGTTTATTCTTTCAATGAGAGAGTTCTTTGATTCACTGAATCTTAGTATTGTTTTCTCAGTCTCAATTTCATTAATTTCTGTATGGAACTTTATAATTTCTTTCCTTGTACTAGCTTTGATTTTATACTTTTCTTGTTTTTCTAGGACAGTATGGTACATCATTAGGTTATTTATTTGGGCTTGCTCTATATTCTGATGTGGGAACTAACAGCTGTCATGTTCCTTCTTATGTCTGCATTCTGTGTGTCCCGTAAATTCTTATATCTTGTACTGGCATTATTGTTTGACTCTATGAACTGCCTGATTTCTTACTTGCTTTTTTTTTAAATTAAATTCTTTTATTGGTACATTGTAGGTATACAACACAATTACATTTCTCATTGGGAATTGTACCTTTACATAATGCATCTTGGTTCTTATTTTTTCCCCATTCCTAGCTCTCCCTTCACCCCCTCCACCCTTCCCTATTTACAAAGACATTATTTCCATTTTTTCCATTTCTCAGCATTTTTCCTTTCTCTTCTTTCCTTTGCCCTGCCCCTCCCAATACCCCTAACCCTTTGGACCTTTTCTTCCTATTTTGCATTATCAATTATTCATTCTAATCATTGGTACATTTTAGGTATACAATATAATGACATTCATCATTGGAAATTTGGACCTTTACATAGTCTCTCTTGGTTCTGATTTTTCATCCTTGCCCAGCCCTCCCTTCAACACCACCATTCCTCCTTATTTACAAAGATTTTATTCCTATTTTTCCATTTTCTCATATTAATCCCAATCCCTTCTATCCTTTCCTCTAGCCCTCCCACTTCCTTCCCCTTTGCCCCTTTTCTTACAATTTCACATGACCTATTATACATTTAGTCCTTATTGACACTTTCAGTTTCTCACACCAGAGAAACTATTCAGTATTTACACATGTGTGTCCTATTTATTTCACTTAAGAGTATTGGCTCAATGTGCATCCACTTAGCTATAAATGTCTCTGATTTCTCATTTTTTATGGCTGAGTAGTACTCCATTATATTAAAAAACCACATTTTCTTTATCCAGTCTCCAGTTGATGGACATTTGAGCGGTTTCCAAGTTTTATCTATTACAAACTGTGCTGCTATGAACATGGGTGCACATATATCACTGTGGTATGATTCTTTTAATTCTTTGGGGAAGATCCCCAGCAGGGGAATAGTGGGGTCAAATGGGACTTCCAGTCCTAGTTCTTTGAGGTATCTCCATACTGATTTCCACAGTGGTTGCACCAGTCTACACTCCCACCAGAAGTGGAGCAGAGTTCCTCTTTCCCCACAGCCCCACCAGCATTTGTCATTGGTTGATTTCATGATAGCAGCCATTCTTTCTGGAGTGAAGTGGAATCTCAGCATTGTTTTCATTTGCATCTCTCGAGTGACCAGTGATGTTGAACATTTTTTCATGTATTTATTTGATATTTCTATTTCTTTGTCTGAGAAATGTCTGTTCATATCAGATGCCCATTTTTGGATTGGGTCTTTACGTTTTGGAGGTCTGATCTTTTTAAGTTCTTTATAGATTTGAGATAGTAGACCTTTGTCTGAGGAAGAGAAGGTGAAGATTTTTTTCCCACATTGTGGGTTGTCTCTTCACACTGCTAGTGATTTCTCTTGCTGTGCAGATGTTTTTTTTAATAAGAAGAGATCCCACATGTTGATTGTTTGTGCTAGTTCATGTGCAACTGAGCTTTTGTTCATAAAATCTTTTCCTACACTTATGTCTTCAAGGGTTCTATCTAACCTCTGTTCCAACTGGTTCAGAGTTTGTATTTTAATATTTAGATCTTTAATCCATTTTGATTTTAGTTTAGTGCAGGGTGAGAGATAGAGGTCTAGTTTTAATCCTTAGCAAGTTGAAGCCCAATTTTTCCAGCACCATTTATTAAAGAGGCTATCTTTCCTCCAGTGAGGGTGTTTGGCTCCTTTATTGAAGATGAGATGGCTGAGTGTGTCTGGCCTTGTTTCTGCATCTTCTAATCTGTTCCACTGGTCCTCAGGTCTGTTTCTTTGTTTCTTTGCCAGTACCATGCTGTTTTTATCACAGTGGCTTTGTAGTATAGTTGCAGGTTGGGGATTGTGATACCCCCTGCCATGCCTCTGTTACCTAGAATTGTTTCTGCTATTCTGGGTCTCTTCTTGTTCCAAATGAATTTTTGGATTGTTTTCTCAAGGTCTATGAAGTATGCTGCTGGGATCTCAATTGGAATTGCATTAAATCTATATAGCAGTTTTGGAAGTATGGCCATTTTCACTATATTAATCCTTCCTACCCAAGAGCAGGGGATGTCTGTCCATTTTCTTATATCATATTCAATCTCTCTTTTCAGAATGCCATAGTTTTCAGAGAAGAGATCTTTGATTTCTTTCGTTAGGATGATTCCTAGGTATTTCAGTTTTTTGGATGCTATTGTGGAAGGAATTGTTTGCCATATTTCTCTCTCAGTGAGTCTGTCATTGGTGTAGAGGAAAGTTATTGATTTTTGTGTGTTTACCTTGTAACCAGCTACTTGACTGAATTTGATTATTAAGTCTAGAAGATTTTTGGTGGAGTTCTTGGGGTCTTCTATACAGAGTATCATGTCATCTGCAAATAATGACAATTTGACTTCTTCATTACCTATCTTTATTCCTTTGATTTCTTTCTCTTGTCTAATTGCCATGGCTAATGTTTCCAGAATTATATTGAACAAGAGTGATGATAGTGGACATCCTTGTCTTGTTCCTGATTTGAGTGTGAAGGATTTCAGTTTTTGACCATTTAGTATGATATTGGCTGTTGGTTTTTCATAGATGGCTTCTATCAGTTTGAGGTAGAGACCATCTATTCCAATTTTTTGTGGGGTTTTTATGATAAATGCATGTTGGATTTTGTCAAATGCTTTTTCTGTGTCTGTGGAGATAATCATATGGTTTTTGTCCTTGGCTCTATTGATATAGTGTATTATATTGATTGATTTTCGTATATTGAACCATCCCTGCATCCCTGGGATGAATCCCACTTGATCAGAGTGCACGATCTTCTTGATGATCTTCTGCATTATATTTGCCAGTATCTTATTAAGGATTTTTGCATCTATGTTCATTAATGAGATTGGCCTATAATTCTCCTTTTCAGTTGGGTCTTTCTCTTCTTTGGGGATCAAGGTGATGCTTGCTTCCAGGAATGAATTTGGAAGCATTGCTTCCCTTTCAATTTCATTGAAGAGTTTAAACAGTAGTGGCAGCAGTTCCTCTCTAAATGTCTTGTAGAATTCAGCAGTGAAGCCATCAGTGCCCGGGCTTTTCTTAGTTGATAAGTTTTTGATTACATTTTCAATTTCATTGATTGATATTTGGTTGTTCAGAATTTTTAGGTCTTCTTTGTTAAACTTTGGTAATTCATATATATCTAGGAATCTGTCCATTTCTTCTTTGTTGTCCATCTTATTGGCCTATAGGTTCTGGAAGTAGGTATTGATGGTCCTCTGGATTTCTGCTGGATCTGGTGTAATTTCACCCTTTTCATTCCTCATTGCATGGATTTGAGCCTTTTCTTTCCTTTTTCTGACAAGGTTGGCTAAGGGTTTGTCAACTTTGTTGATTTTGTCGAAGAACCAACTCTTGGCTTCATTGATTTTTTTGTATCATTCTCTTAGTCTCCATTGCATTGATTTCTCCTCTGATCTTTGTAATTTTCTCCCTTGCATGAGCTTTGGGGTTGTCCTGCTCTTCTTTTTCTAGAAGCTTGAGGTGCAGCATCAGGTTGTTTAATTGGGCTCCTTCTGCTTTCCTAATATGCATATTCACTGCTGTGAATTTCCCTTGTAAAACTGCTTTCATTGTGTCCCATAGATTCCGATATGTTGTGTTGTCATTGTCATTTAATTGAAGGAACTGTCTGATTTCTTCAATTTCCTCTGTGACACATTGGTTATTCAGAAGTGTGTTGTTCAATTTCCATGTGTTTATGAAATTTTTTTAGTTTCTTTGGCTATGGATCTCCAATTTCATCGCACTATGGTCTGATAATATACAGGGGATAACTTCAATTCCTTTGCTCTTACTTAAACATGTTCTATGTGTGAGTATGTGGTCTATTTTGGAGAATGACCCATGTGCAGCTGAGAAGAATGTGTATTCTGATTTTGTGGGGTGGAAGACTCTGTAAAGATATGTTAAGTTCATTTGTTCAAGAATTGGATTGAGTTCTAGTATTTCATTACTTATTTTGAGTCTAGTTGATCTATCTATTTGTGACAGTGAGGTGTTGAGGTCCCCCACTACAATTGTATTAGTGCATATATGACTTTTCATGTCCATTAGTATTTGTTTTATATAGTTGGGTGCACTAGTGTTTGGTGCATAGATATTTATGATTGTCATCTCTTCCTCTTGCATTCTTCCCTTTACAAGGATGTAGTGTCCTTCTTCATCTCTCTTAATCAGTGTTGGTTTGAAATCTACTTGATCTGCAAAGAGGATAGCTACTCCTGCTTTTTTTCAGATTCCTGTCACATGGAGTATTGTTTTCCACCCTTTAACTTTCAGTCTATGAGTTTCCTTTTGAATTAAGTGTGTTTCTTGTATGCAGCATATTGTTGGATTTTTGCTTCTTGACCCATTCTGCCAGTCTATTTCTTTTGATTGGTGAATAGAGACCATTAACATTGATGGTTATAACTGAAATGTATTGACTTGTCATTGCCATGACTTTTTCTTTTTGTTGGGTTCTCCCCCTTTACATTTAATTTCTTGTCATGCCAGATGGGTTCATTCTGCTGTGCTTCCTGGGGTTGTGATCCTCAATGTCTGTTCCTAGGCTATTGTGTAAAATTCTTTGGAGTGCTGGTTTGGTATTCACGAAGTTCCTAAGGTGCTCTTTGTCATGAAAGTATCTTATTTCTCCATCCATTTTGAAAGATAGTTTTGCAGGGTACATCAATCTGGGTTGGAGGCTGTTTTCTTTTAGGGCTTGGAATATGTCACTCCAAGCTCTTCTTGCCGTGATGGTTTGTGTTGAGAAGTCTGCTGTGATTCTGATGGGCTTTCCTTTGTATGTGATTTGTTTCTTTTCTCTGACTGCTTGGAGAATTTTGTTCTTCTGTTTAGTTTCTGGAATTTCAACAATTATATGCCTATGTGTAGATATTTTTTGATCAAGGCTCTTTGGAGTCCTATATGCCTCACTTATCTGTATGTCAAGCTCTTTTCCCCTACTTGGGAAGTTTTCTGCCATTATTTTTGTGAAGAGATTTTTTATGTCAGCTCCACTCTCTCCTGTTTCTTCACTTAGCCCAATCAGTCTTATGTTATTCTTCTTTGTATCATCTAGCATCTGCTGGATTGATTTCTCATGTTTCCTTATAATTTTGAAGCAATTTTTCTTTTCCTGGTCACTAATTGCAATCTTATCTTCTAAATCTGAAATTCTGTCCTCACATTGGCTCATTCTGCTGTGTAGACTTTCAATGGAGTTTTTCATGTCGTGAAAATCTATTTGCATCTGTTTTATGGATTCCATTTGTTTCTTATGTTGGGATTCCATCATGTTCCTGAGCTCCTCTCTAGATTTATTAATCATGTCTTGCACTAGGGGCACAATTTCTCCTGTTATCTGAGAAATTATTTCTGCTTTCATTTTTTCCAGATCCCCTTTTGTTGCCAGTTCAGTGGATCCAGGTGGTTGAGTATCAGAGTGTTCCATCTCATTTCCCTTTGGGGTGGCTGTAGGTAATCTGGAAGTCTGGTTTTGAGACTTATTTATGTGTTTTCTCATTTCAACTGGGGCAAGGGGCTGTTAGCGCCTGCACAGATTATCTCCTCTGAGCTGGGAGAGGTGGGACAGGGGCTGGGAGCAGCAGTAGGGATGGTGTCCCAAAAGCCCTTTCCTGTATGCTGGGAGAAGAGGGAGAGATGGTGAGTGGGAAGCCCCTTCCTCTGGACCAGGAGCAGTGGGATGGTGGCTCAGAAGCCCCTACCTCTGGGCTGGGAGCAGTGGGACTCAGTACCTTGGTCTGGGGGTCTCGTGTTCTCTGCATCTTTGTAGTGTGGAACCAAGTGGCTGCCTGTCTGCAGTGGGGTGATTTGGCATCTTCTGTGTGCCTCGGGACCTCGGTAGGGCATGCACAGACCTGCCTGTCTGTAGCGGGCTGATTAGACCTGTTCTGTGCAACTCAGGACCTCGGTAGGGCATGGGCAGACCTGCCTGTCCACATCGGCGTGATTTAGCCTCTTCCGTGCGACTCTATTACTTGCTTTCTTCTGTGACCCTTTGATTACTCAAGAGTGTATTATTTAGTTCCATGCATTTGCATAGTTTATAATTTTTCTTTTGCCATGATTTCAAGTATTTTTGTGGTATGATCTGATAGTATTTGTGAGACATTTCAATTCTTTTACAAGCTTTATTGGCTAGTATTTTGTCTATTTTTGGGAAAGTTCCATGTGCTGCTGAGAATAATCTGTATTCTGTTGTTCTTGTGTGGAACATTCTGTAGATGTCTGTTAAATCCTTTTGTTAGAAGGTTTGTTTCAACTTTGATATTTCTTTGTTGCTTTTTTTGTAGTTGATCTAGTGTGATAGTGAGCTATGGTCTTCCATTATAATTGTGTTGATGTTTATCTGTCACTTGGCCAATAGTATTGGTTTCATGAATTTGGGTGCAACAGTGTTCATTAGATATATATTCATAATTGTTATCTCTTCCTATTGAATTGTTCTCTTAACCAATATATAGTGATCTTCTCTGCTTCTCTGATCAGTTTGGGCTTAAAGTCCAATATATCTGTAAATAGGATAACTACTCCTGCTTATTTTTTAATTCCTGTTGCATGGAATATTGTTTCACATCCTTTGATTTTAGTCTATGAATTTCTTCTTGAATGCATTTCTTGTATAAGGCATACCACTGGATTTTGTTTCTTGATCCATTCTGCCAGTCTGTATCTTCTCATTCAGGTATTAAGACCATTCACTGAGAATTATTACTGATAGGTATTGACTTATTCCTATAATTACTTATTTTCCTGTTAGTGATTCCCAATCTTTTCCTTCTATTAGCTGTCACTGTACCTGTTGTATTCATTTTATTAGACCTTCTATCATCGTTAGCTTCATCATCCCTTTTTAGAGTATTGTTAAAAGTTTTTTGGAGTGCTAATTTTGTGGTCATCAATTTCTTCAGGTACTTTTTATCATGAAAATTTCTTGTTTTTCCATTCAATTTTGAAAATTAGTTGATCAGGATATATGATCCTGGGTTGGGAGTGGTTTTCCTTTAGAGTTTGAAGCACTTCACTCTAAACTCTTTTGGTCTTTGATGTTTTTGTTGAGCAGTGTGCTGTAATTCTCATAGATTACCTTTATAAATAATTCTTTGCTTTTCTCTAATAATTTTTAAGATTTGATCTTTGTGTTGGACTTTTGGTATTTTGACTCTGTTGTGCTGTGGAGAGGTTCTTTCTGGATAATGACTATATTCCTTACTTCTCTGTATGTTAAATTCTTTTCCCATATTTGGAAAGTTTTCTGCTATTATTTCTGAAAACAGATTTTTTAAAATTTCATTTGTGCTGTCTTCTAATTTTTTCACTGATTCCAAATTAACTTAATTAAAATGCCTAATTTAATTTCAAGGTTATTCTTCTTTGTGTCATCTAGCACCTGTTGGATCCATTTTCCATATTCTCTTGTTTTTTTGAACTTATTTATAAAATAATATTCATAACATCTATGGACTCAGTCTTTATTTTTGGAATTTTTATTTTTACCAGTGTAATCTATTTCCATTAGTTCTCTATAAATATTTCTTTAAAATTTTGTGTGTGATTTTCTTACTTCTAGGTAATCTATTTTCTCTTCTTTTCTAATTTGTGTTGTGTCTTTCTTAATAGAGTTATGCCTCAAGTGTCTATTCATATTTGTAGAATCATACTTTTAAAAAGTCAATAAAAAGTAATTGGATGCCCTCACCATGTGGAAAGGACCAAGAGTTCCCTGTGGGAAAACCTAGCAGTACTACTCAGCAGGGATTTTTTTTTGCGGGGGAGGGGTGGGTATCAGTGGGTGAACTCAGGGCCTTTATACTGAAGTACAACTCCAGTTTTCATTTTTATTTTCTTATTTTTTGAGAAGGTCTCACTAAGATGGGCTCAAACTTGTGGTATTTCTGCCTCAGCCTTGCAGAGTGCTGAGATTACTGGCATGAGTCACTATTCTCAGGTAGGGAAATTTTTGATGACGTTACCACTAAGGTTTTTCTCTTTGGCTGGACAGACTCCTTGAAAAACTCTTTCACTTTATACATCTCTTTCATAATTATGTCTTCTAGTTCTGGAATCTTGGTGGAATGGTAAATTTACCCTTAATTCCTGTATTTTTGATATAATATTGTGGCCTTCAACTGTGATTAGAGATATTCTAATTTTCCCCTCATATTAATAAAACATGAGTCACCTTTCTGGTTGGTGTGTGTTGGGGGGTAGGGACTAGGTGTTCAGAGTGAGATAGCAGACCCTTAGCTATGCAGAGGAAGAGAGGAGTATCATTGAGATCTGCACATCTAAACAGGCTTTCAACTGATATTCCAGATTTTAACACCCCCTTTATTTCAATTTCTATCAGTACTGATACTGCCAGTTCCTGAGTCATTTGTACTTTCTTATGGATTGGATCATTTGAAAGATTATCACCTTTCTTCAATATTGTATTAAGACTCAGCTTTCTTGAATCTATTCTACCAATCACTATTTTCTTTATGGTTCATCTTCCAGTATGTTTCTTTCTGTTTTTTGGGTTGATTTCTCTTTTCAAAAATCCATTTTTAGTGGTGTTGAAAAAGAAGTAAATGTTACTGCTTGTTTGATACTTACCATCTTTAATCAATTGCATAGTTCTGTATTTTTTGAAATTTATGTTTTTGAAATAAAAGTTAAAATATACCAACATGTTTATTTTCCTTTTTATTAATTGGAGATAAAGTTTCTATTTGTTAAAATTGCATTAAGGCATTATAGTCACTTTCATAAATTATTTTTATTTGACTTATCCTATCTAGTATTTCCTTCTTAAAAGTAAATTCCATATCTCTGAAAATTTTTATTTCTTCATGTATCTTGTGGATTTTCCCCACTAGAAATTTGGGGCTTTTAATATTTAATATAAGACCTTCTAAATCACCTTTGTGTCTGTGTTCATTGGCTGTTTCCTGTTTTGTTATGGGATCACATTTTCTTGACTGTGGTGTTGTTGTTCCTTGATTAATTTGAGGGTAGAAAGGACACAAATATCTTCTTACATATGGGGGACTTGATACTTTCTGGAGTTGTGGTTCTTTACATTATCAGCTCTTCAGTAAATTTTGTTAAAGAGCAATTTTAATTTTGTAGCAATCATTTTGTAAATCTTTTTACATCCAAATAGGTTTAAGAATCTTATAAACTGTCCTAAGAAAAGGAATTTTTGTGAAACATAGTTTCTGCAAATATTTAAATATAATTTTTGCATTGAAATGTTTTAACACCTGCAGCCTTTGTAAATTTGGGGGTGAATGAGATGAAATATACCAATGAGAGATTAGCAGACTGTTGCATAGTAGCAACAAGAATGCCTACAACAATGTGAGTGAATGATTTTATACTGGGAGCATAGACTGTAAAACAACTTGAAGGAGAGGATTAGGGTATTGGAAACATGGAAAATTTTTCTTCTGTTCATGTTTATAAAGGTTTACTTCAGGTTTACAGTATTACAAAACAGCAGTTGGTGTTCTTGATTTCAGGCAGTTCATGCAGATCAAAGAAAGACTGTTTTTGATATTTTGATTTGAATCTTATAGGGAAAATTTTCAAAAGATAAAAACCTTAACCATCAATATTTATTTTCAAAAGTAACATCTTTAATATTAAGGAATATGAGTCAGAAGAAAATTACAGCATTTATGAATCATGTGTATATCATTTTTTATCACATCCCAAATAATGGCCTCCTAAGCTCTTTTCAAATGAATCAGTGATATCTGTGAAATTGGAATTAAAATAAGAGAACTTAACATAATTACATATTTCAGCTAGTTCAGTGAGCAAAAATTATTGGCAACATCTTACCAGATTTTTCCAAACTGAAGCTGCTATGTTTTATGTTATGAGCAGTTCAGCAACGTTGTGCATCTGTCCCTCCCCACCAATTTAATTAGACTGTCTGTTGCACAGAAATCAGACTTTGGCTTTAAAAAAAAAATCCAACTGCTATAAATGCCAAGTCAAAATATGAATAAGAGAAAAACAAGATGTTCTGCAAACACATGCCACGTTAGTGGGCAAAAACATGATAGGTGGATCTGCTCGCTCTCCTCATCAGAGATGAGGGAAGAGAGGACTGGAGAATGAGGTTATAAAAGGGTCAGATTGATGCTATTGTCTTTGTCAGCTCCAATAGAGCAGGGACTTGATTCTTCTCCCAGTGTAATCTTGCTTTGACACTGCAGCCAACACAGATTTATGATTACACATTCTCTTATCACAAAGGGAGTGGAAATCACAGTGAAGGAAGCACAAGAGACAAGTAAGCTAGAGATTCTTGGAGAAATTTACAGTTTTATATACTTTGCATTCCTGTGGGTGACTTGAACCATTATCACCTACTAGGTCACTATAATGTCACATTTTAGTTATTTTAATAATCTGTAATAAGGTTGAAAAATAGTTACTCTTACAAAATGGGAATGTTATCTACAGGCAGCCATTTGTCACGTTCCATAGAGGATAATAGCTGAACATAACTTACTCTAGATTACTGCCCTTGTTGAGTAGTGATCCATAGGGGGAAGAAAACCTGGGTCCTGAAGTCAACAAGTCACTGCAGGAGTACTGCAAAAGTAAAGCAATAAAGCAGAAAAGCTCTCAATGGGTAAATAAAATGTGGTGCTCTGTGTGAGCCAGGTAGGAACAGAGGACAAGGCACCTGTGAGCATCTGTGAGTGTAAGTGAGGCCAGTCTGATGCAGGATAGCCTGCAAGCAAGAGTGACTTTACTAGAGGATGGTCACGTGAGAGGTGTGAATATAGTTTTTCAATATACATGTGTGATAAAAGTTTCACATTTACTTAAAAATTCCTGTAAAGCTGAATCCTCCCTTTTGAAGACCTGAATCTCTATGTGGCTACCAAGTTACCGCACTGTGCTCTTGAAATTTTTTTTTTTCTAATACTTATAATGGATTGAAAGAAAAAAATTAAGATATAGCATGTATAGGTACAAATTGCCTCTGATGAATGGATCGTTCAGTATGTATGTCAAAAATATACCAATAAAATTAATTTTAAAAAGAAACTAACCAAAAATTTTTTCATTGAAATCTCATTGATATATTCATAAAAATGTTTACTGAAACTAAAGTTCCTATTTTAATTCCTGGGAAAAGAAAAGATAATTGTTCATCTTGAAATTTATTATCTCTTAACTTGACCTTATTATATACAAGATATGATCAAAATATACAGTGAATGTCTAAATTTTTTTAAATTGCAGTAAAAATTGCAATTAATCCCTCTCACCTCTCATAATACCACCCTCATGTTTCAAAAACACTTATCTCATCATTCTTGGAACTTTCTAAAACAATTCTGGAAGTCTTTTTTCTTGAGTGTCTCTAGAAAATATGATAAAAAATATATGGTAAATACTGTGCCCAAGTGTCATCCAATGGAAAGGCAAGCATGTAAAATCATTACTGTGGGTCCTCATCCACCTTATTCACCAGACTTGGCACCAGTGACTTTTGGCTCTTCCTCAAAGTCAAAACTACCATGAATGGTAACCATTTTGAGTCAATTCATGCATTGAGGCAGCCATGTGAGTGTAACTAAAGGTACAAAAGCAGATTTCTAAAACTGCTTCATAAAGTGGCAAGAATGATAGGGTAAGTATCTTTGAAGTGAGATGGAGTATTTAGAGAAAAAATAATAGCAATGTGTCTTTTACTATAATTATAAAAAATTAGACATTAATTGTATATTTTTATCATACCATTTGTTTAATAAGTTTTACAGTTCTTTGACTACACCTGGAAATGTGCCTCCTCATTGTTTCTTCTTGGTTAACTTCTCATCATTGAGCAATACAGTATATCTCACATGAACCTCCCCAGTTCCCAGGGAATTACTTTTTCTGTAACAACTTTTGCACATAATTTTGTGGTAGACACTATTATCACTAAAAGATACTTCTCCTCCAATCTCATTAAAACTCGAGTCAAGTATAAATTAATAAGAAAAAAGAACTGAAATCTGAATGGCCGTTAGCATCCTGGGGACTGAAAATTTTACACTCCAAACCCAACGTAAAGAAATTTACTTTTTTACCACTTACACAGGAAGTGCTCCTGTGCAGATAAAATGTTTTCTATGTCAACTTCCCATCTCATCCTCTTTCCAACTGTAACAGACTCTTAAGGCAAGTCTTAAGAGAGGGAGGAAGGAGGAGTCTCTGATATGTCTCTTTGTGAATTCCATGTTCTTTTCTGATTTTTAATCTGTGTATTCTTGACTTCTTATTACAAGGAACACTTAATTATATAACGCTTGTGTTTAGGAGAACAGATGATCCAAAAATATTGGAATTGAGCATCAAACCCACGTATTGTCACCATACACACATTTCAACATGAGCATATATTTAAATACATGCTATGTAACTAGTTAAACAAAAGTATAAATTTATAACTTGAACAAATTAATTATACATATTTTATTTGCATCATATAGGAAGCTGTCAAATTTTTCCTGATCAAAAGAGAAGGCAAAGTTCTCTATCTGAATTCTTCTAACCTGGAAAACAGAGGAAAGGATTATATTCCCTTTGAAACTTACACAGGAATTGAGCAGACTATGGACTGAAACCTCTACAAGCTGTGAGTCAAAGTAAATCTTCTTTTAAACTGTTGGTGTCAGAAAAGAATGGTGGAGCCCTAGGGAATATTTTTCCCCCTAGGAACTGTGTTCATACCACTCAGCAATCAAGGCACTTGACTTCTACAGCCAAGAGAGGAGGAAGCCTGGTTACTGCTCCAGCTTATGGCAGACCTCAGCACCATTCATGTGGCACTGGTTTTACATCCATGCAGAACGCAAATGTTGTGGAGTCAAGGAAGCTTCCACCTGGATTTCAGAAGAAGGTGCCAGAGGTGAAGCTGTGTATCCCTGAGAGAGTAGCTAAAAATTTTCCTCAAATCTCAGAGAAGATTTTGGATTTGGATTTTTCATCAAGGCTGAAACTGTTAAGACTTTGGCAACTGTTAGCAATGACTGTATACATTTTGCATAAAGGCACCTGTATGAGTCTTTTGGGGTCTGGGTGAAATGTTGTGGTTTGTATCTAGAAAAGCCTCCAGAACCTGATGCACTCATAGGCAGGGCTTTTGGAAGTAACTGTATCATGGATGTGTGATACCGGATTAGTTCAGTGATTGGTTTAGCGTAGTTCTGGGTGTGCATGACTGACTTACTGAAGAAGGAAGACCCACCTTGGGTGTAGGTGGCATCAACAATAGGCTTGCAGGATGGGATAAAAGGGAAATCTGCTTCCTGCCTGCCACATCATGAACTGTTTATCCTTTGCAATGTTTATCCCTCTGCTGTGCTTCCCCACCTTGGAGCCAGCGGATAACAGAATGAAACCTCGGCAAACTGTGAGCCAAAATAAACCTTTCCTTCTTTAAGCTGTGGGGGTTGGGTATTTTGCCCTAGGGATGAGAAAGTAACTAAAACATTTCAATAAGAGTATATATTTACATGCACTCTTAAAAACCACTCAGACAAAAGTAAATATTTTAAATTTGAACAAATAGTTAGACATATTTTATCAAATAGGAAACTTTCAAAATTCTCCTGGTCAAAAGAGAAGACAAAGTACTATCAATGGTCCTAGCCTCAGACAAGAGAATGGTGATATTTGAGAAATTCTCTGTCTGAAAGGATTCTTTTAACTTGGAAGACAGAGTAAAGGATTATACTCCCTTTGAGACCTATCTGAAATTGCCTTTAATACAGTTTATTGAAATGTTTGCAGGCTTTTGTATTGGGAATGTAATAATTATTTAATTAATCTTTGTAGTTGCCTTTATTACAGTTTATTGAAATGTTTGTAGGGTTTTGCATTGGGAATGTAGTAATTATTTAGTTAATCTTTGTAGAATGAAGTAATTGAAAAATCTAGACTACAAGGACTTTAAGGAAGCATAAAATATATTAGCTTTCTTTATAATGGATATAAACAGTTACTATTATTTTAAGTTATCAGATAAAGGATGTTTTAAATTACTAAGTGGTTAATCTAAGACCAATTAAAAGAAAAATTAAAGAAAATTTCTTCTATCATTAAAACTGTTATACCAAATTCCACTCTCTTTAACAGACAAAAAAAAGGAATTTAAAAACATGAATATTAATATTTGTATTACTTGTGATAAAGGATTTCATTTTGCCAGCTCCATGGGCTTGCTCATTAAAATCATGTACTGTAATATTTGAGATAATTATGTTACAGACTTCTGGCACTTTTTTTTGAAAAACAAGGCACATGTGCTAGGCAATGTGGTAAAACCCAAAGGTTTGTGGCTAGTGCTTTTCTTTTAAGTATATTCCACATATTTATCATATATCACAAAATGAGTTTGAGAACCATAATGAGTGGGACTTTGGCATTCTTTGGGGGATTCAAATTTGCTTTAACATTTTAATTTTTAAGAAGGCATCTCCTTTCTATAGGAAATTTTCTACCAATACAATAGATATATGAGTTTTCCTTCCATTGCTGGGACAAAATACCTGACTGTCTTAGTCACTTTCCTCATCACTGAGACACAATATATGACACCTACAACCTAAAGGAGAAGGGGTTCATTTTAGCTTATGGTTTTAGAAGATTCAGTCCATAGTTAGCTGGCTCCAAGGGAAAAAGGGCATAATTGAAAAGTCTGGCACAGAAAAGTGGCTCACCTCATGGTGGTCAGGAAACAGAGAGTAAAAGGAGAAATTGAGGAGGGAGATGCACATTTTCAGGTCATTCCCCCACCCAGCTGCTGAACACTCCAGTGGATAAAGTTTTGATGAGTATAGCTCCTCCATCATCAAACCATCTGTCAAAAACCCCATTATGAGCAGGGGAAAGTTTGGGGGAATATTCTAGATCTAAACCATAACATTGGCATATAAAACTGAAAGGAGAAAAAGATTTATTTCGGCTAATGGTTTCAAAAGTTTCAGCCCATGATTAGCTAGTGAAAAGGTGAAAATATGATGAAAGATAGCTACCAACCTCATAGTTGCCAGGAAGCAGAGAGACAGGGAAAGAGCCGGTGAGGAAGGGGAAGTGACTAGATAAAATCTCCGGTTTCATCCTCATGACACACTCGGACTCACACACAAGTGTGCTTTGTTAATCTTGTAGGCATGGCTCAAGAAAATTAAATTGCCAATTAAGATTAACAATCACAAAAGAGAAGGGATTAATTTTTCCTTGAGTAATTGGTGTACTAGGTTTGTGTGCTGTGGTAGAAAGTCATTAAAAATGTTCTTAAAATGATAAGTATCATTCCAGTTTTGGGATGCGTTAATAAATGATTAGGGTATACAGTGTTTATTTCTGTCTTTAGGAAAGCCTTGAAAACAAGAGAGAAGAATAAAATAATATTAGAAAATTAAGCTTATATTTATATTTAAAGGTCATTTTTGTTTTTAATGACAAGAAACTTATTTTAACAATGACACTTGAGCATTACACTTTTTATACTTTCCCAGTACATTTTCCTCAATGTCTTTATGAATATCATTGTGATTTAATAAGAACATTTTAACATTGTTTTTTCATCTTTTCTGATACCAAATGCTTCTAGGTGGCTTTTTTTGATGCATAATTTCTCACACAAAACTATCATTTTTCTAAAAATCATCGCATTTTCTAATAGTTCTACCCACCCTGGGTTGCCTAGTACGATTCTCCAGATTGGCATTTTTAAATTGTACATTTTTGAAATGGAGCTGTGTGGGCATTTCAATTCTAAATTCAACTTCCTATAATAGACAACTCAAATTAAATACATCTTTACTGCTGAATAATTACATGATCTTTTGACTACCAATCCTCCTTTGTCCCTCCCAATATATGGTTCATAAATGTTACTCCCTATGTCTTGCATTGTTAGATGTAAAATGAATTTACATATGGAAACCAAATATAGCCATTTGGAAGTGAAAATTAAAAGACTTAAGGATTTAGTTTATATCCGTTACTCTTAATGTTAGATTACATAGGCAATATCCTTCTGGATTATTCTCAAATATATTACATGTTTTGTAACTTTTCAGATCATTATGTTTTCTGTTCACGATCCAACAGCCCTAATAATCTTCCACAAAAGTGGACATGTAATGTGAGATGCTCTGTAAAACCAATCCATGTGTCAGGAAATGCTTCAGGCAAATACAGTGCAAACCTACTGAACCTAGTGTGGTGGTTGGTAGAATATTTGGTGGGAAAATGTGCTCCTAAAAGTGAAGTGCTAAGGATAATGTAAATGTTGAATTACCAGAAAACTTGAGGTGAACAGAGAATGAAGCCAATAAAGAAAGTAGAACTGAGAGAGAAAGTACAAAGCATTGCTGGCAGCTTTAGGGGCCCTAAATTCAGCATTACTTGAAAATTATCTCTGAATTTTCCAGTGATATAAGTGGAATAATTGTATGTAGTTTCTCAGTTAAACAGATTTCTTTTACATTTGTGTCATGAAAAAGTAATATTTTAATAACTAAGATCGTTCTAATTGAAAATGAGGATACTAACAACAATAGCCACAAAATTATGGAGACTTACTAAAGGAATCATTTCCCTTCCTTGGGCATGAAAATAAGATTTGTAGAATTATTTTCATTTTGTTATTATTTTCCATAAGCTGAATTTGCAGAGACACGGCCAATGAGTTCCTGTAACCAGTTAAATAATGTACTGTGTAAAGTATTAGCCATCAGGCTCAATTTTCCCCCCACGGGTATATCTTGTGCATGTGAACATATACTTATTTATTCTTAAGTTTCAGGAGACAGTGTCAGAAGTGCAGTACATTTTTCAGAAACTTCAACTCGGAAATCTACTTGGAAAGAACCACAATGATTTAGAGATGATTTTTGAAAATACTTAAATAAAATACTGTATTTTTGTTTTGTCATAAGTAAAATGGGTGGTACTATCCAAATGACAAAGTTAAAACAGATTAAATGAAACAATACATATGAAAGTAATTGTGTTTCTGGTGTCTGATACACATAGTAGACAATCATATTTCCAGTTTTATGGACCTTCGATATAAGAGCCAATTAGAAACAGTGGCATAGATCAAAACAACAGTGTGTGTGTGTGTGTGTGTGTGTGTGAATTAATTTATGTCTGGGTCATAGTTTGTAGAATGATGGGCTTATTCTTCCTTTTTATGGCCTGTATTATGAACTATAAACAGATAATTCTATGCTTAAAGGTTTAAAACCTTCTTGAAAAATTAAAAAAATTAAAAAGCTTTCTTAATGCCAGCCAAGGCATTTCCATTGCATCATGATGTACAGATATCAAACTGATTAGTCCTTTAGATCCTCAGACACAGGTAAAAGGAACAAAACAGAAAAAAAGCTCTGTGTGCTCAGTTGTTTGCCTTGTTAATGGAATAAACAATTTATAAACTTTAAAGATACTTAGACACTAGCTGGTAAACTTCAGCACTTACTGCTTCCTATTGCTATGACATAGTATCCATTAAAACATAAAATAATTTATAGACTAATTTGACTTGAGAAGAAATGGAATACCAATTAAAGAAAATTAGAGTCTAAAATATGTTTAACACTTTGAAATCTTAAGAAGAAGGGTTCATAGCCAGTAAACAATATCCCAGGGTTTATAAAAAGTCAACAGTTGATAATGTATGATCAGAAGTGAAAGATTCCACTTTGTTGTGAAACTTCTAAGAAATACACAGGGAATTAGATATTATGTAACCAATCAACCATTCAGCTTAGAAGCTTACTTTGTGTGACTGTGTATAGTCCTTTAGGGTAAATAGAAAAATTATAAACCTCATCTCAGAAATTTTCTCATAGCAGCTAGGTTAATAGGTGTCTTTACCAAAAGAAGTCTTTAACATATTTAATTTTCTTGAGACTGTTGATGACATCCTCTCCCTGATACCCACAAAACTACGCAGAACATGTAGAAACACAAAATTGTCTTGCTTTTTGCTATGAATAGAACAATAACTTGACACATTTTTCAACATGTGCATATGTATTGTAAATCACTATCTCATATTCCTCTGATTCATAATAATATTAATGTTAAAAATAAAATTTAGGGAGTAGATTATCATCATGGTGCATGCTTTTAAGCTTTCATGTGTATTATCTTATTTTTCTGTAAATATATTGCAAGTAGTCAAAACTTGCATGTATTTTTCCAGATTTTTTGATTGTAATTACTGATGTCTCTTCTTGTATCAATTTTATTCAATCAATGTTCACTATTAGCTTACTCAATGCTCTACATTATGTATTGGGAGTTTGTGGTAATGACAATTTTACCATATAACGATGACCATAATGATTATAAAACTAGTAATGCTGATCACTATCATTTATTAAATAGTTTCCATGTGCTCTTTCTTCATATATACTAGAATCTCTTTTTGATTTTCCTAGTTTGTCTCAAAGTTTTATTTTTCCATTTCAGTGCTAATGATGTGTTCATTTAAGTATAGAAGATTTACAATATATTGTGATATCTGATAGGAAATGTTTTATTTACCATTCTCGCCAAAATTTCCTTGATTATTTCTAGGCATTTGTTATATTATATGGATTATAAAATATTTTTAAAGATCCTCTCAAACTTCATATTTCCTTGCTTGCTTTAGTTTTACTGGAGTTCTATTAGAGTTATATTAGCAATTATTGGAGGGGGCCAGGGAATTGGCTCAGTAGTTTTGCGGCCTGCTGGCAAACACAAGAACCTGAGTTTGATGCCTGGTACCAAAAAACAAACAAACAAACAAACAAAAAACAATTGCTTGGGAGTTTTGGAAGTGTTAGAATATTAATGATATTAAACTGGCCTTCTTTTCCAAGAATATATAATTTTAATGACTTACTATGATTTTGTCTATTAATATAATTGTTGATACTTGTGAAATCTGGACTTTTAAAAAACACACTCCTTTTTATAAAAAAAACCCCACATTTTCTTTATCCAGTCTCCAGTTGATGGGCATTTTGGCTGTTTCCAAGTTTTAGCTATCACAAACTGTGCTGCTATAAACATGGGTGCACATATATCACTGTGGTATGATTCTTTTAATTCTTTGGAGAAGATCCCCAGCAGGGGAATAGTGGGGTCAAATGGGACTTCCAGTCCTAGTTCTTTGAGGTATCTCCATACTGCTTTCCACAGTGGTTGCACCAGTCTACACTCCCAACCAGCAGTGGAGCAGAGTTCCTCTTTCCCCACAGCCCCGCCAGCATTTGTTATTGGTGGATTTCATATAGCAGCCATTCTTTCTGGAGTGAGGTGGAATCTCAGCGTTGTTTTCATTTGTATCTCTCAAATGACCAGTGATAAAATGGAGTACTACTCAGCCATAAAAAATGAGAAATTAGAGACATTTATAGCTAAGTGGATACACATTGAGGCGATACTCTAAAGTGAAATAAATAGGACACACATGTATAAATACCAAATAGTTTCTCTGGTGTGAGAAACTGAAAGTGTAAATAAGGACTAAATGTATAATAGGTCATGTGAAATAGGAAGAAAAGGGGCAAAGGGGAAGGAAGTGGGAGGGCTTGTGGAAAGGATAGAAGGGAATGGGATTAATGTGAGAAAATGGAAAAATAGGAACAAAATCTTTGTAATAGGGAGGGCTGGAGGGGTTGAATGGAGGGCTGGGCAAGGGTGAAAAATAAGAACCAAGAGAGACTATGTAAAGGTACAAATTTCTAATGATGAATGTCATTATATGGTATACCTAAAATGTACCAATGATTAGAATTAATAATTGATAATGCAAAATAGGAAGAAAAGGTCCAAAGGAGTAGGGGTAGTGGGAGGGCCAGGGGAAAGGAAAGAAGGGAAAGGAAAAATGCTGAGTAATGGAAAAATGGAAATAAAGTCTTTGTAAATAGGGAAGGGTGGAGGGGGTGAAGGGAAGGCTAGGAATGGGGAAAAAATAAGAACCAAGATGCATTATGTAAAGGTACAATTTCCAATGAGAAATGTAATTGTGTTGTATACCTACAATGTACCAATAAAATAATTTAATAAAAAACAAAGCAAAACACATTCCTGTGCATTTTGTAATTTTTGTAGCTAATATAAATGAAATACAATCTTTATCTTTTGCTGGGAATTCATTGCAAAATTACAAACAATATTCTATTACCAATGTTTTGTTATTCAGATGAACATATGCTCTATCATCTTAGATATTCTATCAGAAATTTTGCAATGAGACCTATTTTTGTGTGCATTGAAAATAAAATCATTGTAAGAGTATTATTTCTTCTATTTTATGTTTTTAAATTTTTATTTTTTTTTGATCACATAATTAGATTTGGTAGAACCTTTAAGGGGTTAATAATGGTGATGGTGGTCATCTAGGAATAGTTTTTAATTTAAATGAAGTGTTTTTGATTACTTTACAGTAATAACTGCTGATTTTGTTAAAATCTCTATTATATTTGTATAATTTTATGGTCCTTCGGTTTGGTGATAATTTTTTAAATTAAAAAAAATTTTTGATCATAATTTTATTAGACATTTTAAAGAAAATGCTATAGGTGTGTTCAATAAATATTGGGATGGTCATATGAGTTTTATCTCTAAATGTGTTGATGTAGTGGGTTATATCAACATAGTTTATTATAACATTTTTGAAATTTACCCTACTTCATCATGGTATAATATTTTGGAATATTGGTAGCATCCTTTTGTCAAGTTTAATTTAGGAAACTTAGAAGAAAGATGTAAGATTTTAAGAGGACTTATCAAAACCACCTAGGGTCACACCAGGCTTCATGTTGCCAATGGAAATGTGGATCCCATCATACTGTGTATAAAAACAACCATCCTGCATAAAGACAACTGTTCAGTGCTTCTGACCCTCTTTATCATTTTCTATTCATGACTACATATTCAAGTGGTGGTCATGACCCCATTTCTTAATGTCACCGGGAAATCCAATGAGATTTCCCTAGCCCATTCACACTACCACTCACCTAGTTACTTATTTTAAATCTCTTCATTTCCTCCCAGATCTAGAAATGTCTCCCAAATACTAATCTCAAATTCTGTAATAGAGAGAAGTGTAGTTGTACTGCAGACACAACATTCACAGAATTTCCTACTCATAAATTCTCTAAGATAATTTATACATTATTTATAATCGCATCATGAACAAAGGAGCATTTGTTCACTTAAAACTTGGTACGTGGAAATGATGAGAAAAATTAGTCTTTTAATTTTGATTATCTTCAGCAAACAGTATTATTCAAATGTTTGAACAATTATCACTTGAAGATTGAAGAAAAATTTGACAAATAACAGCTAATACTAAATCAGCAAATCAGTACTATTCTAGACACTTTTCATGCAGTATTGGATGAACTCCTCATGGCAAATTTATAAGATAAAAACAATCTTGTGGTTCATAAATGAGATAAAGGAAGCTAAGAAATTTTATTAGTACCATGCAGCTACTAAGCAGAAGCAGTATATGAATAGAGGCAGTATGGCTCCTATAACGACACTGTAAAGAGGAACAAGGGGAAAGTGGCAGTGCAAGGGCTAATAAATGTCTCAGGGAATTTTTCCTTAAGGAAACTAGGAGAAAAAGAGTCATCCTGCTGATTAGTCGTCCCATGAAAGATTGAGATTTAGCAGAAGGAGAGTTTGGGTATTAACTCTCAAGGAAAGTGATTAATAGTATGTTTGGAAAGTCTCTCATATTTTGAATGTCACTCTCATACTCTAATTACTGCTCATTTGATCATTTTCTTGATATTGATGTGGAAAATATAGATTTTTGTCTCTAAAATTCTTAAATGAATCAAAATCATGAAATAAGGCCATTTGATAACCAATGCTCAAGTTTACTGCCTATGATACTTCTTGTCCAAAATTTTGTCTGGACTCAAATTTTGAGGTGAGATTGAATGACATTAAGTTATTCCAAGATGCTAGTGTGAAGATATTAATATTTGCATATAAACTTGATCCCATTATGATCTTCAGAGAGGAATAAAAGTCTAAATACTTAACCTACTTTCATAGACCAAAAAGTTAAGTTCTTCTTTAATCAATTGGAAGAAATAGATGTACAATATTCATCCTTTCCAATTTCTATAATAAGCCCCAGATAGAATGATTCTTCTGCTGGGTAGACTTGGTTTCTATTAGTAGTTACAGATTGTGCTATTTCTTTCTATCATATGTCAAATTCTTCTAATGGTCTGACATGATGTGTTCATTCAATTGCAAGTATTTTTAGGAAATAATTTTTAAAGAGTTCAAAGAGTTAGTAAGGAGCTAAAATTACCATACTTCTCAAATTAAGTTAAAACACCAGTCCTCAAATTCTAAAAGTAGTAATTCCAGAAAAAATAATGTCTGAGAATCCTAGTATTTAAAGATGCCAAAGACCATAGAAGAAACTCCTTTTGAATGGTGGGGATAATAGATTTTTGTTTGCAGCTTGCCAGAATGCCACTCAATCTGTTCCAGGTGTTCTATTTCCATGAAGTGGCTTTAAACTCAGTTGAGAGCACTCCCCCAGCAAGAAGTTAATTTTGGTGCTCTGAAATCACATTTTGGAGGAGATAATCCATTTAGGCAATAGCTTTCTGTCTTCAAGAGTGACATATTATCTGCTTATAAAGTTTAAAAGTTTGTAAAGGTGGCAGCTCAGTTGCCAGGTGCAGTCTTGTAAATATGCATTTTTAGTCCTATGCCATAGTGATTATTTCCAGTGCCTCTTGGCAAGGTATCTGCCTCCTAGCAAAGTTTGCCCCCTCAATTTAGATTTAACCAATCCAGTGTCATCCCAAACCATGAGGTAGGAATGGAGTTTTTGAGTATATACACATTCCTGATGATTTGCCCTCCTACAGTGATTTTCTGGGCCCTAGACACAGAATGGAATTTGGAGCCTCTGGTCTAGAGATTCCTGGCAAAAACAGTTTAAAGCTGAAACCTCTCTAGTGCTCAGAGGCATGTGCACACTTTACCCAGAAATTTAAAAGCAGCAAACACTGTTTTGTTCACAGTGTAAGAGACCTGCAAAGACTTCCTCATAATGAGAGAATATTTGCTTCAGCCATATCCCTGCATCTTCAGAAGGCACAGTGGCACTTAAATCTGAATCTCTGTTCCTACCAAGTCTCCACTTTTGAATCTCTTTTGCTAGAGTCTGCATCTCCTCTGAGAACTGTGGCATCATTTCCCTCTTTGTTGAGGCTTCCTTCATCTGCCT
Organism: Heterocephalus glaber; assembly: GCF_053883595.1. Classification (NCBI taxonomy): domain Eukaryota; kingdom Metazoa; phylum Chordata; class Mammalia; order Rodentia; family Bathyergidae; genus Heterocephalus; species Heterocephalus glaber. The sequence continues at coordinate 39,027,889 of NW_028258325.1, read as the reverse complement.
CCCTTTCAAATCATTGCTCACAACTTTCCTATCATTGACCTCCTGAGGAACAGGGTTTTTTCTTTTCATCATTGACTCTAAGGAAGTAATCATTTCCTTTTGGACAAAATGCAAGTTGCAATCATTAAAATACTATAGTTTGAGGTTTAAATATTTAGATTTAGTCAATTTCAAACTCTTACTAATCATCAGATCAAAAATTGATCTCGCCAGGCTCCTAGGGCAGAAAAATGTGAGCCAGTCCCAGCACCTGGAAGGAAGCTCGCCACCTCCATCCCAGGCTCCTAGGGCAAAGAAGCTCAGCCAGTACCAGCACCTGGAAGGAAGCTGCCCTGCTGCCATCCCAAGCTCCTAGGACAGAGAAGCTGAGCTGGTCTCAGAACCCAGAAGGAAGCTCCCCTGCTGCCATCTTAAGCTCCTTGGGCAGAGAAGGTGAGGCCAGTGGGCGCCAAAATCCCTCCCCCCACCGTGGAAATGAGAAGACACATAAACAAGTCTCAAAAACAGACTTCCAGATCACCTACAGCAACCCCAAAGGGAAACGACATGGAACAATCTGATATTCAACCACTGGACTCTCCGAACTAGCAACAAAAGAGGATCTGGGAAAAACGAAATCAGAAATAATTACTCAGATAACAGCAAAGATTTTGCTCATGGTGCAAGACATGATTAATAAATCTAGAGAGGACACAGATAAAAACATAGAGGATCTGAGGAACATGATGGAATCCCAACATGGGAAACAAATGGAATCCATAAAACAGATGCAAACAGATTTCCAAGACATTAAAAACTCCATCAAAAGTCTGCACAGCAGAATGAACCAATGTGAGGATAGAATTTCACATACAGAAGATAAGATTGCAATTAGTGAGGAGGAAATGAAAAATTGCTTTAAAATTGTAAGGGGACATGAGAAATCAATCCAGAAGCTGCTAGGCGATGTAAAGAAGAATAACATAAGACTGATTGGAGTCAATGAAGAAAGAGGTGAGAGTGCAAATGACATAAAAAACTGTTCACAGAAGTGATGGCAGAAAACTTCCCAAGGAGGGGAAAAGCACTTGACATAAAGATAAGTGAGGCTTATAGGACTCCAGCTAGCCTTAATCAAAAAAAATCTACACATAGGCATATAATAGTTAGGATTCCAGAAATCCAACAGAAGAACAAAATTCTACAAGCAGTGAGAGAAAAGAAACAAATCACATACAAAGAAAAGCCCATCAGAATCATACCAGACTTCTCAATGCAAACCCTCAAGGCAAGAAGAGCTTGGAGTGATGTATTTCAAGCCCTAAAGGAAAACAGCCTCCAACCCAGATTGATGTACCCTGCAAAATTATCTTTCACAATTGATGGAGAAATAAGATACTTTCTTGATAAAGAGCACCTCAGGAACTTCATGAATACCAAACCGGCACCCCAAAAATTTTAGACAATACCCTAGGAAAAGACAATGAGGATCACAACCCCAGGAAACCCAGCAGAATGAATCCATTGGGTGTGACAAATTAAACGCAAAGGGGGAGAATCCAACAAAAAGAAAAAGTCATGACAAGGCTTTTAAAACTTTTAACTTCATCTCCCTAATGAGTGTATAATTCAATCTTATTATTGTACTGATTAGTATTTTTCTGATTCTAGAGTTGCACACCATTCCTTGTGCTATACTGGCTATTTATCCTCTTCTTATGTCTACATTTTAATTGGGTTGTCTATTAATGAGCTCTAAGAATTCTTTATATATTCTGCTCATAGGTTGTATGCATTGTAAATATGGTCTGTTTAAGGACTACTTTTCATTTTGATGATGTCATTTAAAGTTCTAAATTTGGATGGAATCTCATTTATCAATGTTTTTCTTTTATACATCATGTTTTTTGTATCCTAGGTAGTTCTTGCCTACCCTGAATTCATAACTATTTTCCCTTATAATTTCTTCTTAAAGTTTTATACTTTTAGGCTTTCTTATTTAGGTTCATAGATTCCTTCAAGTTATTTTCATGTATGGAAAAAAAGGGTTGAGGTTAATGTTTTATATACGGATACCAGGTGTTCTAGTGCCTTTTGATGAAAATACTATCTCTTCCTTGGCTCTTGAATTGAGTTTATATTCTATAAATTGCTAATGTTAAATAATCTTTCAAAACTCAGTGGACCATATATGTGTGGTTCTATTTCTAGATTCTCTGTTTTATTCAAATGATTTATATGTCTTTCCTTACACCAACACTGCCTTGATTACTGTAGCTTTAGAAGAAGTCTTAAAAATTAGGTACTAAATGTCTTCCAACACTGTTTTTGTTTTTGTTTTTAACTATTCTAGGTCCTTTGTACTCCTACATAACTTTTAAATTTCAATATCCAATTCTTCATTTATAGCAAGTATACACAGACCTGAATTTTTATATATACCTTGTGTTTTCTAATCCTGCTAAATTCAAATACAAATTCTAGGGTCTCCTAGAGATTTCTTGATATTTTCTCTGCAGATGATCATTTCATCTACATATAAAGATTTTGCTTCTGTCATGCTAATCCTATCCTAGTTGTATCATTTTATTGCCAGGCTATTTTGGTGGGGACTAGGTTTCAAAGTTTAATGGACAGATAAAAAGTAAGCATATCTGCCCTTGTTCCCCACCTTAAGGAGAAAGCATTGTATCTTCTCCATTCATATAAGGCATTCTCGCTGGAAGTATGGAGTACATGTCTTTAATCTGTTGAGAAGGTTCTGTTCTACTTCTAGTCTCCTTATAGCTTTTACCATGAACAGCTGTAGAATTTAGTCCAATACTTTTTCTCCAACTAGTGACAGGATCATATGGCTTTTTCCTTTCCTCTGTTAAAATGATTAGTTTTGGGGGTGGATCTTCCAATGCTGAACCAACACTGCCATCCCTATAACAAAACCGCTTTCTACATCCTGCCAGATCTGACTTCTAAGAGTTTGTTTTGTTAAACAAATTTCTATCTATGTTCATACTTTTCTCTTCTATCATCTTTATCCAGTTTTAGGATTAGCACAATGTTGAATTCCTAAAATGAGGGGAGAAGTGTTCCTTTTTTTTTCTGCTTTAATTGTCTGATATAATTTATCAGTTAAAATGTTTATGAGCCTGCTGTTGTCATATAGGTAGGTTTTCAAGCTAGGAATATACTTTCTTTAATAGGTGCTATTCAAATTTTATATTTTCTCCAGAGTTAGTTTCATTAATTTGTCTTCCAAGATACTTCTTAGAAGTTGTCAAATTTATTTCAAAACAGATTTTTGTAATATGCTTTCTATATCCTTTTAAATTCTGTAAAATCTGTGGTAATGTCTCCTAGATCTTAATATTGTAATTTTAAAAATGTATAACTGATATTGTGTAACAGGAAGAAAAGGTCTAAAAGAGCGGGGGAATTGGGGAGGGGTAGGGGAAGAAAAAAATGAAAGGAAAAAATATGAGAAGAGGGGAAAAGTGGAAACAATGTCTTTGCAAATAGGGAAGGGTGGAGGGGGTGAAGGGAGGGCAAGGGAAGGGGAAAAAAATAAGAACCAAGAGACTCATTTAATGGTACAAGATCCCAATGATGAATGTAACTGTATTTTATACCTAAAATGTACCAATAAAGTTAATGGGGAAAAAAAAATTGATCTCTAGAAATCACCAAAGTGCAAACTCAAGACCAAGCCTATACATCCTTAAATCCCCAAAAGCTTATTCATGTGTATGTTTTTCTACCCCAAATCCCATTCTTTTGGTTTTATTTGCTAATATTCCTGGCCTATGTGTTTAATATCAGGGTCTTGATAAAGCCACCAAATTATAATTACCCTCATCCCGGCAATATCTGAACAAGGGGAAAAAAGTCAAAGTTGAGATCAAACTAATATAGCAACCAGATGGGCAACAGATTTACCCACTCAAACCTGGACAACATAGAAGACAGAGAAGAATGGATACTCTCTGAAGATGGATTCATTAGAAAAAGAGAAAAAAAGTGAAACCAAACTAAGTATTTACATGGTTTTATTTTCCAGAGTTATCAATTAAGTCACTTTTATCTTACTAGAGAGGAATAAATGATTGAATGAGGAAAGGTCAGAACTGAAGTTAGGAAAAAATCCCTGCTCTTGAGAGCCTGGGTGGTAGATGGCATTTCCCACTAATAAGAATGGTTCAATTAATGATAGACATTACTATGAGCAATTATTTTATTTATTATTAATACTTAACATTCAGTTGAAGAGTATAATTGTGTTAGTTGGGATATAAAATACTATGAATATTTTGATTAATTTATGTAAAAGCATGTTTGGAAACAGACCTCTGATTTATGGTTATCTGTAGAACAAACAAATTCTTCAGTCAATGCAAGACAAAGTACTGGGGATACTTCCTAGACAATGTTGCAATGCACTGTTACTTGTCTTTGAGTGGAGAGTGAATATTTGCTATTTTTCATTCTTAAATCCCATTTATTAATGAGTAAACTGATAGATTAAACATACATTTTTGAAAATTGTTGTTTAGTATATCCATTATAAAACTTAAAAAAGAAAAAGATGAGATGGCGGAAACATTAATATTGGTTAATACCTACCTTATTCTATGGGCAATCCATGTATACTTCATATTATTCTCACACTGACATCATTCATTAGTTATTATTTCCTTCTTTTTGTGGAAAACATAAGAAAGGTCAGAAAGGTCAAATAATTCATAAACTCTCATAAAATTCACATAGGGAAAACATATGAAAACCGCTTATAAGACTCATGCTTTTTTGACCATAGCCCGCTGTCTTTGTCTGTTGGTAACCACAGACTAGTAGCTTTATTGTGATTATTAGGTCTTGTTAGGAGACTACATTTCAAGTGTAAAGCTCTAAATGTTTAGCTATATCTTAAGAAACACCTTATTTTTTTTTTGGCACCGGGGATTGAACTCAGGACCTTATGCTTACGAGGCAGGCGGCAGAACCTCTGAGCTAAATCCCCCGCCCAGAAACACTTTATTAAGAAGACTACATGTAGGGCCGGGGATTTAGCTCAGTGGTTTCACTGCCTGCTGTACAAGCACAAGGACCCGAGTTTGATCCCTGGTACCAAAAAAATAAAAGAAGACTACATGTCTTATAATATTGCGCTCTCTGGTCATTGGGAATTTTTAAGTTTAAAGGGAGTATTGTCTATTTAATAATATACTTTTGCTCATCTAATTAGTCATTGTTTAGGATCCATTCACTAACACTTGGATAACATGCTGGAGCTTGTTAAGATGTTTGAAATGAATTGAAACTTACACAATTTTTATTCAATATTTCAGGAATCACTAACCCTGAAGTTATCAAAATTATATCAATTCTAAATTTTTAAAAAGTTTATCAGTCTTCTACTGATATTGTCTCAGACTTTGAGAAAGGTTCACTTATATCTATCTTATTTAAATGTCACTTTACCCTATGAGTTCAGTAGTTTTATTCTCTTTGACAGCAGTTAAAACAGACCCTAAAAGATGATCAGTGGCTCTTCCGGGGTCACCTATCTAATAAGACATGGCATATTTAAGGGTTGAACCTAGTTGATTATAACTAATGGATTAGTGTTTGTTTCATGACACCTCTACAACAGAGGCAAAATAGACCCTTATGGACTGGTTAGACTGTGCACATTCAATTAATGTTGTTTGACTAAGATGAGGCATGACCTCAAAGAACATGTTCCTCAAGGTTCTCTGGAAAGAAAGACTGATAAATGGTGGTTGTCTGCACAAAGGCTCATATGCATGTGTGAGTTTTAATTTTTTTTCTGGATTGATTATGATGGAAATACATCATTTCAATTCATTTCACTAATTTCATACTACATTATTGATATAACCCAAAAGCCTAGGCATATAATAAGTTTTTACTGAGGAAAAAACAAATGTGGCGTCTATTTTCTGGGACCCTTCAAAGACCCATCCATGATGATGTTATTGTAAATTTTAGTGTTAATAAAAATCAAAATTTGGCTGAGGTATAGCTCAATGATAGAGTGGCTTATCTAGAATGTTCAAGGCTCTGGGTTTTATCCTCAATACTTCAAAAACTTAGTTTGTTTAATATTAAAGGATCATTTGCATTATTTGTGCTAGTAAAACGTTCTTTTAATTCCTTTCCTATTTTCAGATTTTCTCCCAGAAACTCAACAAATTATGAAATCCTAGATACAATATCAAAATATGCTATATTATATTTTTAAACTCCTATTCTTTGAGAAATATTTTTACTAGTGAATACAGCTTTTATTACTTGGAATATTCATTATGGGAAACTAGGGCGTTGGGTTTAAGTCTCAGAAATCAAGTAGAAACCTGTGAAATAAAATCAGCACTTCTCTTTGGTTCTGGTTTTCGCCTCATGACATGGAGTTAGAAATAGTCATCAAGTCCACCCAAATGTCTCTTTTATCATTCACATATGGAATACCGCTGCTGTGATATGTCAATTCACACTCTAGAATCACAGGTAATATCATTAAATTGTGATTACTGTTTTTTCATTTGTGAAAAAACCTACAGGGCAGGACCGTAAGCATGGTCTAACCTGATTTTTGCAGAAAAATATAACGGCCATCTGTTATCTCAAGGGTCATTGGGAATAAGATGAAAGAGTGACATGAGCTTTCAGTTATTCTTATGAAAAGAAAGTAACAGGTATGAAATTCAGGAAAATCTGAATTTTCTGTATCCCTTAGAGAGAGAAGGCCCTCATGAGAGACAGCTCTTAGATGGTGTTACATCTGCTTCTGTAACTTAACATTGTTGGTATTTGTACTCTAAAGAGTTTTGTTTCTCTTATGTAAGGTCAAAGCAATGATATTTTGGAGAAAGTGTTGTCAGTAGTTTGTTTTTCTCAAATTTACTGGTGGGAAGGGCCTGGAGAATGTATGAGACTTTTTAAATTTCTAGAGCCATAAGAAGTGGTTTCGAGGGAAATATATCTCATAGTCACCATTCTTTCCCATATTTTTTTTCTCCTGGTCCTCTTCTCTTTTTTCTCCCTGCGATGTCTCCTGTCACATTTCTCCGTAAATAAATAATGAATGAATCAATGACTAAATATGAGATCGTAGAATGGAAAGTAGATAAAGCAATGGGGGAAATGTTGATGGGGCAAACGGAACTGGAATGTCTGAGTGTTAGAAAGAGGGAAACTCTCTGCACAGAAGACTTATGAATCACATAGGTTAATGCAAAATACTGAACGATCTCCATGAGCAATGTAGCAACAGTAGCACTAGATGTCATATAGAAATCCATAAAATATTAACTGGAAATGATAATCGAGACAAACATATTATTTAGTATTTATACTTGTAATGTCAACAGTATTAACAAACACTGTGCTATTTAGCTTTCATATCATTGCTGAATACAAAAAGGTAAGAGAGAGGTCATCATTTTTTTCTCAGTGTGGCCTATCTTACTAAACCTTATTTGCCATATCTTTTCTATCCTCTCAGGGGACAGGCTATATACCTAACCTGAATTGGAAAAGTTAGTAAGTGAAATGAGATTTCCCCTAAGCTCTTAATAGTGCTCATTGGAATCTATTTAGCAGCTTATCCTTTAATGTAGTAATATTCCTTTCTCTACACTTTTATTACTTTACAATTGAACCCGATCCCTACAGTCAGCACAGAGGCACAAAATGACACAATGTCTGATTACCCTATGAAGAACCTAACTGCTGTACACACACACACACACACACACACACACACACACACACACACACACAGAGGCATGCTTTGTGTGCACTGCCAAGAGTTTCATCTGGTAGACAGAAGAAGGAATAACCATTTCTAAACTCAGAATTTTGGTGGAATTTGACCTTGGCTGCATACACCTTTCTAACCTCAGTATTGAATCTCACCTGACAATATAGTTATATGTGCATTGTTGTGCATCAGTTTCCTTCATCTATGACAACCATCCTATTTATTTTCATCTGGAAAACCTTATCCATCTTCAGGGACCAACTGAGGTTTTTACAACTCAAGAGAGACAGTTATAGAGCCACAGAAAGAGATATCTTTCTTTTCTAAAATTGTAGCATTTCTAGTCAAAATTCATCATTTACAAATGCAATAGGCACTTGTCATTATGCTTATGGAACTTTCTTTGAAATATTGTACTATTTAATTTTAATTTGAATAAATTAGAGTTTATTTGGTTCTTACTTCATATACTATTCTTTGAGAAAGATTTACTTCTGTAAGCCAAGTGTCACATTATGAACAATAGCTCCAGAAAAATATTTTCTAATGCTTTATGTGATGATGAACTTTACATTTTTCACCAAGGCAGCAAAGGGGGAAAGGAAAATATTAATAATGCAGGAAAGGGACTGAGGCAAAGAATAAAAACATTGTCTAGATAAAATTCAAACTTCATGTAAAGGCAGCCCCCAGGAAAGCTGAGAACAGCTCTGAAAATGTATAAAGGTAACAAAATGAATAATGGGTCCCAGAGAGAGAAATTGAGCCTCAGTGAGAATCCAGCAGGATGGGAGGGATTTATTCACACTGATATCTCTGGACATGGGGCTAGGGTGAAAAGTCTCTGTCCCCAAGAGAGGGAAAAGTTGGGAATAGAAATGTAAAATATTGAGATTTTAAAATACTTTCAGTTTATACATGCAATCTCGAGTTGGTATTTGAGATTATTTTCCCTGCTAAACTTTCTTCCAGCTTATGTTAAAATCCATTTGGAAAAAAGAGTTGTTTTCAACAAAATATGGTATATTTCTTCAGACACACTTAATGAGGGAGCTGAATTACATGGTAGGATTTTCTTGAAACAAGTAATCTAGTTTTCTTAGCACATGGTTTGATGTGCTTGAAGGTTATGGACCTACTATAGAGCTATGTCTTATCTATGTGCAAATTGATGGGTAAATCCTGGAAACCAGAAACTTTAGTCATCTTTATAGTCTCCCAAAATCTATCAGCGTATTTCATAGAGTAGATATTAAATAAATAAGTGCTTATTAATTTATCCTCCTTCATTATGCACATTTAACATTAAATATTATTAATATTTAAATATCCTTTGGAAAATTATGTAACCTAGCCAACTAATAAAAAAATCATTAAACAAAGTCACCTCATTAGTGTATCTTGTGCAATGAACAGTCAGGTGGCTGGAGCAGATAATACACTGAAAAGCTTCTCTTTCACCATTGTTTCACATTTAGAGCTGAATGTAGAGTTGCCTTTGAAAACATTTGTACTTCTCATTTAGATGAGCTATGTGACATGCAGGGAAAGATGAAAAACAATCTCTGTGTGAAGTCGCATATGAGAGGTTAGTTCTAAATTTACCAGCCACTAATTCCTTTGAGCAATCATATTTGTTCTTTGATTACACATAATCTTACTGATTTCAAAGCAAAAGAGCAGGAGGAGATGAAAATACTTGAATCACACAACAGCCTTAGGTGGTGCCTTTGGCACTGAGGAGCTGACATTCCATTTCCCAGCCTCAAAATGTAAGAGACTTAACTAGACTTTGAGCAAATCTGATGCATTAGCCAGGCTAAGTATCAGTAGAGTCCATACTGTTTGTGTGCATAGTAACCATTGTCCAGATGAGGAACATGGTGAGATGAATAGGAACTTCCTGACTTGTTTCCTGGGGAGAGTTTTGTGTTGTTGCATAGAAAACACCATGGTGCCAATTATTCTGAACCATGAGAAACTTCTCAGTTAATCAAGAAGGAATTGAACTTTCAAAAATCTTGCTTCTTGGTCCTAATCTCAAACTGATAAAACCCACTGCCAAAATCATACTAAATGGGGAAAACTTGAAAGCATTCCCTCTAAAATCACGAACAAGAAAATGGTGTCCACTTTCACCACTTTAATTCAATGTAGTATAGTACTGGAGACTTTAGCCAAAACAATCACACAAGAGAAAGGAAAAAAGGGGGGGGGGGCTTGAACAGGAAAAGAAGTTAAACTATCCTTATTTGCAGATAACATGATCTTTTACATAGAAAATCCAAAAATCTAACTAGAAGACTCTTTAATAAAGTCAGCAAAGTGGCAGGATACAACATCAACACACATCAACAATGAACATCAACAATGAATCCATAGAAAAAGAAATCAAAACAAGCCTATTAATTGTGTGGCCAAAGAGACCATACTTCCGAACATGATATGCAAAGTAATGAAACTCTAATAAAAACATCAATAGCATTTTCCACAGAACTACAAAAATAATTCCCACATTTACATGGAATGAGAAGAGACCTACAATAGTAAGAAGAGCAAAGCAGGAGGCATTCAGTTCCATATATCAAGTTATACTACAAAGCTGCAGTAATAAAAATAGCATAATATTGGCACAAAAACAGATATGTTGACCAATGGAATAGAATAAAGAGTGCAGAAACAACCTTAGGCACCTTCCATCATCTGATTTTTGAAAAAGAGGCTGGTAACACATGCTGGAGAAAAGACTCTCTCTAGCAAATGGTGGTGGGAAAACTGGTTGCCCATGTACAAAAAAAACGAATATAGATTCCTATCTCTCACCCTGTACTAAAATGAAATCAAAACAGGTCAAAAACCTACATGTAAAAACAGAAGCATTGAATTTGCTGGAAGAAAAAGTTGGTAAAACTCTTGAAGACTTAGGCATATGCAAGGACTTCCTGAAGTTCCCCAATTGTATAAGAAATAATACCAACAAATGAGATTATAGCAAATTAAAAAGCAGCTAAGGAATAAAACAGAGAGTAAAGGGATGACTTATGGAACGTGAAAAAAATTTGCATGTCACTCCTTAGATAACTAATGTCTATAGTGTCTTAAGAACTCAGAAAAATATACCCTGTAAAATGAAAGATCCAATAAAAAATGGCCATTTAAAATGAGTAGATACTTCTGAAAAGAAGTAAAAATGGCCAATAAATAAATAAAAGAAAATATTCAGCATCTTAGGCCATTAGAAAAATGCAAATCAAAATAACATGATTCCCCTTTATTCCAGTAACAATGACTGTTTTCAAGGACTCAAAAAACAATTTCTGGTAAAATTGTGGAGAAAATATATAAATTTAACAAGTTAAATTGTTTTATTCCCACATAAATTATTTGTTTTTCTTTTTATACTGCTTTAAATTTATTGAACGATTACTGTGATTACTATACACCAGTTACTCTGTTGAATGTTCACATTATTATTGCTCCTATGACTGCTAACAATCACAGGAATTATGTACAATATCAATATTATTTCTAAAAAATGGTAAACTACACCTTAGAGAACTTTCATAACTCACTCAAGATCATACAATGGTTAATTTCAAGATTGGAACTTGCAGTTCATTCTAACTGCAGATCTCATACTAATTACTAAGGTCCTGGAGGAAAAAGTAAATGTGCCTCAGGGACAGACAGTAATGGTCCACAGCAACACTTGTACTGAGGACAGAGCTACAGAAGACCACATAACTTCTTGATAATATATTTTGGAGACCTCTATTTGAAATCAGGGATTATTTTCCCCCTTCCATTAATTGTATATCAACTGGACATATAATGTGTCTCAATTTAGTTTCAGTTATCTTTAAAGAATATTTTTATAATTCCTGAGTTAAAAGGAACTCACCTGATATTGTTGTATCAGAGGACTTGGGCTCGGAGATGGAAGATTTTGGTGCCTAGAGAAGTTGGAATTAATAATCAGCAGCCTGTGCAGAAAACACTCTCAAGAAGATTCCCTGACACCCAGTGTTGTGAGCTACACCTTCAAATGGGAGCAGTAGGTCAATAGCATTGTAAACAAATCCTGCTATGTTTTATAGTTTCTAGCAGTTCATTTATAAACTGCACATCTTCTTTTTCTCCTAGTGAATACAAATTGTCTTCTGTTTGTTTCACCTAAGGTTGGCTGATCTAAGGTGTAAAAGCATCATTAATACACAATGGTGATGTGTATTAAAGTTTTCCAGTCTTTCTCATCCTTTGCTGAGTACATTTTATACATGCTTTGGCTTTCCTATTTATTCTTTTCTTTCCTTGGTAGTACTGGGGATAGAACCCAGAGTCTCTGGAAGTGTTAGGCATGTGCTGTACTACTGAGCTACACTTCCTTCCTTCCTTCATATTCATTCTTTAGTTTTTCCACAGGAATGTAAGGAAGGACTGTTCTATACCAATCATACAAATCATGATTGAAAAATATGGTGGATATTACTTTTTAAAAAATATATTACATTAAAAAACACATTGCCAATTAATCTTTCTCAATATATCCACTTTCCTCACTTCAAAAAGACTTATCCCATCATTCTTGTCACTTTCTGAAGCAGTTCTGTAAGTTCTCTTTCATGAGTTTTACAAAGTGTGGTTAAAAATAAATATGGTGTCATAAAAAATATAGTGAATGGTGCCGCCCAGTGCCATTGAAGGGAAAGGCAGGCTCATAGAAACATTGACCTGTGTCCTTGTCTACCCTACTCAGCAGAACAGGTGATTGTGTGACTTCTGGCTCTTCTCCAGAGTCTAAATGGCTATAAAAAGTGAATGTTCTCAATCAAATCAGGACATTGAGAAAGACACAGGAAAGAACTTCTGGTGCTTCGGAATGTGGCAAGAAGGATGGGATGATGGGATAAATGTGTTCAAAGTGAGGGGGAGTGTTTTTAAAGGAATTGGTGGAAATGTATCTTCCACTGCAGTGAATTTGTAAAAATGTAAACACATTGTATTTTTCCCTTACACCTTATATTTTACAAGCTAACAAAGAAGTGATGGGCAAATAGGCAAATTCTTTGTGCTGGAAAATATATAAAATATGCAACATATATGTAAAATATGCAACATAATGCCAGTTATAAGTGTTTTGAGAATGAATAAAGTTGAATAAGGAAACAGAGCACTACCTGGGAGGTGGAACTGGCATTTAAAATAGAGTGTTCTGAGAAGGTTTTCCTGAGAAGGTGGCACTTGAGCAACACCATGAATAAATCAAGTGCACCAGGGTATACATCTGAGCGCAAGAACATTTTAGGCTGAGCAAAAAAATATAAACACACTGAAGTGGAAGACTGCTGAGAAAATTGCAGGTTCCATGAGGAAACTAGAGTGCTGAAAGAAAGTGAGAAATGAGAAATGGAGCTGCAGTATTAAGCAGGGCAAGATCACATCAGGCCTGCCACACTGTGGGTTTGTTGTGAGTGAGAAAAAGTCACAGAGAGTTTTTTCTACCCTCATAATGTGAGTTGCAAATGTATATTTTCTGGTTTATGCTGTCTCTTGTTCTGTTAACAGTGGTCTTATTATGCCAATTTTTTTCAATTTTTTTTAATGAATGAATGTTTTTCTTATATACTGTTTACATTCCTTGTGGGGAATTGGGATGCACACATAATGCATGTTTATTCTTTTCTCATCCCCTTCTCCTCACCCCAATCCATCTCTTGGTCCCTTTCCTCTTTGCCAAAGATCTATCTCCCTATTTCCTATTTCTATGTTTTATTTTTCTCTTGGTATTGGCAGGGTATGACAAGATCTTCATTTTCATTATGAAGAGTAGATATACTGTAAAGTTAATTAAAAACTAATAGGGTCCTTTAGAAGAGTGTTAGTGTCATTTTAAGTAGAATTTTATCATTGTTTGTGGCACCATTGCTTATTTTTCTTTTTAGTTTATTGATTGTAGTATGCATAAAGAAAAGTGTACATAGCTTAGTGAATGATGACAGAGTAAGCAAATTTGCATAGTTAGTATGTTGGTCAAATGTAGCTTGCTATCTTCATTTTCAAAAACTTTCCTTGTGACCTGTCTGATCATATTTCTTTCCTCCTCCCAGATGTACCACTAGTGACTTCTAAAATCACAAATTTCATTTGTCCAAAATCCCTCGTTTTATAAGTTCATCAGCCATATGGAGTTAGGGGCCCACTGTACTCCAGTATGTTCTCATTTCACTTTAATTAATTGTAACTGCAAAAATCTTATTTCCAACTAACTTTGCATTCTGAGGTGCTAAGATTAAATTTTCAACATACGAACTTGTGGAGGCCACAGTTCAACCCATAACATATCAGAAGAAATTTGGGGTTATTTTCCTGAAGTACTTTCATTACCATTTATTGTAGTAATGCCTTGCTAGAGTAAATGGTATCACCTGCAAATTATCTGAAAATATCTTTATTTTACTCTCATTTTTGAAAAGTATACAATTTTTGCTCGATGTCTCTTGTTTTCTTCTAGTATTTAAATAAAACGTATCTATTGTCTTTTGTCTCTGTTTCTATGATCAGAAGTTGTTCATTTTTCTAATCATGGTTCTTTTCAGCATAATGCACCATGTTTTCCTTTGGCTGCTTTTTCTTTAGCTGGTTCCCTACAGTTTAACTACAATATACTTAGATAGTGTTTATTTTGTAATTATTCTGTTTAGCATCTGCTGACTACTTGAATTGTGCATTGATTCTTTTGACCATATTTTGAAAACCTATTTCATCAATTGACTTTTTTCCTCCATTGTCTTTCTCATTGTTTTCTTGATCTTCTAGTAGAGATGTAAGGACAGAGAATTTTAGTACCAATATGGAGACTCTAAAATAGAAAAAAAAGTAAATTATAGAACTGAAAAATATAAAGAAAAAAATGTGAAAATTACAAATAAAAATCATTTAATGTTAAATCAAAGGTTACATTTTTGTTTAAAAGGAAAGCATCTGTGAACACTTTAAAAGAAACCACTCAAACTGAAGCACAGAGAGAAAACTAAAATTGAACAGAAGGCCAATGAACAATGAAAAATACTAAGAATCTAATGTCTAATCTGTCAGCTATTTTTTTAGACATTGTCATTTTTTAATTTTAGGAAGTGCTGATGTTAATGCTTATTTTAGAGATTTTTGAATTGTGTTATGGAAAGCATGAAGTCTTCTTGATTTTGTTAGGTTTAATTAGGGTTGGTCTAACTCCAAATCATGGTTCTGATTCTAAAAGAATCTACATTAATTTGGATCGCAAGTGAATGTTCATGGTACTTAGTACGTTCCTTCCAGTCTGTGGATGTATTGGTCATTTTTCTGTCTGTGTGGCAAAACACATGAGAAAAATAAAATGATGAAGGGTTATTTTGGCTCACAGTTTCAGAGTTTTCAATCCAGGACTGTTTGGTGCCATTACTCTGGGCCTGTGGTGACACCAAACATCTGGGCAGGAAGTGTGTTGTAGAGCAAAGCTGCTCAACTCACTTGCATTAGGAAACAAAGAGAGGAGGCGGGGCAGGATCCCAATATCCACTGGAAGGGCTCATCCTCACTGACCTAACTTCCCCACATCTCCTAAAGGTTCCATCAGCTCCTGAGAGCACCTAAGATTGGTAACAATTCCTTGGAAACCTATATATTAGCTCTAGATCTAAACTATAGCAGGGTGGATGAGGATTCTGGTGCTCCCTGGCACTTGAATTCAATGTGTCCAGACACTTCATTAACTTTTGAAATAACTGTTGCCTTCCTGATCCTCTATCAGGTATTTCTTGCAGTGCTTCATGGATTCTATCACCTGTGCACTCACAACCCCTAGGACTCAAGGACAACACCACAGTAGATTTCTGCTCATCCTTTTCTAGGACTTCTTTCTTGAACCATATCCTAAAAATTCCTGTTGCTATAACCTCTCCAAAATAGGACCTATGCTTCTGTTGCCCAGGGAAACTGCCAGTTTTCTTTGAGCTCTGTCACCCTTTGCCATATTCAAAAAAGTAGCTCAAGGATGAAACTGCAGCACAAATGCTGCTCTCATTCCACATTTCCTGTCTCTCTGAGGTCACATTCCTAGGCTGCCTATTATCCAATGCCTGAAAACAGAAACTTGGATATTGTTTTCAATTTTATAGTTATTTATATTAGATGTTAAGTCTAGTCCAAAGTAAATAATACCATACTGCCAGTATGTTAACTTTAGCAATTCTAATATATATGTAATTATTGCAGACTGAAGAAAGGGGGCCTAGAAAAATCGACAATAGACTTGCCTAGTGTACAGGGGGCTGGGAGGTCAATGCCTCAGAGCCGGCCAAAGACAAAGACACTCTGAGCTAGCCACTATTTATTGGGTTCATAGGGAGTATCAGGTGATTCAGAAGCCTGCAATAATCCTAAATTGAGGAGGATCTTATAATAGGAGGAAGTACCAGATGACTGGGAGGGTGGCAGGCAATCCTATAACCATGAGGATCTTATGCTGATGAGGATCCTAGGTCAATGAGGAGCTTATGTTGATTAGGATGGTAAAATGAGCAAAAATGTTCTTACAAAAGTAGGTGGGATGAGTTACGAGTTACGCTGATAAGGACTTTGTCCCTCCCCATGTGAAACCTTTCTTTTTTTGTATTACTACTGGGATCTCACAGAACCAGGATCTCTTCAGCTGATGTAATCTTGCCCTTGAGCATCACAGCATCACAGAACCATTGAGGCCTCAGACAGCCCTAATCATAATCCAACTGTGAAATGATCTTTTCCCCCCAATTATGTACAATGGCTCCAGACATGTAATGATTTCTATTATTGTTTCCGTTAGTATTTCCCTGGTTACTAATAGAATTACAAATGGTTTCCAACTTATAGTGAACTCAATTTATGATTTTTAAAATGTAATATAAAAGCATGGATGTTCAGTAAAATTTGTACTTCAGATTTTCAATTTTAATATTTTTCCAGGCTAGCAATATGCAGTCTCTCAAATTTAATAACATTTTTTTACCTACAATCAGATTGTCATTGTGCAACCCCAGCCTAAGCTAAGAATATTTGCTTGTCTATTCCTGTTTGAACAATGAAGTTTCCTTTCTATTTTTTGTTGACTGTTTTAACTTTTTGTCCTGACTTGTAGAAGTTCTCTATAATTAACTTATAAGGCAGGTATCTATTAAGATCTTGCCATCTTTCTCATGAGAATTGTCCATCTATAATTTCTTTTTTACTTATCAAGTCTTTGGTTTGGGTTAAAATTATCCTAGATTCATTAAATAAATTTGGAGGGGTTTCCTTTTATCCTACATTCTGAAAAATTTTGTGTAAAATCTATGTTAATGCTTCTTTAAATATGCGATAGTTTTCTAGTAAAGTTACTTGGGCCTAGGGTTTTTTGTTTTAAATTATAGATTAAATTTTATTTCTAGTAGTCATTGGACCCTTCAGATTTTTCTATTGCCTTATTTGACTAACAATAGTAATTTTATACATAATTAGGCTGATTTTATCTAAATTTCTGAATTTATAAGTTTCCTCTTGATTTTTTCAATGTCTATAATATCCATAGTGTTGCATAACTTTTGTTAATATTGTTTGTGTTTACATATCTCTATTTTTCTTGATCAGACTAACTAGAGGTTTAAAAATTCTTTCAGCCTTTTCAAAGAACCACTGTTTTGGCATTGTAGAGTTATTTCCACTGCACATCTTTATTCTATTTTACTAATTTTTTTCTTATCTTTGTTATTATCTTTACTTTCTTGTTTAAGTTCTCCTAATGCCAGATGATCTTTTTTTTCTTTCTCTTATTCTTAAGATGTAATGCTTTTTGGACCTGAAACAAGCAGGGTATTTGCCACAGCCTCTCATCCTTAGCGGGCTATTGACTCCAATTTTTGTCCTTGTTGTACCTGCATCTGTCACGTATTTTGTTTAGCTTCTCAGCCTCTCTCTTTTATATTCAGCATTTAATATTGGGGAAATACAGCCTGAATTTCTGATTTGCTTCCATTCACTTTCCATATCTCCTGTATGTTGCACTTACAGTTCTTTACCTTGAGAATTCATCACCAACATATTTTTCCTGAGTTTTCCAATTCTTCTCAGTGAAACTGTAAATATGAACAAGTGAGTTTCTTATTACCAGAAAATTTTTGATAATTTTTGACCAGTTTGAAATATAACTAGTATTTTAAATGGTTTGAATTTATTGTAACATTTAATCCCAATTTAACATTTTTTGGATTGATTTTAAGTAGAACCTCTTCTTGTCCACGAAAGCATTAGCTTTCCAAAACAGTTAAAAATTGAATAAATAATTTAATAATTATTATTTTTACTATTATTAGTAATTATTTCTACTAATTATTACTAATTATTTTTACTAATCTGGTTGTGGGAAAGTTCCAGAAGATTACATTTAGGTTTCTAAAAGCTAAATTTGAAGTTCTGTTTCCCTGAAAAGAAATGTAGACCTTTAGCATAATATTTTTTATTTTGCAAAGTATTTGTAGTATTCAAAAGTGAATATAGACTGTAAGCCAATATAACATGACAATGAATCATGTTCTAGACTAATTTAATACATATGAAAAGATCACTCCTGTATAAATAAAATTGATCTATGAAGAATTTTACCTCTAGCATCCGTCTTCCCTAACTTCATTGTTGAGGCAAAGGGAGAGCAAGTGACTTCCTTATGTGACACAGTAAGAGAGAAACAGAGATGGGACTCATCCTCTCTTGCTTGCCATAAATATTCTCATGCCTCACCCTATTCTCAAACTTTTAACTCTCACGTCTTGGCCTGTTTGTATACCCTCCTTTGCCTATTGCTCAAAATAATGTTTGTAGAAAAGGAGAGTGCAATAATTGCTGAACTTCCCGACTTTAAAGTTTGATCTTCTAAGCATCATTCATATTTCAAATTTTTGAAATGTTGAAAAAACCCAAGAAACAGAAATAATAAATAACTTTAGTCAATGGGTCAAGATATTAAAATGACACTAATAGATTCTTGCTTTACCTGACGGGCTGTATAAAGTTATTTTAGAATTATCTTCCAAGCTGAATATAATAAAGTAAGTACCTTCAAATAGTTTTATTTAAAAAACACTTGAAATAATTATAAACAATTTATTAAAGTAATTTTCATTTATATATACATAATACCAATATGCAAACCACTTTTACATATTTTAAAAATTTGTGTAATCACACCACAAATCATTATGATTTTCTCTACCACTTGCTTTTTGAAAATATGTGTAATTTGTTTTGCTATAGTTATCTTTTGAGCCTAACCAACGTAATATCTGCTAATGACTCTCTGACATCTATAAACAATATGTTTCTCTGAAGGAAATGATGTAGTCTGTATGTAACTGGTATTGCTCTTGAGGGTCATAAGTTGTCTATCTGGTAATAAAAGCAAGCAGCTACTGAAATCGTGGGTTATTAGGGGAAAATCATGGTGATTAGAGTAAACTATGAATGTTGCATTAATATTTCAGGTGGCAGAGTCTCTATGAAGGGAAGTTACTTCTGGAAGTACTCTGAAACTCTGCCCTTTTGATGTATGTGCTAATCTCAAATTCCAGAACTAAAAACCAAACTGTATTTGTCAAGCATGAACTTGCATGATTTTCCCCAAAGGCTACCTGAGATTCACTGAATATAGAGAAAAGGAGAAACTATATTGCGTAATACTGGAAGAAAAGAGTGGAATCTAATAAATTTTAAGCCCTATATGGATACCTTTTACCATTTGCCTTTCTGTCTGTGTACACCCTTTTTAAGGTAACATAGTGTGTTGTTAAATATGTGAGTTTTGGTCTCAGTTTTCTTAGAACTGAATCATTTTTTGACCACATGCTCATTATATGAGTTAGGGCTAAATGTATAACACATGTGGGACTCAGGTTTTTCACATATAGAGAACTAAAAGAATGGATCTCATGGGCTTGTGGCAAGAACTAAGATATGTCATGTTTACCACATACATTAATATTATATGATATTATATATAAGTACATTTTAACATAAGAAATATTTAAAACATAACTCTTCCTAAAATAAATAAGCATTATCTTTTAAAAAGTGTTAGAATGTAGACACAGAGGGAAAGGGAAATATTCTAAGGTAATGTTCCATATGAGAGAGAAGTATCAATAGAAATAGATGGGCTATTCTTCCATTTTGAAAATAAAAGAAAAAGACAACTAAATAAAATTATTATCACTAATAATATAGATTATTTTATATATAATTTCCTATATGCATATAATTATTCTGTTGTTCTCAACTCAGTCCGTATTATACTACATATAAATATATATTATAATAATATATATCTATGGAGTCATTTCAACTCTTTTTATATATATACACACTAGGAGAATTTAATGAAAAAATAAAAACTTTCTTCAATTGATAGAATCATTGGATTAATAAAGGCTGCTTATATAAAAAGGTGGGAAAATGCCATCTGTCTTTACTTTGTTAATAATATTAATACACTCAGTCATTGAATATAGGCCAAGTGACTATTGCCTGTTGGCTAGCTCTCCTCTAAAAAAAATGGTAATCATTTCTGTACACAGAATATGATGTTTTAGAAAAATCAACCTATAATGAATAATGTTGCCATGAGTCCTACCTATTAACATTAAATAAATATACATTGGATTGAATGCAATTTACTGATCTGTTTTTGTGAGTGTACTCCAGTCTATTTTGGGGACAGAGTGACTTACTGAACTGAGTAGGCTGTGTATCTAAGCATGGTTATATTTAAATGCAATTCTCATCAATTTTAGCATATTCTAGAAAGATGTAAAATCTCTGTGGTTAGGCTACATATTAAACTATACTTAAGTAAATTAAAAATATAAACTTTGTAAAATGAAAGGCATTAGAAGAAAAAGAGTATAATCAAAGAGCATAAAAGGAAAACCTAGGGCTTGTACTAAACAGCGAAAAGAAACCTTGAGTAGAGACTTAGTGATTTTCTGTTATCTTCTTCCTTATGCTAATGTTGGACTAGTGAGCTATAATGGTCCTATTTTATTTCATAGTTTAAAATGATCTAGTGACTTGCTTCAATCAGCTTTAATATATACAGGTAGAGCTAATATTCAAGGTTTACTAGGGGAGATAACGAAGTATATGCAATTATGACCATGCTATGTTGCAAATGTCACTTGAAACCTGACGGTATATAACTTCTGCCAACATGCAGGATGGAGTAAGAGGAACTGGACCTTCCTTTCCTCTTTAAACAACTAAAATACTAGTCCAATATATAAAACAATAATTTCCATGATTTCATACCAAATGACAGAGGAGAATGATCTTAGAATGTTGAGACCTGTAATTGCCCCAACCTCATTCCTGGAGAGTTTTAAGGCTGCAGTGTGGAAAAAGGTAATCAGGTTGAGTTGAGTAGTCCCCTTTCATTGAAGACAAGGAGCTAGAAATTTGGTTTGATTCATTTAACAGGGAGTTGTTAGAGTTCATAGGGCAGAGTAGCAGAAAGAACAGAGGTGTGGATAGCTGTTGAAGGTACTAGACTTTTCAATTTGTGCAGAGAACTGACCTCTGCACGTAGGTACAGGCATAGCCTGAGGCTGGGGATGAAACACCCTAATTAGCTTGGGAAGATGATACTGGACACTCATACAGGCCAGGAAAAATATAAATTTACTCATAATTCACGGAGCACTGGGTCATGAACGCTGACAAACTTTTCTGCAGTTTTGGAAAAAAGAATCAACTGTAGGCTAAATGTACTTCACTGATCCTATCAACCAAAGACTTAAAAAGCAAGATCTTAATTGACTAAACTGCTTGGAAGCAATTTAAATGTGTATGGAATAAATCTCAATAATACTTATAGATAAGTTCAGATATATGTCTATACTATATTTATACATATATATCACACATATATATCTATAATATAATGTTATCTGTATATATAGATAGATATATATAAGCCTCTGATACAGCATGTTTTGATGAATATATTTTCAAGCATGTAGCCACTCATAGATCAGCACTTCATTAGAGGTAATACCTGAGTTTCAATTTGGCTTAATTATTATCAATGAATATTCTTTTGTGATGATGAGAAAAAGTCACACAAAGGATTTACAGTATAATGTGTACTATGGAAGAATAATCCTTTGATGTGGCATGCTGAATCAAAAGATGCAGAAGTAGATCATGTCATACAGAACATCATCAGAGTTCATTATGTTAAATTAATATTTTGCAATATAAATTCAATTGAGCTAGTAGTTTCCTTTTCAATGAACTGTAACATGTTCTTGTTTTTATAGTTATATAACAGCAATAATCATGATTAGATTATAATGAGTTTTGTCTTTGTACTCATCAAATAAATAAATTGAGAAAAGAATGTGAGATTTGTTGTTATTTGAAAGGTATCCCTATACAATATTAATTGACTTAGAAATTTACAAGCCGATTTTGTTACATAGAAAATAAATTCCTAACAGAATCAGGGTATTCAAATCATGCTTGGGAACTTTTCAACTATTAATTTTGGACCAGTGCCTCCTTGAACTAAGAGGGTAAAAGACTGTACCTAATATTATTCTTTCAGTAATATTAATTTTTATTTTTTCATCCATTAAAATACAATGGTTCTGGGTTCCTTTTACTTTGAAATCTGTTACCTGGCATGATACACTTCTATCTTGCTAGAAATATTAAGTGACTCAGTGTATGGAGATGTGGTAGAGGCTCTTCTCTTCTTTCTGTTATTATACCATGTTTCCTAGCTCAAGCATTTTTCTGGTATGGTATCATTGTACAGGAATACAGAACCCATTTGTATTCATTGGTTGAAAGGAAAACAACCTTAAGTACATTAGGTGAAAAGATGATGTATTAGGAATCTATGGAATGACAAAAAATTAACCTCCTGGCTTTAGAATTAAGAAAAAACAAAACAAAACACAAGGAGCTAGACCAAATATCTAGGCAGGGGGTAAGGACAGTCTCTTCAGAAGATCAAATTTGAACCGAATATGTTCCAACCATGCTCTGGCCATTGTGTAGTCATTTTTTAAATTGCCAATACTTATCAACGTAATAAGCAAATCAACAACAATAAACATTTCATCATATTATAGAGCCTGTATGAAATGACTCAAGACTGAGGAAATCACTGATCTCTGTCCTTTTCATCTGTTGAGATTTTAGCTGGAAAATAAGCTATGGTGGCTCTTGATGGCCAGATGCTTAAAGTGTCTGTATCACCTGCACTCTTAATGACAGTTCATGCTATGTGTAGGCTGAGACCATAGCTTGACTTTTCAACTGGATTGCTTCACACAGCTTCTCCATGTAACCTGGGCTTTCTTGTAGCATGGTACCTTCAGGGCAGTCACACATTTTAGATAAATGTTCAGGGTGAAATAAAAAATAATATACCAAGAGACAAGGCAGAAGTTTCCATACTTTTTATGATCTAGTTTGAGAAGTCACATAATTTCATCATTAACACATTATTTAGTCACAATCCCATCCAGATTCTAGGGAAAAAGACTGATTCTACTGTATAAAGGGGATTTGGCAACATCACATGGCAATGCAGAAAACTGTGAGGAATGGGAGATTTTGTAGTCCCTTTGGGACCTATAATCTGCCAATACCCCTTTGATATTCACCAGCACACATTTGATACCAATGGGCATAGAAATGGATATACCTTATCACTATCTATAATCACATACCACAGAACAACTTTTTGGTCAAAAAGGCCCACATATACAACTGATGGTAAGATCATGATGGAGTGGAAAATTTCCTGTTGCCTAATTATGGTGTGAATATCATGACATCATAGTGGAATACTTTACTCATATGTTTGTGGTGATGTTGGTGTAAACAAATCTGTGCTGTCGGTCATATAAAAGAATCTCACATATAATTATACATAGTAGAGAGTATTTTACAATGATAATAAAAAATTGTTATTAGATTATGTATTTACTGTACTGTATCCTTAGTTATAGTATAGTGTACTCCTTCTTTAAAAAAAAAAATTGGAAAATAGTGTCAGGCAGGTCCTGGGAGAGAATTCCAGAAGACATCCTTATCATTGGCAGTGATAGCTCCATGGATAATTGTCCCTGAAGACACTCCAGTGGGATGAGTGTGGAGATGAAGACAGACAAATTGATGAATTTGATCCTGTGTATGTCTAGACTAAGTTCTATATTGGTCTTTTCATTTTTAACAAAATATTAAAAGGAAAAAAAACAAATTTTAAAAGTAGAAGAAAATTTATAGAATAAAGAAATAAAGTAAAGAATGTACTTTTTGCAAATTAACATATTCACATTTGAAGCCCAAGTGTTATTATCAAAACATCAAAGCTTAAAAAATTAAAGAGGTTATAAATAAAAAAATTATAGTAAGCTAAGGTTCATTTATTATGGAAAGAAAATTTTTAATAACTGTATTATAGTCTAGTGCATAGGGTTATTAAGACTACAGTGGTAAATGGTCATGTCTTAGGCCTTCATACTCATTCACGACTCATTAGAAGAACTTCTAATCCTGCAAGCTTTATTAATGGTGAATACTCTAGACAAGTATCCAATATTTTAATCTTTCATGCTGAATTTTTATTGGATCTATGTTTAGATACATTTGCTTATACAAAAACAATTGTTTATATTATTCAGTACAGTGCCTATTGTACAGATGTGTAGGCTATGAGCAAATAGACGGTGGTGCCGAACTTATGGCATGTGTGTCACAGCAGGCTATTTTGTATCATTGAAAGCACTCAAAGGTTCACCGTCTCTAGGGTATAAACATCTAAGGTGTGTTAATATATTCTATTATATTCACACAATGATGAAATCACTCAATTACACAGTTTTCAAGATGCATCTTCACTGTTAGTGATGTATGAGTGGATTTCTGTCTAGGATCTCATCTTTTTTCCCATGAAGAAAATAATTTATGGAGTTAGAAAAAAAGATATTTTGGAGGGAATGGAAACTGGAGGCAACACCCAAGAGGAGAGTTTGAATCCAGTGTACCTTTTTTTTTTTTTTTTTTGGTATCGGGGATCAAACTCAGGTCCTTGAACTTGTAAGGCTGGTAATGGAACCACTGAATTAAATCCCCTGCCTTCCAGTGTACCTTTTGATGTAGAAGTCACATCAGCAGGCACTACAGACCATGTGGATTGACCCTTTGAACTTCGTTTCTTGAAATGCTGAATGTCTGTTTGTTCTTACACTATCTTCTATTTCCCTAATGGAATTTGAAGTAAAAACTTTTAAAACCAAAAGAGCATATATTTGCCCTTGAGCCTGTCAAGAAAATGTTAGGCTGGAGAAAAGATAAACTAGTAAGCAGTCAAATGTGGGAGGGAGAGGAGCCCCAAGAAGAAAATGTGCAGTATGAACAGCTAAAGGGGGAAAAAACAGACTGGGTCCCCGAGGCCCACACAAAGAAAAAGAAAAGTAAGGGAAATTGACCTTCACCTTAGAGATAGCTCTATGGATTTTATAATCTGAAGTTCCCAGTGAAGTACTAACACGGATTAAAGTATGCCTGCAGCAACTATCCCTGCTAAATCAAGAATAGGTCCGGGGAACATGCCGAATCAGCCCTCTGCAGACAGGCAGGTCTATGCACGTCCTACCAAGGTCCTGAGTCACGCAGAAGAGGCCAAATCACCCTGCTGCAGACAGGCATATCTGCCCATGCCCTACCGAGGTCCTGAGTCACACAGAACATGCCGAATCAGCCCACTGCAGACAGGCAGGTCTGTGCATGCCCTACCGAGGTCCTGAGTCAGGCGGAAGACACCAAATCACTCCGCAAGACACCAAATCACCCCACTGCAGACAGGCAGCCACCTGGTTCCACACTAAAAAGACGCAGAGGACACCAGACCACCAGAACAAGGTACTGAGTCCCGCTGTTCCCAGCCCAGAGGTAGGGGCTTCTGAGCCATTGTCCCACTGCTCCTGGTCCAGAGGAAGGGGCTTCCTGGTCACCATCACTCCCGCTGCTCCCAGCCCAGAGGAAAGGGCTTTTGGGCCACCTTCTGTCCTGCTGCTCCTGGCCCAGAGGAAGGGGCTTCCAGACCACCATCCCTCCCCCCGCTCCGAGCCCAGAGGGAGGGGCTTCTGAGCTGCCATCCCACTGCTCATGGTCCAAAAGAAGGGGCTTCCTGGCCACCATCCCTCCCGCTGTTCCAGCCCACAGGAAAGGGCTTTTGGGTCACCATCCCTACCTCTGTTCGTGGCCCCTGGGCCACCTCACCTAGCTAAGAGGAGGTAATCCGTGCAGGTGCTAACAGCCCCCTGCCCCAGTCGAAATGAGAAAACATGTAAATAAGTCTCAAAACCAGACTTCCAGATCACCTAGAGCAACCCCAAAGGGAAATGAGATGGAACACTCTGTTACTCAACCACCTGGGCCCACTGAACTGGCAACAAAAGGGGATCTGGAAAAAATGAAATCAGAAATAATTTCTCAGATAACAGGAGAAATTGTGCCCCTAGTGCAAGACATGATTAATAAATCTAGAGAGGAGCTCAGGAACATGATGGAATCCCAACATAAGAAACAAATGGAATCCATAAAACAGATGCAAACAGATTTTCACGACATGAAAAACTCCATTGAAAGTCTACACAGCAGAATGAGCCAATGTGAGGACAGAATTTCAGATTTAGAAGATAAGATTGCAATTAGTGACCAGGAAAAGAAAAATTGCTTCAAAATTATAAGGAAACATGAGAAATCAATCCAGCAGCTGCTAGATGATGCAAAGAAGAATAACATAAGACTGATTGGAGTCAATGAAGAAACAGGAGAGAGTGGAGCTGACATAAAAAATCTCTTCACAGAAATAATGGCAGAAAACTTCACAAGCAGGGGAAAAGAACTTGACATACAGATAAGTGAGGCATATAGGACTCCAAAGAGCCTTGATCAAAAAATATCTACACATAGGCATATAATTGTTAAGATTGCCGAAACACAACAGAAGAACAAAGTTCTACAAGCAGTCAGAGAAAAGAAACAAATCACATACAAAGGAAAGCCCATCAGAATCACAGCAGACTTCTCAACACAAACCATCAAGGCAAGAAGAGCTTGGAGTGACATATTCCAAGCCCTAAAAGAAAACAGCCTCCAACCCAGATTGATGTACCCTGCAAAACTATCTTTCAAAATGGATGGAGAAATAAGATACTTTCATGACAAAGAGCACCTTAGGAACTTCGTGAATACCAAACCAGCACTCCAAAGAATTTTACACAATAGCCTAGGAACAGACATTGAGGATCACAACCCCAGGAAGCAAAGCAGAATGAACCCATCTGGCATGACAAGAAATTAAATGTAAAGGGGAAGAACCCAACAAAAAGAAAAAGTCATGGCAATGACAAGTCAATACGTTTCACTTATAACCATCAACATTAATGGTCTCAATGCACCAATCAAAAGAAATAGACTGGCAGAATGGGTCAAGAAGCAAAATCCAACACTATGCTGCATACAAGAAACACACTTCATTCAACAGGAAACTCATAGACTGAAAGTTAAAGGGTGGAAAACAATACTCCATGTGACAGGAACCCCCAAAAAAGCAGGAGTAGCTATCCTCTTGGCAGATCAAGTAGATTTCAAACCAACACTGATTAAGAGAGATGAAGAAGGACACTACATCCTTGTAAAGGGAAGAATCCAAGAGGAAGAGATGACAATCATAAATATCTATGCACCAAACACTAGTGCACCCAACTATATAAAACAAATACTAACAGACATGAAAAGTCATATATGCACTAATACAATTGTAGTGGGGGACCTCAACAGCCTGCTGTCACAAATAAATAGATCGACTAGACTAAAACTAAGTAATGAAATACTAGAACTAAATCGAACTCTTGAACAAATGAACTTAACAGATTTTTACAGAGTCTTCCACCCCACAAAATCAGAATACACATTCTTCTCAGCGGCACATGGGTCATTCTCCAAAATAGACCACATAGTCACACATAGAACATGTTTAAGTAAGGAATTGAAGTTATCCCCTGTATATTATCAGACCATAGTGCGATGAAGTTGGAGATCCATAGCAAAAGAAACTCAAAAAATTTCATAAGCACATGGAAATTGAACAACACACTTCTGAATAACCAATGGGTCACAGAGGAAATTAAAGAAGAAATCAGACAGTTCCTGCAATTAAATGACAATGACAATACAACATATCAGAATCTATGGGACACAATGAAAGCAGTCTTACAAGGGAAATTCATGGCAGTGAATATGCATATTAGGAAAACAGAATGAGCTCAATTAAACAACCTGATGCTGACCCTCAAACTTCTAGAAAAAGAAGAGCAGGACAACCCCAAAGTTCATACAAGGGAGGAAATTACAAAGATCAGAGGAGAAATCAATGCAATGGAGACTAAGAGAATGATACAAAACATCAATGAAGCCAAGAGTTGGTTCTTTGAAAGAATCAACAAAATTGACAAACCTTTAGCCAACCTTGTCAGAAAAAGGAAAGAAAAGGCCCAAATCCATGCAATGAGGAATGAAAAGGGTGAAATTACAACAGACCCAGCAGAAATCCAGAGGATCATCAATACCTACTTTCAGAACCTATACGCCAATAAGATGGACAACAAAGAAGAAATGGACACATTCCTAGATACATATGAATTCGCAAAGTTGAATGAAGAAGACCTAAAAATTCTGAACAACCCAATATCAACCAATGAAATTGAAACCGTAATTAAAAACTTATCAACTAAGAAAAGCCCGGGCTCTGATGGCTTCACTGCTGAATTCTACAAGACATTTAGAGAGGAACTGCTGCCACTACTGTTTAAACTCTTCAGTGAAATTGAAAGGGAAGCAATACTCCCAAATTCATTCCTGGAAGCAAGCACCACCTTGATCCCCAAAGCAGAGAAAGATCCAACTGAAAAAGAGAACTATAGGCCAATCTCACTAATGAACATAGATGAAAAAATCCTTAATAAGGTAACGGCCAACAGAATGCAGAAGATCATCAAGAAGATCATACACCCTGATCAAGTGGGATTCATCCCAGGGATGCAGGGATGGTTCAATATATGAAAATCAATCAATGTAATACACTATATCAATAGAGCCAAGGACAAAAACCATATGATTATCTCCATAGATGCAGAAAAAGCATTTGATAAAATCCAACATGCATTTATGATAAAAACCCTACAAAAAGTTGGAATAGATGGTCTCTACCTCAAACTGATAAAAGCCATCTATGAAAAACCAACAGCCAATATCATACTAAATGGTCAAAAACTGAAATCCTTCACACTAAAGTCATAAACAAGACAAGGATGCCCACTATCACCACTCTTGTTCAATATAGTTCTGGAAACATTAGCCACTGCAATTAGACAAGAGAAAGAAATAAAAGGAATAAAGATAGGAAATGAAGAAGTCAAATTGTCATTATTTGCAGATGACATGATACTCTGTATAGAAGACCCCAAGAACTCCACCAAAAGTCTTCTAGACTTAATAACCAAATTCAGTCAAGTAGCTGGTTATAAGGTCAACACACAAAAATCAATAGCTTTCCTCTACACCAATGACAGACTCACTGAGAGAGAAATAAGGCAAATAATTCCTTTCACAATAGCATCCAAAAAACTGAAATACCTAGAAATCATCTTAACAAAAGAAATCAAAGACCTCTTCTCAAAAACTATGGCACTCTGAAAAGAGAAATTGAAGATGATATCAGAAAATAGACAGACATCCCCTGCTCCTGGGTAGGAAGGATTAATATAGTGAAAATGGCCATACTTCCAAAACTGCTATATAGATTTAATGCAATTCCAATTGAGATCCCAGCTGCGTACTTCATAGACCTCGAGAAAACAATCCAAAAATTCATTTGGAACAAGAAGAGACCCAGAATAGCAAAAGCAATTCTAGGTAACCGAGACATGGCAGGAGGTATCACAATCCCCAACCTGCATCTCTACTACAAAGCCACTGTGATAAAAACAGCATGGTACTGGCAAAGAAACAGACTTGAGGACCAGTGGAACAGATTAGAAGATGCAGAAAAAATGCCAGACACACTCAGCCATCTCATCTTCGACAAAGGAGCCAAACACCCTCACTGGAGGAAAGATAGCCTCTTTAATAAATGGTGCTGGAAAAATTGGGCTTCAACTTGCCAAAGATTAAAACTAGACCAGTGCCTCTCACCATGCACTAAACTAAAATCAAAATGGATTAAAGATCTAAATATTAAAAGAGAAACTCTGCACCAGTTGGAACAGAGGTTAGGTAGAACCCTTGAAGACACTGGTGTAGGAAAAGATTTTATGAACAAAACCTCAGTTGCCCGTGAGCTAGCACAAACAATCAACAAGTGGGATCTCTTCTTATTAAAAGGCTTCTGCACAGCAAGAGAAACACCAGCAGAGTGTAGAGGCAACCCACAATGTGGGAAAAAATCTTCACCTGCTCTTCCTCAGACAAAGGTCTACTATCTCAAATCTATAAAGAACTTCAAAAGATCAGACCTCCCAAATTTAAAGACCCAATCCAAAAATGGGCATCTGAAATGAACAGACATTTCTCAGACAAAGAAGTAGAAATAACAAGTAAACGCACAAAAAAATGTTCAACATCACTGGTCATTTGAGTGATGCAAATGAAAACAATGCTGAGATTCCACTTCACTCCAGAAAGAATGGCTACTATCATGAAATCAACCAATAACAAATGCTGGTGGGGCTGTGGGGAAAGAGGAACCCTGCTCCACTGCTGGTGGGAGTGTAGACTGGTGCAAGCACTGTGGACATCAGTATGGAGATACCTCAAAGAACTAGGACTGGAAGTCCCATTTGACCCCACTATTCTCCTGCTGGGAAGCTTCCCCAAAGAATTAAAAGAATCATACCACAGTGATATATGTGCGCCCATGTTCATAGCAGCACAGTTTGTAATAGCTAAAACTTGGAAACAGCCCAAATGCCAATCAACTGGAGACTGGATAAAGAAAATGTGGTTTTTTTATAAAATGGAGTACTACTCAGCCATAAAAAATGAGAAATTAGAGACATTTATAGCTAAGTGGATGCACATTGAGGGGATACTCTTAAGTGAAATAAATAGGACACACATGTGTAAATACTGAATAGTTTCTCTGGTGTGAGAAACAGAAAGTGTAAATAAGGACTAAATGTATAATAGGTAATGTGAAATAGGAAGAAAAGGAGCAAAGGGGAAGGAAATGGGAGGGCTAGGGGAAAAGATAGAAGGGAATGGGATTAATATGAGAAAATGGAAAAATAGGAACAAAATCTTTGTAAATAGGGAGGACTGGAGGGGTTGAAGGGAGGGCTGGGCAAGGGTGAAAAACAAGAACCAAGAGAGACTATGTAAAGATGCAAATTTCCAATGATGAATGTCATTATATTGTACACCTAAAATGTACCAATGATTAGAATGAATAATCAATAATGTAAAATAGGAATAAAAGGTCCAAAGGGGTAGGGGTAGTGGGAGGGGCAGAGGAAAGGAAAGTAGGGAAAGGAAAAATGATGAGAAATGGAAAAAATGTAAATAAAGTCTTTGTAAATAGGGAAGGGTGGAGGGTGTGAAGGGAGGGCTAGGAATGGGGAATAAATAAGAACCAAGATGCATTATGTAAAGGTACAATTCCCAATGAGAAATGTGATTGTGTTGTATACCTACAATGTACCAATAAAAGAATTTAATACAAAAAAAAAAAAGAATAGGTCCAAAAAATAAAAAGGAATTTAAAACCAAGAGTAAACCAGTAATGGTCAGTGCAGTATTGTTTCAGTTCTTTCCATTAGTTCTGTTTTCTTTTCTCTTTCAGTTTTATATATACTTTATACTGTGCTTATTTTAAAGTTATTTTTAGCATCTGATTTTCCTTTTCACTTAGTGAAAATGGAGAAAGGAAAATCTTTTTATCATCCAATTCCACACTCTCATTTTAACAAACAGAAAGCCCCCAGAAATCATTGACATGCTTGGGACTAGTGTAGGCTATTGGTGGTTGCAGAATTGGGGGTGTTTGTTGATCTGCTGACCCTTCCTGTGTTTCCCACTACATGGGGACTGGTTTTCTAGCCTACCCTGGGGCTGAAGTTCCAGGCAAAAATGACTCTTTCAAAGGTTCCTCATATCAATTTGAGTTCTCTGCAAAGATGATACTAATATAGAATTAGAAGTGTATATTTATTGTAGTACGTAACTGTGAAGAATAAAGGCTAGAAGAACAGAAAAGAAGGGAAGAATTGGTTCAGTCACAATGTCAGCCTGACACTGGGAAGAAGAGAGGGGAAAAGGGGGAAGAGCTTCTGACTATTTCGGAACTCTGAGAAAAGCCTTGGCATGGGTGTTGGAAAGTCACAAAGAAACTACTGACAATTAGAAAAGATTATGGTTTTAATATCATTAGTAATGGCTCAGTCATGGACTGGATATGGCTAGAGTGGTGGAATCAAAATGGGGACCCCAAAGTGCAGAAGCTGGTGGCTTGTGGTTCACTGAACTCCTTGCAGCAGCTTCTTTCTTGAGGGAGATCTGAATTTTAACTGCTTTTCTTGCCTCAGTTCCCTTCTACAGTTTACTTAAATAGAGCTATAGTAAAAGAGATGAGGCTTTTAATTATCTATTTCTATATTACAGATCACCAGAAACATTTTGGCTTAAAATAATGTACATTTATTATCTGTGAATTTCTGTGGATCGACGGACTATATAACGGGCTGGGGATTTAGCTCAGTGTTTTCGTCGCCTGCTGCGCAAGCGCAAGGACCCGAGTTCGATCCCTGGTATCAAAAAAAAAAAAAAAAGAGAGACTATATACCCCTTCTCTGGGTTCAATCAAAGTGCCAGATGAATTCTTATCTGAGGCACAACTGAAAAAGGCATCTGCCTACAATTTCCTGTGGCTTTTGGCAGAATTTAGGCCCTTTTGGTTTGTGATATGAAAGGCTTGGTTTCCCACTGGCAGTTGGTCATAAGTCATGCTCAGTTCTCTGCTATGCAGCCTTCCCCTTAGGACAGATCACAACAGGTTATCTCTTCAAAGCTAGCAAGAAAAGGTGTTTTTAAGCAAGATAGAATTACAATTTTAAGTAAAATGACCATGTGTTTGTAATCTTATAAGCTGTATTGGAAGCAAACCACAGGTCTCATTCACACTCAAGGGTGGGGAAATAGAGAAAGACAAGACGACCAGGAGATGGAGACTATGAGAACTACTCTAGAATCTCTGCTATTGTGGATGTTTCGTTTATTGGGCTAGAAGGGCTGCTGAGCATTTGTATAAATGAGCATTTGCATTCTCTCTTCTGAGACTAAGCCTTCATGGATTTGAAGATAAGACTGTCCAGGATCTCATATTTCTTTGAACATTCGTGAGTTGGACTCTTCTACAAAGTTAGTGCCTTGTTTTATTTTGATTTGAACACATATTGGAGTCCATCTCAGGGGATCTTATACTTAGAAGGGAATGACTACGTGAATTTTCCAAGAATTATTTATTTTCCCCTTGCTCATTTTCCAGGTTGCCAAAATACTGTTTCACTGAGATTTATCTGAAATTAAGCAAGTCACTTAATTTTCACACCCTGATTATCTTCTGCCCTGATCTTAGAAGTCTGATATTATTCCCTAAGCTATAAATGCTTTTTCAGATCTATGCATGACTCTGTCATTCCTTTCAGGTCCTTGCTCAAAAGGCCCTCTCTCAATGAAGTGCATTCCATCAATTTATTCAAAATTGCAACCCATCCCTTTCTTCAGCTCTCTGAATTTGCTTTACACTGCCTAACTTTGTTTGCCTTTCTTACTGTATATATCAAACATATATCATTACTCATTTATAAAATTTATTGTTTATCTCTCTGGTTGTGCGTTTTAGGATATGTCTTTATGAAGGCAGAAATCTTTGTCACTTCGTTTATTCATGTGTCTTCAGTACTCAGAGTAATATCTGTATTTTAGTTACTCTTCTTGTTTCTGAGACAAAATACTCAGCACACAAAGTTAAAGAAGAGGAGGTTTATTGTAGCTCACAGTTTGTAGAGGTTTCAGTTCATAGTTGGCTGTCTCCAAGGCATGGTGTCACAGCAGAGTAGTAACAGTTCTGGGCAGGCAGAAGGCAGCAAGGCACCAAGACAGCAAGCAGCAAGGGAGGACAGTAGTCCTCTTTCTGTTCCTTATATTCTATCCAGCGCTCATACACAGGGTGGGCCTTCCCATTATCCATACCCAGAACTATGCCAAATCAATCAGTGAATTAATTTAGTAATCACTCACTCTTAATCTTGACATGACACAATCCCAGCATCACACACAATAGATCCAGCTACCTCTGAAAAAATCCACCTGTGACCACATGAGGTTTGGGGGTAACATCTAGACAAAAGCCATAACATTCTGCCCCAGCCCTGGAAAGACTCATGCACATCCATTTATGCAAAATACATTTAGTCCATCTCCAAGAGTTGCCAAAATCCTAATGGTTTTAGTATTGCTGCAAAGTCCAAATCTAATGTCTCCTCTGAGATTTAAGGTGAACTTGGCTGCAAGCCCCTGTACAAATGAACAGAGTTAAATACTTCTAACATACAATGGCGCAAGATAAACATTCTCATTCAAATATAAAGACAGAAAAGAATGGGATGAAAGCAAGACCAAAATCCAGCAGGACAAGCTTTAAGTCCTGTATTTCCATGTCCAGTGTCCCAGGCAGTCTGTGGCAAGATGTGAATTCTAAAAGGCTTGGGTGGCTCCACCCCTACAGCATCACAGATGGTTGCAGCAACAATGGCTTCTCTCTTTGTCTGTCTTTGCTCACTCCTTGCAGCTTTCCCACATGATTCATGTTCTTGGGTTTTCTAACATTCTGGGGTCTCCGCTTCACTTTTGGCTTCACACTCACAGCTTCACATACTGCCCTCTTAGGAGCACACTGACTGGGCTCCCTGGCCTTCTGAAATCTGAGTGAATCCCTTTCTGACCTCACAACTCTTGCATTCTGTATACACCTAAAGTCAGCACCTCGTGGGTGATGCCAAGGTCTGCTGTCAGCTGAAGGAGTAGTCAGGCTTCCTCCTCTCTTGGCCATAGGGGTCAAATGCCTGGACTGCTGAGGACTCTGAACCCAATCCCAAGGAACAAATTCTCTAAGCCACTGTCATTCTGGAACATGGTGCTCTGGGCCTCTCTTCTCAAAGCAAACTCTTTCACCTTTGCAACTGTGAGGCTGCAAAGGCTGGAGTCCTGCTGGTTCTTCTGATGCCTTCAGGGCATCTTTTCTATTGTTCTCCTCCTTCTCAGCAACCAAGATTTCCTCTGCTCCATCTTTGCAGTCTATAACTTTACTGGAGCTTCCTTTCTTGCCAGAGTCAAAAGTATTTTAAATCATTCTGCTGGACTCTTTGCTCTTGATTTTCAACAAAGATCTGGCTAAAAGTCCCCAACAATAGCCATGCCACTGCCTCACATTAGACTGTCTTGAAATTTCTTCTGTGTGATTAATTAGTCCACTGCCCTTAATCTCAGTCTCAAACAGTCTCTAGACACAAGAAAAATGCAGACAAACTTTCTTCTAAGGCATAACACACAATATTTGGAGTACAACAGCCAATGTAGTCCTTCTTCTTAACAGAAACCTCCTGATCCTGGTCTTTACTGGTTGTCATTTCTATCAGCATTCTGCTATTCTAAGATCTGACCAGAATCTCTCATTAAGTACAGCTTGAGGCATTCCAGGGCTGATTCTTCAGCTGGCAGCTCTAAACCTTTACAAACTCTTTCCACAAGCCAGTTCTAAAAGCTCCTGAACCACTTGGTCACATACGGTCACAGCAATGACACCGCTCCCGGTACCAAATCTGTTTTAGTTACTTTTCTTCTTGCTGGGACAAAGTACCCGACATCCAAAGTTAAAGGAGGAAAGGTTTATTGTAGCTCACAGTTTGTAGTGGCTTTATTTCATAGTTGGCTGGCTCCAAGGCAAGGTGGCATTGCAGAGCAGAAACAATTCCTGGCAGACAGAGGGCAGAAAGCAACATGACAGCAAGCAACAAAGTAGCAATGCAGCAAGTGACAACAGCAGGCCTCTTTCTGTCTCTTATATTCTGGAAGCGATCCAAGAGATATTCTATCTCTTATATCCTGTCTTTAGGGCGGGTAGCACTGCCACCCAGGGTAGGCCTGCCCATTAGCCACACCTACAACTATGCCAAGTTGATCAATGGAGTAATTTAGCAATCATACACTCTTAA
Organism: Heterocephalus glaber; assembly: GCF_053883595.1. NCBI lineage: Eukaryota > Metazoa > Chordata > Mammalia > Rodentia > Bathyergidae > Heterocephalus > Heterocephalus glaber. The sequence continues at coordinate 38,991,742 of NW_028258325.1, read as the reverse complement.
TCCAAGCATCACACACTCAATCCCAGCAAATTGTCAAGAAGATGTCCCCTCAAAGCCTCATGCATCTAGATACAAGCCAGAACAGTCTGGTACAATGTAGGCACTAAACAGGAATTACTTATAAATTATATTTAATCTCTTAAAACAACTCTCTGTATTATAAATTGCTAGTATTACCCTCAGTTTACAAATGAGGAAAGCAGTGAAGAGATAAAGTAACTTTTCTTGATAATTCAACAAATAATTGGCATACCATAGTATCAAATCCAGTGTGATTATCTAATCTGGGCTTATCAAATCAGCAAATTGTGCCCTGGACTGAGAGAAAGAAAAATGGATATGCAAATCTTGAACTTCATATTGCCTATAAATAGAAACCCATCTTTGACAATCTGCATCTCTATTTCATTACTACTTCTTCAAAAGTATATGTCTACACTTGCAAAATTTATAAGAAAAATGTTTTAATTGCAAACAATTTTATTATACAAATGTATATTTTGCTTTCAAGTATTAGAATTATCCCTTGAAGAAATAAGGTTTCTCTCTTCTCCAGAATTACATATTTTTTTCATTAGCAATTGAAAATAACACTACTAGAAGGAACATTTTAGTACATCTTTCTAGCTAATATGACTCATTAGTGAGGTGACTGTAGGTACAGATTTAAGTAAAAGACTGTTCAGAGGCTTTCCAGCACTGTATAGATACCAGTATTTGATAAGAGTTTATTATACCTAATGAATCTTATTCTTTTTCACTGAACTATTCCCTTAAGTTTCACATCAAAACCTGTGTCAAAATTATCTAAGGCTGACCTTGAAGGAAATTTCAGAAGTAAAACAACTGATGTTCTCTAATGAAGGAATTCCTGGTCAAGGTGGTTGCTGTTCAGAAACCTTTCAATAACAAAATCACAAGACTACTTTCTCCATATCCAACTACAAGTCATGAGAGTTGCTAGAGAAGAATGCTGGGTTAGGATGTAGAGGAGCTAAGGTTTGTCTGGGTGTTGACATTATTTATGTGGTGGCTGCATGCCAGTAATTTTTCTTTTCTAGGTGTCAGATATTTTATTCACTGAAGAAAGTTAGAGTATGATCTCTACCATGCCTTCCACTTCTCCCAAGACCTATGACTCCATGGATGTGGTATGAACTCTTAGTAAACAGAATTTCACCTTCAATAATAAACTATGTAAAACAGTATTCCTTACTGAGACTTATTTAAACAATAAATTGAACTCCAAAGTCCAAGTGTATCTTAAGAACTGATAAGCAAATTTAATCCAATTGTCTAATAGATTAATTTATTTTATATGGACAATGGAAGAGATCAGAATATAGTTGTGTGCCTTTTTTGTACATCTTTGGGCTGTTGTAAAAGCTGTATTGTATAACAAACCACTCCAAAACTCAATGGCTGCAAGCAACAAGCCTTAATTCACATAGTCCCAAGTCAGGAGGTTAAATGCAGTTTTACTAAGCTAAACTGCCTCTAATGGACAATCTACTTCAGGTTAGCTGAAGGTTATAGATCTGGCTATAAGTTATTCCATGTGGATATAATCTAGGGACCGGATCAATGGGGATATTAATTACTAGGAGAAGCTCTCTTCAAAGAATATCCCTAGAGCACAAGAAACTAACCAAACAAGGGTCATTTAATGCTTTTACCTCTGTGAGATATGCCAGTACACCTTGTCCAAGGCAGGTCATTTGGCTATACTTAATTTTGAGGTGCAGAGCAGCATGCTTAGCCCACCCCAAAGTATGGTATGGATGTTTTTTAGCATAGTGAAGATTTGACAACAGTTCAATCTATCCCAGGAATAGAATGAGGGGAGGATACACATGTTCCTGAAATGCCCCTCATAGACTGTGGATGACTAACTATTAAAGGAGAAAACTACCTAGTTTTGACAAGTATCACAGATTTTATCATCTGTAGTGGGCTTGGAGGAACACAGAACCATTTTGTTCATGGAAAATCATTATAGTTTTGTATTTGGTGTTGAGGTTCCTGGGAGACATCATTGTGGCAGAGAAAACATGCATACAGGGCACTAATAGCAGTAGCCCTGGTGACTTGTGGCTCTCAAACCCTTCTTTCAGTGATGGCCCTCACTGAGCAGCAGAAGGATTTGAGCAGATATGTTAATAAGAAAATATCATTTCTTTGGAGCTTTCAGAACTAAATGGAGGATACAGCAGATATAACTGACTGAATTTGTGTCTTCTTAAAATTCATGGAAGGCCTAACCCTTCCAGTACACCTCAGAATGCAACTGTATTTGGGGATAGGGTAAAGAGGTAATTAAGCTGAGTTAGGTTATATGTGCAGGTTCCAATCCAATATGACTGGTGTCCATATGTGAATGGGAAGACAGAATAAGCATTCACACACACACATAGAAAAAGAACCTGATATAATAGGAAGGTGGCTATCTGTCTGGCAAGGACAGAGGCCTTAGGAACAACCATACCAACCAATCTTGATCTTCAACTTTTAGCTTCCAAACTGTGAGAAAATAAATATAGGTTGTTTAGTACACTCAATATGTTAAGAGAAACCCTAAAAAACACATATTTATTATCAAGAAGTAGGTGTTGCTCTAACAAATGCCTAAAAACTGTGGAAGTGGCCTTGTGAAATAGGGAACTGTGTTAGCTTTCCATTGGGATAACATGTGCACAAGATAATGAAGTTATACAGAGAAAAGGTTTATTTTTGGGCTGACAGTGTTTAGAGGCTCTAGTCTATGATCAATTAATTGGTGGTGCTACTCTGGAACCCTGGTGAGGTAGTCCATTATGGGAGAACATGTGGTAGAGTACCTCATACTGGGACATGAGAAAGAGAAAGAAGGAGACGCTACAGTCCCACTATCCCTTTGAGAACAAGCCTTCAGTAATAGAAGGTCTCCCTCTAGGTTGTGCCTCTTCAATTTTCTACCACATCCTAGTAGTTCCATGGGATGAACAACTAAGCCTTGAACACATGAACTTTAGGGGGAATATTTCAGATCGAGCTAAAATTCATCTGGACCCCAAGGGTCATGTCCATCATATAATGCAAAGTGCATTCAGGCCATCCCTAAGAGTAACTAAAGTGTTACCTGTTCCAGCATTGCTCAAAAGTCCAAGGTCAAAGTCTCCTCTGACATTCAAGGAAAACTCAGCTGTCTACCACTGTAAAGGCAAATATAAAATTACATATTTCTACAATATAATGGCAAGAAAGGCATGGCATAACCATTCCTATCCTAAAAAGGGAGATATAGGACATACCAAGGAAAGATCAGACCTATATAAGACAAACCCAGCTGCAAACAGGAAATCCTCTGTGCAGCATCTGAGCATACTGCGGCAGCATGTGGGCTTCCAAGAGCTTGAGCAGCCCCACTCTCTTATGGCTTTGCCTTGTGGATTCCACATGGTCACTCTCTCAGCTGATGGTGCATGATGCCTGCAGTTTCCCTCAGCAAGTATGCCATGTTCTTGGCACCTCTAACTTCCTGGAATTTCCACTGCAGCTTAGACTTCACTCTGATAGCTCTACAAATCACCCTCCAGAATTGATTATCAAAACTTGTCACATCAGGTTTATCTTAACAATCTTTGTCGAAGCTTCCCTGATCCCACAGCTCTTGCATTCTACATGCCTGAAAGACCAAGAGCACTTGCATGACATCAAGGTTTGTTGCTATTACATGCTATACCTGAGCCTAGTTGAACCACAGCTGCATTAGTGTCCTAGTGCCATGGTGGTTAAATTCAAGGGAGCAATTCCTTGGGACACAGACAAAATACATTCAGATTCTTTGTCATATGCTAACAAAGATTATCTTTAGTCCAATTCCCAATAGAGTCTCAATAACATCCAATACATTTTCAGGACAGCCTTTATTTCCCATATTACTATTAGCATTCTGGTCTTCTGAACACCTACTAGAATCACTCATTAAACTTCACCTATACAATTGCAGACTTCTAGATTGCTAATCCAAACTTTTCCAAACTTCTTTTGTAAGTCAGTTCCAAAGGCTCTTCTGCATCATCTCAGGTACAATAACACACCCCCTACTTTCCAGTACCAATCTTGTCTGTTAGTTGGCTTTCTATTACTGTAACAAATTTCCAAGATAAACAACTTATTAAGAGGGAATTTTGCTGGTGGTATAGTTCAGTAATAGAACTCTTGCCTAGCATAAATAAGGTTCTGGGTTCTATTTTTAGGACTACAAAACAAAGAGAAATGATTCATCTCAGGTTACAGCCTTGGAGTTTCCAACCCATGGTTATTTGACCTTTTCCTTTTGCACCTGTTCTGAATCAGCATATAGCAGAGAATGTATGATGAAGCAAAGTACTCTCCTCATGGCGAGAATATGAAAATGAGAGAGAGAGAGAGAGAGAGAGAGAGAGAGAGAGAGAGAGAGAGAGAGAGAATGGCTGGAGTTTGCCTATTTCCTTGGAGGGTACACCCACAATGGCCCAAGATTCCCAGTATGTCCTACTTCTCAAAGTTTCCATACCTCCCAGTAGTGCCATGGACTGGAGACCAAGCCTTTAACACATGAACCTTGAAGGAACATTTCAGATTCAAACTGTAGCAGGACTCATGGTCTCTTGTTTGTAATTTCTGGATTGGCTGGTCAAAAAATTAAACAAGTCTGATTGAAGAACAGGTAAGGTTGGATAGCAAAATGTTTTAGTGTACTCAATAAGCTTAGCCAAATTTGCAGGTTAGGACTGGAGGAAAGAAAACGAATAGTCTTACCTCTCATGCCAGTGTTTTTAAGCATGCTTGACTGGAAGATAAGAAAGGGAACAGAATCTATGTATAGGAAAGGGAAAAAATAAAAACAAGAACAGAACAGAACAACAAAAAACTAGAAACTGTGTTCAAACAATCAAGAAAAAATAAAACAAGAATTAGAAAGGAGGAAAAACAGAAAGAAAAAAGAAAAAGAAAAAGAAAAAGATAAAAAAAATCCAAAACATCCAATTCAAGGTGTGTCTCTGCTGTCACAAGCAATGTGGGCAAACAGAGTCCAGAGCCAAACTGATTAATCCCAGCAAGCTAGCTGCAGCTTCACTGTTGGATAGTGTACAATCCCAGCCAGTTTGGCACTTTAGTTCCTCTGAATTTCAGGGTGGTTTCTGGCTATGCAGCTGGGACCAGATTCTTTGATCTTACAACAGTCTGTGTGTCTCCTGCTGGCCTGAACTCTACTCCCTGACCTCTTGGTACCTTGAACTCACCACCGAACGGAGGCACTGGAAGACACTAGATGGAGTCTGCCTTCAGCTATTCTGAGTTCTATCTCCAAGATGGCTACCGGCCAATTACACTCTCCTGGGTGAAGTCTGAATCCAGATAACTCACCAGCCTCTGCAGTCTGGTTTATCCACTGCTGTGTTCCACTGGTGTGTTTCTCCGAGGAGGCGTCTGGAGTGCCAGTAGTCACTGTGCATCTATAGTTTTGGCCCACCGCTCCCTTAGAGTCCAGGCTCTGGGAGAGAGCGCTGCTGAGTAAGTACCTCCCTCCTAGGAAGAAGGGATTTAATGATTCAGAAGATTAACAAACTGACAGCCCAGAGATACACTCTTTTCTCCTTTAAAGATAGTTTTGTAGAAAGAGTAAACAATAAATAAATTACCTGAGCAACTAGCATCCGACAAGTGAAGGCCCCATGGTACAGCAATTTAGGAAATAAGTTTACTCACGTTTTGGAATCAAGGCTTTCAAATAGCCGTGAGTAGTGCCACCCTAAATCTTGTGCCCTGTATACAACTTTGCCTACCATAGTTCTGGTTCTGGTACTTATATTATTTCAGAAATATTTCTTATTTTTTTCTCATGTTAAACATCCATGTTTTGAGTTTGAGAATAGCAAAGTTCAATGAAAGTAATAACAAAAACAGAGTATTGAAGAGGAAAAAATATCTGGTCAAGTTATTGATGATAGAAGAATTTGCGACCATATTGTCATTTTTGTTCTTACAAATAAATTTTTATTTTACACTTATAGATTTTCAGTTTTGCCCTCAAGAATGGCATAATTTATTTTCTTGGTTTACACATTTATTCATTCGAAGATATATTTTTGAATGTTTACCTATGTCCCTGTACTTATCTGTGTGCGTTGCTGTGCTAGGCAAAGACTATATATGGGTGAATAAAGTAGAAAACATCATTGCTTTCTTGAAGCTTATAGAAAATGGGGGAGAGAAAGAGAATTCACGTACTATCTTGCTACATGCTTATTGTGGGAAGCAAGGGAGGAGTATGTACTAAAATTTATTCTTATTAGATAGGACACCATGGATCTCAATACCCTTCATACACAGAAGAATACAGAGTGGTTGGGAACTATTCCTTCTAAAGACCTTGAGCATCTGAAAAAGTGAAATTTGTGGCACTTTTCTTTTCCGAAATACTAAAATTAAAGTAATTCATTGGCTACTATAAAAATTTGAAAAATATTTTCAACATTTATATAAAAGAAAAACCAGTTATATAAGATCATACCACTTAGATACAAAGTTGTTTTTATTTCTTTCCAGTTTTTTTCACACCAGTACCTTAACAAAAATTTATTACACATAAATGAAAATTGTATATTTTGTTGTTGTTTTAATATACAACATTTTCCTAAAGTAGTAAACTCTTTTAAAATATTTAGACAATTATATGGCATTATTTATACATAGGAGCTAAAATTTATTTAACCACTTTGTTTTCCTCTTTTTGCTTATTCATCTTCTTACTCCTCATACTTCTCTTCCTCTTTATTATTCTTTTAGGATTTATTTAAATTTAACCTTAAATTTTCCCCCATCAAATTTCCTTTTGGATATATTCTTAGTGTTTTTTACGAATTAGTTCTGATCTCCAATATTTTATTTTTTTGGTTTCCTAGTTTTCATAATATGCATAATCACCATGGAGACATTTAAAAAAATACTAACAATTTTAAAGAAGAAATAAAAATCGTTCACAATGTGATCTCTTTTAGTTAAGCATGGTTAATTATTTTGGTGCAATCATACATATCTAGTCTTATACAAATAAAATAGTATATTGTTGATCCTATTGAATTAGCATGTTTTATAATTATTTAAATCAATATTGAAGTTTTCTCTATACGACTTGCATATGCTATTAGCTTGATCAGTGAGATTTTTAATCAAGTGTGTTATTTTTATTTATCAAAATAGCTACTTTTGTATTTTGTCAATTAATGAGTAACAGGTTAGATGTACAGATGTCTTATCATGTTAATATCCTTGAGTTTCTGGGATAGACTTAATCTATTCATGGCAGAGTGTTTTTATTTAATTTGTGTAAATTTAGATATACATTTAAGAAAAATAACTGAAATTGCAAACTCCATATGTATTATATTTCAAAAATTTCCTCTCGTGAGAGAACTTTCTCATAGAACTTAATAATTCCTTCATTTCTGCTATTATCTTTCAAAGGCATTAAAATGTCATTTCTTTGCCCTTTCCATGACTCACTTGATAATAGCATCCATTGATGTAATATTGAAGACAGTTTTATATTTTTAGTTGTGTTAATATGTATCTGTATAGGACTTACCATTTCAACAAAAAAAATGGTGGTAAATTGTTTCACAAAGATCACTTGGGAAATGCAAAAGAAAACAAAATTCTTTTTTGTAGCATATGCTGATTTCTGTGTCATAAATGCTCACACCATGAGTGTTTTCATGGTCTCAATGTAAAATCACTAAACATGGATTTTGGGAAGCAATGTGCGCAATTGACTTTCATGAATTTGTAGGACCCAGCTAAGGTACACTGCTGAAACTGATGATGCAGGAATTAGTCATTGAGATGAGTGAATATAAGAAAAGTCTTAATAGTCTTAATGTCTATAAACAGAAATGGCCTTATGCAGTAAAATAGGATTGTCCATACTCATATGAATTATTCAGAAGCTCTTGAAAGCTTGCTCGCTCAACATATTGCAGGAAAAACAGTACTCAAACAAAGGCAGGAGACTAAAAGTCAGTTTGTACTTTCCACTGACTAGTAGGAACTTCCTGAGCTAGCAAGTAGCATAGAAAGTAACATAGCAAATAACATGAATTCTTGTATTAAGTGCGTGCGTTTGTGTATATGTGTATTTTTAATCTGAAGTTTGTATGAGATCCAGACAATCACTGCTTCAAAACTATATGAGTTAAGTATTCCTGTTTATAGAAGTTGTTACTACATTTCAAGGTCATAATCAAGCTCATAAGTCCTTCATTAAGCTTTTCCTGACCATATTTAATGTTCCTCCTAGTTAATTTCTTTTCTCTTTAAATTATTGTACATTCATTTTTCTCTATCACACAATGAAATATGTGAATGTATATCATCAGAATTATCCAAGTCTCATGTGTCCTGAGTTTTCTTCTCAGATAGATTTAAATCCCTTTATTGGAAATACATAAAGGCAAAAATATTTAACATACAATAGTTGTTTCATTAATAATATTAAAAATAAGAAAGTAAAATATAATTCTGAACTTGATAGAGCAAAAAAAAATCCTTTACAACATTTATTTAAACTCCTGTTGGTACATTTGAATTTGAATTATTGCCAAATTTCTTATTGATTGCTTAGCCTAATGGTGGCTGACATACTATTATGACTACAATTAATTACTGTCTACATGACAAAAACCCCAGTAGCACTTTTACTATCTTTTTTTATTCTTGTAGTAGCTCCAATAATACTTCATTTAATCCTTTATTTTTGAAAAAGAAGATTATAGCTTCAGAGATTAACATGCTCAAAGTTATGAAGATTAAACGAGAGATCTAGAAATCAAACGTGTGTCGGATTCCAAAGCCCATGTCCTAAAATATTGCACCACGAGTTGTTTATTGTTAGTGAGCTAAATGAATTATCCAGAAGTTCACATAAAAATTAAACATATATTTAAATACAGGGAAAAGAGAAATAAAATGCTCCTGGCCTAAACAACACTGATAGTTGGTAATACAGCAAACCATTAGACAGGTACTTGAATTTAACCTTACCCTAAAAGAGCTACAGTTCTACCCAGAAAAATTGAACCAAGTGTTAATAATGCAAGATGACATGTAGAGGAGGACTTTCAGCTCAAAAAAGTGATTCATTCACCCTCTTTCAGAAAACAACATTCTACTGGGGCAAATAACTGCTGCAGGTGCTACTGAAGACTCCAACTTCACGATCCAAACATGATGGGGTTCACTTTTATTCTTCTATTGTATTTCTAAAAAGATACTTGGCAAATCTTGCAGAATGTTCTGTATAAGGAGACAAATGGCAATAATTGTGGAAAACGCAGTATTCTGCACTAACGGTCATATGAAGTATACATGGCATTAATTTTTTTAGTCTCTTTTATAAGTTTCAATTGAAAGTTAGCAAAAAAATAATTTTATGGAACAAAAGTGTTATCTTAAATACTAACCAGGGCTGGGGATTTAGCTCAGTGGTTCTGCTGCCTGCCTCGCAGGTGCAAGGTCCTGAGTTTGATCCCCAGTCCAAAAAGAAAAAACCCCACAACATTAAATACTAACAAAAAAATCTGTCAGAATGATAAAAGTATCATGTAAAATGTATATATGAACAAACATTTAAATCTCAAGGATTATATTAATGCTTATTTCCATTATATTAACAAAAATTATTTTACACATAATTAAAGTGTGGAAGTTTGTTAAATTTTAAGCCTAAAAAATGGATGGAGCTAGGTTCACATTTGTGAGTCACTCAACGTATCTTACACATATTAGTTATTAAAATAATATGTTTAAAATGACTAAAAGAGCCTGTGCCTGTGAATATTTTTATATTCATATATAATATGTAAATTATATATGAACACACATCTCTATATGTGCATATATTTTATTTATTTATTTATTTTTTTAAATTTATATATTAATTGGTACATTTTAGGTATACAATACATTTACATTTATCATTGGGTGTTTGTACCTGAACATGATGTATCTTAGTTCTTATTTTTTCCCCATTACCTATGTGCCCTTCACACCCACAACCCTTTCCTATTTATATAGACTTTGTTTCCATTTTTTTTTCTTTCTCATAATTTTTCCTTTCCTTTCTTCCCTTTCCACTTCCCCTCCCACCACCCCTACAACCTTTGGACCTTTTCCTACTTCAAAGTATCAATTACTCATTATAATCATTTTTCTCCTTATTTACACTTTCAGTTTCTCACACTAGAGATGCTATTCGGTATTTACACATGTGTGTCCTATTTATTTCACTTAAGGCTATGGCCTCAATATACATCCATTTAGCTATAAATGACTCTAGTTTCTCATTTTTTATGGCTGAGTAGTACTCCATTTTATTAAAAAAACCACATCTTCTTTATCCAGTTTCCATTTGATGGACACTTGGGCTGTTTCCAATCCTTAGCTATTATAAATTGTGCCGCTATAAACACAGGTGCACGTATATCGCAGTGGCATGATTCTTTTAATTCTTTTGGGAAGATACCCAGCAGGGGAATAGCTGGATCAAATGGGACCTTTAGTCCTAGTTCTTTGAGGTATCTCCATACTGATTTCCACAGTGGTTGCACCAGTCTGCACTCCCACCAACAATGGAGAAAGGTTCCTTTCTCTCCACACCCCTGGTAGCATTTGTTATTGGTTGATTTCTTGAAAGCAGCCATTCTTTGTGGGGTGAGGTGGAATCTCAGTGTTGTTTTCATCCACATCTCTTGAATGACCAGTGATGTTGAACATTTTTTCATATATTTATTTGCTGTTTTTACTTGTTTGAGAAATGTCTGTTCATTTCGGATGCCCATTTTTGAATTGGGTCTTTGAATTTGGGGGGTCTGATTTTTTTCAATTCTTTATATATTCTAGATAATAGCCCTTTGTCTGAGGCACAGCTGCTAAAAATTTCTTCCCATATTGTAGGTTGTGTCTTAGTTCTGTTGGTGGTTTCTCTTGCAGTGCAGAAGCTTTTTAATAAGATGAAGTCCCAGTTGTTGATTCTTCCTGCTAGTTCCCGTGCTACTGAGGTTTTCTTCATAAAGTCTTTTCCTATGCCAATGTCATGGAGAGTTCTACCTAACTTATCTTCCAGCAAGTTTACTGTTTCTGTGTTGATATTTAGCTCTTTAATCTAATTCAATCTTAGTTTAGTGCACAGTGATAGGTATGGGTCAAGTTTTAATCTTTGGCAGGTTGAAATCCAGTTATTCCAACACCATTTATTGAACAGGCTATCTTTTCTCCAATGAGGGCAATTGGCTCCTTTGTCAAAGATGAGGTGGCTGAGTATGTCTAGAATTGTTTCTGCATCTTCTAATCTATTCCACTGATCCTTGGGTCTGTTTCTTTGCCAGTACCATGCTGTTTTTATCACAGTATCTTTGTAGTATAGTTTCAAGTTGGGGATTGTGATACCCCCAGCCATGTCTCTGTTGCCCAGAATTGCTTTTGCTATTCTAGGTTTCTTCTGCTTCCAAATGAATTTTTGGATTGTTTTCTCTAGTTCTGTGAAGTATATTGTTGGAATTTCAATTGATATTGCATTAAATCTATATAGTAGTTTTGGAAGTATGGCCATTTTCACTATATTGATTTTCCTACCAGGAACAAGGGATATCTTTCCATTTTCTTATATCCTCTTCAATCTCCTTCTTCAGAGTGCTGTAGTTTTCAGTGTAGAGATCTTTTGCTTCCTTTTTTAGGTTGATTCCTAGATATTTCATTTTTTTAGATGCTATTGTAAAAGGGATTATTTCCCAAATTTCTCTCTCAATGTGTTTGCTATTTGCATATAAGAAGGCTATTGTCTTTTGAGTATTGACATTATATCCAGCTACTCTACTGAATCTGTCAATTAAGTCCAGAAGTCTTTTGGTAGAGTTTTTTGGGTCTTCTGCGTAAAGTATCATACCATCAGCAAATAATGACAGTTTCACTTCTTCCTTTCCTATCTTTATTCCTTTTATGCCTTTCTCTTTTCTAATTGCTATGGCTAATGTTTCCAGAACTATATTGAACAGGAGTGGTGAAAGTGGGCATCCTTGTTTTGTTCCTGATTTTAGAGTGAAAGTTTTCAGTTTTTGACCATTTAGTATCATGTTGGCTGTTGGTTTTTCATAGATAGCCTTAATCAGGTTGAGATAAAGACCTTCTGTTCCAATTTTCTGTAGGGTTTTTATCATGAATGGGTGTTGGATTTTGTCAAATGCTTTTTCTGCATCTACTGAGATGATCATAATGTTTTTTCCTTGACTCTGTTAATATAGTGTATTACATTTATTGATTTATGAATGTTGAACCATCCTTGCATCCCTGGGATAAATCTGACTTGGTCAGGGTGTATGATCTTCTTGATGACCCTCTGTATCCTGTTTGCCAGTATCTTGTTGAGGATTTTTGCATCTATGTTCATTAGGGAGATTGTCTGTAGTTCTCTTTTTGGGTTGGGTCTTTCCCTGGTTTTGGAATCAAAGTAACATTTGCTTCCAGGAAAGAATTCAGAAGCCTTGCCTCCCTTTCAATTTCTTTGATGAGTTTAAAGAGTAATGGCAATAGTTCTTCTTTAAACGTCTTGTAGAATTCAGCAGTGAAGCATTAGGACCTGGGCTTTTCTTTGTTGGTAAATTTTTTATTACATTTTCAATTTCACTCATTGTAATTGGAGTGCTTAGAATTTCTATATCTTCTTCATTTAACTTTGGCAATTTGTATGTATCTAGGAATCTGTCCATTTCTTCTGTGTTTTCCATTTTATTAGAGTACAGGTTCTCAAAGTAGGTATTGATGATCCTCTGGATTTCTGCTGGATCTCTTGAGGCTTCACCCTTTTCATTCTTGATAGCATGGATTTGAGCCTTTTGTTTCCTTTTTTTTTGATAAGGTTGGCTAAAGGTTTATTGATTTTATTTATTCTTTCAAAAAACCAGCTCTTCGATTCATTGATTTTTTGTATCATTCTCTTAGTGTCCATTGCACTGATTTCTGCTCAGATGTTTATAATTTCCTTTCTTGTATGAGCTTTGGGTTTGTTATGCTCTTCTTTTTCTAGGAGCTTGAGGCTCTGCATTAGGTTATTTGACTGAGTTCTCTCTGTTGTCCTAATATGGGCATTCACTGCTATGAATTTCCCACAAAGAACTGCTTTCATTGTGTCCCACAGATTCCTGTATGTTGTACTGGCATTATCATTTACTTGTAGAAACTGTCTAATTTCTTCTTTAATTTCCTCTATGACCCATTGGTTGTTCAAGAGAGTGTTATTCAATTTCCATGTGTTTGTGGATGTTTTGCAGTTTCTTATGTTATTGATCTCCAATTTTGTTGCACTATGGTCTGATAATATACAGTGGATAACTTCAATTCTTTTACATTTTCTTAGATTTTCCCTATGAGCTAGCATGTGATCTATTTTGGAGAATGACCTGTGTGCAGCTGAAAAGAATGTGTATTCTGATTTTGTGGGGTGGAACACTCTATACACATCACTTAAGTCCATTTGTTCAATAGCTTGGTTCAGTTTTAGAATTTCATTGTTAATTTTTTTCCTAGATGATCTGTCTATTTGTTATAGAGGGGTGTTGAGGTCCCCTACTACAATTATGTTAGTGCTTATTTGGTTTTTCATGTCCATTGATATTTGTTTTGTATAGTTGGGGGCATTCGTATTTGGTGCATAAATATTTAGGATTGCCATCTCTTCCTCTTGGATTGTTCCCTTCACAAGGATGTAGTGACCATCTTTGTCTTTCTTAATCAGTTTTGGCTTGAAATCTATTTTGTCTGCAAATAAGATTGCTACCCCTTCTTTTTTCTGGGATCCTGTCATGTGGAGAACTGTTTTCCATCCTTTTACTTTCAGTCCATGAATTTCCTTTTGAGTTAGATGTGTTTCTTGTATACAGCATATTGCTGGGGTTTGCTTCTTAATCCATTCTGTCAGTCTGTTTCTTTTGATTGGTGAATTGAGGCCATTAACATTGATAGTTATAATTGAGAGATATTGACTCATTCTTGCCATGATGTTTTGTCGTTGTTGACTCTTTTCTTATTTCCCCCCCTTTCCTTTTAGTGCCTTACCTTGTGTGGTGTCTTCTCTCTGTTGGCCCTCATGGAGCTGTGGCTTTCATTGTCTTTTTCTAGGATATTGCATAAAATTGTTTGGAGTGCTGGTTTGGTGTTTATGAAATTTCTCAGGTGTTCTTTGTCGTGAAAGTATCTAATTTCCCCATTGATTTTGAAAGAAAATTTTGCCGGATACAACAGTCTAGGTTGGAAGTTATTTTCTTTTAGGGCTTGAAATACTTCATTCCAGGTTCTCCTTGATTTGAGGGTTTGTGTTGAGAAATCTGTTGTGATTCTGATGGGCTTTCCTTTGTAGGTGATTTCTCTAACTGCCTGTAGAATTTTGTTCTTCTGTTGGGTTTCTGGGATCTTGACTATTATATGCCTAGGTGTAGATTTTTTTTGATCATGGCTGGGTGGAGTTCTATATGCCTCACTTATCCGTGTGTCAAATTCACCTCTGTCTGGGAAATTTTCTACTATTACTTCTGTGAACAGCTTTTTTATGTCAATTGTACTTTCTCCTGTTTTTTCGTGGACTCCTATCAGTCTTATGTTATTCTTCTTTGCATCATCCAGCAGCTGTTGGATTGATTTCTCATGGTCCCTTACTATCTTTAAGAAATCTCTGTTTTCATGGTCCTTAACCACAATCCTGTCTTCTATATCTGATATTCTGTCTTCAGATTCTCTTAGTCTGCTCTGCATGGTTTCAGTGGAGTTTTTAATCTCCTGAATATCTGTTTGAATCTGTTTCGTGGATTCCATTTCTTTCTTATGTTGGGTGATCATGGTTTCCATTTCTTTCTTATGCTGGGCATTCATGGCTTCCAGAATGTTTCTGATCTCATCTATTTCCTTGTCTGTTTCTGCTCTAGAGCCACTAATCATGTCTTTCACTCTACTCATCATCTCTGTATTTATCTGGGAGATTATTTCTGCTTTGAATTTTTCTAGGGCCTCATGTCTCTGTTTTGTTACTTCCTGTGCTATCAGTTCAGGGTGTCCTGGTGGTTGATTATCTGACTTTTCCACCTCATTTCCCCCAGAATTTCCTTTTTGTGGTGTGGAAGCCTGCATTTGTGCCTTCCTTAAATGTCTTCTCATTTTTGTTTTTGGTACTGTCCTTGGTTTAATTCCTGGGTTGATAGTTCAGAATTGCTTAATGCAGTTATCTTTTTTGCTTGTGTTTAAAACCCTTGTGGAATGATTGCTTTTCAGAGGTGTCTTCCAGATATAGCTTGTGTTTAGGTTTTGAGGCTCTAATGACTCTGAGGCTATTTTATTTTCCTTATGCCAGGAAGAAAAACTGATTAGATCAATCACAACATGTTAGGCCAAATGTTACAGTCAGCAATACCATAGCATCAAGCACAGCTTAGAAAATGACAATTTGTGGTAGTTATTAATCTATCACATTTAACTATGTGAAGTATAATCCACTGTGCCTCTGTAGTGAGGGACCAGGTAGCAGAAGAGTCATAAGGTGGGGGCGGGGGATGGGGTGGAATTGGGCCTTGCAGGCGCCCCTTGGCTAAGTGGAGCACCAGATGAAGGCGGGGCTCCAAGCCGCTCCTGGGACCTCACCATGCCATGGACAGGAACCGGAACACAGCTGAGGAGCCTCAGGCTGCTTGGCTGCCCCGCGGAGAGAAGCCACGTGCATATATTTTAAAGGAAAGTTATAAATTCATATGTATTCACAGGCAAAGGGATACATAGATACATAAATATATATGTATATATTCATGAATATTGAAATATAGAATATGAGTCACAAATAGTGTAAATATCCAGATACTGTTTGCTCTATGCCATGGGGGAAGAACATATGTTTTATAGGTAAACACACTTGAATGCTGGTTCTACTATTATTCACTTTCTAATCTTGGACTAATTATTTAATATTCCAAAGTTCCTGTTCTTCTCTGTTGGTTCACAATAATGCCTAGATTTTCTGTACTGCGCCTGTTATAGAAAATTACTTAAAATGCTATTTTCTTTGGTTTCATCATCTAAGAAAAGTGCTCAGTATAGTATCATTATCTCTAAACATATTGGCTTTGTACTCAAATAAAGGATTCAGCCATTTTACCCATTCCTGTGAATCTTTAGTACCCCTCAGTGTCAGACAGAGAGGGCGAGAGAGAGAGAGAGAGAGAGAGAGAGAGAGAGAGAGAATCCTGCAAATAGCAAATGAACAAAAGTAATACTGAGAAGTTCCACTTTGTCCATTTTGCATGAGACAGATGGGGCAGATTACTAAAACAGCTACTTTCAGTTTTTTTCTGGATTCAGTCCCTTCCTCCTACCTGATGTCCTAAAACATGTGACTTTCTTCTCCCTTCAGTCTTGTCTGTGTTACCCAGCTGAGACTGGAGTAAGATCCTCCCTTGGGATTTTACTCTATGTGTGAAACTAGGACCTGACTCCTGCATTTAACCCTTTAGACTTCCATGACGATGTCTGTTAATTGTCAGCCTAATGCCTGGCATAAAGGAAAAATTCAGTACATATTAATTTTATTTCTGAACAAATTTTGGGAAATACCTTACACTCATGAATTATGTTTTCTCTAATCATAACAAGATTTCAAGTGTAAAATGTAAAATAATTTAGATGACCACACTTTGTTCTTATGCTTTGGATTCACTTTTTGTAATAGCTAGATTTTGGTACCTAATTCATTAACAATTGTACATATTTATAGGCTATCATTTGATGTTTTGATATGTGCAAATACTGTACAATGTTTAAATCATTGTAAACATATTGCTCCAAAAACTGTCATTTATTTATGGTGGAAATAGTCTTTTCTTCAAGTGTTTTAAATATATGCTGCTTTTTGTTATCCTTAGTCACCCCAGTGTAAAGTAACACATTGGAACTTCTTACCCTGATTTAGTGCACATTGATCAACCTCTCCGTACCTTCCCTCTCCTTGCTCTCTCCAACCTCTAACAATCACAGTTCTACACTGGATCTCACTTTAAAAGATATGATGTTGCACAACTCTTCCTATAATAACATTTTAAGTGAAATACATAAAATATCCTTATGCAAAGAAAAATGCAAACACTTAAGTTTATCTAGATTAATGTAACTGAATATATCGTTACTTCAAGACTTGCTAATGTACATTATCACTTTCTTATAGATTAGATGTATACTATTTGTGTCAAAATACTACAGCTCATATACACGGCTTTTTGTCACCATCTAGTAAATTTGCAGGTAGCTTATTTTTTAACTACTCATGTCTTCACTATGTTATTTTCTTGCTGGAATTTAGGCTGCTTGTATTTTATATTGGAGTGAAATTCCAGATATTATACCAAATTAAATGTACTTGGGGAGAAATCATATGCATAATTCATAAGGGAAGCAAATCTTTAAAGATAATCTAATTTGCTCATAGAATTATACAGTTGGTAGCTATATTTATTGGAAGCAATAAATATATACTGTGATTTCCATTATAGAAAATTAGAAGTAATATGATAGAGAAACCAACTAAATACCTAAGTGATTTTAATTGAGCAATATAATTTTCTTTATCTTTTATTGTGATTAAAGGTTGCATTGACAAAGCTCTATTCTCATCAAATTTAATGACTCATTTCTATATATATAGTATTCTCAAGATTTTTCATTCCAATATAATAGACTGTGTTCATGGTGAAAACTCCTTCACATCTGGCAACTTCAAAAACAATAGAACTGTTATAAAAATAAATGAATGTGTATGCTTGCAAGGAAGAAAGGAAAATATTGCTAAACAAGGAACTGAAATGAATCCCTGACAAAAAGGTAAAGTAGAAGAAGTAGAATTTGGATTCAAGAATACATTTAGAAAAAGACGTGACACCCATAGCAGATGTCATCTGATGAAGCCTACAGCTGTTTCGGAAAGCTGAGACCAATTCTAGACAAATGCAGCAAATTAGGCCCAAATTGTTTAGGTTGAACATTCTACTTGCTTTGATGACAGCACAATGATCTGAGTCTTTGATGTAAGCTTCAGTTTTTAATCATTATATTTCCTTATTTTCTCCAACTGACTTTCCTGTGGAAAATACTTCCTCCACAGTCCCCTAATCAATCATTAACTAATCTAATAACTTTTTTTGTTCATATAGTGTATTACTTGTTTCTTGTCTTCACTTGCTTATATATTCAGCTTCAATTGTATATTCTCTTATCTCGGTCACTCTTCCATGTCTGAAATTTTTGCTCCCTCATGATGAACCCATCTGTCCTCTGTATTTTCACCAAAGGCCAGTAAGCATTGGTTGAAGGAAATCACATAACCAAATTGGAATGATACTGTTCTTGATTTGCGTTCACCAATAGAAATGATGCTTAAACTCTTAGAAGACATTCCTCTACTCCAGTTGGGAAGTAGCTAGGCGGCGTACCTTTCACCATAACAACTTCAGGTCTTTCCATTCTGCTTCGACTCCCAAACTCTTCCACTTTGCCATTCTCAGCAGAGTTTCAAAAGTCTAATTCCCATAGAAAATAAAAGCCTGCATTTTGGAACTCTTTCAACCTTCCAACACTAAACAAAAATACTTCTCTGCATTCTTAGCTATCCTCCTTTTCCCCATGTTAAAATACAGGAAGTATTCTTTTTTAAGGTGAGCAATTGCTTGTATTTTCATTAAATCCCTCCTCTTTAATGAGCCTCTCTCACTTAAAATTATGCTACTAAAAAAAAAATTATGCTACCTAAGAAGAGCTAGGAGTCATGACTTTTCAAATTAGTTAATTTATCAGCAGCTTTGATTTTTACTATGGTACACTTTGTTTTATTTTTTGTATTTCTTTATTACTCAAACTTAAATCTTTTCTTTAAAATCTTAATTATTAGAGCTCTTAAGTATTTTCCTAGATTTTTCTCTCCTCCCCCTGCTTCTTCATATAGTATATGTATATACATTTATGACTTAAATCTATTATAAACTGAACATTTTCATATTTATATAAGTAACCAAAATGTTTTCATTGTTCTGAGCTATAAACTTATACAATTATTTGTGGATTTAAAATTTGTCTACTTTATAGTTGGATATTTCTGAAGTTTTTCAAAGTTTACCTAGCCAAAATGGGTCCTCAAGTCATAGAAATGGGATTCTTTCTTAATGCATGATACCTAAAACAAATGATTATGTCTTACCCACTTTACTTACTTTTGTCTTAGAGGTCTTTATTTCTTCCTACTTCCACACTACTTATCTAGCTCTGAGATTATTACAAAAGCCTATCTAGTTTACCTTTATTTAAATATTTGTTCAATTCATTTACAGAATGAATTAATTGCTCCAATTTTTGTTGTTGGAATAATTGACTCCCTACTCAAAATTAATTCTTCTAACTTATTTCTTTGCATCCATAACAGACATTTCAACCTTAAGACTTCCTTTGCTTGGTATTATTTAACCCTATAGAGTTTTTTTGATTCATCCATGAAGTGTCTCATCATAACCTTGCAGTCTGCATAGGGTGAGAAACAGATCTTGAAATCTCTTTAGTATTGGATAGAGGAAGTCAAGATTTGCTGCAGTCTGCTGCTCAAAGATTCGGGATAGCTAAATTAGAGAAATAAAAGTTCTAAGACCAAGACAATGGAATAGATGTAGTAGAAATTGTGAAAGTGGAGAAAATACAGCTTTACAGATATTGCAGCTTTGCTCAACATTGCCAGAGTTTCCCTGTAGGTAGATGGCACTGACGGATACTTAGTTTCTTAGGCTTTCTATAGAGTTGCTAATACACTCAGCAAGAACATGATTCTGCAGATTTAGCTTTTGGCTACAACTCACATCTTGGAATTTGAAAAGTCTTTCTCCTGCATACCCAGGTCCTATAATGTCTACTTTCATTTTTTTTTTTCCATCTTGATTGAGACCTTAGAGTCCTGAAGCTAGTCATCACTCTTTGGAGAAATGAAGTAAAGTCTGAGACTCATTCTTGGAGTATTTATTCTTGATTCCTGCTAGATCCTTTTGGCACCATCCCTTAGCTATACTGATTTTATACTTCATGTACTTTGCAAAGTTTTATTTTCTGCTGGAAACTTGCTCAGAGATATTTTTTCAAGCCCTTCTGAAGTCCTATCTTCCCTTCATGACTGCGCCTAGGTTCCAACATGTAGCAGCCACAACAGTTTGTTTTTAAAATCATTTTTAAGGATTTAATCCTTTCTGTTTATTGTCCAAGTGAAAGTGATATAGACATAAATTAATCTGATAACTTAAAAAGCTAATTTGGTAATATAATTAATACAGTATGTTGATTGTGAAATTATAATAAATATCACTCATATTTCATCCAAATATTTTTTCTTTTGCATGAGTTTAAATAATCTATGCACATTAGATAACTAAGTTCTCATGTCAATATAGTCCAAAATTGAAAACGTATATAGACAAATAAAACTCCATGTAAAGTAATATAATAATCAAATATATAAGTTGTATATTCAAATAATACAAAGTAATGTGAAAGTCTAGCCAGTAAGCTGATATTGCATTATTATTTAAAGAATAGAATATTTTAATTGAATCAAAAGATATTTTAAGAAGAGATTTGTTAAAAATGAATATTTAGCTATTAGAATATTTGAAGACAAATATATTTATGGCTGAGTTTGATACTTTGAAAAGATTTAATCTTCCTGTCAAATATTGTTACATCTCTTACTTGGCATGACATAAAATGAATAAGTAGTTTTATTTTTGGCATTTTCTTATAGAATGAACAGTAGATATCTTTTTTTTAGTTTCATGTAACTGTATCCCAAGCAGATAAACATGTTTAAGTTATGGAGAAGGTATGTTTCTCATGTAAGCATCATTTTAGCAATGTTCTCATCCATTATATTTTCTTCCAGGATCCTATTCACTCAGTACATTTTCTGGGGCACTTTACTATTATATCCCCTTCCATAAAAATGACTCATTTACTTCTTGAGGTAAATTATATTTTCTTGCCTACCTCTCAGCTGAGAATAACAGAACAGTGTGTCAAATATTCCAATTGGAACTCTCAATTTCACTATTGCTTTGGAATAATCCCAGCTACTCCTGAGTCTGAATTCCTGTACTAATGGTTGAACAGTTCTCCAGACTGTAGCTTGAACTCCAGCTGCTTTAGATTTACAGTAGAAAGGGCCAGGGATTTAGCTCAGTGGTTCCACCGCCTGCCTCTCAAGCGCAAGGTCCCGAGTTCGATCTCCGGTACCCCCCCAAAAAACAAAAACAAAAGATTTACAGTAGAAGGATTTAGATGTTTCACAGGGATTTGGAGGGTTAATGTATTATGTTAATTGGGGGAAATATGTCCTAGAAGAACTATGCCCTTAAATAAGTTAAATATTGTGGGTATTTTTTCATTTAAAAAATCTTTATTATAAAAGTAATATATAATTAATGTCAAATTTTCAACTATTATAAATTGATAGAAAATTGTCTGACCACACTCTCCTACATTACTGATCTCATAACCCAGAAAAAAAGACTATTAATATCAATAGAGACATTATATATATAGGAATAAATGTTTTAAAATCATATGTAATTATTGTATATATATGTAAAACATTTCTGACAGAAAGAACATATTGTTCATACTATTCTATGACCTACAATTTTATGATAGAAAGTATAGCATAATATTTTATGAATTAAATTTTCTTCTTTTTCAAGTTTCATATTTTTATTAGCACATGTTTGCAATACATAATGGTTACATTCATTGTGGGGAATCAGTGCATGTACATAACATGTCTTAATTTTAATTCACTTCCACTTCCTTCCTTCCCCACTTTTTCCATCTCTTGGAAACCAGGAGACTGTGTATGATTTTAAAAGCCCCAAGAAAAGACAGAGTAAATATCTTTATATTAAGACAGAAACTTCTTTGTTTGAGACTTTTAAAAGATACTATGATTCCTCATTTGTCCAGTGGTTTAATTTGCTTTAACTTGTGTCTAGTCACCAAAAAGCATGATTGGAATGAGTCTTTGGGACCAATTTTGTGATGGAAAGGAAATGCTGCCCCTTTCATCTTTTCTATGCATCCCAGAGCAGCTTCATTGGAATTCAGGAATAGCTCCAAGATCATTCTATTTCTTTAATGCATGGAGTGAGACATAAAATGGGGTCATGCTTTGCTCTCAATAGAATTTTTAACAAATAGTTTAAATACCCTACAAATTTGGTATTTTCTTTGTATCCTTGGTGCAATGACCTAAGAATAAGAATCTGTAACTTGATCTCATTGATCCTTCCAGCCTCAGCCACCCTGAGGAAGAGCTCATCATTGACCTCATGGTTTGTTTGTTTGGCTCTCTATTGATGCTCCAGAGAGAGGAACAGATAGGTGCCAGCAATAAATGTGGCTTTAGACTTCATTTCCATTAATGGCTTAGTTCCCTGTTTTTAAAAGTAACAAAATTGCTTTTCAAAAATGCTGACCTGGATTTGTAGTGTGTACACAAAACTCTTAACTGATAGTCTGATAGAATATTAAAGATGTTGAGTACATAATTTTGCACATTTCTTTGTGTGTAACAATAAGATTAAATTTTTAACCAATGTAGCATTTTCCTTATAGTGAGTGCAATACAATCGTATCCTTTTTCAATAATTTTCTACCAAGAAATCATTTTTCTACCTATATAGGGCTGAACTTGAACATGGGGAATGAATTTTGAGAATGAAATCTGAGTTTCACCATGATTAGTGGAACTCTATATAGAAATAATTTTCTCTGTCTCTCCTTGTTTCTGATTCTCTCTCCAAATGTGTATATATATACATATATATATGTATATATATATATGTATATATATATATTACAGTTATTTACATGAAATCCCAGCTTTAATATCAAAAGCTTTCAAGAAATGAAGTTTGATCTGATGTTTCTAAGGAAAACAGCATTTTCCAAAAAACTTTTTCCCTTGATTTTCATAGGGTTTCCTTAATGTTTCTCCAGTAAATTTCTTTATTTCAAATCAGATTTATGAATGCTTAATTTATAAAAGAGAAATAAGCCCTTTTTAGGTGTCCAGTTGCTGAATTTTCATCACACCTTGCCAAGATGCAGACTATATCTACCACTCCATATTATAAAGTTTTTTCATGCCCTTTACTACTCATTTCCCTTCTTCCCTTTGCCTAAACTCAGAAACTGGCAAATACTCATTTGTTCCTTTTCCAAGAATTTCATATAAATGAAATTATATAGCTTGTAGCTTTTCTAGTCTGGATTTTTTTCATTTTGAATAATACATTTGAGATTTGTTTTCTTATGAAATTAAAAAAGACCTGCATATATATTTTGTACATTGAACCATTTAATATCTGTTTTCCAAATATTTTCCCACAGTCTGGGTCTTATTTTATTCATTTTCTTAAAGGTACTTTTTGAAGAGCAACAATGTTTAATTAATAAAGTTTGAGTTATCAATGTTTTTTCTTATGACATATTTTATGTGTCTTATCTAGGATACCTTTACCTCATCCAAGGTTGCAAAATTTTCCTCTTACTGTTTTTCAAGAAATATTATATTTTTCTATGTTACATTGATGTTTCATCTATTTTATGGACTTTTTGTTTCTGCTTAAAAATATCCAATGTTCCAACATTGACTATTTGTAATTTTGCTTATGATAGCTGGAGATACATCTGTTTTCTTATTATGTCCTTGCTGAATTTTTATTTCTTTTAATCCAGCAGGCACTTAAGTGGATCAGTTGAATTCCTATCTTTCTGTACATTAAACCTAGAAGTTCCCAGCATGGTCACTTTGGTTATTCTGTAAAAGAAAAAAGGGGAAAAAAGTCTTAGATACTTTGTTCCTCATTCTTACCTCAAATTATATATTATATTGCCAAAATAACTAACGAATATGTGTTTTAATTTTCCTCTTACTATGATGTTCATACATTTACACATTTATACATTTCCTCTGGAAGGGTGACATGCATTGACTGATTGATTTTGGTCAAGTGCCTCATTATGTTACTTATTTTTTCAGTTTTTATTTTTGTTAGTATATGTTTGCATTCTATAATAATTACATTCCTTGTGTACATAACATATTATAATTATTTTTTCATCCTGTTTTCCTCCCCTCTTCTCCTTCTTCTTCCATCTCTTAAACCTCTTCCCATTTGAAGAAAATACATCTCCCTACTTCCTTTTAACTTCTTTTTGCTATTCATTTATATTTTGGGTTTCCCATATAGGAGAAACCATGCCATATTTAAGCTTGTATGTTGGATTTACTTCACTTAACATTATGGTCTCAAAATGCATTTATTTTTCTGCACATGACACAAATTTTTCCCTTATTATGGCAGAGTAGTAATCGATTGTGTATAAATGCCCAGTGTTCTTTATCTGTTTATCTATTGATAGAAATATAGCCCATTGAGGTTTTTTTTTTTTTCCCACTGAGGTATAATTAGTATGAATTGTGCTGCTACAAATGTGGTTATGTATGTATCACTGTAATATGATGTCTTTCACTTTTTGAGGAAGATATCTAAAAAGGAAATAGCTGGATCAAATGGAATTTCTAGTTTTAGTTTTTTGAGGAATCTCCAGACTGATTCCCATAGCGGTTATGCCAGTTTATATTCCCATCAACTATGTAGAAGGGCTCCTTTTTCCCAGCAGCCTCACCATTTGTTATTATTTCATTTCTTGGAGGGATGTAATTGCAGTGTTAACTCACGCATTTCTTTTTTCTTTTCTTTTCTTTTCTTTTCTTTTCTTTTAGTTTTGTTCTTCTCA
Organism: Heterocephalus glaber; assembly: GCF_053883595.1. Lineage (NCBI taxonomy): Eukaryota > Metazoa > Chordata > Mammalia > Rodentia > Bathyergidae > Heterocephalus > Heterocephalus glaber. The sequence goes on along the minus strand of NW_028258325.1, from coordinate 38,966,818 downwards.
ATGAATTTGTTAACCTGCTACTCTTGATACTGTGTCTTACTACTATTTCAGTTGACAGACTATAAACTGTTACCCTGCCAAGCTTCATTTAAATTTTATTCCTTACATCAACAAAGGAAATGTGCCATGATTTGGTGCATAAAATCTGAAAATAATAGCTTTTGAAACTAAAAAAACAAAACAAAATAAAACACCACCTACAATGTTATGCTAAAACACTTACAAGAATAATAAGTTCCTTGGGGGCTGGGGATACATATCAGTGGTAGAGAGCAAGCTTAGTATATGGGAATCCCTAGGTTCATTTCCCAGTACGAAAAATAAAATAAAGATGGAAGGAGGGTGTTATGGCTTGTGTTTAGATGTCCCCAAAAGCCTCATAATGTCATAGGTGGGGCTTTTTCTGAGATGGCTGGACCTAGAATGTGTGATACTGGAATTGACTCATGGTGCAGTGCTAGGCCCAAGGGCACTAGGATTAAGGGTATGAGTGGTACCTGCCCTAAGTAGTGTGGATAAGATAAGAGAGCCAAAAGACACTGCTGAGGCCTCTTGTTGTTTTTGCTACCTTCTTCCCACCATGAACTATTCTCTGCCAAGTCACCTTGCCTTGGAGCCAGATGGTTTTGAACTGAAACCCCTACAAACTGTGAGCTAAATAAACCTTTCCTCCTTTAACTATGGGTGTTGGGTATTTTGTCTCAGCAAAGAGAAAAGTAGCCAAGACAGAGTGAGAGGGAAGTGAGAAAGGGATTTTAAAAAAGAATTAAGATGTGTATGTACATGTACCAACTCCCCATGAGAATGTAATCATTATATACTGCAACCAGATACTAATAAAAGTAAAAATTAAAAAGAAATAGTACCATAAAAATGAATGAATTGATGGTGAGATATTTTTATATGATTTACTCCCACTGAAATAACAATTGAAATTATTTATAATCTTGAAATTACTATGGAAAAGTCACTAATTACGTAGTAAATGTTACAGTGAATTGACTTTTGTCTTATTTAAACTGCTCCAACCTTTAAATACTTTGCTCAATGTTTCCTCATCATTATTTTCTGTTTTCCCACCATTGTTTCTTTATAATGAGATTTCTATTATAAAAACAATATCTGATGATATTAGAAAGTATGGAAAAAATAGAAATAATAAACAAAAGAATAAAAGAATTGGTGAAAATACCATCATTTAATATTGGTTGACTTTCTGTGTTAATGCATGGTATACAACATATACATGAGTAGTTGTATCTGTAATACTATATATGCATATAATCTAAAATAGTATATATTATACTTATGTGTGTCATATATTAAATAGTTGTCCCTAAAGCAAGTTATAGTTATTAATATAAGTACATAAATAATAAAATAAGTACAATATAGATAATTCATTTTTATATCTAACACTATTCTTTTTCATGTTACTGTTATAAAGCACAAAAAGATATTTTGGAAAAACATTTTTCACATATTATTTTTTTCTTACCAATACCTTTAAATGAGAATATTAGATTAAAGTGATTAAAAAGCATATTCACTTTCAATGCTGACCATATTTTATCCAGGTTAATTTCACGAGCAGTCCATAGGAATTTCTGTTTTATGGCACCTGGATGGCTTCAAATAGTGTCAAACTCTGCAACAAGTGTTAAAGTGATGGACAAGTAATTCTTGGTTGTTTTTATTTATGTCTCTTCTATTATTAAAAAGATAAATGTTCCTTTATATGATCATTGTACTTTTGCAATTTTTCTTTTCTGAATGGACTATTCATGTCTCTACCATTTTTTTTTTCTCAACCTGAGCACTATGCTCTTGCAGCTTACTCCTGCCTTGGTGTCCATTGAGTCATTTGTACTGATTTCCCCACTGGTTTTCAGAAGTTTGTCAACCTCAATGAGTTAACATTCCTTGGAACCAGTAGATAATTCTGTTACTTTGTATTTATGTATGTTAGGCTTAGGGAAGACAATTGAATGTTAAATAAGTTTTTTTTTTTTTGCTCAAACTTACCTTCTATCTTTTTAAAACATTTTTTTTTCTTAAATTCTTTTATTGGTACATTGTACGTATAAAACACATTTACATTTCTGATTGGGAACTTGTACTTTTACGTGATGCATCTTGGTTCTTATTTTTTCCCCATTCCTAGCCTTCCCTTCATGCCCTCCACCCTTCCCTATTTACAAAGACTTTATTTCCATTTTTTCCATTTATCATCATTTTTCCTTTCTGTTCTTCCTTTCCCCTGCCCCTCCCACTATCCCTACCCCTTTGGACCTTTTCTTCCTATTTTCCATTATTGATTATTCATTCTAATCATTGGTACATTTTAGGTATACAATATAATAACATTCATCATTGGAAATTTGCACCTTTACATAATCTCTCTTGGTTCTTTATTTTCACCCTTGCCCAGCGCAACCATCAACCCCTCCATTCCTCCCTATTTACAAAGACTTTGTTCCTGTTTTTCCATTTTCTCATATTAATTCCATTCCTTTCTTTCCTTTCCCCTGCCCCTCAAACTTCCTTCCCCTTTGGCCCTTTTCTTCTTATTTCACATTACCTATTATATGTTTTAGTCCTTATTTACACTTTCAGTTTCTCACACCAGAGAAACTATTCGGTATTTATACATGTGTGCCCTATTTATTTCACTTAAGAGTATTGCCTCAATGTGCATCCATTTAGCAATAAATGTCTCTAATTTCTCATTTTTTATGGCTGAGTAGTACTCCATTTTATTAAAAAAACACATTTTCTTTATCCAGTCTCCAGTTGATGGGCATTTGGGCTGTTTCCAAGTTTTAGCTATCACAAACTGTGCTGCTATGAACATGGGTACATATATATCACTATGGTATGATTCTTTTAATTCTTTGGGGAAGATACCCACCAGGGGAATAGCAGGGTCAAATGGGACTTCCAGTCCTAGTTCTTTGAGGTATCTCCATACTGATTTCCACAGTGCTTGCACCAGTCTACACTCTCATCAGCGGTGGAGCAGGGTTCTTCTTTCCACAGGCCCGCCAGCATTTGTTATTGGTTGATTTCATGATAGCAGCCATTCTTTCTGGAGTAAGGTTGAATCTCAGTGTTGTTTTCATTTGCATCTCTCAAATGACCAGTGATGTTGAACATTTTTTCATGTATTTATTTGCTATTTCTACTTCTTTGTCTGAGAAATGTCTGTTCATTTCAGCTGCCCATTTTTGGATTGGGTCTTTAAATTTGGGAGGTCTGATCTTTTTAAGTTCTTCATAGATTCAAGATAGCAGACCTTTGTCTGAGGAAAAGCAGGTGAAGATTTTTTCCCACACTGTGCATTGCCTCTTCACACTGTTGGTGGTTTCTCTTGCTGTGCAGAAGCCTTTTAATAAGAAGAGATCCCACTTGTTGATTGTTTGTGCTAGTTCACTGGCAATTGACTTTTTTTCACAAAATCTTTTCCTACACCAATGACTTCAACAGTTCTACCTAACCTCTGTTCCAGCTGGTTCAGGATTTCTATTTTAATATATAGATCTTTAATCCATCTTGATTTTAGTTTAGTGCATGGCAAGAGATATAGGTCTAGTTTTAAACTTTAGCAAGTTGAAACCCAATTTTACAGCACCATTTATTAAAGAGGCTATCTTTCCTCCAGTGAGGGTGTTTGACTCCTTTATTGAAGATGAGATGGCTGAGTGTGTCTGGCATTGTTTCTGCATCTTCTCCTCTGTTCCACTGGTCCTCAGGTCTGTTTCTTTGCCAATACCATGCTGTTTTTATCACAGTAGCTTTGTAGTATAGTTTCAAGTTGAGTATTGTGATACCCCCTGCCATGTCTCTGATACCGAGAATTGCTTTTGCTATACTGGGTCTCTTCTTGTTCCAAATGAATTTTTGCATTGTTTTCTCGAGGTCTGTGAAGTATGCTGCTGGGATCTCAATTGAAATTGCATTGAATCTATATAGCAGTTTTGGAAGTGTGGCCATTTTCACTCTATTAATCCTTCCTACCCAGGAGCAGGGGATGTCTGTCTATTTTCTGATATTATCTTCAATCTCTCTTTTCAGAGTGCTATAGTTTTCAGAGAAGAGGTATTTGAATTCTTTCATTAGGTTGATTCCTAGGTATTTCAGTTTTTTGGACGCTATTGTGAAAGGAATTATTTGCCTTATTTCTCTCTCAGTGAGTCTGTCATTGGTGTAGAGGAAAGTTATTGATTTTTGTATCTTGACCTTGTAACCAGCTACTTAACTGAGTTTGGTTATTAAGTCTAGAAGACGTTTGGTGGAGTTCTTAGGGTCTTCTATATACAGTATCATGGCATCTGGAAATAATGACAATTTGACTTCTTCATTTCCTATCTTTATTCCTTTTATTTCTTTCTATTGTCTAATTGCTGTGGCTAATGTTTCCAGAACTATATTGAACAAGAGTGGTGATAGTGGACATCTTTGTCTTGTTTCTGATTTTAGTGTGAAGGATTTCAGTTCTTGACCATTTAGTATGATATTGGCTGTTGGTTTTTCATAGATGGCTTTTATCAGTTTGAGTTAGAGACCATCTATTCCAATTTTTTAGGGTTTTTATGATAAATGCATGTTGGATTTTGTCAAATGCTTTTTCTGTGTCTATGGAGATAATCATATGGTTTTTGTCCTTGGGTCTATTGATATAGTGTATTACATTCATTGACTGATTGATTGGTTGAACCATTCCTGCATCCCTGGGATGAATCCCACTTGATCAGGGTGTATGATCTTCTTGATGATCTTCTGCATTCTATTTGCCACTATCTTATTAAGGATTTTTGAGTCTATGTTCATTAGTGAGATTGGCCTATAGTTCTCCTTTTTGGTTGGGTCTTTCCCTCCTTTGGGGATCGAAGTGATGCTTGCTTCCAGGAATTAATTTGGGAGTATTGCTTCTCTTTCAATTTCATTGAAGAGTTTTAGCAGTAGTGGCCATAGTTTCTCTCTAAATGTCTTGTAGAATTCAGCAGTGAAGACATCAGGGCCCAGGCTTTTCTTAGTTGTTAAGTTTTTAATTACATTTTCAATTTCATTGGTTGATATTGGGTTGTTTAGAATTTTTAGGTTTTCTTCATTCAACTTTGGTAATTCGTATGTATCTAGGAATCTGTCCATTTTTCTGTGTTCTCCATCTTATTGGCATATAGGTTCAGGAAGTGGGTATTGATGAACCTCTGGATTTCTGTTGAGTCTGTTGTAATTTCACCCTTTTCATTCCTAATTGCATGGATATGGGCCTTTTCTTTCCTTTTTCTGATAAGTTTGACTAAGGGTTTGTCAATTTTGTTGATTCTTTTGAAGAACCAACTCTTGGCTTCATTGATTTTTTGTATCATTCTCTTAGTCTCCATTGCATTAATTTTTCCTCTAATCTTTATAATTTCCTCCCTTGTATGAACTTTCAATTTGTCCCGCTCTTCTTTTTCTAGAAGCTTGAGGTTCAGCATCAGGTTGTTTAATTGGGATCATTCTGTTTTCCTAATATGCGTATTCACTGCTATGAATTTCCCTTGTAAGACTGCTTTCATTGTGTCCCATAGATTCCTATATGTTGTATTGTCATTGTCATTTAATTGAAGGAACTGTCTAATTTCTTCTTTAGTTTCCTCTGTGACCCATTGGTTATTCAGAAGTGTGTTGTTCAATTTCCACATGTTTATGAAATTTTTTGAGTTTCTTTTGATATGGATCTCTAATTTCATCGCACTATGGTCTGATAATATTCAGGGGATAACTTCAATTCCTTTGCACTTACTTAAACATGTTCTATGTGTGAGTATGTGGTCTATTTTGGAGAATGACCCATGTACACCTGAGAAGAATGTGTATTCTGATTTTGTGGGGTGGAAAGCTCTGTAAACATCTGTTAAGTTCATTTGTTTAAGAGTTCAATTGAGTTCTAGTATTTCATTACTTATTTTTAGTCTAGTTGATCTATCTATTTGTGACAGTGGGGTGTTGAGGTCCCCCACTACAATTGTATTAGTGCATATATGACTTTTCATGTCCGTTAGTATTTGTTTTATATAGCTAGGCGCACTAGTGTTTGGTGCATAGATATTTATGATTGTCATCTGTTCCTCTTGGATTCTTCCCTTTACAAGGATGTAGTGTCCTTCTTTGTCTCTCTTAATCAGTGTTGGTTTGAAATATACTTGATCTGAAAAGAGGATAGCTACTCCTGCTTTTTTGGGGGGTTCCTTTCACGTGGAGTATTGTTTTCCACCCTTTAACTTTCAGTCTATGAGTTTTGTTTTGAATTAAGTGTGTTTCTTGTATGCAGCGTATTGTTGGATTTTGCTTCTTGATCCATTCTGCCAGTCTATTTCTTTTATTGGTGAATTGAGACCATTAACATTGATGGTTATAACTGAAACATATTGACTTATCACTGCTATGACTTTTTCTTTTTGTTGGGTTCTCCCCCTTTATATTTAATTTCTTGTCATGCCAGATGAGTTCATTCTGCTTTGCTTCCTTTGGTTGTGATCCTCAATGTCTGTTCCTAGGATATTGTGTAAAATTTTTTGGAGTACTGGTTTGGAATTCATGAAGTTCCTAAGGTACGTTTGTCATGAAAGTATCTTATTTCTCAACCTATTCTGAAAGATAGTTTTGCAGGGTACAGCAATCTGGGTTGCAGGCTGTTTTCTTTTAGGGCTTGGAATATGTCACTCCAAACTCTTCTTGCCTTGATGGTTTGTGTCGAGCAGTCTGCTATGATTCTGATGGACTTTCCTTTGTATGTGATTTGTTTCTTTTGTCTGACTGCTTGTAGAACTTTGTACTTCTGTTGAGTTTCTGGAATCTTAACAATTATATGCCTATGTGTAGATTTATTTTTTGATCAAGTCTATTTGGAGTCATATATGCCTCACTTATCTGTATGTCAAGTTATTTTCCCCTGCTTGGGAAGTTTTCTGCCATTACTTCTGTGAAGAGATTTTTTTATGTTGTCTGAACTCTCTCCTTTTTCTTCATCAACTCCAATCAGTCTTATGTTATTCTTCTTTGCATCTTCTAGCAGCTGCTGGATTGATTTCTCTTGTTCCCTTACAATTTTGAAGCAATTTTTCTTTTCCTGGTCACTAATTGCAATCTTATCTTCTATATCTGAAATTCTGTCCTCACATTGGCTCATTCTGCTGTGTAGACTTTCAATGGAGATTTTCATCTCCTGGGAATCTATTTGCATCTGTTTTATGGATTCCATTTGTTTCATATGTTGGGATTCCATCATGTTCCTGAGCTCCTGTCTAGATTTATTAATCATGTCTTGCACTAGGGGCACAATTTCTCCTGTTATCTGAGAAATTATCCCTGTTTTCATTATTTCCAGATCCCCTTTTGTTGCCAGTTCAGTGGGTCCAGGTGGTTGATTATCAGAGTGTTCCATCTCATTTCCCTTTGGGGTTGCTCTAGGTGATCTGGAAGTCTGGTTTTGAGACTTATTTACGTGTCTTCTCATTTCGATGGCAGGGAGGGGTTCTGTTTGTGCCCACATGGCTGACCTCCCTCTGAACTGGGAGAGGTGGGACAGGGGCTCAGAGTGGCGGGAGGGATGGTGTCTCAGAAGCCTCTTCCTCTGGGCCAGGAGTGGTAGGACAATGGCTCAGAAGCCCCTTCCTCTGTGCCAGGAGCGGCAGGACAGGTGGCAGGGCCCAAAAGGCCTTTCCTCTTGGCTGGGAGTGGTGGGCTGGATGGTGGCCCAGAAGCCCCTTCCTCTGGATCAGGAGCATTGGGACGGTGGCTCAGAAGCCCCTATCTCTTGGCCGGGGGCAGAGGGACAGATGGCAGCCCAAAAGCCCTTTCCTCTGGGCTGGAGTGGCTGGACACCTGGTTGCTGGGAAGCCCCTTCCTCTGGGCCATGAGCAGTGGGATGGTGGCTCAGAAGCCCCTACCTCTGGGCTGGGAGAGAAGGGACAGATGGCAGCCCAAAAGCCTTTGCCTCTGGGCTGGGAGTCTGCCCCTTTTATCTTTGAATGACATTTGAAAACAGTGTTTTGATTTGTGATAATTAAGCTTTTAGAACATAAAGTGATATGAGTTTTCAAGCCTTGCATTGCTTGCAAAATCTTAACTCTTTTGAAATACAAGTATAAAGTATATACTACAAATAACAACTAGCAAAGGGACAATATGACACTTGCAGGCTACCTAAAATGGGTACTAGAGACAAAAACGGGAGATGGTAATAGTGAGTTGCTATTGAGGCACTCTAGAAAGAGGTATCCTATCTTCCTTCTTCCTCTGGGAACACAAGAGAATCAAAAGTTGAAGAATCTGTGACCAAAGGGACCATCTTCCTTACTTATCAAAGTGCAGCCTGAGAACAGTAGTAAGTATTGGAGAACATCCCAGGTCATATAGGACACTGTGCCAAATGAGTGTAAATGGGTGCCTGGCACAAGGTGCTGAAGAATATGGGGACAGCCTCACAGAGGTTGGTTCATTTCAAAATCTTAGAATAAGCAGCAGAATTATCCCCTATCCTGGAAAACAGAAGAGAAGTAGTGAAAGAGTTGATTAAAAGCACATTCTAGGCAACCTGTGTTGGTACTGTAACTACTCCTGTCTGGAAAACCCAAATAGAGCCAACCTAGTTTCATATCCACACCTACATCACAGTACTTCTGAAATTTCATTTCCATTATTGTTCTCATTCTCTGCCCTCTTTTAAGTCCCAACCTCACTGAGAACAAAAGCTAAATTCTGTTCATCTTTTATATCTTTTATGACTTAAACCATGCCTGCAATATAATAGGTATTCAAATACATACTCTATTAAAATCAACATAAATTTTCAAACAAACTTTGAAGAGGAGATAACTGCTTGTTTGTCTGCATCTGAGAAGTTCTCATGATATCTTTCAGGGTTCAAGTCTGACTTTATAGAAAAGACAGATAAGAAGACAAAATGTAGCATATAGGTTCCTGCTTTTTAATCTGAACTACTACTGGTATGAGTCAATTGACAGTTTAGAATGCTCACCAACTTCTCCCCTGGAAAAGAAATGGGAAAGGAGTAGGCAGATGTAGGATTAATGAGAGAAGATCAAAAGTGTCCTTTCTCCTTTGGATAGTCTTACTCCTATGCAATAGCTTAGAAAGTAGAATATTGATATTGTCATTATCAAGATCACAGAACTATGCCACAACAGAGTCAAAAGATGAACCCTGATTTATCTGGCTGCAGACAACCTTTCCACTATATCAGATTCTTCAACAAGCAGAGGTAAACAACAAATGGAATGTGTATTGATTCTTTCAGCTATCGGAGCAGGTAAGCAAGGCCTGGGACAGCTAAAATGCCTTGCTTATTGTCTCTGACATAAACTGTCTCATCAAGTAATCCTAGAGCATACAAATATTAGCTTTTTATGAATATCTTGATATGAAAATGGCTGGGAGGCATCATATCATTCTGTTGCATTTCCAACAATTTTTACGGTAAATATAAAAATTTGGAGAAGCCAAATTTGGCTACAAGGTATATACTAATAAGTAAGGGAAGACATAAAGGTGTTTACAGAATATAGAATAGGTATATATTTCAGAGATGCACAGATGATGAATGTCAGGATACAGATAATGGAAAATATAAATTGAGTGAAGAGAAAGCAGTGGGAAGGTTGCCAGACAACCCTAGAATGAAGAGGAATTGAAAATCTGAGACAAATATACTGCTGAATAAGATGCTACATTAGTAATAATTTTTGGAAGTGTAGAAATAAGATTTTAGCCAACCCGTGAATAGCATGAAGATTCTTCTATTCTGTGTATGTATTAGTCTTCTAACAGTTAAACATTGTCATTAGAACCTTATTTACAATATTGATTTTTTTCAAGGTTTCTTCTATATGTCTAGTCAATAGAAAACTGCTGACTTTTTAATGTCACACATTTCAGATGATGATATCTAAACAAACACAATGTCAATTCGTCTAAATTTATTCTTTTCTTTAATTTTCCATGACACTCAGGCCTCTAGTAACAAAGACAGTCAGGTTGACAGACCTGTAGGGAGTCATAAATATCCCATGAATCCTAGACCTCCTTGCCGGGGATGGGTACATACAGGTCTGACTTGGAGAATGAAGTTTTCATTAAGATAACAATGTTTGCCTCAGTCCACTAGGATAGTGTATCCAGACTCTGAAGAGTTACCCTAGTCTAGATCCTAAAATAACTCTACCCTTTGGAAAATCATTTTGCATGGCAGTCAAGAATACTTGCTATAAAATTAAACTGCTTAGGTTGGATCCTGGCCTAACAATTTGTTCTATTTAATCCTACCGTGTTTCAGTTTCTTGCCTCAAAATGGCAATAACAATAACAGTACATATCTCATAGAGTTATTATAAGGATTATATGAGTCAATACATGCAATGTGCTGACAATTATGCCTTATATGAAGCTATCAACAAATGTTAGCTATTATTAGAACCATCTTATAGGAAACAGCTAGAGTTTTTAACTACTATGCAAGCTTTAATGTTGGACCCTTGGGAAATGTTAAGTTTTTATTAGCATTTTAATAATCTAAAGTACTACTGATTAATTTACATTCTTCAACTTCCCTGGCTAATTGGCTTTTTATAAAATATGTGTGCTGCCAATATCTAACATTGATTCATTCAATACAACTCTTCAATTATAGATAACTTGATAATTTTATTTCTATGCTTTACCCAAATAAGATACTAAAGTTTTTCGGTTAGGTTATTTTTTTTTAATTAGTGTATGCTTGAAATACAGAATAGTGATGTCTGTTTTATTGAATCAGCACATGCATATCACATATCTTGCTCAATCTCAATTTACTCTACTCTCCTTTCCATCTCTCCTCTCCGAATCCTTTCCCTATCTCCAAAAATCTGCCTTCTTGTTTATCATTTCTTTTCTTTTATTCATTCCTTTATCTGTATTTTACTTTCTAATATAACAGAACCATGTGATATTGAACTTTCTGTGACTTATTTCATCTAGGATTATGGTCTCATATTCCATTTTCCCATTAATGATGCAATTTTATTCTTTGTTATGGATAACACTCCATTTTGTATATATACTGCATTTTCTTTGACAAGCATTTTTCTTTTGACAAACATGTAGCTTATTCCAGAGCATGGATATTGTGAACAGAGCTGCTATAAACATGAGTTATGGATGTATCATAATATTGATGAATTTAGTATATGAAAATATCTAGAATATAGTAGAGAACACAATAATGCACTTAACAGAATAAAACTATAAAAAGTCATTAAGAAAAGTTGTAAGAAATATAAAAACTTATGAAGATTCTAAGTTTGAATGAAAAAAAAGGGAGAAACTTCAGAAACACATGTGATATGTCTTCCACTATGCTTCACTCTAAATTCCTTTGAGAAGAACTGCATGACCTGCACCTAGATATCACCTGCTCATCCTGGCCCCCACACCAGTGCCAGGAGAACCCAAGAACAACATGTCCCACCCACAGACCCTGGGTTATCCATATTGCAGGGCAACAGAGGTGATAACTAATAGACCAACCTGATTAAAGAAGAGGCCAACATCCAGGAGGAGTTTTGTTTCAGGACTGAAGTGATAATCTACCACAGAGAATGAGTGAGAGTCATCCTTGGGAGATATGTTTGGAGATAGTTGGAGCTAAATAGAGATCTTTTGGGATCCCCTGGGAAGCCCAGGCTCAGACTAAGAAGATCATCAAGGCTGTTTTATGTTATGGAAGGCCAAGTTCAATGACAGTAAGTGTCAGAGGGGGAAAGCCCTAAACTGGAAGGCATTTAGTCTAGTGGTATGTTTGAGCTCTGGCACTGCTACCTACATCCAGTTGAAATTAGTGGCCTGAATAACTGTAGATCAATATAAGGGTTGTCTAAATGTCTTCACTAAAATCATAATCCCCTTTGTTTTGGTGGTGGGGTATTCATGAGTGGTTTGTCAATATCCAATTGACACTTGATGCCATTTAATATTATAGGGAAACATAATAATGACTGGCAATTGGTTTTATCTCTATGCTAATACCTGGATTGCCTAGGGCTTCATAAACAATACTGTGGCTCACTCCTGACACTGAATCAAAGAACTTGCAAACCTCAGCACAAAGACAAACAATCAAATATGAAGAGACAAAGCAACAAAATACCTTTAAAAACTTCCAATTCCCCCATAACTGGTTCCTCAGGCTTTGAGGGGGGAAAATCATAAGGTACACAGTAGGTCTGAAAGAGAGTCAATGGAAGTAAAACAATTCACTTAGACACTTGGCAAATTTAAAGAAGATATAACTAATCAGACAATGACCCTAATGAAACAAATGATTAGTGAGTCTAGAGAAGACACTAATAAACAGCTTCAGGAGCTAGGGGTACAAAACACGAATGTCCAGCATTGAAAAGAACAGCAGTCAATAAGGAAGTTCCAATTAGAAATCCAGGAGATTAAAAACATGATCAAAAATATGGGTATCAGAAGAGACCAATGGGAATACAGAGTATCAGATCTAGAGGATAAGGCTTGGTCAAAGACTGATTAATGAGAAATACCTTAAAAATAATAAAACATGAAAATGGATCCAACTCCTCTTAGTTGACTCCAAAACGTCTAATATAAGAGTGACAAGGAAAGTGACAGAATAAACATCATAAAAAACCCACTCACAATAAGTAATAGAAAAATTTCCAGACATGGAAAAATAATTTAACATACAGATAAGCTAAGCATATAGAATCCTGAGTAGTTATGATTAGAAAGAAAACCACTCCATATTACAGAATAATTAAACTAGCAGAAATATAACATGAAACAATTTTTAAAGTCTACTAGAGAAAAACCAACAAATCACCTATACAGGAAAAACTTATCAGAATTACAACAGATTTCTCAACACAAACCTTAAAGGGAAGGAGAGCATGGAATTCAGTATTTTTAGCTCTTAGAAAAAACAACTTCCAACTCAGGCTGTTATACTGGCAACATTATCTTTCAAAATTGGAGAAAGAAGATACTTCGATAATAAAGAGAACCTAAAGAAATTCACCCCAAAGGATCCAATTAAATGAATACATCAGGTAGGGCTAGCAATTGATTAGAAAGGAAAGAAAGCAAAGCAGAAACAGGAAATTAATACAATGACAGGAAGAAGTCAATATCTATCCATTATAACTATCAATGTAGAAGAACGTAACTCACCAATCGAAAGACACAGATTAGCAGAATGCATCAAGGAACAAAATCCAATGGTATGTTGTATACAAGAAATGCATTTCACACAGAAAGAACTTCATAGACCAAAAATCAAAGGATGGAAAACAATAGTCCATGCAACAAGAACCTTAAAGCAAGCAAGTGTAGCTATCCTATTTTCAGAGAAAGTCACATTCAAGCCAAAGTTGACCAAAAGAGGCAAAGAAGACCTTATATATTGGTTAATGGAACTATTTTGAGAAAGAGATAACAATTATAAACACATATGCACCAAACCATGGTGCATCCAACTGCAAAAAAACAAACTCTAATAGACATAAAAATCAGATAGACATCGATGTAAATATTGTGAGGGATCTCAAAACCCCACTATCACAAAGAGACAGATGAACAAAACAGAACAAAACAAAAAAAATCAACAATGAAATAGAAGAATTGAACCAAACCCTCAAACACAAAGATTTAATAGTTATACACAGAATGCTCTACCCAACAACAGAATACACGGGTTTTTTTGCCACACATTGTATTTTCTCCAGAACACATACTAGCTATTAGAACATGCCTAAGTTAATCCAAAAGAATTGAAATTTTACCATCCATGTTATTAGATCATAGTGCAATAAAACTAGAAATCAATAACAAAAGAAACCACAAAAACTATGCAGACACATGGAAATAAAACAATGGAGTCTTCAGTGGGTCACAGTTTTCAATGGGTCCCAGAGGAAACTAAGGAATAAATCAGTTCCTAGAATTAAATGAAAATGCCAGTGCAACACCAGAATGTTTGCGACAGAGTGAAAGCAGACCTACAAGGGAAGTTTCATAGTGCTGAATACACCAGAAAAGTAGAATGAGACCAAATAACCTAAGGATACATTGCAAGGTCTTGGAAAAAATGAAAACAATTTAAATCTAGAGCTTTTACAGGGAAGAAAATTCTAAAGATCAGTGAAGAAATTAATGAAATGGAGACTAAAATAAAAATACAAAGAATAGGTTAATCAAAGAGCTGGATCTTTGATAGAATAAATAAAATAGACAAACCCTTAACTAATATTACCAAAAAAAAAAAAAAAAGATAAACCAATACAATTAGAAGTGAAAAAGGTGAAATCTCAATGGACACTGCTAAAATCCAGAAAATTATTAGTAAGTGTTTCAAAAAAAAAAATATATATATATATACACACACACAAAACAATAAGAGAACTCAGAAGAAATGGAGATTCCTGGATATATATGAATTGCCAAAACTAATACTTAAAACTAAGACTTAAAAATCCAATAACAGACAATACATTTAAAATAGTAATAAACTAACAAATAAGAAAATGCCAGGAACAGATGGATTTACAGCTAAATTTTACAAGGACTTCATGGAAGACCTAATACCAATACTCCTCAAACTTTTTAATGAAATTGAGAGGGAAGGAGTACTTCCAAAATTGTTCTCAGAAGCTAATATTATACTGATCCCCAAATGAGATATGGATCCAATCAAAAAAGAGAACTATTGATCAATTTCTCTAATGAATATAGATGAAAAAATTTTTCACTAGATTTTCCAAACAGAATACAAAAAATAATTGAAAAGATCATACACCATGATCAAGTAGGCTTCATCTCAGGGATGGCTACATATGATTCAACATATTCAAATCAATAAATATAATTCATCACATAAACAAAAGCAAAGACAGAAATTACATGATCATCTGAACAGATGCAGAAAAAGTTTTTGACAAAATCCAACATCCATTGATGTTTAAACCCTGAAGAAAACACATATGGCAGGTCTTTATCTCAACGTGTTTAAAACCATTTATAACCAACCTACTCCGTATAGCATATTAAATGACAGAAAATGAAAGCCTTACTTCTAAAACCAGGAGCAAGACAAGGATGTCCATTATCACCACTCCTGGTCAACATAGTCATCCAAACATTAACCAGAGTAATCAGGTAAGAAAAAGAAACAAAACGGATACATATAGGAAAGAATAAAGTCAAGATATTATTATTCGCAGATGACATGATCTGATCTTTTACTTACAAAACACAAAAAACCCACCCAAAGACCCCTAGAATTGACAACCAACTCAGCAGAGTAGAAGGATACAAAATTAACAAACAAAAATTAATAGCATTCCTATACACTAAAAGTGAATTCACTGAAAAAACAATTAGGCAAACAATACTGTTCATAATAGCATCAAAAAATTAAATACTTTAGTATGAACCTAAGGAAGTGAAAGAATTCTACAATGAACATTGCATCATTCTGAAAAAGGAAATTAAGGAGGACATCAGAAAGTGGAAAGATATTCCATGTTCTTGGATATCCAGGGCCACTATAATCAAAATGGCAACACATCCAAAACTGATTTATAAATTTAATGCAACCCCAATCAAAATACCAATGTCATTTCTCACAAAGCTACAGAAAATAATCCTTAAAATTGTACAAGATCAGAAGAGATCCAGAATAGCAAAAGCAATCTCAGACTTGAAGTTATACTATAAAGCTATGGTGATTGAAACAGCATGGAGCTGGCACCAAAACAAGCATGTGTATCAATGGAACAGAATAGAAAAAGCAGAAACAACCTCAGCCACATAAAACTATTTGATCTTTGACAAAGGAGGCCAAAACATATACTAGAGGAAAGATTGCCTTTTTAATAAATGGTACTAAGAAAAATGGATATCCACATTAAGTCTAGCCCCATCTATCTCACCATGTACTAAACTAAAATAAAAATAGTTTTAAGCTCTAAGTATTAAAGCAGAAACACTTAATAGTGGTGATATGGATGCTAAAATAGGTACAGATCTTGAAGACATAGGTGTAGACAAGAACTTTCTGAACAGAACCCCGATAGAACAAGAAAGAATACTGAGAATCAACAAATTTCATCCTATCAAATTTAAAATCTTCTGCACAGCAAAGAAAACAACCAATGGAATGAAGAGGTAACATATAGAATGGGAAAAAATGTTGCCAGGTAGTTCATGGACATAGGTATATCAAGAATATATAAAGGACTTAAAAATTAGATCCTCAAAAATGAAAGACAATATCAAAAAATGGGCAACCAAAATGAATAGACAACTTCTCATAAGAAGTACAAATGGCCAATAAATACATCAAAAAAGGCTCATCGTTGCTAGCTATCAGAGAAATGGAAATTGAAAGTACATTGATATGCCCTCTTACCCCAGAAGAAAGACTGTCATCAAAAAATAGTAATAACAAATATTGGTGAGGATGTGGGGGGAAAAGAACTCATACGTTGTTAGTGAGAATGTAAACTCATGCAACAATTGTGGAAATTAGTGTAGATATTCCTCAAAAAAAAAAAAACCCAAAAACTAAATATGTATCGAAATTCCATTTGACCCAGCTATCCCTCTTTTAGACATCTTCTGAAAAGAGTTAAACTCATCACATTAGAGGGATACTCATATTTATAGGAGCACAATTTATAATAGCTATTACGGCTTATATCTAGATGTCTTCCCAAAGCCTCATGCACTCGTAGATGGGGCTTTTGAGAGTGAGTAGATAATAGGTGCATGATACTGGATTAGGCCACTGCTTGGTTTAGAATAATTCTGGATGTGTAATGGACTTGCTGAAGAGGGAAGATACATCCTGGGTGAGGGTGACACCAACCAATAGGCTTGTAGCCTGGATGGAATAAAAAGGAAAGACTGAAGAAGTCTCTCTGACTACTGCTTGCCATGTCATGAATGGTTTCTCCTCCATCATGGCTCTCTGCCATGTTGCCCTGCCTTGGAGGCAGCTGACTATGGACTGAAACCTCTACAGACTGTAAGGTGAAATAAACTTTTATTCTTTTAACTTGTGGGTGTTGGATATTTTGTTCCAGAAATGTGATAGTAACTAAGACAATAGCTCGATCTTGGAAACAACATATATCTCCATCAACAGATAAATGGATAAAGAAAATATAGCATTTATACACAATGGATTACTATGCTGCCATAAGGACATAAGGTTGAATGAAATAAATCAGACACACTAACTCAAATATTTCATAGTTTCACTAGAGAGAGAGAGAGAGAGAACAACCTAGAAGAGATAAGTGGGAAGCAGGGAAAAGTTCAAACACTTCCCCAAATTACATATTCTGTTGTTTCAAGAATAATTTTATATATATGCTAATTTGTTGCATTTATATTAGTAGTTTATCATAGCTCAAGAAACTTTTTTTGTTATATTTTGTTTCTCTTTTATAAGAATCTTTTAAAAATTTTTTTTATTAAATTCTTTTATTGGGACATTGTAGGTATACAACACAATTATATTTCTCATTGGGAACTTGTACCTTTACATAATGCATCTTGGTTCTTATATTTTCCCCATTCCTAGCCCTCGCTTCATCCCCTCCACCCTTCCCTATTTACAAAGACTTTATTTACATTTTTTCCATTTCTCATCATTTTTCCTTTCCCTTTTTTCCTTTCCCCTGCCCCTCCCACTACCCCTACCCCTTGGAACTTTTCTTCATATTTTGCATTATCAATTATTCATTCTAATCATTGGTACATTTTAGGTATACAATATAATGACATTCATCATTGGAAATTTGTATGTTTACATAGTCTCTCTTGGTTCTTGTTTTTCACCCTTGACCAGCCCTCCCTTCAACCCCTCCAGTCCTCCCTATTTACAAAGATTTTGTTCCTATTTTTCCATTTTCTCATATTAATCCCATTCCTTTCTATCCTTTCCCCTAGCCCTCCCACTTCCTTCCCCTTTGCCCCTTTTCTTTGAATTTCACATTACCTATTATACATTTAGTCCTTATTTACACTTTCAGTTTCTCACACCAGAGAAACTATTCGGTATTTATACATGTGTGTCCTATTTATTTCACTTAAGAGTATCACCTCAATGTGCATCCACTTAGCTATAAATGTCTCTAATTTCTCATTTTTTATGGCTGAGTAGTACTCTATTTTATAGAAAAACTACATTTTCTTTATCCAATCTCCAGGTGATGGGCATTTGGGCTGTTTCCAAGTTTTAGATATCACAAACTGTGATGCTATGAACATGGGCACACATATATCACTGTGGTATGATTCTTTTAATTCTTTGGGAAGATCCCCAGCAGTGGACTAGCTGGGTCAAATGGGACTTCCAGTCCTAGTTCTTTGAGGTATCTCCATACTGATTTCCACAGTGCTTGCACCAGTCTACACTTCCAACAGCAGGGGAGCAGAGTTCCTCTTTCCCCACAGCCTCGCCAGCATTTCTTATTGGTTGATTTCATGATAGCAGCCATTCTTTCTGGAGTGAAGTGGAATCTCAGCATTGTTTTCATTTGCATCTCTCAAATGACCAGTGATGTTGAACATTTTTTCATGTATTTATTTGCTATTTCTACTTCTTTGTGTGAGAAATGTCTGTTCACTTCAGATGCCCATTTTTGGGTTGGGTCTTTAAATTTGGGAGGTCTGATCTTTTGAAGTTCTTTATAGATTTGAGATAGTAGACCTTTGCCTGAGGAAGAGCAGGTGAAGATTTTTCCAACATTGTAGGTTGTCTCTTAACACTGCTGGTGGTGTCTCTTACTGTGCAGAAGCCTTTTAATAAGAAGAGATCCCACTTGTTGATTGTTTGTGCTAGTTCATGTGCAACTGAGGTTTTATTCATAAAATCTTTTCCTACACCGATGTCTTCAAGAGTTCTACCTAACCTCTGTTCCAACTGGTTCAGAGTTTGTATTTTAATATTTAGATCTTTAATCCATTTTGATTTTAGTTTATTGCATGATGAGAGATACAGATCTAGTTTTAATCTTTGGCAAATTGAAGCCCAATTTTTCCAGCACCATTTATTAAAGAGGCTATCTTTCCTCCAGTGAGGGTGTTTGGCTCCTTTATTGAAGATGAGATGGCTGAGTGTGTCTGGCGTTGTTTCTAAATTTTCTAATCTGTTCCACTGGTCCTCAAGTCTGTTTCTTTGCCAGTACCATGCTGTTTTTATCACAGTAGCTTTGTAGTATAGTTGTAGGTTGGGGATTGTGATACCCCCTGCCATGTCTCTGTTACCTAGAATTGCTTTCGCTATTCTGGGTCTCTTCTCGTTCCAAATGAATTTTTGGATTGTTTTCTCAAGGTCCATGAAGTATGCTGCTGGGATCTCAATTGGAATTGCATTAAATCTATATAGCAGTTTTGGAAGTATGGCCATTTTCACTATATTAATCCTTCCTACCCAGGAGTAGGGGATGTCTGTCCATTTTCTGATATTATCTTCAATCTCTCTTTTCAGAGTGCCATAGTATTAGAGAAGAGGTCTTTGATTTCTTTGGTTAGGTTGATTCCTAGGTATTTCAGTTTTTTGGATGCTATTGTGAAAGGAATTATTTGCCCTATTTCTCTCTCAGTGAGTCTGTCATTTGTGTAGAGGAATGTTATTGATTTTTGTGTGTTGACCTTGTAACCAGCTACTTGACTGAATTTGGTTATTAAGTCTAGAAGACTTTTGGTGGAGTTCTTGGGGTCTTCTATATACAGTATCATGGCACCTGCAAATAATGACAATTTGACTTCTTCATTTCCTATCTTTATTCCTTTTATTTCTTTCTCTTGTCTAATTGCTGTGGCTAATGTTTCCAGAACTATATTGAACAAGAGTGGTGATAGTTTGTCTTGTTTCTGATTTTAGTGTGAAAGATTTGTTTTTGACCATTTAGTATGATATTGGGTATTGGTTTTTCATAGATGGCTTTTATCAGTTTGAGGTAGGGACCATCTATTCCAATTTTTATAGGGTTTTTATGATAAATGCATGTTGGATTTTGTCAAATGCTTTTTCTGTGTCTATGGAGATAATCTTATGGTTTTTGTCCTTGGTTCTATTGATATAGTGTATTATATTGATTGATTTGTTTATATTGAACCATCCCTGCATCCCTGGGATGAATCCCACTTGATCAGGGTGTATGATCTTCTTGATGATCTTCTGCATTCTGTTTGCCAGTATCTTATTAAGGATTTTTGCATCTATGTTCATTAGTGAGATTGACCTATAGTTCTCCTTTTCAGTTGGGTCTTTCTCTGCTTTGGGATCAAGGTGATGCTCACTTCCAGAAATGAATTTGAGAGTATTGCTTCCCTTTCAATTTCATTGAAGTGTTTAAACAGTAGTGGCAGCAGTTCCTCTCTAAATGTCTTGTAGAATTCAGCAGTGAAGCCATCAGGGCCTGGGCTTTTCTTAGTTGATAAGTTTTTAATTACATTTTCAATTTCATTGGTTGATATTGGGTTGTTTAGAATTTTTAGGTCTTCTTCGTTCAACTTTAGTAATTCATATGTATCTAGGAATCTGTCCATTTCTTCTGTGTTGTCCATCTTATTGGCATATAGGTTCTGGAAGTAGGTATTGATGATCCTCTGGATTTCTGCTGGGTCTCTTGTAATTTCACCCTTTTCATTCCTAATTGCATGGATATGGGCCTTTTCTTTACTTTTCCTGATAAGTTTGACTAAGGGTTTGTCAATTTTGTTGATTCTTTTGAAGAACCAACTCTTGGCTTCATTGATTTTTTGTATCATTCTCTTAGTCTCCATTGCATTGATTTCTCCTCTGATTTTATAATTTCCTCCCTTGTATGGGCTCTGGGTTGTCCTGTTCTTCTTTTTCTAGAAGCTTGAGGTGCAGCATCAGGTTGTTTAATTGGGCTCCTTCTGCTTTCCTAATATGCATATTCACTGCTGTGAATTTCCCTTGTAAAACTGCTTTCATTGTGTCCCATAGATTCCGATATGTTGTGTTGTCATTGTCATTTAATTGAAGGAACTGTCTGATTTCTTCTTTAATTTCCTCTGTGACCCATTGGTTATTCAGAAGTGTGTTGTTCAATTTCCATGTGCTTATGTAATTTTTTGAGTTTCTCTTGCTATGGATTTCCAATTTCATCACACTATGGTCTGATAATATACAGGGGATAACTTCAATTCCTTTGCAGTTACTTAAACATGTTCTATGTGTGAGTATGTGGTCTATTTTGGAGAATGACCCATGTGCAGCTGAGAAGAATGTGTATTCTGTTTTTGTGGGGTGCAAGACTCCTTAAAGATCTGTTAAGTTCATTTGTTCAAGAGTTTGATTTAGTTCTAGTATTTCATTACTTATATTTTGTCTAGTTGATCTATCTATTTGTGACAGTGGGCTGTTGTGGTCCCCCACTACAATTGTCTTAGTGCATATATGACTTTTCATGCCTGTTAGTATTTGTTTTATATAGTTGGGTGCACTAGTGTTTGGTGCATAGATATTTATGATTGTCATATCTTCCTCTTGGATTCTTCCCTTTACAAGGATGTAGTGTCTTTCTTTGTCTCTCTTAATCAGTGCTGGTTTGAAATCTACTTGATCTGCAAAGAGGATAGCTACTCCTGCTTTTTTGGGGGGTTCCTTTCACGTGGAGTATTGTTTTCCACCCTTTAACTTTCAGTCTATGAGTTTCCTTTTGAATTAAGTGTGTTTCTTGTATGCAGCATATTGTTGGATTTTGCTTCTTGACCCATTCTGCCAGTCTATTTCTTTTGATTGGTGAATTGAGACCATTAACATTGATGGTTATAACTGAAATGTATTGACTTGTCATTGCCATGACTTTTTCTTTTTGTTGGGTTCTCCCCCTTTACATTTAATTTCTTGTCATGCCAGATGGGTTCATTCTGCTGTGCTTCCTGGGGTTATGATCCTCAATGTCTGTTCCTAGGATATTGTGTAAAATTCTTTGGAGTGCTGGTTTGATATTCACGAAGTTCCTAAGGTGCTCTTTGTCATGAAAGTATCTTATTTCTCCATCCATTTTGAAAGATAGTTTTGCAGGGTACATCAATCTGGGTTGGAGGCTGTTTTAGGGCTTGGAATATGTCACTCCAAGCTCTTCTTGCCTTGATGGTTTGTGTTGAGAAGTCTGCTGTAATTCTGATGGACTTTCCTTTGTATGTGATTTGTTTCTTTTCTCTGACTGCTTGTAGAACTTTGTTCTTCTGTTGAGTTTCTGGAATTTCAACAATTATCTGCCTATGTTTAGATTTATTTTGATCAAGGCTCTTTGGAGTCCTATATACCTCACTTATCTGTATGCCAAGCTCTTTTCCCCTGCTTGGGAAGTTTTCTGCCATTATTTCTGTGAAGAAATTTTTTATATCATCTGCACTCTCTCCTGTTTCTTCATTGAATCCAATCAGTTTTATGTTATTCTTGTTTGCATCATCTAGCAGCTGCTGGATTGATTTCTGATGTTCTCTTATAATTTTGAAGCAATTTTTCTTCTCCTGGTCACTAATTGCAATCTTATCTTCTAAATCTGAAATTCTGTCCTCACATTGGCTCATTCTACTGTGTAGACTTTCAAAGGAGTTTTTTATCTCTTGGAAATCTGTTTGCATCTGTTTTATGGATTCCATTTGTTTCCTATGTTGGGATTCCATCATGTTCCTGATCTTCTCTCTAGATTTATTAATCATGTCTTGCACTAGGGGCACAATTTCTCCTGTTATCTGAGACATTATTTCTGATTTAATTTTTCCAGATCCCCTTTGATTGCCAGTTCAGTGGGTCCAGGTGGTTTTGTATCAGAGTGTTCCATCTCATTTCCCTTTGGGGTGGCTATAGGTGATCTGGAAGTCTGGTTTTGAGACTTATTTACGTGTTTTCTCATTTCAACTGGTGGTGGTGGGAGGCTGTTGGCGCCTGCACAGATTACCTCCTCTGAGCTGGGAGAGGTGGGACTGGGGCCAGGAGCAGTGGTACAGATGTTGGCCCAAAAGCCCTTTCCAGTAGGCTGGGAGCAGCGGGAGGGATGGTAGCTGGGAAGCCCCTTCCTCTGGACCAGGAGCAGTGGGATGGTTGCTCAGAAGCCCCTACCTCTGGGCCGGGATCAATGGGACTCAGTGCCCTGGTCTGGTGGTCCGGTGTCCTCTGAATCTTTGTAGTGTGGAACCAGGTGGCTGTACAGAGAAGCGAAGGGGGGGGTCCAGTGGATTGTTGCCAGGGTGCAGGCTGATTTGGCATGTTCCATGTGACTCGGGACCTCAGTGGGGACTGCGCAGACCTGCCTGTCTGCAGTGGGCTGATTCAGCATGTTCCACATGACTCAGGACCTCGGTAGGGCCTGTGCAGACCTGCCTTCTGCACCGGGCTGATTTGGCGTGTTCTGCATGACTTGGGACCCGGTAGAGCTTGGGCAGACCTGCCTGTGTGCAGGGGGCTGATTCAGTGTATTCCCTTTTATAAGAATCTTATTGGTTTATGTTTTGTACTCTGAGAAACTACTTTGAAGATAATGTTATGCAGTGTATTAACTATGGTTATTCTCTCATTTTTTATTGTGAATTTTTTTCATAAATAAAAGTTAAAAAATAAATTCTTTTGAATAATTAGGTACTAGTTACTTTTATTCCCTTCTTAACAATTCTTAACCATTGATTGCATAGGATTATGTGAAGAAATATTTTTAATACAAGAGAAATGGCAAGAAGTGCTATTATAAAGTTCTCAAGGGATCATAAATGGCTCATTGTCCAATTCAATGTGAGAGAATGATTTCTAACATAATATAAATGAATTGAAAGCTTGAAAAACTCAAAGACAGACTGGCTTAGTCCTGATCTTCATAATCACGGTGAAATTTTCATTCCTGTGAAGGACTCGATAGGGTTGATCAGGTCACCTCAGGCAATCTGATGATGCCCTGGAACAGTGAAGGGAAGAGTGTGTTTTCCGTGATCTTGAAAGGAGAACAGGGTAAAACTCTCATAGTTTCAGTTGTGTTACAGGCTGAGGGTAAGGCATATATCAAACAGTGTCTATATGCTTCAGGGGCTGCCCTGTGCCAAAAATATTTCCATAATGAAGACGTAAAAATTCCTAGGCTTAGTAAATAAATCGTCTCCTGTAAAAAATATGTGAAATCAAGAGAGATAGCCAGATGACCATGGCCACATTTAAGAAACTGAATTTCAATCCAACACAACAAACTTGCACACTTTGTTACATATAATATTCTTATAAGGATAATACTGCAACCCTATTTGGTACATCAACTTTTTCTTATGAAGGCTCAAACTGAATCAAATGACCCTGTCTTTACTTCATTTTTAATCATCATAAGTGCAATCACATGGATAATAACACATTGGAAAGTTAGATAAAATCTAGTCCCTTAAAATAAAGAATTTACAAGTTTGACAGGGGGAAGTAGTATCTGTAAAATAATATCAGAATGTGCAGAATAAGAAGTACAAAACTTAATAGAACCTTAGAGTACCACATGTAAATCATAACAGAGGAACATCAGTGTGCCCTGGGGAAAGCAGGAGATAAAAGTGAACAAGGTGACAACTGCAAAGGAGTAGACCCAGAGACCAATTGAAGAACACTATTCTCTCCTGCCCAGCATGATTCATCACTTCCCTAAAAAACCTGGCAAGTCACTGTGGACCTGAAACTGGGATATGCTCCCTGTCTTCTCTTTTATCAAATTTGAGTATTATCATGCTACCCTTGTTCTCCGATTATCTGTAGGGTGTGTAGTAGGCATATCAGTTTTCTTTGCAGTTTATTGGTGAGCTTTCCCATTTTGGGGACAAAATACTTGACACTCAAAAGGGAAAAGTTTATTCCTGGTACCAAAAAAAAAAAAAAAAGGAAAAGTTTAATTTTGTTCATGGTTTCAAATGTTTCCACGGTCACCTGGCTCCAGAGTACAGAGATCATGGCAGAAGGGCATGGTGAAGCAAAGCTGCTCCCTTCATGGTGGTGATGAAGCAGAGAACATAGACATACTTTCTAAAGATTTATCTTTCAGAGACCACCTCCTCCAACTGGTCCCTACCTACCAACAACACATTCAGCTATGAACTTCAGTGGTTTAATCTACTGATGAATATAATGCCTCCATGATCAAATCACCCATCCAAGAGTCTCTTAATTCACTCAAGCTTTCCATTATGATTGACTGGCACATTAGTTAATGTAGTTGTAAATCAATGGCAGTCATATCCTGACCTGATGTAGACATAGAAAGTCATAAGATTATTCTTTGATGATGTGTTGTATGTTGAGTTTAATTCTTTGAAGAGTCACTGTATTTTGTAGGAAGAGAAAGGAAGAGAAAGATAAATATTTATGACAAGGAGGATAGACTAGAACACCTCATTAATTTTCAAAATATTAGCTATTGTGTTTACGGAATTATGGTATATTCCAGTTTTGTTGACATCAAGCTTAGCCATGAGATTTGCTATGCCTCTTCATTGAGGAAAAGATGCATCCACATCTCACTGCTACTTGACTTCATCATGTGATTTGCTTTGCCTAGTGACATGTGAGCAGTGAAAGGTTCTAATTCTGAGCAAAAGCAAAGCCCCTACTAAGTTGCTATTTTTGTTTGATTTTTTTTTCATCCTCTAAAACAGGAATGCTACTATCCCAGATGAAATAAATTATATTAGTTTGAATAATAAAACGGAGGAGATATACAAAGAGCCACAGAAAACTTGAGATTAACAAAGCATGGATGAGAAATAAATATTTGTTGTTGCAAACCACTAAGAACTTGGAGTTGTTCTTTTTTGCAGCATAATATAGACAAGGTGACAGATTGGGATAGAAGGATTTGTGTTAGTGCACAAATGCCCAGCTCTTGGGCCATAGACCAGTACCCATCTGTGACCTGTTAGGGACCAGGCCAGACAACAGGAAGTGAGCTGAAGGCAAGAAAATGAAGCTTCATCTGTATTTACAGCCACTCCCCATTACTTCCATTGGTGCCTCCTATCAGATTAGCATCAGCATCATGTCCTCAAAGGAGCCAGAACCATACTGTGAACTGAGCATGTGAGGAATATAAGTTGCTTGCTTCTTAATGATCGGAGGGGGACCTGAGGTTGTTATGCTAGTGCTGAGGAATACAATTATTGTGCATTGCAAACAAACGCTAATAAAAAAAATAAACTAAGGACAAATCTATTATCCTCCTCCTCGTGTGTGGAAAAAATTGTCTTCTTCGAAACTGGCCTCTGATGCCAAAAAGGTGAGGACTGCTATATTAGTGAAAGGAATGGTATGTCTTAATGTAACAGTGGCAGTAAAGTAAAACATCTTGAGAGTAAAGACAGAAAATTCTTTTGAGGAGCATTGAGGAAGCAGGCCTGAGTAGTGTGGGAGTGTTACAAATAAGTGTGGTATGAACATTGATATGTGGGTGTTGTTTAGGCAATGGGAAATCGGAAAAGTAGGCATGAGAGTTTGTACTGTATATAGTAACACAATGAACATTTATATATCCTAGGCAAGAGCTAATAAGGCAAAGGCAATGATAATCTGGCTGTAATAAGAAAGGAAAAAAATGTTTGGGTGAAGATGCAAGAGCAATTCTGGAAGAGATAAAGAGTCATAATAATCATTCAATTGTCAGTAAAATAATGAGGCCCATATTTAAGTATTGTCCATGAAGATAGGAAGCAGGTTAAGACCAATAAAATTATTTTTAAATAAAAAGATGAATTTCTTTGCCATCTACTGAATACAAAGAATAAAAAAAAGGAATGAGTGAAAGATGACTTATCATTTCAGATCTGACAAGGACAATGGTAACACCATGGACAAAAATGGAGGAAGTAAAAGACTGGGCTAATTTTTAGTTGAAACTATTATATGCTTGGACAAGACATATTAGTGTTTTGTATTTGATATCAGCCATCCAGTGGAAAATAGAAGAGCTCTACCACCAGGTCAGAGATCAGGTCCTGTGATGGAAACTCTTGAATAACTTACACAGCAGCTATTAAAAAATCCAAGAAAGTGGATGTCTTCTGAGACAAAGATTAGAGCAAAAATAAAGGAAGCTGAGGTGAGAAGCTCTAGTTAGGGGTCCCGAGAAATTAGAAAATTTACAGAATTAAAAGTGGATATGCAACATAGTAGACATATGTGTTATCCCAGAATTTTGTTTGTTTGTTTAACAAAAAACAGTTTATTTGGAATTGTCTGAAGAATATGAGGTAAGAAGAACAGAGAGGATGGAAGAAGTTCACTGGATACATCAGTTGTTAGTATTTGTCTATAGTGTCATTTAGTGATGAGAAATGAGGTACATGAAGTTGGTAGACAGTAAGCAATGGAATTCAAAGGTAATTAAGAAATGAGGGCAGGGAGTCTTTTGGGTCAAAGATGGAAAGCATGATGGATGAAGGTGGAGGGACTAGGCTATCTTGAAGTGGGGCAGTGACTCTTTGGATCAGTGTGAAAATAAAACATATATTAAATCCTTATTCTGTGTGAAGCATTTTAGGGAGACTTGATTGATGTAATGTCATTTAATCATTCAAATAATTTAATTAATCAAATACTTTTATTACTATCTCTATAGAAAGAAAACCTCAAATTAGCAAGAGGTAATAGATTAATAGTAAGTGGCAAAATTGAAAGTCAAATTCATGAAATTAGATTTAGAAATAATATTTCAGGATTAAAACAATACATGTTGAATTTGAAATAAGGAAAAGTGAATGAAACCATTAAAATAAGAAAATTAAGGGGATTTACAAATTTAATCAAAACATAACTGAATGTAGATATCTGTTCTAGTATCTACCATGTCAAATATATGTACACATATAGATGTAGTAAGTGGTTTAGTGTAATTTCATAATTTATGGTTTATCTAGATCTCATTTGATCCTTAGAGCAAATTACATAAAAGATAATACTGGCATCCTCTTTTCCCCTTACTGATGAGGAAAAACCAGGAAGAAGGAAGAGAATAAGTGTGTCAAGGTGCCCTGTTAGAATATGACAGATGCTCAAAGCTAGATCTATCCCTTGATTTTAAACTCAGTTCTCTGTCCATTTTGTTAACTGGTATATGAAACACTCATGCCATGGAATACAGAAGATATAAAACAAAACTTGATAAAGATTTCTGGATTTGTCTATTTTTCCTAAAGAAAATATTTTATGGGGTTCAGACAAATATAATTCTCAAAAAGATTCCCTACCACTCTGGATGGACTTTCTCTTTCTCTGTTAATAGTGTACTTACTATATTTAACCCCAAAATATAGATAATTGTTTCACAGGGAATGCTTCAGATTCATTTCCCCCTTCTTTCTGAGAGCTACTTCCCTGAGGCTGTAATGAAGCTCTGTGTATCTCTTTCATCATCCCACCCAAAATGTAAAGTTAGTATGACTTTTAGCTTTGAAATTAAGCATCATTGGGGCTGGAAAGGTATAATTTGTCCCATGTTCTTATGAGTCACATATTTCAACAAAGCCCAACTTGTAATTTTTTTCACATTTATAAAAGCTTTTCTCCAATATTGTTCTTGCTCTTAAGATATTAGCAATAATTTAAGCAATAATTAAAAATAACATTTCAGTTTCCACTCTTCAAGTAGATACTTTACAAATAATTTTTGTTTACTTTTAGTCCAGCATTGTGAAATTATCAGCAAATGTTAGAAATTCGATCAAAATGAAATAAATTATTTACTAAGTACACTATCCCCCAAAATGAGATTCATTTCCATTGTTGTTGCTTTTTCTTTCTCCTAAAATCAGCTAAATTATTTGACTTCAAATACTATCATCATTCATTTTGGAAAAGAGATCCTAATGAGATTATTTAACTGAGTCTGGATATTTAGGTATCACAATTAACGCTATATAAAATTGATTTCCACCAACAGATATTGCTAGTATATTGAGTAGAGGTTTGGTAGGCTGACAGTCCAATGGTCCAGATTCTAGCACATCTACCAGGGGGTGACATAGGAGACTCTAGTAGTATCCTATTGAAATAATAGAAAGGAATAAAAAGCTATCCATACATAAAAAACATAATGCCTAGGGGAATAAAATAATCTCAGTAGAAAAGGACTTCAGAAAGAATCATAGAACTTGGAGTTGTATCTTGGTTTGTCTAAGGCTGTGCCAAGAATATATGATGCATGTAGTTATCTTAGATTCAGGGTCAATAATTTGGGAGTCTAAAGGAAAATAAACTATTTCACTTTGTAGGGAAGATATGTCTGTATCTTAAAAGAACCTCTTCTACCTAATAGCAAAACCATACTAAATGAAACTCCTCTTCCAAGCTATTTTAAATTAACATAGTATTATCTATTAAAATACAAAAATGTGGACCAGCTTAGGGGTTCATACCCTAACAAGAAAAAACCTTCAATCATTTTACTTTTTCTCTTACAGAAAAGAAAATTAATTTACTCTAAGCAAAGTTTAAGACCAGGCTGCTGAGAGTTTTGGACAGTAAGCACTCTTTTAATGTGACAGCTGATCATGACCCATTAAACGTTTGACACACAAATGCTGATATAAATCTGAATTTTCTTTCACCTTGAGTCTTACAATTTTTTAAAGAATTAACAGCAGAATTTAATGAATGGGATTATTAAAGATAGGTCTTTAAAAAAAATAGTTCCAGCTCTCTCACAATACAATGAGGGAATCTTGTGAACTTAATTTGTGAAGATATGATAGACACTGTAATAGTAAATATTTTTAATGACAACATGGAAGAAAGAAAACCAAAGAGATAGGAATTTGCTAATAGTTTGTGGGTAGCAAGGAGCAAAGATGAGTAATACTGAATCAGCTTCTAGCTGAGACATTCCTTATGAGAAAAATATTCCTTCCATGCTCTCGCTTGAGATTGAGGGGTTTCTCTTCAGAGCACCTCAGTCCACAATAACTCCAATTTTCAATTTGCATTGTTTGCTATATTTCTGTAACTTAAAATAAATTTATTAGAGAAAATTATGAAATTACAGAAAAGGATATTTGATCTGAATTTGTGTGTGTGTGTATATTTATAAATGTTTGTTATTATGCCAAAAAGTTAAATTTTCCTCTTTTCCCAAGCAATTCCATTTCCAAGAGCTAACCATTTCAGTTCCTTTCTCTAGGTCCATTCCACTTTTAGGCTGCAAGCTCCTTCATCATGCAAAGTAGGTTATTAAACTCATGAACTGAGATGAGGTCTATATGAGCATGAAATCCTCTAAGCATTAAATCGTACCAAGTAATATTTCAGTATGTAGTTAAAATTGCATGTAATGTAGAAATAATATGCAAAAGTGAAAAGAGAAATTCTCCCTGTTAAAGAAAAATATCATTCAATGACACTTGTTAAAAAAGAATAAAGCAATAGAGCCCTGCAGAGAGTAGAGCACCCAGGACCGACTGAGCCCAGCTCTGTCCAGCTGGCTACGCCTACTTGTGACCAAGAGCTGGTGAGAACCCCTGGGCACACCCACTGGTCACCCATGGAGCTGCCTGGGTAGAGCCACATGGGTGCCTAAAACAGTGCCAGCACCCCCCCCCGCACCCCCAGCCTCTTGGCTGTGCAGCTACCTGGTTCCACACTACAGAGGAACAGGGGGACATAAAGGCCATTGTCCTGAACTGCAGAAGTGAACAAGAAAGAGAGAGGGCCTGTCTCAGGCTCCCTGATGATAACTGAAGCCCACTGGAAAAGAGAAGAGAATCTCTACAGTAAGGGCCCACCAGACCACCATAACTGGAGGACAGGGAGCTCAACTTGGGACTTGGAGCCAGAAATCTGCCTTAATCTCACGGATCTTTGACTGGCTTACTGAGACTTACTGACTCGTAACTGCACACTTCTGCCCACATTGTCTATTGTGACAGAAGAGACATACCCTGAAGGAGTCTCTTCATTTTACCTTTTATTTGTTATTTTCAAAAGTACCACTATTTTTTTTTTGCTCTTATTTATAATTTTTTTCCTTCTTTTTCTATTCTTTTAAAATCTCTCTCTCTCTCTCTCTCTCTCTCTC
This sequence comes from Heterocephalus glaber, assembly GCF_053883595.1. NCBI lineage: Eukaryota > Metazoa > Chordata > Mammalia > Rodentia > Bathyergidae > Heterocephalus > Heterocephalus glaber. The sequence continues at coordinate 38,935,679 of NW_028258325.1, read as the reverse complement.
TCTCTCTCTCTCTCTCTCTCTCTCTCTCTCTCTCTCTCTCTCTCTCTCTTCCTTGCTGTCCCACATTATTATTCATCTCCTTTTGTGTTCCTGTTCTGGCCCTAATTCATATTTCTTCTTTATTTTTCGTGTCTTCTCTTTTGTTCTCTCACCTGTGTCCTCTGGACTCCCTGCTAACCTTCCCCTCTCCTTCTACCTACATATCCCTCCCTTCCCAACTCCTTCTAACTCCCCATTCCGAAAGGTAAAGTTGCTATATTGAAGAGTTTATTCACTACAAACATACACTGGGTTGGTCCTTGATTTTTATTTAATTTATACAGTTAAAGGTGATAGATTAATAACTTCCACAAATTGTCATTTTCTAAGTGGTACTCAATGCTACTGTGTTGCTAATTGTATCACTTGGGCTAAGGTATTGTGATTGATCTAATCAGTTGTCTTTCCTGGTACAATGAAAATGAGACAGCCTCAGAGCCATTAGAGACTCAAAACCTAAAGACTAGCTATATCTGGAAGACACCTCTGAGAAGCAATCATTCCATAATGGTTCAAAATACATCAACAAAGATACTTACAATAAGCAACTTCAAAATATCAAACCAGGAACTAAAAAAAGGACAGTACCAAAAACAAAAATGAGAAGAAATTAAGTAAGGCGACTTCCACCCCACAAAAGGCAAATTCTGGAGGAAACAAGTTGGAAAAGTCCAATAATCAACCACCTGGACACACTGAACTGATAGCACAGGAAGTAACAAAACAGATGAATGAGGTTCTAGAAAACTTCAAAGCAGAAATAATCTCCCAGATAACTACAGAGATGGTGAGCAGAGTAAAAGATATGATTAGAAGCTCTGGAACAGAAACAGATAAAAAAAACAGATGAGCTCAGAAATATACTGGAAGCCATGAATGCCCAGCATAAGAAAGAAATGGAAACAATGATTGCCAAACAGAAGAAAGAAATGGCATCCATGAAACAGGTTCAAACATATATTGAGGAGATTAAAAGCTCCACTGAAAGAATACAGAACAGATTTAGGGAATCTGAAGATAGAATATCAGATATAGAAGACAGGATTGTGGTGAAAGACAATAGAAGATTTGAAATGAAAATAGAGATTTCTTAAAAATAGTAAGGGCCCACTAGAAATCAATCCAGCAGCTGCTAGATGATGCAAAGAAGAATAACATAAGACTGATAGGAGTCCATGAAAAACAGGAGAAAGTACAAATGACATAAAAAAAACTGTTCACATAAATAATAGTAGGAAACTTCCCAGACAGAGGTGGAGAATTGGACATACAGATAAGTGAGGCATATAGAATTCCAACTAGCTATGACCAAAAAGAAAAATCTACACCTAGACATATAATAGTCAAGATTCCAGAAACCCAACAGGAAAACAAAATCCTACAAGCAGTTAGAAAAAAGAAACAAATCACCTACAAAGGAAAGCCCATCAGAATCATGGCAGATTTCTCAACACAAACCCTCAAATCAAGGAGAAACTAGAGTGAAGTATTTCAAGCCCTAAAAGAAAATAACTTCCAACCTAAACTGTTGTATCCTGCAAAATTATCTTTCAAAATTGATTGGGAAATTACATACTTCCACGACAAAGAACATCTGAGAAATTTCATGAACACCAAACCAGCACTCCAAAAAGTTCTAAGCAATATCCTACAAAAAGACAATGAAGGTCACAACTCCATGGGGCCCAACAGAGGGAAGCCATCAGGCAAGATAAGACACTAAAGCGAAAGGGGGGAAAAATAAGAAATAAAAGAGCCCAAAACAGTAAAATATCATGACAAGGATGAGTCAATATCTATCAATTATGACTATCAAAGTTAATGGCCTCAATTCACCAATCAAAAGAAATAGACTGATAGAATGGATTAAGAAGCAAAATCCGGCAACATGCTGTATACAACACACCTAACTCAAAAAGAAATTCATAGACTGAAAGTAAAAGGATGGAAAACAATTCTTCATGTGACAGAAACCCAGAAAAAAGCAGGGGTAGCAATCTTATTTGCAGACAAAGTAGGTTTCAAACCAAAACTAATTAAGAGAGACAAAGATGGTCACTACATCCTTGTGAAGGGAACAATCCAAGAGGAAGAGATGACAAACCTAAATATATATGGACCAAATATGAATGCCCCAACTATACAAAACAAATATTAATGGACATGAAAGTCAAATAAGCACTAATACAATTGTAGTGGGGGACTTCAATACCCCAGTATCACAAATAGACAGATCATCTAGAAAAAAAATTAATGAAATTCTAGAACTGAACCAAACTATTCAACAAATGGACTTAATAGATGTTAACAGAGTGTTCCACCACCCAAAATCATAATGCACATTCTTTTCAGCTCCACATGAGTCATTCTCCAAAATAGACCACATGCTAGCTCATAGGACATGTCTAAGCAAATGTAAAAGAATTGAAGTTATCCCCTGTATATTATCAGATCATAGTACAACAAAATTGGAGGTCAATAACATAAGAAACCACAAAACTCCTGCAAACACATGGAAATTGAATAACACTCTCCTGAAAAACCAATGGGTTATAGAGGAAATTAAAGAAGAAATTAGACGGTTTCTACAAGTAAATGATAATGCTAGTACAACATATAGGAATCTATGGGACACAATGAAAGCAGTTCTATGTGGGAAATTCATAGCAGTGAATGCCCATATTAGAAAACAGACACAACTCAGTTAAATAACCTAATGCAGAAACTCAAGATCCTAGAAAAAGAAGAGCATAACAAACCCAAAGCTTGTACAAGAAAGGAAATTATAAAGATCAGAGCAGAAATCAAGGCAATGGAGACTAAGAGAAAAATACAAAAAATTAATGAATCAAAGAGTTGGTTTTTCAAAAGAGTAAATAAAATTGATGAACCTTTAGCCAACCGTATCAAAAAAAGGAAAGAAAAGGCTCAAATCCATGCAATTAAGAATGAAAAAAGTGAAGTCACAAGAGATCTAGCAGAAATCCAGAGGATCATCAATACCTACTTTGAGAAACTGTACTCTAATAAAATGGAAAACAGAGAAGAAATGGACAGATTCCTAGATACATTTGAATTGACAAAGTTAAATGAAGAAGATATAGAAATTCTAAATGCCCCAAATACAATGAATGAAATTGAAAATGTAATAAAAAAAAATTACCAATGAAGAAAAGCCCAGGTCCTGATGGCTTCACTGCTGAATTCTATAAGATATTTAAAGAAGAACTATTGCCATTATTCTTTAAACTCATCAAGGAAATTGCAAGGGAAGCAAGGCTTCCAAATTCATTCCTGGAAGCAAGTGTTACATTGATTCCAAAACTAGGGAAAGACCCAACCCAAAAAGAGAACTACAGACAAATCTCCCTAATGAACATAGTTGCAAAAATCCTCAGCAAGATACTGGCAAACAGAATACAGAGTGTCATCAAGAATATCATGCACCCTGACCAAGTCCAGTTTATCCCAGGGATGCAAGGATGGTTCAACATTCATAAATCAATAAATGTAATACACTATATAAACACAGTCAAGGACAAAAACCATATGATCATCTCAATAGATGCAGAAAAGGCATTTGACAAAATCTAACACTCATTTATGATAAAAACGCTACAGAAAATTGGAATAGAAGGTCTTTATCTCAACCTGATTAAGGTTATTTATGAAAAACCAACACCCAACATCATAGTACATGGTCAAAAACTGAACACTTTCACGCTAAAATCAGGAACAAGGATGCTCGCTATTACGACTCCTCTTCAATATAGTTCTGGACACATTAGCCACAGTGATCAGAAAAGAGAAAGAAATAAAAGGAATAAAGATAGGAAAGGCAGTAGTGAAACTGTCATTATTTGCTGATGATATGATACTTTACAGAGAAGACTCAAAAAACTCAGTCAAAGGTCTTCTAGACCTAATTGACAGATTCAGTAGAATAGCTGGTCAACACAAAAAATAGCTGGTCAACACTCAAAAAAAAAATAGCCTCCTTATGCTCAAATAGTAGACTCATTGAGAGAGAAATTCAGGAAACAATTTCTTTTACAATAGCATTGAAAAAAATGAAATATCTAGAAATAAACCTAACAAAGGAAGCAACAGACCTTTACACTGCAAACTACATCACTCTGAAAAAGGAGATAGAGAAGGATATAAGAAAATGAAAAGACATCCCTTGTTCCTGGGTAAGAAGAACCAATGTAGTAAAAATGCCCATACTTCCAAAACTGATATATATAGATTTAATGCAATGCTCATTGAAATTCCAAAAATATACTTCACAGAACTAGAGAAAAAAATCCAAAAATTCATTTGGAATCAGAAGAGACCTAGAATAGCAAAAGCAATTGTAGGCATCAGAGATATGGCTGGGGGTATCACAGTCCCCAACTTGAAACTATACTACAAAGCTACTGTGATAAAAACAACATGGTGCTTCCAAAGAAACAGACCCAAGAATCAGTGGAATAGATTAGAAGATGCAGAAACGACTCCAGACATGCTCAGCCACCTCATCTTCGACAAAGGAGCCAACCACCTTCATTAAAGGAAAGATAGCCTCTTTAATAAGTGTTATAGGAAAAACTGGATTTCAACCTGCCAAAGGTTAAAACTAGATCCATACCTATCACCATGCACTAAACTAAGATCAGAGTGGATTAAAGATCTAAATATTAAGACAGAAACACTAAACTTGCTGGAAGATAAGTTAGGTAGAACTCTTGAAGACATTGGCATAGGAAAAGACTATGAACAAAACCTCAGTAGCATGGGAGCTAGCACAAAGACTCAACAACTGGGATCTTATCTTATGAAAAAGCTTCTGCACTGCAAAAGAAACCACCAAAAGAGCTAAGAGACAACCTACAATGTGGGGAAAAAAACCTTACAGTAGCTATACCTGAGACAATGGTCTTCTATCTAGAATATATAAAGAATTGAAAAAAATCAGACCCCCACAAATTCAAAGACCCAGTTCAAAAATGGGCATCTGAAATGAACAGACATTTCTGAGACAAAGAAGTAAAAGCAGCACGTAAGTATATGAAAAAATGTTCAACATCACTGGTCATTCGAGAGATGCAAATGAAAACAACACTGAGATTCCACCTAACCCCAGAAAGAATGGCTGCTCTCAAGAAATCAATCAATAACAAATTTGGCAGGGGTGTGGAAATAAAGGACCCCTTCTCCATTGTTGGTGGGAGTGCAGACTGGTGCAACCACTGTGGAAATCAGTATGCAGATACATGAAAGAACTAGGGCTGGAGGTCCTATTTGACACAGCTATTCCCCTGCTGGGGATCTTCCCCAAAGAATTAAAAGAATCATACCACAGCTATATATGTGCACCCATGTTCATAGTGGCACAGTTTGTAATAGCTAAAGCTTGGAAGCAGCCCAAGTGCCCATCAACTGGAAACTGGTTGAAGAAGATGTGTGTGTTTTTTTTTTAATAAAGTCGAGTACTACTCAGCCATAAAGAACCAGAATCTACAGACATGTGTAGCTAAATGGATCCATATTGAGACCATACTCGTAAGTGAAATAAATGGGACACACATGTGTAAATACCGAATAGTTTCTCTAGTGTGAGATACTAAAAATGTAAATAAGGATTAAAATGAATAATTCATAATTTGAAACAGGAAAATTTCCAAAGGTGTAGGGGTTGTGGGAGGGGAAGGGGAAAGGGAAGAAGGGAAAGGAAAAATTATGAGGAAAGAAAAAAAATGGAAACGAAGTCTATGTAAATAGCGAAGGGTGGAGGGGGTGAATGGTGCACAAGCAATGGGGAAAAAAATAAGAACTAAGATACATCACGTACAAGTACAAATACCCAATGATAAATGTAAACATATTGTATACCTAAAATGTACCAATAAAAGAATTAAAAAAAAAAAAATATATATATATATATATATATATATAAAGAGTAAAGCAGATGTTATTTAGTGGTCTTGGGATAGATGTAGCAACAGCAGAGATGGAATTTTTCAGCAAGGGAGAGAGATAGGGCTTATCTCCCAATAGGACATGGAAAACTTGAGATTTATAGCCAGTGATTAGGGTTGGGGGTTGGTGGATGGAAATTTACCAAAAGGAAACATCAGGTGGAATGGAGGATTCTGAATAAATTGACCTACAGAATTCTTGCTAAAGACAGGTTAGCATGATCAAATATTACCTGCAGAATGGTGGAGAATTAAAAATATGATTGGATATTGAGAATGATGAGGCATGGAAGTTGGGGGAATTTAGCTAAATGAACATTTGATTTTTGCTAAAACTTGACTCGAGAGCAAGTTGAAGGATGCAGCATAGTTGAAAAATAGCCCAGAGGGGCATTACTAAAGTTGGTCAATGAGAGAATCTTTGTCATTTCCCTTTGCATGATTATGAATAAAATATATTTTTGTCTGGAAAACACTTGGCTTTGGCACAAACTGAGAAATCTTGATGCCATTTAGATTTTTAAAGATGACTATGGGAAATAAGGGGAAGTTGCACCATGGTGGAGGAATTTTTCCTAAAGACACAGTGTTGTTAGCCCTTTGTGTATCTCAGCAGCATGCAGCAGCACTAAAAATGAAAATTGGATATAACTATAGCAACAAACATCATCATGTAGGGTAGACAGAACAAAAGTAACCAGGAGAACAAGCTTTCCAAATGATAAAAGCTCAGTATCTTGGCAACCTTTTGTGTTGGGTTATTTTTAAAAACTGGATAATATTGTGCTCTGTTTCTAATTTATTCAGCTACTTGCTGAGTGATAGCAACATTATGACCACAGACATGGGGTGTCATCCTGACATTATAAGTATTTCTTAATGCAGCTAATTATTTTATTTTTTTTTCTTGTTTGGTTTTGCTGTGGTGGGAAGAAGCCTATAAAATGGTATTTAATTTCTTTACTCAAACTATGATGCCTTGCTAAAAATTCACTATGTGGTCCAATCTTTTAAAAAAATGAGAATTATTTCTAATGCATAACATTTCTATTAGAAAAGTTTGAAAAAATATGACTTCAATGTACCCTTGTCAGCCAGCAATGTCTTTAACTGAACATATTGCAAATTAATTTATTAGCCTGGAAGTATGTAGTTTATTAGTCTTGATAGTTACTATGGTACAAAATCACAAATAAAAGAATACTAAAACAAACACACACAAAATAGTTGCACAAATCTTAAATACCACATTTGCGCCATACACTGTGCTGAGTTCTGGTTTTGAACACACAGATCATTATGCAGGAAGCCTGCCCTTGTGTAGGTCATAGGCCAGTGGCAATAACCCAGTGTAAGAATTTAAAGTGTTTTTGTATATGATTCAGAACTACCTGGAACTGTTCGCAGAAACACCAGCCTTTGTTAAATTTATCCATTTCTGCTCCCTTTTCCCCACCCAGATTCTGAATTGCTGATGTGCAAGCAGCAAAAGGGCAGATCCGAAGCTCATGAGAAACATGTCTCTCTTCCTATTTACCATTTGCAACATACAGGTTGAGTCAGACTATCTTAAATATTTCCTCAATTTTATACAAATCAGACTAGCCATGTTCACATGAGGCTGTAACAGAGATGTAATACTCTAATTTCCTTTACAGAGATACCTATCCTACTACAATCACCACTAAGCATATTAAAAAATAATGGAATGCAAAAAATGTGTACGGTTCTCTTGTACAAATTAATCATTTTTTCTACATACTGTAATTTATCTTCCCAGTTTTTCTATTTTAAATGCCTAGCATGGTACATGTTTGTTAATATTATAAATAAATGAATGAACAGATTATATTTTTGCTTCCTGCCAAACCAAAGGACAATTATCACATTTGTCTACCCTCTTTCCTATTTTAATATTTCCCATAGACACTATATTTGCAAATGTAAGTCACCTCACTCCTCTTCTCCTTTATTGCCAACTGGCTTCAAGTACCTTCTATTACATTTCTTCATTTCTTATTTTCATAATTCCCATGCTTGGACAATGGATTATTGCTTTGTTTCACTATTTCTTTTTAAAATATTCCACAGGATATTATTTAGGAGTTATACAGAAACACTTCTGAAGCACACAATTTCAAATTCTTTTTTGTTTTATTTCTGTACTGTGAATATTTCAGTATTGACTTGGCCCTCCCTTTGTGAGCATTTAGATTTTAAAATGCTACTTCCACAAAAATCTATGAAAATATTTGAACACTTATGTGTTAATCCCTTAATATGTATCACTCATTTAATGGTCACTATGATGTAGGGACATACACACTCACGCCTGTTACCCTCTTTTTATCTATAAGAACAAAACAGAGCTTCCAGTTAGGTATGTAACTGGCCCAGACTTAGAGCCAGCTGATGATTATAAAGTTCTGTGATTTCCAAAGTTGATGATTTTCCACCATGCCTCAACATCTCTCCTAGGTTTTGCCAATTTCTGCCCTTGTATATTTGAAAGACAAAAAACAAAGAAAGAGCCACTGACAAAATACTTTGACATTGACCATTCTGTTTTCTTATGAACATAGAGCTTCCTGTTAAAGTTTTCTTGCATCTTTTTTTCCAACAGGACTTTAAAATGATTGAATAATGAGGGAGTCACATACAGATAGAGGGAGTTGAAATGTGCAAATCCAGAATGGTATTAGACAATGCTTAATTATATGTATGTTGCCTCCTAATAATTTTCAAATGCCCTATGTTTATTTTCATCTTATGTTCTCTTATTTTTATTGCACTCATGTCATTTTGTATCTTCTTCCCTCCACAACCAAGTCAAATATTGCCATTGGCCCAGTCTACATTTTGATATCATCTATATTATCAGATCTGCTTTTGTCTCATTTTATAGCACTGCTTTGTTGTCTCTTGCTTCAGCTTTCCTAGAATATGCTTTATAGATTTTCAATATTCTCATCTTTGGTTTGCCTGCTAGTGTCAAAGAGATATTATCTGCATATGGCACCTAGGCTTATTAACCTATGATAGCATCTCTCTTTTTAATCATTTTCATTTGTCTTCTCTCAGATTTGTTATTTATTTCCCTTTGACAGAGTCCACAGAACAAACATCATAATAAAAGACTATAAGGGTAGGTGCCTCACAGTCTTTGTCACATTAATTTATTTTTTTGCCCACCCTTTGAATGTTGGGGTGTGGGTCATTTTAATATATAACATCCTCATGTATTTCAGCAGCTTATCTAGAAAGTACTGTTTTGGATCTAGATTTAGGAAAAGAAAATTATTTATGGTTAATCACCAAAGCCATATTTTTGAATAAACTAATTAATAATGTTTCCACCTCTTCATTTTGGCTCGTGCCAGCTCTCCTCTGAAATTTACAATCAGCTATCTTGGGCACTCTAGTGTATCATTTGCCCTGTGTGTCATGTCTTTGCTACGCTTGCCAACTTTTGCAGAGAGATGTCTATGGAAGTCTTGTGATCGGGGTTTAGTAATGTTAGTGGTCTCCAGGCTCCAATGCTTTTCTTCCCTCCCTTATAATAAAATAGTTATTGGTAATTTTACTTGTACTGACTTTTTTGCCTTTTTACATCTATCTTTAATCCAAAGATTTTTAAGAATTCTGTTCTAAAGGGCTGAATGACTCAGAAGAAAACCATTGGAAATCAAATCTGAAAGAAACTTCAAACTTTATCTTAATCAATGCAATCTCTGAATTGAGGTATTGGTTACAAAATAATTTCTAACTCAATGATTAATTCCATACTATGGCCCTGTATTACTTCTGTTGATAGGACTCATAATTTCCTTTCTTAAAGAAATTTTCCTTGATTTTTAATTTCATTTTCTGTGTCATATTATTGTCTATTTTTAATATCCTAAATCCATTCCTAACTTTCTCTTCTAAAAGTAGACCATATTTTCTGTCTTTACTTTTGTCTAGAATTTTCTTTATACTTTTTATCTTGATGATACAGCAATCTCTCCTACCTGTACTTTGGTTTGTGCTATTCAGTTTCCTCCCTATTGTTTTTCTATGCTTGCTCTCTCCACAAAGTATTTTTACAACCTCATGCAATATTGACTGTCTTCTTGAAGGTTTTGCCTTCACTCAGTCCCTTTAGAAATCATTACACATATCACTTTTAATTTTTTTCAATCACTTTCCAAAATTTCCCTTAATCCTTCACTCCCCTAATTCTTTTATAAATTCTTCCTGTTCTAACATCTTACTGTCCATTTATCATTACAAATTGATTCCTTTAGTTTTAAAATTGTCTTACAAATATCTTTATAGAATATTTTCAAATGGATTGTTGCCTATTGATTATAAGAAAAAGCAAGCAGAAAGACTGTCCAGAAGTTTTATTTAAATCACCAAATTCATACTCATTATCCCTTTCCCCACAGATCCACTGAACTTGACTTCACTCTTCAAATGGACCCGATCTTAATCTCTTTAACCTGGAGATGATTCTTAGAACATTTTGACCTCCAACTCCAGCATTTGAGGAACTGTACATTACACTGCATCCCTGGAGTTTAGATGAGTTCTTCCCTGCCATGATGTCTTGAGTTGGATATTTCTCATATACCTTCCAATAAAACCTTATATTTACCTCAGTATGGTTTTTGTCATGTTTCCATACAACTGTTTCCATGTGCCAGACTAACTTTTCAAAAGTGTAAGATCATCACAGAGATATCTTTAGCATATGGCTAAAGACACTGTATTACTCACTTTCCTGTTGTGGGGAAAATATCTGAAATATACAATCTTAAAGAATATCTATTTATTGTGGCTCATGCTTTCAGAAGTCTCAGTCCATGGGTGGTGGCTCCAAGGCAAAAACAGCATGGCAGAAGAAAGCTGCTCACCTGATGGCAGCCAGGCAACAGAGAGGTTGGAAAAGAGGCAGAGAACAAGGAAGGACTGGGAACAGGATCTATTCTTCTCCATTATCCCCTGGTGATCTACTTCCTCCAATCAGATCCCTCCTTCTGGAAGCTCATTCAACTAGGAACACACCAATGGGTTAATCCATTGATGAAGCTAAACACCCATGATCCAATCACTTTCCAAAAGCCACTTCTCTTGGACATATGAGTCTTTCAGGACATTTTTGATCCAAACCACATCAGCCACAGACTGGCATTGGGCCAAGTGTGACCATTGCTAGTGTAGGCTTGGGAGAATCACTCAACTGTCTCTGCCTCAACTCCTCATTAGTAAATCAGGGTGCTTTTTAACATTTTCTGTTATAATTATTTATTTATGAAAATCAAATACTTACTAAAATCCCCAGTAAATCTAATATAAAATTTGCTACAAAGTTTGTTATAATCATTACATAACAGTAACGATTATTCTTGATCTCAGACACATTTCCTGGATATCTAATACTATTGCTCCCATACAGTAGTGCTGCATCAATGCTTCTGGAATATGTGAGTGAATGGAAGAATGAATGGTGTTGAAAATAATATACCTCCTAAATAATCTAGCAACACAATAGAATACATAAAAACTGAATTAAGAATGGGAATGTTCCAGATACTAGATTATACTTTCTTGCTTCTCCCTGTATGTCTCTTATTTCCTTCTTACTGACATATATATCTAGAAAGGAGCAGACCTTCCAGAGGAAACTTCATCTAAAAATAGCTAGGCACTAATAATTAATGTGTGCTTTAGAGATATCCTTTGTTATCTCCAGAAACTTCCTTTCTGGCTTCTTCCCATATTATACTTCTGCCAAGTTTCTCAGCTTTTGAGAAATTTCTGCTTTTGCCATGGCACTGGAACTTCTTTCATATGATACAAGCTAAATTTTCTTCTATCCACAAACCCTATCAACTCCACTGTCACTTCTTCCCTTTTACTAAATCTGTGGCATTGTATTAGCATGGTTATGCAAATAAACAACCTAAATCCTATGCTTTTTGAGATCATTTGTAGTTATTTGCTTGCACAGATCATTTGTTGCTTCCATTGCTTTATTCCTATTACCCTTATGGAGAGGGAATCAAAATTTTTTCAACTAGGGTGGAAACAGAAAAAAAGCAGGTTGTTTATGTATTCCTTCTCCTCTCCTTATTCTTTTGAAATAGATATTCACATGTTTGACCACATGTCAACTTTCTCATGAAATGACTCTGCACCCAAATATTAATTTTCAACAATCCATTTTATTGCTTTTCACTTACTAACTTGATATGTATGGAAAACTTATGTGGCATAAGGAAAGCAAAACAAGGAGTCTCTTTAAGAAGTATATAGTGGAGTTTTATTTTTGGTTTGGGTTTTTTTTTGTTTTTTGAGGGGGTACTGGGGATCAAACATGGGACCTTGTGCTTGCTAGGCAGGCGATGGAACCACTGAGCTAAATCCCTGGCCCTATAGTGGAATATTTTTGTAATGTTAAAAATATAGTCTTTTATATCTAATTATAATAATTCAAGTAAAAAGTTAATGTTAATAGCATTTCCTATGTTCCAGGCATTTTCACATTTTCATTAAAAATTCATTTAATTTTCACAAGAAGCCAATTAATACTATGAACATGTCTATATATTAAAGAGTTGAGTCACAGAAATACTGAGATCACATAGCAATTACATCTTAATAAGCCAATATTCATTAAATAAAAGGATATAAATAACTAAAAAAATTAGGCAGCCTGTCTTCATGAATATGAGGGAAAACATCTGATTTGCAATATGGTGCCTTATGGAAGTACCAGTAGGGAAGTGGGGAGAATATTATGTTATGTGGTGGCCATATATAAATTTGAATTTTGGTTAGTTTGGCAATAAAGTGTCGATAAGGTTTGTGGGCATGAGGAAAAAAGAAGAATAATAAAGATCATCTGAGTGTGGACTTTGCACTTAACACTGTCAAAATATTTTACACTTGGTATTTAATTTAAGCCTGAAATTATTCTTATGAAGTACTTGGGATCACTTTATGTAAGAGGAAATTGGGGCTCAAAGAGGGTTAATGCATTGCTCAGAATCACAGACCAATTCACCGGTGGAGAAAGACTTGAACCATGTACTTGGATTACATAGCTCCAGATGACCACAGCACACAGCTGCTCTTGAGGAGGAGGAGTATGTCAGTTTACTGGAGACCCTAGGTAAGAAAGGCATCAGCACACATATACACATATAAAGTGCAACAGGGAAGAGAACAGTACCAAGTCCAAATAGCCAAGAAAGTTGAAGTAGACAGACACAAAGACAATAGAAAGTAGCTCTTCAATTTCCAAAATTGTCATCAGATATTAGATATCATAAAAGAATAAAATTGACTTTAAAATCACAGATATAGAATTATTTGAATATTTTTAGCTGGCATTCTTAGAGGCTGTTATAGGAAACCTTAGGTATGTAGGTGAGCACTCAGAAGGGAGAAAGGATTCCAGAGGCCTCCAGATCAGCAGCTCACTTTCATAATGCCCCCACTGGATAGGACTTTTTCCTGATGTGGTTTCTCTGTTACAAATAAATTGGTCTTTGAATTTGATAGGTTCTGGTCACCTCTCTCTTTTTTTTAATCTGTTACTGAATTTATAGTGACCAAATTATTTAATTGGCTTTTACCTCAATATTATCATTCTTGTTACCAAAATCATACCTTAAATGACCACCCCAGGCTTCTTAGAAAAATCCTTGTTTTGCAAATACTATACAATATTTCTGACACTCTTTTTTTTTTTGGCTTTTAGGAATGTAAAATCCATTTTTCTTTTACATTGACAAAGAATAATTTCTGATTGGATTCACTAACATTTGTTTTTTGTTTGTTTTACTGATATCAAACCACCACACAGTGGCTTAAAACACAACAAATGTATTACTTTATAATCCTGAGGGTTGGAAGTCTGTAAAGAGCTTCTTAGGGCTATAATCAAGGATTCCAGGTGGAGGCTGCAAAGGAGAATCAGCTCCTTTCTTGTCCTCACTTCTGCAGGCTGCTTGTATTCTTCACTACTGCATCGCTCACCTCTACTTTCCTCATTATATCTCTTTCTCTTGACTTTGAATCTCCATACTTCCTCTTATAAGGATCCTTGCAATTATATTTGTCCCATCTGGATTACACAGGAAAATTTCCCCATCTCAATACCCTTAATTTATTCAAATCTAAAATGTCCTTTTTGTCCTGAAAATTATTGTATTATATTTACAGGCTTTTTAGATTAAGATGTGGATAGTTTTGGGAATCCATCATTCTGTCTACTGTCTATAGTAAAAATAAAACAAACAAAGAGCAGAAAGAAAATACTTGAAGATATGAATCTGTCTAGAACTGGGGAAAAAATTTGTATATATGGAAGCCAATGAAAAAATAATAAAAAATACTGAAAGTCTTAAGACAAATTTAAAAATCTACATAAAATGGAAAATACCACATTAAATAATATAATAAGCAAATGAAACCTAGAATAATAGATGCAACAAAAAGGGCAAAGGTAAATACATAAACTTCATTAGTAATAAAATAATTATACTAACTTTAAGAAATAGAGAATGTCTCAAAAGAAAACTCAGTAAAGTTCTTGAACAAATTATTAGTTTAAAAAATTCATAAGACTGGTACCTTAGTTACTTAGTTGTCCCTGGGACACAATACCTAACATCCACAAGTTTAAGTGGACAACTTTATTTTGGTTCACAGTTTGTAGAGGTTTTAGTCAGCTGACTTCAACACAGGGTGGCAGGCAGAGAAGAAACAGCTCAAGGCTGGGCAGCGAGAAGCAAAGAAAGGGATCAAGGGAGGCAGGAGGGAGACAGTCCCTTCTAGGCCACAGCCTCAGTGACCCACCTCCTGCAAACAAGCCTCACCTCTTAGAACACATTTAGCTATAAACACATCGGTTGACTAATCCACTGATGAGTACCTTGCATGCACGATCCAGATCCAATCACTCCCCAAATTCCCACCTATGAGCACATGAGGCTGAGGGGACATCTATATATAAACCATAACAACCAATAAAAACCATGAAAAATATTTAACTTGCCTATTTAAAAAAATGCAAAATAGCACAAAGAAGTACCATCTTTGATTACATCAAGCAAGATTAAAAAACCAATACTGATTAATAATAATAATGAAATGTTTATGGAACCTATGTGGCCTAACACAAGTTTAAAATCTCACAAACTTTATGATGAATAATTTGAGAATATATACCAATGGTCCTTAAAATAATCAACATTTTATTTCAGTGACTACATTTTTAGAATCCATCATACATATATTAAAATAAAATATCAGTATTTCTGAGTTCTTTGGGTACATAGTTTATATTGATCAAAATTAGAAAATAAGTCTGAAAGTTAAATTAAAAATTAAATTATTGTCTATATGAATTATAGCAGACCCTGTGTAAGGAAAATTCATATTCCTCTAATGACACTGTTTCCAGAGATGAGTTTTAATTTTTATTTTTATCAGTACATTTTTGCAGTGCATAATGATCGCATTCATTGTGGGGAACTGGTACATGTATATAACACATCTTAATTCTTTTGAGTTCCCCTTCTTCTCCCTTCTACTCCCTCCATCTATTGGTCCTCCTCTGACTTACATAAGACTTATCTCCCTGTTTCCTATTTTTTGTCTTTAATTTTGCTCTTTAAAATATTAAAATTTGAGTTTACACTTGGAGATCATAATGTTAAGTGAAATAAGTCAGACACACAAGCTTAAATAATACTTGGTTTCTCTTATATCAGAAGTGATTTTTCAGAACACCTTATCAAAGAATAGAAGGAATATTGTATTTGTCTGATTTATCTCGTTCAGTAGCAAATATCCAAATCTCAAAGGCTTAAACTACAAAGATTAATTTCCTATTCAAGCAAAATTTGTTGTGGATTCAGCAGGACTCCATTGTAATCGTTGGTTCAGGGCCTTAGTCTTCTTCCTTACATGAACACTGCACTCTGAACCTGAGACTTCCTGTTTACCCCATTCTTTAATTCCTGACTCTGTGATTTCAAATAGCCCTATGGCAAGAGAATGAGGAGGAGGGGAGAGGAGAAATAGGGGATGAAAAAAGGTACTGAGATGTGTTATGCACATGTACCAACTCCACACAAGGAATGTAAGCATTAATGTACTGCAAACACATACAAAAACAACAACAAAAAACCCCCAAAAAACTAAAAAGCAAGGGCTTAAGAGATGAGTAATCAGGGGAGAAAAGGAAGAAAAGTGTGATTAAAAAAAGAAATTAAGATGTGTTATGTACATGTACCAATTCAACACAAGGAATGTAAAACATTATGTACTGCACACATGTGCTACTAAAATAAAAGTTTAAAAAATAACTGTATAGCTCTAAGTAATTCAAAATCAGTAACAAATATTTTCCTTTCTTATACCATAGAATAAGATGAGTTTAAGTGAGAATTAGAAGTGTCTAATACAAGTGTATATTGTTTCTTCTCAATTTTTAAATTAATTGCTTATAACCTGAATATGTATGTATAAAATTCTACATCTGTGTTTCTAAAGTAAAGATCAACTTTGTATGGCCTTCATCAAGTCTAAGCTGTTCCCTGTCTATACAATCTGCTAAGAAAAGTTTTTAAAATCTTTAAATGGTTACAATATAGCAAAAGAATAATATTTCATAGTGTATGAACATTAAATTAAAATCAAATTATAATAACATTTTTATAAATAAAGTTTGATTGGAAAACCAGTGGACATACCTTATTTGCATATTATTTATTACCGCGATATCAAGGTTCTGCAGCAGATTTGAACAGTTCCCAGTGAGATCATTTAATCCATAAAGCCTGAAGTATCTCCAATCTAGACCTTTACAAACAAAGTCTTCTGAACCCCAATCTGAATATATAGGAAAGGTAGACACAAACAAAAACTTTCTCAAAGTGGTTACTTGTAGGTTTGATATCTGAGGTAATTTTTTTTGTTTTTATAATGTTCTCTATTTTCTAAACTTTCCAGAATGACTAAATAATTCAGCTGTATTTGGAAAATAATAGAAAACTCAATAAATTAACATAATTTATATGTGGGCCTCTAAGAACATTCTTACACCAGTAAATTGAGCCGGTTACTTTCTACTTGAAAGCACCCAACCATACAAGAGACAGTGGAGTTGTTACCAACAATAGGGCCCTGGCTTCATCTTCAATCTTTTCTCCCAGCTCTCTCTCCCTCTCTACAGTCTCTAGCCACACTATTTTTTTTTCCTCTCAGCTCTGCAAATAAACCAAGATCATTCTATCATAGCAATCTCTCCGCTTTCTTTTCTCCGGAGAGTCTTTTCTCAAGATTTGCACACGGCTAATGACTTTGTCACTCAGATCTTAGGATGAATGTCACCTCATGAGAGATCCTTTGTGACTCCTCTATGTATTGCTGCGTGCTGCCACAGTCAGTCTTTATCAAAGTTCTCTGGTCTATTGTCATTTCACACATAACACTGTTTTATTTCATTTAATCTCTTTTGTCATTCTTCATTCTTATTTGCTATCAGATTCAAATTTATCATTTATTGAGGCCTGGGATTTAACTCAATGGCACAGGGCCTGCCTGGCAAGTGCAAGGTCCTGAGTTTGATCCCCAGTACCAAAATAAATAAATAAATACGAATGATTTATGAGAAAAGAATCACTGTCACTCATTTATCATTACTGCACCCCAGAATATGGCATAATCAATAATAGGTGATTTTCAAAGTATTGACTGAGTAATAATTATAGTAAGTTATATTTTTATATATCATTAAATATTTAGATGAGTTGATAGGGATATGTGATATCTTAGGAAACCCCAACTTAAAACAAGTCCACAATGGAGATATCTTCTCTCAATTCTGAAAGAAATCCCTAAATTTGTGTTAGAGATTACTGACATTTGAATTTAATAGTGCTAATGATAAGAGAAAAATTCAGTGACTCATGTCAGACATGATGGGCTGCTGATTGAGAAAACTGTGTAATTCTAAGAAAACTTAGTGAACAGAGTTTTTTAATTTCTTTAAAAATTCATATGATCTGTGGGTCCACTAATAATGCTTTATGTCTTTTTGACATACTCTGTTAGAAAGATAAAATGTATGATTGTGTACACAAATAGCATCAATAAGACACATTTATCACTTCTTTCATTTATGAAAAGATAAATGAGAAATGCTATTTTCAATTAATATGTAGAAAAATGAGGAGGGATATTTATGAAAATAACTGTTATAAAATGTACTATCAATATAAATTTATGGCACTGGAATAACCAAATTTATATTATGCAAATTATATTCCCAATTCTGAAATGTTAATGGAAGAAGCTTAGATATTTTTGAAGATCAAAACTAAAATTAAACTTGTATCAATTAATCTTTGGCTTATTGTATTTCTGGACATTTTTTACTTTTAGGATGATGACAGTCAGTTTCCTTCAGTCCACTGTTCTATGGACTAATATCTGATTCGACTCTTCAAATTAGAGTCTTAAGAATATTATCTGATTCTTCTTTATTTCTTCCTATACTGTGTTTTCATAGGACATTGTTTAAATTAGCATATCAAACTAGCTCTCCGAAAATATTTTAGATGATTGGAAGAATTCGGGAAAATAAAAATATATAAAAGGAAGCAATCTCCTTCTATGCAGGGTCCCTACAAAATACTGCTCCCTGTCTAAAGATCTTTCTCTGCCACAACTCCTTGCATTTCAACTCTTCTCAGTTCTCACTTATTATTGTTTTTGCTTGATATTTAAATGATATCAGCTTAGATTTAACACCAATCATTTAGAAATAAATTTCACATTAGTACCAGGTAAAGGATGCTCCCATTAAACACAGATGACAGGGGAAGGAAAGAGCAGCACCTATCAGGGCAAAGAATGTCTCACTTCAGGAGAAAGAGCAGCTGTGAACTGCGTCCCTCAGAAAATGTTTACTTGCAAAAGATCAATGTAAATAACCTTGTAAATAATCTTGTAGATTATATAGTATAAATAATCTTGTAGAGAATGATGAATCATGCAAAGATAGATGCAATCTCAACTTTATGGTTTTAGAGGGATATTTAGAGTCACTATTTTACAGATCTAATGTTTTTGTTCTTTATTTGTTAGTCTCTTTCAAAAGGAGCATTTATAGTAAAATTTGATGTCATGATTTCTATAAGCCAAATAGTTTGCCTCCAGCATGGTCACCGAGTCAGCTTTGTCCACTACAAACATTTTGTCTTCCTCCTGGAAGTAAAACATACAAGTATACTGTACTCCATGTCTCTTGTGTAGTCAGATGGAGCGATACAACTATTCTTGTCAAAGGAGATGTAAAAGGAAGTTGTGTGTACCACTTCCACATCTGGGCCATAAACACATTACTTTTACCATTTGCCAACTGAATGCTGATCTGGGCTCCTGAAGATTTAGTTGTAATTAATACAAGGTTCCCAAAGCCTGCTATCTGTGAATGAAGTACAGATCAATTTCATCAACTACCTAGGAAGTTCAAAAAAACTAAATTTTTTATAATCAACTTCTTATAATCAAACTTTTTATAATTTAAGATTTCTAGGATTTGATTTATCATAATGTCTTATTATAGTAAATATTTCAAAATCTAATGGCATGTCTAGTGTGCCTAGCTCTTCTCAGTGATCATACTCAACACTTGTAATTCTTGTGGGTTGCCAAAAGACAACCTGAGAGAGAATATATGCATACAGCATTATAACAGAATATCCATTTATTTTCTCAACGTGTAACTATTAAATATGTACCTCTTATAAATACTTTATCTACTGAATACACAAAAATAAATGGCATGAATGCTATTATGTATTTTAGCCAACATCATG
Organism: Heterocephalus glaber; assembly: GCF_053883595.1. Taxonomy (NCBI): domain Eukaryota; kingdom Metazoa; phylum Chordata; class Mammalia; order Rodentia; family Bathyergidae; genus Heterocephalus; species Heterocephalus glaber. The sequence goes on along the minus strand of NW_028258325.1, from coordinate 38,915,794 downwards.
GGTTTTCCCAGTCAGTAGCATGAGTTTTCTGGCTATTGTAGTCAACTTTCTTGTGGTGTAAAAGTGGCAGCTTCTTCAGCTGCTTACTTCAGTAGCATTTTGGAGAAATTGTTTCTACTGAGACATAGTTCTTTAGAATTCCCAAAACTTTTCAAGCCATTTCATAGTACTACATAATACCTCATTTTCTGCCTTTATAAGCCTCAGTAGTTTCTAAAATTGAAACCTGAACTCCAAATATTTATCTTTTCAAAGATGTATTTGCAGATGTTTCAGTCTTTGAACTCCAATTTGAGGATCATTATTGAATATTATGCTTAATGTTATTTTATGGTTTCACTTAGTAAAGAATCTATATTTTAAAATGCAAATTCTAAAGCAGGAACTGAAGTTTATCAATATATAATTATAATATCATTAAGATAATTCAGGATAGGTTTATATCATTTGTTAATGAGAAAATTAAATAGAGAAACAAAAGATACAAACTTACAGTCACCCAGGGAACTATTAATCCAAGATGAAAAATACTAATAAGTATATAGCTACATTGTGCTTGGCACAATCACAGATAAAGCATTAAATCAATTTAATCATACTATTGTTGTTAAAGCATAAAGAGATAATAATACAGAAGTACTCTGTAAATTGATAAAATGCCATATACAGTGTTTACAATGTAATCTACACAAATGTCTTACATTTTCTAGTGCCATAAAGACAATGATCCATTATCACATTAACTAAAAGACAATACACTGTGAAGGCATAGAGAGAAATTACAGGAAGGCAAGAAGGGGGTGTAAGAGTGGGTAGTATGAAGTATAAATATAATCAAAATATATTATACAGATTGAAATCCCCCCAAAACATGTGCAAATGTGGTGAGAGGACTACAGTAAGGGTGGTGATGATGCTGATTAAAGTATGTTATGTAAATATACAAATCTGTCCAAATAAAACCCATTAATCTGTACAGCCAATATGTGCTAATGATAAATGTGTGTGTGTGTGTGTGTGTGTGTGTGTGGTGGAGACCCTTCACTCTACAGAAAAAATTCAACTTAAGTAGCATTAGTGTAAACAGAAAAGGAGTCCAGTAATTGAATGCCATAGCAGCTCCCTGGAGGTCAAACAGAAGCCTGAATGTGGAACAGTCTAAATCACTGCTTCTCATGTTCTGCTTTACTTAGGGGATCTCAATCTGCCTTTATAGCACCTTTCACGAGACTGAACTTGCAATTGAAAATAAATAAATCTCAAGGTGATTGAAATTACTATTGCCTGACTTCTCTCATTTTGTCATTCCACAGGAAATTGGTATTGGGAGCTGATACAGAATCAACTGACATTTTTTTCTTTCACTGTTTTGTATCACAGGCTTCAAGAAAAAGTAATTATAGCAACAGCCTTTCTATGAACACTAATCTATGAATTATTAGAAATTTTAGTATATGCTTCCTATATATATATACATATATATAATCCCTCAGCTTTTATGAATTCAACACTAATATTTCCTTTTAAGTTGCAGAATTTAAAATGTAAAATATAAAAAAGTCATTGATATATTATTAAGATATGTGAATATATAAAGTATGTATATAAATATCACTGGCTTATATAATTTTTATATAAATAGGAATATAAAACAATATAGACTGTTTAACTTCAAGATTATCTTCTTGATTAGTTAACTATATTCAACTTTCATTGAATTAATTATTTTATCCTTAATATCATCTACATATCCACACCTAGAACTTCACTTTTGCTTCCAGTAATTTCTCTAAGCTCTTTTCACTTTTTAAAGATAAGAGAAAAACCTAGTTAAGTAGCTTTTAGTAACACTAGCTGTTTTGTCCCTCTGTTTTGTTCCTTCTTTTATATCTAAGCAATCAATATGTTCTCTTTGCATCATTGCCTATTATATATTTTCTTATCATTTCCTTGGCCCCATGCAGCTCTCATTTTCATTTTCTCATAACTTCACATTAGCATTAGGGCATTAGCCAAACTACCAATTTCTGGACACAATTCCTTTTTCTTCTCTCAACCTGCACTCACTTCCTCCATCTGGATCTCGCCTCCAATCTGAGTTTACTGTGGTGTTCTCTCATTCAAGAATATACTTATTCCACCATCTTTTGCAAGTTTTCTCCAACCAAACATGATTCATTTTAGGACAAAAAGTCCAGTGATTTAAGTGAATGTTATGGTTTGGATGTTGTTTGAGTGTGTCCCCCACAGGTGCTGTGTCGAAGTTTCTACCTTATTGGGGTTGAAACTTAAACTGACTCCAGTGGAATTGGATGTTTAGGAGGCACCTAATTAGATAGTCATCAGGGTGGTGCACCCGTGAGTGAATACTGGTGGTTCTAAAAGAAGAAAAAAGCTCAGACACACACACACACACACACACACACACACACACACACACACAGAACATTTCCCCTGTCTCTTGCCTTGTAATGTGCTGTGCTGCCTTGGAACTCTGCCGGCAAAAAGGCAGATCCCCCTGCACCTCCATAACCATGAGCTAAATAACCCTATATCCTTTATAAATAGCCAGCTCAGGTATTTAGTTATGGCAATGCAAAATGGATTCATGTAGGGAATAGATATAAAGAAGTGTCTCTGCCTCAAAATAGCATTGAAATTATATTTAATATGAATTCTAAATTGCCACAGGGGCATTTAATAAGTAACAGTTCCCAAGGGGAGGAGGGGGAAGGGGATGATATTAATATCTAGAAGAACACCAATATTTTACAAAATGTCATGGAAAGGATGGTAAATAGGAAATGATTTTGAAAAGGCTATTGTTAAAGTCTTACTCTTGCGTACTCAACCATACTGTAAAATATTCTAAAAAATTATCATGAACCACAGTCTAAGTGGTCTTTTGATGCAGTCTACATGAGCTTATTCATTTCTACCTCTGTAATTTTTGTCATGCCATGTTTCATGAGAAACCAAACCAAACAAAATACCCACTAAGCTTCTCCCTTTTCCTCTTTTATCATTTTTGCACAAGACCAGTATGATTCAGTTCAAAACTCCCCTACCCCTCAAAGCAGTTTATATTTATCATCATCATAGACCATTATGCTTTTATTTTTGACCCATAGAAGATATGCACAAATTTTGCTTAGCTATCTAAGAATTATGTCTTCTTCCAAATCAATTAATTTTGTTTTTTGAGAACAAAGCAAGCTTCCTTTTTAGAATGTGACCTAGTTTTTTTGTTTGCTTAATTCTATTTATTTATATTTATTGAGTTATTTAATATATTATATTAGGTATACGCTATCTATAAATATAACATACTATGCAATATTTTCCTCACACAGTATGTATTTGTATCCACATATGTAGCATACCATTCATGCTGCTATATTGAGTGTGCATGCCATAAATAATCCTGGATACACTTCAAGAGGACAGCCATGACATGGCCAGTGAACAGCTCACAGTGACAGTTTGCAAGCAACTTGATACTTTCACATAAACCACTATTATTTCTGGAAGCTTATGCATGACTCAGATAATAGCTAGCAATATATATTGAAGAGAGTATTAAATGGCATTCACCTGAGAAATTATCTGTATTTTAAGCAGCTTTATTGAGATGTCATTGACACATAAAAATTGTATATCGCCTCTACATAATTATCATTTGTGTGAGGGGTGAGATTTAAATTAATATCTCTGCTTTTAGAAAAAGTATTGTTAATAATTATCACTATTCATTTGTAATATTTTCTGAATAATGGGAAAATTCATGCATTTATCTTGTGCATAGTATATATTACGTGTTCTCATCAACTATGATGTGTTGGTCAACTTGACCTGAATAAGAACTACCTAGCAGATTAGTAAATCTCTGGGTGTACCTGTAGTTGAATGATGCATAAGCTCAAAACTGAAGAGGGAAGATTCAGCCTGGATGTGAATGGTGCCAACAACAGACTTGTAGCCTGGACAAAATAAAAAGGAAAAGAAGACAGATTTTTTTTTTTCCTCAGAGGCATTTTGGTCTTTGGCATTGCCTTCGGATATTTGTCTCCAATTCCTTCAGGTTTCCATTGTGAAATCATTAGTTTTCCAATGCATACCCTTTGGCTTTCTGGCATGGACTTGCACCAGCCTCTGAAATGAACTATGGGACTTTGACCTTTAACTGGATCCCCCAGCCCGGCATTGAGCAGACGGCCATTTTGTGTTCTTCTGTCTCTGATTCTGCGGACAGCCAATACGAATGCTCTGCTTCCAATCATGTGAGGCTATCTACTAAATTCTTTGTTTAAAAAAACAGATTTTACATTAAATCTGTTCCTCTAGTAAGATTTAGAGTAATACAGATTTTGGTACTAGAGAAGTGGGATCATTGCTGTAATCCTATCTGATCATGTGGCTCAGAAGTTTTTGGAACTAGTTCACAGGAGGAGTTTGAAAAAATTTAGATATGGCAGCTAGAGAAGCCCTAGAATGCTGTGAGCAGAGCTTGTTGGGAGATTTTTGTCAGGGCTCAGAGGACTAGAATGTTGAAGTAACACAGATGATAAAATCTAGTGCAAAAAGTTTCAAGTGGGAACAATGACTCCACTGGAAGTTGGAATCTAGGTCATGTGTGTTATGATTTGGCAGAAACATTTGTCTACATTTAGCTCATGTCCTGACATATTATAAGAGACTGAGATTAAGAATGGTGGACTAATTATTTTGGTGAAAGAAATTTCAAGGCAGCCCAATTTTGAGGTTTTGCCATGGGTACTTTAGAGGGCTTTTAGCCAGTTCTACATTGAGAACAAAGAGAAACTATTAAAACTTTAAATGGTTTTAGGTGCACCAGAAATGAAGTTCCTATAAAGTTAAATACTGTAAAGTTTTAGCCAAGGACAGCTTGGTTGCTGAAAAATTAGCATTAAAAATAAAGTGAGTGGTCAGGGATTTAGCTCAGTGGTTGAGGTGCCTGCCTCACAAGCACAAGGTCCTGAGTTTAACCCCTGGTACCCCGCCCCCCTCCCCCCAAAAAGTGAGTAAGTTACAGCCAGACAATGGAAATAATGCCTTGAGGGAATTGATGAATCAGCAAGACCCACCTACAGAAGCATAAGGATGCAAAACTGTCAACTTTAATTTGAGAAGAAAGTCCCAGGGCACCATGCTGGAGGACTACATAGGGAATTGCTTTGTTGGGATTCATTTTACAGTGCTTTTCACTCCAGTCGATAAGAGCCTGCTGCAGCCATGATTCTGGCTACTATTTGAGCTGGTAGAAGACTTTGGCATCGTTCACATGATACTGGTTTTACAAGCAGTTAGAATGCAAGAGTTGTGGGGTCAGGAAAACTTCTACCAGGATTTCAGAAAGTGGCCTAGGAGGCCAGGGTATATGCCTGTGTGAGGACAGTGGCATGAAGTTGTGAGAGTAAAGTTGAAAGTGCAGTGGAGATCCCAGAAAGTTGGAGATGGTAGGAATATGGAATTTCACAGTCAGTGAATGAAGCTGCCACAAGTGAGAAGCTGTGTGGTTTGCAAACTGTCAAAGCCATAGAAGTGGGGCAGCCCAAGACCTTTGGAATTCACACTTAGGCTCCATAGCTTGGCCCAGGTACTAGCCATGGAAGTTCAAGACTTAATGTTTACCTTGCTGGATTTCAGTCTTGCTTTGGTTCCTTTGGTTTCTATGCCCCTATTTCACCATTTTGAAATGTGAATGTTTACCGTGTGCCATTTTATGTTGGAAATATTTAGATTTCTTTTTTATTTTTGAAGGGTTCACAGCTAAGAGTTTGCCTTAAGTCTTGGAGGAACTTTGGACTTAGACTTTTCAGCAATGCTGAAACTGTTAAGACTTTAAAGATAGACTAAATGTATTTTGCATAAAGAGTTGCACATGAGTCCTTTGGGAGTCAGGGGCATAATGTTATGGTTTATATGTAGATGTCTCCCCCAAAGCTTCATGTACTCAGAGTGGGGTTGTGGAAGATGATTGGACTATGGGAGCCATGCAGCTTGCTTAGATATTTGAAAAGTGAGTCCTGGTCCAAAGAGGTGGGTCATCAGGGACATGACCTGGAATGGTGTAGCTCCTTTCTCAACTCTTCCCTTTACTTTCTGCTTCCTGGCCACCATGAGGTTAGTGGCTTTTCCTCCACCATGCCTTTCTGCTATGCCATCCTTTCTTGCATCCAGCCAACAATGCAATACAACTTGAGCCAAAATAAATCTCTCTGCTCTTAAATTGTGGGTATTGGGTATTGTATCCCAGCAATGAGAAAGTGACTAAGACATTACATAATACTTTAATATTTAACATTTATTAAAAAATGTAAAAGGGAAATATATTAAATTTTTAACATTTATTACTTCCATGTGATAGAATATGAAGGTATATTGTGTTCCTTTTATAAATTTCTATATTTTTGTATTTCTTCATAAAAGTGGAGATAGAACAATTCTGCACAACTCACAAGATTTTTATGAGATTAATAACAATTTATACATTGATGTCATTTTATTTGAATAATGTAGATAATCTTATTTTAATTAAATATTTTAAAGCAGCTTTCTGATTCTAATTGCCTTGCCTTAGTGACCTAATTTTATTGCTCTGCATGCCAGTTATAGTTCTAAGTTTAACTAATACCTGAATATGTATTTATATATATTTGCTTTCTTTAAACTAACAAGCTTATAAATTATATACATGACTGCGTGTGATACAAGTCTCTGTAGACAGATTTAGATGTGTCATGCACGTATACCACCCACCCACAATTAATGTAATCATTGTGTGTCACAAACATGAACTAAAAAAAAAGAAAAAAAATAGGAGGGGGAGCAGATCCAGAGACAGAGGGCTGGAGGACAAAGGGAAGGGGAAGGGGAATAAGAAGAATCAATATACTATATTAGGTACACATGGCTAATCCCTAAGAGAAATGCAAATATTGTGTATGACAAACATTTACTAATAAAAAGTTTTAAAACCAAGATTTATACCTATTTACATAAAATAATTTCAGCTTTCTGAGAGTCTGAACATAAACTTATGTCTTTCAAAATGTGACCAAAGAGTAACCTATAGAGAATGACCTGGGGAAGTGCCTCCTGTCTAGGTCTGGTGAAGGTTGTGAAGTGATCGCAATTCGTTAATTCCTGATATCTGTATCCATGTCTCAAACAGGTAAAAGGAGCCTTGTCCCTAGATCACTAGGTAACTGTCATTTTCTATGCTTCTTTTTCTCCATGTATCTGGCTTCTCTTGACATCTTAGCAATTTGTTTTTCCCAGTGGAGCAATAAAACTTACAGTTCCACAGTCAAATTGGTACAAAACTTGCTACATATTTTATAATCAAATATTAAGTACTAAAATTCATATTAATGGTATAATTCTGTAATTATGAGCCATAACTTTATAAGACATACTTTATTCCTTACTACTATAGTTGTGGTATAATAACATTTTTATAATTGTTTTATTCTTAAGAAAATCTAAAATCCATGCTTCAATCTAAATCAGTGTATTTGTCCTTATATATATATGTGTGTGTGTATATATTCTTGTAGTGAACCATTTCACTGTAGAGGCCCAGCTAATGATTCTTTTACAATATTTAGAAAATAGACAATAAAATTCAACTAAGGATTATCTTGGGCTTTATACCTTTATATCACTGTCTTGAGCTTTATATATTTATCTAAATAATGCTTAAAATTTGACTCTTCCCTGAAAATCTTAAGAATGGAGAATAAAAAAAATTCATACAATATTTTAATAAAATATTATTCAAGTAGAATCCATGAACACTAAATGGCTTTCCTATACTCTGAAAGAAGACATTTAAGATTTCACTTTTAACTAACACGTGATGAAACAAATTAGTATCATTCTGTTTTCTCAATGTATTGTTGCCTACATGCTAGAAGGGGTGCATAGATTAAAGCTATGATGGAAAGTGTTCTCAAAGGTATTCTACTATTATAATTTTACATGTTTTCCTTTTTAAACTGAAGAATATACTTTAAGTTATTTTAAGTGCAGTAGAAATCACAGAAGTTTATTGCTATTAAAATAATAAATGAAGTAATTTCAACCAATAAGAAGATGTAAATCATCAGTATTTAGCTTTAAAAATCTCTTTGTAAGGATATAAAATAGCATTGTTACTATATTTCTTATAAAATGAATTATTTTTGATTCAACATAATCTTAACTCAATACCCACATCCATTCCATTTGCCATAGCTTGCATTCTCCATTGTAAATAATTGAACATTACTAAGATCTATGATTTAAATCATTATAGGGAAGTATTTCAGTCTTAAAGTTATATTGGAATTTTTTAAAAATATATTATATAACTTAATATAAATTATATTTTTGATGAAATTTGTATATTTTACTCTATAGTTTAAAGTTAATATTTAGCAGACACTATTGCTTTTGTTAAAAATATTGATCCTCATAACTGTTTAAAATGTACTGACCTTAGTCAAAGAAATGCAGGAATTGCCATGCACTATCTTCCAAGCATGTTTTAGTCACCTTTTTTCATTTTATTTTCACCCTAATTATAATTCATTTTGATTGTACACATTTTAGAGGTGAGAAAATTGAATTTTGAGTTGCTTAAGTCATTTTTCATAGGTTAAATAAGTGAAAGGTTGTGGTAGCACTAATTTCATGATAATCCTTCAAAATGTCATGTACTTTTTGAATGAATGAAAATATTGACTGCACACATGAAAAGCAATGAGTAAATTTGACACATCTGACCTTAGGAAGCTTAAAATTACCACCATGGGAATATTTATATCTGAGGAAGGAAGATATATTGTGAAAAACTTGGGAAAATAAAATAGGGCTAATAGTAAAAATTAAATATATTATTTAGATAAATAGGGACCTATGGAATCATAAGAGTGAAAGCAATATGAACTACAGTTTTCCAGTCACAAACATACAGGTAATTATGGATTTGTGAATAAAGCCTTTTAGTCTAGGTTAGAAGGACATAGTCAGTATTACAATAGAGTGATGTCCTTGCTTGTTTGCTTTTTATTTTGTTCAATATGCACAAAATGAATAACTGCTGATTGAAGTTCACTTGTACCTAAATCAATAAAATGCTGACAGGACAGCAAGCAGAGACCTTACAGATCACAATGCCAATTTCATAGTTGATAGGTGAAACAAAAGCCGCAGTGGCTGGCATTGACTATTAAGGTGCACAGAAATGAAACACAAAGGTCTGGTGTTTGTACAGATGTTCTCTGCCTCACATATCCATGTCTCAGGAAGTGATTTCAGTCACCATTAGTTCTGGCTAGACTTTACCTTTATCGCGCATTTGATTTTTACAAATTTCTATGCAGTGATTTGCAAAACAAAACAAAACAAAACAAAACAAAAACTGTACACAAGGCTCCGATGTGGATAAAAATGGTGAGTGCACTCAGAAACTTTGCAATGACAAGATTCCTACACATCTTCTGTGTATTACTGTATTTGTATGAGCCTCTGTGAAAAAATAGAATAATACTGATTTTGCTACATATAAAATTGAGTGAATTTGTTTTTTTAAATTTGTAAATTATATAAAATGGAGAAAATATATATATATATATATATATAAATGAAGAAAATAAACCACATGCATATAAATCTGTGTTTATTTATGTATTAGCTTTCACATTCATGCTGGAAACCCTGGTGGACATGCCTTTACATTTTTCCTTCCACCTGTGTTTTAATTACTATCCATAGCAACATTATTTTCATTAAAATAAAACCAGCCATTTCTAACGATGTTTAATAATGTACTGATTTTGTTTAATAATGTGGTACTCTAAAAAAAAATGTAATAATCTAGAGATATGATTTATCATCAGGCAAAAATGGGACTGACTTCTGACAAAGTCATTTTGTAGAATGTGCTATACTATTTTATTTGTTTTTTACATTGGAATATAATAATAAGTTAAAAATTCATTTTTTTTCTTTTGGATTGAAGGTCATACATGTCATCATTAATCACAGTAACAGGCATAAAAACACGTCAAAAATGATAACCATTAAAATACTCATTATTTTTGACACTTACAGAACCTTGAACCCTCGCAATACCCAAGTCACGATCTACAAACAGTGCTTGAAGTGGAAAAAACTGGAAAATTCAGATCTTACAATTTGAATCTAAAATACAATGAAATTGAAGGTACTCACAAAAATAAATCAATTTCCTATTTCAATTTTTTTGGTGAAACATGGCCTAACTTAGTTGAAATATAGTCAGACAGACAGACGAAATATGTACATTTGTAAAATGATTGTCACTTTGGCTTTGTATTATTTCTTCTCTCATTTTTCCTTCAGCGCTTGACATGCCTTTAATGCATTTTGGTTGGGAATTTTATTAACCAAAATTGCAATTAATCTGAAGTTATCCAGAAAGATTGGAAGCTGCCAAATTTGTTTTCTTCTTTGAAAACTACATTGTGCAGTAATATTCAGAGCTACACCCACTCTCTGGCAATTTTGAGTTGTGTAGAGTGAGTCATACAGACATATGCGTGTATATTTTTATCTGGCTAGAAAATGTCATGCCCATCGAATTTTGTCTTCCAAATACATGCACTTTGGGGACTGAGTCTTCTTTCTCTTATGCATGGAATGCAAGCTAACTGTTGCTATCCCATGAAGTTACTTTTTAAATCACCCAGTAGAAACTGGTGCTTTACAAAACACTCTTTCAGTGAAACTTACCATTGTGTTCATAATATTAATTTTTGTAAAACATAAAATAAATCATATTTTATTATTTAGAATAAAAAAGTGAGCCTACCTACCAATTGAGATACTTTTACATTTGTGATTTATTTCATAACCTGTATAAAACTAGTGTGTGTGTGTGTGTGTGTGTGTGTGCGCGCATGCATGTGCACAAAAGTAAATAGCTTGTATCATGGATTTTTAAAGAAATATGGATGAAGAAATGATCAGATTAAGTGATTTTTTTGCATAATAAGAAAAACATTAAAAACCCCAAATAGGCTAATAATATAACTGGTAATTATCTATATCATACCATATGCCCTCAACGTTTTAGATTAACTGTCATATTTCATGAAAACAACTACTTATAGGTCCTTCATTATTGCTTTCCATTTTTGAAAATAACTTTATGTTAAAGTTCTTTTGACAATTTCGCCCACCTTGAGATTTCTTAAAATCTTGAGAAAATAAAACATGAAATTATTTTTGTTCAAGATTGTCTCACAGTCTGTTTTCCTACTGAGTTATTTGAAGTGAATAATCTTATCATATGTTTTAATTCTCTTAATCATATTGATGTAAAACACTCTAAGTACAGATAGCCTGTTTCTTCAGAGAGAATGCCATCAAAACATTGTAAGAATAAAAACCATTCACACACACACACACACACACACACACACACACACTCTCACTCACTTTCACCTCTATCCCAGTTCCAAGCTTAAAATCAAACTCATTGCCCAGAGATTCAAATTTATTGCGGTGTGGCCCCAACCACCTCTCTAGTCTGGTCCCCACTGCTCTACAGACGGGGCTCATTCTTCTCAAACACTCGACAGTACCAGCTTTTACACATGCATAACCTTCTGAAGAAAAGCACAAATTTTAAAGTGGCTGAAGTTTCAACTGTAGAGATGGAAAAGCAGAAAGATACAGTTGGAAAATAAATTGGATCTGAAATATGAAAGCTTTGACCTGTTGGTTATAAAATTTGAATTTCTTTCATTAAATGATTAAATATAATATGCTATAGCAAGAAAGTGACTGTGGAAATACCAGTAAGGCTATGGTTTATGAGAAAGTTGAGAGAGAATAAAATGGATCAGATATCGAATAAGGATAATGCATTTGAATGCAAAAGAGATGAAGTATTACAGAAGGGTTATGGTAAGGGTATAAATTCATATTCCAGTTCTCCTAAGTAATAGCTGTGCAGATGTGGACAGGTTAGTGAATTTCCCCATGCCCTACTTTTCTCAGGTTGTAAACAGAACAATAAAAATACTGCTTACAGATTTGGACATATGGATGTATTGGAGATAAGGATGTATTTTTAAAAGTCATGCAAAGTATTTACCATGCAGCCTAACTCATAGTAAGTAACATTACCTATTTCATAATATATAATAAAATATAGAATGCATATATATTATAAATTGACATTTGGCTATGATTTTCAAGACAAAAGAAAGAAAAATTTTCTAAGATTTCTAGTTTAAGTGCCTGGAATAAAAACGTCAACAACATTTTTGAGACCAGGAGGCAAAAGTACTAGAGGAGGAAAGATAATAAGCCAGCATTTCCTTAGACCTTTTATATGTGGAACTATGGGAGTCCAGGTATGATTTATTCTGGAGACAGAACTATAGACATAGCACTTAGGAGTGAGTCACTAACTCACCATGATGTAAATAGAATTAGACAAGATCTAATAAGGTATTTTTAATAGTGTTTCTTATTTTTCACCCAGTGGATAGTTTGTTAAAAAAATTACACTTGTTGGGCCAGGGATTTAGCTCAGTGCCACTGAGCCTGCCTTCTAAGCATAAGGTCCTGTGTTTGATCACCAGTCCAAAAAATAAGAAAGAAAGAATTACACTTGTCATATAGGAATTCAAGTCTACCTTTTAAAATTTGTAATCAAAGATTATTTCACAACCATGGTTTTTGGTTTCATAGATACACACTCTGAGTCATTTTCTACACTTACATAATTATATTGTATATTTATTTGGGAGAGTAATGCAAACATAATTTTGTTAATTTTTCTTCTGCAGAAAGAATGATTAATTACCTAGTAACACCAAAGATGACTCAGGGAATCTCCCTGAACTTAATTCTGGGAATTGCCCTAATGTTGATGACTCCAAGAATTGACCTGTGCTGTTTAGCTTTTTAGTTGGGTTGCCAACAAATCTAACATTGTCTCTTGCTAGTTTACTAACACATTCTCTTTAATACATATCCTAACATGTCCTTCTTTCCTTCTCCTTCCCTTGCTATTCCTTCACTTGTTCCTTTCAGGTTACTACATTCTCTCTTTCTTATGTAAAGTAAGTATAATTTTTAAATTTTTTCTATTTTATGGAGGATAATTAATGTGATCTCTCTCATCTCACATGTCTATTTTGGTTACAGACAACTCACTTCTTGATTTTTATTCTGCTCATATGTAACATATATGCCTCCAAAGATGCCCTTCCTTCCAGATCTCCAGGATATAGCTCACCAGTTTATTTCTTCATTCTGGCTTCTTTAGTCTCATTGCCTCTGCCCTTCAAAATGTCTGGTTTAGAATATGTGAATCATTTCATGATAAATGTACATCTTAAAATTAAAATTAGAAATTTTTCCCACTAAATGATTAAAATGCACAGAATAAGTCAATAATAAAGCAAAGCAAGCAAACAAAATGGTTCACATTTTCCTTCATCCCTACCACTAGTAAAATGTGCTTAATCATTTCTCTAACATTTTATTATTTTCTTTGTGCATCATAGGATGCTTATCCTACAGTGCTTTATGGTGGATACAATTTTATGTTCTCTATCTCACAAAGCAAGCACCTTGAAATCTGACTTTCTACTTCCTGAGTTTTTGTATAGGTATTGATCATCATATAAAGATTTAATAAAATATATTTAAAATATGTTTTCATTAAGATTTACAGTTTTAAAGAAAATTTATAAAAAGAAGAGTATACCATTTGTAGCAGCTGATCTGTTGTATGAATAGAGAACAAAGAAACTCCTATAATCATGAATAACTTTTATTAATCATTACTCTTGCTTAAATACTATTATCTGATTATGTAAATTATTCGATTTCATCATTCCATAAACACATTAAAATGGGGCTTGGAATTTGTCTCCTTTTCCAATCACCTTCACTGGTAAAATTTTTACAATTAAAATATCTTTTGTTGGACTCCAAGGCAGGACTATTGGAAGTTGGAGCCCAGATTAGGCAATTTTGTGACACTTTAAGACTGTATCAGAATGAAACATTTAAAAGAGAACTGAGAGTATATTCAGTAAAAATGCCCTATGTTCAATAATCACACAGATGCACACAAAATCTCCTTCTGCAGGAAGGAAGCAATGAAGGAATTGTAGTCCAGTCGGTATACTGGTTCAATTTTGCAGGTTAGAAAAGTTCTAGAGATTTATTTTACAAAACTGTGCTTCCAACTAATATTGTACTGTACACTTAAAATCATGTTAAGAAAGTTATCTATCTACTGTACATGCTTTTTAATTTGAGAAAAATATGAGTTCATGAAATAGGTAGATTTTTAAATTTCCATAATTTATTTATAAAATTTACATAGCCTTGAGAAGTAGTGCATTCTCACTCCAGTGCCCCACCACAGCTGCTCAAAGTGTGTTCCAAGAGCAGTGCTGGTCAGTGAGCGGGTTGCTGCTGGCTTGTGATAAGTATAAAAATAAAAAATTTGTACTTAGAAATTTTTACAGAAATTTAATTTCTTAATTTTAAAATTTTCTTACAGTGTTATGATGCCACAGTTTACAGGGAAAAGGAAATACATGTCCACCTCATAGTTACTTTGAGAAGCCCTGCCTGACTGCTTCTTACTGAGGATGTATTTCCAAGCTTCTGTAATCTTAGAACTTGTAAATATAGTTGATACTTGGATGATTTTTAGTACAAGGAAGTGGAAATACAGTAATTACTTTTTAAGTGGAGAGTAGTCTTGTAGATTTCAATACCTCAGAAGGTATCATAAGCTGGAAATCCAAATACATATAAAATATATGTACATCCTTCCTTTTATAGTGGGTGGGACATTACTCTCTGACAAAGGTTATGTTGAAGGTTAGCATTTGCTCTTTGATAGGGAGTCATGTGCCCCTTTGAAATTCTGATGAAAAATACTGTGTTTTTTTCTTCCTAGAAAACTATTTTAAAAGGTATGTACATAGCAACAAGTATCTGCATATATTTTGAGTATGTTTGTTGTTTGAGTCAGCAGTAGTCAAGTTAAAAGTCATGCACAGGACCACTTTTGGTATTCTGGTATTCTGATTTCTGTCCGTGAGAGTGTACCCTTGAACCAGAATAATTTTCACTTGATACAGTGAACATGGAGAAACATGGTTTGTATTGTCACAGCTTTGTTAGACTTAGAGGTTGCTCCTTAGACCAGAAATACATGGAATACATGCCACAGGAAATGGAAAATAGATAAAAGAGGAGAAAGATGCAACCCATGCAAACTTGGGAAAAAGACTGTTTAGCAAGAACTCATTCCTAGCTGATGTCTTTAAAAAAACTTGCCCTTTCCCCATAGGCCCTGCTCTTAACTTCCACCATTCCCATTAGTTACACTTACTGTTTCATCTGCATGGAAGAGCTTCTTCCTTAACCAAATCTGCTTAGTGAACTTTACTTCTATTTCATGACAGAGCACTCTTATGATGATGATAAAAATAATTATGATAGCATTTGTCAGCATTCTTTGTTGAATTTATTAGGTAGCAGTTACCACACACATACCCCCCACACCAATATTGAAACATAAAAATTATTCTTTGCAACAGCCCCTTAAAGATGTACTGTTATACAGGTGAAGAAAGTGATGCACAGAAATGTTAATTAATTAGCTCAATATCACATAGCTATTAACTTGTGGAAGTAGAATCAAGATATTATATTTGCTAAGAATTCCCAGATACTTCCTTTCCTACATGCTTCTTAAAATTCCCTGTGTTGTTCTTGTCTTAAATCTTACCACACAATAGATTACAGTAGGTTATTTGCTTTGAGATCCTTTTCCAACTAGATTGTGAACTCCAAGGTGAAAGAGATTATCTCACTTGTGTTTTTCATATCTTTACTAATAAGCATGTAACAATGTGGAGGAGACACACTATAAATATTTTTGAATACAAGCATAAATGAATGAATAAATGTTTGGATGAATAAGTGAATTTTGTGATTAAAATTATCCAATCAAATGTGGAATAAATGAATTTTATCATTAAATACTATTAGTAGAAACAAAAATTCCTATTGGGAAGAAACAATGTCTTTCTTTTACAACTTGGTTAATTTTTTGGTTATTTCTATCATGTATAGAGAAACAAAGTAGCAGTGAATTTGATTCCCTGAGGAATATCCTATAACCATAAATGGACAGAAAGAAAACAACTAAAATATTTAAAAGACTTAAAAATAAAATTTAAAGCCACAGAACTCTTAGAAGAAAATACAAAAAAATGTCTACACAGCATTTTCTAGCCAATAAATTTTTAGACATGCATTATACATCAGCTCAGTTTACAAAAGCAAAGATTAGTAAATGGGACCATATTATTCTAAAGTTTCTCTAATGAACTGTCAACAAAGTGAAAAGCCTACAGATTGTGAAAAACTATATATCTGATAGGAGGTTAATATACAAAATGTATGAAAAATTCACATAACTAGATGACATAAAAGTAAATAATCCAATTTTTGTTAAGATGAGCAAATGGTTTGAATGGAGATTTCTCCAAAGAAGACATAAAAATGTCCAAAAAGTATACGAAAATATGTTCAAGATCACTAATAATAAAGGAAATGCAAATTGAAATATTATGAGATAGTACCTCACAATTGTTAGGATGGCAATTATAGCCTCTTTAATAAATGGTGCTGGAAAAATTGGGCTTCAACTTGCCAAAGATTAAAACTAGACCTGTATCTCTCACCATGCACTAAACTAAAATCAAAATGGATTAAAGATCTAAATATTAAAATACAAACTCTGAACCAGTTGGAACAGAGGTTAGGTAGAACCCTTGAAGACATCAGTGTAGGAAAAGATTTTATGAACAAAATCTCAGGTGCCCGTGAACTAGCACAAACAATCAACATGTGGGATCTCTTCTTATTAAAAGGCTTCTGCACAGCAAGAGAAACCACCAGCAGTGTGAGGAGACAACCCACAATGTGGGAAAAAATCTTCATCTGCTCTTCCTCAGACAAAGGTCTATTATCTCAAATCTATAAAGAACTTAAAAAGATCAGACCTCCCAAATTTAAAGACCCAATCCAAAAATGGGCATCTGAAATGAACAGACATTTCTCAGACAAAGAAGTAGAAATAGTAAATAAATACAGGAAAAAATGTTCAACATCACTGGTCATTTGAGAGATGCAAATGAAAACAATGCTGAGATTCCACTTCACTCCAGAAAGAATGGCTGCTATCATGAAATCAACCAATAAGAAATGCTGGTGGGGCTGTGGGGAAAGAGGAACCCTGCTCCACTGCTGGTGGGAGTGTAGACTGGTGCAACCACTGTGGAAATCAGTATGGAGATACCTCAAAGAACTAGGACTGGAAGTCCCATTTGACCCTGCTATTCCCACTGCTGGGGATCTTCCCCAGAGAATTAAAAGAATCATACCACAGTGATATATGTGTGCCCATGTTCATAGCAGCACAACTTGTAATAGCTAAAACTTGGAAACAGCCCAAATGCCCATCAACTGGAGACTGGATCAAGAAAATGTGTTTTTTTAATAAAATGGAGTATGACTCAGCCATAAAAAATGAGAAATTAGAGACATTTATAGCTAAGTGGATGCATATTGAGGCAATACTCTTAAGTGAAATAAATAGGACACAGATGTGTAAATACCGAATAGTTTCTCTGGTGTGAGAAACTGAAAGTGTAAATAAGGACTAAATGTATAATAGGTAATGTGAAATAGGAAGAAAAGGGGCAAAGGGGAAGGAAGTGGGAGGGCTAGAGGAAAGGATAGAAGGGAATGAGATTAATATGAGAAAATGGAAAAATAGGAACAAAATCTTTGTAAATAGGGAGGAATGGAGGGGTTGAAGGGAGGGTTGGGCAAGGGTGAAAAATAAGAACCAAGACAGACTATGTAAAGGTGCAAATTTCCAATGATGAATGTCATTATATTGTATACCTAAATTGTACCAGTGGTTAGAATGAATAATCGAAAATGTAAAATAGGAAGAAAAGGTCCAAAGAGGTAGGGGTAGTGGGAGGGGCAGGGTAAAGAAAAGAAGGGAAAGGAAAAATGATGAGAAATTGAAAAAATGGAAATAAAATCTTTGTAAATAGGGAAGGGTGGAGGGGGTGAAGGGAGGGCTAGGAATGGGGAAAAAATACGAACCAAGATGCATTATGTAAAAGTACAATTCCCAATGAGAAATGTGATTGTGTTGTATACCTCCAATGTACCAATAAAAGAATTTAATAAAGAAAATGATGACTATTATTTAAAAGTCAAGAGATAAATGAGATTGAGGATATGGAGAAAAGGGAACCCTTGTAACACTTTTAGTGAGAATGTGTATTTGCAAAAAGTCATTATGGAGGGCCAGGGATTTAGCTCAGTGGTTCCATTGGCTGTCTCTCAAGTGCAAGGTCTGAGTTCAATTTCCCCCCAAAATCATTATGGAAAACAGTATAGAAGTTCCTAAGCAAATTAAAACAGAACTACCAACCCCAGCACAGAGGAGGTGAACTGCTCACAGCACCCAGGAGGAGGCTGCTTGGCCGCTGTACCACCACCACCCCCAGCACAGAGGAGGTGAGCCACGCAGGCACCAACAACAACCACCGCACCCCACCCCTGTTAAAATGAGAAGACACAAACAAGTCTCAAAACAAGACTTCCAGATCACCAAAAGCAACCCCAAAGGGAGACAAGATGGAACACTCTTGATACTCAATGACCTGGACTCCCTGAACTGGCAACAAAAGAGGATCTGGAAAAAATGAAATCAGAAATAATTTCTCACATAACACAAGAGATTGTGCCCACTGTGCAAGACATGATTAATAGCTCTAGAGAGGGCACAGATAAAAAAAATAGAGGAGCTGAGGAACATGATGGAATCCCAACATAGGAAACAAATGGAATTCATAAACACATGGAAACAGACTTACAGGAGATTAAAAACTCCATTGAAAGTTTAGGCAGCAAAATTAGCCAATGTGAGGACAGAATCTCAGATATAGAAGATAAGGTTGCAATAAGTGACCAGGAAAAGAAAAATTTCTTTAAAATTGTAAGGGAGCACGAGAAATCAATCCAGCAGTGGCTAGATGATGCAAAGAAGAATAGCATAAGACTGATCAGAGTCAATGAAGGAAAACAGGAGAGGGTGCAGATGACATAAAAAAACTGTTCACAGAAGTGATGGCAGAAAATTTCCCAATCAGGAAAGAAGAACTTGACATACAGATAAGTGAAGCATATAGGACTCCAAATAACCTTCATCAAAAAAAACTCTACATATAGGCATATAATTGTTAAGATTCCAGAAACCCAAAAGAAGAAGAAAATTCTACAAGTAGTTA
This sequence comes from Heterocephalus glaber, assembly GCF_053883595.1. Lineage (NCBI taxonomy): Eukaryota > Metazoa > Chordata > Mammalia > Rodentia > Bathyergidae > Heterocephalus > Heterocephalus glaber. The sequence continues at coordinate 38,896,379 of NW_028258325.1, read as the reverse complement.
GAGAAAAGAAACAAATCACATACAAAGGAAAGCCCATCAGAATCACAGCAGACTTCTCAATGCAAACCCTCAAGGCAAGAAGAGCTTGGAGTGACGTATTCCAAGCCCTAAAGGAAAATAGCCTCCAATCTAGATTGATGTACCCTGCAAAACTATCTTTCAAAATGGATGGAGAAATAAGATACTTTCATGAAAAAGAGCACCTGAAGAACTTCATGAATACCAAACCAGCACTCCAAAATATTTTAGACAATATCCTAGGAAAAGACAATGAGGATCACAACCCCAGGAAGCACAGCAGAATGAATCCATTGGGTGAGACAAATTAAATGCAAAGGGGGAGAATCCAACCAAAAGAAAAAGTCATGGCAATGATAAATCAATGCATATTAATTATAGCCATCAATGTTAATGGTCTCAATTCACCAATCAAAAGAAATAGACTGGCAGAATGGATCAAGAAGCAAGATCCAACAATATGCTGCATACGAGAAACACATTTAATTCTAAAGAAACTCATAGACTGAAATTTAAAGGGTGGAAAACAATACTCCATGTGACAGGAACCTGAAAAAAAGCAGGAGTAGCTATCTTATTTGCAAATCAAGTGGATTTCAACCCAAAATCTGAAACACTTCTGGTCTCAAGAATTTCAGATAAGGGATAGTCAACTTGTATGTACAAATCTATTGTGAACGTGTGTTTTCATTCCTCAAGTAAAAACTTAAGAACAGAACTGCTGGTTCTTAACAGTAATACAAGAAATTTCTATATTGTTTTCCAAAATGGTTTTGTCATTTTTACATTCACATTAGCAATATTAGACAGTTCTAACTGGTTCACACCTAAGCTGACATTTGTTCTTGTAAAACTTTTAACTTAATCTCCCTAATGAGTGTATAATATGATCTTGTTATTGTACTGATTAGTATCTTTCTGATTCCAGTGTTGCACATCTTTCCTTGTGTTGTACTGGCTATTTATCATCTTCTTGTGTGTACTTTTTAATTGAGTTGTCTATTAATGAACTGTAAGAGTTCTTTATATATTCTGATCTTAGGTTATGTGTATTATAAATATGGTCTGTTTAAGGACTACTTTTCATTTTCTTAATGATGTCATTTAAAGTTCTAAATTTTGATGGAATCTCATTTATCAATTTCTTTCTTTTATACATCATGTATTTTGTATCCTAGGAAATTCTTGCCTACCCTAAATTCATGAACATTTTCCCTTATAATTTCTTCTTAAAGTTTTATACTTTTAGGCTTTCAGATTTAGGTTCATAGATCCTTTCAAGTTATTTTTATGTATGGAAATAAAGGATTGAGGTTAATTTTTACATACAGATACAAGGTGTTCTAGTGCCATTTGCTGAAAACACTATCTTTTCCTCTGCTCTTGAATTGAGTTTATGTTCTATAAAATGTTAATGTTAAATAATCATTCAAAACTCAATGGACCATATATGTGTGGTTCTATTTCTAGATTCTCTGTTTTATTCCAATTATCTATATGTCTTTCCTTACACCAACACTGCCTTGATTACTGTAGCTTTAGAAGAAGTCTTAAAATTAGGTACTAAATGTCTTTGAACACCTTTTTTTCCTTTTTCATTTTCTTTCTACTTTTCTAGGCCCTTTGTACTCCTACATAACTTTCAAATTTCAATATCCAATTCTTCATTTATAGCAAGTATACATAGACCTGAATTTTTATATATACCTTGTGTTTTCTAATCCTGCTAAATTCAAATACAAGTTCTAGGGGCTCCTAGAGATTTCTTAGTATTTTCTCTGTAGATGATCATTTCAGCTACATATAAAGATTTTGCTTCTACCTTGCCAATCCTATCCTAATTGTGTCATTTTATTGCCAGACTATTTTGCTTTAGGCCTATGTTTCAAAGTTTAATGGACAGATGAAAAGTAGGCATGTCTGCCCTTGTTCCCCACCTTAGGAAGAAAGTATTGTATCCTCTCCATTCATAAAAGGGGTTTTTGCTGGAAGTATGGAGTAGATGTCTTTGATCTGTTGAGAAGTTTCTGTTCTACTTCTAGTCTCCTGATAGCTTTTATCATGAACAGCTGTGGAATTTAGTCCAATACTTTTTCTGCAACTACTGACAGGATCTATGGCTTTTTCCTTTCCTCTGTTAAAATGATGGCTTTTGGGGGTGGATCTTCAAATGCTGAACCAACACTGTCATCCCTATAATAAAACCACTTTCTACATACTGCTAGATCTGACTTCTAATAGTTTGTTTTGTTAAACAAATTTTATCTATGTTCAAACTTTTTTCTTCTATTATCTTTATCCAGTTTTAGTATTAGCACAACGTTGATTTACTAAAATGAACAGAGAAGTGCTCCTTTTTTATCTGCTTTAAATGTTTGGTATAATTCGTCAGTTAAAATGTATATGAGCCTGTTTTTGTCATATAGGTAGGTTTTCAAGCTAGGAATATACTTTCTTTAACAGGTGCTGTTCAAATTTTCTATGTCCTCCAGAGTAAGTTCCATTAATTTGTCTTTCAGTGTACTTCTTAGAAGTTGTCAAATTTATTTCAAAAAAGATTTTTTGTAATATGCTTTCTATATCCTTTTAAATTCTGTAATATCTGTGGTAATGTCCTCTCAATTTTGATATTGTAATATTTAAAATGTATAACTAATACTGCGTAATAGGAAGAAAAGTTCTAAAGGAGTAGGGGAAGTGGGAGAGGTAAGGAAAAGGAAAGAAGGGAAAAGAAAAAATATGAGAAAAGCAAAAAATGGAAACAAAGTCTTTGCAAATAGGCAAGGGTGGAGCTGGTGAAGGGAGAGCAGGGGAATGACAAAAAAAATAAGAGCCAAAATACATCATGTAAAGGTACAAGATCTCAATAATGAATTCATTTTATACCTAAAATGTACCAATAAACTTAATGAAAAAAAAAGAAATAGAACTATCATTGTGACCACCTGTCCCTCTCCTACATATAAATACAAAAGAAATGAAATTATTATCTCATAAAGATACCTGTAACTGATGGTTATCACAGCATTATTCACAATAGCCAAAGTATGGAAACAACTAAGTGTCCATCAAAGGATAAATGAATAGATTAATTGTGGCACATATACAGAATGGAATATTACTCAATCTTGAAACACAAGATTCTTCTATTTGCCACAAAATGGATGAATCTAGGAATGTTATGACAAGAAAGAACAATGCTGCATGATTTCACTTACATGTGAAATGTAAAAAGTAAATGAATAAAAAGCTAACACATAGAATAAAATGATGGTTACCAGGGCAGAGTAGAGAACAGTTAGAGCAAATGAGGAGATATAGGTCACAGGATACAAAGTTGGAGATCTGAATGTTTAAGACTAGAGATCTAATGCACAAAATGAAGACTCATAAATAATACTGAATCGTACTTGGATTTTTGGCTAAATGGACAGATTTTAGGTGCTCTTCTACATGCACACAAACAGGTAACTATGTGAGATGATCAATATGTGAAATGCTTGATAATAGCAACTATCTCACTATATATAAGTATACCAAATATCTATTTGTACTCCTCAAATGTACACAATAAAGTAAAACAATAAAATGAGGGACCATAAACCATTGATATGTATTTTTTTCTTTGAAAAATTGGAAATTCACACAATGAACATGAAGTTCTATCTCAATAGTGATTATTTCTGAAAGAGTAAAATTAATCAATGTCTTACTTATTAATCTACATGGCATCAAATGATTTTCCCTGTCTTTTCTTTTTTTACTGTCATTAATCTCATTCAAGTCAATTTAGTTCTATTTAGTGACACCTAATGATGTAAATTGTGACCATGGCTTGTTCTTCATGACATCAAATGGTTGCAGTGTTATCACTTGCTTCCTAGCCTTCTTTTCCAATTCTGCATCCAGACAAGTGATTTCCCTTTGGAAATTGCTTTCATCATTGCACTCACCTACAAGCTCACAGTCAGATTCTCACCTGATATTCAAGGCCTTCCAAAGTCAATCCACAGCTATGTGCACCCTTATTTCTGACTTTCCTCAAACAACCTTTTTCTTCTATATTCTCTAACTTAGTAGCATTCAGATTTAAAACAAATCACTAAACAAATCTTTTTCTTGATTTTCTCCATTTTCTACTTGTGTAGTCTTCTACCTATAAACTCCATCATGTCTACTGAATACTCCAGATTTTGCTGACTTTTTCCCCCCTTCTAGCTTGTAGAATTCAGTTTTGGAACCATTTATTTGGCATTTGATATCATGCTATCTGTGATATGCTTTTAATGTACTTTTCTTTTTTATTTATCCATATTTTTTTACTTAATTTGATTGTCCACATTGTGAAGGCAGAGACCATTCCTTAAACTTCTGCTATATTATATATGATCCCTACTTCCAATGATATGTGTCTAATTCTGTTGATTGCTTATACTTATGTTCCTGGGGTGAATATTTGATGAGAGGTATTGAGTGCGGCATATAATTTCAGACAGGAAACTTGCCAGGCTGAGTCACTCAGCAGCTGCAGCATGTTTTCAATATATTTCTTTATGTGTGTGTGTTAGAATTTGGAATAAAGAAACTTAGTTTGATATGTATTGAAAAAATATGGGGTTTTCTCCTTTTGAATTTAATAATTCATTTTAAAAATCAATGCTATTAATGACTTTTCCTTTTTGTTCTGAAACAGATAAAACTATTTTGGTTGCAAGTAACAGAAATAGATTTAGTAATCAGGAAAAACACTGAAGGAAAAGTTCAGAGGTAGAATGGCTGCAGATTTAGTTATCTTGACAAATCGGCGATTACAGGGGCAAGGTTTCTTCTATTTTTTCTGTACTCTATAGTGTGATCTCCTCAAGCAGCATCTCTCTTTAATTACAGATGATTATTACAAATGCATTCTTTGTTGAAAACAACACAGTGTACAGTGGGAGAGACAGAATTATTTCTTCTTTGCTGTCTCCAGGAGTGAGAGACTTTTCTTGTAGGCCCTGCAAATGTACCATTTTTCATCAGCTGAGGCTGTGTTATGTGCTCACCCCTGAATAGATAAAGAGAAGGAAAGATTAGGCCACTAGAGATCAAGTGAACAAAGTATGATTATGGTTCACAATCTTTATTGTATGTTGTGTACATGAAATTTGCTAATAGGGTAGATTTTTGAGTGTTCTTAAAATAATAAATATCTAAAATGGTGGATATATTAATTAACTTGATCGTGGTGATTATTTTACTATATATATGTGTTTGTATCAAGTCACTAAATTGTATACCTTACATATGTACAAGTTTTAATCATAATATACCTTAATAAGATTAAATTTAAAAACTCCAGTCATATAGTGTGGGAAGATACATATAAGAATAAAACTCAGACTCCTCAGCATAGAAGTAGGGGTTATGGTTACTACATGAATGAGCAACCTGATATTAGCCAACCTTCTGTTAGATAAGAACTTCCTTCAAAAAAATAAGCTATATTCTTTTCGCTACTATGCGTTTTCAAAGATTTGAATGTTCCAAACTATTTCCCAGCTTTCAGGTGTGAGAACTATGCAGTTCATAGTTTTAGAATTCTCTGCTAAAACTAATAGCTTAGTGACCATAAACCGTATATGTGTGTGTATGTGTGTGTATGTGTGTGTATGTGTGTGTGTATGCATAGTTCACATTAAAATATTTTCTATCGCTAAGCCCAGAGGATTTCCTAAGGCCCTTTAAAAAATAGTTACATTTGGAATGAATGTTTTCCTAAGCCAACATGTAATGTAGGGAAATCAATTATCCTCATCTATCCTTTTTCCTACTTTCTTTCAATTAAATGAGTAACATCAAATCTTTTTCCAGAGGCTCAGAGCTAAGCCAAACTTGTTCTTAGAAGTATTGCGGTGTCAGTTATATTGGAGAATAATTTTTAATTTCTAAATTTAAAATTATGTGAAAATTTTTTAATTTTAATTTTTCAATTTTAATTTCTAAATTAAAAATTAATGGTAAAAAGAATGTGCTTTTATGTGTCAAAATTGTGGGTGCTAATACGATAATATATACAATAATTTTGAGCATTTTAGGAGTTTTCTGGCACCCCAAATTACTCAATATAAGTTTGAAACTGTTGCAAACACATTTAAATTAACCATATTTCAAGCTAAAAGGTGTGTGTGAGGGGGTGTATAGGTAGGATAGAGAGCACAATTTTGAGATGAATGATTTATATGGTGATCTTTATTTTGTTTGTGTATACTATCTATATTCATTTGGTTTTAGAACTTTTTTATCAAGTGCATGACCAAGAAATTAAGCTCTGTGTATCTGGACAAAGAATAGAGTGGATGTTTTAAGTCATTTGAAAATAATTTTGCTTCTGATCCACTGTTTCTAAAATACATTTTCTCAAAGAGTACAGAAAAAGTCATGTCAATAAAATATTTCCACTTTTTATGTGGAATCTATTTCTAACTATATCATCTTCTTAATTGAGCATAATGCTGCTGCATTAGTCAGCTTTCCCCTTGCTGGGATAAAGTACTTCATGTGGCTGACCTAATGGAGGAAAGGTTATTGGCTCATGGTACACATAGTTAGTTAAGTCTATGGTTGACAAGCTCCAAAGCAGAAATGAGATGGAGAGCTCAACCCATGACAGCAATAAACCAGAGAGAGCAGGAGGAATCAGAGTGAGACATTTACTCTCTGAAAGGAGCGTACCAGTGATCCACCTCCTCCACTTGAACACAGACTCCTAACAGCACATTCAGCTAAGAACTCATCAGTGGATTAATCCACTGGTGAATATAGTGCTCCATGTCCCAAACACCTTCCAAAATCCCACCTCTGAACACATCCGAGTTCTGGGGATATTTGGATCTAAACCGTAATAGCTACATGTACAAAAGCAAACATTGCTGAAGTGTTCAGCATTGCCTAGTTTTATGCAAACACATATTTTTAAATTTAAACTCAGATTATGTCAGATTTCTAACATACATTCTATTCCACTAACTGTATTGTTCTTTGCACAGACTGATAAGAAAACTATTTGTCTCTAATCTCCTAAGGGGAATGAATAATAATTAGCATAAGATTTTCAATGGAATAAATTATAAATGTCTGTGAACAAGTTATGATTTCTTCATTAACCCAACTGTCAAGAAAAATATATATATTACCTGTGAGTCCTACCTGAAAGGCTAATCTGACATGAGCATGCTTTGTGAAGTTTTCTCCAACTCTACTACATCTAGCACAGTATGATTCCTTCCTAATTGGGGCCTCTACAAAGTACTTATGGGAACTCATACTTCAATTATTTTACTTACCACAGTGCAGTACATTTATTTGTGAATTCTCTTAAACTATAAACCTTTGGAACTGAGAGCATTGCTGAATAATGTCTTATGTGTCTAATACATGGCCAAGTGCCAAGCTCATACTAGGTGCTCAATGCCCATTAGAAATGCCTTGCTCATTTTTGGCTCCTTAATTTGGACTACTCCAGGTTAGAAATGGAGTAATGCTGAATTGTCCATGAGAGAGCATAACAGTAGGACAGTAAGGCCACTTTATCCTCCATGTTTCCTTTTGCCTTTTTTTTTTTTTTTTTTTTTTTTTTGGTTTATGATTCTGATGATTGAACTCAGGGCCTGTGTATTGAGCTACATCTCCCTTTTTGTATTTTTTTTTTCTTTTAAGGTAGGGTCTTGTTAAATCTTTACATAGCTCATATTGGGCTCTAACTTGTGACCTTCCTGAACCAGTATCTGAGAACTCTGGAATAATGAACATGTGCCACCACACCCATGATGTTTCTTCTTTGTAGTCTAAATAAGCATTATGAGAATGCTCTCTTGTTCCGCCCTTCCTTGACCTGGACTCAGTCATTCAAAATGTATCTATTAGATGTTTATTATATGCCAGTCTCTGCTTCAAGCTCAGACACATCAGTGGATGAAACAGATGAAAGACAGCTCTCATGGAGCTGACACTCAATTTAGATATGCAGAGAGTAGATAAATAATCAAGTAGAAGTCTAATATATCAGGTAATCGTAAGTTTAATAAAGAAAAGTGGACATTAAAATGAATTTCAAGAGATGCTCTTTGTAGATAGAGCAATCAAGCCATCTCTTGAGGTGGTAAAAGTTGATCAGAGACAGTAGATATCTGGGGGCAGATATATATATATTATATATATATATATAATATATATATATATATATAAAACTTTGAGTCTGGTCTCATTAACTTGTCCAGGCTGACCTTGAACTTCTTTTAATCTCCTCCCTCAGCCTCCCAAGTAGCTCTGATTACAGATGTGAATCATCACACTCAGCGGCCAGCACTGGATCTTGTGGATATATATTATAGGCCTTATAATATATTATATATATTATAGGCCTTATAATATATTATGTATATTATAAGGCAGTATATGGCATTCTGACATATTTATACTAATCCATATATCAATTTATTCGTATATTATTTTAATATAATATAGGAAACCATATATTCCTGGGAACAGTGAATTGGCTAGGTGTGATTTAATTTTAAAGAATTTTTCTGATTTGCCTGTGAATTATAAACTGGCCAATGACAAGAGTAAAAGCAGACAGACAAAAATAACTGTCATTATCTAGGTATGCAATGATTGTGGTTTGGGCTGGGATAGTAATAGTGGAATGAGTGAGAGCAGAATGAGCGGTTCCTTTTTAGACTTATGCTGATGATGAGCCAGTGGGAAATGAGGATGAACGAAATGAAAAGTGAGAAAAGTGAATAATGTCTCCATGAGTTCTGTCCTGAGCTGCTGGCAGAGAAATAATGCTGTTTAGGGACATAGGGAGTACTGTGCGGGAGGCAGCAGGAAGGCAGTGAGGGGCTGGTTTTGCAGGGCAATGGGACTGATAAATTCATTTTGAAAGAGTGACTCAGTCCTCTGCGGTGTTATAACAAAATACTAGAGACTAGGTATTAAAAAGAACAGAAATATATTTTTCACAGTTCTGGAGGCTGGAAATTCCCAGATCAAGGGACCAACATCTGGTGAGGGCCTTTCTGTGTCTTCACTGGTGGAAGGCAGAGGGCCAGGGAGCTAAGTACTGAGTGAATCTTTTGTTAATATACCTCATCATCTCTTAATACCATCACTTTGGCAACCCCACCTGCATTTTGAGAAGAGGTATGCAAGGATAAAAGAGACATTATGATGCACATTAGACAACTAATTGTTTCACCCTAGATGTTAGGGGACTGAGAAAGTCTGGAGGTTTAAATGTCGGAGTTGTCAGTGACTTCAAGAAATGCAGTCAGATGGTCTCATTCAGGAATTAAGTATATGAAAAGAATGGAGAAGATGGAAGAGACTCGAGATAGGAGTTAATCTGAATTTATGAGTCAGAGAAAGTTCATCCAGCCAAAGAGGCCAAGAGGAAGTAGCTATTGAGAAAAACCAAGAAGGATCACTTGCTATTAGAGAAGTAAAAAGAAAAGAAAAACCCAATGATGACCTGATTTATTTTTTTGCTTTGAATGTCTCTGGACTTTATATAACCCTCAAAAGGTGAGACTGATACTGTGATGTATGTAACCTATGTATTAGAATTATTTAGACTGAAACCAAGCCAGTCAAACAGCCAGGTGTGTAAAGTGATGTGTGAATTATCCACTGTGAGTCATGATGTTTCTATCCTACCATGCACTTACTTAGCCATTTACCTTACTAGATAGGGAAGGAGCTGTAGAAAGACCAGATGTCTGGACTGTGTCCATAATGTACTCAGATCCAGCCTTGACAGAACAACTGATGAAGATCAATTTTGGTAAAACTTGTAAATGCTTTGAAAGTAATTACAGTAAATGCCTTCTCATTTGGCCTCAACAATTGTCTGAGAATGCTTCCTGTTCTCTCCTAAAATTTATTGGCACAGTCACCATTTGTTCTCAGTCATAGGCTTCTCTCCTTATTTGATTAGGTTGATTTTCAAAATGTACTTTTCCAATACTTATTCATGCCACTTTTACTTACTAGAGCAATAACCAACTTAATGAAACATTTGTAAACTGATATAATACAAAAACAAAACTTACTGCCTTGCTATGCATTGATGAGTAAATATTGCTAAAATAATTCTGATGATTTAATATTGGAGAGATAAGTGAATACTAGGGTGAGTTGATAAGGATTATTGAGATTTGTAATCACGTTCTGAGTCTAGTTGCTTTCTCTGCTTTTTCAAGTTTTCATCATGCTGGAAGGAAAGAAGGAAGAAAGGAAGAAAAGAAGCAAAAAGATACATAAAAAGAAAAATAAACAGAGAAGACATTTAGAAAGAAATTAATTGAAACTTTAAGAAGATGCCTTTTGGATGTGGTTCATATAAAAGGGATAATGTAAATCTCCAATTAAACCTAAGGGAAAATGCCATGTTTCTGCATCTCTATATCAAAATAATGGCAAATAAATGCATATTTGTGCAAATATTTTACATTAAACTAAGTGTTCATGTATGTACAGTATCATCTATATTGGCTGCACAATAGAATTAACTTTGATATCTACCACTGCTTTTCTTATTACTGTTCATATGTGTTTGTGGCTAAGAGAAACTGATCAATGTTATTTTAAAAAGGTCAAAGTAGGCTGCAAATTGACCCAAACAAAATGCCTATCTCTTTTCAAAATAGCATAAAATGATGAGAAACTTTAAGGATCACCGACCTGTATCCTTCTAAACTTTCCCTCTTTTTTGTAATATTAAATATATTTTAAATGAAGTGTAAATGTTATTAAATACATGATACATTTAAAAAATCTGAGTTTGTCAGTATAAAATCAACAGTTTAACAGTTTCCTATTTGTTAACTTTGAAAAACCTATTAAAAGTAACTTATTTTAAAATACTCATTTGGAAAACAAAATGAGATCCAAAAGAAAGGAAAATTGGTTTATAAGAAGGAAATAAATATCAGAAAGTACCACAGGGAAGAATAAATGGTTTCTTTGTCATTTTCAAATTTTCAGAGTAAAATAGATTTACCTCTGGTCATGTAGAGAATTGTGTAGCTTTGTATTATTTTTTTTAAATTTGAAAATGTGTTAACTGACTTCAACATGATTTGAGTAGAAGAGAATAGACCAATTTTAAGCTGAGCATTATCATAAACCCTTTGTAATAAATACCATTTTTAAGTACCCACTAAACCAGGTATTGTAATATCCCATTTAATATTCCTAAAAATCCATCCAGGTGAATATTTGTCACCCCTATGTTTTATACAGTAGTAGAGGCTCAGAAAGGAGCTGAATATATAATCATGATGAAACAGACTTGGATGGGATCTCTGCCTGGTAACAAAGACTGTATACTTGGCCCCGCCTTATACAGCATCACCACGTTTAGTGACGTCTCAGTTTTCTTCTTCTGTAGATTGGGAATAAAGTTATCTGCTTTCCCCAGTGTAGGTCAAATGAAGTAAAAAAGTTAAATAATACCATGCAAATGTCATGTGGTGTCTATTAACCTTTTTCAAAGAAAGTTACAAAAGAACAAGAGAAAAAATTACAGAGGTGCTCGTCCTATTGAAATGGAAACAGATTGAGTACTCAAGTTGGGCCAGTTCCTGTAATGTGATCTTCCCTTCTCCACACTTTGACCCAGGGCTGTAGGTAGGTGAACAAATCCCCCTAAATTATTCTGCTGCTTATCAGTGGGCCAGAGGATCAGTGGATTAACTTTTTAAACAACTTGCCTTTTGCAAAAAGGAGAAGAAAAAATGAAGAGGAGGAGGAGGAAGAAGAAGAGGAGAAGGAGGAGGGCAAGGAGAGGTAGAGGGGAAGAGAAGGAGAAGAAAGGGAAGGGGAAAGGAAAGAGGAAGAGGGAGAGGAAGAGGTTGAACAAGCTGACCAAGAAAAAGGGCTGGAACTAGAGTATGCATAACGATTTTAACAGGGGGTAGGGGACGCTGGCCAGAGCTCAGTTATCAGCAAGTATTAATTACTCTTTCATATAAATCCCCAACTTAGAAGAAATTCCTGATGATGAAACAAATATTGCAGAGAGACAATTTATTGACTATTATAATGGAAACAAAGTATCTGTAAATAGGGGAGGAGTGGAGGGGTTGAAGGGAGGGCAGGGGAATGAGGACAAAATAAGAACCAAGATACATCATGTAAAGGTTTCCAATGATGAATATAACTGTATTGTATATCTAAAATGTACCAATAAACTTAATGAAAAAAATATTAACCCTATTATGAAAATATATTTTAGTTTGGGTCTTAAGAATCCTCCCTAAAACACACGGGTTAAAGATATGATCTTCATGACCATATTGAAAGGTACTAAGAGTTGGAGCCTAATGGAAGGGACTGTAAGTTCGTAAAGGCATGGTTTTAAAGGGGATTATGGGACCCTGGTGCCTTAGTCTTCCTCTATTTTGCCACAGAACCAATTGACCACAAACTAGAACCTCCAGGCCCATGAGCCCAAATAACACCTTTCATTTAGTAAGTTGATTTTCTCAGATATTTAATTGTAGTAACAGAAAGTTGACAAACAGATAAGGGAAGAACAATGGGCTGGATGCCATTGGATGCAATTTCTTTTAGAATTTAGATATACAGTGTACTATACCCTTTAAGAATTTTATATATTATATATGTAAATATTCTCTTCCAGAAATAAAGTTTGTAATGATGATATTTTTCTATTATGCCTTAAAACCATATATGTACCAATATAATCTATAGGATACAGTTAAATAATTATACAGTCTATGTATGTATCTGTATATCCATGCTTTTATTCTTTTGTTTTATAAGAAAGTAGAAAAAAGGAAAAAATAAGGTCCTAGGAAACACTATTAAACATGCCATTGCTTATTTGTTATGGTTACTTTTTTCTGTGACTTTCTCTGTTTAACTTAGATCTTATCCATAGCATCAGTTTAACATATTCCTTTTGTAACTTAAATGTTCACCATTCAGCGTTTTGCAAATGACTTCATAATATTTTGTTAGCAAAAACATCCTTGGCTCCTTTGCCAAGTCGTTGATATCCAGATGCTCATAAGCACAATAATGTGTTGGCATAAACTAATTATCCACCATGCGCAACTATTTATACGTCCTCACTACATTAGTAAGATATGAAAGCGACTTACAATTTCCTTTAAATAGCCACATGCACCTGCAGGCAGTTTTGGTTCAATAATACAGAAATGAATGATAAAGATAGGTTAGACATCTTTGTTCTTTATGTCTTTAAGGGTACCAATAAATATGAATAACACATTTCCTTTCCCTTTACAGCATTGCCCAATACTGTGACAATTTCTTTGTAAATTCTTGAACTAATTCTGGAGTGTTACACCTTGGAAGAAAAAAAATTACTGTTCTACAAATGTGTAGAATTTAGGCTGTTTGTCATATATGAATATTTTTTGAAATCATTTGGGAAGAAATATAGAAAACCTGGGAGGTTTGTGATGTGAGGAGGCCAAGCAGAGGGGAAAGAGCAGAAGGGTGTAGCTGTTGGTCTCACTCCAACAGCTTGAGTGTGGGTCCTGGCTCTTCAGGGCCAGTACCTGTTCCATGGAAAAGCAGGCCTGGTACCTAGGACCCATGATTGTTTTAGAGCCTAACAAAAAATATTTTTATTTTAACTTGTTTTGAAATCAAAAGTTAATAATGGAATGTGTGACAGTAAATCCAGCCTGCATTATGATTGTTTTATATTTTCACAATTACAGAATATACATTTTTAAATGGGAGAATGGGCCCACAGAGACAATGTGCCCTGAGCTCATGAAAATCATAATGCAGTGCTGAGTGCCCAGGCATCTTGCATGCACAGCTTAGTTTAACTGAACAAAGCTGTCTCTCATTCTCTTAACCCTTAAAGCAGAGATAATACCTCAGAAAGCTATGAGAAAAAAAACAGGAGGTGCTTTATTTTAAAGTTCTCCATGCCATATGATACAAAGAGTGATGGTTTGGTAAATGTGAATTATTGTTAAGTTTTGCTAAAAGTGGAGAATTTGGCTCTATTATCAGAGCTGAAGTGGTTCTTTTATTTTCTTTCTTTAAATCTAAGGTGATATTCCTTGCTCCGTTGCTACTGCATGAAAATAAGTGATTTGACAAATTCAGTCACCAATAGTTTTTTGTAAAGACAATTGATGACTTGATAAATTAGCCATTTAACTACTGAGACATAAAACTGAAATATGTGGTGTGATAGAGTTAAGGTGAATGTTTAAATATAAATATTTTACAGTAAAATACATATGGCTATTAATTCCCCTCCTTGTTTTAAACAAATTTACTCCATTATTCTTGTGACTTTCTGAAGCAGTTCTGGAAGTCCTATCCTGAGTATCTTTAGTTATGCTGTTGTGGCTGCCTCGATGTCTCGAATGTATTCAAAACATTTACCTTTCCTGGTCAATTTGATTCCGGGGAAGAGCCAGAAATTGCACCATGCCATCTGCATCAGCTACATCTGGAGAATGAAGTGTATGATGGCACATCATAATGTTTTTATTTGACAGAAATTGCCATAAATGGTTAAACAATAACCATTTGGTAAGGAATTATCAAAATATAAGGTGAATATTTAAAATAAAATCATCATTATCGTAAGAGTCACTTGTCATCAATCTCCCTCAAAATAGTTTGAACACACTTATCTCTATGCACTTTATTGAAATAACTTTTTGTTTTTGTTTAAATATTCCCCCAAATTTTCCATTGGCTCTGTATCTTGGTCTATACAACCAGGTTCTTTGGCTTATAGAGAGCCCATGTACTACATGCACTTTGTGTTCTTTTACATTTTTAAAAATGTGTATATTTTACAAATGAGCTGAAAACAGACATTTGTTTTAAAGAAAAAAAGTAGATTCAGTTACAGTTTACCTCTACTATGAATTACAGTAGAATTCACATGAAAATTAATTCAGTAATGAAAACAAAGTCCTTATATTTCTCCTTCCCTGACAGACACTGGTGACAGACAGGATTTCAGCCAAAGGAAAATAATCAAAATAATTTTCAATCTTATCTGCTAGGGGTTTTTTTTTTGAGAAAAAGATGAATGAGGAGAGCAAGTTGTCTGAGCATTAATCTTTTCCAAATACATTCTGATATAAATGTAAATCTGTAAGTGGCGACAATGTAGAACTTCACACAACCAGATGGTATAATGATCTGCGTGGTTTTGTATTCTTGCAATGTTCTGGCCTTCTCAGCCCTTGTTATTAACTCATTAATCATGTTCTTCCTTCAGTATAGAATCTAATAGAATCTAATGATTCCTTGTCTGGTAGCTTAGACTTGCTAACCTTTCAGCTTTTTCTAAACTCTAACCCAGGACATTAAGTCTATGATCTTCACTTTCTAGTCATATTCATAGTATCCTATGCAGGTTGAGCTTTCTTTGAAAGAAAGATGCTAAATCCCAAAATATTTCTGGCTCTGATTTGTATATAGTAAAAGCCATGTTCAAGAGTTGCTCTCCCTATTATCTGCAAGTTTTCTAGAAATAAAAACGTCTTTTGTGCACCAAGCTGATTTACCAGGTTACGGTGGCTTTTTTTCTTTCTTTTTTTCCCCTTCCATAAGGAAGTCTTGACCAATTTGGAGAGGTTAGGCTGAAGTATAAACCTTCTCTTTTTGTACTGTCTCCAGCTAATCTTAGCCTTAGGAGACTTTTCTGTATGTCAGGAGCCTTCTATAAACATCAGTAACCTCCCCCGGGCTGGAGGCGACTCCTACTGTTCAACCTCTTTACCAAACCTTACGTCGTACTGAAAGAACATTTTAGGCCAAACTATGCCAAGCAGAAGATACTTTTTAACAAGCAGGCAAAGTCACAAAAGAGCGTCGCTTGAGAGGATTTCTTTCTTTACCCATAGATCGATGGACCTGCATCTTCCATGAAAGTGAGAAAAAGGAAGTTCTACTTCAGGATCTGCTGGCCTTAAAATTGGTTCTAGTGACAAGATATCTCAGAATCAAAAGCACTCCAGGCCAGGGATTTAGCTCAGTGGTGCCGCTGCCTGCCTCGCAAGCGGAAGGTCCCGAGTTCTATCCCTGATAGCACCCCCCCTCCAAAAAGCCCTCCATGGTGACTGCTATATACTCTGATAAGCTTGCAAAGAAAGAGAATGAATAAGAAAAGGAGAGCAAAGCGGGGTGAAATTAGTGGTCAAATTATGACTGAAGTCCTAAGAGGATAAGGAAGACTAAAATAACAAGCAGTTCTCAGAAGAGAGTGGATATTAAAGTGTGAACTGAAGCGGGTGTCAGGAGTGCAGGAATAAAGTGGAACTCACTTATCAGCAGCATGTACTGTTTAGGACTTAAGCTCAACAGAAAATTTCTGTTATTACAGCCACAATGTCAGACCAGAGAGGAACCACAACAAGGCTGAGTTGACCATCAAACTCTGTTTCCAGGGGACTCTACATTTTTTTACTTTAGTTATTTTAAGAGCTTAGTGTGGGATAAATCCTTGGGAGCAGTTAAATGACTTAACATACGCTGCGCTGCTTGGTTTCATTTGTCCCCAGCTAATGTTAAGAATAATTAGGTAATTATTTACACTAATATTTTCAGGCAAATCATGTTCTTAGTGTACCATTTAGGAGATTCTCATATTCATTATCTATCTATCGATCGATCTATCTATCTATCTCCTTCCCTTTTTCCCTCTCCCTCTCTCCACATTCATATTTTATTTAGAAATCCATATCTTCTAACAAATAGAAAGTCAAAGGCTTAGAATTCACATTCACTTAGAGAGATTAGATTAGATACATTAGATTTTAATTTTCTACACAATCGTCTGATAATTGTCAATCACTGATACCTGAAAAACAATTCAATCTGCTTTTGATTACATTTAATTGTATCTTTACTTTAAGAAATTTTGATAAAAGCTAACTGATATAAACGTTTTGGTTATTTAGTTTGGTGTACTTCGTGAGTTAAATAGTAGAAATGCTTTACACAACCCTGTAACAATTAATAAACATTAACTAGGCTGAAATACCAAAAAATTCTTCTGCTAAGGCTAGGTAACAATGAACAGTTAACTTGAATATGGTAAACCATTCATTGAGTTATCAGGTAGAAAGATATGTATCCACAAAACAGAAGTTTTCACATCTTCAGGCTGGTTTATTTCAGGATCTTCTGACCATGGCAGGTATAATCATGCAGAATACCAATATTAATTTGAGGTAGTCCTCCATGAATAAAACTAAACACATATTTATCATAACAAATTTTCATTGAGAACCCATTTCTGTGTTGCAGAGAAGGGGACACGGAAATAAATTAGAAGCCACGGTCAAAGAATGCCCACTGCCCTTGCACTGTACTAACTCAGACAGAGGTGGATAAGAACACAGAGGAAATGCAAGCTCCATATGGGTGAGATCTCATATCCAAGGCCTTTCTAAAAACTTTTTTGTCCAGATTTCATGACCTTCCACTAAACTGTTTTATGAGTCATAGTGACTCTAGATTATTGTGCTTCTAAATTAAAATACGGTACAATATAGAACTTTAAATTTTATAAATTATTTTTAAATGTTTTAAAAAACATAATTATTTAATTCAATAAGACATTTTTGATACTAATTATACAACATTTTCTGAACCTGGAGCAAAGCCTTTTAAATTGTAACTGTCAGAGATACAAAGAACTACTTGGTTATACAGTCAACTATCTCTACATCGCCGTTCAGATTTTATATGCAATTCTTTGACTTAGTTCAGAGGTCAGCAGCTTGTGATTATAAAGGGCCGAGATGAAATGTTTTAGCCTTTGTGCTTACATAGTCTCTGTTGTAACTGCTCTACTCTGCCGCTATGCAGAATTAGCCACTAGACAATATATTATAGAATACTCATGGCTATGACCCAATAAACTTTTATATACAAAAACATGTGGTAGGCCTGAGTGACCCTTGAGTTTTAATTGATTAATTCTGGAAATTTATAAATATATATATATATATATATGTATATGCCTGTGTACAAATATACATGTATTTATATATTATTTGACATAAAATATACTTCTAAGTCTCTATTTGGATATAAAAGGAGATAGAACAAAAAATAGTTCATCTGACTCAAGAAGTTAGGATTTAGGAATAGCCCTCACCAAAAGAAAATTTCCTATTCTAATAAAATTTTTAGGGAAAGTAATTTTCTTATAATTACTTATAATTATAAGTATATTATAATATACTTATATTATAATATACTATTATATTATAGTATATAATATAATAAATTAGGAACATAAAAGAGAAGACATTTTATATTTCATTGACTGCAACTTCTTCATGACAAAGAACCTTTTAGGGACAATTGTAGATTCTGTATCCATATGATTCATATGGGGTTTCTAATTAGTTTAATGCTCTTGCTAAATAAAATAGATCACTTAATTCTAGGCAGAGAATATGAAGGCATGATTAATCAAGATGATCACTTCCTGAACACTGGCAAACCTTACATCTGACCTTACCTTTTGAAGCTTAGCGTTCAAAAACATCTTTCTGCTGGCCTCCTCTGGTCTAGCCTTGGCCCCTCCATTGAGGGTAACACAAAGTTTGCCTTCTTCTTTCTCACACTACAGTGAGGCAGTGACATGGTCTTTAGCTCTTACTTCTGCATGAATCTTTATGATTCTGGAAACAATTCAAGTTACTGCAGTGAAGATTTAACTAGAGATAAGAGACACTACCTTTGAGAGTAAAGTAATACGTGATATTCTACATTTGGTATACATCATTTGTTTCTCTATTTTTTTGGTCAACAACCATTTATTGAGTATTTACTGTGAATTAGACAGTGAACTCATTTAAGGAGAACAATTTTAAGTAAAAATCAGTATGGTCCCTGAACTCATGGGGACATACAGCACAGTTGGTTGACAGATGTAAATTAAAGCACAAAAGATGATAAGAGCTGAGATGAGATCATCTAAGAAGAGGCACATACAAAAAGAACAAAAGAACAGCACAGATTGCAGGGGCTGCATCAAGGGAAGGCTTCTTAAGGAAGTGCTTCCTAATTTATGATCTAAAATATTAATAGATGATTTCTTTTGCTGTGAAAAGCTCTTTATTAAGATGAGATCCCATTTGTTGATTCTTTGTATTATTTCCTATGCAATCATAGTTTTTTTCATAGAGTCTTTGCCTACAACCATGTCTTCAAGCTTTTGAAAATGAGGGGAACAGGGATTGAAGGGAGGGGTGTGATTTGGGGGAAAGAAGAGCAATCAAGGTATATTATGTACAGAAACAAATTCCTTATGACTAATGTGATCATTATGTATATCTAAAATGTACTAATAATTTTTTTTAATTCTTTCATTGGTGCATTTTAGGTATACAACACAATTGCATTTCTCATTGGGAATTGTACCTTTACATAATGCATCTTGGTTCTTATTTTTTCCCCATTCCTAGCTCTCCCTTCACCCTCTCCACCTTTCCCTATTTACAAAGACTTTATTTCCATTTTTTCCATTTCTCATCATTTTTCCTTTCCCTCTTTCCTTTCCCCTGCCCCTCCCACTACCCCTTCCCCTTTGGACCTTTTCTTCCTATTTTGCATTATCAATTATTCATTCTAATCATTGGTACATTTTAGGTATACAATATAATGACATTCATCATTGGAAATTTGCACCTTTACCTAGTCTCTCTTGGTTCTTATTTTTCAACTTTGCCCAGCCCTCCCTTCAACCCCTCCAGTCCTCCCTATTTACAAAGATTTTGTTCCTATTTTTCCATTTTCTCATATTGATCCCATTTCCTTCTAACCTTTCTCCTAGCCCTCCCACTTCCTTCCCCTTTGCCCCTTTTCTTCCTATTTCACATTACCTATTATACATTTAGTCCTTATTTACACTTTCAGTTTCTCACACCAGAGAAACTATTTGGTATTTATTCATGTGTGTCCTATTTATTTCACTTAAGAGTATCGCCTCAATGTGTATCCACTTAGCTATAAATGTCTCTAATTTCTCATTTTTTATGGCTGAGTAGTACTTCATTTTATTAAAAAAAACCCCACATTTTCTTGATCCAGTCTCCAGTTGATGGGCATTTGGGCTGTTTCCAAGTTTTAGCTATCACAAACTGTGCTGCTATGAACATGGGTGCACATATATCACTGCGATATGATTCTTTTAATTCTTTGGGGAAGAGCCCCAGCAGGGAAATAGCTGGGTCAAATGGGACTTCCAGTCCTAGTTCCTTGAGGTATCTCCATACTGATTTAATTTTTTTAAATGAATAGGTGAAAATCTGGTGAAAGAGGCTGTAGAGGTCTTCCTGGGAAGGGAGCATGTGCTAAAATGTTCCCCGGAGGGCAGCAGTCAAGGTATGTGTGACACTGACCATGGTAAGGATGTGGTTCTTGAATTTAAGGGGAATAAGAAACACCTGAAGGATTTTGAGTTATGTAGCAACATAATTAGATCTGCACTGTAGAAATATCCCAGACTCCTGCACAGAGACCAGGCACACAAGGATCAAATGGAGTCTGAACTACAGTGAACATTTAAAAATTCCTTGACACAGCCCTGCATTCATTTACTAATTTACTGATGTATTTATTCACTCTTGTATCCTCCCTTCTATTAACATTTACAGAGCAGCTTTCATACGAGAAGCACTGTGAGGGATAGAAAGAGACATAAATCAGTTTCTGCTCCTTCAAGAGCTTATTAAAGATGAGTAAATTTCCCTTCTCATAATTTGAATGTTAAATTGTTGCAGTGACTTGTATTTGAAGGATGCTGACTGGCTAGCTAAAAGAAGTTTAAACCTAGACATTTTTGCTCCAGTGAATTGTGCAATGACTACAATACTATTCATATTAAAATCTGTGACTAAATGGTCTTTTCTACTTTGTCAGAAATTTCTGAAAATGACTTATAGTTCTGATACTGTATTTTTAGGTCACAGCCAATTTTTTTTTAATTTGAGGTCTAATAGAGCTATGGAAATCTATTCTTACCATGGAATTACTCCAAACCACTTTTCTTATCCATTTCTCTTCACTAACACATGTAGAATTTGCTGTCATAGTCAAGCTTCTTTTCTTACCTGATTTTTTACCATATTCCATGCCATTTCCAATACCTGTCTGAGCTCCTATTGGAACTCAATGCATATCTTTTACCCACCCAGTGTCTATGCTGCCATAGTAAAGGATGAAATTGAGTTTCGGAAAAGCTGTTTGTCAAGAACAACATTATTATACCTTGTCTTAATCACTCTGGGTGTTTAGATGAAGAAAGAAGGAGCAGTTGAAAGATGGAAACAAAGCTCATATATTACTGAAGACCAAGGAAGTCAATTGGTTCAGTCTTATGTAAGCAGCTATTTTGGAGCTGTAATTTTCTGGATCCTTAAGATCCCTGCCAGAAACTACTTTAAGTGTTACTTCATCAACTGTTTGTTATTAAAACAAAATGAAGAAAACAAGACAAAACTTTCTATTTCTCTTCATGCTTCAGTGGTCATCATAGATTGAGTTATTGTGTAATTAGATAATATAGATTTTTCAGGCTTAAAACAACAAATATTTATTTCTAGTTCATTCTGGATACACAGTGCAAGTCAACTGGAAGCTCTGATCTTCCTCAGCCTTATTCAAAGGCTGCCTGACCAACCATCATTCGGGCTATCATGGGCCACACTCAGATAACAGAGAAGAAGGTGGCATGCTGAGTCTGACACACACTCATCCTGCTGCCTTTTGGAAATGGCTCACTTTTTTAAAAGAGCAAATTCCATTGCCACCTGTAATTTCAAGGAGAGTAAAGCAATTTATATATCTAGGCTGGTGAGATTTGCTAATGTCTGTCATTAGCTTCTTTTAAATTTTCATTTTTTCTTCTTTTTTAACTTGCAATGAAGAAATTTCCCATGTTTTTCTCTTCCAACTGAGTATCCTGAAGATATTGGGTATTCCATAAGTCACAGAAAAAGGAAGAAAAACATCTAGCCATAATTCACTTGAGGGTATGAGTGTAGGAAGGGAAAGCTGAAAGTCTAAATATTGGAAGGTGAATTTGGTTTTCTAGGTGGAACAGATGTGGGGCTTATTAAAATAAAAGACCCAACAAGTGGCAATTCCCTTTGCCAATTCAAATGAGAAAATCACTTGACTTTTCAGTTTAATTAAGGCAATGGGTCAGTAAAATACACTAGAGTAGATTTAATAACACTGCTTAACCAGAGAACTAGAGACCTACACAGAAAAACACAGGCAGAAATGCTCATACCCATGCAGCACAAGCATTCACATTCCAGTCCTAAAGCAACACCTGGTTTCTGGTATGCGTACTCATATACACACTTTGTTTCCTGTGCCAAATGACGAGTGATTATACAAACAACACAGACTTATGCTATATATGAATACTAATGAGACAAAAAGAGGAAAGGGGGACACTTGAAAACTAGCAAAAGATGGAAATGCAGGCTGTGCTGGAATAAAAGGAGGACATGATACACTAAAAGGAGGATGGGAGTAAAAAAGTGCAGAAAATGAGAGAATGAGGAAAGCAATGCACTCATGAGAAAGAAAAATAATAAAACAAAAAACATGGGTATGTGTGTTGGACTCTGATGGATTATTCTATACAGTTGGGAGCCTCAATGTGGGTGGGAAAAAGTAGGTGGAAATATATTCATAGGACAAAAGTAAGACTCAAAAAATTCAATGTATTCCAGGGCTGTGAGTACAACTATCTCTCATAAATGTAGAGGCAGTGATCTTATAGCTTTTAGATATTTCAGCAATATCAACAAAAATGTGTAGTGTAGTCTATGATTCAGGTGTTCTGTATGTATCAAGTCATAGAGTACTCAGGATGGCCACATTAAGTAGGTTCTTCACTTGTTTTTATTCTAAAATTAAAAAATGTAAGGCATAGTGAGGCTTAAGAATTTGTCTAAGATTTCATAGTGAGTAAGTAGAATTGGGATTTGAACCTGAATATTTAGAACTAGAGTCTGCATCTTATGAGAAAAGAAAAAAGATGGAAACGAAGTCTATGTAAATAGGGAAGGGTGGAGGGGGTGAAGGGTGCACAGGTAATGGGGAAAAAATAAGAACCAAGATACATCATGTACAGGCACCAGCACCCGATGATAAATGTAAATGTATTGTATACCTAAGATGTACCAATAAAAGAATTTAAGGGAAAAAAAGGAAAATAATGTTAGTTGAAATAAATCAGATGTATAAGCTTAAATATTAAATGGTTTCTCTTAGAGGAGAAACCAAAAGTACAAATAATTTAAAGAGCAAATTTTAAAAACTGATAATAGAAAACAGGGAGGGAGGTAGATTGTTTTGCAAATGGGAAGAGGACAAAGAGATGGAGGGAAGAGAAAGGGAGAAGAAAGAGGGAGGGAAAGGTAAAGTAAAAGTATTAAGATGTGTTATGTATATGTACTGACTCCTTATGATGAATGTAAGCACCATGTACTGAAAATATGTATGAATATAAATTAAAAGAATTTTGAAAAACAAACTAGAGCCTGAATTGTTAAGCACAACCATTGCATCTCATTTCCTATGAAGGAGATTTAAGCATAAATAGACAGACATACAGACACATACATAGATAAATATGGATATATACAAATAGTCATGTCTTTTCTTGTTATTTCATTAGGTTGTTCATTCACTTATTCATTATCCAATTTACTTCTGAAGGATTTCCTGAAAGATTATATATGCCTGGCTTTGTCTACACACATGAAGGTAAAGCTAGTTCAGGTGAGATCCCCGCCTTTTAAGTACTCACAGTATAATAGGGTAAGCATTATGATCTGAATATATTTGTATGTCCCTCAAATTCATATGTTAAATTTCTAACTTCCAAGGTACTGGAAGCTGAGGTCTTTAAGGAGGTGCTCAGGTCATGAGAGTAGAGCCCTAATGAATGAAATAAATGCCCTTAGAAAGAAGTACCAAATAGCTAGCTTATTTTTTAAAAAGCTAAAGTTTTAAAGCTAAAAACTCATGTAAAGGCACCATGAGAAGATGCCATATATGAAGCAGAAAGTAGTCTCTCACCATACACTGCATATGCAAATATTGCTCTGTTGGGCTTTCCAGGCTCCAGAACTGTGAAAAATAAATTTATGTTGTTTAAAAGCTTCCCAGTAAGTGGCATTTTGTTGTAGCAACCCGAAATGGCCAAGATAGTAAGTAGAAATGTTAAGTTCAGTTGAATATTCTAGGTTTAATGTTAAACTGTGGTTACTTCTGCAAGGGTAAAAAAGCACGATATGGTCAATTTTATCTAAAATAGTTAAATATATTTCTTAGGACTGAAGCTTAAAGCATTTATCAGGTAGATAAGTTTGAATGTGGCATTCCAGAGAGGGGGGACAATGGGAACAAGCAAAGAGGGAGAAACCACTAAGAATGAGAAAATGCAAAGTGTTACATTTGTTGGGAATGGAGAGAAGGATGATGCTTGAGAAATCAATACTGGGTCTGTGTGTGTGTGTGTGTGTGTGTGTGTGTGTTTGTGTGTGTGTGTGTTATATTTGTGTGCACACACATGACACTACCAAAATTCGTTTAGCAGGACTTTTGTTGGCCTTGCAGAAGATACACTGTGGAAAGCTGGGATAAGAGAGAGAAAAACTAGATAGTAGGCTATTGCTTGCTGATACTACAGTAGTCCAAAGTCAGGATAGAGTAAGGCTATGGTAGCAAGGCTTTGGTAATGGAGAGAATGGGTTGCATAATGGATAGAAAGGTAGTGCTTTTTCATCACTATTAAATGTGCTTGTGTGGTCCTCATAGGTGGTGAGAAAAGATTCTAGGATGACTCCTAGTTTTCAGGATTTGGACGGGGGAAGGAATAAATTAGAGAACACCACAAGAGAGGACTTAGGAAGAAAGACACTTATGTAGTAATGGACAGTGAGTTTTGAGATAACACTTTTGGAATTGCTACCTGTGCTATAGGTGAGACCACTCACCCAAGATCTGGCCATATTTAACTCTGAAACCACTTTCCTAGTTTGTATTCTAATGTACTTAACTCCACAAAGTCAGTAATTATTTATTGAGCATCTATGAACAAGCCACTCTGGCAAATACAAAGAATCTCTACAAAGGAGAAATCACTTATATTTAAAATCATTTGAAATCCATAATTAATTTGTCATAGCATTATTCAGCTTCATAGAAATAATTGGTTTCTGTTTTCTCTTTCCTGTCTCTGACTGACCATGAAATACTCATAGCCTAATTATGTGTTTTACTTATTTCTTCCCAATGTAGTCACCTTCTCTTCCCCTCAAAATGGGAGAGTTTGATGCTGCAAACAATATTGGAAAAATCCTTCAGCTGAAGCCTAATTTATCCTACTTGAAATACAGTGGTACCTCGTTCAGGAATGCTCTTGTTTACAAATAATTTGGTTTACAAATGGAAGTGTTTGACAAAATTTTGTTTTCATTTGAAAACTCTGCATGGGGTGACAAGCACAACCAAGGCCACCTTTCTCAAACAAACACAAATGTGGCCATCTTTTCCAAAATTGTACAACAAATTAAGTTCTGTGAGCCGAGGCTATACTGTATTTGAAAATGGACTCAAATTAGGTCCTAGACCCTTTCTGTTCTCTGATTTTGTTGTTAGTAATATTGCTGGCTTCTTCTGCATGATTTTGCCTCATGAGGTATTATTGCAAATGCCAAAGTAGTTAAAAATGCAAATTCTGGAGCCATGTTGTATGGCTTACTACCATATTATTACTACTAGCCATATTACCACTTACTACCAGTGTGAAACCTTGAGCTAAGAACTTTCTCATCAGTGAAATGGGAATAGTGATAGCCTACTTATTGGTCTTGAAGATTAAAGGAGATAATATATACAACATATTTAAGATGGGATATAAGCTGTTATACAAATGAAGACATTATAGGTTTATGTTTACTATTTTCTTTACTATGCTTGCCATTTGCAGGACATATCTTAGACTAAAGCTGCTGATCATGTAGCAGCTTATTGTCAATAAAATGTATAGTAGATTTTTCCATATGAACATTTTTTATTTGAATAATAGAGATTTATCTTTGTTTTAGAAAACAATTGGATGATCTGAGAATAAATTCTACCAATCATTTTAGAAAAGGAAAACAAAAGAAATTCCTTACAAATAATTCTGTATGTATGTGATGATGCAAACAGTTAAGCTTTTAAAGTATCAGAAATCTCCAGGATATCCTGAGTGCTTGATATAGTCTACTTGCAAGTTGGATAAGGATTTTTCAAATTACTTTTTAAAAAGAGTTACACTATTTGAAGAAGGTAAGGTACACAGCTATCTTAGCTGGTATACGTGATATATTTAGCTCTAATGCAATGTGACCTAGATACATTAATGCAAGAGAGTAGTTTTGAGATTACTTGTTTATAAGACTAGTTACTCTCACTTTCCAGCTGGTATTCTTTCAGAGTCTGGGAGCCTAAGCATCCATTTCACTTGAACTTAGAGGAAAAATGGAGCTTGATCAAGCTGTGATTTTGATTTGAGAATTGCCAAAGTGGTATTTGCTCAAGTTTTATTTTGTTTTTGTTCCTTTGTTTGCTTCTTTGGGTAATGGGGTGACTATGTGAGAATAGACTTACATGCCAAGCACATTTTGAAATCGGCCAGACACTCGGGGGAAAAGTATAAGATAACATTTAATTTTGTGAAAGCAGGACAATCTGTGGCTTAGTTCCTAACTTTTTGTAAACTTACACCCCTCATTTGAATGAATAATCACATAAAAAGTGATGCAGTTTGAGTGTACACAAGTTTCTTATATCCTGATATTCTTAAAATTTTAGTTATGGTAAAATCTTCTTTTTGAAATAATTCTAATTATTGTTGTTTTCAAAGTATGTAAAAATCATCATAATCAAGTCTTGTAGTAGTAAAAACAAATTTTTTAAAAACTTGTCATTTAAATGGTATTCTTATTAAAATACTCATGTCTATTTTTATTCACTTGGGTACCTATATAAATACATACCATATACACATCTGTATACTATATTCATATAGAAACCTATTTTCTTAAAATATATTATTATATATATGTAAAACATATATATATGTTATCTTATAAGTCCTCACAGATTTGTGAAACCCTTTAAAGTATATAGCACAGTAGTTCCCTACAGCCCTAAAAATGGAAGCTACATGAAATGTCTGCTCAAAAACATGAACAGTTTTGGAAACAAATTGTAAAATTGTACAATAATTTAAAATATAGGCAGAGGAAACAATCAGGCAAAACCAGGATCCCTCAAAACTTCTGCCTCCTTTTATTCTTATTATTCCTCTTATTCTTATTTACAAAAATTGTGACATTCATAAAATAGAAACTTTGTTGCCACACAGCAATTAAGACTGGGAAGAAACGATGTACTGTTCAACTTCCATTATCAATACATAAACAATTTTAGTAGTAATATAAATGGTAGAGCAGAGAAATCCTAATGAATATTGACTCACAGAAATAGAAGAGGAAGATGCAGTAGGAAGTGAAGTGCTCTAGCCAAATATAAGACCTTAAGATTCCCTGGTTGCATGGTTTTAAATGGCATGCTTTTTATATTTGTGAATTTCAATTAGACTCTACAATGGGCAAGTCAGGAAAGGAATATTAATGATGGAGGAGAAAGCTGGGTGGTATTCGGTTCTTCACAAAGACAACTAAACAGGAGAGCGAATGTTTGTTTAGACTGTAGCCTATCCAACACTCATTCAGAAAGTGATCACTAATAAGTTAAAAAAGGACAGCTTGATATATTTTTCATGTAAAGGTTTTACTCTCTTCTTTTAGTTTCAAAGCAAAGGCTAAAATTTAATTGTAGAATAAGAGTGTTTTTTTTAAAAAACTGCATCATCCTGGAAAAACATCTAAAATTTTGGTGCATAATTGACAGAATTGAAGTGTTTGGCACACACTGACTCTGAATGCAAAATGACAGAAACATAGCATACTTTCTGTCATAGCATATGTTTTCTTTTCTTTCTTTCTTTCCTTCTTTCTTTCTTTCTTTCTTCCTCCTTAAGTGTCTAACGTTTATAACAACTTCTGCAAGAAGCAAACACTGGCTGGGCTTTGCTTTAGTAAAATGTGCATAACATCCTGTTTTATGTGCAGTACAAAAGAAAAATTTTCTCTCTCGTTCAAGGCTCAAGTTGCATGTTTGGATTTTTTATCCCCTCAGATAAAAAAGAAATCACACAGATCAAACACAGGATGCTGCAAGATGCTGCAAGCATACGATGGGACTAGAATTACAAGACTCTTCCAAGCAAAAGCCCTAAAGGGGGGAACCTCCAACCCTTCCACATTTTGCCCTCTGGGGAATGAACTATGGTGGTGGTAGTAGAAGCACAGCGGGTCCCTTTTGGGGTAGTGGAAACTTTTCAGGGAGGTTGTTGGAGTTTGATCTCTCATTTGGGGAGAAGGTCTGGGAAAAGAGGTTGGGGAAAGGGATTGCTGAAAAGGAGGGAGCTACTTCCCAAGGCGTACTCGCTGGAAAGGGACTTTACTGAGCCTCAGGTAAGTCCCCATCCTGTCCTCCGTGCTTTGAGGGGAAATTGGTCCTGACTGCAGGAGTGTAGAGGAATGAGTGGTACATTAAGAGGGCTCACGAAATCAAAGAAACTTCCTGCTGTCTGATTCCATGCAACATGCGTCGAACTTGGCCCTGCGTGTTTGCGCTGATGACTAAGTAAAGGCGAGATGAGTCTCCTCGCCCTCCTGCGGGAGTGCAACCTCGGTACCACTTCGAGGCAGCCTCGCCGCCGTACAGCAGGGCGATATTGGGGACAACTGGCGGGGCGTAGCCCTGGGAATCTAGGAAATCACAGACACGTTGCATTCCCAACTCCTCACCAATCCCCACCAGCAGCCCCCCAGAAACCTCAGAGGCTTCCAGGAGCAGCGCCTGAATCTCGTGGGCTCCGCTCCTCCCGCGTGGCGTGGGCGCAGGGAACCGCGCTCCCGGCGCACCAGGGCTCCTAGGGCCGCCCCGGGCTGCTCCTCTGCAGTTGCCAGGGAAGGCGGCGGTCGTTACCCTGGAGTGAGGGGGTGGGGGGGCGCAGCCTTCCCGGGAACCTTCTTAGTCCTCCTCCCCAGCCTGGCTCCTCCTCCAGGCTCCAGGCTCGTGCCCGCTATCGCCTGCGCGCACCGCTCCTCCGCCCCCCTCCTCCAGCTCCTGCCATCGCCTCCCCTCCTCCTCTTCCTCCTCCTCCACCCATCACCGCCACTACAGACGCCTTCGCCTCCTCCTACTCCTCTCGCTGCCGCCGCCGCTCCTCCTCGCGCTCCCTCCGGCTTTCACCAGCTCCTCGCTCCCAGCTGGTCTCGGCTGCGGCAGTGCCCCTCTCTCTCTCTCTCTCTCTCTCTCTCTCTCTCTCTCTCTCTCTCTCTCTCTCTCTCTCAAGTTTCCTATCTCCTCACGATCTGGGCAAAGGGAGGAAAACATCCACTTCTGCTTGCTATTTCAGGTAGGGTCGCACACGTTGGTTTCCCTTGCCTGCGCCTCGCGTGCATGTCTGTCTCTGTCTCCTCTCCCCCTACTCCGCTCGGGGAGCTCCCTGGAAACCGAGGAAGGTTCAGGTCCCCCTCTTCTCCCCAGCCTCTTTAAAAAATGATCTCAATACTCATTCCCAAAACATATTTGCAACTACTACAATCAGATCCAAGCTCCTGCCTGGCAGCACGTTAGCCTGGCTCTTTTATAGTCTCCAACTTTGCACGCGGCTAGCCGGTGCCTGCCTGGCTCCTGTGGACCCCGAGCCTCGCGCCCCTTCGCTTATTGTGGTCGTTGGCTCCTGAGCAGCTGTCTAACGCGTCGTTTCGCAGCACTTGATCCGAACCCGGCTGCCTCCGAGACGTGGTCTTGGGCAACCGTGGATTGGCAGGGAAATTTCGATTTGATTTGATGTTGAAGCGAAGACATGAGGATCGTGGTGGTTCACTGTAATGAAAAGAATAATCATTGGAAAAGTGAGCTGATTACCTCTCCCGGTTCGCCCAGTGTTTGCGGGGGTGGTCTCGGTGGAGGGGGAGGTGGTATAAAGTGCCCATCTTTCCTCTTCTCCGCTCTGCTCTCCAGCCCGTTCCCTTGTCCAGCTCATCTGTCAGGTTGGAGTCTGGGGTTATTTCATGTATGCACAAAGCAGTATTTGTTGATGGTGGGGTTGGGGGAAGCTCTTGGCAGAGCAAAAAGACGGAATATTTGGTCAGCTTGGCATATTGGGAAAAAGAATCCCGCTCCTCTCATCATGCCCTACACTCAGTCCAAAGAAGTCATTTCATAGCCTTAACTCCAATCCCCACCTGAAATCACATTCTTTTGGGTTACTTGTGCGGTGGGACTGAAAGCAATTTTAAGTATACTTTTTTTTTTCTTCCATGGCTTTGCACAGAGAGGTGATGAAGGCGAAATTGAACATCTCCAACATGCAGTCGCTCCTTCTCGTTTTCTTGGTATGGGACCCAGCCAGGTGAGACATTCCATAGTATTTGATCCTTTTAATTCAGGTTGAAGTTGTGGGTTTTGGATGCCATCGATGCAGCTGTGGTTTGTGAAAATCAGGGTGTTTTGAATACTTTTTTAAAAAAATCAGGATAAAGAATTGTAACAGGAAAGTGAAGCATGAAGTGGCAGACTGTAAAAAAGTTCACTGCTTCTTGTTTTTAAGCAATCAGTTGCAAAAGTAAATAGAAGCATTTTTCATACAAAGAAAAAAATCACTGAAGCAAAGATTAGCCTTTCAATGGCAGATTCTCGCATGGAATTTCAGTGATGGTTTTATGCACTTATAACGCCAAAATTCAGTAATGAAGCCAAATTTTCCTTCAAGTGTGAGAGAAAAGTACCAGCTGATTTGAGTGGTAACTTAATTTTTTTCTTTTGCTTTCCTTTTTAAAATGGTCTTGGCTCTTTTAGTCAGCATAGAAACCCCAAATGACATGTGAGTCTTAAACCTCTAGGTGGAGGTAGTATACAACTTCACAATCACAAAATAAAACAAAAGCTTGATTTATTCATCAACTTTTCATATTATTAATTTAGAGATCTTTTATAACTCAAATGGTTAGTGTCCCAGGGAGTACTTATTTCAAATGTGTAACTAATTTTCTTTTGCCTATGTTCTACAAACATGGAATTAACTTTTATTGCTTTAAATAAATTCATCTTAGTTGTAGTCTTTTCTGATTTGTAAATTACCAGTGGGTTTTTTTATTTAATACCTTTACAATATCAGAAGAATTAATATGCATGTTTTCTAAGAATGCTTTTGTAACCATTGTTTAATGTTTTTCATCTAATTCCCTTTAATTTTTATATTCCTGTTCAAATAATGGTAAAAGTGTGAAAGTATTTTCTAGAATTAAAATTTATTTATAAAGAATGTATTGCACTGGAAAACACCTACTCATTTAACATCTGAATATTGACTTTAGAAAACAAATATGAAATGTTATTTAAACACTTCTGAGTGAAAATTTCTACATGGAACTTTGCGACTACCTTACTGATTTCTTTAAAAATTAGCAGTCTGTAAAAAAAGTGGTCTGTATAGAAACTTTTGAGGTGAGGATTTATGAACTGATTTACTTAAATAACTTGAAAATGTTTTGTGTTCTTATTAGAGTTTTAACATTTGTTCTTAGAACAATATTTCCTTGAAGTTGCTTACCAGTTTTTTGATGTGTGATGAGTGCTTTTAGCTACTAGCTGTTTTCATTTAAATGCAAATGGATTTTGTTAATGATATTTTATATAATATACTTTGATCAGAATGTAATTACATATGATCTTTGATTTCAGAAGCATGAACAATCTATGGTCAATCAAAAATGATTGAAAATCCTCATGCTTAACTCAGTTTCTCTCTACTAGGTTTCTGTTCTCTGTTTAACCAGTGATGCTCATGCCAGTATTTTATTCTATTATATAAATGATTCTTTTTGGGGGCCAGTAATTTAAATCTCTGAATCATTCTGAGAAAAAAAAATGGCAGTGAAAGGGGACATTCTATTTTATGCATTCATTGCTTCTGCACCAAATCACTGGATGTCACAAAATCAGGTCTCTGGCTTTATGATGATGAAATAATAGAGAAAAAGTCCTGTTTCTAAACATGATATTTTAAGACCATTTATTCTCCTTACAAATTTTTCACCAAGAAAAGAGTATCTGGGCATGTTAATCTCTACATGGCCCCTTACTGCTCTTCTGACACCAGGCGGGAGGTACTGTTCCTCTAGGCTTTCTACAGCTGTGTCTGCTGATGAGGGTTTTGGAGCCCCCTCCACCTCCTGGCTACTGCAGAGGCTGCCACACAGCCAGTGGAGTTTCCCTGATGTCTATATTGCACTTGGCCATTGGGTGGAGGTATGCCCAAAGTAAGGAAACAATCTTGATTTGAAAGAGCACAAGACATAAAGAGAACCAGAAAGATATTTACAAAGAAGATTTGGATATTTTCAACTGTCCAACAAGCAATTTATTTTCTGATTAATATTCAGAACACTGAAGAATTATTTTGCAGTCCCCTGATTATTATACTAACTATAAAATAACATTACTAATAATTTCTATATGTGATAATCCATGATCATAATATATTCTTGACAATAGAATTTTAGAAAAAAATAGAGAATTGTCCTTGTACAATGCTAAGTGGTAGAAATACTAACTGGTTTTATCTGTAAACTTCCATTTTCAATATCCATTTTCAGTGGCGTGTTTACTTTCCCCACAGAATACCGGCATTTACAGAAATGAAAAAGGAGAAAAAAAAAGTTGTACTAATAGCTTCAGGAGCCTTAAATTCAAATCAAGGAAGAAGAAGATGTTGGCACTTGTAAACACATGTATGTGTATATATCAGCTTGTAAAATTATCTGTTTAGGTTGGTCCTGGCTAACATCCAAGAAGATGAGGCTAAAAATAACATTACCATCTTCACGAGAATTCTAGACAGACTTCTGGATGGTTATGATAATCGGCTTAGACCAGGACTGGGAGGTAAAAATACTTTTCCTTTAAAAAAAAAACTCTCACAGAATAATACTTTTTAAAAGTTAAGGGTAATATTCTTTTTTGAATACAATTTATATATTAATGCATTGCTATGTACTAAATATCATAGAAAATAGAAAGTAAGGTATATTTAATAAACTTTATCTGATTCCTTTTTCCACATACATACTGTATTTAACATATCTTTTATAGAATGCCTAAAGTCGAATGGAGCACAGACTTTTTCATGCATAGCTTTCAAATTAATTTATTTCTAATGACCAAGGTTTTGATTTTAGAGTATGTAAAAATTTAACATTATTGAGCAAATATGCTTGTGTAGTAACTTTCATCATATTTTACATATGGTTGTTTTCATATTAGATATGAAAACATAAGGTTTATAAAAATAAAAGAATATCTGGATTGTATTTGAACAAATATACTTTTCAGAATTATATAATAATGTCATTTTCTACATGAAAAGTTGCTTTTCTGAAGTATAGCACAAGTTTACTTTCTTAAAGCTTTCAAAAACATTGTGGATATACATTGGCTATAAGCCTAAATTATTGAGTTGTGGCACCATTTGATTTCAAAGTTACAGATTAATTTTCAACTCAGAAAAAGGTATATTTTTATTTGTGAAGCAAAAGGAAATTAGGCCTGGTTAATATGTTAAATTTTTATTATCCTTTAGCATTGCTAGGTAATACTGAGGAGTTAGGTAAAAACTAGGTCAGATGTGCAATTCCTGGAGAGATTCTGAGCCAAAATATTGGTACTCTTGAATTCTAGGGTGAATATATAATATTTGTTAAATTAGATACCTTAATTATAAGACCTACATGTTATAAATATACACATTTGCCCATAAATTAGGTATTTAGTTTGACAATTAATTAAACATTAAGACAAATTGGATGAATATTTGATATTGATCAATGATTTATACAGTTAGCCTGGTTATTGCCAGGTTTAGCAACTTGGCCGTACTAAATTGTTTAAAGAGCTATGGACTGACTACAAGCCTGAAAATTGATATAAATGATTCCTTTGAGAAATATAGGTGGTTGTTCATTTTAAATATATATTTCTTTGGAAAATATGCAGTCTGGATTGTCCAGGAGTAAGAACACACCAAGTTTGTTGTTAAATAATATACCATTTAATTACTCTTACTTTGTGATCCTAATCCTTGAATCCTTTTAAGGGAGATGTCCGAGGAAGGAATAATGTTCACATTTATGACACATTGCATTTTTAATGGAAAATTCAGCTTTTTAGTATATACTAAGTTCTAAAAGAAAAACTCAAAAGGAACAGCATATCTCTTTAGTAAATCATATGTCTAATGAGCATGAGATAAAGAATTGCTGTCCGTGATAGCAAATGAGGGAATGAAGTATTGCCAAAATCCTGTAAGAGAAGAAAGCCAACATCAGAGCTGTCATAATTTATGATAGTGTTTTAAGTTGTATATTACATTAGAGCAGATCATTTTTTGACATAGATGTTATTATTTTGAAATAAATAAAAAATCTTCAAATATTCAAACTTGACCTTGGACTTTTCCTTTTTTGAAGGAAAATTTGCCTCCTGGTTTATAGGTTCAGCAGTAGGAACTGCAGTACTTGTTTCAGGATTTGAATATTTCCGTTGACCTTTTCATATTTCTTTTTTAAAAAAGTAACTTTTCCATTTGTTAATGTTTTCATTGCTTGCACTCAAATACAGATTTTCATTACCTTGTTATTTGAGTTTATGTAATATACTAAGTGCCTTTCTTGGCTTACTGTCTTCCTTCTCCAGTCCTCTGATACTGAAAGTATGTTAATATCTCATAGCCTGATTAATTAACCTTTTAGTCTCACACTGGTATTCACAAGGGAAGCACTTCTCTTGAATCAATACCCTTGGTGGCTTCCCATTACTTTTGGAGGATGGTGGTGAAGAATAATGAAAGGAACATAGACTTGAGGGGCAAACAGATCTTGACTAGAGTTGTACTTCGTGCCTTGACTACATGATGTCCATTTGCTTTGATTTAAAATGACCATGGTATGTTTACTTTTCTATCTTCTGAGGTTGCTGGGAAAATTACACAAACTAAAGTACCATACACAAAGCTTGTGTTCCATATTAGCAGTTCAGCAGATATCAATTCCTTCCTTCCTCCCCTAGATTCCCAATTTCATAAGATTTTTCATAGTGTACTTCCCTGGCTTCCTTTCCCATTTTATGTCAACTCCCATCCATTTTACATTTCAACCATATTTCTTTTTCTCTTAATAATCCATTCCCATCTACTCTTCTGGCCTTTGATCATATTATTATTTTTCCTCTTTTCTGCTAATTGAAAATATAACTTTTTTGTATAAATCATCTTAACACTAGTTCTTTTATTAAGATCTTTCTTTCTTTTTTGTTTTTGTACCCGGGATCGAACATGGGACCTTGGGCCTGCAAGGCAGGCAGCAGAACCACTGAGCTAAATCCCCAGCCCTATTAAGATCTTTCTTAAGTGAAATGAAGCACCCAGATTCAGTTTTCTCTCTGTTGAATTTCTTTAGCAGTTGTTGGTTCTATATCTCATTTGAGACTTATTATGTTTATCTTGTATTATTTTTTACATTTTTACATGTCTCTTGTTACCATCATAAGATTGTAAGCTCACTGAGGCACGATATGGTATCATAAATCATCTGTGATTTCACCAACTGAATATTGATGTGCATATTTTGGCCGTAAAATAAATGTTGGTTGCTTGGTTAACTTTTCTATTATCAGTTAATCATCTGGAAGATTAGACAATTCATGTCTGGGTGATCTTTTAGTTAGGAATGTTGAGGTGACATGTTGAGTATCACGCTGCAGCAGTTGTCATGGTTCAGTGAGACAACCTGGCTTTACATTGTAGAGATGTAGGTCAAATCCTAGCTTTTGTGCCTAGTCATTGTGTAATCTTTTAATATTTCACTTCTCTTGATGCACATTTATTATCTGTAAAAGAGCATTCCTTTTACCATTATTTTGATAAATATGATACGTCAAGTGAAGTTACATAGTAACTGTCATATAGTAGTTAATAAATAATAATTAAAGGCTTTGAAAAACCTACCGGTGCAAGTTTAAATTGTTGTGAGTACCTTCTGCATTCCAAATTCTTAGCCCAACTTTAAGTATGTAATAGCTCAGGAAATTATTTTTACTATTAAGTCCTAGAATTTAATAAGT
Source organism: Heterocephalus glaber (assembly GCF_053883595.1). NCBI lineage: Eukaryota > Metazoa > Chordata > Mammalia > Rodentia > Bathyergidae > Heterocephalus > Heterocephalus glaber. The sequence continues at coordinate 38,859,989 of NW_028258325.1, read as the reverse complement.
GAAAATGAGGTCAAATTCAGTTCCAACAAAATGAACATCCCTATTGAGTAATCTGGATGATTAATCTCTGTCATTATTTTCATTAATGAATAGTTAGGAAAGAGTAAACTGTTTTTAACTCTAAGTTAATTCTTTTTTCCTTTTACTATTTTGCTACTTGCTAGATCTTATCTTGGAGAAGTTACTTAGACATCCTGAGATTTGATATTTTCTTTGGGAAAATGAGAATCATATTTTAATCTGGGGAAGAGAATATATTGGAATTCAGACATATGACAAAGGTTATAGAACGTATCAGATTATAAAATTTTAAAGTATTTGATGATTAATAATAGATCCTTTTAAAAATTTAAGTTAGATGACACTACTCATTTGGTCAAAACCCCATAATAGGATTTCTTGTGGCTGCCTCCAAGGCCCTGCGTGATCTGTCTTCTCATTCTTTCTTTGACATTGCACACAACTCTCTTGCTGGCCAGCACTGCTTCAGTCACATTGGCTTCCTTCCTGTTCTTTGAACACACCAGGATCGTCTGTGGGACTTTGTCCCTGGCTTTTGTCTCTTTGCTGGTATATCTACTGATCTCCTTTTCTCAGTGATGCCTGTTCTGAGCAACATAATAAATACTACACTCACTCCACCCTCAGCAATCATGGCCCTTCTTACCCAACTTCATTTTTTTTCTGTTTTTTTCTTATCTACTTCATTTTAATATATAAGCTTACTTATTTATTGCCAGTCTATTAATTGCTTATGTATTTGTCTCTTTTTGAAGACGTAGGCTCTATGAGGGCATAGATTTGCTGCTGTATCTATTCTAACCATGTAGATCAGTCCCTGTTACTTAGTAAGCACCTAATTAATTTTATGTGGATTAACTTTTTTTAGTATGCCAGCATGAAAATGATCAGCTGTAGAACTTACATTATCCTTGAAATCAATGAAACAATTATCGTTTAAGTACCAAATTTGCCTTTCACTATTACCATCCTCACATTTTTGGCTGACTTTTTGGTGAATTGGAAAAATTATTTAACCAATTACTCAGACTCCTGACATGAACTAGGTATATCCTAAATGTGTGATTTTCTGTGACTCATTTGTCACACCCATCATCTATGAAATAGGAAGATGGACTCTATTTATTCTATTTTTGTATTACAGAGATAAATTAAAATAAATGAATTAAAATTCTTAAGAAATGTGTAAAATTGGTAGGTATTAGTATTTTTAAGAAAAATGGAGATTTGTTCAAGAAAAATATCATCTTAGGAAGTAGTGTTTGAAAAACATCAAGGAAGTTTTGGTAGGTCTTATGTTTTGAGTAGGTTTACTTGTTTGTGAAATGGGAAATCTGAGATGAGCTTGCCTTGAAATCTGATCTACCAAAGCCATATGCATTGAAATTAGGCTCAGCTAATAAGTAAATCAATTTTTTCTTTGTATTCAAGTTAGTCTTAGAATTAACAATTTTGGAGACCACCCTTGGGAATTTACTTTTCCATAGAGACTTTCACATTGTTAATTGAATAAAAAAGCAACATTTGCTTTTTGGACCAATTTTAGGGGAACATAAATGTATAGATAGGCCTTATATATTTATGATAGCTTACATCAGTGGTGTTCAGCAGTGATAACTATTAGAAATGACAAGGCTTGGTATTTAAATTATAGATTCAGTCTGGAAATCTGGATTGAGTACTATTTTAAGTACATTTTGAAAAGCTGTTTTGAGGAAGTTGTATAAAATGTTTTTCTCCAGTGTTCTTATTGTATACACTGAAATTTTGAAACAGCTTTATGCCTAAAGCCATGAAAAATGTGAGACCAGATCCTATGACTTAGGGTGTAAGGTCAGATTTTACTTCACTTTTGGATATTGATTCTCATGCTGTGAAAGATGTATGATAACATCATGAATTTTATTACTCTCAGATTTATAAAATAGAAATATATGGTATTCAACTGGCAAAAGCTAATACAGAAAAGAATGATCTCTCACAGAATTGAAGAGGACATTTAACTTCACAAGAGCATTGTATTACTTTATAAAGTAATGGCTAAGGTCAATGTCTGCTTTGGATTTTGAATTGTGTTGCCATAATATATTAACTACATAACAGTGTACTACAAAAGCTTTTTATTAATTTCTTAATTTGTAAAATGGAAGAAAAGTACATGACTTATTGATTTGTTAGGTGTTTATTTTATTTTTTACATTTAAATCTTTTGTACAATATTAGGCAAAGGAAGTAGAAACTCAACAAATGTAGTATTGCTTCTATTGTTGTTAGTCTTACCATTGTTTCTACTACAAATACAAAGAGGACAACCCCATATCACATTTAATTTATAAAAGCTGTGACTTAAAGATGATAAACTTGGAACACACATAATACTGTTTTAAAGAAAGAAGACATTTGTGTGTTTTCTATTCATTTACTCTCACTTTGAGGATAAACCTTTGTAGGTCTACACAATGTATGAAAACAAAACAAATACCAAATGAAAGATGACAAATTTATTGTCATTCAGGATTATTGCCATATGGGAATTTGAAATCATCAATTCATAAAAATGAATTTTCTCATTGAACAAATACACAATACAAGCTCACTGTAGGACTTTGATGATAATTAGAGGACATATAATTGAAAGCATGTCCACCAACCTCACCAGACATACCAAGTACTTTCAAAGTAAAAGCTGGGTCTTTCAACTGTGGAGAGTAGCATCATAGTTGTTCTGAAGGTGAGGCGTGCTGGAGACATTCAGAAAAAGCATAGCTTAAATTCAAAGGATATAGAATTGAGGAAGTGACAGGAAGACAGAGAAAAGTTGGGTTGCAAGATGAGTAGAAAGGAAGACATTGAGGTGGGTTAGCAAATAATTCTAGTCTCAGACGGAGGCAGGGTAAGCTCCAATCCTCTGGATCTCTGATTTTTGAAGAACTATGATGCTTGTATTCTCTTCACCCAAGCAGCTGTAGTTAGGGCTGATGCTTTTGCAAAAGCATGAGACAGCAGAGAATCTAGTCTCTTTCTCATATGACTTGGACTCCTGGAGTCTAAGAAAGAGCCTGTGTAGTGGGATAGCCATAAGATTTCAGTGCTTTATCATGTTCTGTACAAGATCCACTCACTTGGGCCTGCTTAAAGTTCACAAAGAATACTGCTTTTGAGATTTCATGAGTGAGAAAATGGAAACAAATTGAGATTTCACATAGGTGTACAAATAACATTTGATGAGAGTGTACATCACTGATACCAAGTAATGTATTTATTAATGTACTTGTTTATTAATTCAGTCAGTGAGGCACATGACTCACAGAAAACAGAAATCATCAACGCCTGCAGAGGGTTGCCAGGGTTACCCTATTCATGGTTTTCAAAGTGAGTGCTTCTAATTTCATTGGGTGCATTCCTACTCCTATCATAATACACTAAGGGGCTTCATCATAGTATATGGTCAGTTGAATTAGAAATTTAGTTATGTTACATATAGATTTTGAGATACTTTTCACTATTCCAGTGCATAACCATCAAATGTCTTAGCATTTTTGTGCACCCCAGTGACACTGTGTGTTGGTTGCTCATTCCCTGTTGCAAAATCTTACCAACGCAGGCGTCTTTGGAAATGGCTAAATTAAGGTAGTTTTGCAGACCTTTTTCTCAGTTTGTTGTTTTAACTAAATATACAGCTTATGATTATTAATAGGGAAGGCAGACTGAGTGTAAGGTAGCACTGACTTGCATTGGATTAGATGGTGGCACTTTCTCCCTATACAGCAAATCTCAGGCAGAATTGAAGGTAATGTCATTCAAATGCATGCCCCAGGAAACAACACTTATGTTTTAATCAGCTAACACTAGGACTTTGACTTCACCATGAAAATTTTCTTGTTAACAGCCATCTGTTGTTCAACCATTATTGCTAGAAAGGTGTTACTCTCTGTGATAATTTTGAGGGATTGTTATTTTTGGCTCTTTAAGGCACAAGAAACCCTCAATGAATTTTTTCATCTAGCACATAAGCTCAGGTGCAGTGAACCCCCCCACTACAACTACATACCACACATCCACTTTAATACACAGTGGGTAGAATAAACCATGGACATGACCAATCCATTTGTTTTAGTGTTATTCTTTGATTATTACAGCTTGACCATATTGTACAAATTTATAGTGGCCAAGGAGATGGCCAAATGAAGAGCTGGGCCAGTCAGCTATTCATTACTGCTCAATGTATTAACTTAGGAAGAGTCAGATGAATTTATTCTAGTATTTTGTACCTAAACACATATATATTAAAGGCATATGATATGCCAAGCATGCTGGAAGATATAAAGATGTGCAAAGTATGGTGCTGATCTCCAGAGGATTATGTGCTTTGAAGGGCAAATAAAATATGCCCAATATCATTATCAAAATAACTCAAAACATTACCACACAAGCTCCATGAAAAGAAGTACATAAATGTAAAAAAACAAACAAAAAACCCCTTTTTCAGAACATGGAACTGGAGTAGCAAAGTTCTGTATCTATAGGTATAATTCACTCATTCAAATATTTCTTACTAAGGGCTGAGGACTTGCTGGGTACTATATTAAATGCTGGAAATATTGTGATGAACAAGACCCAGTCTCTGTATAAATTCACATCACACCATATTTTGGCTCTTTCTGTCTTCACATGTCATAGACATAATCTTCATCCACGTCTTAATTTAAAATCCTGTATAGTTATTCTGTATCTTCTTTATAGAAATGAAAGTTGTTTCTCAGAAGTGGTAGAGTTGTTTCTAGTAAATTGGCTTTCATGCTGAGTTATGGCATCCACATAAGAGCAAATGTCAGAGAGCAGGTCTTTCTGGGTCTGGAGTGGGGCATTGAGGTTGTTGCTAGTAGAAGCGGCATTCCCAGAGACACTAAAACAAGCATTAATTCCTGCTGCAAATGGGTACTTCCAAGTTATCTTTTATTTCTGCCTTATCTTAATTTGTTTTGTTTCATTAAGGAAGAAATAACTACACATTTACTACAAAATTGAGAAAAAATATATAAGGAATAATATAGAGTGCAATAAGTTTGCTTTTAAATTTTCAATGTTTGGACACAATTCAGAATTCTAGAAACATATTTTTAACTTGAAAACCCCTCATTCCTTGAGGTACAGATCTTATCATATACAAATATGATCAGATAAGAATAAAATTAATCTTTAAAATTTAAAATGTCATGGAGAAGCTTATTAAATTAAGGATATCAACTTATCATGAGATAAAGATTCTTTAAATTTTCCATTTTAAGTAATTACCATTAGGTAGCAGATGTGATATTTTTGTATATTTATATTGTACTTTTTTAAAATTCAGAAAATAGGAACAATCCAAGAGGAAGAGATGACAATCCTAAATATATATGCACCAAATATGAATGCCCCAACTATACAAAACAAATATTAATGGACATGAAAAACCAAATAAACAATAACACAATAGTAGTGGGGGACCGCAACACCCCTCCATCACAAATAGACAGATCATCTAGGAAAAAAATTAACAATGAAATTGTAGAACTGAACCAAGCTATTGAACAAATGGACTTAATAGATGTTTACAGAGTGTTCCACCCCAGAAAATCAGAATACACATTCTTTTCAGCTGCACATCAGTCATTCTCCAAAATAGATCACATGCTAGCTCATAGGACATATTTAAGTAAATGTAAAAGAATCGAAGTTATCCCCTGTATATTATCAGACCATAGTGCAATACAATTGGAGATCAATAACATAAGAAACTGCAAAACTCCCACAAACACATGGAAATTGAGCAACAACCTCCTGAACAACCAATGGGTCACAGAGGAAATTAAAGAAGAAATTAGACAGTTTCTATGAGTAAATAATGCCAGTACAACATACAGGAATCTGTGAGACACAATGAAAGCAGTTCTATGTGGGAAATTCATAGCAGTGAATGCCCATATTAGGAAAACAGAGAGAACTCAGTTAAATAACCTAATGCAGAACCTTAAGCTCCAAGAAAAAGAAGAGCATAACAAACTCAAAGCTCATACAAGCAAGGAAATTATAAAGATCCAAGAAGAAATCAATGCAATGGAGACAAAGAGAATGATACAAAAAAAATCAATGAATCAAAGAGTTGGTTTTTTGAAAGAATAAATAAAATTGATAAATGTTTAGCCAACCTTATCAAAAAAGGAAAGAAAAGGCTCAAATCCATGCAATTAAGAATGAAAAAGGTGAAGCCACAACAAATCCAGCAGAAATCCAGAGAATCATCAATACCTACTTTGAGAACCTGTACTCTAATAAAATGGAAAACACAGAAGAAATGGACAGATTCCTAGATACATATGAATTGCAAATGTTAAATGAAGAAGATATAGAAATTCTAAACACCCCAATTACAATGAGTGAAATTGAAAATGTAACAAAAAGCTTACCAGTAAAGGAAAGCCCAGGTCCTGATGGCTTCACTGCTGAATTCTATAAGACAATTAAAGAAGAACTAATGCCATTACTCTTTAAACTCATCAAGGAAATTGAAAGGGAAGCAATGCTTCCAAACAGATGAGCTCAGAAATATACTGGAAGACATGAATGCCCAGCATAAGAAAGAAATGGAAATGATGATTGCCAAACATAAGAAAGAAATGGCATCCATGAAACAGGTTCAAACATATATTGAGGAGATTAAAAGCTCCACTGAAAGAATGCAGAACAGATTTAGGGAATCTGAAAATAGAATACCAGATATAGAAGACAGGATTGTGGTGAAAGACCATGAAAACAGAGATTTCTTAAAAATAATAAGGGCCCAATAGAAATCAATCCAGCAGCTGCTAGATGGTGCAAAGAAGAATAACATAAGACTGATAGGAGTCCATGAAAAACAGGAGAAAGTACAAATGACATAAAAAAAACTGTTCACATAAGTAATAGTAGGAAACTTCCCAGACAGAGGTGGAGAATTGGACATACAGATAAGTGAGGCATATAGAATTCCAACTAGCCATGACCAAAAAGAAAAATCTACACCTAGACATATAATAGTCAAGATTCCAGAAACCCAACAGGAAAACAAAATCCTACAAGCAGTTAGAAAAAAGAAATAAATCGCCTACAAAGGAAAGCCCATCAGAATCATGGCAGATTTCTCAACACAAACCCTCAAATCAAGGAGAAACTGGAGTGAAGTATTTCAAGCCCTAAAAGAAAATAACTTCCAACCTAAACTGTTGTATCCTGCAAAATTATCTTTCAAAATTGATTGGGAAATTACATACTTCCACGACAAAGAACATCTGAGAAATTTCATGAACACCAAACCAGCACTCCAAAAAGTTCTAAGCAATATCCTACAAAAAGACAATGAAGGTCACAACTCCATGGGGCCCAACAGAGGGAAGCCATCAGGCAAGGTAAGACACTAAAGGGAAAGGGGGGAAAAATAAGAAATAAAAGAGCTCAAAACAGTAAAATATCATGACAAGAATGAGTCAATATCTATCAATTATAATTATCAAAGTTAATGGCCTCAATTCACCAATCAAAAGAAATAGACTGATAAAATGGATTAAGAAACAAAATCCAACAACGTGCTGTATACAACACACCTAACTCAAAAAGAAATTCATAGACTGAAAGTAAAAGGATGGAAAACAATTCTTCATGTGACAGAAACCCAGAAAAAAGCAGGGGTAGCAATCTTATTTGCAGACAAAGTAGGTTTCAAACCAAAACTAATTAAGAGAGACAAAGATGGTCACTACATCCTTGTGAAGGGAACAATCCAAGAGGAAGAGGTGACAATCCTAAATATATATGCACCAAATATGAATGCCCCAACTATACAAAAAAATATTAATGGACATGAAAGCCAAATAAGCACTAATATGAATGTAGTGGGGGATTTCAATACCCCAGTATCACAAATAGACAGATCATCTAGAAAAAAAATTAACAGTGAAATTCTAGAACTGAACCAAGCTATTGAACAAATGGACTTAAGAGATGTTTATAGAGTGTTCCACCCCAGAAAATCAGAATACACATTCTTTTCAGCTGCACATCAGTCATTCTCCAAAATAGATCACATGCCAGCTCATAGGGCAAATCCTAGTAAATGTAAAAGAATTGAAGTTATTCCCTGTATATTATCAGAACATAGTGCAATAAAATTGGAGGTCAATAACATAAGAAACCGCAAAACATCCACAAACACATGGAATTTGAATAACACTCCTGAACAACCAATGGATCACAGAGGAAATTAAAGAAGAAATTAGACAGTTTCTATGAGTAAATGATAATGCCAGTACAACATACAGGAATCTGTGAGACACAATGAAAGCAGTTCTATGTGGGAAATTCATATCAGTGAATGCCCATATTAGGAAAACAGAGAGAACTCAGTTAAATAAATAACCTAATGCAGAAACTCAAGCTCCCAGAAAAAGAAGAACATAACAAACCCAAAGCTTGTACAAGAAAGGAAACTATAAAGATCAGAGCAGAAATCAATGCAATGGAAACTAAGAGAATGATACAAAAAATCAATGAATCAAAGAGTTGGTTTTTGGAAAGAATAAATAAAATTGATAAACCTTTAGCCAACCTTATCAAAAAAAGGAAACGAAAGGCTCAAATCCATGCAATTAAGAATGAAAAAGGTGAAGTCACAACAGATCCAGCAGAAATTCAGAGGATCATCAATACCTACTTTGAGAACCTGTACTCTAATAAAATGGAAAACACAGAAGAAATAGACAGATTCCTAGATACATTTGAATTGCCAAAGTTAAATGAAGAAGATATAGAAATTCTAAACACCCCAATAACAATAAGTGAAGTTGAAAATGTAATAAAAAATCTATCAACAAAGAAAATCCCAGGTCCTGATGGCTTCACTGCTGAATTCTACAAGATGTTTAAAGAAGAACTATCACCATTACTCTTTAAACTCATCAAGGAAATTGAAAGGGAAGCAAGGCTTCCAAATTCATTCCTGGAAGCAAGTGTTACATTGATTCCAAAACCAAGGAAAGACCCAACCCAAAAAGAGAACTATAGACCAATCTCCCTAATGAACATAGATGTAAAAATCCTCAACAAGATACTGGTAAACAGAATAAAGAGGGTCATCACACCCTGACCAAGTCAGATTTATCCCAGGGATGCAAGGATGGTTCAACATTCATAAATCAATAAATGTAATATACTATATTAACGGAGTCAAGAACAAAAACTTTATGATCATCTCAATAGATGCAGAAAAGGCATTTGACAAAATCCAGGACCCATTCATGATAAAAATGCTACAGAAAATTGGAATAGAAGGTCTTTATCTCAACCTGATTAAGGCTATCTATGAAAAATCAACAGCCAACATGATACTAAATGGTCAAAAACTGAAAACTTTCACTCTAAAATCAGGACAAGACAAGAATGCCCACTTTCACCACTCCAGTTCAATATTGTTCTGGAAATATTAGCCATAGCAATTAGACAAGAGAAAAAAATAAAAGGAATACAGATAGGAAAGGAAGAAGTGAAACTGTCGTTATTTGCTGATGGTATGATACTTTATGCAGAAGACCCAAAAAACTCTACCAAAAGACTTCTGGACTTAATTGACAGATTCAGTAGAGTAGCTGGATATAATGTCAATACTCAAAAAACAATAGCCTTCTTATACACAAATAGTAGACCCATTGAGAGAGAAATTTGGAAATAATTCCTTTTACAATAGCATCTAAAAAAATGAAATATCTAGGAATCAACCTAACAAAGGAAGCAAAAGACCTCTACACTGAAAACTACAGCACTCTGAAGAAGGAGATTGAAGAAGGTATAAGAAAATGGAAAGATATCCCTTGTTCCTGGGTAGGAAGAATCAATATAGTGAAAATGGCCATACTTCCAAAAATGCTATATAGATTTAATGCAATATTGATTGAAATTCCAACAATATACTTCACAGAACTAGAGAAAACAATCCAAAAATTCATTTGGAATCAGAAGAAACCTAGAATAGCAAAAGCAATTCTGAGCAACAGAGACATGGCTGGGGGTATCACAATCCCCAACTTGAAACTATACTACAAAGCTACTGTGATAAAAACTGCATGGTACTGGCAAAGAAACAGACCCAAGGATCAGTGGAATAGATTAGAAGATGCAGAAACAACTCCAGACATACTCAGCCACCTCATCTTTGACAAAGGAGCCAATTGCCCTCATTGGAGAAAAGATAGCCTGTTCAATAAATGGTGTTGGAAAAACTGGATTTCAACCTGTCAAAGATTAAAACTAGACCCATACATATCACCATGCACTACACTAAGATTGAAGTGGATTAAAGAGCTAAATATCAAGACAGAAACATTAAATTTGTTGGAAGCTAAGTTAGGTAGAACTCTCCATGACATTGGCATAGGAAAAGACTTTATGAACAAAACTTCAGTAGCACGGGAGCTAACACAAAGAATCAACAACTGGGATCTCATCTTATTAAAAAGCTTCTGCACTGCAAGAGAAACTACCAAAAGAGCTAAGAGACAACCTACAATATGGGAAGAAATTTTTAGCAGCAGTACCTCAGACAAAGGTCTACTATCTAAAAGATATAAAGAATTGAAAACATTCAGACACCCCCAAATTCAAAGACCCAATTCAAAAATGGGCATCTGAAATGATCAGTCATTTCTCAGACAAAGAAATAAAAACAGCAAATAAATATATGAAAAAATGTTCAACATCACTGGTCATGCAAGAAATGCAGATGAAAACAACACTGAGATTCCACCTCACCCCACAAAGAATGGCTGCTATCAAGAAATCAACCAATAACAAATGCTGGCCCGGGTGTGGAGAGAAAGGAACCCTTCTCCATTGATGGTGGGAGTGCAGACTGGTGCAACCATTGTGGAAATCCATATGGAGATACGCCAAAGATCTAGGGCTAGAGGTCCCATTTGACCCAGCTATTCCTCTACTGAGTATCTTCCCCAAAGAATTAGAATCATACCACAGCGATATATGTGCACCCATGTTTATAGCGGCACAGTTTGTAATAGCTAAGGTTTGGAAACAGCCCAAGTCATCAACTGGAAACTGGATAAAGAAGATGTGTGTGTGTGTGTGTGTGTGTGTTTTAAATAAAATGGAGTACTACTCAGCCATAATTAACGAGAAACTAGTCATTTATAGCTAAATGGATGCATATTGAGGCCATACTCTTAAGTGAAATACATAGGACACACATGTGTAAATACTGAATAGTATCTCTAGTGTGAAATACTGAAAGTGTAAATAAGGATGAAAATGATTAAAACGAATAATTGATAATTTGAGATAGGAAAAGGTCCAAAGGTAGAGGGGTGGTGGGAGGGGAAGGGGAAAGGAAAGAAAGGAAAAACTATGAGAAAGAAAAAAAAATTGAAACAAAGTCTATGTAAATAGGAAAGGGTGGTGGGGGAGAAAGGCGCATAGGTAATGGGGAAATAAATAAGAACTAAGATACATCATGTTCAGGTACAAACACCCAATGATAAATGTAAATGTATTGTATACCTAAAATGTACCAATAAATATATAAATTTAAAAAATTAAAAAACATGGAAAATAATTATTTCCATCTTAATTTGAAATGAGTTAAATTTATTTCATGTTCTTTGCATTCCTTCTGATTTATTAAGTACAAAACTCAATGAACAGTACTCTAAGAGCATCTTTTTAAAAATTTATCTTTATTAACATTCAGGGTGTCAGTAGTTTGTTAGTGGAATCCAGAAACATATACCATGTAGTACCTTCTAAGCAGAAGTATTTTAGTGTTGTTAGAGGATATATTTAGTTAGGATATTACTAATTTGTTTTAAAAAATAATAAAAAAGTTTTTCTTTTTTCTGATATATAGATATGTATGTAATATTCATGTAATATACCAAAAATAAGATAATGCTGTTTTCAACTATTTGTGGAGATGTTTAACCACGTCTAATAAATATTATGACTTTTTCAGGAATGTGATATAATAAGAAGTGAAACAGATTTTATTTTTGAGAAGAAGCCTAGAGTTAAATCACAAATTTAAGGAAGGTGGAAGAAAGGGTAAAACTTATAAATGTTTTCTAGTACCATTTAGATTATATTTTGTAGTGGTACTTGAAGTATTTATTAAGTACTGGGTAGGGTATTTTGCCTTCTATAGAACAAGAATAGGATCTGGTTCTTCTAGAAAGATGTGTGTTAAAGCTTAACAGAACAGATGAGAACTTTGGACTTGAATTGGAAGAGTAGTTTAGAGGAAGAAGACAGATGTCATGGGAGACTTTTAGAAGGTGATGAAAGTTTCTGGTTTAGTCTCAATTACTCATGAGAAGATTTTAGAATTTCAAGCAAAGGATTCTGGGTTACTAACCAAATTTTTGGAATTGGAAAATCCAAATTGTTTAATTATATAAATTTTTTAGAAGTTGTTACAACAGAATTAAGCAAATTAACCATAGTCAGAGAATTCTATTAAAAGGAACAAATTCATTGTTGTGGTGGTGATTATACATTGAAACTCTTGAAATTCTCAAGAATGACCTAGTGGACTAAAAGGCCAGGCAGGTTGATAAGGAAGATTAAAATTTGCGTACTGAGACAGAAAGTCTTAATTAAAAGAAAATGGAATTGTAAGGCTGGTGTTTAGGTTGAGTAGAGGGGAATATGGGCGAAGAGTAGATTTAATTAATTATCTGGGGCATGTAAAGGTAATCATTGAAGCAAAAAATGTGAAACTGATGATTACACTTGGGAGAATAGCAAAAGAATTGTTCAAAAGATTCTTGTAAAAGCAGCTTTATTATCATAAGAAACTAAATGGGGTGGGCTTAGGTGGTAAAAATGTTATGAGAGCAAATAATGTAGATTCACTTTTAGGAAGTAGTTATTGGAGTTTTAGTAAGACAACAATAAAGTCCCTTCAATACCTAAAAACTAAAACTGAGTATCCTTTTATCATTCAAAATAGTTTTGACTTAGTAGCAAGAAATCTGTATAAAGAACTATATTATTCATAATGTTTATATTAAAGTATATCACCATTTAAATAGATTAAGTGTGAAAGATTGACTTCAAATATATATTAGAATAAAGAACATTATAGAATTATATAAGAATATAGAATTATATAAGAATCCAGTGTCTGGATTCTTTACAGTGAGGATGAGGCAGCTGTAGTGAGGGGAATATTGAGGTAGCAGAAGAATTCCTTTTAACTTTCATTCTTTTCAGCTTCCCGGATAGTCTGACTGGTTCTCAGAGGTATTTTCGGCTGCCACCAAATTGATGGTATGACTCAGAACTGTAGCAGGGAGGGTCATTTGGGATTTACATTACTATCTGTGAAATACCGGGTGATGAAGTCCAGTGGGATCCAGTTGCTGACTCAAGATGGAGACATTCACAGGACACAGTCCTGATAAACTGATGCTGCTTGCTGTTGTCACTGTCTTTTAGTTTACCACATCCAGTCTGGTCTTTGTCATTTTCGGTGACAGCTTCTAATACAGACATCTCTCTCTCTCAGATTTCTGACTGCCACCAGTTGCAGGGGGTAGCTGCAATTTTAGCCTTTATTGCCACCATCATAGAACAGCTCGGATGTTAAGCAAAATTTATCAACAGATGAGGAAAGTAGGCAGGTGCATGTTTAAGTGAGTGGAGATGAAAGTTAGTGGGCAGAAAGCAGCTGTGTCTTCATCGAAACTTTCCCTTTAGGGAACTGTTTGGTGCCCTGTTGTCTCTATAATTCCCCCCACCCACTTAGAGAGGGTGAAGTGACACCTACATGCTTGTGACTGAAGACATTAGCAGAGGATATAATACTCTTGAGTGTCTTTTCATACTGCAAGTTGAATGCCAAAGGGAAACAGGAACCTTTTCTCTCTCCCATTGGAATGAAATCCTCAGATATAAGTGAAGAAAGGATATCATGGTAGCCTTCATCAAGTAGGCTTGTTTGACTGAAAGTAACAAAAATTCAATGACAGTGACTTGACCCATGGTTTTCCTATAGTCAAAAAGTCTAGAAATAGGGGGTTCCTAGTATTGGCTGTTATTAAATGTGGAATAAAATCCACAAACATTTTATATTTTCATCTTTAGTATTTATTTCTATCCTTATTTCTGTAATCTCTTGATCCCAATATTTCTACTGCAGCTGCAGCTATCCTGTCCATGATTAGGCTTGAATAAAAAGAAGCAGTGACACCTAACTGACCTTTTCTTGTATCAGAAAAATAAAACTTCCCAACACTTGCTGCTGATTTTCACCTTTATCTGCTAGTGTTTTCCACACCTGGAAGAATGAATGTTTTATCTGGGGTTGGACACATTTCTGGATTACATAAAATTGGGGTTTTATTAGAAAGAAAAAAGATGTGTTGGATAGTCAAAAGGCTACTGGCAGTGTCTGCCCTGTCTGCTCTGGATGTCTCAGTTTCACGCTTTGTATGGTGTGCACATGAGTCACTTGGATGGTGATTGTCAAATTCAGATTTTGACTCGGAGCTCAAGATGCTAACAAGCTCCTTTGTGATGCCATCCTGCTGGTTCTTGGTCCATGTTCTGAGGAGCAAGGAATTAATTGTTCAGCTAATGCTGCCATCTGGTACAAATCCAAGAGGCATTCATAATGAATACTATGCAAAGAAGAGAAGCAACTCTTTCTATACGCATTAAATATCATTACTATTAATGTTACATCAAGTTATGTTCTGACAATTAGGCATTCATCATTTCTGTTCCTTAAAGTTGGTGGTCATTATACTCTATTTTCAAAAAGGTACATAGAAGCATTTATTCCATATGATAGGCTTTTGCAAAATTGCTAGTTACAACTACACTGACCATTAATTTATGTGGATGTACTACATAATATTAAATATAATTCATTTATTCAATCATGAGTACATCTTTATTATATCATACTTCATGAATAATCTATGTACATTAAAAGTAATCTGAGATTATGCTATAGTAGTATTTATTGTAGTAAAAATATGTTGGAGATCAGAATTACCTAGTTGTAGGGGAATAAACTTGACATGAAGGTTGTAACCCAAACTTGTTTAAATGATGGAGTATGAACATTAATTTAATTCTGAATATGGTACTTATTATGGTAAATAAGATTTTGCTACACATGCAACATTGAAGGAAGAAAATAATAGAGCTCTTTCTTTAAGTTAGTGTGTATTCATTAAAGATGGTTCAAATTTTCCTTGGAGAGATATAAAGTTATTTTTTTAAACAACTTTATACAAAGTTTATATTTGAATATCTGACAAATATTAGATTATAAACCTGGGGGGTTTTACTTTGATCAGAGGAAGCTGTGATGTAAAAGTGGTGTACAAGAATTAAAACCAAAAATTTATTCATGTAAAACACCTTGCTTTTCATTAAAGCTGTTTGAAGTTTGTCAAGTTGATATCTTTGCCTCAGTTTCACAATGAGGTGCCTGTAGTCAATGACCTGCAGTGTTCCTTCCATCTAAAATTTCTGCCATCTTTTTGTGGCTTGTTTCAAATCAAATAGAGTAGAAAATAAGAAAAGAAATCTAAAACCATTTTTTTTCTTCATTGCAGAGAAATAAAGAGTCAGAGCATGTTGCTGAATACAAGCAGGCAGAATAAAGCTTCTCAGCCTCCAAAATCTGTCCAGACTGCAAGTCTACAAAGGCTGCTTTAGTTTTCTGACTCTGCAATTAAGAGTTTGTACAAAACGAAATACTCCCATTGCATGAAAATTTCAATTAAGGGCTTCTCTTAAAACTGAATAAAATTTGATGAAGGAAGTGATTGCAAAAGTAACTGATATTAATAAATGTATCAAACTTGTATTTACTACGGTTTGCTTCTAAACCTTACTCTGCACACTTTTGTGTATCTGTGATGTGAATGGTAAGATTTCTTCCAAGCTTCCTTATTGAATTTCCTGGATCTGTTTGGCAGCCTGGATCTACTTGCGTTTGAAACTCACTGGATCTCCCGGTTGTCACTCTACCATTCTTCATTTGTTTTCATTCTGTGGTTCTGCTTCATTTTCTCCTTAACTGTGTCTGTGCATCAAAGCTGTGTCCTTTAAACTCTTTTGCTTTTCACTTCAATGATTTTCCCAGAGAAATTTTCATGCAATTCCATAACCTCAAATATTAACTTATATGTAGCCAATTGAAAAACTTTCAATCTCTCATCCATATGCTGTTTTACAACAGAAATGTGTTCATTAGTTGCCCAGACGAGCTCCAATCTATGACCACTCCTGCCTTTCATGTTCCAGTTCAGTATTTGAAGTAGCTTAGAGAGCTGCTTGCCTGAGTTTAGTTTTCAGCCTCATCTCCCAATACTCATCACTGTTTATTTTTGTGGTGCTCCAGACTTACTGACCTTATTTCAGTTTTTATTTTGTAATGAATCTGGCTTCCCTAGCCTGTGGGCTTTTGGACAAGCTCTTGTTTCTACTGGAAATATATTTTCTTTTCTTCACATTGTAACTTAGGTATTACTACTTTCTAGAAACTTTACATGAATGTCTCCTCACTCTCATGGTTAATCACCTATCACTATATGGGACATAAATTTAATATTCTGTTTGTGAACCCAAAATCTTTAAAGACAAAGATTTCTTACTTTTTGTCTCTTGTTATCCATAGTATTATATATGGTTCTAGGAGATGTATAGTAATTACAGTATTTGTTGAATAGATGAATAGACAAATCTCCCTTTGTACATTAATTTCTCAAATGCAACCTCTACATAGGAAACTCAAAATTTTGCCAAATGAAATTGCTTTTAATCCTGTCTCTTCTGCATAATTAATGCTATCAGTATCTGTCAAGCTTCAAATATCTGAGGATAATTTGTTTTAATCCTCTTTACTTCTATCCTGTCCCCTAACTTGAATCCTGCTATTCTCTAATCCACAGGTATCAATCTGTTTTATTGGCCTGGTTTTGTTTTTAAGTAAATAATTACCTTAAAACATTTAGAAATCAGGATATTTCCAGCAAAAATGTGGGTTTCTCCCTTCTCTTTTGAAAATGGCAGACCTGGATTGTATGTGAAATACCTAAAAATGGCAATTTATTGATACTGGGTAACAGCTTTCCTTATTAACACAAGACTGCATTTCACTAGAGATCTCATCCAGTCCATGTTCCCTTGTCAAGTAATACCTGACCAGTGAATATTATGTTGCTCACTAGAAATATTTGAATGTATAAACCTAGCCCTTCTTTTTTTCATATCACCAGATTTCTATTTTATATTTACATTTGATTATAGAATTCTTTTACTCAACGTTCTTCAAAGGGTTCCCTGTCCCCCACTTCCCGGAGTATAATCTCTACTGTGTGTAGCATAGCATTCAAGAACCAGACATAGGACTTCAAAGTCATATGCTTCTATAGGCTGAACATATAAAGGAATAAGTTCAGTATTACCAAGACTGAAGCACTAGAGAATGTGCTCCTTTTGTAAAGGGGACTAAGTTTTATCTGATTTTTGTCCAATGAGTGTTTGAAAATCATGGTTCTCAAATATTCCAATTATTTTTAAAAACGTTGGAAATTTTGGTTTTCTAATGGAAAGTTTTAAAATATTTAATGGCCAATTCAAATTCAAATCAAAACAAAATCTCTTACTGCTTAAACAAAACATATCTAAACATTACTTTGCAGCCTTCTCTGGCCATAAAAGAAGAATTTTCATAAAGGCTATGAAAGAATCAATTGGAGAACTTGTGAAATACAAATTTAAGAAATTCTCAAAAGTGTATTCAGATGTGGTTTTCTCAGTGTCTGTATTTCATCGGTATTCTTGGTTCAGATCCCCAAACACTAGACTGAGACATCTGTCTTCAAGTTTCAGGCTTAAAACAATGATTTCCTCCTTTCTCTTACAGTACTTAATCTGTATCTTTTTAAGTTAAAAGTGCAGAATAATATGTGTAGTAATGTTGATCTGTTACCAGATGAAGCTGCTTAGCATTTTCCTCAGTGAGCCCCCAAAAGAGTCATTGACCCTATTCTTCTAGGTTGGCTCTTAGTTTCATAGGGTTAAAAGCCTGCTTGTTGTTGCTAAGTGTATTCATGGGTGAACTGGTTTACACTGCAGAAACAGCTATCTGGTTTTACTTCTCTCTCATGTACTTTGCCCCGACCTACCATTATCCACTGATATTGGACAACTGTGTAAGGATGGACTGTCCTACATGTCACTGTGGTAAAACATCTCAGTCAGATGGTCTTCCACTGTCTAAATTTCTCATCACTATCAGGGGGGCTGGGGTTACATGTAGCCAGGTGCATAGTGTCACTCAGAGCTCTCGACGGATGTGACAGAACTTTACTTTTGGTAACATTCTGTTGTTGAAAGGAAGCCACACAGATGTGTCTAAATTTGATGAGACAGAGAAGTACAGCCCCTATCATTCACTCAAAAATTCAAGAACTGAAAATCCTTGGCAAGTGGCTTAATGACTAACACACTTATGAAGAAGGACCCAGTTCTCAGGTGTGTGTCACCTTCCATAGTGACTTATCATACACACTGCTTGGTGACACAGGTTATATCTCATTTTAAAATATATAATTCCACAACTATGTTTTCTGTATAGTATACATACAGTGCTTTTAAAGTTAATTGTTATGCTTTTTTTGACTCAATTGATTTGATATATCTTCAAAATCTTCTGTCCCAGCTTCCAGGAATAAAAGCTTTGGCATTTGGGCTGTGAAGATAGCTGATTAGAGGTGTTTAAAAGGAGAAAGTCTTTGAAGTGTTAGCCTAAAATATTAAAACTCTGTGACAGTAATTGCCAAGGAGAGTGGATTAAATGTGAAAGGGGCAAAGGCCATTTATTTCTTCCTTGCCAGCTGCTGCGTCCTCAGTGCCTGGCATGCAGCTCCTAGAATTTGCTATTGGTTAATTGATTATGCCCATGAATACGATAGTCACATACATAAAAATGCAATGACACATCTGTACTTTGAATAGCTACTTATTTGGGTTCTCAGATTCATTTTTGGCATTTAACAATCAATTTTATTTCTGAATATAGTGGTTTAAACTTCTGACATTGCTAACAATGAGTCATCCTTCTCAGAAACGATGTTTGCTAGATGGGTTCAGTTGCTATGCTGAACTTTAAATTCAAAAGCATATAAAATTAGAATCACTAGAATGAGCTTGAGTTTAATATAGTGAAATGGACTAATTCATTGGACTCACTCTTACTGAACTTCAGGCCATGTGAACAGTGATCATGAACAAAGAGTCCACAGTTTCAGTTGTCTCTCATTGCATTTTAGCAGCAAAATGAAAGTTCTAGAAGAGCCACTAGCTGCATATGGTAGAAGCAAATAAACAAACAACCTAAAAATATTTCAGATTCATGAGTAACATAGACCTAAAATGTATGTCTGTGTCAAGATTATACAGAACTATTATTAGTTTCATATGGATCATTTAAAATTTTTCAGTTGTCTCATGTATTACAGAGACTATCCAATGAAATATTTTTAAATAATGCAAATTATACTAAATTAGTAATAATATCTAACATGTTTTGAGTTCCAAGTATAACATTGTTATGATATAGTTCAACAATGTCCCCCAAAAGTCTCTTGTGTTCAGAGGTGAGGCTTTCGGAAGGTTATTGGATCATAGGGGTAGTCTACTCCTCAGAAGATTCATCCATTGATGGGTTCAGTAGCTGAATGTGCTTCTAGGAGGTGAGGTCTGGTAGGAAAGGAGGGTGGTCTCTCAAGGTGTGACCTGGAAGGTATATCTTCCTCTCCACCTCCTCCGTTCTCTCTCTGTCTTAGGGTCGCCATGATGAAGGCAGTTTTCCTTCACCAAGCTCTTCTACCATGGTGTTTTTTCCTTGGAGCCATCTCAACAGGTATTATGGACTGAGACCTCTGAAACTATGAACCCAAATAATCTTCTTCTCTTTTAAATTGTAAGTGTCCAATATTTTGTCTCAGACTCAAGGAAAATGACTAAGGCAAATATTAGCATTTTCCTTATGATTTGGCGCTCATTTTAAGTCCTGTGTGGTAGATAAAGTGATGATCCCCCACTTTATAATTAAGGAAATAAGAGTCACATGCCACTTCGTTGTCCTTTATCACCCAATTATTTTGTGTAGAGTTGGCATTCCATATGATGCATCTTTTCCAAGTCTCCTTAACCAGAGTTTCTTCAATAAGGGTTTCACAATCCCCAACAAAGATGGTGAATGACAATAAATACATCTTCATCCTGGGAGGCAGGCTGAAGATTACTCTTTATTAGAGTTATCTGACCACTAGCTACCAAATAAATACACCTAGAAGGAAGAGGAAAATGATGCGGAGCCCTACTGCTTTATTTATTTATGGGTTCTCATTATCATTTCTCCCAGATTTCAATTTGGGTTTAGATATAAAGAGACAAAAAAAGGACGATATTTAGTAGAAATTGTTTTAGAGGATTGTAAATAAAAGCCAAACTCTTTGACTCTTACTCTGCTGGCTGGACTCCTTACTGCATTTGAATCAGAGCTTTTGCTATTACTTCATTCAAGAAGACTAATAAAAAGAATGCAAGAAGATTCTGCTCTAGGAATCTAATTCCAACATTACTTCATCATAATAAATTGGCACTTATGTTATTTGTGGAATTAATAATATACTGATGCAATTAGTCATATATATTTTCACTATAATAAGCTTATTATAAGTAATATTGAAAAGTATGGCTTGTGAAGTAGGAAAAAATATATGAAAGCCAAAGGTTCAAAAGCATATTGGATGTAAGAGTCCTTTCCCTATATAAAGTGGGTTGACTGCTTCATTTTCATTTTTTTTTCAATGTTAGGGGATAGGATAATGTCTTTTAGAAAAGAGTGAGGCTTTGAATTACAATAAATAAATAAATTTATGTCCTGGCTTGAGGATGTTTTGTTATGTTATTTTACACACATTAATCACTTTCTGTATACCTTTACTTTTTAATCTGTAAAATAGGTAGAAAATAGATAACATTCACAACAAGGTTAAAAAGACTAAATGAAATTCTGTGTGTAATGTTATCATCACAAAGTACCCTGCATGTGGTAGGTGTTCATTAGTGGCTAACTTCCCACCTGCTCTTCGATTCTTGTTCATATATCATAATCCAGAGGCTTGTTCATAATTTAGAAAATAATGAGTGAAAATGAGAGATTCTTTAAAAGTAGGACACTAGATAATAATTTCTATTAAGAGAATTCATGGAGCTTGGTAATCTTTATGTAAGTTCTTATCCTAGGGTTCCCTGTGAAGTTTGCCATAAAAATCTCTATAGAATCTGTAAATTGCATACTTCTGTTCACACATTACAATTAAAAGAAAGGGAATTGCTGGGTTTCAAGATTACCTCTGTGGAAGGACAGAATTTAACAGGGGAATAAGGTGTTTCTAAGAAAACCTGAGCAGGCAAGTAAATGGTAGTTTAGCTTCTTCAGGTTTCTCTAGAAATTTAAGCTCTAAAATGTGCTGTCTCCCATGTATAAAGAGACATTAACAGTGTAATTCATGAGAGTTTATATTGGGTTTCTAGTACTAATCACTGATCATTTCTTCTTAGAAAAGGCACTATTTAAAAGTAATTAAAAGTAGTATATAGTAGAGAATTACTAAGACTTTGGTAAGTCTTTTGGTAAAGTCATTGCTCTACTAGACAAAATTCTAAAATACCCCCCAGGACTATTATTGCATTGTTTCCTGCTCTATATAATCATTGAGACTGTGATATGATTTCAGTCCCATTACATGGAACAGTTGTCTTTAAAATAGGGAGATTATCCAGGTGAGCCCAGCTTCACCACATGATCCCTTTAAATTTGGACCTGGAAGTCAGAAACAGAGAGGTTAGAAATACTTGAAATATAAGAGAGATTCTGTATTGCTGGTGAAGGCTACATAGATAGCAAAGAATGTACATGGTTTGGGGGAGAGGAGACTTTTTAGCCAGGAAGAAAAATATGGACCTGAGATCCAGAGCTGCATGGTACTGGATTTGACCAGTAACTGGAAGCTAGCTCATTCTTCCACAGAGGCTCCAGAGACTAACACACGGGGTCAGTCTTTAGATTTCATCCTTGTAAGACCCTGAGTGGGGAACCCATTCATACTAGAAGGGACATCTGACTCACAAAGCTACCTACTAAGAAATGGATACTATTTTATACCACTAAGACTGTGATAATTTGTTACATTGCAATAGACAACAAATACTACTTCTATTACCAATTTTTAAAATACCATTTTTCGATGTTTGACTTATGTTAGGCATAGTATAGTTTGCAGGTATCATTTTGTATAATTATCTCAAATACTATAATATAGATATGATGAATCCTTAGCAAATGAGAAAATTGAAGCAATGCAAGTTAAGTAATGGTCACAGAGTCACAAAATTACTAGTGTATATCTCAGAATTGAATTACATATTTCTACTCCAAGGCTTAGAGTCTTGCATGTCCCTTAATCATGTAGGAGTAGATATTTCACAGAGGTGATAACATGCCAACTATAGAATAAGAGAAGACATTTTTGTGACACTTGACCTATAAAATATCTCATTTAAAACCTTCAGCAAGAAATAAAGACATTTAATTTCATTTTTTATGGGACAAGATTGCCAACTGTGGGTGTTAGCATTTTAAATCATTATGTATAAGTACATTTACCTCTTCAAAATGTTATGAAAAAGTTAAATTATACTCAACGATTTTCTATGTCAGTTAAAGCCCAAAGTTATCATTAATGTGAATAAAATCACATGGTAAAATGATTAATTTTAAAATGCATTATCGATAAATTCATGATGTTTAATTTTATTTTTATTACCCTGGCCTATATTGAGTAAATGATATGTAAAACCATTAAAGGTTGTTAATGTACTTGTATCTTTATTAAATATGAAATACACACAGCATACAAACTTTATATAGGGCTAAGTGATTGTACCTTCTATATAATAAATTTATTTTCTCTTTAACCATTTCATTGCAAAATTATTCCTTAATATTGTCATAAACCATTACTTAGTCTCAAGTTGTCCATTCTCTTGTCCTCTTCTTTTAGTTAGCATTAGTGTATTTCTTGCTCTTTTCTCTCTGATAACCTCTTTTCTTCTAATTTAATTCATATAGAGATACCTCTTGCTCTAATTTTCCTTCTTAGTGGTCTTATCCTTTCGCAGGAGTTTGGCAACAGTCCTTTGACACTACAATCTTTTTCCAGCTTGGAGACTTCACTTGTACTCTACAGGTGGGAATATTTTGCTGTATATCATTATGCTTACCTATTAGATACTTCCACTAACACTTAACACTCTCTCGGCCAATTATCTTCTTTCAGGCCTATTGAAAAACTTCATTCATTCATTCCTTCCATTCACTAGTACTCCCTGATCATATTTCTGTTGTTGCTGTTCCTTTAATTTTGTAGTGCTGGGAATCAAACCCAGTGCCTCATGAATGTTAAGCATAGGCTCTATTACTGACATATACTCCCAGCCCTCATTACCTATTTTATACACGTCTGCTTTATTCATTTTTCTGAAACACATGATTTGGGAAATGGCTTAAGTAGTGGAAATATAATTTGTTAGACTAGATAAAGAAATATAACTTGTTAGACTAGATAAGGTGAGAGAAACTGAGGATTATTCAAAGGTGGTTGTGTTAGCTTTCAATTGCTGTGATAAATACTTAAGATAAGTAAACTTAAAAGTTTGCTCTTGCTCACAGCTTTAAAAGTTTTGGTCTGTGTTATGTTAATTCCATTGTTTTAGGGACTGTGGTGAGGTGGCACATCATGATGGGAGCACATGACAGGGGATGTCCATTTACGTTTTTATATAGAAGCCGAAAAGAGAGCGTTAAGGGGCCAGGTTCCTAATTAGGCACCAACTCTTTCCCAACACATGGCCTTTAGGGACATTCCAGATCCAAACCATAACAATTGTTCACTTAGGCAAAGACCTGGAAGCTTGATTTTTATGTAAATAGGAAAGATCTGTATTATAGCTATTACTGTGTATGCCTCAGCTACTTGTGTAGATTTTGGACATTTTTACTACAGGATCTAAGTCTTCTTGATTGCTCTATACCTACAGCAGTTAGTATAGCATTCTACACGAAGCATTACTCTGAAAATGTTTGATAATCAACTCAGTCACTTTAACCTTATCATCCTTGTCCTTTTGCAAAGCACTGGATTACTGCCTGTAAATCTGCTGAGACCTGAATTTCTCTACTAATAATGACCAGTAACCATATGGCAACTGCCTACAACTAGTCATGGAAAGTTTAGAGGCATAATCTTAAATCTTTTATTTAGTAGCTTTTAACTTTCATAAAAGTTTCAACTAAACATTCATTAAGCTACTTTTATTTATAAACTCTGTTTTTCTTATTCAATGAAATACAAATTAACCTCTACCTTATAAAACAGTGATTTTAAATTTATATATGTTTGCTTGTTTACTTGGCTTGAATGAATGTATTATAATTGATATAAAATTGTGCACATTTATGTCATATGCATACACTTGTAATGTTATCATCACAGTGAAGTGCTAAATAAGTTTTAAGAAATGTTAGATCTATTAGTTTTGAATTTCTTGAATAAATCACATTCCCCCAAAGCCTGAAGATATGTCTATCTTCATTGTTTCTTGAGTAATAGAACTAAAGAGGGATCTAGTTTGCTCTAGTTGATTCTCTTCTTCCTGTCCCTCTCTTTTCAAAGATATGAATGGGTTTCCCACTGCTCTTAAGATTTTTCACTTTAAGATTCACCTACTATTATAATGTAAAAATAGATATCATTCTATGAGGGAGGCCTTGCATATTGAATTTAATCATTTTGAAAAAAATAGAGCTCTGCAGAATAGAGTGCTTAATGTGTTTCCAATATTACTAAGTTTATTATATTAAAAAACAAATGTGGATATGTTGTTTTAATAATACATTAATGAGTAGAGAAAGATGATACCTACCAAATATCTCCCATTTGATGGTTTTAGAAAAAATTGGCAATACATTTTCTTGTGTCTTACTGAGTTAAGCATAATGAGTGTTAGTATCTAAATTGAAAACGGGCTCTAACTTTTCAAAAAAGAAATCCTACAAAGATTTAGAAATGGCTAGAGGTATATATCCGTAGAATGCCTGCTCACGTGTATGAGACCCCAGATTTAATCATCAGCACCCCAAAAAGAAAAAGATTTAGTATAAGAGCATCACGTTTTAAAATTTGATGTAATTTTCATTAAACATTACAACATAAACAGAATGTGTCAGAGACTGTTAGATCCTGTAAGATTCAGTTTAACACTATTGTCTTAACTTTGCTATAAGTGACTTTCATTAGAATCTATAACATAATTTGTGCATTTTTGGTAAAATTCTACATACCTTTGTCTACTTTGAAAAGCTTTGGGTCAGAAGAAAAATATTTTGATTTAGGACTCTGCTATTTATTATCTTTATGACCTTTGTATACTATAACATTTAAGCTCTCCACATTCTACTTTTCTGCTTTAAAATGAAGGTAAAATTGTAGAATGCAATATTTGGTAAATAACAGGCATCTGTTTGTGATGGTTGAATGAATGGTAGAAGAAATGAACTGTGTTTCATATTGATTACCTGTAAAAATAATTCATCATTTCTTATGTATAGGAGAATATTAATGTGGCAGAGATAAATGGACTGGTCACAGATAGTTAGATAGGAATCCAAAGGGACAGATTCTAACAAGTAACAAAGCTAGTACATTAGATAAATACAACTCACATGGCATGTAAATAAAAGGCCTTTTTGAAAGAAGATTTTGCAGAGAGGGTTAGTCTGAAAATAAGCTTAGATTGGTTGCACTGGGAACAGTAGCTTCGTATGACCCGAAAGTCAAGAGTGTTCAGTGTGGCCAGCAAACATATAAGCCTGGAATCCCCAATTATTCTGTGCATACCATTGAGATAATAATTCGAATATTCTCAAAGAACTCCCAATTCTAGTTGGCAACGATAATTCTTGTTGACTTCATAATTTTAATTATTTAGGAGTGGCCTACTGTCTCAAAGAAGAAAAGAGAAAAAGAAATCAATATTGCCAACTAAAATGCATGTAAAAATATGATATACTATACACAGCATGTTTTATCTGAATATTGCAAAACAAATCAAAACCAAAATGAAAGCCCTGTACTTTCAAAGTCAGAAATGAATCATTCCTGGCATAGCAGGTTAAATAAAAGCATCCCCTAAGAAGCTGAGATCAGGGTTGGCTAATGAAGGTGTAAAATATTTTCACCTGAGAATTTTTCTTGCATCATGGGATAACCTGACTCTCAGAGACAATCACAGAGAAAGAGCTGCATTAGTAGCAGGAGTTATTCAGTTTAAGGTAGTCTCGCTGACCTCAAGTAAAGATCATCATCATCATTGCCATCATTTCTCCAGTGCTTACTATGCTTCCAGGCAACACTGCACGTGTTTCAGATGCTACCCCTGTAGTCTTCATTCTGACCTTATGTCATAGGACTATTTCAGTTTGAGTGAATGAAAACCTTGTGAAGGAAACTTTTTTTGTCTGTCAGTTCACTGTGTTTCCCCAGATTCTAAAACAGTGTTGGAAACCTGTATGTGCTCATACTGAGGAAGCAGAGGCACTAAGAAGTTAAATTCTGTGCCTAAGCTTATACAGAGAGTAAGCATCAATTCATATTCAAATTGAAGTCCTTTTATGCCACAAGTCCTAACTGAGTGAAAACCATACCTAATTGCTCCTCACTTGTCTGTAGGGGCCTGTAATAAGACTCCATTATTCTCCTTTAAAACGTCAATCCAAATAAAAACTAGACATGGAAAGGTAACTTATGGAGATCAGAGCATCAGTTTTATTCCTGACAAGCCTGGATTGGAGAATGTGGCCTTGTATGTGGTGATAGTCAGGCTCTCTGATACCTCACATGGGAAATACTCAGGCCTGTGTTACTCTCACCCATACTGCTTCATGCTTGCCAGCAGAAAGGCAGACCTCTTCAGAACAGCCTGGAGAAAACAGGCCTATGATGATCTCATGTGTTTATCTCAGAAAGCAAGAAAAGAACAGGCAGAGAGACCCTAAACATCCTAAAAATGGCAAAGGTGATCATATTCAAATCCTTTGTCACTTGTCACAAAGTCTCTACTCCTACCTCAAGGGAAATATGACTAAGGTGTGAATGGGCCTGGAAGTATTATTTCAGTTATGTCGCCTTGCCTCTAGGGGGGAAATGTCCATGAAAACAAGAAGCATGGGGGCATAAGTGCTTCCCCTAACATTAGCCCAGACCTCCGCAGGGCAGCAGCTGTATCTTTCTCTTGTCCATCTCAGACAGTAGACTGGGAGGACCCTGGAACTGCAAGTTTAGTTCCTGCTTATCTTGTGATAAGTTTTGCAGCCCTAGGATTCACATGAACATTGGATATGATTTTCATATGCAAACCTTAAATTTCTCAAAGGCACACTTTCTAATATAGCTGCCCTGTAATTACTTGGTAGACATCGGGGAGAGAAACTTAGATATCTTAAATTTGGAATGCTGAAGAGCAGTGTTGTTTTGTGCTCAGTGAGTTTGCCATAGCTGCAGATAATTGCAAGTATATTTCCTTTCTGGGTAGCACTGTGAAGAGACTTTGGTAAATTTGTCCTTGAGAGTTAGAGAAAACCAGAAAATTGATAAGAGATTGACTTTGGCACATCCACAAAGACGAACTGGACAGAAGGATAAAATTTGAAGTCTTGGGAAAAGAGATTATAAATAGAGCAAGAGAAAGCTGATTTTGATTTTCAGAGAACCTCAATTACAAAAATGTTGTGAGGAGCAAAGGGGAGAAGTGGTTGAAGAAACTGATGTTAGGAGTTTATGGGGTGAATTTGGAAGGAAATGGCATTTTTTTCATGACAATTAATGTAGGTGAGAGCACTGACTTCTGTCATCCAACTAATGATCAACAGGGTATGTTGTGGGCACGTTATGTAAAGCAAGAAATGTAACCTTTCTGTAATTTCAGTGAAAACAAGAATGAGTCCACATGCCTCTTAAGTAATAAATTGGTGCCATTATGGGAATAATGAATGGAAAATGTGAAGAAAACTGTTGAAAACCATATTTTGCTTCAAATGGCCTAATAATCTGATGGGACATGCATTTAGAAAGAGCCTTAAAGAATCTTAAATAATCTAGTAGTAGTTTATAAAGTAATGTACAAAATTATAAGTAAATGAAAGCAAGGTGGAAATCTTGTAGCAGATTAGGATGTAATGCGTTTTCTTCCAGTCATGTTGTGGTAGTGCTCTTCTTAGCATAACCTTGGTTATGTGGGGGTCCTTGTCCCTAGGAGGAGCTTTGGCAATGGAAAAATAAAAATTCCTACATATTTAAATGAGCTACTCTGCAAATAGTTTAGTGAATTCACTTAGTAAGTGTTTTGTGTACATAACAAATCTCTTGTTTTCTTTACTTTAATAATAATTTTGATTTAAAAATAAATTTGAGAATCCATTTACAAAAAAAGTTATTTGCAGTTAAAGGGTTTATTCAGGGAAAAT
Organism: Heterocephalus glaber; assembly: GCF_053883595.1. Classification (NCBI taxonomy): domain Eukaryota; kingdom Metazoa; phylum Chordata; class Mammalia; order Rodentia; family Bathyergidae; genus Heterocephalus; species Heterocephalus glaber. Next base: position 38,831,272 of record NW_028258325.1, on the reverse strand, counting down.
GGAGCATAGCCTGACCCTAAAGGATGTATTATCTCTTCTCTGAGCGTGGAAAGGAAGAGACAACTGCTGTTTAAGGCAGCATTTAGAAGGACAATCTGCTGGAGTATTTTTAAAGCATGATGAATGCTTCATCCTAAAAAATATTATTTAGTGCATTAAAATGCTCAAAGACTGTTGAATACTTATACATTCCTCTATGCTTACACCACAAGATGTGAACAGTTACAGCTACAAGGATTATTCAGGTTAAGAAAATACTGGCAAAAAAGAAAGCAAGAAATTGGAATTGAAACATTTAATATAAATTTCCAGCACTGATATGACTCACCAGCCAAATGAGAAAGTGAAGTGTTGGCGTGGGTGAAGGGTGCCTCACCAGGGAGTAGACGAGGATATTTTTACCAGAATGCACATATTAAGAGTCTACTCAGTTCATGGCTGCCTGTGAACACTGTATAAAAAGTCAGTGTGTATAATTATATCCAGGTCTTTCTCCCATGGAAGTTTATAATCTAAGACACAGATGGAGCTAGGTATGACACAGATGGGGAAAAATTCCTATCCCACTGGATGACAGATTCAAACTTGAAATAAGATTATGTGTACAAGAAGAGGAGCAAATACATACATTGATGTCGTGAGCAAGGGTGGTTAAAAGACACCCATGCTTCATTAAGCAGGGGCCGGGTGCCATTCTAGAGACTATGGTTCAAGAGGAGGCAGTGAGAGTTGCTGAGGATCAGCTGGTGGGTTGGTTTGCATATTCAAAAAGAAACAGCTTGAATTTTTAAAAAATTACCTAATTGACTTCAACATTTAGAATTTACAAACAGGTAGGGTTTCCTGTCAATTGGAGGTCAAAAATAGTTGTCAAATTTGAGATACTTAGAAATAATCCCTAGGGGAGAATTGCGAATGAGGATACGATGAAATAAATTAAAAGGATAATAAATTAAAATTCACTCATGTTCCTTGTGTTTGTCTTGCCTTTATCTATAGAAATTATGGGCAAGTGTCATGTTGGAAATTCTCGTCTAAATTAAGATTATACCCTGGAATAACATAACTCTTGATAATTACTTTCTACTTTTCACTCCAGAAAGCTTAAATCCTTTCCTACTCAACAGAGACTCATGATTATACAGAACTGTATAGTGAAACAAGTTGCTGCTTTCAACATGTCATAGTAGATAACATCCAAGATTTAAACTTGTATATGAGTTTCAATCCTGGTTCTGCCACTTACATACTCTGTAGCCTTGAACAAGTTACAGAATTTAAAATATCAGTATCTGTGTTGCCAAGAACAGTAATACCAACTTCACAGGGTTTACAAAAGGAGCTAAAATACTTAGCAAAGCATTGCTTGTAATATATACTCAGTAAAAAGTAGTACTTGTTCTCATTTTTTCATACAGTGAATTATTTAATGTGTGTTGAGTGCAACGTTATGTGTCAACAATTGTTGTAATCCATTGAAACCCATCAGTAACAAAACAAGCTCCTGACACTGTGAATTTACCTCTTTATGAATGGAGCCAAACAATGAGCATGGTAAAGAGGTAAAATATAGCATGTTAGTGGTGAATTCTTTGAAGAAAGTAAAAAATCAATAAATATAAGTAAAACAGGGAAATGAGTAGTGGGGAAACAAGACATATTTTTCATGGGGCTGTTAGTATTTGTTTCATTGAGGTGGTGATATTGCAAGCAGGGCTTGAAGATTGAAGAAGTCATTGTAAGGATGACAGGGACAAGACTTGCCTTCTGGGATGACAAGCACTGGAGCGAGTGCAAAGGGTATGTGGTGAGAGCATGGCTAAACAAAGGAGGTCAGCATGATGGGAAGAGAGGTTAGCAGGAGATGAATTCACACATGCAATGCAGAGGATGACTCAGAACACTGGGGCTGTGCTGGCCATTATAAGAGCTGTGAAGCTGACTTCTGATGGAATGGGAATTTGTGGCAGGATTCTGAGCAGAGGCATGGCCTGATGTGGACTTTTTGTGTTTCATATGGCCATTTCTGTGCTCTGATGAGAGTACGTTATCTTGGCACAGACGGAGGTGGGGAGCTCTGCTCTTCCCCAGGTGAGACAGGTTGGTGGATTGTGCCAGGGCTGTGCCAGGTAGTTCCTTGAAAGATGGTAGGATTTGTGATGCATTTTGATTAAAGTCAACAGGTTTTCTGGTAGAACAGACATGGTTGTGAAAGACAGTTCAAGAATAAGGTTTTGGCCTAAGTATTGAGAAGGATTATAATAAATATGATTACTTTTATGTTAAAATGTGTGGCTTCTTGTTTTATACATTTAAGAAATAACAATGAACACACTCAGATTTCCTTACATTCTCCACAGAGCTTATTGAAAATGACATGTACAAAAACTGGTGCTATGGCAAAATAACAATAGATGAAACACTGAAGGGCATGTGCACAGTTCTGTCTAGGGAAAACAGAAAGGTATGAAGAGATATAGATTTCCAGCAGAAAAACTTATTTTCTTTACAGTTCAGTCTAAGACTGGCTCTGTCTATTTTTCCCCTGTTGAAATGTCTGATTCAGGTGCTTTACTATAGCCATTATCCAGGTCACTCTGGATGCCCGCAGCCTTGTTGATTTTATAAAATGGACTCCCTTGCTAAGCACCTTTGTGACCAATATGGCCTCATTGCTCTCCAGCCACAGAGTGACAAGTAGTATACAGTGAATGGAAATGAACAATGAACAAAATTACCTGACTAACTCAACCCCAAAATGTCTATCTAAAGTCTCTTGCAAGTGCAAAAATAGATCTCAGTCCTACTCTTTATGTGGTGATTCAACCTTAAGAGTTAAAGAGAACTGCCACCATGCTTTCAAAAAATGAGGCATTTCATTTCTGTATTGGCTTTGTATTCTTTATATTCGTGTGCACATTTATAGATGGGATACATAAGAAGTTTTACACTGAGAAGCAAATATTATTATATCTTGGAGGACCAAAGGAAAAGTAAATTATGTAGCTTACTCTTTCTGAATTTTTTCCTTTATAATCTGTGAGTTACAAGCATAAGCAAAATGTTGAGGCTCAAGTGTTGTAAATAGAGTTCAGAGCTGTAGTGTCCTTTCCAAGTAGGAAAGCTGAGGGTGAGGAGCGGCACGGCGTACCCAGAGAGTACCCAGATTCAGCCACCACTCTCTGTGAGCCTACAAACGGGATGTTTTTTGTTGCATGAGATGAAAAGCCTCATTTGTAGTGATTCTCTGCCTTTACAGTAAAAGCCTCACAGTTCTACGTCCTGAATTCAGTGACAGCAAACATGGGGTGAATCACTTTGATCTATGAGCTGGGGTTGTATCACAGCTGCCTTTTAAAACTACCTGGAGAGCTGAACCAGCAGCTTGAAAGACTACCAGGAATGGCAGGAGCAAGCAGGGGTGAGAAGGTGGGAATCATTTTCTGGTAAAAGGCCAAATGTATCAATTTACAACTTTATGTAGCAAAGACTTTTGTAAGAAACACTGATGGAAACTGAATGTAAGACAAGGGGAGAAAATCTCATTTTTCATAATACTGTACTGAAGCAGGGATGGGAAAAGGATAAAGTCTAAAATGAAAATAAAAAACAATAAAACTATTTGAATATTTACATTACAATACTTTGTATGAGACATGGTCATACTGAGAAATTAGAGTATGTTTTAATCCAATATGTAGTAGCCCTAATTTTTTTTTACTTCAAGCATAGTCTGTAATCATTTTTCTTGGAAGGACAGTTTTATATACGTAAGTCTTGAATATTATTACCCATTCATATATCTTTCCAAATATTCCAACTTTAAAAATTTTGTGTGTCAAAATTTATTATTTATCTCTCCACTTTCTCTTTAGTAGCAAATATTTAAGAAAAAATATTTCATTACTCTGAAAAATATACAGACATAAGACTTGGGGACAGATTTAGAACAAAATAAAAACTGAAAATTTCTCAGACTTTTATCAAAGGGGCCCACCATAATTATTACTATTCATTGCAATTAATAATGTCTTCTGTCTGTCTGTCTTTCTCTATATTAAGGCTGCAACTATGAGACCACGTAATAATACGAGTCAAGTGATTTTTATTTTCCTAAAGTGAAGAAAATAAATAAAAAGAAGCATAAGCTGCAGATAGAAGGGTGTCCTGAGAAGTATCTTTCTGAGTAGACTTCTCTGACTGCCCAACTTCGAGTTCAGTACCATATTTTTTACTTAACACCTCTCTCTTACTTCCCCAAACCACATCTTATCATTTTTGTTTATTTTTACCATTCATTCATATTTTATGGGTGTGATCTGGTTATTGAATCTTTTACCTCTTTTACCTCACAGGATGATTATATACTATGTTCTTTGTCTTTTACCTGAATAAATTACATAGTGCAACAGGCATTAAATGTCATATTTTTTGAAGGAGGAGTAACAGCAAAAAAGACAAAAGGAAGAAAATCCATTATCCATTTCTCACTATCTTTTATATGTTGCCTTCTTTGGAAGTTACAGATTTAGGATAATAGTATATTATTCTTTTTATTTAAATTTGAGGTAATTCAACACCAAAATGAATATATTTCATATATCTTATATATATACATAGTTGATATACATTTGTATATCATCTATTTAGGATATACATCAAAAATTAGAATATGTTAATAATTTACACAGCAAACACTAACTACTTAACTAGATTGTTGAAATCTTTACCGTTATTTATGCATTATTATATTTAACAATATGTGTAGCATAAGGCTGTCTCATGAGAGAGATGTAGTAAATGCATAGGATTTGATTATACTGATAGTTCTCAAGATGCTGGTCTTAAACTAAGTGAAAAATCCTTGTACTAGTTGTGTTTTTAAATGGCATTTTATTACTGTAGTAGTTGGTTATAAAAATTGGATTTGAAATAGAAAAAACATTTCAATGTAGCTCTGTCTCTTAGTCATTGTTGAATTTGGGTAATAAATAAAATGAATATAATAACACTTGGTTCATAGAGTGATTATAAAGACAAATTTGAATCATACATAAAAATTAAGCTAGTCTAGTCATATAGTAAATGCTTCATAGGTGTTATTTCTTATACTATTTCACATAGAAAATTCAACAGATATGACAAGTGCTGAAGAGTTGCTAATTAACTTTCTAAAAATTCCTAATTACATATTAGCTGTAGAGTAATCAAAATATTTTTCAATATGTATAGCTTCAGTATATAGCATCTAGTAATATGTGATAAATTCAATTTCTTCAGTCGGTTTCTTTTTTTTTTCTTTTCTATTTACTTAAGCTAAACTTACTGTTAAGAAGAAAGAGGTACTATCATCAATTTAGAATATTAATAAGCTCAGTGTTACAACTCACTATAGAGTTTCTTTTGGAGGCTTATTCAGGAGATTGAGAGAAAGGGCAGGAGTTTGTTGTATTGTTGAAAAGGTTCTGAATGCCTTGAACTCTGGAATATTGTAGATGAAAAATGGCAGACTGCTGAATGTGAGAACTAAACTCTACTTGAAACAAAAGCAAATGAACTTAAAACCTAAGTTTTTAGCATTTAAGTAAAAAATCCTACTTTCACTATTTTTTCTTAGTTAATATAATTCATCAATATTGTTTCACAATAATTTTCCTACATGTCATTAATTCCAGATTATTCATAAACTTAGAGATATTCCATTGACTTATTTTATATTTATTTGTTTGTTTTTTGACATAGAGTCTCACTATGTAGTTCAGGCTGGCCTTGAATTTACTATGTATCCCAGACTGGCGTTGAACTGTGGTGATACCCCTGCCTCAGCCTCCTGAGTGCTGGAATTACAGGCATGTGTGATCATGCCCAGCTTTGACTTATTTTATTTTTAGATAGGACAGAATGTGTATTTCCTTATTCTTGACTGTAGTATGGCATCCTACAAGAAAGAGATCAAAATTAATTCTCTAATTAAAAGTTATGTTTCTAAGTCAAATATAACAGGTAATAGAAAATAACAAAAGAAAATATTATTTTTCTTAGGATGTAGCTCTGTATAACTCTATGATTATCTTTGATGCTCTGAGTAAAAATTCCTGGAGTAAACTGAAAGACTAAATATTCCAAAAATGGCAAAGAAATCTCACAGAGGAAGTATTATTTGATCTGAATTTTTTTAAGAACAAAAATTAAATGAGTGGACATTGTATACAGAAAGATGAGCAAGTACGAAGACAAAAAAGTGTGAAGAAGAATGGCATGGAATTTGGTATGGCTAACATACACAATTCAGAATGGCATTGGATCAAGTGTGAATGTGGACTGGCATATCTTGAAAGGTCTTATGTGCCATGCCAGAATGTTTGAAGATTTTCTGCAGGCAAAGGAGAGTTATTGAGAAGAATTTGGTCATAGAACAAACATCACACTTAGCAGGCATACTTAAGTGGTGTCACAGAAGTAAATAAGAATTGGCAAGATTGGAATCAGGAAAATTTTAAAGAGGTTGTTGCAGAAGGCATATGGTAGGACAGAAAGAAAAACAAGTAGGGGTACAAGCTGAACAGGACAGATTTATTTCACAACAAACCTAAGAGAGATTACTCTGGCACTAGAGACTGGACCATCAACTCATACAGGTCATGGACATAAAAAAGGGGGCTTGTGGATGGAAAAAGGCACAATGGGGCTTTTGGGGTTGAGAGTTCAGTACAAAGCAGTTGTGGCCCAACACCTAGGACTGGGCCTGAGGACATACAAGGAGTTATGTGTTGTTTGTCAAGGACAGGGCTAAACAATATTGGGAATTATAGGGTGTAGCTGTGCTTACTGGGCCTTATTGACCCACAGCAATACATCTGCAGCAGGTGGAAGCATAGAAGCATACCAGGGGGAAGGGATTTAAAGTGGTCTCTGCTTAGACCAGGATGACAGTGGTCAGATTCCTTCTCCATTGCCAATGAAGATGTGGCGGAAAGAAAAATTCAAGAACTATATAGGAAATGCATCCAAAAAACTCAAGTAAAAATTAAAATATGGAGTATAAGACAGAAGTTCAGTGAGAGGGGCTAGAGTATAGGGTACAGCTCAGTGGTAGAACTCACACTTAGTATATATAAGGGTTTGAGTTTGATCCTGAGTGCACTCATGAGCACACACACACACACACACACAAACACACATACACACTTATAAATCAGATTTGACAACTGCCTTAGCAATGGTGCTTTTACTGAGACTAGAAATAAAAGAGGGAGAATTTTGAATATTTGAAAGCCATAACTTATATACACACCATTTTCAATACATATAGAAGATTTTCAATGGTAATACTTCTCTTACATTGAAATGTTTTCCCTCTACAAAATAGTAAAGAAGGAACAAAACAATTGTATCGGGCTGGGATTTAGCTCAGTGGTGCCACTGCCTGCCTTGCAAGCGCAAGGTCCTGAGTTCAATCCCTGGGACTAAAAAACAAAACAAAACAAAACAAAACCCCCCAAAATGAAAAGGTATTATGCAAGGATGATGAAAATGTTATAAAAAGTCAGTTATCAAACTTTTATATGCTCTTTATAATAATGAAAATACACAAAGTGAGATTTCCTAATCCTTCAATTAGTAATACATAAGAACTGTGTTTTTAGTGCATTAGGATAAGGGGACCTAGGGAAAATAGTAGGGTTTGGGGCAAAAAGGGAATAAAAATGGTCAAGGTGCAATTTCTAAAATGAATGAAATTATTACATATTGAAAACCTGTACTAATCAAGAATCTACAATGTATGTTGATATGTAAACTCACTATCTTAAAAAGACAAGTTTTATTCCTATTATATATTAGGTATAATAAGTCTTTCTCTTTATATCTTGGGAACAAGATATAAATTTATATCAAAATAGTTTTTTATTTTTAAATTCTCATAACTCAGTTATTAAGTTGGTTTTCATAAGTGACTTTGGGAACAGCTGTGGGCTATTAAGATGCTACTAATATGCTACAAATTACTAATAAACTCAGAGATACTAACTAGATCAACAGTACTTGGTGCTCTGAATAAACTTTGGACTTTTAGTATCCTAACATACTCCAGGTATTCTGGGTGTCGCCGTTAACAGCCTAGGTTAGGGTGGAGTCATTATAATAGAAGTGCTACTTTTGAGAACATTTTTTTCCCTTTTCAGAGCCCCAGAAGAGCATGTGCAATTGCTTGGTGAAACATTACCTTCAAGGATGTAAATTGCCTCTGGTACCCATATAGCTTCCCTTTGGAAATATTCTCTCCCTAGTCTGTAAGGCTAGATGTCCCTAGGCTGTACTTAGTAAGCCCTCAGTAGATATTTGTTAATTGAACCAAATGGTCCCTCCAAATTGACAAAAATCAGTGGGCCTTTAGTCTCCTCTTCACTTTCCTAGTGGATTTCCTTTACTAGTGCTTTGAGGAGGGAGGTATCTTCATCTTCCTCAACAATGAAAAATGGATCATTATATATTGGAGAAAAATATTTCAAAGAGATAGAAAGAACTGTATATATTTTACTCAAGTAATTATTTTCAGAACCATAACATTCCCCAAACATGCTGGAGATAGACCCTGTCGTGATTTCAAAGTCAGATTCGCTTGTTACATGCAGAAACTATCATGATGGCATGTCTCTAGCTTTGCCTTCGAAGACTTTTTGTATTCTGTACGTAAGCCTTAAGCAGTGGTGGGGAACCTATAGCACATGTGCCTCCGCGGACACTCAGAGCCCTCTCTGTTGGCATGTGAGCCAAGTTTCCCTAGCCAAAGTTTGACAGACTGTCAGACGGATACAGTAGCAAAGATCACATTAATTGTGCAAAATCCCACCAAATACAAACTTTTACCTTTCAATAAAAAGCTGTTTTTATCATTGAATGCTGTTATTGTGTTTTTCTTTTAAAACAAAAGATATTAATATATGGGTTGTTTTTTCTAAACTAAAATTTAGGTTTAATTACACTTTTGGCATTTTGCAATAAACAAATGGGTTTTGGGGTGCAGTTTGGGCACTCAGTCTTAAATGATTTGCCATCACTGGCCTTAAGGCATCCTTTTTAAATACATTTTAATTGACAAATAATACCTAAAGAAATTTTTGATACAACACTGTTTCAATACATGTACACATTAAGGAATGATCAAATAAGCCCAATTAGCTTCTCCATTACCTCACTAACTTTTTTGTTTTAACAACATTTAAAACCTACTCTTTTACTATTTTTTAAGTATACAGTACATTATTGTGAGCATCACTTTGCTACTAGAACTAATGTAATAGTTTGCTCCCATGTAAGTTAAACTTGGTACATGTAAATCAACATTTCACTCCTCCACCCTTTCAGTCTGGTAATAACCATTCTACTCTCTACTTACATGCCATCGACTGTGACTGTTTCAGATTTCACACAAAACGTGGTATTTGTCTGTTTGTGCTTGGTTTCTTTCACTTAATGTCCTCTGGACTTCATTTTGTTGTCACAAATATCAGAATTTCATCACTTTTTAAGGCTAGTAGTTTTCCGTTCTCTCCATATATATACACTGATGAAGATTTAGGTGGATTTCCATGTCTTGACTATTGTGCCAGAGTGAACACAGGAGTGGAAACATCTCTTCACTATATTGATTTTACTTCTTTTGCATATACTCAAAAGTGAGCATGATGCATTATTATAATCATTTTCAGTTTTTTGAGCAATTCTCATTCTGTTTTCCAAAATGATTGTACTCATTTACAGTCCGACCAGGAGAATACAACAGTTCATTTTTCTCTATGGCTTTATCAACACTTGTTATCTTTCATCTTTTTTTCAACTTTCTATAGGTACATATTGATTATACAGATTAATGGTTTCATTTTGACAGATTTGTATGTGCAGAAAATATACTTTAATCATTTCCCCCATCAGTCTCCTTGTCCCACCCTCTTTCCTATTTTCCCATTTTGGGGGTTTCAAATTACCATATATAATGTATTTTGGTCATTTTCATGCCAGCTATTGTCCACTTTTACAACTCCCCTCTTTCTTCTTCTTTTCCTCTTGTCTAGTAATAGTCTCCGTTCTACATTCTTTTTTTTCCCCATTAAGTTTATTGGTACATTTTAGATATAAAATACAGTTACATTCATCATTGGAATCTTGTACCTTTACATGAGTATCTTAGTTCTTATTTTTTTTCCCTTTCCCTGCCCTCCCTTCACCCCCTCCACACTTCCCTATTTGCAAAGACTTTGTTTCTATTTTTTTCCTTTTCTCATAATTTTTCTTTTCCCTTGTTTCCTTTTCCCTAACCCTCCCACTTAGCTGCTCCTTTAGACCTTTTCTCCCTGTTACACAATATCAATTATATATTTTTAAAATTACAATATTAAGATCTAGGAGACATTACCACAGATTTTGCAGAATTTAAAAGGATATAGAAAGGATATTACAAAAATCTGTTTTGAAATAAATTTGACAACTTCTAAGAAGTACCTTGGAAGACAAATTAATGAAACTAACTCTGGAGGAAATATAAAATTTGAATAGCACCTATTAAAGAAAGTATATTCCTAGCTTGAAAACCTACCTATATGACAACAGCAGGCTCATAAACATTTTAACTGATAAATTATATCAAACAATTAAAGCAGAAAAAAGAAGGAACACTTCTCCTCTCATTTTAGGAACTCAACATTGTGCTAATCCTAAAACTGGATAAAGATAATAGAAGAAAAAAGTATGAACATAGATAGAAATTTGTTTAACAAAATAAACTATTAGAAGTCAGATCTGGCAGTATGCAGAAAGTGGTTTTGTTATAGGGATGCCAGTGTTGGTTCAACATTGGAAGATCCACCCCCAAAAGTCATCATTTTAAGAGTAAAGGAAAAAGCCATATGATCCTTTCACTAGTTGGAGAAAAAGTATTGGACTAAATTCTACAGCTGTTCATGGTAAAAGCTATCAGGAGACTAGAAGTAGAACAGAATCTTCTCAACAGATTAAAGACATGTACTCCGTACTTCCAGCGAGAACACCTTATATGAATGGAGAAGATACAATGCTTTCTCCTTAAGGCGGGGAACAAGGGCAGATATGCTTACTCTTTATCTGTCCACTAAACTTTGAAACCTAGGCCCCACCAAAATAGTCTTTCAATAAAATGACACAATTAGGATAGGATTGACAAGGTAGAAGCAAAATCTTTATATGTAGATGAAATGATCATCTACAGAGAAAATACTAAGAAATCTCTAGGAGCCCCTAGAACTTGTATTTGAATTTAGCAGAATTAGAAAACACAAGGTATGTATAAAAATTTAGGTCTGTGTATACTTGCTATAAATGAAGAATTGGATATTGAAATTTAAAAGTTATGTATGAGTACAAACGATCTAGAAAAGTTAAAAAAAACAAAAAAAATACAAAACCAAAAACCAAAAACAGTGAGAGAAGACATTTAGTACCTAATTTTAGGACTTCTTCTAAAGCTACAGTAATCAAGGCAGTGTTGGTGTAAGGAAAGACATATAGATCATTGGAATAAAACAGAGAATCTACAAATAGAACCACACATATATGGTCCACTGAGTTTTGAAAGATTATTCAACATTACCATTTTATAGAATATAAACTCAATTCAAGAGCCAAGGAAGAGATAGTATTTTCAGCAAATGGCACTAGAACACCTGGTATCTATATATAAAAAAATTAACCTCAAGCCTTTATTTCCATACATGAAAATAACTTGAAGGAATCTATGAACCTAAATCTGAAAGCCTAAAAGTATAAAACTTGAAGAAGAAATTATAAGGGAAAATGTTTATGAATTCAGGGTAGGCAAGAATTTCCTAGGATACAAAAAACATGATGCATAAAAGAAAGAAATTGATAAACGAGATTCCATCAAAATTTAGAACTTTAAGTGACATCATTAAAATGAAAGTAGTCCTTAAATAGACCATATTTACAATGCATATAACCTGTGACCAGAATATATAAAGAATTCTTAGAGCTCATTAGTAGACAACCAAATTAAAAAGTAGACATAAGATGATAAATAGCCAGTGTAGTACAAGGAAAGGTGTGCAACTCTAGAATCAGAAAAATACTAATCAGTACAATAACAAGATTAAATTATACACTCATTAGGGAGATGAATTTAAAAGTTTTAAAAGCTTTGTCATGACTTTTTCTTTTTGTTGGATCCTCTCCCTTTGCGTTTAATTTGTCACACCCAATGGATTCATTCTGCTGGGTTTCCTGGGGTTGTGATCCTCATTGTCTTTTCCTAGGGTATTGTCTAAAATTTTTTGGAGTGCCAGTTTGATATTCATGAAGTTCCTGAGGTGCTCTTTATCATGAAAGGATCTTATTTCTCCATCAATTTTGAAAAATAGTTTTGCAGGGTACATCAGTTTGGGTTGGAGGCTGTTTACCTTTAGGGCCTGAAATACATCACTCCAAGCTCTTCTTGCCTTGAGGGTTTGCGTTGAGAAGTCTGCTGTGATTCTGATGGGCTTTCCTTTGTATGTGATTTGTTTCTTTTCTCTCACTGCTTGTAGAATTTTGTTCTACTGTTGGATTTCTGGAATCCTAACTATTATATGCCTATGTATAGATTTTTTTTGATCAAGGCTGGAATCCTATATGCCTCACTTATCTGTATGTCAAGTTCTTTCCCCTTCCTTGGGAAATTTTCTGCCATCACTTCTGTGAACAGTTTTTTTATGTCATCTGCATTCTCTCCTCTTTCTTCATTGACTCCAATCAGTCTTATGTTATTCTTCTTTGCACTGTCTACCAGCTGCTGGATTCATTTCTCATGTTCCTTTACAATTTTAAAGCAATTTTTCTTCTCCTGGTCACTAATTGCAATCTTATCTTCTGTATCTGAAATTCTATCCTCACATTGGTTCATTCTTCTGCACAGACTTTCCATGGAATTTTCAATCTCCTGGAAATCTGTTTGCATCTGTTTTATGGATTCCATTTTTTTCCTATGTTGGGATTCCATCATGTTCCTCAGAGCCTCTATTTTTTTAACTGTGTCCTCTAGATTTATTAATCATGTCTTGCACCATGAGCACAATCTTTTCTGTTATCTGAGTAATTATTTTTGATTTCATTTTTCCCAGATCCTCTTTTGTTGCCAGTTCAGAGAGTCCAGGTAGTTGAGTAACAGATTGTTCCATCTTGTTTCCCTTTGGGATTGCTGTAGGTGATCCAGAAGTCTGTTTTTGAGGCTTGTTTACATGTCTTCTCTTTTCCATGGTGGGGGTGTGCTTCTGGCACCCACCTTCTCTGCCCTAGGAGCTTGGGATAGCAACGGGGGAGCTTCCTTCCAGGTGCCGGGACTGGCTCAGCTTCTTTCCCTTCTACATTCTTCTCACCTTTTTTAGATTTCACGTATTAGGGAGAATACACTATATTTGCATGAGGGGATATTTCATTGTGGTTTTAATTTGACTCCCCTTGATGAATATTGATGTTGAGCATTTTTCATATAGCTGATGACCATTTGTATATTTTCCTTTGAGAAATGTCTATTCATGTCCTTTGCTTATTTTTTGTTAATAAGACCATTGTTTTTGAGTAGTTTGAGTTTCTTACATATTTCAGGTATAAGCCCCCTTTGTAGTATATCATTTTAAAATATTTTCTCTTATTTTGTAATTCTCTCTCTCTCTCTCTCTCTCTCTCTTTTTTTTTTTTTTGGTACCACGTACCATGGATTGAACTCAGGATCTTGAGCTTGCAAAGAGGCAGATGGCACAACCACTAAGCTAAATCCCTGGCCCCTGTAATTGTCTCTTCACTGTTAATTGCTTAATTTCCTCTGCTGAATCTTTTTAGCTCAATGCAATTTGAACATTTTTGCTTCTGTTGATTATATTTTTGGGTTCACATCCAAAAATGCATTGCCCAGTCCAGTGTTGTATAAGTTTCTCCCTGTGTATTTTTTTAATAGTTTTATAGGTTTAGGTCTTCTATTTAAATCTTTAATGGATTTGAATTGAATCTCATATAAGGGGCTGAATTTAGATTCCAACTTCATTCTGCATGAGAGTAGTCAGTTTTTCAACCATCATCTATTAATCAGACTGTTCTTTTCCTACTTGTTCTTGAAACCTTTGTTGAAAGTCAGTTGCCTGTGAACTTCTAGGAACTCTTTTTCTATTAGTGAATGGGTCTTTTTATATCCTAGTACATATTTTATTGCTTATGGTTTCTATAGATTTATAATATAATTAAAATTAGGTAGTTTGATGCCATCATCTGTATTCTTTGGTCAAGATTGCTTTGACTGCTTGGGCTATTTTATACTTTCATATGGATTTCAGGATTTCTTTTTCTAGTTCTAAGAAGAACAACTTTGGTATTTTGGTAGCAATTACATTGAATCTGTAGGTTGATTTGGATAGTATGAATATTTTAACAGTACTGATTCCTCCAATTCATGAACAAAGAATACCTTCCTATTTATTTATGGTATTATCCTCCGTTTCTTTTATTATTCAAATCCTTTACCTCCTTGGTTATTCCTAAGTTTTGTTTTTACTTCATTTCAATAGCAATGCTATTGATTTTTTAATGTTAACTTTGTTATCTATCACTTTCCTAAATTTATCAGTTCTGGCAGTTTTATGATGATGTCTTAGTGCTTTCTATACATAAGATGGTGTTGTCAACAAATAAAAAATTTCACTTTTTTGTTTCTTATTTGTATGCCATTTGTTCTTTCTTTTGGCTGCTTTCTTTGGGACTTCTAGGACTATGGTAAATGGAAATGGTAATAGTAGGAATGCAGGTTTTCTTGTTTAGGATGCCAAAATGGGTCACATTTCTAAAATCAATTCACTGTTGTTAGTTGGAAAAAAACCCAACAAAGTTACAACAACAAGCAGACTATGTGAAGATATAATTTTTTAAAAAATATGACGAGCCTTATACCATGAGGAAATTTCATGTATTCAGTATAACTTGATATTTTGATTTTTCATATCATTACAATGTATCAAAAGCAAAACTTAAAAGTATAATGATAAATGATGAAAACCAAGAAAAATGCATGCTGGTTTTATTATTGTTCTTAATTCTCCTTGCTTTTATTGGCACTCTGTCAGGCATCCAAATGCAGCATTCTATTGCATCATCTTTCTTATCAAGGTTGTCCTGAGTGAGAGAATAGGCATTAGGTAAAGTGTCGCAATTCCTTTGTGGTAAAAGACAGAAAACTTAATTTCAAATTTAATGTTTTCAACTTCTAATAGGGAACACTAAGTGCTATATTCACATAAGTCACTTAATAATATTTGTTGACATTAAAAATTGATGACAAATGCACTTGTAGGAATCATCTTAGGAAGAAAATGTCTTTGTTGTTGCTGAAAGAGTAAAGCAAAGTACAGCAATGACTAACTTGTCTTGAAAAATGTACATGCCATTCTGTTTATGATATATGTGGAAGAAAATTATTAGCATTCAAACCTCTAGAGGCTGTCATCTACTGCTTGATTTATTCTGAATATTGCAAATTTCTATCTTCATTGGCATCACTGTTAATATGTAAATTATAAGGATGGAGAGAGCATAGCTTTTTGCTTGGATGGTTAGCTCCAGTGAATAGTCTTTCCTATATCTGTAACTATTGTCATTTTTTTCTTAGAGTAAATAAGACATGGTTGCATATAGCTTTGGTTCCCCCTCAGAATTGCATTGTCTCATAGTTTCAGTGGTTTCAGTCCATGGTCTGTTGGCTGCAAGGCAGGAACATTGTGGCAGAAGGGTAACAGAGCAAAGCTGCTCATTTCATGGTGACCTGGAAGTGGAGCACAGGGGAAGAGCACCTGTGAGAGAGCCTCCAAAGGCTTTTCTCCAGTGGATCACCTCCTCTAAATGGGCTGTCTTCCCAAGAGCTCATTCAACCATACACGTCCTTGGGTTAATCCATTGAAGAGTATAGCACCTTCATGATTCAGTCACCTCTCTGGGAGTCATTTAATCCAGTCAGCAATTAAGATTAGCTATCTAGTAAAAGGGTTATAAAAGGTCCAGTTTCATTCTTCTGCACATGAGTCACCAGGTTGTTCTGACTCTATTTATTGATGTGGCCATTCTTCTTGTCCCATTTTACATCCTCGCCACTTGTGTTGAAGGTCAATAGACTGTAGATATGTGATTTTATTTTTCCTTACTCATTCCTAGTATAATCAAGGTCATTCTCCTCCTTCTTCTCTTCAGGTGTCTATTGCCAGTTCTCCTTTATGAAGATCCAGAGTTCTTACTCAATGGTCATCTTTTATCTTTGATATTTTTTTTCTCTGCATATTTAGCCTTTCTCTTCCTGCCTTCACATTTACATTGCCAGCACTCAACTATCTAAACTTGAACAAGAAAATCAAACAAAAAAAACCTGTCTCCCTTTCCCTACCTTGCCCCTGTGCTAGAATCCCCCTTCCATTCACAGTCAATCTTTCAAGGCTTCTTTAATTAAAATCAGTGTAGCCTTTTCATCTTTGCCCACTTCTCTCCCTCGATCTGGCCTGGCACACATTCTTTCCTCTGTGAATACCTGATGATCTCTGTATCCAGAACATTTTCCAAACTTCAGCTTACTTGATCTCTCAGCAGTTTTGGTTGTACTCCCTTCTTCCTGGAAGTGTAAATTGCCTTTATAACATTCTAATTGTGAGTGTTTAGGGCACTATATTTTCTTCTACTGCCTCTCTGAATTTTCTTTCCTGGACTAATTTCCACTTTATTTTCTAAGTTCTTTAATTGTTGGTGTTGTAGCATCTTTTCCTTCTTTGTATTCTGATCTAATTCACCTACTTCTCGAACTGCAGTTATAGTATATCATAATAGTATCAATAATAACTAATATTATGGATCTTTGTTATCTGTCACTGTTCTCTACTCCTTGCAGCCCTTAATCTTCTTATGAATCTAGTAAGGTGGTTTTTGTTATGTCTTGCTTTTGAGATGAAGAAACTTAGTTGCATAAAAATTTGGTAATTTGGACAGTTATTATTTAGTTGAATCAAGGATTCTGCAGTATAGCCCAGAACTTCTAAGTTAGATACAAAAATAAATAAATAACAAATGTTTTAGTCTTATATTACTGTTTATGTGTCTACTCTAAATGATTTAATAAATTCATTTAGTTTTGACAGCAAGACCAGAAGGTGGATGTATTTGTTATAGTTCACCGATGAAATTCTTAGTCCAAGACCACATAATTATACATCACACATGATTGCTATTTGTCTATTTCTCTAAAACTACTTGTGCTATTCTACTATTCCTTCACTGATCTTTTACTATACTTTATTTCTTTTCCTTGTGTAATCAAATTATTTTTCATGTAAACATCTTTAGACAGTTTCCTTTGTGCTAGTAAAAACTAGTCCCTCATGTATCTCCATCCAATCTATGTATTTTTCTAAGAGACATATAATGTATCTTTTTGATATTGTTATGTCCAGAGGTGGGCAGCTCACCATCCTGTCATGCCATACCACTGCTCTGCTGAAAATGCAGCTCTCAGGGATTCTAAATCCCACACTAGTAAAGAACTGAAAAAACAGGCAGTTTAGTATAACAAAAGGTGATTTATTTGGGGAAAAGGATGGAGAAGAAAGAGGACAGAGAGCTACTGAGGAGAAGTAGGGGGCTTCAGAGCTGAAAGCCCATGAGCTCTTATCCCTGGCTCTGTTTATCAGGAGCTAGTGCTTTTCCTGTCCCTGAGGTGGGCGCTTGTTGATATCTGACCTGTTGCCTTGACTGTCTTTGACCATAACATAAGCCTTCTGGCCATTTGGTTTCTCCCTGTCCTTATGTTATGAATAAGTGAAGGGGAGGTCCTATTAGGAAGAAAGCTTACTTAATGATTAAGTAAAGGGGTCAGGTGTACATGTATGTATCTGGTGTAATACTATACTGATGTTAAAGTGAGAATGCACATACATGTGTACATGGGTGTGGGTGTGAGTGTGGGTGTGGGTGTGATTGTGTGTGTATGTGTCTTACATTTTAAACAAGAGTCCTTAGGTGGCTGTCTCATCACTTCTGCATTTGTCAGGTGGATGAGGGGAAATATGACTCTCAGTCTGCTAGATGTCTGACATGCTGAGTTCGTGTTCTTCAAAATTGAAGAATGAATTTTAAGGAACAACAGAGATTAAGAGTAGGAAGTATTTATTGAAGGGGAAGGATACAGCTCCTGAGAGGCAAGAGGGGACCAAAATTGAGTTGTCAAGGACCCCACTTCTCAGAGATGTTTTATAGAGCACAGGCACTTGGGTACAGCATAGATTACAGCTATGATCAAGAGTAAGATTGTAGAGTCACTTAGGTAACATTGATCCAGTGGGCAAGCAAGTCATGTAGCAAGTGTACATGGAAGGAACAAAGAACTTTTTAGGAAGGGATGACCCCGGGGGTCTTTGTCACCCACCTAGGTGACTGATGTCTGTCTAGACTTCAGTAGATCAGGTGTTACAACCTACTACAGGTGTTATGCCTAGTCATTTTCTCATTATTTTGAGGTCTGGCCTCCAGCAGATATGCCTCTTGTCATGGTTGTAATGTTTTTGTCTTTGTCCTGACTCTCTCATGAGCCTAGCCCTGTCTGACTGCCTATAATATTTCTGCCTAGCTTAGCTGGCTATAATACCTTGATTGTCAAACTCAATTCATTCCAAATTCATCTTCAAACACCAAAGAGTTTGAGAGCTAACCATATTTTTTCACATAAGAAATAATGGAAACCCAAATAATTGGTTTTGAGGCCCAAAAATGACACAAACACTATTTTGTCTGAGTGAGAGCAGCACTTAGACTGAAGTGATGTAATCGAGTAGCCAAAATGGTCTAGGTTTTTGTGTATGACAAGGAAAGAATTGTCAAGCATGTACCTTGTAGTATGTAGTTATGTTTATTGAAGATCACAGAGCACAACAGGAGTAGGCAGAAGGGCAGAGTGGGCAAAAATAGAGGCTTTGTAACTCAGGCTTCTAGTATTTATAGGGTCAGCCATCCATTGGCCTTAGGTGCCTCCCAGTATTTCTCTTTTTTGATGCCAGCAATCTGTGGGACCTCCTAAGTTTAAACCTGAGTAATCATTAGGGTGGTCTTGTGTTTATGGTTGAATGGAGAGAAGGAAAGTGTCTCACACAACTTCTCTGACTCAGGATTATGGAAACATGGATGACCATTAAGGGTGGTGCAATGTTTATAGTTGAATGGAGGGAAAGGAGTGACTCAATTCCTTTGTTTCAAAGCAGGGAGATGAGATGTGACAAGTAACTCACTCTTGGACCATACAGGCTTTTTTCAAATCAGATTTTTTTGTTTTGACTGTTGAGCAAAGTTAGGAACATTGAGCAGAATTTTTTGGAACTTTGCTGTATGAGTAGTGGAAAGTTCGAGCTTGGAGCCCTTCAACAATTGAGGTATCACTGTTTAGGCAATGCAGAAAGTTATCATTACTGTGGAAATGAGTGAGGGAGATAAAATAAGGGAGATCCAAAGTCCTGATGGTGGGGGGAAGGTGCAACTTGAGTTACTGTGCTCTGTTATAATTCATTGAAAAGAAAGAGATACCTGAGGAAAGATGTAAATAAGATAGTTTGCTAAATGCTTAGAAAATGCCTGGTATGCAGTATCTCTTATGTAAATGTGTGTTTAAATGAATAAGTAAATGAAAAAATACCTATTCATGCATAGTAACACTCTGGCAAAGGAGAATGTCTATACAAAGAGCAGGAATATTTGCTGAACACCCAGCATATCAGTGAAGCAGACGTTAGAAAAATGACACGAAACAAAATAGAAAAAGTAACATGCTCATTAAGCTGTGAAGATGTTCTGTGTTTTTCATGAATCTAAGGATTATATAGTTTTCACCTTTAGTGACATAAATAACTATGCTAGAGTTTTGTAAAATGTAGCAAACTCTGATTCAGGAGTTAAGAAGAGATTGGGAAAACCGTTTTCCTTTGTACAGCAAAGATCTCTTAAAATAAGCTCCTCCATAAAAGCAACAAGTGGAATGGGAAAAATTGTAGTATTAACATTCACAGAACTCTGGAAATTAACCAGAGGCTTACAAAAATTCAAGGAATATTTATAAGAAAAATGTCTAAATCTCAGCAAGCACATTGAGCTTTCTGATAGGCATTTTTAATTTTTATTATTTCATGTCTTTTTCTGTTCCTCCAAGTTCAACCTCAAAACCAACAGTCTGCAGTTTTTCTGACTATGGGAAGTAGCAGCCTAGGGGCAACTGGACAGGACGTAATGGGTTTGAAAATTCCCGGACAGCCCCATTCCTAAAGGACTGCCACTATGGTACTGGTATGTCCGTTCTCAGGGCTTGTCTTTGATTTGACTCTGCTTGTACTCTGTTGACGAGACAATGCCCAGAGCATTTGCTGGAAAAAAATTAAGCAGCTATTTTGTAATGATAGTGCTATTAACACTAAAAGTAGGGATGTTAGCTGGGGTTAACAAGAAGCTGGGCAAAACACTTAAAAGGAAAAACTGGACTCGTATGATAATATAGGGCTCTTAAAAACTGACATTTTTCTGAAAAATCCAAATAGCTGTGCACAAGTGCAGAGCTACTGAACATACATGGTGCGGGGCGGGGGGGGGGGCAGCCGAGAAAGCCCTAATTGCTCACCTTAATATAACCCTGAGATCCCACATAAGGAGGAAGTAAAGACTCAGGCAGAGTTACAAACTGCACTGTTGGAGCATGTTGGAGACTTACTCTACTCCTCTTCCTCCAATTCCAGGCCTTTGAATAAAGATTGTGTACTGGCCTAATGCATTTAGAAAATCACTGTGATATCACTGCCTGATAATTAAGCACTTGAATCAGGGACTTTAACAGCTTCAAAAGACAAAGAATACACACTTTATAGAAATAGTCTTATTAGGTCACTCAACCAAAAATAGCAATAGTAACAAATAGCAACACACACATGCACACACAAACTTAGAGTCTGTCTCCCCTCATGTACACACACAAGCACAAACACACACATACACACACATGAGCACACACATGCTCACATACCCATATATCCTGGAGAGTGAGAGATTCTCTGATCTTTAGTTACTAAATCATGGTATTTAAAATTTTAAGCTCTCCACAAAAAGTCATGACCCATGCAAGGAAACAGGGGAGTACACTACACATACAGAATAAACATGAATCAATGCAAGTTGTCCTTTAGGAAACTTTGATATCACAGTTTATGGATAATTTAAATAAATGTTTCTATTTGTTTAATAAATTAAAGAAAAAACGGCTAAAGAAAAAATCTATAACCACAATGGTTCACTAAAAGAATATGGGCAAAGAACTAGGTATTACATATTTTTAAAAGAAACAATACAGAAATTTTGGTTTCAAAAAATAAATGGAATGAAAAAATACTAAATTTTACCAAATTTGAACTGTCAGAAGAATTAATAAAACTTACAATAATAGAGATTATTTAATTTCAACTATTCTGAGCAATAGAAGAAAAAATGAATATTAAACAATTGTGGGAAATGTAAAGCAAGCTAACATTCACATATGAAAATTCCATTAAAAGGGAAGAAAAAGTAACAATATTTAAAAATGGTAGAAAATTTCCAAATTCTCATGAGAAATAATCTAAAAATGCAGAAATTTTATAAAATCAAAGGACAAATCAAAAGCCACACTTATAGTAAAACTATAGAAAGATAAACAGTTTTGAAATCATGAAAGAATTACTTCTCATGTACAAGGAAATCATGAAAGGATTATTTTTCATGTACAAGGATCTGTAGTTCATAAACAAGTTCTCATTTGGGCAAAAGCAGTGCATGATATTCTCAAATTACTGAAGGAAAAAAATCCGTAAACCAACATTGCTATACTCACAAAACTATCCATCAACCTTAAAGGGGAAATTAAGATGTTTTCAGATAAACAAATATTGAGAGACTTTGTTACTACAGATATTGCCCAAGGAAATACTAAAGATACTCTTTTAGGCTGAAGTAGACATTATAAAGAAATTTAAATGCCCATAAAGAAATAAAGAATATTCCTAAAGGTAATTATGTAGCTGAATATAATCAACAGTTTAAAAGTATTTTTTCTGTTATTTTTCCTCTTCCATTTAAGGCAACTACATATACTAAGAATTATACAATGTCGGTGAGTTTAAGATGCATAACGATATAATTTATATGACACAAATTGTATGATTGAGTGATGTATGGAAGGAATTGTAATGGAATAAACTTTTGTTTACTATTAACATTAAGTTGTTATTAATTCAAATTAGATTAGACATTCATTTTGAAATCTCCAAGGCAACTATTAAGGACATAACACAAAGTACAGTAAAAGAAACAACAAAGGAAATAAAATGATATACCAGAAAATAATCTAAGTAACAAAAAAGAAAAAGACATGATAAAAATAGCAAAATAAAAGTTGAATAAAGAAATAGATGTTCAGTATAACATTTGAAGTCCTTAGTAACACACATTCAATAAAGACAGGACAAATAGCATATCAACCAGGAAATAGAGGACTTGATAAGCTATAGATTAATTAACTATACCTGACAAGCACCTGTGGCTCACTCCACCTCAAAATGGCAGAATCCACATTTTTCTCAAGGTCACATGGAACACTCTCCAAGGTAAGTTGTATAACATACCAAAGGATTAAGTTCAATAAATTTAAGAAGATTGGAATCATAAATTATAGTACTTTGACTACAAAAGATAAAAAATTGAAGTAAAAATTAATTTGGTAAATGTACAAACATGTATAAATTCATAGTATACTCAAAAGAATAGTAGGTCAAAGGAAAACCCACAAGGGGAATTTTAAAATATTTGATGTTAATAAACATGAAGACATAGCATAACAAAACTTAATGGGATGCAGCTAAAGCAGTGCATCTACAGAAATTTAAAGCACTAACAGCCTATATTTAAAAGGTGTAATATATCAAATCAAGGACTTCAATTTCCACCTTATCACACTGCATAGAGAAAAGCAAACTAAACCTAGAAGAAGCGAAACAGAAAGCAGGATAATATTAGAAAGAATAATAATGAAGTTGAGAGTAGATAACAGAAAAAGAAAACAATAGATCAAAATTTGGTTCTCTGACACAGATCAACAAAATTGACAGATTTTAGTTAGAGTGACCAGGAAAAAATAGAAAGAATCAACTTTCTTAGACTGAAAGATTGTGAATACTGATCATACTGTATGGACATTTGTATGACAACAAATTCATAGCTTAGATGAAGACAAATTACTAGAAAGACACACACTACTAACAGTACCTAAACAAGGAGTGAAAAGTCTAAATAGAGTTATGCAAATAGATTAAATTAGTTATAAAACATTCCTTTAAAGCAAAATCTAGCCCCAGATGACTTCACTCATGTATTTTACCACACAATTAAAGAATACTTAACTTGATCTTTCACAAAAATTTCTTAAAAGTAGAAATGTAGAGGATACTTCTCAAATTATTATTTTAGTCTAGCGTTATCCTGATACTACTACCAGAGAAAAGCATTAAAACAAACCAAAACTTTTTAGATCAATATCCCTTGTAACTATTGACAAAGAATGCTCAACAAAATACTAGCAAATCCAATCTAGCAACATTATTATATTAGACGTTAAACTGAATGAGATTTTTTGAAGGAGTTCAAAGCTGCTTTAACACCTAAAAATATATTGATGCAAAACACTGTGTGAACAGAACAAAGAGAAAATGCTTTATCATTTGACTAGATGGAAACAAAGCATTTGACAAGAGGTAACATCCATTCATGATAAAAGTTCTCTACAATTAGGAATTGAAGGGATTACGTTTACAATGAAATGCACAGAACAGAGAAATTCATAGGGAAACAAACTTAATTTGTGGTTGCCATAGCCTGGAAGAGGGGAGGATACAGAATATGACTACTAAGTGACAGATTCTCTTTGCTGATAGTCTAACTTTAGATTGTAGTAACATTATGCAATTTTGTGATGTACTAAAATCTACTGAACTGTACACTTTAAAAGCTTGAATTCATATTATATAAATTATATTTTAATACATCTGCTACTGAAAATTAAACAAAAGACCATATTAACAAATGGATGGAAACAGTGTTCCCAAAGAGAAAAAAATAGAGCTTTAAGATAGTAGTAATAAATTGGGCATGCTGATGTACACCTGTAATCTGAAAACTCTGGGAGTCTGAGGCAGAAGTACTGAAAGTTCAAACCCAGTCTCAAAGTCAAACCCTGACTCAAAATTATAAAATGAAAGAAGGGCTAGAGATGGAGCACAGTAGGAGGGCTCTGGGTTCAGAAAAAGAACAGTAACAATGGAAAAAGGGTGAGATCTTTGGAGTGTAGCTATGTTTGAGAGCAGATTCTCTATTGACAAGAAAGATGTTCTGCATAAAACCAAGATTTTGTGGTCAGATGGATGACAAAACAACCAGATATAAGGGGGAAGGCTGTAAGTGCAGTTAATTTGGGGAAGAAATTCAGGTTTGTTTGGGATATGGTGAATTTGAAAAATTTATTGGGCAGCCAGGTGGAGCTATCTAGTAGGCAACTGGCTATAGAAGTCTAGATTTCAGGAGAAAGCTGAGGCCTGATAATAGAAATGCAGTAGTTCATGACTAAACAGAACAAATTATCAAAGAGGTGTAAATAAAGACAACCAAAAACTAAATTTGGAACAGTCTAATATTAATAGGTTGAGGGGACAGATATGACAAATTCAGAGAAGCAACCAGTAAGGTTGTAATAAAATCAAGAGATTTTTATGTCCTACAGACCAAGTGAAGAAAGTATCTGCAGGAGGAGTGGTCTCTTGTTATATGGTCTCTTAGCATATATTGGTCCAGCAATTGTGTATTATTTTATTTTTCATAATATTTCATAAAATCAGAGATTATATCTACTTTAAATGACTATGAGCAAAGAGCAAGAATTTATTTACTCATATACTCAACAAGGGTTTATTAAGAACAAAGAAAATGTCCAGTTATTTTTTGCTGTGAATTTACTTTTCTGAGCAAACAAAAATTTCTATCTTCATGGGACTTAACTTCCAGTGCAGAAATACAGACTAGTACTTTCTTACAGAACCTCTTGCTATAATGAAAATATTCATTTTTGATATCCAATGTGATAGCCATTGTCACATATGGACAAAATGTGATGAGGGTAACTGAGGACTAAGTTTTTAATTTTGTTTAATTTTACTTAATTGATATTTAATTTAAATGGTCATATATGACTTATGTTTACTATATTAGTAATATACATAGTAAAACATAGTAAAATAATAAATATAGTAAATAAATGGAACATAGATTCAGAGAAAGATTGGGAATAGTTGCAACTTAAAATTGAATGAATAGAATGGCTTCATTGAGGAAATGAAAACAACAACAAAATGCTACTATATTTAGCTATGTTTAAAATCCACCTGAGATGAAAGATTAGAAGTATAGAAATAACAAATTTGATTAGCCTTGCATTTGGAAAAAAAAACCACTTCATTCCATATTAATTACCTGATTTGTTTATTAGAATTGCAATATTTTTAAACTAGAAAGTTGGTCCAGTGCTTGCTTCGGCAGTACATATACTAAAATTGGAAAGTTGGTCTAACTTTCTAACTTTTCAGCAGCTGCCTATTTAGGCTCTCAAACTCTAGGAAAAATAATACTGTTAAAAATCAGAGATTCATAAAAGAGAGTAGCTATAGAAAATTGTAGCCTCAGAATTTATCCAAAGAAAATTTTATAGATGAGGACTGAGAATGGAGAATAGACTCTGTAAGATTTCCAGTCTCAACAGCATATGTCAAAACCACAGTGAAGCAGTTCTCTTCTCATCTGCTGTGCTTAGCTCACTTTGGGCATACTACACTCAATGTGCTGCCATTAATATGAATTTTTTGAAAATAACAATGAATGCAATCTTTCCATTTTTACCACTATTTAATACAATTATTGAAGATTAACACAATAAGACTTAAATTAGAAGTGTCAGATAAACATTTTCTTCTTTCAATGAAGAGATAATTGTGTACTTTGAAATTCTTATTAAGTTGCATGGGACTCAAATTATAGTTAAAGTCTTTGTATCCCACATTTTTATTAGTCTGCTTTCCTATTGCTGAGACAGAATATCTAATACTCACAACTTAAAGCAAGAGAAGTTTATTTTGGCTTACACTTTCAGAGTTTTCAGTCCACGGTCAGCTGTCTCCAAGGCAGATACATCATAGTGGGAGGGTGTGAAGGAGGAAAGTTGCTTAACTCGTGGCATCCTGGAAGCAAGGAACAGGGGAAGCAACCAGAAAGAACGGTTCCAGGGACAGGTGTAGTCTCCAAGTTCACGTTGCCATAACACACTTCTTCTGGTTTGGGCCTCAGCTATAATGTCCCTCCCAGTGTGCTCACAATCCAACTACCTCTCCAGCTGTCTCTTAAATCAGTCAAGATTAAGCAAAACAATTTCTTGCATTAGGAGAGATGGGCTTTTTCTAGAGAAGATGTTTTCTAGTCCTAAAATATTAAAGTTACTGGTTAAAGAATAGATCAACCACTACAAGTCATTGGATCCATGAAAAAATTATCTGAGATAATTTTATGATTTCCTGTTTAATCTTGTATATACTATTATAGTTATATGGAGAAAATTTTGAAGTGTGCATGTGTGTTTGAGATGTGTGTATATGTTTGTGTGTTTGGTGGTTTGGAGAGGAAAAAAAAGGAGAGCCAGTAAAAAGAAATCCATACCAAATCTCCATGAATCATTTTTCAAAGACATGATTTTGCTCTTGCCAAATGTTAGAAGTTTTTTTGGAAAGTTTGATTGATATTCTGTATTATATTACCCAGTACAGTTCAACTATTCATGAGTTTATTGAAAATCTTTTTGACAAGTTTTTTAAAAGCATATTTTCGACTTGCTCTCTTCACATCCTTACCATCCTTTTATCTCTCAATCTTCTTTCATTTGTTTTGTGTCTGTGTAATTCTACTAAAATTGCCTATTTTCAATCTCTAAAGATCCTCTAGTAATCAAATATATTATTTCAGGAATATCACAACAAAAAGCAAAAAAGATCTCCCTTTAATTCTTTCTTATTATCAGTTTCTCTCTCTCTTGCCCCCTCGCCCCGTTTTTTGTTTTAACAGTTGCATACTTTCCATACTGGATACACTGTCCTCAATCTTATTTGATTCTGTTTGCTGACTGTTACAAATGTAACATAACACTCCTAACAACAAACTAGTAGTCAACTTTTCCCCAATTCAAAGTCCAACAGGGAATTCTTTGCTTCTATGAAGATAGTGCCAAGATTTTCATAAGTTTGGCATATTGGTACTTGCTGGATACAATGTCTGCCTTTATTTTCAACCTACTACTTCCTCATATACACATCCTAATCAAGTTCACGCAGCAAACTCAGTGGTTTAGGAAACTCAATTTTTGCAAATAGGGCTTTCCTGCCTGGAATATCCTTCCCTATAACTTTGTTAGCTTAGAGTATGCTTACCAACACTTATGAACATCATGCAAGTGTGAAACTTACCTAGGGTTCTTTTTCAAGTTGCTTCTCCAAGGATATATATACACTCTGCTCAGGTGCAGCAGATTTTTATTGTTTAATAGATTTAATGTTTTTCCTTGCTATTTTGTAGCAAAGATTTTGCTTTACTTACTTTTATCCTCAAATACTGTATCTGTCTTAAATGACTCTTAGTTGCACATTGTATTATTTTTTCACAGTTTTGCAAAGGGATATGTAAATATGCTTTGAATTTTTGTATGCTACCTTATTCAATGAAGAACAGTTTTTATTAATTAATTTATACCCTTCTTTAGATTATTTACTTATTCTTTTTGGATAACCCTCAAGGTCATTTTAGGGTTAAGCATTTCAGAAGTTCATAAAAATAAAGACAGTAATAGGATTTCTATTACAATTACCTTCTCCAAATCTTAAGGCTTTTCTAAAATTGACTAGGAACAATTTTAAATAAGTAGAATATGCAAAATGCCTTATGTTTCTTTCTATAACTTCTTACTTTCTCTCCAATTGTAGCCACCATTCAGACTTTGATGATAACTTCTAAGTACTGCCCTTTCCTGTATGTTTGTCACATGTATTCCCTTGTTCTCCTAAAGTATCTATTAGCAGACACCTGGGGTTTTGCCTCTGACAAAATTTATACAGAAAATACTCTTACTTTTGCATATTATATCATTGGTTTTTCTAAAGCCACATATTTAGTTGATAAGTGAATATTTGGAGGTAACTCAGGGTGGATGTTTAGTGAAGAGCTGTTTACTGCTCAGAATGCAATTTTGGTTTTCCCTGGATCAGTCCTTTCTTCAACTACATTTTTCTTTTTTCAACTTTGTTACTTCAATTGGGATCCTATGACCTAGACTTTCAACTTGCCTTTGTTAATGGAAAATTTGGGGCTCTGCCTTCACAAATGACAAGTGTCTTTTCCTTATGAGGAGTGACAGTTATGCATGTCCATTTTTAATGTTGATAAATATTTCAAGAAAAGAAAGATGTTGCACAAGAACTGTAATAAATGATTTGTTTATTCAAATACATAACACCTAATACATGACAGACCATATGTTAAGTTCTTGTAATATATGAACAGAAATGACATAGCCTCTCTCCTTTAAGTAGATTTGAGTTCTGGCTGGAAAGATAGACCAAACCCACGCACACCAAAGAAGTAAAAATAAATTTATTTATAAAAATAATGGCAAATTCTAAAAAACCTTGCAGAACAAACTGTCAGAGATGAAATGAGATAAGGGTACTTATACTAAATAAGAGAAATAGTAAACCTCTGCTCTGGAGAGAGAACATTTAAATTAAGATTTAAAGGTAGACAAACAATTAAACAAGAGTGGCAGAAGAAAGATAACAGACCGTGTGTGTCAAGCTGAGTCAGGACTGCGCTTGGCGCAGCCACTGAACATTATTAGAACTTAAGGAGGTGACTCATGATTTCTAAAATGCACAGACTAAACTTGCCCTCAGTTACAGGTTCCTTTCTTTACTCTGTATGTGGACATATGTGTCCAATGAATCAGAATATTTTATCATACATTCATAGCACACTTCTACCCTCTTCCAAATTCACATGAGGAAATAAATAGAACATAAGCAAAAGATACTATAGACTATCTTTGATAAATCAATGTCTCAATAACTACAAATATCCTATATTCATGTAATCTCTTTTCTCCCTTCCTCTTCCTACTGTCCCCTTCTCTTCTCCTACCTCATGGAAAGCCAAATCAAAATTAAAGATTGCTTTTTGAAATAAAACCCTAGAAATTTGTCTTAGAGCTATCAAACATTTGTCATTGTCATAGTAAAATATTTCCCAAATCTGTGTAGGTGGATAACAGATCTGTGGATCCACCCAGACTAAAACCCTCAAAATCTTAACACCAAGGGTCCCTTTCCCAGGCTCAGATAGGGATTTGATATTTGTGGACCTTGGTGACCTTGTTGGTTCTGCCTTTTTCTTAGCTTCCATGGCAGGAGACTCTCCCTTCCAATGCTTGTATTCTGTAGCTATGGGTATTTATGAAGTCAGTAAACCAGGCCATCACCTCTTATCCTTAAGTAATTATGTATATCTACATTTAGCATCTTTAGATGTTAATCTTGTTACCATGATAAGTAATTACATATATCTACATTTAACATCTTTAGATGCTAATCTTGCCACCATGATCTTTGAGGCTAATCTTGTTTTTCCCTTTGCAGTTCTTAGCAAATACTTCCTTGTGGTCATTAGATGCCCTTTATGGTGCACTTGCTATTTAGCATATAGTAGACATTACTCATATTCTTAGCATCATCAATTTTTGTCATTTTTCTTAACTTTGCAACTAAAACTAAGGAGAATAATTTCACTTTCTTATTTTTAGAGTGAGAACTATCTTAACATTTTAAGTTATCTTCTCTGGAATATTTTAAATCAATATCTACAATGACTAAAATTGTTTATTAAATAAATGTGATAGCATGATTGATTTGGTATGAATAAGAGTGGAAAATGGGTCTCATTTTTATGATTATTTTTTTCTAGTAGCATATAAAATTCAGGGCCAGAATCAGTAACTTCAAAAGTAAAAATATAGGGCCTTTCTTCAAAAAATAATGAATTTGAAGAGCACAAAACTAGAACATTGAACTGAGCATTGGGGTCTTCTGAGCATGGGTCCTATGGGATTGAAGAAGTTGCATGTTCAGGAGGCCCTCCCACTGTAAGTGTTTGGAGTATGTGGCATCTAAGAATAAATAGATAAACAAATATTTTTTTACTAAGTAGCTTTATAATACAATTTTATAATTATAATTTTATAATACAGTTTTAAGCATGAAATAGCATATAAAATAAAGTTAAAGAGGTATATTTATTTGACTCACTACAACAGTACATTTGGCACAGGGTATTCCGGTGAATAGAATATGTAGTTAAAAGGAAGCTACTTTAAGTTTCAAGTTGATCATTGACTGATATGCTTTGGTTTAGCCCAAAGACTGGCAGCCAAATTACTCAGGTTGGGAAACCTGGCTTGGTCTGCTCTAGTGGTGGTGCGTGTCATTGGATACACTGGCTTACTTTCCTATGTATAGATGGGTAGGGATGATGTATGGTCTATCATGTAGATTTTTCAGGCAAATTACTATATTTAAAGTCATTTAAACAGTATCTGCTGTGCAGTAAGCAAACATTTTGAAAGTTATGTTTACATTGCAGCTTTTGCCTAAGTATTTTCAATGTCCTAGACATAGTTCATTCTCTTTGATATTTGTAAATTCAAGTGTAATATGAAAAATATTTCCTAACATTGTTTGTGTGGTATTATAAATTTGATAGCAGGTGAAGCATTCATCTCATCATAATGGAAATAAATTATGTATATGTATATTCATATATTTATGTGCAAGATTATTTCCTTTTATTATTATGTTACTGAATAATAAAGGATTATACATTAATATGGAATATACTATAATGATTAAAAATTTGTTTCATGATTTATGGAAAAGATATATTGTTTTACAAACTATAAATCCTGTCATCTATGTCATCATGAAAGGCCATCTAAAATGTTCAAACATTATATTTAGAACTGTATCAAACAATATATTATCAGTAATTTTGATAAATGTTATTTGACTATTTTACTTCAGGTGGTTCATACTGAACAATATATTATTAAAAATAAAGTTGTAATCAGGTATAATTTCCAAATAAAAATGTGAGAATACTTTTAGGTATACCTTTTTCTTGGTTGTAAAAGTTGTACTAAAGTAAAAAGCAGTGCTCTTAAATTTATCACCCAGGTTCCTAACCATATGATGTACTCAATTCCTTCTTTCTCTTGGCTCTCACTACATAAAATTTATATATGATCTCTTCTTCTCATATTAGACACCATTACTGAAGTCTTCACTAACATCTACGTGACCAGTTTTGGCCCTGTCTCAGATACAGATATGGTGAGTTGTTTATTATAGAATTTTTTCTACATATAATAGAAAATGGTGGGTAATTTAGAAGGAAAGGTGTTTTTATTGTTATAGAACTATGTATCTATCTCACGTCTTATATACTCCATGCAAACACATAGAGAATAAAGGGTACTGATCTGTGTTTTGCAGCATAATACCAGTTTGAGCTTCAGATTAGCTCTTTATTTTCCATATTCTTGTCTACCTAGCAACAGTGTGGTAAAGAATTAAAATTTCAATAACAATGATCATATTACTGAGAACAATTTTCTAGTATTAAACCACCTGCTTGGACTTCCAGAAGTTTATATGGTTTCATGCACAAGTACTTCATACAGAATGTGGTCCCAGGTGCTGTTATGCACAAGGGAGTTCTGATTGGCACTAAGCAAGGTGAGGGTCTTGTGGTGCAATCTGTCTGTGTCTATAGGAGGCATCGATAAAGCAGTCAAAGGAAAACTAGAATACAGATGTTCTTGGATCTATACAATTTGTGTTTTGACTATTTTTCTTTAAAGTGAGACGAGTAGTAGAGAACACTTTATTTGGAGTGTTAGAAACTGGTAATCTAAGATCACCAAAGAAAAATTCTTCATTATTTATGGAAATTTTAACAATCAGTCCTCTATTTCTCCTGTTACTTACAGTGCTCGGAATAGAAATTTCTGTTGAAATAATCTTTTGTTCACGAGTACCGTGCCACTTTGTCAAATCCTCCACATGACACTTTCCTGTCTTGTCTTCCCCTTATACACATGTCTCTTGTCCCTTGCTACCTTTACCTCCCTGGCCAGTTAGTGGCTCATAAGCTCATTCATCCCTCTCTCCTTCTCCACTCCAGGGCTCAATGTCTGTTTAGAAATCTTCCTTAGGGTTCAGCCCAATTGTTCTCCAACATATCCTCTCTCCCAAGTTTCTTACCTTTCTCTGGTAACCCATGGGGCAAGCTGACAAGTTTGGATATTTTCCTCCTTTATAAACAAACCAAACAAACATTTTTCCTTTGTTACAAGCACTCATAAATATTATTAGTTGACTTT
The DNA here is from genome assembly GCF_053883595.1 of Heterocephalus glaber. NCBI lineage: Eukaryota > Metazoa > Chordata > Mammalia > Rodentia > Bathyergidae > Heterocephalus > Heterocephalus glaber. Next base: position 38,798,607 of record NW_028258325.1, on the reverse strand, counting down.
TCATGACCTCCCTTTCCTTTAGGAAGCTGAAATGCTATTTTTTAGTAATAAAAATTTGATTTTTCTTCTATCGGAACCACTCTGATCTCACAGTTACTTTATTATATTGACCTGTGTGGATGAAAATTTGAAGCAGTTTGAGGTTAAGAAGTTATCTTTGAGCTATGTGTGAAAACCATAGGCAGATTTTTACAGACCCTGTAATGAGTGGGAAACAACCAAGTTGCAGAAGAATTGTGCAGTATGACTTCTATGTACACTCTGTACCTATTGGAAAACAAAATAAAACAACGACAACGAAAATTCAGTAGTGAGATCCAGAAATAGGATGGAGGAAGAGTAGTGGATGGAACGAGGATAATGTACTTCCACACTACCTGGCATTTTAATAAAAATAATCTGAAGCCAATATGGCAGAATTATGTTTGTTGAACCTCAATGATAAAGGCCAATCATATTATTCTCTGTGCTTTTCTGTATGTTCAAAATATTTCCTAATAAAGATTGTATTTAAAAAGAAGTTATCCTCATCTTTAGAGATGTAGTTAATACAAAATGCTGTCAGGTCTTTATAGCTTCTTTTCAAATTTAGAATGTGAAGGTTTAAAGCCCCTCTGTACCCAACCCTGGATGTAAGGCAGAATTCTGGAACAAAGGAAGAAAAGAACCCTGTTTAACAAAACCCTTCTTTCTCATTTGCTTTAGCTTACATTTTGGTCTAACTTTTTGTTTTTCTTTTCTTGGGGGAGGGGTCTCTTACAAACTTGGCCAGTATTCTACCATTGAGTTATACTACCAGTCCCTCGTCTAAAATACTAATCTTCTTTTTCCATAGATCAATTTAAGTCTACAGGACTTTGAAATGATGACAAAGACATATTTAGCAATTTTATGTAGCCCAAATGCTATTTGTAGGCTGTAAAAATAATCTTTTCTTAGTAAATTATCTTTGTCTTTGTCTTTTGTCTTAGTAAATGCTCCCAAACAATAGAAACGTAGAGTGATCATAAATCCCAAACTTCTGGGTAGAATCATGTGGACAGTCAGAATTTTATCAAGCACTACAATGAAAAATTAACAGAATATTATATAAATGATGGTGCATATATGATTACTTTTGGTATCACGTTACCAGTGAAACCGGAATGGCAAATCATACATGTTCCCAAAATATCAATAAGTTTATAATAGTGAAGGTTTTTTTAATGTGTGTTTATGTTGTGGATATTAGTAGTAATAATTACTGCATGGGAATTTTTTATTTTTTAACACAGTGAGTAATTTTACCTAAAAAATATAAAAACTTTAAAAGACGTGTTTAGTATGTGAGGATTATAGAAAAAGTCAAGTCCTACATTTTTTGGCAAAATGTATTAAGACTTCTTGTTCCAATAAGAATAATATATTTGACTAATCATCTCCTTGTCTTTGCTGTGACCAATCTTTGGAAACAGGGTGGATTTGAAGAGGCAATACACTGATCATTGGTATACATATGATATAGAGAAGATTTCAAATGAGGTCCAGGAAATAACTTCATCAGTTAAATGTTCTGTTTGATATTTTCCAAGACTAGAGAAGAAAATGGAACTGGTGAATATTAGTGCTGCATAACCTATATACACATATACACATATAACAGACAGAAACACATAATTACATTGAAAGTTTACCAGGAAAAAGGAAGCTCAATTAAAAAAAAAAAACATGTCATGAGTAGAAATGATTTGGTCTTCATAACGACCAAAATGTGTACTTTTAATCTTGGTATTACTTTTGCTCATGGAAAATAAGATAAATAATGAGGAAAAATTTTTTTTTCCTGTTTAGTACATACTGTTGTTTATGACACTCTAAATACAGATACAATGAGAATGAGAAGGAAAAGCACATCCATATTATTACCTACAAGTAAAAGAAGCTATGGAGACACCTAATTCATGTATTAAAGAAACTATTTTTTACAGAAAAAAGTAAATAATACATTTAATTATGCTTTCAATAGCATAGTTGATACACTATCTTTTTTTTGCAGTGTTCATGCTCAATATTAAATTCTAAACTCCTAACTTCTCTTATTCAGGTCAGTGGTATGAATTTGCTGTGACATTAACCTGAGTGAAAAAAGCAGAATAGCAAAAAGAATTAAAAACCAAAAGAACAAACACATACCCACACACATGCATACACACGCACACACACACAAACAGACATAACCCCTTCTCCCAAACACACCGGCATACACAGCCATCTCAAAATCATTAACCAGTGTAATTGTCCAAAGAAAGTTACAGATCTAAATTATAATTAAAGATTCTAATTACAATGTCTGCAATTAAGTTACAAAAGTTTTTATTTCAACATTTTAAAAATTCATGAGTAAGACGGTAATTAAACTTTGGAATGCAGTAGTAGCTGACAATCAACAAAGTTTGTAGTAGGCCTGTGAATTATAGCAATTTTGAACTCATGCCTCTGCTTTTTTTTTCTTCTACACCTATGTTTCTGTATCTGTAGAAATTTTCACCGTGCATCCATAATCTTCAGACATAAGTGGTACAACTACCAAATGATTGCACTTGAGCCCAGATGGTTGTTTTTGATCACTGTTAGGGTTTAAACTTGAACAATGGAATCTTTTTGAGGTAATACTAAGATTGCAGCATTTTAGCTTGGTCTATTTAGAAGCAGGCAGTCAGATAAAAGTGACCTTGGTCTGTTGATTGTATTGATCTCCTTTGTTAATATTTTTCTTCCTCTTTGACAACATGGAGAGTGTTATCTCTTAGAATCCTCAGAAACCACTGGGTATTGCTAGTTCAGTAGTTAACCTCATCATGAGGGTTAGGGAGTTTTTAGATCTCAATATCTGGTTGGAAATTTACACTGGACTTATATGTTCTCCTTTATCAGGGATTGTCATTTGCAAATGTGGTTAACTAAGGATCATACTACAAAACTGTCAAGCACTGCATGTCAGAAGTAAAGTAATAATATTTACTCACTTTAGAGCTAGCCTGTAGGAGTTAGCTACTGAGTGATTATTGATATTTTGGACAGTTAAGAGTTAGACTCAGATAACATTCATTCATTCAGTAAATATTTTCCAGTCACTGTCTAGGATCTGTAAATTGTTCCTCAAAATGTGGTGCATACACATCTGCATTGGGATCACTAGGTTATGAATTAAACTAGTTGAGCCCCTTCTAAGATCTATGGACTCACGTTTGGTAATTGAGGGCACAATAGTCTGCATTTTAGTACCTTAACTGTTTGGCTTCATTCTAAATATGACAAAAAATTATTATAAGATTGTTGAAGATTAGGGGTAGGTACAGAGCATATGTAAGTTAGATTTTCTGCAGTCCAGTAATGTATAGTAGAGGATAAGATAACAAAAAGGGTTTACAAGAAAACTTGTATTCCAGCTGAGAGATGATTGTGGACTGTGCTAGAATAGAGTTGCTGAAGACTGAAAGATAAGAAAAGATTTAAAATATTTCCATGTGGAAGAATTGCCCATACTTGGTGGTCTGTTCACTGTTGAAGAAGAAATATAAAAGGAAGCTCTGGAGGATTGGGTCAAAAGTGGTACCATTCATGGGCATATTGAACACAGGAGTGGAAGTTTGTCTTCATTTTGCTTCTTGGCTGATGAATATTTGTGGTTTTAGACATATTCAGCTAAGGTGTATTTAATTGAAGACATCAAAGTAGAAGGCATAGATTTGTAGCTCAGAAGAGAGGAACAGAGTGAACATGGTAGGAAGGAACTGATGCTAGTTGAAACCACAGGCATATGTAAAATTGTACGAGGCAAGTGATTGGAGTGAAAGTCTATACTTTTGTAGAAACTCTAGAACATCAGTATTTAAACAACAGCAAGAGAATTAAAAATACCTCAGTGGAGTGATGAGGAGCAATCATGGATATTTGTCAAAATGAATAGTGATTTCTTTCACTGAAGGAGAGTGGGTTTTGACCCTTAATTATGAATGTCAAAGGCCTCTAACTATTATTCCTTATCAGAGGCAATGATATGCAGTAGTCAGATATCTGTACCACAGCCCTCTGTCATGACAGGATTCTATAGATGAAGGTCATTTGGCTCATTTGGTCATGCATGAATCCATAGGTTTTTCTCAAAGTGAAAACTCACCTAGGAAGTGGGGTAACAGTTCTAGAAAAGAAGGCAAGTAGAAGTTACTTGACTCTATCTATTACCTTTCTCTAGGAACTTAATGTGTGAAGTTTTAGCTCTCCTACTTTCTTAGGGAGAGAGTGGCATTGCTTTACATTCTCCCCGCTCTTGTATAAACTACATATCAAACAACCATGATTTCTGAACATAAAGTGATTCTTAAAATAAAAATTGCAGAGATTGCAAGCAGTTTTCCTAGAGTACGAGCCCAAAGACTATGTTTTTAGAATGCCTAGATTAAGAATAATAGTTTATACCCATCGGTGTTACTCCTGTACATTTTCTAGGATATATGGTTACATGAAGATTGTTGGCAGGCATGGGAAGTTCTCAGATCCTTTCACAAGAATTTGTCCAGTTATTTCCCACAACTCCAGGTAAATGCAGTTTTAAGACTATGAATATAAAGAACATTGCAAAAGTAAGGTGACAATAACCATGTCCTACATTATGGGAAAGCAAAGAAAAATGTTGAAATGTGTCATTAGATTAAGAACAAGGAGGTGTTTTGCTGGTAGTGGTAAAAGCAAGCAGATTGCAGTGGGTGGAGGCATGTGGGAGGTGAGGAAGTAGATAAAGAGTGGAGGCAACATTTTTAAGCAACGTGGCTGAGGAAAGAGGCGAGACAGAGGGCAACATTTATGAGGCATTATAACTCTCTGTGAGGCTTTTATTTTTAAAGATTGCATTGAACTTCTCACTGTACTCAGAACATGCCATTACTTTAACAGCTCCCCGGCCTTGCACATGTTTTTCCCTGTTCTTATTATGCTTCCCACCTCCTTTGCCAACTGGAGATCTTTTATGTATTCAGGGTCAGTCTCAAATTTCATTTTCTCTAATGTCTTTTTAGTTTACTTTAAATTTCCAATCCTTCTTTTCCTTTTGTGGCACTTCACAGTGTTCATATTTCATGACTTGCAAACTGAATTATAAAAAGTCTTTACATGTTTTTCTTTACTCTCAGCTACTAAAAGGCATAACTGTCTGTGCATTTTGACAAGATTTGCTAAATATGTGCTGTGTATAGCACAGTATTAGAGCTAAAATGTCTAAGTGTATCCAGTGGCTGCCCTCAAGTTGCTCATTGTAAAATCCAAAACAGCTAAGAAGCATCATTAATTTTAAAACAATGTGATAATGCTTTAACTAAAGTATTTATAGATACATATGGTTCCTGAGGGAGGGTGAGTGGAAGATCTACAGTGTGCAAAGTTTTCCAGGAAAAAGATAGCTAAGGAGGACAAAGAAGTATTGATTAGCTAGCTAATGGGAAAAAAAGAATATCTTAGCACAAATTTGAAAGATTTTGTAGGAAAAGAGGCTGGAAAGATACAATCAGGTTATGATGGGTGTTATAGCTTATTGATCCCAAACAGGTATTGAACTATGCTCAAATAAAACCTTAAAACTTTAAATTTCTGATACCAGAGGAAATATTATCCCATTTTTTTTGGAATGTGTGCCTATTCTTAAAAATATAACCTTATCATGACTATTTTAACAGTTAGACGTAACAGCATGGTGATTCAGATACACAGATATTCACACGTACACAGACATACAAAAGACATTTTACACCTGTGAGTGGAAGGATTAGGGTATTACATACTGATGAGTATTTGCCATAAGACGTCTGAGAGCTTTTCTGCCATCTGTCTCTCCTTATGTCCCATTGCAGATCTTGTTGCTGAGAATCCCTGCTAATACATTAAATTTCTAATGGCTCCCTTCTTCAATCATTTATGGACTAATTATTGCACATTTCCTATGTTCCTTGCAGTTTGTTAGATGCTGGTGACATGGCATACAGGGAGTAAGTTGGGACCCTTGTTTTCAGTGTGGAGTAGAAGCCAGACAGATGTAGGGAACTGATAAGGAAAATGACTCCTGGAGGAGATGGGGAATGATACACTGGAGCCCCAGGCTGTGTGCTGTGTGTCAGTCAGTGTTGCCGTAGCACAGTGTGTGTGTGTGTGCGCGTGTGTGTGTGTGTGTGTGTGTGTGTGTGTGTGTGTGTGTGTAAGTCTAGCTGTGGCAGGGGAATTGCTGGAGACAAGGCTGGAGAAGTAAGAGTGAAAGAAATCATATAGGGCCTTGGAGACTGTGAAAATGTTTGAACTTCAGTAAACAGACGTAAGAAATTCAACTGATGAAATTGAGCGACATTTTTTTCTTTGAATTTCCTTCCCTATATCAAGACAATATCTTAGTGCATTCTGTAGCCCAGAGAGTCCTGTCAGGTGGTATTTATGCAGCAATATCTTCTGCCATTTAGGTTTTCTCTCCTTTTCCCAGCCTGGTTCAAAGTTGAAGAATGTACTGAGAGAGATAGACCATAATCTAATCTTTGTCTCTACTTTCTGAGTCTTCCAGAGTTAAGCGAGGAGAACAAAAATTAGAAAAAGGGGACAATGTCTTTTTTACTTACCTAGTTCTGTTTATAATTCTCTCTTGAAGATCAGTGTCATTTGTGTTGTATGTAAATTCTGGCTCTGTAGTGAGGCACCCTTGTGATTTCTTCTCATTGATCATTTTATTGCACTGTCTGCACTTGAGTTGGGAATTACAGGAGGAAAAAGGATTCTTTCAAAGTGATTCATGCTAAGCTACCTTCTTTAGTGTCCAAAGATTTTCTAAAATCTTTACATGTGTTTCTCATTTCATCTTTACAAGAATCCTAATAATTACTTTTCAATATTATAATCATTTTTTTAGACAAGTCATCCTAAATGAGAGAATAAATAATCTGCTCAAGGGTAGGTGTCCAGATTTACCTAATTTAAGAGAAAGCTCTCAGCATCTATTTCATATTATTCACCATATTGTTTGATTGATCTTGTATTTGAGTCAGTTGAAAATGTGGAAAGAAGACATTTTCTTGATATGTATATTGAAAAAGTACTACATAATATTTTAGTATACTTACAGTGGTTAATGTACTCAAGCAAATTAACATGTCTATCATCTTGTGCAATTACCTTTTGTTTGCAGTAAGAACACTATTTCATCCTCTTAGCAAATTCTCTATATACAACACAATATTTTACCTGTACTCATAACATTGTAGCTTATATCTGTAGACATACTCATTAATTGTACTTTTTTGTAACTGTGTTCTTTGACCTACTTCTCCCTATATCCTTCTTCTTCCTGCTTCTGGAAACCAGCATTTAATTGTTTCTAATGTTAAACATTTTTAAAAGATTCCACATATAGGTGAGGTTATGCAGTATTTTCTTTCTGTGTCTAGCTTTTTGTCACTTACCATACATAGAATTCTCCAAATTCATCCATGTTATCGCAAATGGCACTATTTCTTTTTTGAGGCTGAAAAATACTAATATACATAAATGTAGACTTTGTTTAGAAGTATCTGTTTCTTTTTTAAGACTGAGAATATTTCTACACACACACTTACACACACACACACAATTTCTATATCCATTCATGTATCAGTGGACACTGAGGTTGCTTCTATGTCTTGGTTATTGTGAATAGCGTTGCAAAGAATATAGGAGTACAGATATCTCTATGAGGCGATGATTTGATTTCTCCCCATCTCTTTTTCTCTCTCTCCCTCTCCCTCTTTCTCTCCCTCTCCTTTTCATCTTTCAACGGTCTCTCTACAACGTTAAACAGCCTAGGTTGAACTCTAGCTTGAGATCCTCCTGCCTCAAACTCCAGAGTGCTGGAGGTTATAAATGCGCAGCACCATGCCTAGTTTATTGTCTTTTTCATAATATACATCCTCGTTCTTATAGGGTCATACCTCTTTGTGGTTTTATTTGGGTTTTCCAACATTTAGTGATATTCAGCAAATTTTTATATAGCTAGAGCCCATTTTATGTTTTCTTTTGAGAAATTTCTATTTAGAAACTTTCTCTATTTTAAAATCAAGTATTTTGTTGTTATGCTCTTGAGTTTGTGTTTCTGGCTCTCGAAGTTATCATTTTATTGAATATTTAATTTTAGTTTGATAAGTCTCACTTGTTTAATTTTGCTTTTGTTGCCCGAGTTGTTGCTATTTTGGTACTTGAATGTTTGTTGTCCAGAAACTCATTACCAAGACAAATGGCAAAGAACTTTTCATCTATATTTTGTTCTACAAGTTTTACAGTTTCAGGTCTTACGTTTAGGTCTTCAACCTTTGTTGAGTTCATTTTTGTGCATGGTATAAGAAAATGACCAATTTCTTCTTTTGCATATAAATATCTAGTTTTTCTAACCTTACTTATTAAACAGACTATCCTTTCCAGAGATTGTAATATGCCAGGGTTATCCTTGCTGTATAATACTTTCTGTAACTGTAAATAATCCTGACAAGTACCCCTTTATTGGTCTCAGAAGAAAGAATATTTCACTTTAATGTCCTGCCTTCAAGGGATGTTTTTATGTATGGTACAATGAAAACAGAATGGTGTCTGGAAACAGACGTTAAACTGAAACTTTGGCATTAGAACAATTTTGTTAATATCGATTTTGAAATAGTCCCTACCTGGGAAATGGGGATATTTTGTACATTTACTGAAGTTGTTAGAAATGTAAATAACAAAAATTATATCAAATCGCTAATTCCTATCACTTCTGTTATTTGGAATACTTTTATTAGATATGCTTTAATGTTATGCTATTAAAATCTTAATCTTTAGATCAGTTTCTAATTTATTAGTGAAACTTGCCTGCCCTCTAGTTCCAAATGGGAAGCCCAAATACCTTACCTCCATAATGGTTGGGATATACAGCAGCTGCGTGTACAATTTTTGTTTGAGCATTTTTGTATAAAAGAGATTTACGATCTTCCACTAATTTGTTTTATTAGCACTCTGCTGATATGTTTTTAAAGTGCCCCATTTTATTTGGTAATTTTTTCAACTCTAACACCTTGCTAAATTTGTTGTTTACCTCTCTTTAAGTACCTAGTGCAAGATATTGAGCTTAACTATTCTTGTATATTTCAAGAATGTTGTTTATTTAATTGCTATGTACCTACTTCTTAAGCTATGTTTTCCATCATTATAGAAAAAAAACACTAATTGGAATTTACTCAGGGGAGACTAGCCTTTAATAGACGAAAGGGAATCATGAAATAAATTTTACTACTTTTAAATACACTTATTCTATGAAAGTAAATGAGATACAAGTTCCCAATGATGAATGTAAATGTATTGTATACCTAAAATGTACCGATAAAAAGAATTTAAGAGAAAAAAAAAGTAAATGAAAAATCTCTCCATTATTCATTCTGGGAATATGATTGTGTTTAGTGAGGAGATATAATTCTTCAATAATTGGCTACAAGCATTGACATATAAATAATGTAGTCCAACAATGAAGAATATGTTGTTTTGTCTAAGTTACTGTGTCATTGAAATCATGTTTATATACTAAGTTATGCAAAAGAGAGTGATTTTTTTGTTTGCAGAACAAATTATGGGACATCAATGAAGGAATTCATTGTATAAATGCAGATTTTTAGTGGCAATAAAAACACTAGACTAGAAACTGTATCCTTGTTTGCGTTCTGCCCCTAATACATTTAGAAACAGGAAATTCACTGAGTTTATCTCTGACAAATCTATAAAAGGAAGAAATTTGGATTAAATTTTTCCATAAGGAACTTTTCAAATCTTGGATCTTCAGCTATTCATTGTCACCCAACAATCAATCTTACTTTTCCTGTAAATAAGATAGCTACATGTAGATATGTCCTCATGGATATTTTGTTTTTTTCTAAAATTGTACTTTAGTGTGTCTGTACTCTCTGATGTATTATTCAGTAACTACTGTTATACTTTCTTCTAGAATTTCCATTTGTGGGTCTGTCTTAAATTTGCATGAAGTTATTCTGTTTTGTAATTATTGTGGCAATTTTCAAGTAAAACACAATACAAATAATTACTCTATTAGTACACATTCATGGAAAATCTGAAGTTAATTTTAAGGAAACTTTTCAAGAATATTCTTTTCACACACCAAGAATATGTATTTTAGAAGTGAGCAAATACATCTCATGCAAATAACTTATTTGAAGATTGAATACTTGCTAGATACACAGTAAATGTCACTTGATTGAATAGCTCCTTTTCTTGGTATTTTATTTTTTTTATTTATTTATTTATTTATTTATTTATTTATTTTGGTACCGGGGATCGAACTCAGAACCTTCCGCGAGGCAGGCTGCTGAACCACTGAGGTACATCCCCTCCTGTCCCTCCTTGGTATTTTAAACTAGAAAGTAAAAGCATACAAAAAATAATCAAGTGTATTTGTTTTTACATATTTACATGTCTGTACATCTTTGTATAAGATACAAGAAAAAGTAATCATTAAGGAAAAATGTGATAAGGTTCAAATAAATACTATTTGAGAAATAAGTATTAATAAAATACATCTTTCTTTCCACTCAAATTGTTAGAATAGTATTTAATAATTAATGTATTTAAATGTACTTTGATTTGTTTTGTTTTGTTTAGACATTAAGCATTTATTGTAAATTAATTATATAACTGGTTCTGTAATTCCAATTGTTATGAATTTCTAAATATAAATAGTATTTCAGTTTTTCTTCATGGTGAATTAAGATAAAAATTAAATACAATAAGTTACATTTAATCACCTCACAAATAAGAGTACTGTTCTGTGTGATATTTTTCTCTTTTAGTTTAATATTGTTTTTATTACTGTGTAATTAAAACAGTTAATAGACTGATTTCCCACTAGAAAATTACTAAAATATAATATTAAAATGCAACATTAGATACTAATTCAAAATTTTGTGTGTACAAAAGCTAGTATAATCCATTTTTTTAGTTTTCTCTGTAACTTGGAAATATACATATTTGTATATAAATGTACTTTATTATGTTTAATATTTTTTCTAAAATATTTTGACATAACAATTCAAATATCTGATTCTAGATTCATATCATTTAATACATTCTCTAATAACTGTGGTAGCTGAAAAATAAATAAGGATCAAATTTAACAAGTTCACCATCTTCTATTGGTCACAGTCACTGAATTATGATGCTCATTAAAAAAAAATCCACTGATTTTAGATGTTTGTTTGCACATTTTGGGTGTGAGTTTAAAAATGACTTGCTATTTGGAGCAGGGTTAGGCTATCATTAATCAGTGCTCAAAAAGAAACACTTCATTAAAAACAAGGATATAAACCCATTCTTTAAATAACCTCATTGATAAATACAAATTTTCTTTTCCAGAATTTTTTTAGGGTTGATTATTTTGTCATTCTTAGCATGTCTAATGAAGAGCCCATAGTAGGCATAGAAGTGATATTCTTTTTGTTTTTCACTTGTTCTATGTGAGTACTAATGCTTTCTTCCATTATATCTTAATAGTAATTTTACCAAAATTATTGTTCTATTTTTACTAGAGTTAGTTTAATCAAAGTACTATTAGTCTTTGTATTGCCCATTTGCTTTTGGAAACTTGTGAATGTGATGTCAGAATATGCATAAATAAATATCTTACAGACTTTTCCTGGCCTTGTATTTGATATATTTAGTGCAGGAACTGCATACTAACAACTCACTAAAAAAGTAAGTATTATAAATCACCTAAATGGTGAATGCCAATAAATGAAGTATCTGTCCTTCAACTTCCCTGTCATAGTCTCTGCTTGTCCCATAGGATCCCTTTGAAACATGAGTTTAGTTTAATTGTGGACAGAATGAAAATGCCAATATCATTATCTTACATAAGCTATTATATAGGAGAGAATACTAATTTACCCTTTCTCACATGAACTCTGTTTCTCCTCAACTCATTGAATTCTGCCTTTGGTTTTCTCCACTCTCAAACTTTCATTTTCTTTTAGCACAACTTCACTTTGTTAATCTTCATAGTCGTTTTAAATTTTTTTGGACATAGAACATTTCTCTTAATTTACTTTTTCTACATGCACCATGTTCATATGTGGTTGTTCTGTTATGGGTCCTCTTACCTAATTTTCTTGAGTTCTTCCCATATTTATTTTTATCAGTTAATCATGTAAAATCTGTATGTTGTTTCTTTTGTACCCATCATTTTAATTGTCACCACTAAAAACAATATAGTCTAGGCACATGTCCAATATTAGTAATAAAAATAAATGTAAATTAAAAAAATTAAAAAAAAGGTAAATAAACTGCATTTCTATAAAAACATTGAAAATGGCTACATTCAGTAACAAGAAGCCTTATGAGAAATTGTCAATAAATGGTAAAGAATTACTGTCTTACAAAAACCATAGAAAATTTAGGGATCAATGAAAAAACAATAAAAGAAGACAATGCATTAGAAAACATAAGAGCACAATTAACACTGACTCCAATATAAAGAAAATGAAAATCTATACTTGATATTACAAGGTATTTTCAACTAGATAATAAGGAAAATATAGTGAATGCAAAATTATACTATTGTAATCAAGAATTTAAAATTGATTGGTGGATAGACAAACCTTTGAAAATAGAAATCAAAAATTGAACCATAGCTCTGTGATCACTACATATGTGATAGAAATGTCATGGCATATGTGTACAGAAAGATGAATCGATTGATAAACAGTGCTAATACAACTAATTTTCCATTGGAAAGAAACAAAATTGGACTATTATATCATACACAATAAATATAATGGATGAAAAGCCTAAACATGAAAAACAGTACATTTTACATCTTTATAAGAAATAGGAATATACTTATGATATTTTGAATATATTTATGGTAATTTTAATTGAGCTGTATATTCTTTGAGGAAGTAATAGTGCATATAATATAAAAAGTATTTTCATAACTCAATAAGAAAACATAGAAAACCTAAAAGGAAAGTAAGTGAAATATACAGATATTTCATAAAGCAAAGTTTTAATAAACAAAAATGTGTTACATTTTAAAAGTTAATAGAGTAATCCACATGGCAGAACTATGAATAATTCTGCACTGATCTTAATGGTTGAGGTGAAATATTCTGTCTATGCAGTAAGAAGTTCTAGTTAAGTAAGGAAATGTATGCACTGCTGAGAAGATGAATTCACATACCTGGTAGGATTTCAGTGTAAAAATACCTTATTTTCAAGTGTATATATGACATATTCCAATAATTCTACTAGCAGAGTTAGTCTAGGGCTGTGGTCAGCCATCTTATAGCTAAAGGGCCAAATCTTGTCAGCTGGTTTTTATTTTTGTATACAAATATTTAGTGGCACATTGTCTTGCTCATTCACTTATGTACTGTTTATGGTTGCTTTTACACGATACTGGGAGAGTTGAGTAGTGGTGACACTAACCATAAGGACCATATATCCTAAAATATTTATTAACTAGCAGTTAAGAAAAAGTTTGCTGACTTCTGATCTAAAGTATTTCTTATACCTTTGTGCTAGAAATGTTGCACAACCATGTTCATAGTGGTAGTGTCATAATGACAAACTGGAAAGATGGAAGATATTTAAATCAAGGAAAAAAGATGACTGCATTTTTCCCTTTAATTCTTTTATTGGTACATTTTAGGTATACAATACATTTACATTTATCATTGGGTACCTGTACATGATGTATCTTGGTTCTTATTTTTTCCCCATTCCCTGTGTTCCCTTCACCTCCTCTACCCTTCCCTATTTACACTTTGTTTCCATTTTTTCCTTTTCTCGTAAGTTTTTCCTTTCCCTTCTTTCCTTTCTCCTTCCCCTCCCACTTTCCCTACCCCTTTGGAACTTTATTAAGCAATACTCTTAAGTGAAATAAATAGTACCCACATGTGTAAATATCAAATAGTTTCTTTGGTGTGAGAAAATGAAAGTGTAAATAAGGATTAAAATGATTAAAATGAATAATTGATAATTTAAAATAGAAAGATGACTGCATTTTGAAATAGTTTTGCACTAGGATGCAATATACAAGTGAAAATGAATCAAAGTGCTAGATATATTGCCATGAATAAATCTCAATAAAGTAACTGAAAATTGCAATTGTTAGTAAATAGAGAGTGTGATACCACCTATATAAATGTTTAAAACATGGCACTAAATGCATTTTTCATGTAGTAAATTTGTAAGTTCACATCTGGGACTGATAAACACCAAATTCAAGGTAATTTTTTCCTCAGGAAGCTGGGGAATGTAATTGAGGAGAGATAAGCAGAGGATATAGGGCTCTGATAATCTCTGTAATAATATTTCTTCTTCATGATATTTTCAAGCTGTTTGTAATAGTCTTTATAGTCTTTGATGTGTTTTGAAGTGAAATAACTACTAATAAAATCCAGAGTCCCTTTCTTAAAGATGTACAAGCTAGCTGTGAGGCAAAAGAGCAAACATGTAATCGCAATAGAAATGATTTTGCAGTAATGCAGAGCTTTATAAAGATACTGAGAGCTATTTTTTTTTTTTTTCCTTCACAAATACTCAAGGAACTGAGTTGTAGTTGTGAGTAGAATTCTCATCCCAGGCAGGTGGAGAAATTGCTCTATTTGAGGAATCAGAAGAAAAGTGGATTCTTAAAATTGCCCATGGCATAACCTGAGTCTGCCTTTGCAGGAGGAAGAGAAAGACACAGATCTTCTTGGATAGATTGGCAAGACACACACAGGGCCCTGGGAACCATGAAGACAAATAGTGTTCTTGAAAACTAGTTTTAAGAAGAGATGACCTGAAAATTTGTTTGTAAACTTGAAGTAGTCCTGTAGGAAATGATTGCCACATCAATAGCTTCTTAAGCAGATAAAACATCTTCTGATTTTTCAAAAGGTGAAACTTTGAATTTGAAGTTTGTGAAAAAATTTTCAGTGCCTTTAGTTGGCCTGGAAAAATAAATCCAAATGTATTCACATTAGGTTGGAATTTGAGGGACTACTGGTGGAAAAACTTTTTGCATAAATTCATTTTTACAATTCCATTTGGATGAAATTAAACATTAAAAAAATAAATAGCCAGGCCATAAAAAAATGAGAGGGTTTGGGAATTGGGGAATTGAGAATTAGGAGCGCAGCCCAGAACAACTGTTTATCTCCTATTCATACAGCATTAGAGTTTGTACTTGTTTTTACCATCACTCATTCAAATTTTGTTGAATCATTATTGAATAATTTATCTGTGATATTTTCATTACTATATCTCCCTTTTAATTTAATTTTTTACAACATAATTTTGATTTAGTAAAATTACCAACTGCCTAGGTATTTGTTTTGAAACATATAAAGACTAGTTTTGAACTAAAGGTTCATAATTTTCAATCTCAATTGTACAATTCAGGTATTTTAATTATTTATAAACCAAATGATTGCACAAAGATACATTGACAAAAATTTTAACATTCAATAGATTTTCAATGTTGTGTGAGTTGTTTATCTGATGTAAAATGCATGCAGCCTCTTAAGAAAGAAAGAGAGAAAGGCGATGGGGTAGAGAGAGGGAAATGGAGTACAAGAAGGAGAGAGAGCTAAATTAAAAGATTGGTAAGTAATACTAAAAGAATTGATCACTAGCTGGTCTCTAGGGATGTTGTACAGTAAAATAAATATGAAGAAGTTTATTTCCAAAATATTCATTCTTTAAATAATCTAATTACTTCTATTATAACTAATTTCATAAATAAACTTTATAGAAATCTATCTCATAACATATTCTTGGTAACAATATATCTCATTATTTACAAGATTTAAAAAGAAATATGATATTCTACAGTTTCTTTGGCAACAGAAATGATGACTCATAGAGATCTGATAATATGCTCAAAAGTAGTTTATTTTCTTCCTTTCTAACTATATATTTATTTATTAATGCTACTGGAAAGATTACCTGCTGATATTTTTTCACCCTTGGGATAAACTAAAACAACCCACCTAGACCCTGGCCAAGCATATTCCCTTTCTAAGCAATTTTAAAATATAGATTTCAGTAAAGCTGCTTGTCTTGGACCTTGTTCACCTAAAGGAGGCATATACAGTAATTTATTTTTTTCTTTTCATAAGAATATGTAGCAAGTTGTGGAAATAGCATACTTCATTTCAGTGGTGCCATTTATTAATAACCTGAAAGAATAATTCTGATGTAAATTTAATTCTCATAATGTAATTCTCTCTAAACTAGAGTATAATTTTTGATGAAATTTTATAGAGTTTTAGTGTATAAAAACATTTATTATTTTTAAAGCAATGCCATTTTATATTTCAGGAATATACAATAGATGTTTTCTTTCGACAAAAATGGAAAGATGAACGTTTAAAATTTAAAGGTCCTATGAATATCCTTCGACTTAATAATTTAATGGCTAGCAAAATCTGGACTCCAGATACCTTCTTTCACAATGGAAAAAAGTCCGTAGCTCATAATATGACCATGCCAAATAAACTGCTTCGAATCCAGGATGATGGAACTCTGCTATACACCATGAGGTATGTTTTCATGTTTGACATATTTTGTATGATACCGAAAAATCAATATATTAAACAAGCATCCAACCTAGTCAAATGTTATCACAATTTGTACATTGACCTATCAGGTTATTAAAGCACTCATAATATGCTTTGTAAATCCCGAGCTACATAAAAATAGATAAAAGAGTAGTTGTGAACTTGATTTTTATCTTAATTTTTTTTTTTTTTGGTTTTGTTTTTTGGTATCGGGGATCAAACTTGGGTCCTTGGGCTTGTGAGGCAAGCAGCTGAACCACTGAGCTAAATCCCCGGCCCTATCTTAATGTTTTTAAAGTTTAAGATTTGCCTTAATTTTGAATACTTGGCTTTTGTGTTTATCGATTCTTTACACATTATAATTAAGTCTTATTTTGGCATCATGATTTGAATATTTTTTACATCAACATGTCATATCATCTTTAATGGCCCATCTGATAGCCATTGTTTTTAAGCAAAGTTTAATATTTTGATCCCCTAGTTACTCTCCAGAGAAAATTGAGTTTTTATTGAGGCTTATAAGTGAATTTGACACTATAAACATATGTACTAGATTGAACCATATTAAATTTTCATTTCATTATTGAAACATTTCTTGTACATCAATTTCATATTATTCAAAACTTATGGAATTATTGAGAGAAGTAAACCATTGTTGATCCTAACAACTGTTCCATTTTAACTATTATAAACAATGTTTTAATGAGTTCCTTGTATTAAGAATGAGAAAAAAAATCACAAATCTCATCAATGTTGTAGAACAGAAAGTTAATGTTCAAGCACCCAATGATAAATGTAAACGTATTGTATACCTAAAAGGTACCAATAAAATAATTTAAGGAAAAATAAATAAATAAATAAATAAAGAGTTTAAAGAGGTCCAGGGATTTAGCTCAGTGGTGCCGCCACCGGCCTCACAAGCACAAGGTCCAGAGTTTGATCCCCGGTACCAAAAAAAAAAAGAATTTAAAGAAAGAAGACTGTCATTAGCATTATATATAAACAGAAACTGCATTGCTTGCGTTTGATACTTTATTATTTCATATTAAATTTAAGTGCTGGGTTGCCATAATGAAAGGAATTTAAGAGTAGCAACAACACAATTCTATACTAATTATGGTCTTTCAAGAAAAAAGTAAGCTCTTGAAGCTTTATTATTTTGTGGCCATTGCTTAAATAGAAATGACAGAAGTGTGGCTTGCTCTTTCTGCTTCTCTCTAAATCTTGCAATACCTTCAGATGCAGTATCCTTGATGACTTTACACTTTGATCACATATTTCTATAGATTAAGGCAATGATTAGAAATTTAGGATTTAAGCAAAATATAGGTGAAAACATACAGAATTTTAGTAAACATTGCATAGATCTTTATTTAAATGCTCTTTTTAAATTTGAATTTTATTGGTACAATTTAGATATACATAATGATCACATCCATCATGGGGAATTTGTACCTGTACATGATGTATCTTGATTCCTCTTTTTTGCCCATCCTCCTCTCCTTCAACCTCTCTTTTTCTCCTCTTTTTTTTTTTTCCCTTTGTTACTGGGAATCAAACTTGGGACCTTACGCTTGCCAGCAGGTGACAGAACCACTGAGCTAAATCCCCAACCCTCTTCTCCTTATTTACAAAAGCCCCATTTCAATTTTTCTCTTCTATTCTCATTTTTTTTCCTTCCTTCCTTTACTCCCTCCCCACTCTAGATCCCTCTTCCTTATGAACAGTTTTGCCTATTTCATACTGTCTATTATACATTTTGTTTCCTATTTACTCTTTTAATTTCTTATACTAGAGAAACAATGTGACATTTACACGTGTGTCCAATTTATTTCCCTTAAGTGTATAGTTTCAAAGTGCATCCATTTAGCTATAACTGTCTCAAGTTTATCATTCTTTATGGCTGACTAATACTCCATTGTGTGGAAGAACCCCATCTTTTTATCTTTTTACTGGTTGATTGGCATTTGGGTTGTTTCTAGTTTCCAATATAGTACAAACTGTGCTGATAAACATGGGTGTGCATATATCACTGTAGTATAATGCTTTTAATCAGTTTTAACGCAATTCCTATCAAAATGTCAACAGTATATCTCACAGAATTAGAGAAAACAATCCCAAAATTCATTTGGAACCAGAAGAGACCTAGAATAGCAAAGGCAATTCTGGGCAACAAAGGCAAGGCAGGAGGCATCACAGTCCCTGACTTGAAATTATACTGTAGAGCTATTATGATAAAAACAGCATGGTAGTGGCAAAAAAAAAGAAAAAAAGAAAAAACCCAAAACCTACAGACCTGAGGATCAGTGGAATAGATTAGAAGATGTGGAAACAACCTCAAACACACTCAGACATCTCATCTTTGACAAAGAGGCCTGACATCTTCACCCTTTAATAAATGGTGCTGGATAAACTGGCTTTCTACATGCTGAAGATTAAAACTAGACCCATGTCTCTCACCATGCAATAAACTAAAATGAAAATGTATCAAAAATCTAAATATTAAAAGAGAAACACTAAATTGGCTGGAAGAGAGAATAGGTGGAACTCTTGAGGACATAGCAGTAGGAAAAGACTTCATGCACAAAATCCAGACTGCATAGGAAATAATACAAAAAATTGACAACTGGGATCTTATCTTATTAAAAAGCTTTTGGACCATAAAAGAAATCACCAACAGAGTAAGGAGACAACCCACAGAGAGGGAAAACATTTTAGCTAGTATTCCCTCAGACAAAGGACTAATATTTAGAACATACAAGGAATTGAAAAAGAAATCAGATCCCCCAAATTTAAAGACTCAATCCAAAAGCTGGCATTTGAAATGAACAGACACTTCTCATATGAAGAAGTACAAGTGGTGAGTAAATATGTGAAAAAATGTGCAACATCACTGGTCGTTTGAGAGTCACAAATTAAATTCTCTCTTAGAAGTATAGAAGCAATGGTCAATCTTTGGTGACAGTTGCTATGCTCAGTAAGGACAGATTTGTCTGTGTTCCATTTTAGTATCTGCTTTATTCATATTGCTTTTGTGTGAAATGAAATAACTGAAAAAGAGAAAAATTGGAATTTTTTTCCATGATTGCTATTATCATCATCCTTGTTTTATTTAGATACAGGAGATGTGTATTTAATATTCAGAACTTGTGTCCATAATTTAGCCAATAATTTATTGTCAGTATATTTTTAGTATCTTACATCTATATATAAACTTACATTTATTTCTGTATTTAAATTGTGTTTGTATACAAATACTCATTCATAGTTGACATATTTTTGAAGGGAGTTCTTCTGAGTCAATACTGAACTTTTATCAACTTTACTATATGGTTGTCAACAAAATGACAGGAAACATGGCAATCTCTTCATAATATAGTTTATTTTTTCCTTTAAGATTTAAACATTAACACTGGGGTTAATGAGAAAGTGCCTTTCAAAATGCATATCTAATTACTTCTTACAAACAAGAGAGTATAAAATGGCTAAGTAAGATTTACCTTTAATTTTTTATTTATGTTCAGATTTGGAATAACCCAATGTCTTCTATGAAAGTTCCTAAAATGAATGAACAAAAATATAGTTAAATGTTAATTACCCAATATGATTCTGTGACAAAAGTACCACCTTGTCACTAGCTTGTTGACAATAGAAACAAAGACTTTTTGTTGAATTGCCAATTTACTTAAACAAAGAGTGGCATTTTGACTTTTAGGCTTACAGTTCAAGCTGAATGTCCAATGCACTTGGAGGATTTTCCGATGGATGCTCATTCATGTCCTCTGAAATTTGGCAGCTGTAAGTACAAGGATGAAAATGCATGTTTTGGGTCGATATGAGGGATAGGCAGCAGCATTTCTCTGGGGTGTAGTTGTTTCACATATTATGGAATGCTTAATACTGTACTTACCCAATAAGTTATAGAACTAAAAGATGTGCTAATTACACTCAAGGAGCTAATTTGCTAGCACCAGATTACTCTTAAATATTTTGATTATGGTATTTAAATTATCACTCCTTTTATGGCTAGGAAAGAGCACATAATATTTAGTACATGTGTAAAAGTAGACTGGGAGCTCCCATAAGGTCAGGACTGTAATTTACCATCTTTTTCAAAGAATGTAGAACATGTAAAATAAATTTCTTTTTCATCAACTAAGAAAAAATTATACAAGATAGATTCTATCATCTGTACTTAGCCTGCTGGAAAAAGCAGTCACAGAAGCTGAGTCTGTGCAGTTGTCCTTTGTACTGTGTACCTAATGGAAGGGATTGTTTTCCCCTTAAATTTGAAGAATATGATGTCATTGGACTGCTGCATACAGGCACCTTCTGTGTACACAGAACATTTCTGTGCCTTTGGCCATTCTTTAGGTCACTGGGTTATATCTTGTATATCAAGCAGAAGCATGCACATTCTGCAGTAATGCAAAAGGGAGAAGGTCAAATTATTTCTCTAGGCAGATTGAGAATTAAATTCATGAACCCAGCTAAACAGCTTCACTCTTGTGTGAACTTGTCCACTCGCCTGATCTTTTTGAAATTGTGCTCCCCATCCTTGTCAATTTGGGGCAGTTTGGGACTTTTTTTCTCTGTTGAATAGAAATACAGTGCTCTCACCTGATTAAAAATATGTATTACTGAAGAGTGTGGCATTCTATAGACTGTATCAAGTGAAAAGAAAAGAATGATGACTAATGTGAATACCAAACCCTCTAATTATTTTGATGACCATAGTTTTGTGGAGTAAGTTCAGTCTTGTATGCCTCATGCGTTCTTACAAGAGGTGTCAGTTCTCAATTTTCTTCGAGAATCTCCTCTTTGTTTAACCACAAAGCCTTTCTTTATTGTCATGGAAACCATCACTTTGATTTTGATATTTCTTCTAACATATTTAAGTTAGTCAATCATGGCATACAATATAAACATGATGCTGAGAAACCCACAGCAGATGCAGCAGAGAAAGACTCATTTGCATTGCCTAAGTGTCATTAAAAAGAAGCTTGAAAAGCCTTAATATCACAAAAAGAATTTATCCAAGATGCATTAGTGGTATAGGAAGGAAAGGCATTTTGCCTTGGACAAGGCACACGGTTTGTTATGTATTTTTTATCAGATCAAAAATCTATACAAATGAAATATAGTAGATTCCTACCTGATTCAATGCAATAACTGCTTTTTTAAAAGACTTATGAAGGGTCACTTTTTTGCAATATATTCTTGGCTTGTCTCTCCATATTTCCATCTTCTATATCTGTACTTTACATTAAAATATTGAGTTTACTCATTAATCTAACAAGAACAAATTGAAAATTACTGAAAGACATGAATCAGAGTCTCTTTCCATCAATAGCTCACTAATTTCTTAAGAATATTATTACTTTTATACACTTTCCTTTCTCTTACTTATGCTTCAAGTTAACATGAAAATTCAAACATT
The DNA here is from genome assembly GCF_053883595.1 of Heterocephalus glaber. Classification (NCBI taxonomy): domain Eukaryota; kingdom Metazoa; phylum Chordata; class Mammalia; order Rodentia; family Bathyergidae; genus Heterocephalus; species Heterocephalus glaber. The sequence goes on along the minus strand of NW_028258325.1, from coordinate 38,776,548 downwards.
ATGTAATTACAATTACTTTCAGAAATTAGTAATTTATTAAAATTCATAGCTATGGAGTATTGTGAAGGTTTTCTGATATGAAGTGACACATGCAATATATCTTCTGATTTGTTGAATTTTTAGCATTTGAAATTTTGTTGCAGAGAAGGCCAGCCTATGTATTCATGGACAAAACAAAACAAGTCACTTGATGCTCTTCAAATTAGTTTTAGTGAATCGCAGTACTAAGTTATTATTTCATCTTTTCAGAAGAATTATTAGTGTTATCTAATTGAAATTAATTAATAGGCAGCTAAGACCTTTGAATAACTAGAATTCATTAATGTACAATTGTATCGTTATCTGCTATTGAAGCATATACATACACATATGGTATATATATTTATATATATAAATTTGTGTATACACACACACACACTATTTTAAAGGGCCCTATTTCACATGTTGTTTCACATAGTATAATTTGCTTATGGATGTAGATGAATGCATGTATAAGTAAAATGGTATTTCACTGATATTAACATTTAGTAGCTACATTAAAAAAACAAAGAACATTGAAATATGTCATTAAAAGATTACATAGGAAAAGAAAGAGACAAACTCATAAATACTCCATGTAGTATTACCAATGCTTGAATTAAAGTTTATTACAATCACAGATCTTGGATCAAGTTCAGTACAAGGATCACTGCAGCATGGTGATATTAAGTGGTAAAATTTATTGATGACAAATAAATGAGACTTCCTTTGTTCTAGAGAGCTAGAGGTGGAGATATTGCCAGAAACAACTGGTCTTTTTTCTCCCACCATAGAGAATGTGGTTGTAATACTGAGTTTTGTTCAGACATCAGGAGTAATTAATATTTCTAAGCATTCATATGAACAAAAATGTATATAGATATTTTGCAAAATGTCATCAGAGTAGCAGAAATTATGTTTTTTTTTTCATCATGGAGAGACTGCCTACATGAAGAGGTTACCTGTTTCCCTACAAAGCGCATAAGGACAAGAGAAATACCCGAGTAGAGAAGGCTAAGGCCAGATATGTCACCTGTACTCCAGCTCTAGAGTCTTCTCACTTCTGCTTAGTTCTGCATCTTTGGCCCAATAAATGACAAAGTTATGTCTGCTCTGTCTGTGTCTTGTCTCTTTCTGTGAATCTGTAAGAGTATAGTTGAGTGACATTCATGAGCACTAATTAATTTAAACATGTCCTGAAATTCTTTCTTAATCTTCTAATAAAATATATTACCATGATTACTAAGTCATATAACTTGAATCAAAGTTAGTTTTATGTTCAGAAAGCAATATAAATTTAGATTATGATTTTTATTTCATGAATGGTTGCTATTTCTAAATAAACTGACTAGACAAGGACATTCATAACTTATCACAATATTTTCATCTGCTACCTTGGGACTAATGAGGATGTTGTAACTGTGTTAGATCACAGCGTTTTTTGTAGGTGCTAAAGAGAAATTTGCTCTTCACTTTTCAAAATGGTTGCAATGAATACTCTCAGGTTCATGATTCTCTTGATCTTCTTCATATAACTTGTATTAAATTTGTAAATTTTTGCCCTAAAAATGTAATCTTTAAATATTAAGTTTATAGTAAATGATTGCATGAGATAAACAAACTTCAAAGTTGCATTCTATTAGCAGTTCTTACTGAGGAGCTTCCATGTTTGTTTTCCAATTTTGACAGATGCATATACAACCTCAGAAGTCACTTATATTTGGACTTACAATGCATCTGATTCAGTACAAGTTGCTCCTGATGGCTCCAGGTTAAATCAGTATGACTTACTGGGCCAATCAATTGGGAAGGAGACAATTAAATCCAGTACAGGTTAGTAAAAATATTCTGAAGAAAAACTATGAAGTCATTGAAAATGTCATTTTACTTAAAACATTTTGTTTTCTACAAACTAATGGCACAGACTGCATGGGAGGTTTCCTGACGTTCAAAATCTTGCTCTATACCCCTCACTGAATCAGAATATGTGTTTTATAAAATTCAAGAAGATTCATATGTGCATTAAAGTTTGAGTGACACTGGCCTAAATACACTACATATTTGAAAATATGTCTTCTCAGACCAGTTGATTTTAACATTTACCTTCAAACAAGTGATAACACTTTGTCTAGTTTTCTAATTCTTTTCCTTTTCTTCTGGATAGTTCATGATTACCCAACTCTTGATTTATGGATAATTACTACTGGCCTCTGTGGAAAAGCTTATTCTCTCTCTGAGGGCCACTGCCATGTAAGAAAGAAGCAGCTGTGTGGACTAATTATCTTACATCTGGCTATAATTAAAGCCCTGGGAGAAAAAAAGGAAGGTAGATAGGAGGATCAGATAGAATGGACTGAAACAAATTAGAGTAGACATACAACAGAGAAAAATTCAGAATTGGTGACAAGGTTAAAAGTGGAAAATGTGGGCCAGAAATTCTGTGCTAGAGATGAGGCCAGAGATCTACACTTTAAAGAGCAAAGGAAGATTGAGCGCATCAGTCACAGCAGAAACTTGAAGTCAGTATCTGTGTGGATGAGGGACCCAAACAAGTAAGATAATCTACTGGCAGAAAGCCTTTATGAATTGTGAATCCTGTTGCTTAAGAGCCATGACTGAAAAAGAAAAACAAATACCTTATCATGGGGCATACAGAGCTAGTTTCTTGACATTATGAACCTTCTCTTCTAAATGCTCTTGCTATGCTAAAGAGGTGTTTCAAATTGGCATAGTTTTGATGATAGGTATGTGATCTTTTCTTTTTTTATCAAACACTATTCTTTCTCTAATCCTTTCCATTTCAAAAATGTTCCAACTATTGGCTATTACAGTTCCTTAAGCTTTTAAAATTTTTCTTCCAGGTGAATATACTGTAATGACAGCTCATTTCCACTTGAAAAGAAAAATTGGGTATTTTGTGATTCAGACCTATCTGCCTTGCATCATGACTGTCATTCTCTCCCAAGTGTCATTCTGGCTTAACAGAGAGTCTGTGCCTGCAAGAACTGTATTTGGTGAGTGAATTAGCTGCACATGTCACAATACAGCACGTCAGGTTTCAAAGCACACATCAGTACTTGGTTGCATGTGAGGCAGGGAATATTGGTTTTACTTTAATGATAAGTAAACTGAGGCTCAGAGAGATGAAACACAGAGTCACTGCCCCACCGTTAATAAAAAATATAAACTGTACTTAAATAGCCTGGAAATTAAATTCATGCTTTTTTTTTCCCCTCTGTTAAATTATACTGCTTATTAGCATTTGTCTCCATCTTAGTTCAAGGGGAATTTCCTTAATGGAAAATCTAACTGTACCATATTTCTCGACTTCCTATACTTATTTCTCTTTTGCTTTTAGTTTAAACGGATGATATTAGTATTTTAAGTTTGAGAGAGAAGAAGGCTGCCAAGAGAACTCATTCTCTTCCTCTTATGTGTCTGGTTTGGTTGATTAAACCAAGGAAGGGGAGTTTTCAAAATTACAGTATGAAATACCATTGTTTTCGGGTGAATTTGGTTTTGGTTTGACATCAAGGAATATAATCATTATAATCTTTGTAATGTAAGTAAAAGGAGAGGTTATTTCATTAGTTATTTAATAACAAAATGTATTTTCTTGATTAAAACCATGCAAAGGAATTTAGTTACTTTGAGGGGGGTATATGAATGAGACCCTGTACATTTTGTAACAAAGGTCATTTTTGTGTGTTTGGTCAAGCAATTCATTTAGAAAGTCTTACTAGGAACTTAGTTTCTCAGGTACTGTTCCAGGACCTAGAGATGCAGATGTAAATAAAATATAGACCCTACATCCAAATAGCTTAGTATTGTGGATACCAGCAGAATAAAAAGAAAGAATGACAATTAAAAAACAATAATAGAAAAGGGATATGCAAGTTGTAGAAAATGACAATATGCATCATCTTTAGGAAAACTCATTGAGAGAATAGCTGAGTTAATTTTTGAACTAAGTCTAGAAGGATAAGTAGGCATTTCCCAAACAGATAAGTGAACAAGAATCCTAGGCAAAAACAGATTATGCAGTGACATGGCTGGATGAAAGAACATGCAATGTTGTTTCAGGATCACTAGAGATACACATAGAAATAGTTTGAGATAAAGATGAGAAGGACCTTGCAGGTGATGTTAATGGAATGCACCTTTATCTTTTAGAATACACAAGCCATTAGAGTAATTTGAAGCCATTATATCCAGAGAACTCTCAGAATGATGTTTGTCATTTAATAAGTGCTACACAATTGTTGGCTATTCTTTTTTAAAATAACCAATTTGTGGAGGTATGATTGACATGTAGAAAGCTATACACATTTAATAAATACAACTCAATTAATTTAGGGATTGGTATACACTAATGAAATCAGCACCACCATACTGCCATCCACATACCCATCACCTTCCAGAGTTTCCTCTCATTTCCTTTATTAATTGTGTGTGTCACTGGTGAATAAGAACACTTCATGTAAGTTCTACTCTCCTAGCAAAATTTAAGTATACCACATATGATTGTTAAGTACAGGCACTATGCTGTATAGCAGATTTCCAGGTGTTAGTTATCTGTCCTAATTAAAGCTATTTCTATTAATATGATCTTATTTGAACTCCAGAAAGATATGGCTTATTTGTGGAAGCTGAGTTAGAAGACAGAAGTGACCAAAGGCAGGGAGCAATGTTAGGGGGCTACTGAAATAGTCCAGATAAGATATAATTATGCTATTCCTAGAGATGACAGAGACAACAAAGGAAATGGGGATAGGTTGAAATGACACTTGAAAGAGAGGACCTGTGGATTTCTTAATCACATAGAACAACTACAGCAAAAAGGAATAATTTCTGGTGAAATTTAGGGGGGATTTTAGACTCACAAAGTGAACAATGTTGCCATTAATAAAAGCAAAAGGAAGAGATGACAAAAGTAGGTGTGTTAGTTACTTTTCTCTCCTTGCTGAGACAAAATACCAGCTACCCAAAGTTAAAGGGGCAAAGGTTTATTTAACTCACGGTTTGTAGAGGCTTCAGTCTGTAATCAGCTGGCTCCAAGGCAGAGTGGCACATGGCAGAAGGGCAACAGTTAATGGTGAACCAAAGGTAGCAAAGCAACAAGGGACCCTTAACAGTGTCTTTTTGCCCCCTTTATCTTATTCAGACTACTGGGTAACGGGAAGTGACAAACCAATCAGTGTACTGGTTTAGTAATCACATGCCCTTAATCCTAGCATCACACAGTTTAGATTCAGTCACCTCTGAAAAAGTCACCTCTGAGTGAGGTTTTGGGGGAACATCTAGACCCAAAGCATAACTGTTGGAAAAATAAATATAGTTTGAATTATATGGATTTTAAAATTACTCGTAATATCAGTTTGATGTTCAAATAGGCCAATGGACCAAAGTATATATAAAACAGATAAATAGCAGTGGTTGTTAATAAACATGGGAATCAGTAGCTACTAGCTATGAGAAGTTGAAGATCTAGACTATGTCTCAGAGATAACTGAGGTGGTTGAATGCAAGATCAGAAGACAGAATCCTTAAAAATATTAAATTAACAGAATTTGGAAGATATGAGAGCAAAATTTCAATATGATACACAGACATTTTAGTTACATCTCTATATATGGACATACATACAATAAATCTATGTAGATTATATAGATATAGGGGAGCAAGAGAAAGACAGAGAGAAATGCAAATGTATTGAATAAATTTGACTAGAAGAAAGTTACTAATGGTAATGAATTAAATGAGAAAAGTTGCTTTGGAGTAACACACACTCAAGCAGGAATGAACAGTGAGACATGGAAGATGCTGAGTATATACAAACTTCTGAAGAAAAGAAAGATAAAGGTAACTGAGTATACACCTGATTCATCATTATTTTAATCCTAATTATTATATTATTATTAAAATGGACATTTAGATAATAAGAGGAACTACTTTATGGAAAGCCATATGCTAGCTGTTTTGCATATTCCTTTTCTAATTATTTTGCTTATGAAATTGATTATATTGTGATATCAACTTTTTCAGAAGACAGATTTCAAAATTTTAAATGTTTTATTCAATGACACTATGCTGCCTCTCTGCCTCTCTCTCTCTGTCTCTGTCTGTCTCTGTGTCTCTCTGTCTCTGTCTGTCTCTGTTTCTGACTCGCCTTTGTTTTCTGTGCTGGGAATCAAACCCAAGGTCCTGCACATGCTAACCATGCATTCTACCACTGAGCTACAGCCCTAACAAGACAAAATTTTACAGATGAGATTTGTTGAGAAACTTTTAGAAAGAACTAAGTGAACACAATCTGCATTGGGAAAAGGTAGGGAGAAGAAGAAAGAATAGAGAAGGGAGGAAAACAGCAATTTTTCTTTTAAAGTACATACGTCTATATATAAAAATATTTCAATAATGAAATTTAAATCAAGGTATATCTACAAAATCAAGTATAATTTAGGACTATTAACATTCATTTATTGTTCCAATACCAGTCATGTTTTCTTTGTAGTAATGTACTGCTTATGGTCAAGTCATTTATTTCATTTCAGAAAAATTGACATACTTTACATGGTGTTCCATAGGTTGATTATTTTCTAAAGATATGCCTTATTCAGTATTTTGTGCTCAAAGTATAAGAAATTATTATTGTCATTAGTTGAATTGAAATGCATAAATGAACTATGCAAAAGTATATAGTATTCATTATGTATGGTCTTCTACACAGGTATGTATTTAAGAAATAATATATTGGCTGACCCAATGATACATACTTGTAATCTCAGCCTTCAGGGAGGCTGAGGCAGGAGGATTGCAAGTTTGATTACAACCTGGGCAACTTAGCAACTTAGTGAAATCCTTTCTCAAAATTAAAAAAAATAAAATAATTAAAAAGGCCTGGGGATGTAGCTCAGTGCAGAAATCCTGTTTTCAATCTATGATACTAGAAAAAAAAAGAATATATAGGTATTATCTTTAGCAATTATGCTTTTTGTTAGAATTTCATCGGACATTTCAACAGAATAATAGACTTTAATGTGAACTGATATATTTTTTCATATGAATTAAATATGATATATTAATTTATAGACCTTTTCACCCACTTAGGTACTTAAGAGTTCAATTGAAGTTCCCTTTCTATTTTTCTCTCATGGTTCTTTGTAGATGTTCATCTTGTGGTACACATACTACCATAGACCCTGGAGAATTGTATGCACTAGAAAAATGTGTGTTGAATGAATTAACTAAGTAGACACATAATAATTATCCTAGAAATGGGAAATTTCTCAGTATTAAACTCAAAAAAGAAACAACTTGGAAAGTAAGAACATGTTCACTTCTAAGTCCCAATAAATGTGTTTCCACTATTGTCAGTACAACAAAAGAAAACAATGCTACATAAACTTGTACATGTTTAAAATTACAAAGATTATATCTGTCAGAGGAAGGTATGAAGAGATCATGTAGGAAATGTGAACAAGGGACATTAATAAAGATATGGGCACATGGAAAACTAATATGGTAGTAGGGAAAATAGCCATCAATAAAACATGCATAAAAGAGACAGTGAAGAAAAAATATCATAACCAAAGAAAAACAGTTACATCTTATTCTCAAGTGTACGCTGAACATTTTCCAGAGTGGACCATATTTTAGTTATAAAATAATTCTTAATAAATTTGGAGAGGTTGGAATCACAAATTTTCTCAACACAGTGCAATAAAACTAGTATTTAGGAAAAGAATGAAAACTGGAAGGGCTGGGGATGTAGCTCAGCAACACAGTGACTGCCTGGAATGTACAAAGCCCTGAGTTCAATTCCCAGTACAGAAAGAAAGAAAGAAAGAAAGAAAGAAAGAAAGAAAGAAAGAAGGAAAGAAAAAGAAAAGAAAACTGGAAGGTATACCAATATGTGGAAATCAAATAACACTCTCAATCAACAAACTAGTTAAATAATAAATCACTTGGGGAACCAGGAAAAACTCTGAGATACATGAAAATAAAAATATAGCACACCAAAATTTATGGAATTCAGTGAGAACAATGCTCAGTGGAAAATTTATAACAATAAGTACCTACATTATAAAAGAAAGAGGCTCTTAAATCACAAGCTTATCTTTATAGATTCATGGAATAGAAGCATAAGAACAAATGACTGTAAATACAGTCACTAGAGGGAAGAAAATAATAAAGTTTAGAATAGAAATAAATTAAATAGAAAATAGAAAAACAAAAGTGAGAATAAACAGAACCAAAAGTTTTGAAAATGTGAGTAGAGCCCAACCACCTTAAACTAGACTAAGGCAAAGAGAAAAGATGCAAAAATTAAATTCAGAAATAAAAGTGGGGATCTTGGTATCAACCTTACAAATTTAAAAGGATTATAAGAAAATAACACAATTTTGTTATTTTAACAAATTTGGTGATTTTGGTAAAATGGACAAATTTCCAGAAAAACACAAATTGCTAGGCCTGAATGACAAAGAAATAAAAAATCTCAACAGATTCTTAATAAGAGATTTAATGAGTAATCACAAGCTTCGTAAGAAAATCTGGGACCAAATGGCTTCAGTGATCACTGATGATTTCTATCAGTCATTTATAGAAAAATTAACACCATTCATGTTCAAATGGCTTAAAAAATATAAATGACTAAAAAAAACCATTTAAAAAGCAACAGGAAGTGTGCTGGGGATGTAGCTCAGCGGGACAGCCTCTGCCTGACAAACACAAGGTCCTGAGTTCAATCCCTCGGACAAATAACAACAATAATAATAATAATAATAATAATAATAATAATATGGCAAGCACATTGAAATAATGTGCAACACTGGTGGTCTTTAAGGAAATTCAAATGCAAAGCACAGTGATATATGTTTCATATGCCCCTTGGATGGCTTTAATAATCTTCAAATGGAAAAAGTATATGTTGCAGGGTGAATAGAAGGGAACTCTTATGTATTGCTGGTGGGAATTTAAATTAGTGCATCCACTGTGGACAAGAGTTTTGCTTCGCCTCACAATGCTAAAGAATGACCAAAACACCCAGCAAATTGTATCTCTAAGTATATCTGCAAGAGTAATTGGAACATATTTTCATACTGAAACATGTACACAAATTCTTTTTTAAAAAAATTCTTTTATTGGTACATTTTAGGTATACAATACTATTACATTTATCACTGGGTGCTTGTACCTGTACATGATGTATCTTGGTTCTTATTTTTTTCCCCATTACCTGTGCAGGCTTCACCCCCTCCACCCTTCCCTATTTACATAGACTTTGTTTCCATTTCTTTTCTTTTGTTATAATTTTTCCTTTCCCCTTCCCCTCCCACCACCCCTACACCTTTGGACCTTTTAATAAGGATTAAAATGATTATAAATAATTGATAATTTGAAATATTAAAAGGCACAAATTCTTATAAAATATTTTTTCCAAGAGTCAAAAGGTGGGAGAAAAAACAAACGTCCATCAACAGTGAATTAATATACAAAATGTAGCATATACTTATAATGGGATATTATTTATCCCTAGATCCTTATTATCCAGAACAGGGAAATTTATAGAGACACAAAGCAATTTATTAGTTGTCAGTGGAGGGGAAACAAGGAACAATTAATTGATGTGGATAGGTGTTCTTCTGGATTGATGAAAAAGTTTTGAAACTAGAGAGAGATGCTGGTTTCAGAACATAGTGAATACATAAATTCTATGAACTGTATATTTAAATTTTATGTAAATTTCCTGGCAGTAAAATAACTGTGAAAATCGTGAGTCATAAAAAACTACATTGAATTTTCATACCAGAAGTTTTCCAGAATTTGGACTCAGAAAAATCTTTTCAGATACATATTTCAAACTTTACAATTTATTTAATCAAAAAAAGAGAAAATATAGAGTCGCCAAAAAATAGAAGAAAATTTTCATTCAATGACTTCAAAATTAATGTTACATGATTTTCAAATTATAAATAATATAAAAATTTTGTGGAATAATCATATAGCAATAAAAACGGAAAACTATTGTGACTGGTGATATTCCAGAATGCATTACATTTACATATAAATATATGATAAATTAGATAAAATAATGTATTATCAATGAAGGATATAAAGAAAATGAAAGATTGCATTGAGGTAAATAGAGATATCTTAACATAAATCAGATAGGTGCATATTTTAAAAGCTACTAGGAAACTCTTGGCCAAGTACAGCAAAGAGATAAATAGATGTAAAAATGTTTAACTTTGTACCAGCTAATGGTTAGCACCAAGGCTGCCAGATTTAACTATAAAAATGTACAAAAGCTTTTTTTTATATAAATAAGAAAAGTTCCTTTATTTTTTAATATTTTCATTACAATATTTTTAAAAAGAAGGCAAGCAGCCCATAGGGTGTAGACTGTACACACCTCAAATGACTTCTTTGGAAATGATCCCAAAAGAACAGGAAACAAAAGCAAAAACAGACTAATGTTATAACATCAAACTAAAAGATTTCTGCACAGTGAAAGAAAAAATCAACAATGTGTTTTCAATTGTGGTTGGACAGCCTACTTCCTAGAGCAAATCTAACGCATCAAGGAAATAATATGAAACAGTAAATTTGACAGCAAAGAACAGGCTGTTCACACCTTGTTTTCATAATGAGCAACATAGTAATCTTCAAATCTTTCTAATGAAATGAGAAACATACTAATGTACAAAAGCTTTTAAAGGTTGGTGATAAATTTGGCACATAAAATTAAAATCGACTATATTTAAACATACAAATATTACAGAAATTCATTACAATATATGCTTGAGGGTCTAAATGTTACATTTTCATGTAAATTGAGGCCGTTAAGAGGTGAAAAAATTCTGAGTATAATCGCTACAGTTATTCTGTGTAGGGCTTGTAGTAAATGTAATTCTGGATAAATATATGCACATGTGTGTTGGGGGTAAGTAATAGGTAAAAATGCAAAGCCCTAACAGGAATGAGGTTTGAAGCTACCTAGCCTCTTGGCTCTGCACCTTCATCAAGCCTCATCCTTTTTTGTGAGAGTGTCATCTGATGTTACGCAGCAGTTACCAAGGCTGTTTCTACCCTCTCTGAATTTCTTAGTTTAAATTCACATTCAGATATGTACCCTCTCTCCCTGGTGAGAGATCATTAAGTCATCTCCGCTACCCCTGGCCTAAGCTCTTGGGTAATCCACCCAAGTAAAACAATGAAGAAATTACTATGGTTAAGAAATTAATATACTCTGGGAGATAGATGTCTAATTTCTCAACTTTTAACACCTTCTGGCCTTCCTGCTGTGAATAGCATGTGGAAAAACGGGCAAACAAGAGTAGGCAGAGAAGCGAAATTTTAATGTGCATTCCTTGATATTAGAAACCTTCCTCCATCATGGTGGATTTTATCTATTCGTCTTTTGTATATTACATTTATTTTGTGGTCACGAAGAACCAGCCTGATGTCTTTCAAAGATACTAATTCAAAATGACTGTGCTTGTGTTTTGCCAGGATAAAATGCCTCCTTTGACTCCCTCCCAGGGCTTATGTTCATTCAACAACAAATTCAGCAACAGATACTTACTGAGCAGTTAGTTGTTAGCACTGTTCTAGGGCTTCTAAAACTTCTTTAAACAATAACAACAACAGCAAAAAACCAAACACAATTTCCTTTGTGGTAGGGTATTTGCTCTCAGCTGCCAAGTAAGAAAGCACTTGGGGAATCTTTGAACCTGTTCCTTGGATGTCATGTTTTCAAGGGTCTTGAGAGAACATGATGGATTCACAAAATACAAACCTCATTTCGTGACAACTGATTTTGTGAAATGTGGCCTCTACCCCATAAGTTGCTTAATATCCTTCAGAACTTTATGTAAGTCACAAATAATTGTGAATAATTTGCAAATTATTGTCTATATTTGAAGCTAAATTTTTTTAGTGTTGGATAAGCATATATGAGTTTTGTCTTTGAATTTTTCTCTTAATGTTATATTCAGTATATAAGACTATTTTTTCTATTAAAACTGAAATCAAATAACAGACATTGATTAGGGTGTGTTTGTTGAAAAAGAACAGTGAATTCAAATACTTTATTGAGTACAAAGTTTAAGGCATATGCAAGGACTCTAGCTGTATGTCTTATATAATGATGAAATAATTGAAACTCTGAAAGTACATGTTCAGATTGATCATTTTTCTTCTTAGTCATGGATTTTCCCTTATTCAATTTGACTTTTTATATCATAGCACCTAATATAGTGCCTTGAATACATGAAGTTTTTTTTTTTTTCACATAAGTAGGTGATCCAAGGTTGGAATGGGAGTATCATTGGTATTGGGCACTCAATCTTTGTCCTGCTTTGATATCCTTAGCTTGTGGTTTTGGTTCATAGGCCACCAGTATTCAAGCCATTGCTTTCCTATTCTAAGAAAGCAGAAGAGGTAATTAAAGGGTAGAAAACTGCTAGCTTTCTGTTTGCCATATAATGGATATTCTCAAAAGTCCCTCTCAACAATCTATATGTCAGCTGGACTTGATTTTATGAGAGGCTCTAAAAAAATTGGCATCTTGAGTAAGTTGAATGTTATCATACTTTGAGTTGATCACATTTAAATTGGTAGTTAGGAGTTTCTGCCACAATAAGAAATAAATGTCATAAAGTGACTAAGAACATATTGTAGATACTGAGGATCTTGGTTCAAGACCTGGTTCTATTACTATTAAACTGACTGCCTTCTGGTACATATCTTAACCCCTTTATCTTAGTCTCATCCCTCCATAAAACTGGGCTAATGATAACATTTTCCTCATAAGGTAGTTTAGAGACTTAACACATAGGCATAAACATATGTGTGTACACGCTCATGTTCCTACATGCATAAAGCACTTAGAATTCTTGCCAGTGGGTAAATGATATGTAAGTATTTGCTATTAGTGTTACTATTTACTATCTGATACATAATTCTGTCTTGTTATGACAAATGTATAGGACAGTCAGATCTTCTTTTAATTTGAACAGCAATCACTTTACAAAATGGCTTATTTCAGGAGGTATGAATTCTGTGAACCTCTGGAGATCTGGGCAGGAATCCAACTTCTTTGATATCATATTGTAAGGATAGTGGGGACCCTTAGTTAGAATTAGCCTAGAAAAGTGGGTCCTTTAAAAGAAAAAATAAAAACCCAGTAACAAATGTCCTTTTCACAAATAGCAAATCAGGTAAGGACTTTCCAAAAAGAAAAGTGGAAAAGACAAGTGGGCTGGTTCTCTACCCTATAGAAACTAGACTGTTGTCCTCCACACAGCAGTGCCTCAGCTCTGAGCCCCCCACTCCACCGGAGTGGCTGTGTGCACTGCTTTCTCTTGCAACAGCTGTAAACACTTTCCCATTGGTCTTCTCTGACTCCACTTCCTCTTTCTACGGCAGAGAGGAGAGACAAGCCTAGCAAAGATGGTCTGAAGGTGAAGGACCCCTAGACCCCAGACCCATCAAGTGTAATAATATCATCAATGTTCGTTTCTTTTTTCTGAAGAGAATTTTAGATTCTTTAGCATTCTTTTATTTAAGTGAAGTATACCAGTGTGAGTTCAGTTTTAGTCAAGGCTTTGTTAATTGTAGTACAAGTCAATTTAAGTCCTGTTGTCTCATGCCAATCTGTGAATTTCATTCTTATTAATGATGAGTTTATATAAGGAAACCTAACTAATACCATGTTAAATGTTTATCCCTTGCTAAAATTTCATAAATGAACCCCATTGGTTAGACATGGCTCATAGGCTCATCCATGTGACAGTCATCCTGACCAGATACACTTTTAGAAGCACAGTTTGGGTCACACGCCATTGTTTGATTCAGTGTGTGTTGTCAATTCCACCCTGAAGGGGAGAGTATTCCACTAAATGGAAAGAGAATTGGAGGCTTCTTTCAACGTACTTCACCTAACCATGTTTCTGTATATTGCTAACACTTTCACCTGGATTTGAATGCATCACTTTTCTACTGGTTAAGGATACTATTGTAGCAACCCTCTCCCTCTCTCTAATGTTATCAGTGTCTTCGATTTTTAGTCATTCTAGTAAAAATTCAAATATGGCATTAACCAAGTCATACTCTGTTGACTCCACTAATGCCCTGGATACTACCTTGTTTATTTGTTCTCTTCTTAAGGAGATTTATTTGAGTTTGTCTTTTTTACTGTTTCCAATTTTTCTCCTTTGCTAATCCGTCACACCCACCCTGTGAGACTTTTGTCTCTGCCACTCCACCAAAACTACTCCAACTAAGGTGCTCCACATTGCTAAATCTGAAAACTAATTCTTAAACCAATTGATTTGACCTATCAGTGGATTTTGATAGGGTACATCCCTTCCCCTGAATGAGAAATGTCCTGAAATGAGTTTCTTCATTTGGTTTTCTGTATAAGCCACATTCTTTTCATTTACTTTACACTCTCCATGCATTCTTAGTTTCCATTGTTGGTCCTACTTCCCAGACCTCTTAAATGTTGGAATGCTTCATTATTTACCCTCATCTTCTCTAGCTATATTCTCTACCTCAGTGACCACACCCTCTATCATGGCTTCTTATCATTTGCATGTGATAATCACCAAATGTACAGCTTTTACCCAACCCTTTTCCTTTAACAACACACACACACACACACACACACACACACACAACTGTCTTTTTTACATCTTCATTTGAGTGACCTACAGACAAACTCAGTATGCAGAGAACAGGCCTTTCAATCTTTCCATCCTCCAAATCTACCCCATTGTAGCCTTACTTATATCCTAACCTAGAATGAACTACTATCAACTTTTTTATGGATTACTATATGCCTTAGTCTGCTTTGATTGCTATTGAAAAATACCATAGGTCAAGTGGTTTCAACAACAGAAATTTATTTTCCTGTAGTTCTGGAGGCTGGAATTCCATGATCAAGGTTCAGAGGGTCAATTTCTGGTGAGGGCACTCTTCCTGGAAAGCACATGGCTACCTGTCTTCTTCACAGTTTGTGTGTGTGTGTGTGTGTGTGTGTGTGTGTGTGTGTGTTCAGAAAGAGAGTAAGCTGTCTAGCGTTTCTTATTATAAGGGCACTAATTATTTTGGATCAGTGTTTTCATGGCTACCTCTAACCTTAATTACTTTTGTAGAGGCTCCATCTCAACAGACAGCAACATTAGGAGGTGATGCTTCAACAAATGAATCTTTTTGGGCAAGACACAAAACTTCAATCCCAAACAATTCATTAGAAGTTTGAGTGTATCTTGCTGCACTTTTAATGTAAATACTTTACCAATAGGCGGACAGGGTAGTCTTTTCAAAATATAAGTCAATTCACCACAAACCTGTGCTCCAAACTATTCATTTGCTTGCCAAGTAACAGCCAAAGGCCCATTAGAAATCAGCAAGACCTTACACAGTGTCTACTCCCTTCTCCAAACTCAATTTCTGTTGCTTTTCCTAGCCCTTCTCCTTCTCTGACATCCACACTGGCTCCCTTCTATCCATGAATATGCCAGACATTTAGATACTAGTGTTATCTGTTTCCTCAGACTGGACATCTCTTTCCTCAAATATCCATGCAGCTCACTCCTTTGCCTCTCAGGACATTTCCAGCTTATCTCCTCAAAGAGGCTTCTCTAACAACCTTACTTAATATTACAATCTGTTCCTCCTTCCTGACTCTTTGCTTCCCTGGGTCTAATATATTTTTTCTCCATCACATGTGCCATTTCCATCATGCCATAGAAAATACATAATAATTTTGTTTTCCCCAACTCTAGAGTTTAAATTTTGTGAGGGCAGGCTCTTGCCTCTCTCTCTCTCTTCATCTCTCTCTCTTCTTCTCTCTCTCTTTCTCTCTCATCCCCTTCCTCTGTTCCTCTCTCTCTCTCTGTTCCTCTGTTCCTCTCTCCCTCCCTTCCTCCTTCCCTCTCTGTCTCTCTTCTGTAGATACATAAGACTTGTAAGACTATCTGGCACATAATATGTTCTCAATAACTATTTGTTAACATAATGAATTGGTGCACTCTAGACACAAAAAAAAATGATTTCAGTATCATGAGTATTATTATTTGTAGATTATAGTATATTATAAAGCAGAATCTTACCTGTAACTACCAATTCTTGAAGTTAATAAGTGGTTTCATTGAAGTGGTTAGAACTACTTAGTACACATAAGCTAGAGGTTTCCTGCATAAGGCACTATTGAATTGGCTAATGTAAAGGGGAGAGAGGTAAGATTCCTCTTTCTGAAATGGTAGAAAACAGGAACTGTTATAGGCTGGTCCACATAATGAACATATCAAACCTTATTGTGAAATATGTATTTGAATGTATGAAATTTGGTTCTGCTCAATAAAACACTTCATGTCTAAGAGCAAATAATTGTAATACAGAAAGTTGAAATAGAATAGAAATGAAAATAGATTTTTTTATTATCAGATTTTATGATATAAAGCAACAGTACTTAAAACTGATACAAGTGTGAAACAATAAGTAAATATAAAATTATTTTATGTAATTAGAATGCAGATAGATGATAGCTTTATGTGTATATAGAGAGATGATAAATAGGTAAGCACAGGGTCAAAAACAGAAAAAAATCTGAAAGTCTTGTGAGTTCAGGTCTATTCTGTTTAGGCTAAACAGTTGAGACAATCTTAAAATGAGACATGGATGGTTCTATTTGGAAATAAGCAAGAAGGTAATAGTGGAAGTAGAATGCCTATGTGGTAGTAGAATAAACAACTATTGAACATAAAGCCTCCATAAGGCAGAAGGAATTTTAGCAAAACTCACTTATGATTCCTGTCCTACAGAAAGTATGGGCTACAGAGCATTAGCAGGAGGCACACCTGGCAAGCCAGGGTTGACTTTGGCACGAGGTAGCACACACTAATCAGGTGCAAGCTGCCAGCCCACCAGCCACCCTTCTCCCTGCTGCTGTCAGAGTCTCAGCCCAGTTATCCCACTGCCAATTAGGAAAGTGATTGAAGCAAAATCCATTAATAAGCTATGGCAGGGAACATTAGAGAGGCTTGCTAGTTTTAGTCTAAGGGCAGGCTGAGCAGTTATTTTTAGGAATATAAGATGTGAATGACAAACTGTCTTATAGTAAGGATGTAGAGAGTATTAAAATGTATTCTATTGTTTTGAAGGTGATTTTTTTAAAATTTTGAGGTGTTAACAAAGACATACAAATATTAACTTAATACACTTATGATCATTTAAGATAGAAGAGCAGGCAACCCACTCCCATTTTTTTGTACTGAAATCTGTGTAATAACAACAATGACAAAATAAATGATATTTATAGAGCCCCTTCTATATAGTATGTACATTGTTAGCATGTCAAATTTATTTAATTCTGAAAAAAATTCTGACTCTAATGTGTTTGTTCATTCTACTCTATTTTGCCGACCAAATTATTTTTTCCTTATTTCCTTCTTTTTTCTTTTAGATACTGATGTAGAAATATCCTGGCAAAAGGCTTCATACATGGGCAATTTTTGTTTGAGATCAGGTTCACTAAATGTAGATCAGAATGTGAGGTAAATGTTTAGATTTTAATGTTCCTGGTTAACTGTTAGCTGTCAACAACTTATTGTGGTATTTTGAATACCTTCTCCTACAACTGAGGTTGCTGCTATCCAATTATGGAGCAGCAACTAATATAATAAAGTGGATATCAAAGTCATATTCAGGATTTTTAAGAAAAATTAACCCATCCAATCCAGTTCTTCATAAATATAGTTTCTGATAATAAGGTCATCTTAGTCACTGCAGACTTCAGCGTAATTCAAGGTGAAGAATTTGATTACTGCTTTTGATTACATACTGTAAACTCATTTCTTCATAATATACTTTATCTTGAAACTCATCTATGAAATCTTTAATTTTATAGAGTATATGAGAAAGATACAAAATGTTTAAGAAAGTTTATTTCTCTACTTTTTGTTTTAATTTGATGTTTTGCAAATATAGTTTTTGATTCACTTAAATGTTGAAATTATAATTAAGAGAATAATGACTATATTGTGATTGCATAAATAATGTGATTTTCCACTATTTTTACAGATTTAAGTTATCACTAGTGAAATATTTTCACTATAGCAAAATTTTGAGTGCATATGTATTATTAATTTTTGAACACTTAAAAAATAAAAGCTAGTATTTATTCTTGAATGTGTTCCAGTATGCTGTATGTTTCAAGGAAATGATTTCCAGTTCATTGACTTTTTATGATAAAAATTCTCTAAGAATCACAAATAGCATAATTTCTCCCCAGTTAAATCACCTCGGGGAGTTATGAGAAATCATCAAAACTATTAGTATTTGAATAGTCACCCTGCATTTTATGGCAATGCAGTTTGTAAGATTAAAATAGAAAAAAGATTTGGAAACAATGGGGAGTTTGTGCAGGATAGGCTTCTTTATGGTATCCTGCTCTTCCATTGTCTTCACAGCAAATATATTCTTTTAAACTCATGAAAAAGAAATGTTACCGTGACACTCAGAAGTAGTCAGACCAGATTGGCCTTGTAGAAAAGAGGACCTGTCCTAGTCTCTCGCCTTATCTCTGGGACAAAATAATCAATATCCACAACTTAAAAGAAGAGAGGTTTATTTTAGCTCATGGTTGCAGAATTTTCAGTCCATGTTCATCTGTCTTCAACACAGAAATGGTAGAAGGGCATGGGGAGAGGAAAGCTGCTCATGTCATAGTAGCTGGAAAGTGAGAGAGAAGGTAGGAGCCAGGGAGCAAGATACTTTTCCAGATCACACTTCTTTCAAAGACTCCGCCTCCCAGCAGCAAGTCAGCTATGTGGCCCCATGATTCAGTCACTTTTCTAAAGCCCCACCTATGAGCTCGTGAGAGCTTTGGGAGAATTTTTTTATCTAAACTATACTAGGACCAAAGGTCTTTGAGTCTCAGGCATCCATATTTAAGCCTTGTTTGATCCAATTGTACCTTAATGCAGAACCTCCAGTTCATCCCTGATTTCATTTGATATTAGATTTGAGCCATGACAGTTTTCTTGGAAATAACTTCTCAGATATAGTGAACTATGAGTTGATAGGTTATTCCTGCAAGAGATTGGTCTTGAGACATAATGTAACTGCTGAATCCATTTGATAGCAACAGGCGATGGAATTATGCCTAATTATAGAACCAAATCATATTCTTTTAGAAATCTAGAAACAGAGTATTCCAGTCATGAAGATGATGGGTTTAATGAGCTCAGAATTATATGGATCTATTTGGAAAGTATTCTCGGCTTTGTGGGCATAATGGAAGAATGCAAGGAATTCCAATTCATGGCTTTTTCTTTGTTAGGAGCTACATTACATTTTTTTTCCCATGGTGAGAAATGAATGATTAAACAAAACTGCCTAATGCTTTCTTGGCAGCCATGTAAGCAGTGTAATCCCCAAGTTGACTTTGATTTTTCTTAAACTACCACTAGATGGGACTCTTGCATCCTTAGTTTGGATTCGTAGCATCTTTATTTACAACTTATTTGGAGGCCTAATAAACTCACAGAAATAAAAACAGGGAAGCTCTAGAACTCTTAAATAGACAGGCTCTACAAAGGGTATTTGTTTATGTTATTCAGTATTTGAAAATCTGTAATCGCTCTACAGATTAGTCAACTTTCTCATTGCTGAGGCACAATACCAGGAACCTACAGCTTAGGGGAGGAGGGATTTAATTTTGCTCATGGTTTTAGTGAATTCAGTCCATCGTACAGTGGCTCCAAGGCAAAAAGATCATTGTCAGAAGAGCATAGTGGGGCAAAGTTGCTTAGTTCATAGCAGCTGGGAAGCAGACCTGGGAACAAATGCCAGAGAGAAACTAGGGAGGTCCATATGCACTACCCAAAGCCACACTCCATGACCCACCCAAACTACCCAGGAGTGTGGCTACAAATTTGTTAGGTGTTTCTTAATCCAATGAAGTTGGTATATCAGTATTAATGTTACAAATGCATGTTTTAATTCTCATTTTAGAGATAAAGTTACTGAGTCTCAGAAAAAGAAAAGAAAGAGTGAGGATACAGGGCTTCCTTTCAGCAATCCAGAAAATATAATTTCTGTTTTGTAGATAATGAAGGGCCTGAAGCTTAGCAATATCATATTATCTACTGTGTCAGGAGCAGAATCTAAATTCCTTCCTGACAGTAAAGCTCATTTTTCTGCAGACACTTCTCAAGCAGTTTAAACTCTTTAGTACATGATAGAACTTTAAAATCTAAATAGTTCTTAGTACTGTGCTGGTAAAATGCAAGAGTTGAACCAATGACATTGAAAAGTATATGATATGGACATATATGTTCCTTAAAAAGTAAATTCTAGTTATTCAATAATTTCATACTAAATAGCGTAGAATTTGAAGTTAGATTGCCTGGAAGTATTATCTCATCTCTAATAGTTGCTAGCAGTGTGGTATTCAGTAAAACATTAAATTTCACTTAGCTTCAATGTCTTTATCTGGACATGAGTAGATAATACCTAACTCACAGGATCATTATGATGATTGTACAAATGAGTGCATGAAAAGTCCTAAAATAAGAACTGGCCTATCGTAAGGGCTCCTAAATGATATTTTTATTAGTCTACATGGAATAATGTAAGAATATAAGAATAGTTTGCAAAAGGCATCAGTTTATACAATTTTTAACATATACTATAATGTTTAATTAAACTTTTAGCTTATTAAATTAATTAAATTATTAAATTATATATCCCATTTTACAGAATCTGTAGGTATGTTCATAATTTTTTAAATTAATTTTGTTATTCAGTGATCCCACCAACAATGGGTAATGTAATTACCATGGGTGGGATCTGAGCTAGGTTGCCGGATTTTAAAAACAGTACTTATCTACAAGCTGCTCATGCTGTGCAGGCATGAGACAGGCACGTGAAATAAGGGGTCATAGGGGCTAAGACAGAAATATTCCAAAATGAACTAATGACAAAAAAAAGGGAAAGAAGTGAATATATCAGAGAAAGTTAAAGAAGCTGACAGGGAAGAAGAATCATGTCAAGTTTTGTAAATCTATGTTATGGAAAAGACCACCGTATGAGCACAGGGCACTTGATATCCAAAAGCAATATGAAGCATATGGAGAACAAGAAGTTATTGACTGCTACTTCACAGGTATGGGATTTGTTTGTTTTAAAGATGGCTAGGTAGAATTCAGTCAATGTGCAGCTTTTTGTCGCATGCTGATGTCACTGACAACTATTCAGAGGGTATTTTAAGCAAAGTAGTAAATTAGGAAGATCTTACTTTGGGGATGACTGTTTTTGTGAGTATTGCGTGAAATAGATTGAAATGGGAGGAGAGTGGATACAGGATATAGGACAAGAGATAATTGACATCATTCAGGTAAGAAACAATGAGGGCCTGAAATTAAACAATGAGGGCCTGAATTTGAACAATGGATGCCAGTGGAAAGTGAATTGCACACCTCAGAGATATGAGGGATGGGAAATATGCAGCACTGAGGGCATCTGTGTGAAATTCAGGCATTACAGAATAATCTTAGATTCCTGTTTGATGGACTACTTAAGGCAAATAGTTATGGAAGATGTGAAAAGTTTTTGTTTCAATTATAGATTAAGTTGTGGACATTTAAAGTGTGAGATTTCAATAAGACTTACTGTTTTTGGAATACTGGAAAAGGTTTTTCTAGTTCCCCTGCCTCTAGCTTTAGCTTCTTCCAACTCATTCTGTACATGGTAACAAGAGTAATCTTTCTAAAACTCAAATCTAGGTACATAACCCTCTGCTGTATGAAACTTTTTTGTTGTCAGCTCTACATTGCAGTCATTGATTAAATCCCTTCCTATGGTTTACCAGACCCTCATGAGATCTTGCCATCCTAACAAGGAGCATATTTCTTGGATTCTTCAAGCCCCTTTTACACATTATTTCCTCCAGAAAGACGTCTTTAAATATAATTTCTGGTAGGTATCCCACAGGCAATACCTACCAGAGACTAGGTTTATTACCTTTAATTTTATATGGATTTATTGCTTTTTTTAGTGCATATCTGCAGTACACAATGAGCATGATTATTGTGGGAAGCTGATATGTACATAACACTTTTTAATATTTTTTAACCCCTCTCCCTTCCTCCTTGCTGCTTCTAACACTTGGTTCCTTGCCCATTTACAAAACCTCTATTTCCATTTTTTCCTTGATTTGTTTTTCTCCATTCCCCTTCTCGTCCTCCCTCTATCTTTTGTTCTCCTCATTTGAGAAAGATCTGTCTACTTTCTATTATCTTTCTTTTATTTTGCTTTTAATGGGTAAGTAAAACTCATGTAAAAAGCTTGAAGATTTTTGTCATATTCTTCTGGAGATGTTTAGATAGAATCAAATAATTGGCTCAAGAGTTCATGAGATACAACCTGGAAGATACCCATCATATGGGAGCAGGTTGTGAAAAGAAAATAAATGAGATTATCAAGTGAGAGTGGCAAACTATTTACCAACAATTGAATTGCCAGTGTCAAAGGGAATAAACGAAGCGGGGTCAAAAGATAAAATGTACTTGCAATAATACAGTCCTAGAATCTCGATTTACATGGGACCAAACTGTTTGAAATCAAAGGCGGCAGCTCTCTAGAAGCTATATTTGCCTACCAAAGATATTTCAATGCCTTGCAGGAGGCCAATGGATGTAGTATGCTTTCTTTTTTTAGGTAGTTGAAACTTTGGCGAGTAAATACAAAACATTCTTTTTACCCTGTCCAAGTTTAATTTAATTGATACAGCCAGTCCCTAAATAATCCCAGCCTTTCATCTTTCAAAGATGATTACACATCTCCTGATGAGCTCAGAGGGTCATAGAAGTCTTGATTCTCTCTGCATGCATCAAATCAAGAGTGCATTTCTTGGCCCCCCTTATAGCTATGTGTAACAATGACTAAGTTCCTAAAAAGATATGAGTAAAATTTAGGTATAAAATTTACATTGTGTTTTAAGTTTCAAAGACATGTTCTCAAAGTAAACAGATGTGCCCCTCTCCCCCTTTTCCTTTTGCTAGCATGGACACCAATGTTGGTGAGATTTCTTGAACTTCAAGGTCATGAGCCATACCTTAAAAGCAGCAAAAAAATAAGAAAGAAAAGGCTGTGTCTGTCATACTAAGATCATTCTAACTTTGAATACCTCATGCCACAAGTGTTAAATGAAAGACAGAAGGGGAAATAAACTGTTCAGTGTATCCTATCTGCTCACCTGAGAGCAAAATCTTTGTTTCTTAGCTTAATGTATTATGAGCGCACAAAATGTGTTCAAAAATTCGCCTGGAATGACCACTCGTTTAAGTCTAGATCCTTTCCTATTTTCCACCATTTCTTTAGACACTGAATTCTGAAAAAAATAGTTCAGACTTTTTGTATTTAATCCCAAACACATGCACATGCTCAGTCATACCCATTTATTTTTATGTAGATATGCATACCAATATGTGGATTTGCTTCATAGCTTACATTTATTCATTCAGTCAGTCTGAAAGTACATTGAAGGCACTATGCTAGACCTTAGAGATACAATGACAAAAAACAATGAAATAATTCCTAACCTCAGGTAGGGTACAGTCTGTTTCAGGAGATAAGTAGCTAAACAATTACAGCACATTATATATTATATTATGGAAATATGCCAAGTGCTGTCTGATCACATAGGAAGGATTTATCCCAAAGTTGAAATAACCTTTCAACCTCACAGCTTGAGGCTCCAGAGTCCAGAATATCTGTGTGTACATATTTGGATGCACTTTCATATTCATAATGGTTACAAATAAATTTTAGTCTGTACTTATGACATTTTTTACATTTACTGATCTATAACTATTGTGCGTATGCTAAATTAGTTTGTGTAACATTACTGTATAGGTTTTCTTCTTAATTTCAAGTAAGTAAATCTTTTAGTATGATTTTGCTTATGTGTGTGAGGTAATATTAAAAACAACTTGGCTAAATTTTTAAAGTTATGACTTTTTCTAAAATATACCCAAGTCAATTATAGGTATGTGCTTTGGGGGAAGTAAGCAAATTGAATAAACCAGTTGCATGGTAATTAAGCCCTACATTTGATTTCTTTAATTTTCCTTTTTATAACATATTATTTGAAAATGATATAGACCGCAATATTATAACACCTTCAGACATTGCAGTAGGGTTCATTTTTAAGGAACAGCGAACTGCTGAATGATGTGAGTTTTCCATTTAATTATACTAGCCACATTCTCAGATTTGTGAATTTGCCTTGAGTTTCAGTCATTTGTAGATATTTGTTTATTATTTAATTCCCAAATGTTACTTGCCTTATATTAATTCATTACTTTAATAAATGTTACACAGTTTTTTTGATTATCTAGCAAACCCAGTTCTAAAGAATAAAATTTTTAAATCCAGAAGAAGGAAAATAATGGATATTTGACTAATAACATGGGAAGTTATTTAAAAATTCACATCTTAAAATTAAGGAACTGAGCTTCAGATTTAATGTTAACATGTGTACAGCACACAAGTTGTCATTCTCTCCTTACAATAAGATACAGCTGGATAAACTGAAAACTAAAAACATTCATTGCATTTGTAACAGAATTGAGGTGACAGGCAAACTGCCTTCCCAAACTGTGGAGAGAGAGTCATATTCAGAAGGACACGATCCATATAAGATCTCTTTTACCTTCATAATTGAACAGGTCTTCAACCTTCTCATCCTTTTTCTCTAGTGTCATCTCTCCTCTTGAAATCTTTATTTTCTGACATTCCACCTTGCAGTCTTCTTTCTGTTTCTTCTAAATAATCCGTATTCCTGGGATTCTGTGTATACTATTTCCCACACTATTATTATCTTCACTTCTTTGTTGAGCCTTTAACCTTTCCCCTTATTTATTTACGGATGCTTTACCCAGTCTTCCAGTCTAAGTAGATTAACCTATTATGAAGTTTTCACAGACCTTGCCCAATTGTGATGTTAGGTAACTTTGTATTCTTTCTTTTTAGTCTCTCAGAAAATGTATCTGACTTTGCTGATATTCAATTTACATCTCCACCATACCCAGGACAAAGTATTACATTGTTCAAGTTTGCTTCACAAATAAAGAACAGGTTTCTTGCAATTGTACTATAAATAAGTGCTTATTCATTATAGATTGTTAGCAGAGTACTATCAAATAATACCTATTAATTCAAAAAGTATTTAATAGCTCCTACCTTCTACTAAGCAACATTTTAGATTTTGGAGAGAAGACATATAGGCTCAAATTAATGTAGTTTATTGGAGTATACAACTATGCAAGCCAATAGACAATTTGAAAAAGACTGGACATCATAGAGGTATGTGCGTCTGAGTCATGAGTACCATCAGGGGAAAAGTCCCACAAACTATAAAAAACTGAGCTGTGTATATGGCAAAGTTAAAAGACTCTGTACTCCTAAGGGAAGATGTCTTTACTATTATGTAATTGATTGTGTGATATACAATGCCTATAAAATGATATTCAGCAGGCACTAAATAATTTATTAAGTGAAGGAATAGCAGTTTGCTAAGTAAAAAAGGAGGGGAATGAATGATAGAGGAATGTACAGTTACCCAGGCTGATGAAATATTCATGTCTGCATTTCAACATGGGATATGAAAATGACATCATTTACATTGTGGAGTCTTTCACTGAAACAAAGCCTTCTGGAGAAACAGGATTGGGGGAGAGGAGTAGGAGTTTTAGATATACTATACCTATGACACAACTCAGATAAACAAAAAACCATTTCTCATTCGCTCAACAGTGTGGGCCACACCATGCATAGCCTCTTTGATATTTTCTGCTGGATCATGAATCTTCTATGATCTCACAATTTTTAAATTAGCAGAATATTTGTTTACTAGTTTCATAATGAAGACTGTAATCAAAATTATTCTTAACACATAGAAGTTTCAAAGTTTTTATCATTCAAATGTAGGATACTTATGGGCCAAAATTTCAACTTTTTGCCGTGCACTGAGACTGTAAAATGTTTTTTGAAAGGAGTTGAATATTGCTCTGTCCATTGTACTGAAAAGAAAACAAACAAATACACTGTTATCAGAATATCTTTTGTTTCTGCCATTTCTACCTGTAACCAGCAGGTGGTATCAAACAATTTTACGTTTGCTGTATTGCAGCTTTTGTGTCTGATTTCTGAGACTTCTCTGCTAACTTGTATTCCACACTTTAATCACTTGCTCTCATACACACAGCACTTGCTAAAATAAAGGCATACAAGAGAATTTCATTTTATCTTCTTTGTTTACACTTGTCTTGCTTTACTTTCAACTTTGCATTTTTTTCTCACTTTTTGAATTTTTTTATAGTAGAAGCACAGCTTTATATGTCATAATTCATTTGTTCCTAATAAAAACACTGTTGGAAAGTACTATGTTTAATCTCCACTTTGCAAATGAAAAAAAAATGGTAACAAAAAGAGACCAGGAAAATTCCTTAAGGTCACAAAACTGGAACTCAGACACCTGGCCCTGAAAGCCACAGTGCCAGTCTCAAAACACCTTCTTAGGCTAAGCTTTTCAGATTGTTGCCTACAAGCAGAATTTGTTTGTTTAAATATGTTTTTAAATAATTATTAAGCATGATTAAATAAATTCATTATTTAAATAATGATTCAGGTGAACCTGTGTTTTTCTACCTTTTATTTCTATACCACCATCATAGTCCAAGATATAGTCACTCATGGTCAAATAGAATTGTAAATATTTTGAATTCCTAATTATATTTCAGATGAGTAAAAAGCTGCCTTTTACTAAGGGAAAGTAAAAAAAAAGTATAAAAAATACATAAATATGAATGAACATTAATATTTTCATTGTTTAAGGCATCTCCTATATACTTAATTAAGCTTTTATTAAATTTTTAATCAAATATATGATTGTAGTCATGTTGAATCCTGATAGTGCAACTTATGCCTTGGGTTAGGGCCTTTTTTTTTAACAATTGTGATTTCTTCGACTACTCACAGAAATGCTAGACAATGGGGGCTGAGGATGTAGCTCAGTGGCACCGTGCCTGCCTGGCAAGCGCCAAGTCCTGAGTTCAGTTCCTGGTAGCAGAAAAAAATAAAGTATAATATTAAAATCAGGGAAAAAATGCTATGCAATGAAAGAAACTAGATTATTTCCTTTATGTTATAAGTTATAAAATATTCTTTAAAAAGTAAGATATTGACATTTTGAAAGTTTTATGTTAGTGGACTGTTTTATTTCTTATAAATTTTAAGCCATGGTATGAAAGAATATCCTCATAGTGCTGAACAACCCAGAATTAAATTTCATACTTATATAGCCACATTTGAATTAAGAAATTCTTAATCACATTTCCACTATAATTTCTGGTGTGGGTGGTTGGTCCATTGCTTAGGATGACTCAAACAAATGATGAACACATTAATTTAAGGCTTTGTGTAGAATTTTTAACAATTAACATGATTGAACAATGGGCCAATTTAAAGTGCTTTTCTTCATAGTTAGTTCTACTTCAGTATCATCAGTCTTTTTAACTTAAACAGTACTTAAAAAGAGAAAAGTGATTCATATAGAACAAAAAATGAAATCTGAAGGCACTTTCAGAGTCATTACTAAAAAAATATAATAACAATTTAAGACAATTAATTTGTGCTCTTTTCTTCCATTTTTTAAATAGAAAGGGCACTGAATGTAGATTTGAATGAAGGGAAGAAGGAAGGGAGGGAGGGAGTAAGGAAGGAGAAAGGACAGGAAGAAAAGACAGGGAGGGGAAGGAAGGAGAGAAGAGGAGAAAGCGAGGGATGGAGCAAAGGAGGGAAGGAAATGAAAAGAAAAAGAATGGAGAAGAGAAGAAGAGAAAATAAAATAATTATTGTCAGTTATGTCCTGCTGTACCTGCTGATGTTTTTATTTCCTTCTTTTTTTTTTTTTTTTCCAGGAGTAACTACTGTTCTAACAATGACAACCCTAAGCATCAGTGCTCGGAATTCGCTCCCTAAAGTGGCTTATGCCACTGCCATGGACTGGTTTATTGCTGTTTGCTATGCATTTGTGTTCTCTGCCCTAATTGAATTTGCAACTGTGAATTACTTCACTAAAAGAGGCTGGGCTTGGGATGGGAAAAGTGTAGTAAATGACAAGGTAAGTGAAAATACCCTTCTCATCTTAATTAACAAAATCCCCTAATACATTCAACTTGTAGCAGATATGTTGCTAGAATTTGACTTTATGAAAATTCACATATGTATATATGAACATATATCATATTAATTTTTCAAAGTGTGTTCTTACCTGAAATCCTTTAGGAGTCCTATAGTAGCAATACTTGCTAAAACCACTTTTCAAAGTCTGTTGTGCTTAACGTGTCAGGCACTCTGCTAAGTTTTACATATGTGTGCTCCTTCCAAAAGTCTTTACAGCAATCTTGTAACTAGGGTCTCTTCTTACTCTCAATTTTTACTGAAGAAGAATCTGTAGCTTAGTAAAGTTATTTACATGCTCAAGCTCACTCAACTGGTTGGTGAGTATACTGACCACTGACTTTACATTCTTAAACCATCAAGCTGGATTATGATAGATTGTGAAAAGAAAGTGGGCATCAACTTCACCTGCTACAGAATACTAGACTCCATCAATGGTCGAGTGACCTTCACCTATCCCCACTTCTGCTGCTTGGTTATAAAAGCCCAGATAGAATTTTTATATGCAATAAATATGTAGATACTGGAATACCTAGGAATTTTAAATTATTCAGATAGTCTAAATAGAAAAAGTTACTAAAATTTTTGATATCCTGTTTTAGATTTCAGGTCCTGATGCTAGTGAGAGCTTTGTGTATTGACATACCAGCAGTTGCCTTTCTTATTCTCCAAATTACTGTCTTCCTTCAGAGAAGGCTTTGCATATATCATAATGAGATATAAAATATTTTTAATAATAGTACAAACTTCTACTTAGATATTTTCTCCACTTAAATTTTTCTTCATTACATTAAGAGTAACTTGCTGATTGGATTACTTTTTTAGTTAATTAAATATAATTTTTCACTTTTATGACCATTCAGTGAAGCACAAAACAATGAATACTACAGTTTGAAGATGTTCTTCTTTTTCCTTAAGTTCATAAACTATGGAAGAGTTAATGAGAGTGCTAGTTTATTTCATTTTAAGTTGTATCTTGCCTACAAACTGAGACAATGAATAAACATCAGAAGGAATCTGATCAATTTTATGTGCTTAACTTCTAGGCTATTTCAGCATTTTCATGCCATTTTATGACTGATTTATATTTGTAATTTCCCAGATAGTGCACAAATTTTCATTGTATCTATACAATTATTTTTAAAGCTACATTGGTTACTCATGCATTTTCATACTAATATTTTTGAAGTGTAACAAAAGATAAACTATATCATTTTGTGGTATAAATGTCCATATAAAAGTTTATTTGATATATAATTTTTCAGGGCTGGGTGGTACCAATTAAATTGACATTGTGATTTGGGCTATCAAATGATATTCCATTGCAACCCTTGAATTTGGCAATAGAAATATCTATGAATGCAAAAACCAACTTCTTAATAATATGTGTTAAAAAATAACTTAGTCCTGAGAAATACATATATATAAGTCTTCCCATGGATGAAATCACAAGTTGCTAAGGTAAATCTGTCAAAATCACTGAAGCTCTAATCTAACTTTCAGGAAGCACCTAACATTGTTTATGTTATTTTAGTTCCATTGTTGAGATAAAGAGAACATCATATCAGTAATGATGCCTGTTTTCATTAACTTTTCTGTAGCTAAAGTGACTAAGCTCAGAACCTAGAATAAATTTATTCTAAAAATAAACAAGACCTTAGAACTGAAAGGAATCAAGGAGAGTGCCATAAATTAGCCTATGTGCTTAAAGGATATTTCATGCTATCTGCTACTTCCATTTATTTTCTCTTAGGCTTAGTGAAAATAATGATTTTCCTGAAATACAGAATTTTTCCTGATGGGGGCATTTTGGTGTCCTTTCATACCATTCTTTCTGGAGGAAGCCCTTTGCTTTTGGTGTTAGCAGACAAGAGTTCTGTAGACACAGTTGAGTTATCTGTCAATACAGAGTATATGATATTTGTTTAAACATTCATAAAATACAAGCCAGGGATGTAGCTCAGTGGTTTAGCGTCTGATTGGCAAGCACAAAGCCCTCAGTTCGATTCCCCATACAAAGAAAATCATAAAATACTAAGTTTAATTTCCATCACAAGAATAATAACTCAGATGCATATTTACATTGCATGTTTGGCAATTAGAAAAAAGTATTCAACATGTTTCCAAATGGTTTGCACAATCTACAGTTTATGTGTAGATTGTACTTTGGTGATATTTAAAGTTAGATTTTATAAATAAATTTTTAAATCCACTCATTTATACTCAAGCTATTTTTGAGCCCTATATTAGAAGACAAAGTTACCTTGCTTTCTGACCTTGGACAGAAATTTATTCTTAGTCTCAAATGTGAAATTGAGCAACCAGATTAACATTCTAAAAATGAAGCTCTGGATCAAATGATACAACTCCAAGCTTTTAATACCCTTCCCCATAAAAAAGTAATTGTTTACACAACCTGCAAGTTCTTCTGGAACTTTCCTTCATTCTCAGTGTTCCTTTTCTTGCCCAAGACTATTTGTTCCCTCCTAGCTCTAAATTCTGTTCTTGTTTTGGCTTTTTAAAAATTGTTTCATCAGATATTACTTTCTTCTCTTATATCTTCAAAGCCGTCTTTTCCTTTTAAACTGCCTCCTTCCTGTTAACCTATGAAGATTCTTAATATGCTTAATTTACCACAAAGGCAAAATTACTTCCCAGATTCTGTCATTTCCTTCTCCCATCCTCAGATTCCTTTTGTCCATTCAACCATTTTGCAAGAATTGGTTTTTCTTTGGTACCAGGGATCGAACTCAGGTCCTTGCTCTTGCGCAATTGCAAGAATTGTTTACAGTGCTATCTTCTCACTTCTCAGCCCACTATCTGATTTTCTTTCCATTTACTGTCCTGTATTTGAAGTGAAGCAATAACCTCCCTAGTTTAAGCCCAGATAATGATTTTCCATTTTTCTTAAAGGGTCCTCACTTAACCTTTTATCTGTTATGCTCCGGGGCCTTACTTAAGATTCAGGTCAACCTCTTTTTCTCATTTCTTTAAAACAGGCCTTAGCATATGAGCTTCCTTCCCTCACATCCTAACAAGTGCCAAAATTCATTCTATGCTTGAGATTCTCTGCCAGAGTTCAGAGTTGATTCAGCTTCTCTAGCATATGTTCCTGTTTATCTCCAAAGACAGTCATTTCAATTTTCCTTGATGCTGTTTTTGTTTTTATTATTTACTCTGTGGTTCTCAATTTAAATGATTTACTGACAATATTAGCAAGATCTACAACACTAAACACATGGTTCAATCATTTACCATCCACACCCAGATAATCGCTACTGATTCTCAGTACAAATATCAATTCCTTGGAAAATTTCTGAACACTAGGTCTGCCTAAATTATTAGATACCCATTATAAACAAGTAGAGTGGCCTACCCTACTCTTTTGCAATAAATTTTGTAGTCTGTAATTGCATGTTTGTGTCTTAACTCCTTTACTGATCATGAAAATGATAAGCATGGTTGTTTTAATACATCATTGACCATGGCCATTTACACAGTGACTTGCATATATTAAGTACTCTGTAAACATGATATGAGTCAATGAAGTATTACCAAATCAAACTCTATAACCCACATTTTTAATATCCACGATCATCCATAGCTAGACACACACTTTCTTGTAATTTTTAGGATCATATATCTAACCTATTCTTTAGACATTTCCACCTGACTGCATCTTAATCGTTACAAATCTTTTAAAAGAAAGGACAAAAGAAATAACAGATAAACAAAATACAATCTTTTCAATTGATTGTATGCCTTCCCTTTACCTATGCCTAAAAACTAATCAGCAATTGATGTTTGAGTGAGGAGCACAGTATAATCTCCTGTAACACCAATTTGGAAGTATTTTTCAACATCTAACATTAAGTCTTACCCAGTCTCCTTTCTACAAGCCTCACATCAGTTCCTCACCATATCGTGTTTATTTTATAATTTATTTACTGCTTCTTATCTCTAATCATGTCTTCTTCTAATTCATCTTCCATATTATTCCCAGAGTTAACCTTTTAAAATACGAATCAGATCATGTAGGTCTTAGCTCTTCAGTGAATTATTGAAGGCAATTTTTTAACGAGCAAAGATAATATGGTCCAAAAAGTTTTCTCATGTACTTGCTTAAAGAATGAATAATGAAGGACTCATTTTAAAAGTTCATTATGCACTTACCTCCATGTGCCTGGGAATATCGGTAGTTTAGAGATTAGGAATGACCAGTAAAGTAACTTGGTCAGAATGGTATAATAAGTGGTATATCCTTAGGTTGAAGACACCCAAAATTAAGCATATATTTTTTTGCTAAACACTGAAAGCAAGAATTATTTCCCCAAATACTCATAACTCTTCATGTTTCCATAATGTTAGACATGCTGACTTTGATTGTACTAATATTTTCTTTTCTTTCTTAAATGACGAACTCCTACTTATACCTTAATATCTATGTGATCTTATTTAAGGTCAACAATTTCAAGAGTAACATAATTGACTCCCATACTGTGTTTTCACAGCACTGGGCACAAATTTATTTTAGCCATCTCATTAAATTATACTTTATTGAAAATAACTTTTTGACTAAGTTACAATCCCTAAAAGAATAATAGTTTTGTCATATTAATCATTGTCTGCTGTTACCTAGCAATGCATCTGACACATAGCTTATTTGAATTGTAGTTGAAATTTTCATTTTTAATTTGCCTCAATTCCTTTATAAATCTGAGACAGAAATATAAACTGGCTGAGGAAAGCATAGAACAACCCAGTTAACAAAGTATTTAAAAACCAGACCCAGCAACACATAGCCAAACTGTTGTGGAATGTGCCATTCTTTTTTTTTGTTTTTGTGGCACTGGGGATCGAACTTGTGTCCTTGCGCTTGAGGAGCAGGCTGTGAAACCACTGAGCTAAATCCCCGGCCCAAATCTGCCATTGTTTCATGAGTCACTTTACTTTATAGACAACATCCATTTTCAATTTTATATATTCACTTATTTTCATTTTAAATATCCTACCACATTCCAAAAGAATTTTAGGCAGTTTACCAAAGAATGCATGAACATAAAGTCTAATTAAATAACATAGAAATAGGATATCATTATGAAGGAAATAGACTCAAATATGTTCACCACTTTGCTTACACATTCACTGCAGTCCAAAGCTATAGTAGTTGAGCTTCAAATTATAAGCTATTTGGTGACTAACGTAACACATGGGGAGGTGGGAAGTTATTTTTCTTTAAAAATAACTTAAATTTTCTGAGCAAAGCTTTTCTTGTACTGAAATTGCTTTTTTAAATCAAAGTACCATGTGAATTTTATAATAGGGAAATCTGGGTGCTGTGGCAAATGATGTCAAATTTTTCCCAATAAAAGCAGTAATGAATTTCATATTGATGTTTCTTGTAGTCCCCTTCAATAAAAGCTGAAGGCATTATATTAACATACAACTCAGTGAAGGCAATTCTTCAAGGAGCTAAACTAATATGGTTCAAGTATATAGCTTTCTCATGGCCCAATTTAACCCAAGGAAAGACTTTAGAGTACTTAGAGAAGTGGATGGACTGTTTAATCTTCAAACGATCTTCTGTAAGTATCACTTTTCTTAGTCAGGATGGTTAGCAGAAAATTAACAGTAGCATTACCCTGATAGGAAGCATGTTGTTGTTTTACAAGCAATGGGCTTTCTAGTAGCCACAATGATTGTAAAAAGGCAACATAATATGATAGAAAAAGCATAAGTTTGCACTTTGGAGATCTGGGGTTTTTTCCAAAGTCTGTTATATTCAGTGTTTGATATAAGATCCTTATTTCCTTATGGTAAGGGACAATCTCTGAGATCTTCTCCAACTCTGAAGCTATGTGACTGTTATTTTTATTCACCTGACAATTCAAATCACTAGTAGATGTCTTTATTTTAGCTAGAACATTTGTTCAAGTAGTAAGCACTTTATTTTATCTCCCAATCAAAGGAAGCCAGGTTTGGTTTCTCACAATTGTGTATGACATTTTGACTTCTATAATCTGTTTTCCAAACATAACATTTTAAGTGTATATTGAGTGACTCTAATAATATAATAAATATTACAAAATATCATTTAAAAACTTGAAAAGTAATTAGTATGGATATAGTCTCTTTTCATTCTACTTCACTGACAATTGAACTGTCAACAAATTGTATAACAGCATAGATTACTCCCCCCCAATACTGTTTTAAAAAATACATCATTTATTGATTTTGTTTATAATCCCTTCCTTACTCCTTTTTTACTTATATGGGCCCCAGTCACAAGGAAAATAACTTTCATGGCATTGTTTTTAAGTTGAGTTTATTTTATTAGTTTCCAGTCTTTCACATCTCTAGATGGTGGAATTGAGGTTTCAGGGGACAATTACATAGTAGAATTGCAGGGCAAGCTATTGAATTCTGTTTCTATCAGTCTGACAGCATATTTATCCTATTCTCTGAAACATATTATCTTATGTTACCTTTTATATTTTATATATACAATTTCTTACCATAGTAACCATTGTAGTAATTGTAATTCTTTTATCATTATGCAGTTGTTTTTTGGGTCTACTTTTTGCCAGCACCTGTGCAAGGAGTCCCACAGGACATAGTTTGTGTCTTCAGTGAACTTATATTAAGCGAAAGGAGAGAAAAGGGGGGAAAAATGTGTGTCTGTGCTATAGAGTCAAGAGCCAGAGCACTGTGGAAGGATGTGGAAGGTCTGGCTACTTCATGTGCACAACAGGAAATGAGATCTCAATAGAAGTGACCCAATACTAGTCTGCTAATGGCAAAAAAGTAAAATGTATCTGACTCAAGGACCAATGTGAAATTAACTTCCAGCTCCTGGCTAAATTGTGGTATCATTTATGGGTTAGAAACTACAGGAGGGTGTAAATATTTGGGCAGGAAGTAAGTGAGCATTTAAATTGAGTGTATTTCTCAAAAGTTTATATGTTCATTACCCCAGGGACATATAGGTACTCAAATTTGAAACACAGTTAATAATTTTGGAGAAATATTTTATTGGTTATCTATTTATAGGTATATAAAACTGTGAATTGCTTTAAATTAATAAAAATAATTATCAATTTGCCTTTTTTCTCCATGTTCATAGCATTCTTAACTTTTAATGTTACTTTTAAAATTTATACTTTAGGAACTCAATGTGTTTTTTTGTTTTTCTTTTTCTGCCATAGCTGATCTTTTACTCTGAGTGATAGAAGATAGTTGTTTCAAAACACCTATAACATTAGGTTAAAATATACTGTAGTAAATTAGGTAGTAAGAACTATTAGAACTTTTGTATTTCTTAAGAGAAACAAAAATTATAGAAGACCATTAAAAATTACCTCATGATAGTAAGTGCTCTTTTGAATAGTTGAGATAATAGGATTCATTGGACTATTTCTCTTAGTGGATTTGAGTACAAAGCATAGGCTACACTAAATAAAATAAAAATAGTTTAGAGAGATCAAAGTCATGTGGCTTATGTATTTAGCATGCTGATGATCTTACTTAAATCAAGGCTCACATTATATTCAAATTGCTTTCTACAATAACATTGAGAACTCTCAGCATAGTTCTTTTGAAAGTCACTAGTGACTAGAACAAGGTAGTAGCTCCTGGAAATGGCTTAATTATTTGGCAGTATCACTATTACTATGACTTATAAAACCATAGAAAGCAATAACTAACAAATCAGTGTCAGGACTTATAAAGAATACTAATAAATACATTATGAATACTTAATCTGACACTGTGCTTTAGAAAATCTTGGAATTGTAAGTCAGCTATGAATATACAAAAGCATTTTTGCTCTGCATACATTTAGCTTTACAAAAAGAACACAGTTTGCTTTACACCAGATCCGTGGTTGTTATTTTCAAGTATACTGAGGGGAATAGTTTTTGCTTTAAAACAAGATTTTGTTAGAATGTCAGACAGAAAACTTTGCTGCCTGTTGTCTACAAAGTCAGGAAATGTGGCATCATATGGATGCTCTCCTTCATTCAGTGAATTAGTAAGAAATTACAGGTGCCAACATTGCGTTATTGACTGCAGATGCAACATATGGCTCCTGCACTTTGATTGCTACTTGTCCTCAAAATGGTAAAGTTTCCAAGTTCTAGCAAGCATTCTGAAGCCAAACTTTGTTTAATGTTGAGCATTTATCTGAAGTTTACAGTTATATTCAGTTATTGAAGACATATTTCTAAAAATGAACAAAATAAGATGAATTTTATCTTTACAGCTAAACCAACAAAACTTACAAATATATATTGAAAATTATTTTTAATACTGCTTCTTATAGAAGCTACAGCATTAGATGAGACATAACTCACTAGCCTACCAATATGTGGCACTGATATTTGGCTTGTATCAGTTGATGAAACCCTTCTGGTTATTTAGCACCGGTGTCCTTCCTGGTCAGTCAGAATATCTGATTGGTCAGTTACTCTAGTCTACACTTTCATAAACACGTTTATTATCACCTTAACATATAGACATCATTGAAGGGTACTCTTGGGGGATACAGGCAGGATGTTGGTAAAAATTAGCCTACAGTTTGTATCTGTAGACTCTTCTTGCAACAACAGATACTTGTATTTCATGATTCTTTGTCTAAATCCTATACCATGACTTGATCCAATTTAAATATCCTACTTCCAAAAAACCTTCCTTGAGTTTTTTTATTCAATGGTATTGACTTCTTCCAAATGCATAAAAGATTGCTTTTTTTGAATATTTACCTAGTGATATAAACTTTTATTGAATATTTTACACAAAAACATACTCCTAAATCTCAAATAACTTACTGTGACAAAAGTTGTGTAAAACAACTAAAACTTAGATCTGAAACTGAGACATTTAATACAGTGATTTTTCAGTCGTTTAGTAGTCAGGAGAACTGGTCAGGATTCAAATCTTTATTACCCTCCATTTCTGAACCTATACCTGAAGTTAAAATGAAACTTACTTCCTCTTCTATGGTGAGATTGAGATGGAACCCTTAGCTGAACTCTCCACCTGACACATCTAAATTCTAGAAAACTCTGTCTTTTTAAAATCAGATACACATTTACCCTCCATTTGTCACAGGAGAACTATATCCTAATCATGAAGGAAATATATTATATAGTTTTACAAAGTAATAAATGGTAGTCCCACATCCCCTTTTCCTTTGCATTGCAGCCAGATCTGGAAGCAGGGAAAGTAAGAAAGGAACAAACTTTTTTCAATAAAAGATAGGAGATTCAGACCTGTTTTTAGATCCTCCTGAACTTTTAGAGATCCTTTCTTTTTTGTTTGAACATTTTGAGTATTCTTTTTTTTTCCTTAAATTTTTTTATTGGTACATTTTAGGTATACAGTACGTTTACATTTATCATTGGGTGTTTGTACCTGTGTATGATATATCTTGGTTCTTATTTTTTCCCCATTACCTAAAGGGTGGAGGGGGTGAAGGGTGCACATTTTCAGTATTCTTAATTAAAATAACTAGTGCAAGCAGTTCTGTCCTAAGTTGTACTATAAATCTTTGGCTTTACACTAATCACTATTTTGGGTAGTTCATTGCTGGCTTAATTTTCTTTGGATTTAGATAACTCACCATATACTCATATTAGGTAGAGACTGATAAGTACTATTTATATTAGCAGGTTTTATTAAATCATCTAACTATTTTGTATCTGCTTTGTGGAAGGGTTCATGCTAATTGTTAAGGCGGAAGCAGCATAAGCCTTCAATAAGCTAAAGATCCTAATGAGGAAGAAGATATCAATGAAATAATTACATAACTAAGA
Source organism: Heterocephalus glaber (assembly GCF_053883595.1). NCBI lineage: Eukaryota > Metazoa > Chordata > Mammalia > Rodentia > Bathyergidae > Heterocephalus > Heterocephalus glaber. The sequence continues at coordinate 38,738,458 of NW_028258325.1, read as the reverse complement.
AGGAATTTACACAACTGCAAAAAATACCACAGTGGAAACAAGTTTGGATGGTTTAAAGAGCAGAGAAGGGTAACAAAGACTTGTAATGATCAGGGAAGGCTTTTCTGAATAAATCAGACTTAAATCAGACTAAAATATGAGAGTAAGAGGTCACGTAAAAAATGAAATAGGAAGAAAGTATTCTAGGTTGGGAACCAACATGGCAAGGACATGCATGAAAGGATAGAAATATTCAGAAAACTAAAATTATTTCAGTGGAACTTGAACATAATGAAAAAAGAGAAGTCAATGGTAGAAAAAGTTTTTATTATGAGTTTCTTGAGATACTATTTAAAAGATTTTAAGAGTACAAGTGATATGATATAATGTATGTATTAAAGAGATCCCTGTAGGTCTAGTATGTCTAATGACTGGACATGTTCAAGCCAAACAGGAAGAGCCCAAAAATAATTCTTTGGTCCAGAAAATAAATAATGATGACCCAGGCAGAAGCTGTTGGCAACTGAACTGGAGATTATAAAATGAAACAAATTGGGAATAACTTAGACACAACCCAGGGAGTTGGTATTTCATTGCCCTTATATGCTTTTAGTATTTTTCACTCTGTCATTTGCATAAAGCTATAATTTCTTACCATCTAAGCAAAGCATTACTGTACAGTTTTGATTATAAGGTGAAGAAGAATCCTACTATCAAGTAGAAATTTGGGGTCATTCATCATAGATGATCATTCTACTTGTTAAAAAATTTCTACATTTCATGTATTTGTTCACTCATTAAGTCAACAAATATTTAAGTGAGCACAAGAATAAAAATAGTTGTATTGTTTATTGAAATTGTACTTTCTGTTATTTTCTATGTTAATTACAGCAAAAAATGATTCTCCAGGAAAATAGTACCATTGGTTTTGCTCTGGGAATTTCCTCACCTTAATGGTTTTAGGATTTAATAATGTCATATTTATTTTCCTAAATTTCTTTTTTATAGTGGATAGTTGTGAGTATCAGTGTACATTTTTTTCAGAATTTAAACAGGAGTTTAGAAGATGTTGAATAGCAGGCTCAAACCACACTCTATTAATTCTTCTGTTTTTTAATAGAAAAAAGAGAAAGCGTCTGTCATGATACAGAACAATGCTTATGCGGTGGCTGTTGCCAATTATGCCCCGAATCTTTCAAAAGACCCAGTTCTCTCCACTATCTCCAAGAGTGCGACCACAGCAGAACCCAATAAGAAGCCAGAAAACAAGCCAGCTGAAGCCAAGAAAACCTTCAACAGTGTTAGCAAAATTGACAGAATGTCCAGAATAGTTTTCCCAGTTTTGTTTGGTACATTTAATTTAGTTTACTGGGCTACGTATTTAAACAGGGAGCCTGTATTAGGGGTCAGTCCTTGAATCTAGACACAGGTTATCTTTGGAATATACAGCAACTTTAAACTTGGTTTGTTTTGCTATGTACAGTCTAATAACTGCTAATTTGTCAGTCAATATGTGCAGTATGTATATAGAGGTATAGCTTACCAGTAGACCTTTAACAGAGATACGCGTTTGCTAACTTATGGAAATATGGGCAGAAGAACCGCAAGCTAAAAGAGCCATTGCCTTTTTAAAAGATTTACCCTGGGACACGGTTTGTAGTGGATTTCAGATGACTGATTTATTTCCTATTCTTCTAATAATGATGAAAATTGGGATCCTAAGTTATTATTTTTGGAACATTTTAATTTAAGAGTATTTTTTACTGTTGCCTAATTATAATAGAAGATAATGTCACTTGAGATAAATTCTTAGCAGAACTTCATATCTGCAGCATCACTTCCCTTCCTGAGTGCTCAGAATCCTTGTTACTATAATTGGAAGCTTGACATACATAAAAAGAAAAACTAGAGATTTGAAATCAGCTTTTAATTACTCTGTATATTATCTATAGCCATGTACATATTACAGCATGACAAGCTCAAATAATTATGAGTCACCCTGACAGGATGTTAATTATGCCTACAATTTAACAACTACTGGAATATCATGGTCAGTATATTTTTAGCTTCAGAATTCGTTTGAAAGTAATAATTGAAATCCTATGACAGTTCATTCACTCAAACTACCTTAAATTTAAAAAAAAAAATAAATGTGTCTTACTCATTCCAGGTATGTGTTGTATTGAAATTTATCAGTTAATTTCTTTCTTTCTTTCCCCCTTCCTTTCTTTCCTCTCTCTTCTCTCTCCCTCCCCCCCTTTCATGTTTCCTTTTTTTCTCTTTCTTTTTCTTTCTTTCTTTCTTTCTTTCTTTCTTTCTTTCTTTCTTTCTTTCTTTCTTTCTTTCTTTCTTTCTTTCTTCCTTCCTTCCTTCCTTCCTTCCTTCCTTCCTTCCTTCCTTCCTTTCTTTTCTTTTTGGTGCTGGAGACTGGAAAAATTATCCAGTTAGGCTTCCTTGGAGCAACATTCGTATTGGATTAGAAAATTGTGCCAAAAACTCCAATTGATGAGAATTAATAGGTGTACAAGACTATAGATAAGCACTTATATGATTCTCTTCTTTCCTGTTTACTGCAAATTCTGCCTTAAGGCTTCTTTTCATCAGGACTCAGGAGCCACTAATTATAAAGGAAAGGGCAGTTAGTTGGCACATTTTTCTGACTTGAAAGCAGCTCTTTCAGATAAGAATTAATATGTATCTGCTTTTGTAAACTGGTACTTTAAATTTCACTGACTCAAATTTACAACGGGTTTGTATACCAGAAAAGATTTTGGTAAGTGTTGAGCATTTTTAAACCACGACTTTAAAACATCACCAACAGGTTGTGGACTATTTCACATGCACATACATACACAAACACACTCACACATAAATAAATTAGAAACCACAATTTTATATAATTATAAATTAATGTTAAAATTCATTTTTATTTTAATATTTTAAAATACTCTTTTGTCCCTGAAATATGCTAATAAAAGTTAACAAATATTTGCCTAGATTCAAAGTTTTATGGCAAATCTAAAGGACTTTTAATTGATGTATACATTAGCAGTTATTAATTGACTGGTCATAATAGACTCACCTTAACAATGATGTTTTTGTAGAAACATAAGTAGTCTAATAGTGGCATTTCTTGCAATTTTGTACAGTATTTGATTATAGTGCAAAAATAGATATGTTCACAAAATCAATAAAAGGAGTATCTTATGGAAACAAAATCTTAACAAAAATTGTTTTTCCTTTGCCTCTCAATTTTTTCTATTTTCATTGTTTAAGTGTAAATCTATTATGTGTTGTGCATGACTGTATTAATACTAAGGTCACAAATGCATCTTATTAACAAAATTTGCCATGAAGACAGCCTTGGCATTAAATATTGCCTCACAAAATAATTCATAATCCTTAATAAAATAAAACTGTTACATGAGCCAATAAATGTATTTCTTTAATTCCCTTTCCATTAATACCTTTTTTGTTATCTAAATAGTTTTACAATATTCCCTTTATTCATACATTGGAATAGAAGACACCTTATGTTCTTACACATTTGAACATAGCACAGCTCTTTGGTGTAGGTCAGTTGTGTGTGCCACATATGGTAGTGAATGTAGGTAGTGCTTGTAGGCTAGCAAGAAAAATGCTTTTTATATTATGCATTATTAAACACGTGAAGATTTTAAAATTCTACATTGCCTCTTTAGTGTCTGACTGTCAATTACAAATTATAAATATGTACATATGTAAACATAGTTGTAAATAACAGTTTCTGTAGGAAAAGAGAAAAGATTCATCTGCACCTTGGGAAAAAGGGTATGGCAACATTGAGGGCAACAGTTTTATTAGTGTTTATACCAGACTGACTAGAAAAACTATCATTATTGTTCTTAGAAATAATTGGAATTTTTAATTTCAATCATTAAAACCTTATTTCAGCCTAATGACACTCTGATAGCTCAATTTCTCAATGATGTTCCAAATTTTCTATTATTTTTTTAACGTTGGTATATTTTTACATTTTTTTATCTTCTAAAATTTTGATAAATCAAAAGTAACTTTTGTTTTTGCTCAACAAATAGAAGTTGTTCCATGGTAATATATTAAAATTATAGCAGCAGAAGTTTTATGCTTACTCACTTTTCCATAAGTCAGTTAAAAACCTGAAATAAAAATAAATTTATCACTGAAAGACCAAATTTTCAGAAAACAAATTTTTTAAAAATTTTAACATTGGTCTCTATGACTTATAAAATTACAAATAATTTATTTTATGGAGTTGTACAGTGGCATAGAGTTATGGTATGTACAAAATATAGATAAATACATGTACATAGATAGATAATCTTAAGATTGTATAGAAAATACTTTAATTCAACTAATACATTTTACCTTCTGTTCTATATCTGCCTTGATGTGGACCTTAAAAATCTCACATATCACATTCATAGAATTTAATTGAAAATTAAATTATCATTCTTATAAATAAATTATAGATGTAAATTAATTTAGTTCCAAGAGTGGTTTAATGAGTTATGGTAACACTACTATGCTGAGCTGGTACTGCTTTTCTCTTTTCTGTTATCCATGTTCCTATTTGTTCAGTTTTTAAAATGGAAGTAATATAACTGTCTAATAATTTTTTAAACTTCCATAGTTTTGTTAACAATGTCATTCATAAACCTTAGAAATCTTTTCAGGGATCCATTTCAAATTTATATCATGTTTGAGTATATGAGCCTCTTGAGCCATACCTAACATTTTTTCTTAAATAAATTATAACTCATTTGAAAAATAACACAGAAGCTACTATTTTACTCCTACTTTTTATTGGAAAGATATATTTCTATAAATATATATGGAGGGGGAGGAAGGGAGAGAGAAAAAGATGAGAGAGAGAGAGAGAGAGAGAGAGATTGTTTGTATTCCTGGTTTAGAGAACTAGTTTGCCATCATGCTATCATAGATTTTGAAACAGTACTAAATCTCTATAAACAATATTCTTTGGAATGACTGTCAACATGCCAGTGATCGGGAAAGGAAACAAGTTACCTTCTGCATTGTTAAGGTTCCTCAGCGTCTACTAAGCATCTGTTTCATATGTTCTATGCCTAATACCCTCAGACACGGATCAATGAAACATGGAAGTGTTTGTTACTTAATTTGAAATCTGGGAACATATTAATACTAAAGAGATTATTGTTTTTATTCTTCTGGCACTTCTCCATGTATTTACGTATTTCTGTGGGTATTATTATATTTTTTCCAATGAAAAATATTCAGAATTTCAAGAAAATCCTAAGCAGCCCCCTGCTGCCCCATATTGCCACTTCTGTTCTTTCTCATTGAGCCTTCATGAGTACCTGGTACTTTTATGTTGTTTATCCCAAAGTATACAGAAGAATAAAATTGAAACTTGGAAAGAGTGCAGTTATTTTAACATTTGCATGTTTGGGTACTATGGACACTGTAACAAACCACTTGTAACAATGTGAACAAGATAAATTATTTAAAAAGTATAAATATTTATGTTTTAAAATTGAAAGTTGATAATAAAATATTTAATATTTATAGAATTTTGCTATCAGAATTTATATTAAAGATATTAATATTTCTGTTTTGTTTTTAAGAGTACATATTTTCATGAAATTCTAAGAAGATAGAAAAGGGATGAAATATCAATCAAAAGAAGCCATGGGAAAAATGAGGCTATTGCTAACTAAACCAAATGAAGCAGCTTCCCTTCTCCAATCCTAAGAAAATAGATAAATTAGAAATACATATGTACTCATTTCTATTACCATAAGCATTATGACTAAAATATTAAAATAGAGAATGTTTATGTGAAAGGCCTTTGGAAATAATGTTACTCAAAATTTATTTCTTATAAAATTATGTGTCACCATTTTTTGTTAGGGTTCTTAATAATGAACATATTTAGATCACTATGACTCTGTCTTCTTTAGTTGAATATTTATATATGCATTGTATATATAAAGAACAACTTATAAAGGTAATTTATACTCAATTTCAAATCCTCCTGTACTGTACTTAACATATACCACCCAATGTTGGAAGTAGGGAAAAATAATTTAAAAGTTTGCATAGTTTACATTTCAGTATATAGTAATAGTCCCAAAGAACATTCAGTAAGGCCTTAGCTTTGGGTTTGTGTGTGTGTCCCAGATACCTCTACAGTCTTCTGCCCAGTCTCCTGCCCAGTGTAAGACACAGGGTTGAAGAAAGACTCAAAGACAGAATTAAAGAAATATGTGGGGAGCCAGGTTGGCCAGTGCTGCTCAACCAGCAAAAACCCTCGTCAGTCCAAGCCACTGATTTTTATTGATAATCAAATTGGGGTAAAGGATAACTATGTGTGAGGATGTGCAGTCATACAGTTGCTATGGATACAAATGCAAGTAAGGCTTGTAAAGGAAAAGAAAGCATTATTGAATTAGGGACAAAATACAGGGTTGTAATTAGAACCTTATCCTTCTAGTTAAGAAGATTTTAGTTGTGGGAATGGAATTTGGGTGCGAGTTACTCCAACCTCAGCTACTATGTCATCTCATATTGAGCCCCACAGCCTCACAGGCCATTTCTCTGGCCTCTGCTGTGGCCATTAGCTGGAAGGTCATGCTAACATGTGCGCTACCACAGTGCTTGTGAGGTGTTTCTGCGAGTCGTGTAAGATTCAATCAGACTCGCTTTTTAAAATGAGCCAATTGAGGAGTGAACTCTTTACAGCCTGCCCTGCTCACACCCTGCCCTAGGCATAACCAATAGGGCAGTCTCCAACGTGTGTGTGTATATGTGTGTGTGTGTGTGTGTGTGTGTGTAATTTCCAAGTGTATATGAAAGAGCATTTTGAGAAATTTAGATAAATTTATAAAGTCTACGGCATTTATTTCATCAATGGATCCAATCACACATGTAGTTCTTGTTAAACCAGCAATTAGCTTAGTAAATAGTATAGCTCTTTCAATGGCTGCATAACAAACATTAATCATAGTCATGCTTGAGTCATACATATGGTTAGGAATATTCTTTCTATATATTTCCAGTTTGTTCTTCTTAGCCATTAAATTCAGAATGATATTGCAATTCTGCTTACTAAGATAAGATAGAACATTCTTCAAATTCCAAATTTCTCAAAGGTTTTCAAAAGCTCTTTTAAAAATAATTATCTGGGAGACTAATACTTGTATGCCTTAGGAATGTAGTAAAATTTATGTTCTTTTTCCTGTTAAAATTAAATATCTGAGCAATCATTTGCAAATATAAAGTAATTTATATTGATTATTTGTTAGATTTAATCTTTACTTTTTGAATTTAAATGGTTCTGACAACTCATTCTTTGTTAGTTAATGTTCTAAGCAATTTATACATACACACACATACAAACACACACACAAACCACAATAACTGTGTAATTCTTGAACTTCTGGAAAGCTAGAATTTCTGTACCTCAGTGTAACATATGTTCTTGGGAAAGTAAAATTAAAAAGCTGCAGTTTTCTCTACTTTAATTCAAATTTATATTCATATCTTTTTTAAAACACCCATCCAATTATATTCAGCAGAACAAAACCAGGAAAAATACCCTCTGCATCAACCATGAACCCATTTTTGTGATGTTAATTCTCCATGAAAGTACACTGCATTTTCCATTTGATCCATATGTAATCATGTATTGAAATGATTAAGGTGATTAAGCACAAAAAAAATAAATGCTTCTCAGACTGGGGATTTAGCTCAGTGGTTCCAGCGCCTGCCTCACAAGCGCAAGGTCCTGAGTTGATCCCTGGTACCAAAAAAAAAATAAATAAATAATAAATAAATACTTCTCACTTTATTTTCTTCTATTATTTCTTAGTTTACTAGTTTTGTTAGCAGTTATAGAAAATTTTGTTTTTACTTTCCATATTGTAGGTTTCATGAAATATACACACATTGAATTTAAATATTATACATTGAGTCCATAAAACATTTTGTTATAAATTATTATTTATAGAAAGAAGTCTAAATTTTGGGGCTGTGTGTATTGAACAAATGTAATAGGTATGAAAATTTCATTATTCGTGCCTCACTTTAAAAGACTTACTTGCTCATCACCTGCTGCCAGAATCCAGTTCTATATTACATTGTACTGGATAAATCTGAGTACATTTCATAAAGTTTATTTATAAAGACAAATGGTACTAGAGAAGTTAAAAATGGGGGGTATATACATAATTACTTTAAAAATACTAACCTTCAGGATTACTCCAAATTTATTTATTTTTAAACTACTCAACACAATGGTTGGTTATGGTTTTAGTTGAACATAATGTGTAAAGATAATTAACGTGTGGTTAGACAATTGTAAACAAAATGAGGTATTGAGCAACAACTGTTGTGAATTAAAATTTTGCTTCCCTGAATAAGTCCATGATTCCTTGTACACCTTAGATATCAGCAACATACTTGATTTTAATTGTTTTGATATCCTGTTTGTTTTCAAGTTTTTCCCAAGCAGATACAGACAGATCTTGGTGTCCTCCAAATGGAGTAATGTGATCTTTCTTCAAATACTCCCTTTGAAGGTGATATTGGGGAAATTTTTAAAATGTTTGACATTTGTTGCTAAATTACAAAAGGAAAAAGGAATTAAATGTTTTCCCCTTGCTACAAATTAGTTTTTTAAGTATACGCATGGAGAATGCATGATGAAGCTCCAACACTAAGCTTTGAATATGCACATTATATAGAATTTGAAATTTTCTGGGTAACACTATATTTATATAGTACATTTTCTAATTTAAGAAAATAATATAGAAGCTAATAATATTTGTAATTTGTGACCTTGTTGAAATTGTGTAAGGCCACTAACTTTTACATATGTCAAAGAATTTGACTGTTATCAAATGCCTCATTGTTTGATGTTTTAAAAATCCCTCATAAGTCACACACAAATTAATTCTAAACATTATCTTTTTGTAGGAACTAAAATTGATTTAAATGGATTTGATCTGAAATTGTAAGGTTTTTATACTCTATTGGGTTAATGCTTAGGAGAATGGAATTTATTGTAAATGTGACTTGTTTATTTTGGAAAATAACGTGCTTTTTAATAGCAGGTTTAAATGTCAGTTTCATAAACTTCTTCTTCTTTTTTTTTTTGGTACCGGAGATCGAACTCGGGTCCTTACGCTTGCGCAGCAGGCAGCGAAACCACTGAGCTAAATCCCCGGCCCTGATAAACTTCTTTTTAAAATGAGAAGACATGGAATGACAGAAAAATATAAAGCTATCTTGAAATATTTTAGGAAAATCATTAATTGATACTTTAGATGAACTAAACACGTTAAGAAAATGGTGCCATGAAAAATATAAATTCACCCAGAAAATTGGTTATATTGTATCCAAAAAGTGTCATATTTACATGACATTATTAAATAAAATAAATCAGAATTTTTTCTTTGATATCAAGTCCATCATTCTGTCAGCTTAGAAATCTAACAATTTTTCATGGAATTATTTTCTCCATTTAATGCAATATTATTTAAATGAGTTTTTCTTTTGATTATTGCTAATTAACTGAAATAAAATGCTTTTATATGTCAAAAAGGTATAAAGATAAAGAAGTTTTTATCAATATGATAAGTTTATAGTAGCATATTTCTCATCCTTAGGCACATTTGAAATCCACCAGAGAGGATTAAAAATGGTAAATCAGAATAGTGAGGAATTATGAGTTTTAAAAGATTCCCAATTATTCTCTACAGTTCTGTTTATATATATTTTCATTACAGAAACCTGTTTGTGGGTTCTTTCTAATCTCTCTTTTGTGAACTCTGTTTAATATCAGTAGCATTTAGTTTAGGCAGCATTGTTAAAGAACAGAAAAAACAACTATAACAAATTTATATTTTAAGACAGTTTTCATATAATAAGGAATTTAAGTGAAAATATCAATTGTATCTAAGAAAGTATTTTTTTGGAATTTTATTATTCTAATCAATTAATTAAAATTGCCATTTTACTCTTTATATCTCATACAACTGTAATTAATTATGAACAACATGAGGATATATTATAAATATCATCCTCAGCCTATAATTTTAATCAAATATTTTGAAAATTACAGTGACATATTTTTTCTAATATTTGCCCGGAGAGAAATATAGTTAATTTAAAAATGAAGTGAATACTAGTTGCTCCAAATTTGTATCTTAGTAAAATAATAGCCAGCTAAATGCTAAATGTATCAGCAGCATTGAACTTCTTTCCCTAGTACCAGTCAATTCAGAGACCAGTTTTCTCAAAATCATTTAAATGAAAGCATGCCATAAATGAGAACATTCATTTCACCTTTGCTCTAAAAGAGGCATAAAGGAGAAACTAAGCCTTCAAAAGGCTTTGTGTGCAGTTAGAATTCTGCTTCACCTTTAAATTGTCAAACCAAAGAAAATGCTGATAAAATGGTAAGATTCAAATAATAATAGCATACAATGAAGATAGTTTGCACTGTCAACTTGCAAAGCTTTTCTATCCTCAGACCCATAGTTAATACTCACTCTGAGAGGTATTCTGGTACAGATAGAAAACTAGAAAATTTTTATTCCAGATTCAACTAGTATAAACAGCACCAAGTCCTTTACAGTTGTTCCTTGAGAAAGTGTGGAATTACATCAAATATTCTTGGTTTAGGAAATCAGGGAAATGAGTACTTTTGTAAAATTTTACTTTCTTTCATCAATAACATTTTGGAGATTATTTGAGTATCATTTACATAAAAAATTCACTCTTATGAACTATTGTACCCCATTTATTTCATACTGTTTCTTCCATGCATCCACATAAATTTTCTGTCTTAAGGCATAGAGTAATGAAATGATATAAATTAATTGAAACATAGTAGATTTGAACAGCCCTTAAACTGTTTGACAGCTAAGCTTACTGCTAAAGTAAAATATGCATAAAATGCCAACTAAATGGAAAAATGAAACAGTGTGCTAACACTTAAAAGTTCTTATGCCTACCATTTACACAGGATGGCTACAAGTATCAACCACAAGGAAGGTTCATAATATGTGCAGGAGTGTTGGTGAACACTTCAAAACCTGTTTTGTTATTCTCAACACCTTAATCTGTACATCAGGAGAAAAATGTCTGTAATCTTTTATTCTTTTATTTTTAACTTCACCCCATACTGCTCATTGTATTTGTCTTTTGATAAATGTATTATATTTTGTATTCTATCCAACAGTGGTATTAAACTTCATGACTACTATAAATGTTGAAGTTAAGGTAAAGTATCTTACACTATCATATTCTACCTGCTGATAACATATATCTCAGCTCAGATTACTTTGAATAAGAGCAAGAGCAACTTCAAACAAATTGAAGCACAGAAAGATTTCAGGGAATGGGTATAAAATACCTCATCCAAAGCAATTAAGTAGGAATTTCCAGGAAAGCAGGAGCTATGTTTTGGATTTCACTCAAGTGGTACAATAGCTCAACTGTTTGTTCAATTGCTTGAGTAAAATTATTTGATAGAAGCAGTTTGGTCCAATTACCTGTACTATTCTGAATAAAAAGATAAACACACAGCCAGTGCCCAAAGAAGAGAGGCAAAGTTTCCACATACACATAAAAACATTGTCCAGTACACTCAAAAAGATTTTTTTTTGAGAAACTCTAAAGTGAAAAGAAATTTGAAAATGTATATAAGAAAGAGTAAAATAAAAGTAGGATTTTGTGAACACTCATAAATAATTGTATTTTCTAATTGACACAAATCAAGTACTTAAGGGTGATATTTAAGGATTTCTGATTAAATTGTTAACATTTGTCTGTAGAATGTTAACATAAAAGTATAGACATATACATGAGGACAAAAACATTGATTTAATAACTTTAGTTGTATACTCTCATTTTCAAAGTTAATTGTGCTTAGTCTATACAAAGATAACAGTCCTTTTCCATTAGCTATTGCCCATATAAACATGGTCCCTCCAGATATAGACTTCTTTTTTTGGTACCGGGGATCGAACTCGGAACCTTGTGCTGCCAAGGCAGGCGGCAGAATCACTGAGCTAAATCGCCAGCCCAATTTATTTACTTTTATTTAAAAAATTTTTTTTTGGTCCTGGGGATCGAATTTGGGTCCTTGCCAGTTTGCAAGGCAGGTGGCAGAACCACTGAGCTAAATCACTGGCTCTGGTCCCTCCAAATGTATGAAGGCTTTTGGAGCTCAGACAAGTAGATCACAATTGGTATGTGGAGTTCACATGGCAGGAACATAACCATAAAATAAGAAGATTACAAATAATCGGAACCAGAATGGAATTGGTACATACGCTGTAATTAAAGAGTCTCTAATGAGGATGAAGAATGAAAGTAGAATATCTATCTTGGCTATTTACTTTTTAACCTCATAAGTACTTGATAGGTCACAACCATATCCAGAAAAATAAATAAGATAAAGTACAAATTATTAAAAGTAAATATCATTTTATTTTTGTCAGAAAATAGAAGAAGACAATTGCCTCAGAATCTGAGTAAAAAGAATTAACAATCAAGATCGAAAGCAATCTATTTTCAAGGGCTAGATTTTGCCATTTATAACAATACTAATTTGTACCACTAATTATGTATTTTGTATATTGATATCTATTTATGCAAAGGTTATAATTTAGGTAGTTTTAATGCCATATGGGAAATTTTGCTACAGGAATCATGATCACATGTAACATTTAATATAGACTTATCTGATTAGCATGTTTTAAGAAACAGTACTACTTTCTGAAAGATCATATAATTTCACTTCCTGCTTAGAAGAAAGAAGTTCTGTTTACACAGAATGTCACTGTTAATGACTTGTTATTATTAAGCATACATTATTATAATTTCTGAAATACCAAACTTCAGTTCTTAGTGCTTTAAAAATGTTGGAGCTTCAGCTAATATTTTAATAACAATACAACTGAAATGCTTGATAATCATTTATATTTTCATGAAGCTGGGGTGCTATGCCTTTTGAGTACCTCTTGAACAACATTTCATAAAAATTTATAAACCTATACTGGCCAAAATTGGGTTTCACATCATTACTTGTTTGCCATTCTCAGCTCTGTTATTCCACAATTAGGCGTTGCATAAGAGGAAAGTTGTTGCATGGCCAGCTGTTTACAAAGTGAGCCAAGTACTGTTCATAGCTTTTTCCCACTGACTTGGACTGTGTATCCAGCTCAAAGTCACCTTTAATACATATATTTGCCTCATTGGATGCTCTTGTGCCAATCAATGGACTTTTGAATTGCTTGCAATTACCCAACATTTATTTTCTCCATTAGTCTACAATATTGCTAATGTTTTTCATGGTTTTTCTTGGAAATTGACTGCAACTTTTTGAATCTGCAGATTATTCTATCAGTTCTAGAAAGCCCCAAGTCATTTTTAAAAGTAGCATTCTTTTTTCTTTATCATATTATCTCCTCACTCTTTCTGGAATGCCAATTAGATATAGACTTGATGTTCTCACTCTGTCCTCTGTATTTTTTAATCTCTTTTATGTTTTCATGTATTTAGTCTGAATTCTAATAATTTCTTTAGAGCCTGGCTAACTTGGGTGCTTAAAGCCACATTTTAATATTTTGAATTTCAAAGGCAGGGTCCATCCATTAAATTGAACACTAATTATATAATACCCTAGTTTTGAAATGAATTAATTGGAATATAAAATATTATATATTTAACAAAATCTATGAAAACCATAAAGTGGCCCACAGAGAACCTCTAGATCTGAAATTCTGGCAACTGATTTCAAGCAGAAGATAGAAGATAAATACCTTTCATATTTCTGTATGTCTTCATCTAAAATTATGATTTTATCAATTTAAAATTTATAATTAATTCAAAAGTAAAATAAAAATCAATTCATTGCAACTTGATTGCATGGACTAGATGTCTTACTTGGGTGCTGAATTTTTAAATAGTTTCATATTTCATAAATTGGGAAAAATATTTATATACATCCTGTTAATAGTAGCCTCAATTAAATGCCACATGGGACAAATTTAACAGATACATTTGAGCTGTCAGATTTATTACTATACCATAAAAGTGTATATCATAAAAACAGCATACACTTATAGAAGAATTCAGCAGAAATGAAGGTAGTATAGGAACAAGAGACAAACCTTTTGGAAGCAGTTTTCTTGGATGTCTCACATTTTTACTCATCCTATCAGTAAAGGCACTGGATGCCTTTTTCTCAGGTTATCTTTTGAAATATTTTTGAGTAATAGCCTTAGAAGATAAAGACAAGTAGCAAAGTCTGGTTATTTATAATCTAATATGATAAAGATAATCTCTCTGTTTGGTAGGTAATTACACTACATTACAAAGATTCTCATCCGCCAAGCTTGAGGATTCCTCCCCATAATGTAATTGATTGTCCATGCATATTCCTGCTGAATCTCCTTTTGTTGCCCATAGGAATTGAAGTTTGGAATATAGATGTAAATGTCATTCTGGATATTTCTGTGGCTGTGAATAATAAATTCTCTTTTTTCTCTCCCTATGATATCTCATGTCTTTTGCTAGTGTCTGGAAAACTGTGACAGGTTAATTTCTTTGCTTGCATGTGGGGCAAAATTTTAGTCTTAACAGTTCTTGAAATGCAACAACCACAATGGCAGTAATATTAGTAATACTAATGATAATATTTATAAATATCGTAGACAGCATTACATATCAAACATCTTTCTAGGTTTTGTTAATACAAAAATTCTGCCAAAAAAATGTATATATGATTCAGGAGAAGAAAAATTTATATAAATATTTTAATATTAAATTTATTGAGACATCTTGAGATTAATACAAGTTACCTTTGTCCTCTACAATTACAAGAGGTGCTCAAAGTGGTATCCATAAGCTTCCAGATATTTATTAGTATTGTGAACTGCTGCTTGGGTAATCTTGGTCATTGAGATTACTGCACATGCATTTTCAATTTCTTCCTTAAGATCCTGCAATATATGACATCCTCTAGTATCCCTCATATAAAGATAACACCATCTGTCATAAAAACATCATCCTATTTTTCCTTTCTTGAAGTGTGTATACATATTTGGCAGAGTCTATATTCATTTTATGTTCATATCAAAGCTATAAAAAGTACTCTTAAACATACAAGAACATTGAGGCAGTAAGAATTGGCTATGGGTTATATAGTTAATATATGGCAGAATCTGGATTCAAATACAGACCATAAATCTCTATTCTATGATCTCAACCAATTTCACATAGTAATTCAAGTAACACTTGTGACATTGAATATCATAGACTATGGTTTAGTCTTCTAATGCTAGTATGAACATTCCAAAGTTAGAACTGAATCAGATCACCTAATTCTAAATTTTCATTTCCTTAAGAACCTAATACATTTTCAATGTTTGTTGCCAATTATTTTATCAATTAGTGCTTCATATGAAGACCAAAAAATAAAATAAAACCAGTCACTGTTAAACAGGAAAGACTTTCTTATAGAATATAAATTACATGCAAACTCATTGAAAATGTGTAGAAAGAAGCTCTAGGTTAGCAAAGTCTTTTAAAAATGTACTGTGGAACAACTACCAAAGAAGCTGGTACCTCTTATATAATCAGGAGTTTTTAAGAGCCTGCCACAACAAATGAGCATGCTATCACCACAATAAGCCATTATAACCAGGCATCTCTCTATTATGTCTAGATGCACAAGCATAATGTTATGTGTTAGCTATCACCCAAATAAGTAAAATTGCCCTAATTTTCATGTCTTGTGACTGGAAAAGTGGGATATCTGCTATTGCTGCTGCAGAAAAACTCTATCTCCTATGTGATGCTTCACTAGAATTAAGAGCAGACATATGAGGTTCTTATCTTTCTCTTAGTTTTCATTTTTTGTGTCTTATGGCTGAATCTAAATCAAATCCAGAACTTTAGATGCATAGGACTCTGAGAAATGAAGATATTAATGTTTGGGTTGCTACAGAACAGGAATGAATATTCAAAATACAGTGGGATAGATATTGGGAACCATTCCACCAAATTCTTCAGAACATATTAACTTCTAATGTTGTGCACATATAATCTGACCCAAAGAATTCACAAAAGTGAAAAAAAAGCCCTTAATTATATCAAACAGGTCTTTTTTGAAAATTAAATAACTAGCAGGTGGCAAACAAAAGTATTTCACATATCTCTAATCATTTTGTGATACCATTCTGTTACTCCTAATGCAGGCAGGTGGATGTGAAGATAGCCTTTCAAGCCAGGGATGTAAACAGGCATGAAAAAAAAGTGGTTAGAAATTATGTATGTTAACTCTTTCAAGGAATGGATGACAATTTTTATCTGCTATATTGCAGGAAGACTGGTAAAATAAGGATAATTATGAAAAATTTAATTTATGCAGTAAGAAAACATAATGAATGATAATGTTAGTGCATTCATGTTGTTATTACAAAAAAATAGCTGGGGAGATTAAAAATAAATGTTAATTTAAAATAAATGTTTATTGCATAGTTTGGAGCTTGAAAACCAAGACTTTGGCAACTCATTTGTGTTTCTGGTGTGGATGCACCTGATGGTGGTGATATAGGGCACCAAGTAATCCAAATAAGCAAAATAATCAAATAAGGAAAACATAACTCTCAACCTGCTAGATATCCAAAACGCCAAGTTCGTCTTCTCTAAAATCGAAGAATGATTTCTAGGAACAACAGAAGTTAAATTACTGCCCTGTGCAACCATGTCTTCGGTGTTTAGAAGATCTCCCCTAAGATCTCACTTCTTAAAGGCCCACCTCTCTCAGTAATGCCATCCTGGAAGCCAATCCTTTATATATGTATCTTAGAGAACATTTCACATTAAATGTATATATTTAATACTCTCTCAGATTGATTTTGTTCATTAGCCATTACAAAATCTAAAATAAAAAGTAGATTGAGAAGTATGGACTAAAGGGGTTTTTTTGTTTGTTTTTTTGGTACAGGGGATTGAATTCATGACCTAGCGCTTGTGAGGCGGGTGTGGTGCCACTGAGCTAAATCCCCGGCCCAGACTAAAGGTTTAAAAATTATATTTGTCTATATTCTGACCACGGTTGAATCCCTGTAAGACTCTTGTAATAAATATAACTGCTTACTGAATTGAATAAGAAATGTTTTATAAATGTACCCTGGACAATTATGACAAAAAGTACCCCAGATTTGTAGTACTTCTTAAGCTAAAATATATCAGCAATGAAATTTTGTACTAAATAAATTTCTTGCACTCTCAGGTGATTATTTATGGGTAGTGAAGATGGAAATTAAGCATACGATCTATCCCTCAGAAAATAGCCTATGAAGTGCTCTCATGAGAATGAAAAGTAAATAACTGAAGCCTGAAAAGAGAATATTTGTGAACCAAAATGTTGAGGAATAAAGAGGGGACAATTCTTGGTAAAGAAATAGGCGACTTTTAAACTATAAGCTGTTTCTTACTAAAATGTAAGAGAGAAGATGTAAAACTGCTTTGAAATTATAATTAGAGGGGTGTGATCTATAACAATCACTTTTGCAAACACTTCTAAAAGTGACAGTGGGAAAGATTTTTAAACAAATAATTTTCAGGCCTATTGAAAAGATAATGAAGTCAAAGAGCACCTTAGGAACTTCACAAATACCAAACCAGCACGCCAAAAAATTTTAAACAATATCCTAGGAAAAGACCACACAGATCACAACCCCAGGAGGCCCTGCAGAATGAATCTATCAAGCACAACAAGAAACGAAATGCAAAGGGGCACAATCCACCAAAAAGAAAAAGTCATGACTGTAGGGAATAGGGAAAGGGGACCTTTCTAGAACCTCTGCAGTAAGTCCTAGTCTCCTGTGAGCCATGGCAGCACAAGGTGAATTACAGGAAAGGTAGAAAAATGAGACTGAGAAGAAGCTGAGCTTTAGGTCTTATCAGTGCTGCTCTGGGTGGCAAACACGAAAGCACTCAGCTTACTGCACCTTTTATTCAGTACATCAGGAGAAACAATTGTAACAAATGACTTGCAGAGAGTTCAGTACATCCTGCATAAACAAGATGTAACAATCCAAGAACAATGAGGAACTGAGTAGATGTTTGTTCCTCGCAGGATATTTTCAGCTGGTGTAATCTTGTCCTGGAGAATCACAGCATTACCGGATCATTGAGGTCTCAGTTGTGACCAGAGGCCAAAATGGAATTATGTCTTGAAATTCCATAGCTGGGCTGTAGGCAGGAGAACTAGTCTAACCAAATGATTTTACCCTAAAATTATGTAGCATTGCTCCTGACACATGACAAGGATAAGTCAATACATATCACTTATAGCCATCAATGTTAATGGTCTCAATTCACCAATCAAAAGAAATACACTGGCAGAATGGGTCAAGAAGCAAGTTCCAACAATATGCCACATACAAGAAACACCAAAATTCAAAAAGAAACTCATAGACTGAAACTTAAAGGGTGGAAAACCAATTACCCATGTGACAGGAACCCGAAAAACAGCAGAAATAGCTATTCTCTTTTCAGATCAAGTGGATTTCAAACCAACACGGATAAGGAGAGACAAAGAAGGACACTACATCCTTGTAAAGGGAACAATCCAAGAGGAAGAGATGACAATCTTAAATATATATGCACTAAATATGAATGTCCGCAACTATACAAAACAAATATTAATGGACATGAAAAACCTAAATGAGCACTAACACAATTGCAGTGGGGGACCTTAATACCACACTTTCACAAATAGATAGATCACTTAGACAAAAAATAAACAACAAAATACTAGAACTCAATCAAACTCTTAAACAAATGAACTTAACAGATGTTTACAGAATGTTCCACCCCACAAAATCAGAATACACATTCTTTTCAACTGCACATGGGTCAGTCTCTAAAATAGAAAACATACTCGCTCATAGAACATGATTAGGTAAGTACAAAGGAATTCAAGTTATCCCCTGTGTATTACCAGACCATAGTGAGATGAAATTGGAGATCAATAGCAAAAGAAACTGCAAAAATTTCATACACAAATGGAAACTGCACAACACACTTATGAATAACCAATGGGTCACACAGGAAATTAAAGAAGTCAGACAGTTCCTACAACTAAATGACAATGCTAATACAACACTTTGTAATCTAAGGGCCACAATGAAAACAATCTTACGAGGGAAATTCACAGCACTGAATACTCACATTAGGAAAAAAGAGCGAGCTCAATTACACAACCTGATGCTGAACCTCAACCTTTAAAAAAAGAAGAGCAGGACAAAACCAAAGCTCATACAAGGGAGGAAATTATAAATATCAGGGCAGAAATCAGTGCAATGGACACTAAGAGAACAATACAAAAAAAAGAAAATCAATGAAGCCAAGAGTTGGTTCTTTGAAAGAATAAACAAAATTAACAAACCCTTATCAGAAAAAAGGAAAGAAAAGGCCCAAATCCATGCAATTAGGAATGAAAAGGGTGAAATTACAATAAACAAACCAAAAATCCAGAGGATCATCAATACCTACTTTGAGAACCTATATGCCAATAAGATGAAAATACAGAAGAAATGGACAGATTCCTAGATGCGTTTGAATTACCAAAGTTAAACGAAGATGACCAAAAAAATTCCAAACAACCCAATATCAATCAATGAAATTGAAAACATAATTAAAAACTTACCAACTAAGAAAAGCCTGGGTCCTGATAGCTTCACTGCTGAATTCTACAAGATATGTAGAGAGGAACTACTGCCACTACTGTTTAAACTCTTCAGTGAAATTGAAAAGGAACCAATACTCCCGAATTCATTCCTGGTAGCATGCATCACCTTGATCCCCAAAGCAGAGAAAGACCCAACCAAAAAAGAGAACTAGAGGCCAATCTCACTAATGAACATAGATGCAAAAATCCTTAATAAGATACTGGCAAATAGAATGCAGATCATCAAGAAGGTCATACACCCTGACCAAGTGGGATTTATCCCAGGGATGCAGGGATGGTTAACATACATAAATCAATAAATGTAATACATTATATTAATAGAACCAAGGACAAAAGACATATGATCATTTCAATAGATGCAGAAAATGCATTTGAGAAAATCCAACACTCATTTATGATAAAAACCCTACAAAAAATTGTAATAGATGGACTTTACCTCAATCTGATGAAAACCATCTATGAAAAACCAACAGCCAATATTATACTAAATGGTCAGAAACTGAAATTCTTCACACTAAAATCCGGAACAAGACAAGGATGTCCACTATCACCACTCCTGCTCAATATAGTCTTGGAAATATTAGCCATAGCAATTAGAAAAGAGAAAGAAATAAAAGGAATAAAGATAGGAAACAAAGAAGTCAAATTGTCATTATTTGCAAATGACATGATACTCTATATAGAAGACCCTATGAACTCCACCAAAAGTCTTCTAGACTTAATAACAAAATTGAGTAAAGTAGCTGGATACAAGATCAACAAACAAAAATCAATAGCTTTTCTGTACACAAAAAACAGACTCACTGAGAGAGAAATGGGGCAATCAATTCCTTTCACAATAGCATCCAAAAAATTGAGATACCTAGGAATCAACCTAACAAAAGAAACCAAAGACCTGTACCCTGAAAACTATAGCACTCTGAAAAAAGAGATTGAAGAGGATATCAGAAAATGGAAAGACATCCCTTGACCTGTACAAAGCTATTGTGATAAAAACAGCATAGTACTGGCAAAGACTAGTGGAACAGATTAGAGGATGCAGAATCAACTCCAGACACAATCAGCCACCTCATCTTCAACAAAGGAGCCAAACACCCTCACTGGAGGAAAGATAGCCTCTTTAATGAATGGTGCTGGAAAAACGGGTTCAACTTGCCAAATTTTAAAACTAGACCTATATCTCTCACCATACACTAAATTAAAATTGAAATGGGTTAAAGATCTAAATATTAAAACAGAAAGAGTGAACCAGCTGGAAGAGAGGTTAGGAGGAACTCTTGAAGATATTGGTGTAGAAAAAGATTTTATAAACAAAGCCTCAGTTGCCCATGAAATAGCACAAACAATCAACAAGTGGGATCTCTTCTTACTCAAAAGCTTCTGCACAGCAAGAGAAACCACCAACAGTGTGAAGAGACAACCCACAATGTGGGAAAAAATTTTCACCAGCTGTTTCTCAGATGAAGGTCTACTATCTAGAATATATAAAGAACTTTAAAAAATCAGACCTTCCAAATTTCAAGACCCAATCCAAAATGGGCATCTGAAATGAACAGACATTTTTCAGACAAAGAAGTAGAAATAGCAAATAAAGGTATGATAAAATGTTCAACATCACTTGTCATTCGAGAGATGCAAATGAAAACAAAACTGAGATTCTACCTCACTCCAGAAAGAATGACTGTCATCATGAAATCAACCAATAACAAATGATGACTGGGCTGAGGGGAAAGAGGAACCCTACTCCACTGCTGGTGGGAGTGTAGACTGGTGCACCCACTGTGGAAATCAGTATAGAGATACCTCAAAGAACTAGGACTGGAAGTCCCATTCGACCCAGCTCTCTCCCTGCTGGGTATGTTCCCCAAAGAATTAAAACAATCATACCATAGTGATATATGCACACCCATGTTCATAGCAGCACAGTTTGTGATAGCTAAAACTTAGAAACAGCCCAATTGCCCATCAACTGGAGACTGGATTAAGAAAATATTTTGTTTCTTTTTTATAAAATGGAGTATTACTCAGCCATAAAGAACGAGAAACAAGAGAAATTTATAGCTAAATGGATGCACATTGAGGCCATACTCTTAAGTGAAATAAATAGGACACACATGTATAAATACCGAATAGTTTCTCTAGTGTGAGAAACTGAAAGTGTAAATAAGGACAAAAAGGTATAATAGATAATGTGAAATAGGAAGAAAAGGGGCAAAGGGGAAGGGGAAGTGGGAGGGGAGTGGAAAAGAAAGAAGGGAATGGAATTTATAAGAGAAAAAGAAAAAATGGAAACAAAGTCTTTATAGATAAGGAGGGGTGGAGGGGTGGAAGGGAGAGCATGGGAATGGGGAAAAAATAAGGACCAAGATGGATTATGTAAAGGTGCCAATTTCCAATGATGAATGCCATTATATTGTATACCTAAAATGTAACAATATAATTAATAAAAAATACATAAAAAAAGAAATGATAATGGAGTGTGTATTTCTCTCTTGGCACAGGCAACAGCTCACTGTGTCCAGAAACTTATAGAGTAGCAACACAGAACTCTTGGGCTTGATTAAGAAGAACACAGCACTTTGTCAACTGGAAAAACAACAATGCCTCTTAGAACAGAAAGCACCTGCATAGAGGCAGCTACATCTTGCCTATTTGTCATTTTATTCAAATATCATTATGAATATTTCCATTATTCTCTCTTTTCATTCACTGTAGACAAAAAAAATAAAAGTTCAGTTTTTGTATTGAATCCAGCTTTTCATGCAGGTTGAGGATAATGAGATGGATGCGGACATATTTTTAAAGCCAATGCACAAAGGAGAAGTTATTTGTGACATAATTGCAGAATGCAAGTCAAGGAAAATATGATTTGTCTTTCTGAACTTCTCAGAGAAAAGATCATGGCCGCCTATATGTTCACTTGTTATGTTATACATTTTATTCTTGGGCTTTCTAAGAAATCCATATGGTGCACTGAATTTCTCTCTTGAAAAGCATTTCACTAGTCATGTAATTAACATTATATTCAAGTCCAGGATCTTTTATATCATCTCAGAATTTCAGAGGCTGAATGAAATATATACCTTAACCTTTCAAAGTACTGAAAATAAAAAAATAAACAAATTTATCCCTCTCAGAGTTAAATCCAAAAGTCAATAAACAAATTTCAAAGAGATAAAATATCACTTAATTCTGATGGAATATAACAGTAATATAATCTGAATATGATTTGTAATATTTCAAAATAGACATTTTAAGTTGGAAGGTCTTCTTGTAGGCACAGAAGCCTAACAAAAGTGAATCCTTAAAAACACAAATATCGTCAATTTTCATCCCAATTCTCAGGACCACCTAGAGTCAGATAATGTGCTAGAGATTTGGGCTAAGAGGGTTCTTGCTTGTAAAATAGCTCTTTGTGTAAGTCAGCAAGTTCTCTTGATTTCACACATCAATATCAAGTTTTGGTTGCTATGAATCTGCCACCAATAGAAAGAACTGTTACTGCTCTGCTAAAAACATTTTGGGTCTGAATCACATAATGAGTATGGATACATTTACCACTTATAGGTATAGTTCTGAAAGTTCTTTGCAATGAAATGGATTAGACTTTTTGACATCTTTATATCACTACATTAGAATGAGAGAAGATATTCATTTTCCCAGATTACATTCTGATTAACCACAATATAGGCACCTCTTCCTTTTATTCCTTTCAGTATATTTATGGCTGTTTATATTTATTATCATAAACTCATGAATTTGATAGAATGTAACTTCAGATCTATTTGTAAATTGTAAGTTTCTAAAGATAAAGACTATATCTGGTACTTCCTTATATAACATAATGAAAGAACTTTTAATTTTCTATTAGTATGTCTGCAATACATAATTATATTAATCTTGGGGAATTGGTGCATATACATGATCTCGAGGTGTTAATGTTACATGGTGTTCTCCCTATGTCTTCACATAATAGAAATGAAAAGGAAATTTTCTAGCATCATTTTTTTTCTTTTAAAACCAAATAATTTATTTTGAGTAAATGTTGAAATTCTCAAGATGAACTGGATGTTGCAACAGCTGCTCTCTTCGGTTTAGGTGTTGTTTCTTCAGGGAGTCCTTGCCTGCATCTGCCATACTCAATTTTTAGGTGCCTCATTTGGCCAGTTCTGGTGGTATTTCACTTTTTAGCCTTTGGACTCCACTTATACTCTCTCTTGTGCTCAGCTGGGTAGTCACATTTGCCACAGGTCAACTTCTGAAAGTGGTAGGCCTTAGAGTCATAGCTGCAGCATAATGTGTGCTTCTTACTAGGATGCTTTCCAGATGATGATGTTCTCTTCGTCATCTGGCTCTGTGCCACCAAGACCAAAGAAACTGGAAGAGCTTTAGTATTGTTTTTATAAGGTCACTAATTCCATTCTTGGGAGTTCAACATTCATCAACTAATCACCTCACCAAGGGCTCTGTCCCCAAATAGCATCACATTGACCATTAAATTTTAACACATGAATTGAAGGTGGTCATTGTATTCATTTTATAGCAAAGGAGATCACCCTTCTGTCTCACTTTGATCACAGGACTGCTGACCCAATGTACTATAATCTTTTGTGTTTGAAGATAGCTTTGATCATCAGATAGATTATCCATAGGCTCAAATTCCCAAGTTCTGGAAACAAAGTTCCACTAGCAACTTGCCTGACCCAACTTCCCATCCTGCTCTTGGGACCTTCTGATGAAAAGGTCTTCACTCTCATCAGCCTTCTCTTGTAGCGGAGCAGGGTCCATATTTACTCCTTTGTTTGTTTTCTTCTCAAGTTGTTCATTTTCTTCATCTTTCTACAGTTAAATACAGTATTTAGGCAGATTTTCTTTGATAAACTGCACAAATAATTTTAGTAAGAAAATATGAAGCATGTGTTGCTATAATGTGCACTTTACTAATAGACAGGATGGGGCATAGTGTAATTATGAAACTCGCCTTCCACACCAACATGGAAAGATGAAGCAAGGAAATTGGACATCAATTATATCATTATCCTATACAGTTATCTCCCAAGAGTGTGAAATTTTGCCTGTATATATATATATATGATTGTATTGCTATCCATTTTATAGTCATTGTGATTGCTTCCAAACTAAATATCTAACATTAATATATACATCAAGCAGGGAAAACATGTCTCCAGAGCTATACAGAAAACACATACATGCATTCTTTAAATTAAAATTCAGAATGACATAGTAGCACATGCCTGTAATCCGAGCTCCTAAAGAGGCTGAGGCATAAGGACAGCAAGTTTGAGGCCAGCCTGCACAACTTAGAGAGACCCTGTGTGAAAAACAGACAAACAAACCCAAAATACAGGGCTAGGGTATAGTTCAGTTTTACAGTATTTGCCTAGTATGGACAATACTCTAGGTTTTCTCCCCAGCACCACACACACACACACACACAAAGCAAAAAGAAAACTCAAATCACTATTTACTATAACTGCTATGACTTATACTAGGTCTTTAAAGTTTTGACATATAAAATATCCTGTATTTTACTCATTTGTTCAAACCCTGAGTAAGATATAGTGTTTTCCATATCTTCTTCTTTAATAAAATTTCCATAAACTGCTCATCTTCAATGGAGAAAATTTATTGAGCTGTATTATTGGAAACAATTTTAAATGCAGTGATATTGAAATGCTTTCCCTCTTAGAAATAACCTTTTACTAGACCTACTGATTTAATTACAAAGATATGTGGAGGTCAAGGCAGCCTGGAAACAAGCAATTTTACAATGATCTAATGTTCTGTTATACAGCCACTAATATCATCTTACAGTATAATGAGAAAAATTTCCAGCACATAAAAACCATTTTTAAGTTACAGAGAAACAAATTGCTTAAATAGAAATCACTAATAAGTCAGAGCACCTGTGATTCCCTTGAAGAGAACAGCGTCCCAAAGTCTCTGTGGGGACTTATGAGTCAATATCATCACATGCATAAAAACCTTATCACCATAAAAACACATGAGGAGCAAAACCACCCACTCAGAAAAGTGTCTAAGGCACTGATGGTCTGACACACCCCACCCACACCATTGATCTAAGAATGCTTTTACTCATTGACAGCTTTGTGCTTTTCCAAGTTCACGCTCAATCCCTCATCACCTCTTGTCAACAAGTCCTTCATCTCACTAAAAGAATAACTGGTGCTTCTTTTCCACTTTTGTTTACCCTTGGATACCACTGTCTCCACTTTTAGGTCCCCATCTGCCCTTCTTTTTATGAATCCTTTCAATAAAATCCTCCCCTCTCTCTCAATTTCTATCGGCCCCTCCATTTCACTGTGGATCTTTTAAAAATCCAAATCTGGTCATGTCAGAGTACTGCATAATGACTAATCATTTCACAAGGAAAAAAATTCTAAGCATAATCTTTTCATAATATGACTATCTCCTAAAGTATAAGCCCTGTGTTACTTCCCTTCTTCTTCTATATTTCTTTCAGGTACTTTATCCTCTAGCTTCAGCTTACTGTTTCCCTGACATCCAAATGGGTTATGTGTATCCCCTCTTTGAAATGCTGTTTCTCCTTTCCCTGATAGAGTATGTTCTCTGTCTTCCATCTCTGCCTGCTGTGAACCCTTTTAACCTTTAAACCACAGAATTACCTATAGCTGTTATCAGTGGATTCTTTTAATATTGTCCCAGTTTGTCTACTTGGGGGCTACTTAAACCTTAAATTAAATAAATTACTATGTTTACAGTGCATAGAACAATATCTACTGAATTAGAGCATTTCATTTTGTGTCTAATTACACTACATCTTTTAAGCACTGTCCAATATTTCTAAGGCTATACATTCCTGTGATTTCTGAAGGTCATTTTAATATCACATCTTTAATAAACCCTCAAAGTCTATAGTTCTTCATGACCTGTGCATTTACTGATGTTTCTTTCTACTTCTATCTTTAATGAAAATAATGAGGTTAAACCTTAACCTCTGTTTAAAGCATTCAAATTCCACTCCAATTGAAATTAACTCCCACAATCATATAATAATTTATGAATTTCCTTTGTCTAAAAACTTTCAAACACCTAAAATTATTCTCCTAACCTACCCAATTTAAATCATTTGCCAATGCTAATGAGCTCCACCAGGGAAATACAAAAGAGATGTAGAGACCCATGAATAGTAACAATCTCAGCCAAGCCTGACCACTTCTGCATATTAAATACCACTCTTTGAAAATGACTTCTGACATACGCAACTGTTTGAAGTCTAGTAAGCCATTTTGCATGAAAAACTTCAGAAACAGATTTTTCCTTTTTTTATGTTTTTGTTAAAATTACCTTTTAAAAAATAGCCAAATGAAGAATCAAAGTGAAATGGTTGGAAAATGTTTGAAGAGGCAGAAAAATTTTATGACTGAAGCCAGCAGGACATCACTGAAGATGTCAAATATATTAAATGGAGATGTGGAGAAAATCTTAAAATATTTTCTAAGGTTTATTAATAATATTGTATAAAACATTCAGAATAAAAACATCTGAGATTGAAAAAGGAAAATATACAGCTAAATGTATTTCTTACATACATGTTTTTTAATTTCCATTTTTGATTTCAGAGATTAAATAGTAAGAATTTAGATAGTAAGGGATATAATTTCCTCTAAAAGAGTACATGAAGAGATATAGTCAACTCCAATAGATCTGTGAGTTCGTATAACAAAAGTTTGGCTAGTGAAGGATCCTTCTATTTTTATTAGTGTTCTGTATGTTCATGTGAATCCCTAGAATAATTATTTCTATAGGAAAGATTTCAGTTACCCTGAGAAGACATTTTGTAAAGCCATTCAGCGTAGGCCTCTCTGACTACCACTTCAGTTTTTTCTTTGAAACATTTAAAACTTTCTTATGAAATGTATTGATTTTATGTTTCCATACACCGTGCAGTTTGCCCAACTTTTCTTCTATGCTGGGGTTGGGTTAAATTCTTTAGGGTGAGCACAAATAACTTGAGAAATTAGAAAATCTCGAATTCAACCTTTCCACACTCATACAACAATCTTCAATTTCTCCACATATCTTTCCAAGGCATATTTCCACAAAATTCTTAAGCTTCATTAAAATCATTAATTCTAAATCAAGTATTCACTTTATTTTTAATTTAAAAAATGTGTCTTGAGAGAGTCTTTTCTTCCCACAAAATGTCTCTTATGGATAAACAGTAGGTTTGCATGCAAGTGAACAGTTACTGAAAATCACATGGGCTTACATATACTGTCGATGTATTAGCTGACTTTTGTTCAGGTTTGAAAGCAGGAGGTCAAGGGCTGATATAAAGGCTTTATTCTACAAGTGCACTAGGTTTCATTTCATTGTAGCCTACTGTTGGTCTTGGCATTTACTCTGAAAGGAATTTTATGAAGTAAAATGTCTCCTTTATCCCAAGTCATCATGTTTCCATCAAGCCAGGAGGAAAGCATGAGGATAAAGAAGAGACATGTGACATGTGACAGCTGTCTTATATAGAAAGCTGATTTCATCTCATTGCACAGAATTTAATCACATGGACAAAACCAGTTGCCAGAGAGGCTGAAAAGAGAAGCAATTATTCGGGCCAACCATGTGTCCACACAATAAAACAATAAATGATGACTGTATTACTAGAGAAATTGAAATGGAAGTTTGCCAATTTTACTAACCCTTTCTAAGTATAACTACCTTTTGGCTTTGGTGATAACACTCATACACACACAGTTGCATACATGCTCACACTCACACACACACAAACTTCTTGTTAATTTCTGTTATCTTCATTATGTTTTAATAAATTCTCAGGTATTTTTCTTTTGTTCTTTCTACCATTTTCACTTAAACATTGAAATCTCTGGTTTAAAAGATTTCTACTTTTTGTGTATTGCTGTCAACACATCCCACAAATATTCTGCATACCATTTAATTATTCAATTATAATTAATTTTCAATCTCCCATTAAGCTTTCTTTACTGTAAATTATAAAACACGTTATTTTTTAAAAAATTTCAAGCTAATGGAAAACTTTAACTTATATTTTTAATTGAATTCTCATTTATTTAAGTTGAATAAAGATATTGAATTTTGCTGAATACAATTTGGATTTAATTTGCTGGTAATTCATTAATAAAATATGTGAGAATTATGTATCTTCTTTAAATGCTTGGTAAACTAATAAACATACAATTTTCAACCAAAATTGCTATTCAAAATTTATAAATATTTATAAGAATTTTGTTCCTTGATCTATAAATGAGGCACTAATAACTCTATTAATTAGTTTTTCCTATTGCTTTATCTATTTTTGCTTTCATAATTGACTTTTTATTAGAAGGTTATTCTTATGTTTTACTTAGTTGCATTTTAACATGTAGTTGAATATTTTTAATATATCCTGTTAATTTGTTCATAAATGCTAAATCTCATCTATTTTTGAGTATTTACAGACAGATTTGTTTCTATTTTCATATTGTTTTGATTTGTATATGACCCCTTTTACTTCTTTGTTCCCCCCACACACTTCCTTTTTCTGTGTCACCTAAAGTTTTCTTTTATCTCAATTTCTCCTTTTTTATGTATTTAGAGATAAAATCTTCTATTTTGTTATGCACTCTATTTTTATGGGTACATCTTTTTTTCTGTAAGCTTATATTTTTCTCCTCTAAATTAATTCCTTCATTTTACTACGTTCTGTCTTTCAACATAATTCTGTAGGTAGTATATTTTCAAAAGACATAAAGTAATCATTCTTTTTCTGCAGAAAATATCTTCAAACTTTTGATAACCTGTTATGTGTTGTTTGTTTACAAGTCTGATTTCATTTTGTTAATTTAAAGATAATTAATCTGTTTACTCTTTTCTAGTTTACATTTGTTAAATTTAGATTTTATCTAACTATTCTTGTATGCCATATAACTATTCTTGTATATCTCATATTCTTGTATATCTTGCACAGTCTGTGTCTAGGAATTTCAGTATCTTATTATTCTAGGGTATACTCAGTAATGTCTCTAAATATCAGTTCTTTATTTTCTCTAACCCCTTTTCTCATAGTGTGATTAGATATGATAGAATATCTTATTGTGTCTTTATATGGATTAATTTTGCTCTTTATGTTTTTAGCTGTACCTTTCTGTATTGCATTGTAATTTTCTTATGTTTATTTTTCACTTTATTACATTTTTCATTGTATCTAATCTATGGTTCAACTCATCCATTGATATTTGGATTTACATGTTTATGTCACATGTTTCTAAATTTTTCTGATTCATGTTTTATCTCATTGAAAAATTTTGAACTCATCAGTTTCCTAAAATTTCTGTGATTTTTGTCTTTTATTTTCAGAATATTTTTCATATCATCACTTTAATTGTTTATCTTATGCTCTCATATCTTAAGAGTTTTAGGGACTCTTAATTCCTTGCTGTTATGGTTCATATCTAAATGTCTTCCAAAGCCTCATGTGCTCATAGCTGGAGCTTTTAGGAGGTGATTTGGTCATGGAGACATGATACTCATCAGTAGAATAGTCCACTCATGAGTTTATAGCTAACTGTGATTTGGAAGGTGAAGCTTGGTTGGAAGAGAAGGATCAACTGGGAGTGTGGCTTGGAGGAGTCTATCTCTCTCCTTCCTCCTTGATCTTCCACTTTGCTTCCAGCTACCATGCCATGAGTGGCTTCTCCTCTGCCATGCCTCTCTGCCTTGCAACTGTGCCTTGGAGCCAGCAACTATGGGCTGAATCTTCTACAAACTGCTAGCCAAAATAAACCTTTTCTCCTTTAAGTTGTGCATGTTGGGTATTGTGTCTCAGTGATGACAAAGTAAGCAAGACAGATTTTGTTACCAGCAGTGGGGTCTTTGTGATACTGCCTGACCACTGATTCAAAAGCCTGTGGAGCTAGCTTGTGGGAGAGGTTTAGAAAGCTCTGGAAATGCTGGCTAGAGAAGTAGCCCTATAACGCTATAAACTAAGATTGATGGGAGATTTTGGTCAGAGCTCAGAAGACCAGAGTGTTGATGAAAAAGCAGATGGAAAAGACTAGGCTCAGGAGCTTTCAGTTGGGAACAACCAGGACATATATGTTGTATTCTGACAGAAAATTTGTCTGCATTTTTCCCTGTCCTGAGACTTTGAGAGGGACTGAAATTAAGAACTATTGACTAATCTGGCAGAGTAAATTTCAGGGCAGTCTAATGGTGAGGCTGTGGTATAGGCACCCTTTGGGGGCATTAAGCCAGCTTTATTGAGATAATCAAGAGTAAATGACCTAGCTCAATAATTTCAAATGTTTTGAATTTAGCCAGAAAGGAAACTTGAGTCAAGTTCAGGCCTGCAAAGTTGGAGTAGAGGAGAGCTTGGTTGCTCAAAAAATTAGCATTAAAAAAGAAGCCAAGGACTTTATAGCAGCACAATAGGAAAAATGGCTTGAGGGCATCCTAGGAAACAGCCTAACCTCTGCTTTGGTTAGCTCAAGGGTATAAGGCTGGATAAATTCATTTTGAGAAGAGAGCCTTGGGTTAGTCTGTTGGAGAAGGGCTGTCTAGGGAATTGATTTCATGAGATTCACTTTACCATGCTCAGGAACTCAAGTACACAGAAGCCTTTGTAGCCATTGCTAAGATGCAAAAGTTCTGGGCTACTGTTCTAGATGGCAGCAGAACTTGGTATAATCCACGTGGTGCTGGATTTAGATGCATGCAGAAAGTAAGAGTTGTGGAATCAGGAAGGATTCCACTCAGAATTCAAAAGAAGGCCTAGAAGGCCAGGCAGTGTGCCTCTGAAATGGCAGTGCACAAAGCTGTGAGGGTAAAGCCAAAAGTGTACAGAAGACCCCAGGATGCTGGAAAAGTCCAACAGAATATCTGAAGAAAGCTACAAGGAGTGAGCAAAGCCAACCCAAGAGAGAAACCATAAAGTCTGCAACCACTGGAACTACCATTGGAACAGGACCATCCAAGCCATTTGGATTTCACTTATTGCTACAACTTACCCTGGGTGCTGGACATGGAACCTGTCTTTAATGTTCATCCAGGTGTGTTTTGGTCTTACTTAGCTCTCATTCTTTCTTTTCTCTCATTTCTTCTCGTCCCCTTTGGAATGGGAATTTTTATCCTGTGATATTGTAAGTTGGTTGTGTTTAACTTTCTTTTGATATATATATATTATATATATATATATATATATATATATTTTTTTTTTTTTTTTTTTTTTTTTTTACAGGGGATCACAGCAAAATTTCCTTTAAATATCAGATGAGACTTTGGACTTGAAATTTTCAGCTATATTGAAACTGCTAGAATTTTGGTGACTCTTATAGATGAACTAAATGCTTTTTGCATAAAGGGATATATACAAGTGTTTTGGAGCCCAGGGGAAGAATGTTATGGTTTATATATAGATGTCCAACCAAAACCTCTTGCATCCATAGACGGGGCTTGATGCTCATCAGTGGATTAATCTGATCAGTTTATGAATAGTTAAATGTGATTTGGGGAGGTAAAGCCTGGTTGGGAGAAGTGGAATACTGGGAACATAGCCTGGAAAGTTTACTCTCTCCATCTTCACTTGATCTCCCCCTCTCTCTCTCTCTCTCTCTCTCTGATTCCTGCCATGGTTTCCTGCCTTGGAGTAAAACTTCTCCAGACTGTGAGCCAAAATAAATCTTTCCTCTCTTAAATTTTGAATGTTGGTTATTGTGTCTCAGTGACAAGAAAGTAACTGAGAAGTCATTTTGGTATATTTGTTTCTCTTATTCCAATAGATCCACACTTTATTGTATGCTTGGTTGTCTCTCATTATTAATTCATGATTTTTTTACTTAATTTGTGCAAATTCTGAGAACTTATTTGGGTATCATTATTGAAGAGAAAATTTGAACTTCCTTCTTCAGGTTTTCAAAGCTATGACTTTCCGGAGATGACTTTGGCCCTTTTAAAGAGATAAAATATAGAATGGAGTGGTTCAATGTCAACTATGTTAAATACATGGGTGGAAAAAGTGTTAAAATTGCCATCTTTCATTAATCATACATTATAAAATATTTAGGATAAAATTGACAAAAAATTGAGACAAAATGTACCATATATATCTAAATGTATTTCTTTCTTATATGGATATATTGGAATACCTATTTCTGATAAGTTTTTTTAAAATTTAGGTTCAAGTTTAAATCTATGAGCTCAAAATAAAATTGCATACTTAAAATTTCCTATGGATGTGAAAGGTGGTTGGACTATGAAGCCTTTAACTCATCAATGAACTCAGGCATTGATGAGTTGGATAGCTGAATATGCTGTCAAGAGGTGGGGCCTGGGTGGAGGTGGAGTGCTGGGAGGTGACCCTGGCTCCTCCCTTCTCTCTCCCTCTCTCTCTGCTTCCTGTCCACCATGGCTTGAGTGCCCTTTTCTTCTGTCATGCCTCTCTACCACCCTGTTTCTGCCTTGGGGACAGCTCCCCATTGACTAAAACCTAGAACCAAAATAAACTGCTCCTTTTTAAAATTGTTGGAGGTTTTTTTTTTTTTTTCAGCTATGGAAAAGTGAGTTAAATTATTACCACACCTCTTATCTTATTGCTCTCTGTTGTTTTGTAATTTTCCCCAGGAAAAGGAATTGTTTCATAGAGGTTGTTTTTTTTCCTTCTTGTTTATCCCTAATGTTTTACATAGAATCTAGCTATTGTGTTATGATTTCCTCTAGATCTCCTACCCTACCATAACCCCAAGTATCATCTTCACAGATTAATTTGTTGCCTTTTATTTCTGAGGGATCTGTTTTTATAAAGTTCTTTATAAAGTTTTTATAAAATAGAAAACTACCTGAGCAAAGCTTATAGTTTTAGCATTTCCAAATATTCAGGAATCACTTTATATCAGTTAGGGATCACTAGAAAAATAGATTTAATATAAAATATATATAAAGAATTTAAGGTAGGGTCACAATGGCTGCCTGTTGAGTCAGATGTGGAAGAATGCAAAAGACCAGTCTATTCATTGGAGATCTGAAGGATCCAGTTAAAAGTTGAAGGCATAAGACTCACTTCAGAATCCTGTGTGTGTCAGTATTGGGAAGACAAAGGATCTGCACTGGAAGGCTAAAGGGTCTGTGGTGCTAGACTTGAAAGTCTATGTTAGAAGGCTGAAGAGTCTGCACTGAAAGCCTGAAGATGGATGTCTGAAGGCGATGGCAAAGACTGGAACTACTTTGAAGTAGCAGAAGCAAGACTTCCTTTTTCTTTTCCTTTTTATTCTATCCAGGCTATAAGCCTATTGATTGGTGCTACATACACCCAGTTTGGGTCTTCCATTTTCAGTAAATAAATCATTCAGATGCACAGAACAATGCTAAGCCAATTAGATAGGCATTTCTTAGTCAAGCTGACTTCACAGTTATCACCATCAACCCCTTGTCAATTTGACAATGAGACACATTTCCTAAAACCATACTTAGTCTCCAGATACAGTAGGAACTTCACAAGTACTTCTAATATGGTACAACTACCCTGCATAGAAACAGAAGCACACTAATTCTCTCCCTCCCCAGAATAGGCAAAGATTTTCTTTTGATGAGGCTTACTCCTAATATTTCATAACTTTAACATTATATTACAAAAAAGAAAATAAAGATGTTTGCTTAATATATGTGCATATATGCACAAGCATATTGACAAAATAGTAGACAAACATTAGAACTACAGTCTTTATTTCTGTAAGTGGTCACATTATCTTAGCTGCTATTTATAACTACCTTTTACTATGTATTTTGAATTCCTTTGGCCTTCAGCAAGCACCTCAGTATGTTGTGATTCTTTCCCTGGTGGGTTGACCCATATCTTCATTCCTGAAGGTTCTGGGCCATTTGTAATTCTGCCTGGATTGGGTAGCTGTAGTTTCCCATTGGCATTAATAATAGGGCATGGTAATACTAGGAAATGCTCTATGGGATCTCCTGCATTCCAAATATATTCTTCCTTCTCTTCATTGTGGAATAAGAGTCCAATTCCCCCTGATAATTTAGGTCAGTCACCTCTGACCACACAGAACTCCTTTTTAAGCTTGTTTACTCAGAGGCAAGAGGAGCCTAAAGTAACCACAGAGAAGTCTTAACTTCCAATTTAATGGAATATTTGTTGGGCTTTCTGATACAA
This sequence comes from Heterocephalus glaber, assembly GCF_053883595.1. Classification (NCBI taxonomy): domain Eukaryota; kingdom Metazoa; phylum Chordata; class Mammalia; order Rodentia; family Bathyergidae; genus Heterocephalus; species Heterocephalus glaber. The sequence goes on along the minus strand of NW_028258325.1, from coordinate 38,703,518 downwards.
TCTTTCCCCCCAGTCTGGAACTATGACTTCTAGGCCGGCAGAGCCTAAGGTCTTGGTAACAGAAAACAAAAATTTTAGTAGTGGGTCATTAGGGGTAATAGCAAATGGTACCATTTCCACTTCTACCCCTTGATTCCTGGATCCATGAATCCTGCCTATGGGAGACATTTACTATATAATGGATCCTGATTCAAAGAATATACTCTTTTGAAGAACTTTACCCAGCGCTCCAAGGTATTGCCACATACCTAAGTGAGTAATGTGTTCCCTCTAAAATACAATGTGCCTCTTTTATGGCTGTAGGGGGAACAAGATAGAACCATTTATCTTTTACTTAGAAGGGATATCCCTGCTTGACCCACACTACTGGATTCCTAGAAATTTCACTGAGGTAGAGGAACTTTTAATTTCCCATCCTCTGGATCCCAAATGGATTTATTTCCCATCCTCTGGATCCCAAATGCTTTACTAACAAGTCCAGAGCAGTTTACTTAATTCAATCATCATAATATCATCAGTGTAATGGACCAGTATGATTTCTTGTGAAAGAGAAAGATGATCAAGATCCCTGTAAAATAAGTTGTGACACAGGGCTGGAGAGTTTAATATGACCCTGAGGTAAGACAGTGAAGGTGTATTCTGACCTTGCCCTCTGAAAGCATATTGTTTTGGTTGAGCCTCATGGGTGAGTATGAAGAAGAAAGTACCTGCATGCCAGGTACCAGGAGATGTATTAATCTGCTTAAACAAGAAAATCACATCTGGTACTGTATTTCAGATTGGCTGTATTGCAGCCAATCAAATTATGAGAGCTTGTGTTTGTGTGTCTGCATTATGAGCCCTGCATCTAAACAAGAAAAGATTCTCTTTCAGGAAACACTTAGACATTTTGAGATTCTTTATTTGTGTCTGGAACTGGGAATTTGAACCTTTGAGTGCTTTATTTTTTAAAATTAATTTGTCATTACAGTCAGAAGTCTTTACATGTCATATATGTTTGGACTTCATGATTTTCCTTTACTAGTTTTTCTAGAGATGCTAAGAGCTACCAGCTAGATCAAGATATTTACCACTCTGCCAAAAATATTCAAAAGTATTGTATATAGAGTCACTAAATTCTTTGCATCTGAGAAACAGTAAGTTAAAATAGTCAAATAGATCTACACTGCATCTTACTTTAAGCAGTCCATACCATAGACCATCAAAATTCCACATATTAAGGAGAGACTAAGGCAGCTTTAGGCCTCATAATAGAGAGTCAACTCCAGGAACCACTAAAACCCTGAAGGAAATTCATTCTTGCAATTCTGTTTCTCTAGAGTCACTCCTGCTACCAAAATCTATAAGTTAGGGTTCACTAGAGGGAGAGATTTAATATAAAAATATTTAAAGGATTTACAAGGTAGGATTACAATGGCTGGCTGTAGAGTCAAGTGTGGAAGAATGCAAAAGAGCAGCCAGCAAACTGGAGATATGAAGAATTCAGTCAAAAGTCAAACATCTGCCAGTCACTGAGAGCCCCATGTGAGTCTGTATCAGGAAGCTGAAGAATCTGCAATAAAAGTCTAAGCAGCGTAAGCTACAAGGCTGTGTTGGAAGGCTGAAGAGTCAGCACTGGAAGCCTGGAGGTGGATGTCCAAAGGTGATGGCAAAGACTAGTGTTCCTCCAAAGAAGCAAGGGAGACATTCTTCTTTCCCTTTTTATTCCATCTAGGATACAAGCCCATTGGGTGCGGCCATCTACACCCACAGTGACTCTTCCTTATTCAGGAAGTCAATCATCCATACACCCAGAAGTGTGCTAAAACAATTAGGCATTATTTATTCAAGTTGCCACTACAGTTAACTATCACACACTTAAAATGTAGTATGATAAAATGATGTCCAAAATACTGTGCAGAATATTTGGTGGTTGTTGATAATTCTTTAACTGGTAAATGACAGTTTCAAACTAAAACAGCATGTGCTCATTAACATTCCTTGAAGTTGAAAACTTTTGAAATGATATCTGTCAGATAAGTGCTTTTTTCCTATTGAAAAAAATTCGTATTAAAATGAATACTTCACTGAAAAGGTATACTTGCTGGTTTGCACAATTCACAGTACATTTTTGTTCATGTTTTAGATCATAGTAAAGATCAGAATATTTTAAAATATGAAATGACTATATGAATATGAATGTATACAATTCTATTGTTTATATTATCTCATTTATTCTCATGTCAAATTTGTAGACCTATATTAATATTGTCATTCTTTAGGCAAGGATATTTCTGTTCAAAGAATTTCAGTAACTTATCTAAGTTGCAAGATATACTGAGTTAAATTTCTCTGTTCTAAGTAAAACAGATTTCCTATTAAATTCTCACAAACCACATACATTTTCGCTCATGAAATATTCATTTTGTCCTGGAAACACCCATCAAAATGGGTCATTAACTTTCGTTTTCTTGTATTGTCTATATTGTCTAAATTATTTGATCTTCTTACAATTTTTCAGATAGGTTTACATGAAAATAAAATTATATTGTCATTTTTACTTTTTTTCTGATTCAATAATATGCCAAATTATATAAGACATGGTAGTATTGTTTCTGATTGAAAATTAATCATCCTTTTTCATATTTGTCCATAACTATGTCTGTAGGGATTTTACAAAATAATTTAAATTGGATATGATTTTGATAAATTACTCATGTCATTCAGTATTAGATATTAAGATTGAAGTAACAAGATTCATTTCTTGGTTAAACTTAATTTAAATTATCACTATTTCCATCTAAATATCTCAGATTGCAAGTGATAATCTATTTCCTTTCCATTCCTAAAATCTAATGGAATTGGTTTACATAATAAAGGTAAAAAATTATAATACTTTTGCCTTCCATTTATTATAATTTATTCAATTTAGTTTAAACATTGTATTAGCAAAATTTAAATGGAAGTGTTTTAAGAGTATATATAACAATAAGTTAAATGAAACATTTTAAAAAAGATAACAAGTATAAGAGGTCAAAGTTCTAGTAAGAAAATCATATGTTCTAGTTATCTATATTTGAAAATATTATGTCCTCTTTATTTTTATCATTTAAATAAACATTCTTAAATCTATGCCTCTTTTCAAACTGGAGAAACAGAGATAAGGTTTGCTCTTACTACCAAAATGAAGCTGTCCCAAGACAAACTAGACAAAAGACACGAAGTGACATTTTGAAGACAATAGACACTGCACAAAAGAAAGTGGTCCTTGAGAGACCGGAAACACTGAAGTGACTCCTAAAGTTTTGAAAGAGTTTCCAGGCTGTTGTGTAGGGAGAACAAAAGAAGAGAGCCAGGAAGATCCTTTGAGTGGAGAAGATAGAATTTCCAGGGAAACCAAGCTTGCTATAGTTTATAGGTAGACTATAGAAAAGAGAGAGCTGTACAGAAAGACAACTGTGGAGAACATACCCCTTGAGTGTACTGAAATTTCTTATCAGAGCAAAGGTATGCCTGTTGCCTAAAGACAGATAAGAAAAACAATTCATAAGGAAACTTTACAGGAGCAACAACATTCCTCACAGAATAATCACCAGCTAAAACCTAAAGAACTAGGTTGTTTAAGTTAGTGAAACCACAAAGATTAAGGCATGGTTAGATGGCAGAAGAGAAATTATATTCATGAAAGCAGATTCTATGTAGCATAGTAAAAAGTGATCATAACAAATACCTAAATAATGAATATCTAGAATGTACTATTGATCTCCTAAGATACTTACGATAACCAAGTACTTTTTTATGAATGGTTGTTGAAGTTTGGCTGGCTCATCAGAAATGATTTTTGTATAAAATAAGAATAGACTTTTGGGCTGGGGATTTAGCTCAGTGGTTCTGATGCCAGCCTCGCAAGTGCAAGGACCCGAGTTCAATCCCTGATACCAAAAAAAAAAAAGAATAGATTTTTGATTTTATAACATTCTATTTTAAAGCTAATATTTCCCAAAGGTACTGCTATTATTGATATGGTGGAAGAAAATGTCTTTAAAAATCTAATATCATACATTCTGTACAACAAAAGGTAGATTTTCAGGAGTTGGAATGACTCTCATCAACATATAACCTGACTGGAATTTTCATATATTTTTCTTCAGCGATTGACTATTGTAGGAATAAAAGCTACAAAATGATGAAGATTGGTTTTATTTATAATATTAAAATCCTCTGTGAAAGAAATGACTTATATAACTGTACAGTTGCTCCAGAAAATATTTGTTTTGAGATGTTGGCTTTCCTTAATTTTCAAAAGGTTTTGAATGTTCTAAATTACTCTCATTAACAAGATTTTACTCATTTTAAAATTATCACTACTAATATTTATTGAATGATTACGTTTCAGACATTGTTATTAGAAGTTTTAATGCATAAACTTATTTACCACAACAATATTATGTTCAAGATTTTACTTTTATGTTTTTAAAATTAAGAACACTGAAATTGAGAAAATTTAAGTTACTTTATCAATATTTACAAAAATAATAAATTTTAATCTGAAATTCAAACCCGGTAAATATAGTGATAATAGCTATAGTTTACTTCCTTTGCTAAAATCTCTTTATATATAGTTTTTCATTTTTTCTCCTCACCCTGGCCTTGATAATATTTGATTCATTGTAACTGATCATGTAAAGGCATTACTCTTTGGTGTGTTGAAGAAAATGATTCATTCAATAAAATGTTCTTTTAAAGGCTGGAGATTTAGCTCAGTGGTGCCGTTGCCTGCCTTGCAAGAACAAGGTCCTGAGTTTGATCCCCAGTATCAAAAAAAAAAAAAATGCTTTTAAGGTGAAACATAATTTGGATTCCAAAAAGTTTTCTTTAAATTATCTTCATTTATATTCAATTAACAGTAAATCTAGGCAGTCATTTTAATCACTCTGTCACTGAAATAACCCTAAAAGGACATCACATTCAACTTTCTTTCTTGACCCTCATGACACTGACCTTCAAATAGATATTAGAGAACAATGTTCAGAAAATGGCTTATTAAGAAAAGGATATCGCTGAGTGACAAGTAGAGTTTGACAGGGAATAGAATGATGCTTCAGAAGCATTCATTATGTGTACAGCTTGTGAGTTGATAAGTACAAGAACACCATGTAGTAGCTGGACTATAAGTTGCTAAAGTGATGAGATATTTATGTTGAAGAGATAAGAAGGTGTCAACTCATAGAGTCTTGGAATTTCATTTAGGAGTGTGTACTTTTCTCTAGATTCTTTGGGTTGACAGTAAATATTTAGTTTCCAGATATTTATTTTAGAATCATTCTGACTTTAGTGGTAGTAATTGAAAGAAGGGAGAGGGAAAGAACATGGGGACATCAGTTTAGGTGATTTATGTAGTGATGCTAGAAAGAAATGCTACTTTAACCAGGTATGAGAAATGAAAGCACAAATAATTTTGAGCACCATTTAGAAAGTTGAAAGAAAAAAAACTCAGTTGAACAATCAAATATAGGTCATAAGGGAAAAATAAAATTATTTCCATGTTTCTGATTTTATAAATTCAATTGATAACATGTAGCACCACTAAATGAACAAGAGAGCATAGTTGGAGATATGTTTGGTTGTAGTGAGTAGGGGGAGATAAAAAGTTCATGAGTTTGAAATAAGTTCTGTTTTTGAGGCTCATCTAATTTTCAGTTACTCCTAAAGATTTGGGGAATAATCATAAAATAGGTGTTGCAGAAGCAATGGAAGTGAATGTGTCCAAGACAGATAAATGAGTTCTCATGCCCTAACATGAAGGAATACTGCCATTTACAAAAACAGCATTAATATGCATACCACAAAATAATACCTAAAAATGACAAAGGAGGATCATTGTTAAAACTTTGGTATTAATAAGAAACTTTTAAAATACTATAGTTATCGTGCCAGGGATTTAGCTCAGTGGTTTTGCCGCCTGCTGCGCAAGCGCAAGGACCTGAGTTCAATCCCCGGTACCATAAAACAAATACTATAGTTATCCCACACCTCCCACATTCCTGAGTTGATCATTGAGGTGGATCACCCTAGGGATGGGTAAACCATTTCTAGAGTTATACCATTCGGATATGGTAAATTTACTAGTTTCAGAAAATAAAATTTTTATGTTGGGCTTGACCCTAAGGAACCTAGATGGAGAACAATTTTTGAACACAAGAGTTAGAGCACTCTGAAATTACAAGTTGGTTTGTTTCCTTATTATATTAGAAGCAAGAAATTCAAGTTTCTGTATTTTGACCTCAGTTGAACTTCAATTGCAATATACTTAAAGTACACTTAGTAGTAAATACTTCAAGAAATAATATTGTGAGGATATTGTGCATATATAAAGGTTTCTTACTATGCAAAACTGAAAACTTGAGAGCCTTAACACAGTTTATGCTGCTCTTTTTCTCCCTTCAGGTAGTATGCCATTTGCGGTTTTAAAAATGAAAACAGAAAAACAATGTTTTTACTCTTAGGTAATAATTATTAATTAATTCATGTATTATTTTATTTTTATTTTAAAAATCAGTGGTTTTTTAGTTATACTTTTCAAATATACATAGTGTGTATTTGGTCATGCATTTCTTTTTCTTTCAGGACAGTGAATGATTTGATGATGATTTTAGATAGCATTTATCAGTATTTTTAGCTCTCCCATTTTCCCATTATTATAATCAACAAATGATTGCATATATTTAATTCCCAGAAATATATTTATTATAATTTAGGTCTAAAATGTAATAAAATATCTAAAAATCTCATGTTTTAAAGGTGATTGGATATGGGAGTAGCTATAATCATCAGTACATTCATTGATTAATGAGTTCAGTAGCTGAATATGCTGTGAAGAAGTGTGGCCTGGTTGGAGTCAGTCCATGGAAGCATAACTTGGAAGGTTGTATCCTTGTTCCTACTTTGTCTGCTTACTGGCTGTCGTGGGTTAAGCAGCTGTCCCTTATCCAGGCCCTTCCACCACACCCTTTCTGCCTTGGAGCCAGCTGATCATGGACTGAAACTTTGAGCCAAAGTAAACCTCTCTTGCTTCAAGTTGTGAGTATTGGGTATTTTGTCCCAGTGATGGGAATTGGCTAAGACAATTATTTTGAAGCCAGCAACCTTATTGTAGAATAAATAAATGTTACATTTCTTGTAATTATCCTTATGTTTTGGCTTGCTCCAACCTATCTGTTTTACAACAATTGCAAACATCAGCAAGAAAATAATAGGAAGATTAAATAATATTTTCAACTGTATTTTTCTGAAATAACAGGAATTTAAGCCTATGAGTACAAGTCATTGTGGAAGTTTATTTTGGCCCGGTCTTACATTTGTAAGTCTTGGCAGCCTGAGGCATATTCATCTTTTTTGGCTGGATCTAAAGGATAAATCTTGCACTGGTGGAATATTGTCAAGAATGCTGATTCATTTTACTTCTCTATCTCTAAACTACGGACACCTTGGTCACTGATTATTTTACCCCTATCAAGTGCTTATAGGCTATTAAAAAGGAGTCTCACTCAGCTAAAAATTAAATTGAAAGAATAAAAACAAACTCCTATTTGAGGCTTACATGTACTTGCTAAAATATGCCTCTAATTATATCACTGAATCACTGGAACAATACTTCAAGGTAGAAATAAGTGACCATTTCACAGATTAGGAAATCAAAGCATCGGCAGATTATGTAGTAGTTTAAAGTTCCACAGCATCAAATTTAGAGGTAAGAATAAAAACCTCCCTATTTCCACATTTTTCAGATTTTCTTTTAGTTTGAAATATTGCAGATAATGCTCATGTATTCCATCTCCAAAACATTTGATAATACTTTTAATTATATATGGTTCATATTCTGCACAAGCAACTGCTTAGGTACTTTATTCACTCCCAAGCTATGTGGTAGGTCCTAACCTTATTACCCTTTTTTACATAAAGAAGAGAGTTAAATAGTTCACCAAAGATTATCCAGCTAATATAATGGCACAATTGAGAATTGATGCCAATGAATTATTTCAGCCTCACAGAGACTTTTAATGATTGATTTGTTCCAAGTATTTATTTTTTATTTTTTTGTATTAAATTCTTTTATTGGTATATTGTAGGTATACAACACAATTACATTTCTCATTGGGAATTGTACCTTTACATAATGTATCTTGGTTCTTATTTTTTCCCCATTCTAGCCCTCCCTTCACACTCTCCACCCTTCCCCATTTACAAAGACTTTATTTCCATTTTTTCATTTCTCAGCATTTTTCCTTTCCCTTCTTTCCTTTCCCCTGCCCCTCCCACTACCTCTAACCCTTTGGACCTTTTCTTCCTATTTTACATTATTGATTATTCATTCTAATCATTGGTACATTTTAGGTATACAATATAATGACATTCATCATTGGAAATTTGCACCTTTACATAGTCTCTCTTGGTTCTTATTTTTCACCCTTGCCCAGCCCTCCCTTCAACCCCTCCATTCCTCCCTATGTACAAAGATTTTGTTCTTATTTTTCCATTTTCTCATATTAATCCCATTCCCTTCTATCCTTTCCCCTACCCCTCCCACTTCCTTCCCCTTTGCCCCTTTTCTTCCTATTTCACATGACCTATTATACATTTAGTCCTTATTTACACTTTCAGTTTCTCACACCAGAGAAACTATTTGGTATTTACACATCTGTGTCCTATTTATTTCACTTAAGAGTATCGCCTCAATGTGCATCCACTTAGCTATAAATGTCTCTAATTTCTCATTTTTTATGGCTGAGTAGTACTACATTTTATTAAAAAAACCACATTTTCTTTATCCAGTCTCCAGTTGATGGGCATTTGGGCTGTTTCCAAGTTTTAGCTATCACAAACTGCGCTGCTATGACATGGGCACACATATATCACTGTGGTATGATTCTTTTAATTCTTTGGGGAAGATCCCCAGCAGTGGAATAGGGGGGCCAAATGGGACTTCCAGTCCTAGTTCTTTGAGGTATCTCCATACTGATTTCCACAGTGGTTCCATCAGTCTACACACCCACCAGCAGTGGAGCAGGGTTCCTCTTTCCCCACAGCCCCACCACCATTTGTTATTGGTTGATTTCATGATAGCAGCCATTCTTTCTGGAGTGAAGTGGAATCTCAGCATTGTTTTCATTTGCATCTCTTGAATGACAAGTGATGTTGAACATTTTTTCATGTATTTATTTGCTCTTTCTACTTCTTTGTCTGAGAAATGTCTGTTCATTTCAGATGCCCATTTTCAGATTGGGTCTTTAAATTTGGGAGGTCTGATCTTTTTAATTTCTTTATCGATTCGAAATAGTATACCTTTGTCTGAGGAAGAGCAGGTGAAGATTTTTTCCCACATTGTGGGTTGCCTCTACACTCTGCTGGTGTTTCTCTTGCTGTGCAGAAGCCTTTTAATAAGAAGAGATCCCACTTGTTGATTGTTTGTGCTAGCTCACGGGCAACTGAGGTTTTGTTCATAAAATCTTTTCCTACACCGATGTCTTCAAGGGTTCTACCTAACCTCTGTTCCAACTGGTGCAGAGTTTCTATTTTAATATTTAGATCTTTAATCCATTTTGATTTTAGTTTAGTGCATGGTGAGAGGCACTGGTCTAGTTTTAATCTTTGGCAAGTTGAAGCCCAATCTTTCCAGCACCATTTATTAAAGAGGCTATCTTTCCTCCAGTGAGGGTGTTTGGCTCCTTTGTCGAAGATGAGATGGCTGAGTGTGTCTGGCATTTTTTCTGCGTCTTCTAATCTGTTCCACTGGTCCTCAAGTCTGTTTCTTTGCCAGTACCATGCTGTTTTTATCACAGTGGCTTTGTAGTAGAGATGCAGGTTGGGGATTGTGATACCCCCTGCCATGTCTCAGTTACCTAGAATTGCTTTTGCTATTCTGGGTCTCTTCTTGTTCCAAATGAATTTTTGGATTGTTTTCTCGAGGTCTATGAAGTATGCTGCTGGGATCTCAATTGGAATTGCATTAAATCTATATAGCAGTTTTGGAATTATGGCCATTTTCACTATATTAATCCTTCCTACCCAGGAGCAGGGGATATTTGTCCATTTTCTGATATCATCTTCAATTTCTCTTTTCAGAGTGCCATAGTTTTCAGAGAAGAGGTCTTTGATTTCTTTTGTTAGGTTGATTCCTAGGTATTTCAGTTTTTTAGATGCTATTGTGAAAGGAATCATTTGCCCTGTTTCTCTCTCAGTGAGTCTGTCATTGATGTAGAGGAAAACTATTGATTTTTGTGTGTTGACCTTGTAACTAGCTACTTGACTGAATTTGGTTATTAAGTCTAGAAGACTTTTGGTGGAGTTCTTGGGGTCTTCTGTATAGAGTATCATGTCATCTGCAAATAATGACAATTTGACTTCTTCATTACCTATCTTTATTCCTTTTATTTCTTTCTCTTGTCTAATTGCTGTAGCTAATGTTTCCAGAACTCTATTGAACAAGAGTGGTGATAGTGGACATCCTTGTCTTGTTCCTGATTTTAGTGTGAAGGATTTCAGTTTTTGACCATTTAGTATGATACTGGCTGTTGGTTTTCCATAGATGGCTTCTATCAGTTTGAGGTAGAGACCACCTATTCCAATTTTTTGTAGGGTTTTTATCATAAATGCATGTTGGATTTTGTCAAATGCTTTTTCTGTGTCTATGGAGATAATCATATGGTTTTTGTCCTTGGCTCTATTGATATAGTGTATTATATTGATTGATTTTCGTATATTGAACCATCTGTGCATCCCTGGGATGAATCCCACTTGATCAGGGTGTATGATCTTCTTGATGATCTTCTGCATTCTGTTTGCCAGCATCTTATTAAGGATTTTTGCATCTATGTTCATTAGTGAGATTGGCCTATAGTTCTCTTTTTCAGTTGGGTGTTTCTCTGCTTTGGGGATCAAGGTGATGCTTGCTTTCAGGAATGAATTTGGGAGTATTGCTTCCCTTTCAATTTCACTGAAGATTTTAAACAGTAGTGGCAGCAGTTCCACTCTAAATGTCTTGTAGAATTCAGCAGTGAAGCCGTCAGGGCCAGGGCTTTTCTTAGGTGATAAGTTTTTAATTACATTTTCAATTTCATTGGTTGATATTGGGTTGTTCAGAATTTTTAGGTCTTCTTCATTCAACTTTGGTAACTCATATGTATCTAGGAATCTGTCCATTTCTTCAGTGTTGTCCATCTTATTGGCGTATAGGTTCTGGAATTAGGTATTGATGATCCTCTGGATTTCTGCTGGGTCTGCTGTAATTTCACCCTTTTCATTCCTAATTGCATGGATTTTGGCCTTTTCTTTCCTTTTTCTGACAAGGTTGGCTAAAGGTTTGTCAATTTTGTTGATTCTTTAGAAGAACCAACTCTTGGCTTCATTGATTTTTTTGTATCATTCTCTTAGTCTCCATTGCATTGATTTCTCCTCTGATCTTTATAATTTCCTCCCTTGTATGAGCTCTAGGGTTGTCCTGCTCTTCTTCATCTAGAAGTTTGAGGTTCAGCATCAGGTTGTTTAATTGGGCTCGTTCTGTTTTCCTAATATGCATATTCACTGCTATGAATTTCCCTCGTAAGACTGCTTTTATTGTGTCCCATAGATTCCGATATGTTGTATTCTCATTGTCATTGAATTGAAGGAACTGTCTGATTTCTTCTTTAATTTCCTCTGTGACCCATTGGTTATTCAGAAGTGTGTTGTTCAGTTTCCACGTGCTTATGAAATTTTTTGAGTTTCTTTTGCTATGGATCTCCAATTTCATTGCACTATGATCTGATAATATACAGGGGATAACTTCAGTTCCTTTGCAGTTACTTAAACATGTTCTATGTGTGAGTATGTGGTCTATTTTGGAGAATGACCTATGTGCAGTTGAGAAGAATATGTATTCTGATTTTGTCCGGTGGAAGACTCTGTAACATCTGTTAAGTTCATTTATTCAAGAGTTTGATTGAGTTCTTGTATTTCATTACTTATTTTTTGTCTAGTTGATCTATCTATTTGTGACAGTGGGGTGTTGAGGTCCCCCACTACAATTGTATTAGTGCATATATGACTTTTCATGTCCATTAGTATTTGTTTTATATAGTTGGATGCACTAGTGTTTGGTGCATAGATATTTATGATTGTCATCTCTTCCTCTTGGATTCTTCCCTTTACAAGGATGTAGTGTCCTTCTTCATCTCTCTTAATCAGTGTTGGTTTGAAATCTACTTGATCTGCAAAGAGGATAGCTACTCCTGCTTTTTTTCGGATTCCTGTCACATGGAGTATTGTTTTCCACCCTTTAACTTTCAGTCTATGAGTTTCCTTTTGAATTAAGTGTGTTTCTTGTATGCAGCATATTGTTGGATTTTGCTTCTTGACCCATTTTGCCAGTCTATTTCTTTTGATTGGTGAATTGAGACCATTAACATTGATGGTTATAACTGAAACGTATTGACTTGTCATTGCCATGACTTTTTCTTTTTGTTGTATTCTCCCCCTTTACATTTAATTTCTTGTCATGCCAGATGGGTTCATTCTGCTTTGCTTCCTGGGGTTGTGATCCTCAATGTCTGTTCCTAGGATATTGTGTAAAATTCTTTGGAGTGTTGGTTTGGTATTCACAGAGTTCCTAAGTTGCTCTTTGTCATGAAAGTTTCTTATTTCTCCATCCATTTTGAAAGATAGTTTTGCAGGGTACATCAATCTGGGTTGGAGGCTGTTTTCTTTTAGGGCTTGGAATATGTCACTCCAAGCTCTTCTTGCCTTGATGGTTTGTGTTGAGAAGTCTGCTGTGGTTCTGATGGGCTTTCCTTTGTATGTGATTTGTTTCTTTTCTCTGACTGCTTGGAGAACTTTGTTCTTCTGTTGTGTTTCTGGAATCTTATCAATTATATGCCTATGTGTAGTTTTTTTTGATCAAGGCTCTTTGGAGTCCTATATGCCTCACTTATCTGTATGTCAAGCTCTTTTCCCCTCCTTGGGAAGTTTTCTGCCGTTATTTCTGTGAAGAGATTTTTTATGTCATCTGCACTCTCTCCTGTTTCTTCATTGAGCCCAATCAGTCTTATATTATTCTTCTTTGCATCATCTAGCAGTTGCTGGGTTGATTTCTCATATTCCCTTATAAGTTTGAAGCAATTTTTCTTTTCCTGGTCACTAATTGCAATCTTATCTTCTATATCTGAAATTCTGTCTTCACACTGGCTCATTCTGCTGTGTAGACTTTCAATGGAGTTTTTCATCTCCTGGAAATCTATTTGCATCTGTTTTATGGATTCCATTTGTTTCTTATGTTGGGATTCCATCATGTTCCTCAGCTCCTCTCTAGATTTATTAATCATGTCTTGCACTAGGGGCACAATTTCTCCCATTATCTGAGAAACTATTTCTGATTTCATTTTTTCCAGATTCCCTTTTGTTGCCAGTTCAGTGGGTTCAGGTGATTGAATATCAGAGTGTTTCATCTCATTTCCCCTTTGGTTGCTGTAGGTGATCTGGAAGTCTGGTTTTGAGACTTATTTATGTGTTTTCTCATTTTGACTGTGGCAGGGGGCTGTTAGCACTTGCAAGGATTACCTCCTCTGAGCTGGGTGAGGTGGGACGGGCTGGGAGCAGTGGTAGGGATGGTGACCCCAAAGTCCTTTCCTGTGGGCTGGGAGCAGTGGGCAGGATGGTGGCTGGGAAGCCCCTTCTTCTGGATCAGGAGTAGTGGGATGGTGGCTCAGAAGCCCCTCCCTCTGGGCCAGGAGCGGTGGGAGGGGTGGTGGCCTGGAAACCCCTTCCTCTGGGCCAGGAGCAGCAGGACAGAAGGTGGCCCAAAAGCCCTTTCCTCTGGGCTGGGAGCAGCGGGAGGGATGGTGACCGGGAAGCCCCTTCCTCTGGACTAGGTGCAGTGGACAATGGCTCAGAAGCCCCTACCTCTGGGCTGGGAACAGCGGGACTCAGCACCTTGTTCTGGTGGTCTGGTGTCCTCTGCGTCTTTGTAGTGTGGAACCAGGTCGCTGCCTGTCTGCAGCAGGGTGACCAGGCAACCTCTGTGAGACCCAGGACCCAGGCAGGGCGTGCACAGACCCTCCTGTGTGCAGCAGAGCTGATTCGGCATATTCCGTGCCACTGGGGACCTCGGCAGGGCATGGGCAGACCTGCCTGTCTGCAGGGGGCTGATTGGGCACATTGTGTAGGACTCAGGACCTCAGTAGGGCGTGCATAGACCCACTTGTCTGCAGCGGGCCGACCCAGCATGCCTCGTGTGACCCAGGACCTGTTCCAAATATTTAGAAAACAATTCTAGATGTTTCTGATCTTTAAGTTTACCCAGCACTACATTCCTCTTAGAGTCCAGGGGTTGGAAGTTTGAACTTGAATCACATTGAATAAAATAATATAGACATGGTATGTCATTTAAAAAACCCTATAACATCCTAAAGTAGTGGATTTATAAATCCTAAAGTAGTGATTTAAAGAAGAAGTGTCATTGAACATGGAGACAAAAAATAACAATAGAAAAGTAGGACTGATGCATCAGCTTGTAACATTACTGTTGTTATTTCCTTTTAAATTAAACATACTTTTGTTTAAGCAAAATACTTTAATAGACCCAAGTTAGCCAAAAGGAAGAAGTACATGGAGCTGGAGGTGATGTGGAGAAAAAGTTTCATCATTCAGTCTGCACCAGACAACCAATCACTTGAAGCTAGTGGAAGGGTCTTAGGTGTCCAACAGAGTGCATGGGGAGATAGAACTTTTATCTGAATTACAAAGAAAGAGTAATTTGAGCAGGCTGAAAGCCTTGCACCATCTCAACTGATATCTCTGCTTTTGTCCAGAACTATAAGACAAGTCTTTTAATTCAGAAACAGTGTTTTGTCAGAAGTCACTGTCTGATTGAACATCATTGGCAGTCATCCAGAGTAGCCTGGGTAATGTACAGGAGTAATTTTGTTCCTTGACACATGTATTTAATGGTTTATCCATTCAATTTCTCTTTAATCATGATATATGCTCTTGTATTCCTTATAATTTCTCAAGGCATAAAAACTAATTTTACATGTATCATGAATATTATAGCATATAAGAATAAGTTGTCAGAACAAGTCCTTAATCTGTCAAGCAATTTCTAACTTGAGTGTCTTGGAGAAATTTTACAATTATTTGTTAAACCTCTGAAGTAGAACATTGTAAAATAGAATTATAATTTGCACATGTGAAAATATTGATTACTTTCATGATCCATCCTATTTGCCAATACTTGCATGTATCATATTTTATATGATACATGAATTTTTTTCATAGTTTTTTAAGAGTACTTATACAGTAAATGCTTTTACCTTTTAAAAATATTTTTAAAAGTAGAAATGCCAGGGTAAATTTAATAATAGGCAGGGGATTTAGCTCAGTGGTTCCGCTGCCTGCCTTGTAAGTACAAGGCACTGAATTCGACCCCTGATACCAAAAAAAAAAAAAAAAAAAAATTAATAGTGGGAAAATATGTGGAATACTTTAATATACATCAGACTAGAGTAGATAAAATTATTGTGATATAGTCAGATAGTGAATACCATATAGCAGTGTTTAGATAAAGAATAAAGAAAATTGGGTCCAACATTTTGGATAAATGTGTATTACATTACTTTAAAAACTGATAAAAACTAATGTATATGTCAAATATTTACACTTCATTTTAAAATGAAGTAATGTGCAAGGAAATTGTCTTGGAAGCTAATATTATTTATTTTTTTATTCAGTTACTGACTATACAAGTGTGTTTAATTTCTGAAAATTTATTTTGTTATACATTTTGTATTTATATTTCTGTATATATTTTATTTCATAATAAGTTTATATTAAAGTAATATATATACATATATATGCACATGTACAATATCCTGGATTGAACTTTTTATTTGAAAAATATAACAAAAGTATAACTTTGATGAGTTCTGAGAAAGATGCTTCCCAATAAGTCATCAATGGATGGTTATCAAACTAAATCATCCTAGCAATGAACTTTAGCTAATTAAAAACTTTTTTTCTTTATCTAGTTTTTTTATCTGTGATAACTCTGAGGTCTGTCATTTAATAGTGAAAACTTACACTTGGCTCTACTTTTATTTGAAGAGACAATTTGATCATTTATGCCTTTAGAGTTTGTAACAAAAGATATTTATAAAACTAGTGTGAGAAACTGAAAGTGTAAATAAGGATTAAAATGATTAAAACAAATAACTGATAATTTGGAATAGGAAGAAAAGGTCCAAAAGGGTAGGGGAAGTGGGAGGGGAAGGGTAAAGGAAAGAAGGGAAAGAAAAATTATGAGAAAAGGAAAAAATGGAAACTAAGTCTTTGTAAATAGGGAAGGGTGGAGAGGGTGAAGGGAGCACAGGGAATGGGGAAAAAATAAGAACCAAGATACATCATGTACAGGTACAATCACCCAATGATAAATGTAAATGTATTGTATACCTAAACTGTACCAATAAAAGAATTTAAGCAAAAAAAGATATTTATAAAACAATTATATGTAAATATAAATGATATTTTAAATGTAGTCAATGTCATTTAATTTTTTCAAAGTCTAATTTTTAAAAATATTTTTACACAAAATTTATTTTAAGAAATTAATAAGCTTGTTTTTTGTTGTAAAATGGATTAAAAAACCACAACTCTAGAATTTTGAAGTTACATAGTTACAAGCAGGAATTTTTCTCAAGTTGTTTCTGTGGTCCTTAATATCTAGAAAAATGTCTTTGCCTTTTGGAAACACCTCCCTATCATAATATTCTGTACTTGTTAAGTTTGAGTGAATAATTGGCAAGGAGACCTTTAATTTTGTTTGTGGGTATGTAATATATCTTCATAGAAATCAATGCTCTGTACTTATTATAATATTCATGTTCTACAGTGATTAGATGACAGAGTTTGAAAGTTCCAAGGGAAATACAGAATTTAAAGAATATCTGAATGCAGATGCTGACTTATCATTGCTGCTAAGGAACAGCACTGTCATTCTGGATTTACCTCATTCATTTCTAAAGATGTGGAAATACAGTGCTTTCAAATTATTTTTGCTTTTTTCAACATACACACATGCTCACATAAATTTCATCAGTGTATATTTGTGATCAGTAAATGGCACTCTACAAGATAAATCAGGGTCCAGGGTCCTACTTTTTGCAATACATAGACTTCGGATGTTTAGTATTACTTTTCACCAGTTTGACCATGGAGGCAACAGGATGGCAAGTTTCGTATGAGAGGTATTTATAGGTCAGTTCAGAAATTGATACATACCACTTTTCCTTACATTGCCAAATATATCTGCCAAATTGCCAGATACATCTGAAGGGAAAGGTAAGAAATAAAGTCTAGTATTGTATATGGAAAAAGGAGTAAAAACATTTGGTTAAGTTTTGCCAGTTACTCTCATGTGCTGGAACCAAAATTATGGCATATGTCCAAGAGCAAAGGATTAAAAGAGGATTAGTTCCTAGTCCTCTATAAGTAAAGAAATAAAATTTATTCATGTATAGTAAGCCAGTGAAATAGGAGATTAGCAGCAATCACAACATTATCTGAATGAATCTGATCCACAGCACGTATTCCTAGCCAAAGACTCTGTTGAGGGGGACACTTTTTCCTTGACAGGCTCTGAAGTTGGGATATTAGGAAAATGTGGGAGGGGAAAATAAGCTTATTACCTTCTTCTACCTTTACATCTCAATAAATACACTATATTCTTTTTTCTGTAATCCTGTAATACTTAGCACTTATTTTAAATAACATGTGATTAGATCAGAAAAGACAATAAATATATACTTATATTTCTTTAGTTATTGTTAAGAAATACCAGATAAACCTATATTTATTTATAGTTAAATTTAAGATTTTGAACTTGCGAAAGGAAATACTTTAATCCCTATCATGAGAAGGGACAATTTAATGCAATATGTAAAATTCTATACACTGATACCTGGGTTGTCAAACTCCATTTGTTACATATTCAGGTTTGAACACCAAAAAGTTTTGAGAACTGAACATATCTTTCCCATAAGAAATATTGAGTATCAGAGGGCAATCAATCCTCCAACTGGCTAGAAAGGGGGCCAGTGACAGCTAAATAAAGACAATAGAAACTTGTGTAATTTCATAGTACATAGGGGACCAAAAGATGAGTGCCTCAGAGTGGACAAAAACAAAGACACTGCGAGCTTGGCACTATAAGGTTCATATAATATTCGGAGGGAATATCAGATGACTCAGAGGGTGGCAGTTGATGAAGATCTTATGCTGATGAGAATTTTAAGTGATGAGAATCTTATGTTGATGAGGGTAGTAAGGAGAGCATTCTTACAATAATAGGTGAGATGAGATAATTTGTCCTTCTCCCAAGTGAAATCTTTCTCTTTTTTTATTACCACTCAGTTGTGGAAGAACCAGGATGTCTTCAGCTGATGTACTCTTGTGTCACAGTATCATGGGACCATTTAAGCCTCAACTTGTGACTGGAGGCAAAACAGAGTTATGTTTCTGCATGCCATAGCTGGCTTGCAGGCAAGGTGACTTTTGGCTTTAGACAGCCATAGTCATATTCTAATTATGAAATGATTTTTCCAAAAAAATTATGTAGAATGGCCTTCACACTGAGACCTCCAAATTACACTTAAATTTATTTTTCCAGGACTTTAACAAATTTCACAATGATTTTTTTCATGGTTCTTAGTTTTCCTCTTAGCTTTACTGCCAGTATCACTAACTTCCTTTGGATCCATGGTTACAATACTTTATGCAAAGATAGTGCAAAAAAAAAAATCACACTGACAAAAGTTTTAATGCAGTGACACAGGCACTACATTTTGCCTGGCCAAGAGGGGCACTTAGATTGAAGCGTTTCCCTTTTGTGTCTTACTCCCATACAGGTTTGTTCAAGTCAGATTTTCAGATCAACTAATAAGCAAACTTGCAAACACTGAGCAAATTTTTTTCAAACTTTGCTGTTCGAGTCATTGTCAGTTTGAACTTGGAGCCATTCAACAAAGTATCAATGTATTTATTGTACAATCCAGAGATTCTTAGGAAAAAAATCACAGAATAAAATTTTTTCCTTTTTTCTCACTTAAACCAGTCACCCCCACACATATATTCAAGCATTTTCACATAAAATGTTTAAGAGGGATCATTATGCAATTAGGTATATATTTACTTACTTTTAAAATAATGAATGTTGCTGAGAACAAAATGTAAGCAAAGGAAAATATCCAACAACTTTAGTAATGAAGAACTAAGGTTCAAGATCCAAGACAATACATGTGGTTGTTCTTGATATGGGGAGTTCTTATCCTTAGAGCATTATAAGATCATAGCCAATGGAGTCCCACAGACACTAGCCACCCCGATTACAGCAAACTGTTAGCAAAATTTTTCTAAAACAAGGAGATTTTTACCCTGAGGCTTGGCCAGTTCTATAAGACTGCAGAATCTAGTCATTGTTTACCACTATATTTTCATTGTATGCCATTTTCAAACACATTGGACACAGTATTTATGGTATTTTGTTTAGCTTGCAGTAGTCTTTTGTCCTGGACTTTTCAGGTATTGTTCTTTTGTCCTTCAAATCTTATCTCCAGTGTAATTGCATTAGAAAGGCCTTTGCTGACTATCCTATAAAATACTTTTCCTTTCATTCCTATTACCTCCCACTTACTACCAAATCACTACTTTTTATTGTACTTAAAATATATGAAACTATTTTATTTACATATTTACTTCTTATTCTCTCCTTATATTCTATACTTGACAAGGAAAGTGAAATTGCCAATATTGCTTATGTTGAGGTGCTGTTTCAAGACCCATGAATAGCACTTGAAATATTATGAGCTATAGTCCATATTTGTTGAAGGAAGGAAAGAGTAGATGATGAGTGCATAGGAGAAGCTGGTGCTAGTTCTTCGCATGTAAGGTGATTCTAAAACTGATGAATGAAATACACTTTTCTTTTGAAAAATCCATTGGAAAAGATTGTAGGTCTTAGAGTCTCTCTTCCTATGGGGGCTCAGCAGGAAACTGCCTCCTTTCTAATATTCATGCTATTTTGATCCTGGTAAGATTACTTTTATATCTCAGGCAACTCTGAATTAATTTGTTAATCCTGGATCAGAGAATAATCTAGTGAGAGTAATGCAAAAAATAATTACTTCTTCATAAATGTCATTATGACACATGGAAAAATTGTGTTGCAATTATCAATTATAGCAATTATAATTAATAATGTATAGTTATCAATAATTAATTAAAGAAAAATAAACATTATTGTTCAATGAATTTTGTAAGATAACATTTTAATTCCTCTTTTTTACATAAGACACATGGAGATTTGGAATGCTTAGGCAGTCTATAGAAGGTCATAGATGCAACAAAGGCTATGGGAGCTTTATATCACAGGTTTTATTGATGCTAAGGTTTGTACATCTTAACCATTTTGCCTAACTTTCATCATCATTGCCAAGAGCGAATGTTTATTGATTTTTTTAGAAGTAATACTTATCAAACCCAAGAGTGCTATACCACTGAGCAACATCCACAGCCATTTTTCATTTTTTTTTTCCTTTTTGAGACAGGGTATCACTCATTTGTCAGGCTGGCCTCAAACTTGCAATTCTCCTTAGTATCTAGGATTGTAGGTATGAACCAGAGATCCTGGCTTATTGAGTATTATGTAACATAAAGCTGGAATATGAACACAAATGTCTGGTTTTGAAATCTTTATTTGTAATCAATATGCTAAGCTATTTCTGTTTTTGTTTTAAATGCTTATTCTGGCATTAAATGTAAACACACTGTTCTTTAAAAGTCATTTCCACTTGCATTACATATGTTTAAGGGTAGGTTAAACATGTTTAGTCAAGAAGTCTTTAATAATATATTAAAATAAATGTTGAAAATTCACAACATTTATAATTTGCAGAATACACACATATATTGCATGCTTATTGTATAAATATAAAAAAGAGAAAAAAGTAAAAGCAAAATCACTCAAAATCTCTTCCTTGGAAAGATAACTACTATCAGAAAATCTTTGGATCAGCAAACAAAATTGCAGTTAATGACAAAAGAGATGAAAATTTAGAAAATACAAAAGAAACCCTTTAAGCTCTCAAAAACAATCAAAAGGTGTTTTGGATTGTCCAGGAAGATGGCAGAGTGGTAGACAGCAGAAAAAGAACCTCTCCAAGCTTTGATGTCCCAACACTGAAATAGAGCGGTATGAGGAGAAGGAAGGAAATGGGCCCTGGGGACCCAGGAAGGATCTGAGGTGAGAATTGAAGCCCACAGGGAGAGTTAAGAGAGAGATTTCAACAAAGAGGAGAGAAGTAGCAAGCAATGCTCTCCTAGAGTCCAGACTCATGGCATGGGAATGGTGGGTAGAACTGTTCTATGCAAGCAAGTTGAAACTATACAGATGTGCCACATTCTGAGTCAGATTTGAGTCCTTTTATTTAAAGCTGGTGACTGAGAGGGGCTAGTGCCAGGAAAGAACTCTCAACACCGAGAAGTGGTTTGATTTCTCCTTTTAAACCATGGTTCCAGTTGGGGAGTGGTCAAGGGGAGAGCAAGCAGAATTTTACAGAAGCAGGACCATGCCAGGTTAGTGGTGGGCAAGAGCAAGTTTCACATACTAGGTGAGCTACAAAACACCCTGCAGCTGCAGCAAGTTTTCTGCCAAACAGGATGTGGGTTTTGTGTGCTTTGCCCAACACAAGCACAAAATGATGGTGAGCCTCAAGATGGAGTTGGGTTGGCTATCACAAAACCTGCAGACACATGGTGACTACTGGCAACCCCACAGGCCTCCATGGAAAAGTGCACCAGTAGAATGGAGCAGTGGATGCACCAGACTGCAGCAGCTGGTGAATTATCTGGGTCCAGGAGAGGAAGATTTGCTGGTAGCCATCTCAGAGAGAGCCAAACTGAGATTGGAACTCAAAACAGCTATGGGCCAACCCCATCTAGTGTCTCCCAGTGCTGCGGTGTGGGTGCTGAGTTCAAGTCATCAGGAGGTCAGAGAGCAGAGTTCAAACTGGCAGGAGACACATAAACTGTTGTAGGCTCAAGGAATCTGGTTCCAAGCTCATAGCCAGAAATCAGCCTGAACTTCAGAGAAACTAAAGGGACAGGCTGGCTGGGATTATCCACTACACCACCATGATGCTGTAGCTGGCTTGCTGTGATTAATCAATTTGGTTGTGGACTCTGCCTGCATTGCCTACCAGTGACAGCAGAGACACTTTTTTTCTTACTTTTTTTTTTTTGTACTGGGGATCAAACTCAGGACCTTGTGCTTGTGAGGCAGGCAAGGTACCACTGAGCTAAATTCCTGACTCTACTCTTCTCTTTTTTTTTCTTTCTTTCTTTCTTTCTTTCTTTCTTTCTTTCTTTCTTTCTTTCTTTCTTTCTCTCCTTTCTGATTCGCATTTTGTTGTGTTTTTTTTATTGATTGTTGAACATGCTTTCTAGTCTTTTTTGTTGTTGTTCTGTTCTGTTTTTATTTTTTTTCTTTTCTCTTTCCCATCTGTCTTGACCAGTTTCCTAAATTGTGTCCTCCATCCTTGCTTCTGATCTCTTCCTCATCTCCTATTTCTGTTTCTCCCCCTAAACCTCTTTTAAATCTTTGCTAAGAGTAAAATCACCATATTAAGGGCTTATTTATTACATAAAAATTTCACATTTGTTCTAGATTTCATTATGTAACTACAAATCTAGTTTATATGGTTAAAGGTGGCAAATTACTATTAACCACAATTTGTCATTTTGTAGGCTGTATTAGATACTATTGTTATTGCTGATTGTACTACTTTAGCCAAGGTGACATAATTGTGCTAATCAGTTGTTCCTCCTGGTATTCCAAGACTGAGATTGCCTAAGGTCTTAAAAAAATAAACCTATAGGCCAGTGCCAAAGAACTGGCAGCTGGGCCAAGTAGGCAGAAAATTCTCATGCCCCGTAAATTGAAGAGGTAAGATTTCACAACAGACTCAAAACCCAAAAGTCAGCTATACTTGGAAGACACTGCTGAGAAATAGTCATTTCTTAAGGGTTCTGAATACTGGCAATAAAGCTATTCACCATAAGCAATTTAGAAGCATCAAGCTAGGAATCAAACTTTAAAAAAATAGAAAATGGGAATACACTTAAACAAGAAGCAACCCCCCAGAGTTTCAGCTCACCAAAGGCAAACCTTGGGGGACAATGAAGTGGAAGAATGTGAAAGCCACCCACCTGGACTCTGTGGAATGGTAACAGCAGCAGTAACAAGATGAATGAGGCTGTAGGAAAAATCAAAGCAGAAATAATTTCCCAGATAACCACAGAGATGATGACCAGAATGAAAGACATGCTTAGTGACTCTAGAGCAGATACACATAAAAAAAAAAAAAATAGAGGAGCTCAAGAACATGATGGAAACTGTGAATGCTCAGCATAGGAAAGAAATAGAACCCATGGAACAGATTCAAACAAATATCCAGGAGATTAAAAACTCCATTGAAAAAAATGTGAGAAAAGGAAATAAAAGGAAACAAAGTCTTTGTAAATAGGGAGGGGTGGAGAGTATGAAGGGAAGGCAAGGGAATGGAGAAAAAAAACCAACCAAGATACATCATGTAAAGGTACCAGTTCCCAATGATGAATGTAACTATATTGTATATCTAAAATGTACCAATAAACTTAATGAAAAAAAAACTCCATTAAAAGTATACACAGCAGAATGAGCCAGTATGAAGACAGAATATCAGATATAGAAGACAGAATTGTGGTTAGTGAAAAGAGAGAGTTCTTAAAAATTGCAAGGGGACATGAAAAAATCAATCCAGCAGCTGCTAGATGATGCAAAGAAGAATAACATAAGATTGATAGGAGTCAATGAAAAAGCAGGAGATAGTGCAAATATAAAAGAGCCTGTGCAGGCCAGGGATTTAGCTCAGTGATTCCTCCACCTGCCTTGCAAGCACAAGGACCCGAGTTTGATCCTTGGTACCAAAAAAAAAACAAAACAAAAAAGTGCCTGTTTACAGAAATAATGGCAGAAAACTTCCCAAATAGGGAAAAAGAATTTGACATACAGATAAGTGAGGCACATAAGACTCCAATTAGCCATGATAAAAAAAAATCTTCCCCAAGGCATATAATAGTCAAGATTCCAGAAATTCAACACAAGGACAGAATATGAAAAGCAGTTAGAGGAAAGAAACAAATCACCTATTAAGGGAAGTCCATCAGATTCACAAGAGATTTCTCAAGACAAACTCTCAAGTCAAGGAGAGCTTGGAGTAAAGTTTTTCAAGCCCTGAAGGAAAACAGCCTCTAATCCAGGTTGATATACCCTGCAAAACTCTTTCAAAATCAATGGAGAAATAAGATACTTCTATGACAAAGAACACCTGAAGAAATTCATGACCACCAAACCAGCACTCCAAAGTGTTCTGAAGGATATTCTAGAAAGAGGCAACAAGGATTACAACTCCATGAATCCCAACACAATGAATCCAATTCTTGGCAAGACAAGAAATTAAAGAGGAAGAAGAAAGCCAACAACAGAAAAATAACATGACAGAGGTTAGAGAATATATATCAGTTATAACCATCAAAGTTAATGGTCTCAATTCACCAGTCAAAAGAAACAGATAGCAGAATGGATCAAGAAGCAAGATCTAACAATATGCTGCATAGAAGAAACATATTAATTTAAAAAGAAAATTGTAGATTGAAAGTCAAGAGGTGAAGAACAATATTCCATGTTACAAGAACTTGGAAAAAAGCAAGGATAGCTATTATATTTGCAGTTAAAGAGGATTTCAAGACAAGACTGTTTAAGAGAGATAAAGAAGGTCACTACATCCTTGTAAAGAGAACAAGCCAGAAGGAAGACATAACAATCATAAATATATGTGCATCAAATAGTTCATCCAACTATCTAAACCAAATATTAACAGACATGAAAAATCATATAAACCCCAATACAGTTGTAATGGGGGAACCTCAATACCCCACTGTCACAAATAGACAGATCAATTAGACAAAAAAATCAACAATGGAATATTAGAACTGAACCAAACTTTTGAACAAATGAACTAAGTAGATATATACAGCATGTTCCACCCCACAACATCAGAATGTGCATTCTTCTCAGTTGCACATGGGTTGTTCTCCAAAATAGACCACATAATAGCTCAGAACACATGCTTAAATAAATGCAAAGGAACTGAAATTATCCTGTGAATATTATCAGACCTTAGCACAATGAAATTGGAAATCAAATGCAGAAGAAACCACAAGAACTTCATAAATTCCTAGAAATTAAATGACACTCTCTTGAACAACCAGTGGGTCACAGATAAAATTAAAGAGGAAATCAGACAGTCTCTACAATTAAATAATGACAATACAACATACTGGAACTTATGGGTTGCAATGAAAGCAATCTTATGGGGGTAATTTGTAATGGTACAGTGGGCTCAAATAAATAACCTAGTATTGAACCTCAACCTCCTAGAAAATGAAGAGCAAGTCAAGCCCAAAGCTTGAATGAGGGGGGAAATTTTAAAAATCCAAGCAGAAATTAATGCAATGGAGACAAAAAAATACAAAGAATCAATGAATCAAAGAGTTAGTTTTTTGAAAGATTAAATAAAATTGAGAAACCCTTAGCCAACCTTATCAAAAAAGGAAAGCAAAGATTCAAATCCATGCAACTAGGAATGAAAATGGTGAAATCAAAACAGACCCTGCAGAAATACAGAAGATCATCAGTACCTATTTCAAGAGAATCTATTCTAATAAGATGGAAAATACATAAGAAATGGAAAGATTCATATATATATATGAATTACCAAAACTAGATCAAGAAGATATAAAAATTCTAAATAAATGAATATAAGCCAATGAAATTAAAGATGTAATTAAAAACCCATTAACAAAGAAAATTCCAGGTGCTGATGCATTCACTGCAGAATTCTACAAGAAATTTAGAGAAGACCTAATACTGCTACTTCTCAAACTCTTTGAAATTGAAAGGGAAGTAATACTCCCAAATCCATTCCTGGAAGCAAGCATTACCCTGATTCCAAAACCAGAGAAGGATCTAACCAAAAAAGAAAACCACAGGCCAATATCTTTAATGAACATAGGTGCATGGAAAGCTATCCCTTGTTCTTTGATAGGAAGAACCAATATACCTAATATTGCCACACTTCCAAAACTGTTAGGCAGATTTAATGAAATCCTGATAAATATCCCAATAGTATATCTCACAGAATTAGAAAAAACAATCCTAAAATTCATTTTTATCCAGAAAAGACCTAGAATAGCAAAGGCAATTCTGGTCAAGAAAGGCAAGGTAGGGGGTATAGAAATCCCTGACCTAAAATTATACTACAAAACTACTATGATAAAAAACAGCATCATGCTGGCAAAATAACAGACCTGAGGATGAATGGAACAGACTAGAAGATGCAGAAATAACTCCAGACATACTCAGCCACCTAATCTTTGACAAAGGAGTCAAACATCATCACTGGAAGAAAGCTTTTTTAATAAATAGTGCTGGAAAAACTGGCTTTCCACATGCCGAACATTGAAACTAGACCTATATCTTTCACCATGAACTAACCTAAAATTGAAATGAATCAAAGATCTAAATATTAAATCAAAAACATTAAATCTACTGAAAGAGACTAGGTAGAACACTTAAGGACATAGGAGTAGGTAGACTTCATGAACAAAACCCAGACCACATGGGCAGTAGTACAAAGAATCAACAACTGGGACCTCATCTTATTAAAAAGCTTTTGCACAGCAAGAGAAACTGCGAACAGAGTGAAGAGACAACCCACAGAGTGGAAAAAATTTTACCAATCATTCATCAGACAAAGGAATATTATTTAGAATGTATAAAGAACTCAAAAAAATCAGACCCCCTAAATTTAAAGACCCAATTCAAAAACAGACATCTGAAATGAAAAGACACTTCTCAGATGAGGAATTAGAAACAGCAAATAAATATATGAAGAAAAATGTTCAACATCACTGGTCATTCATGAAATGCAAATTAAAACCAAGTTGAGATTTCATCTCACTCCAGAAGAATGGCTGCTATACAGAAATCAACAAGTGTTTGAGGGGCTGCAGGGAAAAAGGAACCCTTCTCCACTGTTGGTGGGAGTGTAGACTGATGCAACCACTGTGGAAATCAGTGTGGAGATCTCTCAAAAGACTAAAACTAGAGGTTCCATTGACCCAGCTATTCCTCTTCTTGGTATCTTCCTGAAAGAATTAAATGCATCATACCACAGTGATATATGCACATCCATGTTAATAGTGGCACAATTTGTAATAACTAAATCTTGGAAAAAGCCCAAATGGTCATCAACTGACCAATGGATAAAGAAGATGTGTTTTTTTTTTATACAATGGAGTGCAACTCTACCACAAAAAAGGATGAGCTTTACACATTTATAGTTAAATGGATGGACCTTGAGGCCATACTCTTAAGTGAAATAAATCAGACACACGTATTTAAATACTTCATAGTTTCTTTGGTGTGAAAAACCAAAAGTGGAAATAAGGACTAAAATGTGCAATAAAAATTGGGAAATGGGAAGAAAATGTTCAAATGGGAAGGGGAACAAGGGGGGATGGAGGGAGAAAGGAAGGAAGAGAAAAGAAAAAAATGAAAATGGAAGGAAAAAATGGAAACAAAGATTTCATACACAGGGAAGGGAGGGGCTTGAAGTGAGGGGGCAATGGGGAAAAAAAAGGGTGAGATGTACCATGTATAGGTACAAATTCCCTATGATGAGTGTGATCATTATATATGCCTAAAATGTACCAATAAATGTTGTACTATTTTAAAAAAGGTGTTTTGATAATCAGAATTACTGAAGCCCCTTAGTTTATACATGATTTTATAGACAGAAGTCACTTAAATATGCACATCATTGCCAGATAGCCAGGTTACTTAACCATGGTACCTCAGGCATTCCTTTGAAAGATAAGAATAATAAGCCCTTGCTCCCCTGCCTCAGGGATGTTTAGGGATAAAATTAGATTGTAAGTGTGATAGCTCTTTGAAAAAAAATTTCTTTCTTTCTGTGTGCTTCCATATAATTATCTTTTCTTACTCTGCCCTCTGACCTTTCTTCTCACTTGAGAATCACTCTGTCTAAGTTGGTAATCTTTCCTTCTTTCAACAGGGTGTGCAAAATCACTGGACCACACACACCCTAAGTTACTTTCTGATTCAGTGCTATGATTTCTAGAAAGAAATAAATGACACACTTACTAGGGGGAAAACACAGAAAAATGCTGGAAGATAATTTGAAAGCATTGTTCTATGGTTCAATGTGTCATAGGACTAATCTCTTCAGGGTTTGTGAACACCTCTCATTAGGACCCAGAATACTAGATGATTATACATTGAATTATTTTCATATCCACTACTTTAATTCATACCTGGGACCTTCATTCTACAATTTTAGTTTCTTTTATCTTCAAACACTCTTCTGATAGGTCTCCCACTAACTCAGTGACTATTATGTATAGTAGCTTCCCTCTTCCTATTGTGCCTTGGTCCCTTCCCTGTGTGATGTCACACCAAGATGGCTATTTTCACCAAAGAAGAAACGTTTCCTCCCAGCATGCCCCTGTTCCTGCCTAGAGAGTAACCAAATACTCACTCACCTCCTACCAACTAGTGATGTCACCAGCTCCTCCATTCCCTAGTCACCACCTCACTCAACCCAGCCTCAACTACTACAAACTCCACCCCAGTCTCTATAAAAGACACTCCCTGCCCCAGCCATATTGCCTTCGTCTCTCCTTTGTTCAGAGACAGCCTGGCAGATCTGTTCCCCTAATAAAGGCTTGTTGTGGTCTGGTCTGTCTTGGTTTTTGACCTTTTTACCTGACATATCTGGCAGTATGACTTGGATGGTAGACTGTTCATTACATGACTATCCCCCATTGGACAAGGTTGATTGGCCTTTTGGCCATCTTCACTGGACCATATCTGCTGAGCCAGGACCCTCTTGGGGCTTTTTACCTTTGCCATTGCTGAAGCTACACATCCATACCAGTCACCAGTCTTTGGGTGAGTAGGCAGTTCAGCCTCCCTCTCTTTGGGTTCTCTGTCTCATTCTCATTCTCTCCCTCTAGGAGAGTCCCTCTGGGGACTTCTCAGAAATCCAAGCTCTTGGTCAGAGAAACCCCTCAGCTACTGGGCCCAGGACTGTGCCCCTGGGGGATGCCCCATCGGCCCGGCTCCTCTTGTTTTCTCCCTCTGGAAAACTCACTCAGAGATTGTCAAAGGAGATGAGGTTGCTTCTCTCTTTTGTCCTTCTCCCAGGGAGCTGCCTCCTCCTCACCCATTCTAACATGGGAGCCCAACAATCCAACCCCTCCTCCCACAATGCCTCTGGGTTGCCTCCTGGCACAACTCAAACCCCTTGAGTTGTTGGGACCAGACTTTAAGTCAAAAAGACTTCTATTGTAATCAGGTTTGGCCTCAGTATAAATTAGATAATGGGTCTCAATGACCCAAAAATGGCACTTTCGATTTTAACACACTGTGTGATTTACACAACTTCTGCCAGGGCAATGGCTAATGGTCAGAAATTCCCTACTCACAAGCATTTTTCTACCTATGCTCTCGACCCTCCCTCTGTCAAATCTCTTCTCCTTCTCAAGTACTCCTAGCCCAAGCTTTCCCATCCACCCTTCCCAATTCCACTCTTTCTGATTTTGACACCTTTGATCCAGCTGATCACTCACCACTTACACCTCCCCCACCTTATAACACTCTAAACCCTTTTTCTGCCTTGTCCGCTGCTTCCTCACCCCTGCCATCTTGTGGTCCTTCTTTGTGTCCTCCATCTTGTACCCCTCCTTTGTCTCCTTCCACCTCACCACATGACTCTTCTCCTCTGCCATCTTGCGACCCTCGTTCTCCTCCACCATCTTGTGATCCTCTGTCTCCTCTGCCGTCTGTGATGCTCCTTTACCTCCTCCTCCCTCATCCCCACCATCTCACATCTCCCCACCCTACACCCATTCTCACTATCCCACCCTTCCACCATCAGCCCTGACTACACAGATGCCCCTCTGAGAAGTTGCCAGGACTGAGGAAATTGTTAAGAGTACATGTTCTTTTTTCTTTCTCTGACCTTTCTCAAATTGAAAAATGTCTAGGCTCCTTTTTCCCTGATCCCAATGTTTATATCAAAGAGTTTTGCTACCTTACTCAGTCTTATGATATGACCTGGCCTGATATTTATACAATTCTTTCAACTACTCTCTCCCCAGAGGAATTCCAGAGGGTCTGGAAGGCAGCCCAGGCAGCAGCAGATGATTTCATGCCACAGATCCAACTAAACTAGTGGGCACCCAGGCAGTACCAGATACTCAACCTGATTGGACTTACCAGGATGGAGACCCAGGCAGAGATTTCTGAGACTATATGATTGTTTGTCTCAGAGAAGGCTTAAAGAGAATTTCACAGAAGACAGTTAATTTCCATAAAATTAGGGAAATAACTTAGGGACCCCAAGAAAATCCAGCACAGTTTCTTTTTAGGTTGGCTGATGCTCTTCAAAAATATACCAAAATTGATCCCACATTTGAGGCAGGCACGATTGTTATTAACACCCATTTTATTTCACAGTCTGCCCCTGACATCAGGAAAAAACTAAAAAGGGTTGAGGAGGACCCCTGATCCACACAAACCAATCTCTGGAATGTCGCTTTTAAGGTGTTCAATCACTGTAGGGGGCCCTGCCCCCCCCCGCTGGAAATCTTGAGTGCCTTTTACGGACATATCCGGGCCTGCTACAAATCTACCCGGCAACAAGGAAGTAGCCCCAGTACCCTCCTCTTGCTCCTCCCCTCTAGCCCTACGGTATATATGTTGTAACAGCTTCTGCAATAAACGAGACTTGATCAGAAACCTGTCTTGTCTCCATCTCTCGTGTCCCCTGTCCCCTCTCATCCTCGCTCCCCCTCTAGGGTCTCCGTTGACTTACCCGCGGGCCGGGACAAGTGGCGCCCAACGTGGGGCCAGAGAACGGGGGATCCAGTGAAGGACGCTGCTCAGGGGCCCTAAGATTAAGATTGAGGAACGAAGAGCATACTCGACATAGAAGAGGCTTGCGATTGACGTGGACCTGCCGTCTTTTTGCACCTCGGTAAGTTGAGCAGCGATTATGGGACAGGGCATTAGTCAGCAGGAACTGTTTGTGCAAGGTCTCAAGAAGACATTACAGGCACGAGGGGTAAAGGTTACAGTCAAACAATTGCTGAAATTTTTTGATTTTATTAAACATCTCTGTCCCTGGTTCCCTGCTGAGGGAACCATTGACGAAGAGAGATGGAAAAAGGTGGGGGAGGCTCTCCAGGATTATTATGCCACTTGCGGACCCGGGAAGGTCCCGATTGTGGCGTTCTCATATTGGAATTTGATTAATGATATTATTTCCCAAAAAGCAAGGGATCCACTGGTAGCTCAGGCTATACAGGTTGGGGAGGTAGCCCTCCGTAGTGGTGAGGAGCTGACACCCGCTGGTGACACTGACGCAGTTCCCCGGGACGCCAATATGGCGCCGGGACCCAGGCCAGTTAAGGCCACGCCTTCCTCGCCAGACGAGGAAGAGGACTTGATGTCCTTTGACAGTGATGATGATCCCACCCCCGACGGACATAATGTTCCCTCGGACCAATCCCAAACGGCCGCGATCCCTGCCAAGCCTTACAAGGCAAAGCCTTGCCGGACCCCCGCTTCCTCTTCCTCCATCACTGCCTCTAAGGCAACCCCACCCTCGCGGGAGGTTCCGCCCCTATATCCCTCCCTTCAAGCCTATCGCTGCTTGCCTCCGCCCCCAGATCCACCCCAAAAGGACTCCGGAACTGACGAGTCTGCGGGGGAAGCATTGCGGGGCGGCTCTGGGTGCCCCCCTCCTTATATCCGTCCAGGCCCCAGCACTCCCGCTTTGGCCTATCCTGTTGTTGATCCCCAAAAGGAACTCCGGGACAAAATAGACTTTCTAAAAGAACAGATAAGGTTAGAAAAGGAACATCAAGAACTTATTACCCAGCTTGAGGGCTTAAGAACAGGCAAGGCTCATGGAAATGTCCCTAGAGAGGACACCCATAAGCCACGACCCCCCATTAGAGGGGCGACCCCCAGGGTGCCGTCCGGGTCAAGGGTACCCCTAGAACTTGAGCCCGTGAAAGCCTTCCCTGTCACTGAGACTGTTGACGCACAGGGTCAGGCATGGAGACACCATGGCGGCTTTGATTTTAAGGTTATTAAAGAGCTTAAAACGGCTGCGGCTCAGTACGGGGCCACTGCACCTTACACCATGGCTATTCTAGAATCGGTGGCAGAAAATTGGCTCACCCCAATTGATTGGCAGACTCTGGCCCGTGCCACCCTTGCAGGAGGTGACTACTTATTATGGAAATCTGAGTATGTTGAGAATTGTCGAGAGACCGCTAGACGCAATGCTCAGGCGGGGAATGGTTGGGTGCTTGACATGCTTCTTGGGGAGGGGGCCTACGCCACTAACGACCAGCAAATGCAATTTGACGTGGGGTTGTATGCCCAGATTCAGACCGCAGCCACTAGGGCCTGGAGGAAACTCCCTTCCAAAGGAGACGTGAGTGCCTCCCTCACTAATATCCGGCAGGGGCCGGACGAGCCGTTTGCGGACTTTGTCCACCGCCTTCTCACGACGGCAGGCCGGATTTTTGGGAGCGCGGAGACAGGGACAGATTTTGTTAAACAGCTTGCTTTTGAGAACGCCAATGCCGCCTGTCAGGCCGCTATCCGCCCCTATAAAAAGAAAACTGACCTTTCCGGCTACATTCGCCTTTGTTCTGAGATTGGGGCCGCCTACCAACAGGGCCTTGCCATGGCGGCCGCCATGCAAGGCTTCACAGTCAAACAATTCTTACAACGCCACGTCGGCAATAAATGCTTCCGGTGTGGGGCCATCGGCCATTTTGCTAGAGAATGCCCGACCGCTAAAATGCAGGGCCCCGACGCTCCGCCCCCAGGGCCCTGCCCCCGATGCAATCGGGGGAGGCATTGGGCGAGTGAGTGCCGATCCAAGACTGATGCCCAGGGTCGACCCCTCCCCCCTCTCCAGGGTTTGAATTCGGGAAACGGGAAAGGGGGCCAGCCCCGGGCCCCCAATTCCAAAGAAATTTACGGGGTGCTCAATTTTGCTCCAATAAACAGCAATCCATTTCAGACCTCGTCAGAGCCACAAAAGGAAGTGCCGGATTGGACCTCAGTGCCACCACCCACACAGTATTAACCCCAGAAATGGGAGTTCAGGCCCTTGCTACGGGAGTCTTTGGACCCTTACCTAAGGAGACCTTTGGCCTCGTAATAGGCCGAAACAGCAGTACCATGAATGGACTGCTGGTTTACCCAGGAGTGATTGATAGTGACTACTCTGGGGAAATTAAAGTTATGGTTTCTTCCCCCAAAGTTATTAATACCATTCAATCAGACCAAAGGTTTGCCCAATTGTTACTCCTTCCCCTTCTCTCCACCTCTAATAAGGCTCTTAAAAACGCCCGAGGCAGCCAGGGTTTCGGCTCATCTGATGTCTACTGGTCGGAGGTACTTTCAGCACAAAAGCCTCTCATGACCTTGTGGTTAGATGGGAGACAGTTTTCTGGGTTGGTCGACACTGGTGCCGATGTAACTATCATAAAGGGAGAGGATTGGCCTCAGGCGTGGCCATTAAAGGACACCCTCACCCATCTCAAGGGTATAGGGCAGAGTCAAAATCCTAAACAAAGTGCCAAAGATCTGACCTGGAGGGACCAAGATGGTAATCAGGGCACCATTCAACCTTATATCATCTCAGGGTTACCCATTAATTTATGGGGGAGAGACCTATTATCACAAATGGGGATAATTATTTCCAGCCCCAATGAAATTGTCACTATGCAGATGTTTAAAAATGGGTACATTCCAGGAACAGGGCTGGGAAAACACCCTACTAGCCTTACTCACCCCATTGAGCCTGTCCCTCGGCCCCCTCGAGCAGGGTTGGGCCATTTTCCATAGGGGTCGCTGACACTCCTGCGGTCCATGCTGAAAAGATCACCTGGCTCTCGGATGATCCAGTGTGGGTCGATCAGTGGCCCCTCTCCAAGGAGAAGTTGTTAGCAGCTCAACAGCTGGTGCAAGAGCAGCTTCATGCTGGCCATATCATTCCTA
Source organism: Heterocephalus glaber (assembly GCF_053883595.1). Lineage (NCBI taxonomy): Eukaryota > Metazoa > Chordata > Mammalia > Rodentia > Bathyergidae > Heterocephalus > Heterocephalus glaber. Next base: position 38,669,248 of record NW_028258325.1, on the reverse strand, counting down.
GCCACTCCCCTTGGAATACTCCCATTTTTGTCCTTAAAAAACGGTCGGGAAAATGGAGGCTCTTGCAAGATCTCAGAGCAGTTAATAAAACTATGGTACTCATGGGAGCTTTACAACCCGGTCTTCCCTCACCGGTAGCCATCCCCCTTGGATATTATAAGGTTATTATTGATTTAAAGGATTGTTTTTTCACCATTCCCTTACATCCTGCAGATCAAAAACGCTTCGCTTTTAGCCTCCCGGCGACCAATTTCTGCGCCCCAATGCAGCGCTTTCAATGGCTAGTGCTACCCCAAGGCATGGCCAATAGTCCCACCCTGTGCCAGTCATTTGTAGCCACAACACTTCAATCCACCCGAGACAATTGGCCTCAAATGTATATTATCCATTACATGGATGATATTCTCGTGGCGGGACAATTGGGAAGTGAGGTTTTGGCTTGTTATGCTGACCTTCGGCGGGCCCTTGAATCTTGTGGCCTCCAGATTGCCCCTGATAAGGTTCAACTAAAAGACCCTTACAGTTACCTCGGATTTCAGATGAAGGGACGTCATATTTCCTCCCAGAAACTCACCTTGCGGCTGGACGGTCTTAAAACTCTGAATGACTTCCAAAAACTGCTCGGAGATATTAATTGGCTTATGCCCTATTTAAAGCTCACTAAACATGACCTGAAGCCTCTCTATGATACCCTGCAAGGTGATAGCCACCCCACTTCGCCTCGGGAGCTCACTGCTGAGGGACGCAAAGCCATTAGCACGGTAGAACAAGCCATTCAAAATCAGACAATTACCTTTGTAGATTATAACTCTCCTTTACAATATATCGTTTGCAGAACCTCTCTCTCCCCCACCGCTGTCTTTTGGCAAACCGCTCCCCTTTTATGGGTTCATCTCCCAGTTTCCCCTAAGCGGGCCTTTTACCCTTATTATGTTGCAGTTGCAGACCTGATTGTTCTAGGTAGAGACCATGGAAAGATGTACTTTGGAAAGGAACCTGATGTCATTATCCAACCCTACCTTAAAGATCAAATCGATTGGCTTATGCAGACTACCGATTCCTGGCCAATTGCTCTCGCTTCTTATTCAGGATTATTGGACAATCACTATCCTCCCAACAAACTCATTGACTTTGCTAACAGACATGACTTCATTTTCCCAAAGGTCACTTCTTGTTCTCCTCTGCCAAAAGCCCTATCCGTTTTTACAGATGGTTCTTCCACTGGGATGGCTGCCTATGTGTGGGACGATAACATTGCCCAGTTCCAAACCGCCCACTCTTCGGCCCAATTAACCGAGCTGCAGGCAGTTATAGCGGTCTTTTCTACATTCCCTGCCCGAGCTTTTAATCTTTTTACTGACAGTGCTTATATTGCTCAATCTGTCCCCTTATTGGAAACATGTGGATTGATCAAACTTGCTTCTCAGACTGGTGGTCTCTTCCTCCAATTACAAGATTTAATCAGAAAGAGATCCGAATCCTTTTTCATTGGACACCTTCGTGCCCACTCTAACTTACCTGGCCCACTCACACAGGGCAACTGCTTAGCAGACCTAGCTACAAGACCTCAAGTTTTGGCCTGTTCAATAAATACTGATGCCCCCATTCCAATTGACCAGGCACAAAAGGCACACCAACTGCATCATCTTAATGCTCACACGCTTCGCCTTATGTATAAACTTACTAGAAAACAAGCTAGACAAATTGTTAAGGCCTGCCCTACGTACACTCTACACCTTCCTACACCTCATCTGGGAGTTAATCCTCGTGGCTTGATTCCAAATGCCCTCTGGCAAATAGACATCACGCATTACCCTGAATTTGGAAATCTTAAATATATACATGTCAACATTGATACCTATAGTGGATTCATATTTGCCACCCTGCAGTCCGGGGAAGCTACTAAACATGTCATCGCTCATCTCCTCATTGCCTTCTCAGTACTTGGATGTCCACAACAAATTAAAACAGACAATGGTCCCGGCTATACCAGCTCTGGCTTCTCCAACTTTTGCAAACAATTTGAAATAACACATATAATGGAAATCCCATATAATCCTCAAGGACAAGGCATTATAGAAAGGGCTAATCTCACACTCAAAATTACTTTAGACAAAATAAAAAAGGGGGAATGGTACCCTACCAAGGGGTCTCCTAGAAACCTGATATCACATGCACTATTTATTCTTAACTTCTTAAATTTGGATGCCAAAGGTTCATCTGCAGCCAATCGTTTCTGGCAACCAGAGACGCAACGACAATTTGCCTCGGTGATGTGGAAAGACCCCCTGGACCACTCATGGCACGGGCCCGATCCTGTACTTATCTGGGGCCGAGGATCGGTGTGTATTTACTCCAAGGAAATGAAGTCAGCCAGATGGCTCCCAGAACGCCTAGTAAAACAAGTTGATGGGCGTGCTGATGATGCCGATGACCTGACGTTGTCCAATCCTGATCAGTTAACAATGGCGCCCACAATTTCAATTTAAAATGAGCAAGGATATAATTCAGCTTATCTAGTAATGTTTGGGTGCACCCTGATGTTCTACACCGTCTTACATGTTTGTCTAGTGTTTGTTGTTTGTGGTCATGTAATTGAGCTCAAAATGTTCTTTTCTCTTTAAGGGATATTCACCCATTGTTACATTGATGATGTTATTTTGTTAAAGATATGCTTTTCTCTTGGATCAAGGTATCACTGGAATTTATTAGATTAGAGTGATTTTTAGATGGGAACTCCCTTTGATGAATATAGAAGTGGCCACCCAGAAAATATTGTTCTGGTCTTAATTCCTCAAAGGGACTCCTTAGTGAAATTTATATCATGTGATCTTAGGGAACATCGTCATCATTTAAAGTTTGGACCTCCGGCGCACAATGAAGAGGGAACTCATGAAGGACATCTGGCTGAATGAACGATCCGAAAACAAGAATAGGATGAGCTGGAAATGCCTAGTTCCCCTGATGTTGTTGACCAGGGTATGGGTGGTGTCGCCTTCAGAAGGGTTAGACCACGTGAAAAATATATGGATTCAGTTGGCAGGCTCGCTCAACTTGTCTGAGTTTTGTCTAAGTGCTGATGTAAACTTTCATTATATGTTGGGAAGTTGCCTCGTTCCTGTATGTACCCCATTGGAATCATTGCGGCCTTATACTCTGTTTAAAGATATCCCAGGAAAAAATCTCACGTATGCAGATAGTTACAATTGGGGATCTGCTACTTGTCGCAGGCCCAAGAATGCTGTCAAATTATATTCACCTAAGGTAATTATGTCTAATAAGACCGAATGTGCTGTATACAGAAATTGTACAACTAAATGTCTGCAAGTTAAACGTTTGGAAAACATGTCCTGCCGTGTTGAACAAGAAATTATGTATAGTAATTGCCATGTCTCTTTGCCAATGGGTTGGTTTTACACTTGTGAAAGGGAAACTTTTAATTACATTCCGGCCAACTTGAGTGACACTCGTTGTTGCTTGAGTCGGTTGGCTGTGATATTACCAGACAGAACTGATTTGATTGTACCTAATCGAATTAGACGGTGGTCGCCGTATACCGCCCCGGGATGTAATGATGATGTGGGTCTATTGACTGATGCAGAAGTGTTAGTCATGATAGGGTCTTTTGTTGCTCTGCCGTCCATCGGGGTACACGCGGAAGCGGCAGTACGAAGATTAGCCTGTAAAGTGGTAAAAGGATTGAATGCCACCTCCACCGCCCTGGCGTTGATTAATCAAGAATTACAGGAACAAAGACAAGCTATTTTGGATAATCGAGCAGCAATAGATTATTTGTTGCTTTTTCATCACCAGGGCTGTGAAAAAATAAAAAATATGTGTTGTTTTAATTTGACTGACAATGGAGAAAAAATCGATGATACAATAAAACAATTGAAAGACCTGGCTAATAAGGTGCACAATGAGGATGGCGGAGACCTATTTAAATGGTTGACCTCATGGCTACCCAACCTACAATGGGTAAAACAATTGTTTCTTGCCATTGCAATTGTATGTGTTTGTCTGTTATTGTCATGCTGCTGCATACAATGGATACCAATGCTTATACGTAGAAATCGCTTTGATTTTTAGATAAAAGGTTCAGGCTGATATGATTTAAAAGCCTTGTATTCCCCTTTGTATTTTAACCTATGTTAATCTTAGTAACTAAAATGTCCTCGGATAGTTCTGATTTTGTAAGGTTGTGATTTCCCCTGGAGCTATAATGGAGACAAAGATGTACGTCAAAATCAGCGGTAAATTACTGTCAGGATGTTGGCTGGACATACGCTACATGGGCCGATTCCATCTCTGCCACGGCGTAAAATTCTCGCCCCACCTGGTGAGCGGGCTGGCAAGCCAATGACGGGCAACTGAGCAAACGTGCCATGCAATGAGAGAGCCCTCGTGTGCCGCCTAAGACAGGTGCCAGAGCCTTGATTCTCTGGTTAACCGATGACGGGTAAGGTGCACGGTGCAGACACGTATGTTGCTCTGACCCAAGACAGGCTCAGCCCCCGCAGGCTTGATTCTCCTGACGCTTTTCTAAAAAATAATTTTAAAAGGGAGGACCTGTAGGGGGCCCTGCCCCCCCCCCCGCTGGAAATCTTGAGTGCCTTTTACGGACATATCCGGGCCTGCTACAAATCTACCCGGCAACAAGGAAGTAGCCCCAGTACCCTCCTCTTGCTCCTCCCCTCTAGCCCTACGGTATATATGTTGTAACAGCTTCTGCAATAAACGAGACTTGATCAGAAACCTGTCTTGTCTCCATCTCTCGTGTCCCCTGTCCCCTCTCATCCTCGCTCCCCCTCTAGGGTCTCCGTTGACTTACCCGCGGGCCGGGACAAATCACCATGAGGAATAAGCAAAACAACAAAAGATGGCTAATTACCAGATGCTGGCAGCAGCACTACTGGGTAAACCACTATCCTGCAAAAGGACATTTACTCATGATGGGCCTCCTGGGGCCTGCTTTAAGTGTAATCAGACTGGACACTGGGCCAAAGAATGCCCCAATCCCAAGCTACCACCTGGCCCTTGTCCTGAATGCAAGGAGATGTGTCACTGCAGGGTTGACTGTCCCTTTCACCAAATAGGTAAGAGGCCATCCCCTCCTCAAACCCAGTCAGCAGGTGCAGAGACATCTCTGGCAGAGCTCATCAGTGACAGAGGATTGACGGTGTCCAGGGTCATCTGCAGCCCCCTTGGCCATCACTCTCAAAGAGCTCAGGGTAACTGTCAGCATCTCAGGTAGGTCTATTTCTTTTTTACTTGACATGGGGGTTACCTACTCAGCCTTACCACAGTACTCAGGCCCTACCCATCCCTCCATAGTAACTATTGTGGGAGTTCAGGGAATACCCTCAAGCCCACTAAGTACACCAACCCTAGCTTGTTCTCTGCTAGGCAGTATGTTTTCACATAGTTTCTTGGTTATTCCTAGCTGTCCTACTCTCATCTTAGGGAGGGATATTTTAACTAAATTCAGGGCTTCACTAACCCGTCACTCAGCCAATACAGATCCTACCGATATTCTACTGCTCCTGGCTGCTCCCCCTGACTGACTCAACCCCCAATCTAACTTCACCCTCTCCTAGGGAGCTTTATATTAACCCCTTGGTCTGGGGCAACTCCATCCCTTCTGTGGCTAAATATCACCCTTCCATTCAGATCTCTCTCAAAGATATAACTCAATTTCTGAATGTTCCCCAATACCCTTTAGCCTTAAAACATTTAAAAGGATTAAAGTCTGTAATTACCAGTCTACTCAACAAGGAACTTCTCAGACCAACTAACTCCCCCTACAACACTCCTGTCCTTCCATTTTTAAAAACAAATTGTTCCTACTGATTAGCACAAGACTTAAGGGGCATCAATTCCACTGTACTTCCCTTACACCCTATTGTTCCCAACCCCTACACTTTATTGTCCCATATCCCCTCCTCTTCACATTATTTCATGGTTTTAGACCTCAAAGATAACTTTTTCTCCATCCCCCTATGCCCCAACTCACAAAAGTTTTTGCTTTCACATGGATTGACCCTGATATGGGACACTCTCAACAACTTACTTGGACAATTCTTCCACATGATTTCTGGGATAGTTTGCACCTCTTTGGACAGGCCTTGGCTACTGACCTCTTAAAATTAAACCTGTCTCCCTCTAAGCTACTCCAATATGTAGATGATTTACTTTTGTGAAGCCCCACCTTCACCTTCTCCCAAGAACACACAGCCTCATTACTTAATTTCTTATATGAAAGAGGATACTGGGTCTCCAGGGACAAGGTCTAACTCTCCCAACTCACAGTACAATACCTTGTGGTTAAGATCTCATATCAACAATGAGAAATCACCTTGGACCATAAACAACTTATTCAGGACCTCCCGATTCCTTCCTCCAAACCCAAGATCCTGTCTTTCCTGGGTCTTGCAGGCTTTCTCTGCTTATGGATAGCAAATTTCAGTCTACTTGCTAAACTCCTGTATGATGCTTCCAAGAGAGACCCAAATGAACCTATAAATAACACTTCTATCAAGGGACCGTTTCTCAAGCTTCAGGCCGCTATCCTCTCTGCACCAGCACTGGCTCTTCCAGATCTTGAAAAACCATTCATTCTGTATGTCACTGAATGAATGGGTTTGGCTTTGGGAGTCCTGGGACAAAACATAGGATCAGATTTTGTTCCAGTTGCCTATCTGTCTAAACAGCTTGATTACACTGTCTGAGGCTGGCCTACATGTTTATGTGCTTTGGCAGCCACTTCTTTCTTAGCCCAAGAAAGTTCCAAACTTACCTTTGGCCAACCAATGACAGTAAAGTCACCCCATAGCTTACAGGACTTATTCATTCATTATAGCCTCTCACACTGGTCCCCTTCTAGACTACAGCTCTTTCATACCACTTTTATAGAAAACCCATCTTTCTCCCTTCAGTCCTACCCCTCCCTTAACCCAGCCACTCTTCTTCCTGAGGTCATTCAGACACTCTCCCACTCATGTACAGCAACAGTCAAAAACCTTCTTCCCTCCCTTCCTAATATCTCCTCAGAGGTCATCTCAGATCCAGAATTCACATAGTTTATTGATGGCAGCTCAATTTCCACCCACATGCCTGGCAAGAATGGGGCAGGATACGCAATAGTTTCTTTCACATAGGCCACTGAGGCTAACACACTCCCACACAACACTACCTCTCAACAAGCAGAATTAATTGCTCTCTCCTATGTTCTTACCTTAGCTCACAACAGGTGAAGCAATATTTATACTGATTCCAAATATGCATACCATATCCTACACTCTCATAATTCCACATGGAGAGAAAGAGGCTTTATAACCACCAAAGGGATGCCCATTGTCAACGGACATCTGATACACACCCTTATCAAAGCGGCTACCCTCCCAACACAAGTGGGGGTCATTCATTGTAAAGGACATCAATTCTCTTCCTTTCCTATAGCTCAGGGAAACAATAGAGCAGATCAAACTGCCTGCAACATGGCACAACAATGTGTTCTCCAAAGCCAAAATCAGATGTTAATCATTCCGCCCTTAAAACCTAACTATTCTCCTCAGGAAAAGGCCAAATACATAGAAAAGGGTGCTACACTAAGGAATGATTGGCTTCTATATTGAGGATGCCATGTTGAACCCAATTACCAAATAATACCTCTCCTCACTGACATACATAACTCACTCCACATAGGAACCCAACTCCTCCTACACCTTCTCAGGCCTTTTCTATACAACCCATCCTTAACGACACACACACAGACAATAACACAGGCCTGTCCCATTTGCTCAACCACCAGTCTCCAAGGTGGCTTTCAAACACACACAAAAACTCACCAGTCCAGGGGACAACTACCAAGGCAAGATTGGCAAATTGATTTCACACATATGCCACCTGTAAAAAACGTTAAATATATCCTGACCTTGGTAGATACTTTCAAGGGGTGGATAGAGGCCTTTCCCTGCAGGTCAGAAGGAGTGGCTGCTGTAGTTCATGTGCTTCTAACAAAAATAATTCCTTGATTTGGCCTCCTACATTCCATTCAATTGGACAATGGACCTGCCTTTGTCTCTCAGACCACCCGACAGGTAACAGAGACACTCAATATACAGTGGAAACTCCACATCCCCTATCAACCTCAATCATCAAGCAAGGTAGAATGAGCCAATGGATTAATTAAAGCTCAACTAACTAAACTCTCAATACAGCTCAAATGAAATTAGTTTACCCTCTTCCCTTTAGCTCTCTTGGGGCTTCACTTGACACCCAAAAAACCATTAAATTCAATACCCTTTGAGTTGATGTATGGACAACCTCTCCTGTTTCCTAACTTACCAGACCCATCACCAGTACTTGCTGATTATATCCTAACACTTAATTATGCTTGTTGTCTCCTTCAAACCCTGGCTAATCAAACTCTACCCTTTCCTGACTCATCAGGCAGTCTACATCCTCCTCCTCTTTCTCCAGGTGACCAGGTCTATCACAAGACCCTGTCCCCAAGACACCTCCAACCACATTGGGAGGGACCTTTCACTCTTTCATTAATAGCTCCTACCATGGTAAAACTCCAGGAAAGGGTCTCCTGGTTCCATCTTTCCAGGATAAAAAAAGGTCTTCCAGATTTCCAGATGAAACATCCTGAACAGAAACCTAATACTGCCAGATACTCCTCCATTCTCACAGGAACTACTAAACTCAGATTATTCTGTACTCTTTCACAGATTCCTGAGGAAGGTTAATGTCTCTCTCATTCTCTCTCATCGACATTTCTAAACTTATCAGCCCAAAATCCAATTGACCTTCCTAGGTAATACAGATGTACATCCTCTTAGAGCAGCAGTTTCAGGCCTTCCTCAAATGTGCTCTGGAAAACATCGCTTGGTGCTGCCCACAGGACAACATCCCTGAGACAATCCTCCAGTGGGTAACAGACCTCTGGTTGCAGGAAGCACTAGCTGATTTTTCATGTTTTGAGATAGAGCTCTTTTCTTTTCTCCTCATTTGCTGTTTGTACACACCCGCTCATCTGCCTCAAGACATTCCCCTTTGCTAAGGGCCCTATGGGATATTGCGATTTCATGCACACAGGATCACCTATAGATATCCTCAGCCTTCTCTTATTAATTCTTTTTGGCCTTCTCTTTGAGATTGGGCTCACTGCCACCACCCTGAGAGATTGGAAAACTATAGACAAATGTATTCTGGTGGCAATATATTACCTCATTGTTACCCTCATTAGTATTATTGGTTGTCTACAATAATTTATCAAGGGTGACTGACAGCTGTTATTAGGGCTTCCTAACTGATTTCACCCCCTCCCCCCAAAAGATTCCCCTCTACCTCTTTATTCTAGTGACTTTTTGCCATGAGCCCAATTGACTGGACCTTCTCACAAGAGTGTGTTCTCACAGCAACCTATTACCTAATTATCACCCTTCTCAGTATTCTTATTTGCCTTCACTAATACAAAAAAATGTTTCTTCACTGTTGAGACATCTTCCCTCTCAAAAGTGCAATTACACATTACAATTACAGGCCTCATTGGGTCATGCTAGCTACAGGGTCACCCAAGCTGGTCCTTTTATTCAGCCTGTCCACTTCACTGGTGCTCCATTTATGACACAGGGTCTTCTCAATAAAAATTCAGTGTTTTGTAATGGTCGCCATACACCTTGCATGATTGTGCATCCCTGGACCCCTTGCAATACAGTCCTCTCAGTCTCAGAATGCCTCCTTATTCCAACATTTAACCATTCTCCAAAATGGCTTCTGGTTGATACCAGGAGATTATTCCTCCAGTGAGAAAATAGGACCAGCAATACACAACAAACTTCATGCCAAGGACTTTTTCAACCCTTAGTAGGGGTTGTGTTGGCAGGAATGCTAGGAATATGGGAAAAGGAAAATAACAAACTCACACATCTTTTCAACATACACAGCCAATTCCGTTTACCCAGTCAAGGTGTCTTCTTCATTTGTGGGACTTCGGCCTACCTGTGCCTGCTGACTAACTGGATGGGGACTAGCACATTAGTTTACCTCAGCCCTAACATTGATATAGCCCCAAACAAACAAACTTTATCAGTGCCAACAAAAACACAGGTCAGACATAGACAAGCTATCCAACTAATACCCTTACTCATAGGACTAGGTATCACTGATGCTTTAGGAACAGGAGTAGGGGGCCTAGCTACCTCACTAACTCAATTCCAAACTCTCTCTAAAGAGCTGACAGCCTAAAAGAAATAGCTAAATCAATCACAACTTTACAAAACCAAATACATTCCTTAGCGGCTGTCACTCTCCAAAATAGCAGGGGGCTAGATCTCCTCACAGCAGAGAAGGGTGGTATAGGTATTTTCCTAGGAGAGGAATGTTGTTTTTATACAAATCAATTGGGTATAGTATGAGACACAACAAAAAAGCTCTCTGAAAGGACCTCGAACATTGATCAATGCAAAAACAATTGGATAAATGAAAATCTCTTTTCTCTAAATAATTGGCTGCCCTGGCTCCTTCCTCTGATGGGACCACTAGTCACCATCTGCCTTATCTTACTCCTAGGACTCTGTCTGTTTTGCTGTTTTCAAAATTGCTTTCAGGAATTCATGAGGGCATTCACCAACCAGACAGTCATAGAGCTCCTCATGGCTGGGTACCGGCCACTGAGACAAAGGGAAGAAGCCCCCACTTACCATGGCCCTCATCCAATCCAGGTCTACCCCAGTTTTCACTCCTTGTTAGCAGGAAGCAGCTCCAGAAAAAGAGACCTTTGCCCAACTATCATAAAACAAAAGCCTGGAATGATAGGTTTCCCACTCCCTCAGTGGCTATTATGTATGGTAGCTGCCCCCTTTCTATTGTGCCTCACCCCCTCCCCTGTGTGATGTCATGCCAAGATGGTTGCTCCCACTAAAGGAGAAACCTTTCTTCCCAACATGCCCCTGTTCCCTCCTAGAGAGTAACCTAATACTCGCTCGCCTCCTACCAACTAGTGATGTCACCAGCTCCTCCATTCTCTAATCACTACCTCACTCAGCCCCACCTCAACTCCTACAAATCCCACCCCAGTCTCTATAGAAGACACTCCATGTCCCGACCATATTGCCTTTGTCTCTCCTTTGTTCAGAGACAGCCTGGCAGATCTGCTCCCCTAATAAAGGCTTGTTGTGGCCTAGTCTGGTCTTGGTTTTTGGCCTTTTTACCTGACACCTTTATTTTCATATAATTTCTATTACTATTAAATATCTCATAAAGAAAATTCTCATTTTCTTATTTATGACTAGTTATTGCCTTACCTACTAAGGAATAGTCTTTCACACTGTTATCTATGTGAACTGACACTATTTGCTTCCCTCTCCAAATATACTTTCTTAAATACATTATTTCTTAAATTCAAACAGGTTAAAAGAACATAAAATCCCCTTTCCAAAATAAACCATCAAGGTCAATATTAGGTTCTGAGGCCACCAATAGTTTCTTGCCATGTGGCCCTCTCATATCATCGTATAAGCTAAAAACTCAATTTTTCAAGGCCAATAGGAAAATCTCTGATGCTTTGTCTCTTCTTTCATGGAAAATCTGGACTGTTGGTTAAAAGGATCCCTTTTCCTATGGTTGGGACAAGTCCATTCCTCTTTCTGATTAATCCCAAGTCAATTGATTAGGTACCTTATTGAATCTGTAAAATTATTTTTTTCTTTTCCATACTCTATTGGTTAAAAGCAAGCCACAAATTCTACCCACACTTTAGGGAAGACATGTACAAACTTTTGATTATCAGTAGGTAATAATAGGTTACCCTGTTAGAATTCTGAGAACTACAGATTCCTCAGTGTGATATTTGCATTTGAGTCTGCTAATGAGAGTTTCATAGAAATATTTCAAGTTTTAAAGCAATTTAAAAAATGATTTTATTTGTAGAATTTTTGAGTCTGTGTCTTAGTAAATTTTTCCCACTCAAACATTAAAGGAAAATAAAAAATAAAATATATGGTTAATATGTTTTCATTGCTGTTAAAGCTTAAATTCTTTCTTATTTGCCTATGTTTTTCTTCTTTTGTATTCTTTGATTTATTAAGATACCTCTGAAATTTTTTTGCCATTGTTGTTAAGGGATATTACTTTTGCCATAGGGCTATTTTACAGACTAATACATTTTCTCCCTTTGATTTAAAATGCCAGTTTTTGTATATTATAAATGTCATGAGTAATTAATTCTCATGTCAAAATCTCAATTCTTTTTCATACAATTTGATACTGTACGTATCTTTCTGTATCAAGATAGCCTTTCTACAAAATTCTTGTCTTCACACAAATCTAAGCCCTTAGAGGAGTGGTATCTATCCAGAATTTTTTGGATATTTTAAAAAATATTTATTTGCCATGTATATTAAGAAACTAAAATGAAACAAAAATATTATTGATAATTTGAATGGAATTATTAAATAATGTCAGTATAAAATAAATGGCATATTTTTGTCAAGGAGAAGATATTTGCTTTAATAAACTTTAATTTTATCTTCCTTAGATTTGGTTTTAGGGATCTTTATACATTTGATTCAGCATATCTCATGAATTTTACTGTTTTGTTTTATTTTTAAATGAGATTTCTTTTTTCACTGTATTTTAGAGTTGTTTAGTATTTTGGTTGATTGTTATAAAGTAGCTTTAATAGTATTTCATTAGTGACTTTGAATGATCCAATATACTGTATAATCAAGTACCTGTGGAAAATAATTTTTACCTCTTTCAATTTTATTTCTTATTCATTTTTCTCTTGATAAGACAAGAAAGTACAGCTAGAAAAATATTGAGAAGTGATAATGGTAGTATGTTTGATTTTTTATATTACTATAGTTATCATCAGGAAATATGTTATAAATTAAACTGAACTTATATAGTACAGTAAGCACTTGCTTAAGCAGGATTTGATATCATGTCTCACCAATATTTTTAATCTGAAGAAGTTGCTTTTATGTTTTTTCTCCAGCAAATTATTATAGTATGTTTTACATTTTAATAAATTTAACTTTAATAAATTTCTCATTTATGCTATATTACATTTAAAGTATAGCTTTTTATTGTTATGTTGAATCTTTACATCAGGCTATTTCTCTCTTCCTCTAATCTTTTCTATTTTATTTGTTCCTCAGGAATTTATTGTAGGATTGAGGGTGTAGGTCAGTGTTAAAGCATCTGCCTAGAATACATGAGGACCTAGGTTTCCACCCTCTCATTTTAAAAAAAGAAAAGTTCCACCAGAAATGTATTTTCCTTACTGTCTTTCCCTTTCTTTGAAAACATTAGCTCACTTGGAATTCATTAAATTGTAGAGCTTAATTATCATTTATTTGATGGTAGCCTCACGCCTACAAATCTATTACATTTCCTAGCAAACTACACACCTATCCAGTTGTGTAGAAACACCTCCCTTAGACTAAGTCATGGGAAGTTGAAATTTAAAATGTTGAGAAGAAAGATTATTGGCTTTTATACTTTGTGTCCTAACACCATTTTACCCACTTGAAACCAAGTAAATAATGAAAACAAAAACCTGCCTCCATTGCCTGCCTTAAAAAAATTGTTCATGCTATGCCCTGGGTATATTGGCATAGAATATTCTGTGGCTCAACTTCCTTTTTCAATCATTTCTCCTTCTCTGCTAACACATTGTTAACTTTCTTTATTTTAGTAACTTATAGAAAAACATTTCAGTGTGCTTTTTAAAGGAATGGATTCTGGCACCAGACTGCCTTTGTTAAATCTGATAAAAGCAGTCCTCTGGGTGACTTTGAGTCTGTGAACTTAACCTCTCTTTGCCTCATAAAATAGTACATCCATTATAGGCCTGTAATGATGATTTAATCAGACGATATGAAGCAATGGTGCCTGGCAAATGTAAGAACTTAGTAAATGTTTATTCTTGGGTCTAAAATAATCTATCTCCTATCATAAAATCCCCCAATCTCTGGAAACAAAAATCTTCCCGGAATTTGTGTGGCAAAAGTATAAAACCTGGCCTGACCTGTGTTTATTAGAAGGCCAAAATCTGACTTGAACTAAAGTGCAGCTATTCTTTTATTTACTAATTATTGTGAATATTTATAGCCCTCTGCTGAAATAGAAATGTTTTAAATACTGCACATTGCCCTAAATCCTATTAGGGATCCTGCAAAATATACTAAGAATCATATACACTAAGAATCAAATATGCTAAGAATTTTTTTAAAATGTAAAAAAATTGTGAAGTCTTACTCAAACACATCTAACTCCAGGGTTTCAGAAAAGGGATCATTAACCACATTAACTAGACTTTGTCTTGAATATTATATACTTGAAGAAATTGTCTCTGAATTTAAAAAAAAGACTAGAGGTATCCTTATATGTTGTTATTGTGCCCTAGTAGGTTTTTCCTATTCTCAAACCTTTGAACTATTATATTTGCCTGTAGGGTGTGTGTCTGGATCCCTGATAGAAATTCAGTAATGATATGTTGTGGACTAGATTAATGGGTTGGGGATTCTTCCCTACAAGAAAACAGTAGTCCCAGTAATATTTATTTAGTGCCTTAGAGGCTTAGTTTTGATATGAGGCTTGCAACCAACACTGAAAGGGAGAAAAAGACTTTCCCCTTGCATCATTTGGAATGTAGTGGTTGAGACAAGAACATTGCCATTTGATTCAATAAAAAGAGATTTTTCCCTAATGGAGGCATTCACCATAAGATACAGTGGGTGCTTTTCAGAACCACCTTTGGGAGGCTGGCATTATGTCTCAGAAAAAAAGAAAGAGACTTAAGGTAAAGAATGAAGAAGAAAAAGACATTAGCTCCACAAAGGAAGCAGAAGGTAAACAGAGAAAGCTAATGAGCAAAAGCACAGAAGCCTGAAACTGCAAGTTAAAACTGAGGAATCACAAGTATGATGATCTCCTTTGACCAGGAAGTGAGGAGAGGAGAGGATATTAACAAGAGTCAGAGTCAATCAACACCTCTCATGAGGAGTAATTGGTACTAATTAAAAATTTCTTTTTTTAATAATAAATCTAAAGAGCAAGACAGAAAAATAAACTCAGTCTATACTAATTTAATGACTCTTCCTTTCCACCAAAGGCCTAATAACCTGAAATTTTCTTTAAATTTGAATTCTGACTAACCATAGTTATTTGGTGGTTGAGTTCTATAAATTTTGATTTCCTTATATGATTATTATTTGGCTCAATTTCTGCTTCTTAGAAGGATGAGAGGAAAGGAAGTGTAAATGGATTTTTTGTATAAATAGGTGACTTTAAAAATGCAAGGTACAAAAAAAAAAAAAAACCCAAACATAAAAATTCAAGGTACAACATATGTCTGAGTCAGATTATGAAGACTGTGGAGTTATAGAACATCATCCATTGTAATCATTTTGTGAGCAAAATTTATAAAAGTTTAAACTGCTGCACTGGGGAAGGGTAAGATGAGGATTTACCAGACAATCATTAATATTAACAAGCAGATTATCAGCCTTTGCTGATAATAAGAGATAATAAGAGAAAATATGATCCATGCTGCGCTCTTTTACAATCTCAGTGTGTAAATTCAACATTATCTTTTCAAAATACAGCTACTTCACAACATCAACAACCTAAGGCACTGGAGTTAAAGTAGAGGTAAGGAATGACAAGAACGGGGTGGGGCCCTTTTGTAGCTTCAAACCTCAGACTGCAGTTCTGGAATTATAGGTCTCTGATTCATTATTTCAAAACCTTGCATTAAAAATATGGACAGTTTTGCTGCAATGTTTGAAAACTTAATTTTATTTTCTAAAGATTACAATGAATTGTGTTTTATTGTTTGACTCCTGGGTATAAAACGATCTTTGTGCTTACAGGATACCACTAATAACCAACTGATAAATGGTTATATTAAGCTATAAAGTGAAAAAAAAGTGTTGAGAAATGTAGAAAATTTCCTTTCCTGCTTTTTTTTTAATATACAGTAACTCCCTCGATGTTTAGGCATTATTCAATATTAAAGTCAGTCTGTGTCTATGAAGTTCTGTAAGGTAGAAGGAGAACTGAGAAGTTACTTTCTTGGAAGAGCAGAATGTCACTTATTTGAGTTGTGCCTTCAAACAATTAGTCCTCATAAGTATAGGGCAAAAGTTAAAGAATCACAATTTTTTTTCACTTTAAGTGTTGTTGAGTCATTACAATATACATTGTTTTTGTGTGCTTTATTACACAAGGATTTTCCAATGCCTGCTTAATACTTGGAATTTGATATGTGATGAAACACATTGATAGAATGAATGAAGGAAGGAATAACCATAAAATGGGGACTTTGATAAAGAGGAAGGAAAAGAATACATACATGTCTTAATAACTCATGTTATTTAATCTTTATAAAAATTCAGCTATCTTCATTAATAAATAAACAAGAATTTTAAAGCATAGCTGGAGAAACCTGCTGGAGTTTGGATTGAGACTGTAACCCAAAGGCTCCCTTGTTAAAGCCTTAGTCACCAGCATGGTGCAACTGGAATGTGGTGAAAACTTTGAAGTGGGGCCTATTGGAAGGTCTTAAAGTCTTGTGATCCTGCCCTTGAAGAGGACAGTGGATCTCAGTCCCTTCATTTTATTCTTTATTTCCACTGCCCCACCTGATGGTCTTCAGTGTACTCTTTACTATGATCTGCTGCCTTGCCATAACCCAACTCATTGGAGTCAACAAACTATGGGCTAAAACCTTTGAAACAATGAGCCAAAAATAAACCTTTCTCCATGTAAATTGATTATCTCAAATATTTGTTACAGTGATGAAAAGCAGACTATTGCAATACTTCACCAAAGTGTATATGTATTTATATGTAAGAGTATGTGTGCATTTGTCTATTAATCTACATCTGTCTATCTATCTATCATCTATCTATCTATCTATCTATCTATCTATCTATCTATCTATCTATCTATCTAATTTCACTCCTTATTTACCTGCCTATAATGCTGTAAGACAGTAGGTAGTCAACACATTAATTCTCTTTCTCTTCATCTTATTAAGTGTCCAATATTTACCATACAGTTTAAATAAATCTTTTTGAATGAATTAACACTTTGTCTTTTAGAACAACATAAGATTATGAGGTGATTTAATCAGGAAAGTTTTCTTCCACTTTCTCATATAGTAACTAATTTAGCTAATTTTTTATCCCAATGACCTAGAAAGACTTTTGTGTTTCAAAGATGATAGTCACCTTACTTGTCCAAAATTTTTACTCTGTTCTGTGAAAAATCTGAAATTTCTTTTTATTTCCCACAAATTTCAATATATTTTTACATTATTTGAATTTACATCTCAAAATATTGAAAGTTAAAGAGCTTAAAAGATACAGTGAATCTCAGAGCTGAAGAGGTACACAATTTAAACTAATGTATTCATTTCGATTGGACTAACCTTTCCCCTAAATTTCTGGAAAGGTGTAAATGTTTAGAGACTTCTGGTTGTTGACAAAATGAGGTCACATAAAAACCTTGGTTAAATGAACCTATAAAATAATAGCTTATAATCTATGTGTACTTAGAAGCATTTATCAAGCCCTATAAAACTTTTTGTGTAATATCTAACCATCTTAATACCATTTAGGGATTATTTATTTAATCAGACATAAAAATATCGCAAAATATCATTTTAGAATTTGTTTTTAATAAATATTTCAACTACTTTGTAATTTTTGCTTATATTTTTCTTTGCTTAAATTCTTTTATTGCTACATACCTGTACATGATGTATCTTGGTTCTTATTTTTTCCCCATTCCCTGTGCTCCCTTCACCTCCTCCACCCTTCCCTAATTACAAAGAGTTTGCTTCCATTTTTTCCCTTCCTTATCATTTTGAAGACATTTTAAGATTTTAAAAAATTCTAGGTTAAAAATGTCTAATTAATCTCCATTTTTCAACAAGGAAAATATTGAATTTTTCAGGTAAGAGGCAAGTCCATACATAGGGCATTGCTCACTCACATTGATGATAATTGTTTACTACTGTGCTGTTAGACAGAAATCACAGAAATTGTATTTTTGAATGAAATACAATGCTTTGAAACATTATAAAATATAAAAACATGGTAAAGTATTAAGGCAAGGCAAATTAATCTTAGCCACTTTCGTACAAAGACAATTTTTAGTTAAGTTGGAAAATAATTTACATATCTTTGGGCTGTTTATTAAGGCTATATACATACATTTAGCTCTCTTCCTTCCATGTTTGATGCCACAATAACCTTGAGAAAATGCTGAGATGGACTCTTTGTCAGCCAAGGTCTCTGAGTGACTACAATGAACAGCATTCTTTTTCTGACCTTTGTTGTATTGTACATGGAACACAAGTGAAAAATATAATGGTTGCCCAATCCTACAGTTTTTGATTTTGAAATAAAATGGAGCCTTTTAAAATTGATTCACTGTTATCTGGAAATGATACTGCTTGTGTATATAAATTATATAATGAATATTGAAATAAATACAGAAAGTTATAGATTATAGTAACTATTAGTAGTTTTTTAATTCATTAACTTTATTGGTATATTTTAGGTATATAATATGATGACATTCATCATTGAAGATTTGTACCTTTACATGATGTATCTTGGTTCTTATTATTTTCCCCATTCCCCTGATCTCCCTTCAACACCTCCGCCCCTCCCTATCTACAAAGACTTTCTTTTTCTTCTTTTTCTCATAATAATTCCATTCTCTTCTTTCTTTTCCCCTACCCCTCCCATTTCCCCTTTCCATCTGCACCTCTTCTTCCTATTTCACATTATGTACTATATCTTTTAGGCCATGTTTACACTTTCAGTTTCTCACACTAGACAAACTATTAGGTATTTACACGTGTGCTCTATTTATTTCACTTAAGAGTACAGCCTCAATGTGCATCCATTTATCTATAAATGTCATTAGTTTCTCATTCTTTATGGTTGAGTAGTACCCCATTTTATAAAAAAAACCACATTTTCTTTATCCAGTCTCCAGTTGAGGGGCAATTGGGCTGATTTCAAGTTTTACCTATTACAAATTGTGCTGTTATGAACATGGGTGCACATATATCACTGTGGTATGATTCTTTTAATTCTTTTGGGAAGATACCCATCAGGGAAGTAGCTGGGTCAAAAGGAACTTCCAGTCCTAGTTCTTTGAGGTATCTCCATACTGAATTCTCAGTGGTTGCACCAGTCTACACTCCCACCAGCAGTGGAGTAGGGTTCCTCTTTCCCCACAGCCCTGCCAGCCTTTGTTATTGGTTGATTTCATGACACCAGCCATTCTTTCTGGAGTGAGATGGAATCTCAGTATTGTTTTCATTTAGTAGTTTTATCCTTAAAAACAAGATATATATAGTTCATCGTGTTGTATTGGAAAGGAATAGCTGATTAATATTTGTTTATGACTATTTTAATGAACATCAAATCTTGAGAATTGTTGAAAAAATACAATTTGACAAAACATGTTAACTATCCAGTCCAGTAAAAGAGCATAGGCACTCTGTAAGCACTCTGTAAGCCTGTTTTCTTCTTTTTGTAACTTTCATGTATAAAATATATAACTATACCTTTTCAGGGAGAATTTAGAACTTGAATAAACTAGCTACTGTCCATGCAAGCTTGAATGATTGAATTCTTAGACTACTATGTTAATAAAAACTCAACTCTCGCTATCACTGGTTTATAGTTTTTTGGGGGGAAGAGTATAGATTTTTTTTAAATCAACGCTTGTAGTACTATAATTATTAGTAATTTTCTAGTATAAACTAATCATACTTTATGGGTTTGTATATTTATATTCATTAATTATACTCAGTACTTAAGGCAAATCATAAATCATACATGTATATATGCTGTAAAATGACTAGCATGTCAGGTTTGATACATGATATATGTAGTGATTTCTGATGCTTATATGCTTGTACATATAATGCTTAACATATTCTTACTGTCTAGCAGATGCTAGGCACTTTGATCCACTATAATCATTAAATCTTCAGAACTGCTATCTTATCTACTGTACTCTTATTTTCTGCATTCATAAAAGAAGTTTTACTAAAAATTTTGTTTCAATTTTCCAAATAGTTTCTGACACATAAAAATGAACAAAAACAGAACTAAACTAATTGGATTTAACTACTTCCAGATTACAATGTTTTTTTCAAAATGAAAGTTGCCAAATTTATATGCAGGAAATATGATATTTCTGACAAACTTCTGCCACATTTACTGCTGCTATCACTTTAATTTTGGGCTTTATCATTTCACACAGCAATAACTGTAATATATTTTAACTGGCTTATTGCTGCCTGCTTTCTGCTCCCTCCATCTTATCTATTTTTTTTCCATTAAGTTTATTGGTACATTTTAGGTATATAATACAGTTACATTCATCATTGGGATCTTGCACTTTACATGATGTAGCTTGGTTCTTATTTTTTCTCCATTCCCCTGCCCTCCCTTACCCCCTCCACCCTTCCCCATGTACAAAGACTTTGTTTCTATTTTTTTCCTTTTCACATATCTTCTCTTTTTCTTTCATTCCTTTCCCCTACCCCTCCCAATTCCCCTACTCCTTTAGAGCTTTTCTTCCTATTACACAATATCAATTATACATTTCAATCCTTATTTACACTTCTAATTTTTCACTCCAGAGAAAATATTTGGTATTTATTTATGTGTATCCTATTTATTTCACTTACCAACATCACCTCAAGGTGCATCCACTTAGCTATAAATGTCTCTAGTTTCTTGTTATTTATGGCTGAGTAGTACTCCGTTTTATTAACAAAAACACATCTTCTTTATCCAGTCTCCAGTTGATGGGTAATTGAGCTGTTTCCAAGTTTTAGCTTTTACAAACTCTGCCAGTATAAATATGGTTTAGCATATATCACTGTGGTATGATTCTTTTCACTCTTTTGGGAGGATACCCAGAAGAGGAATAGCTGGGTCAAATCAGGCTTTGAATCCTATTTGTTTCAGGTATATCCATATTGATTTTCACAGTGGTTGCACCAGTCTGCACTCTCATCAACAATGGAGAAGGGGTTACTTTCTCCCCACAACCCTGCCAACATTTGTTATTGGTTGATTTCTTGATAGCAGCCATTCTTTCTGGGTTGAGGTGGAATCTCAATATTGTTTTCATCTGCATCTCTTGAATGACCATTGATGGTGAAAATTTTTTCCTATGTTTATTTGCTGCTTTTATTTCTTTGCCTGAGAAATGTCTGTTCATTTCAGATGCCCATTTTTGAATTGGGTCATTATATTTGGGGGGTCTGATTTTTAAAAGTTCTTTATATATTCTAGATAGTAGACCTTTGTCTGAGGAACAGCTGGTAAAATTTTTTTCCCACATTGTGCGTGGTCTTTTAGCTCTGTTGGTGGTTTCTCCTGCAGCACAGAAATTTATTAAAAACATGAGATCCCAGTTGTTGATTCTTTGTGCTAGTTCCCATGCTACTGAGGATTTGTTTGTAAAGTCTTTTCCTATGCCAATGTCTTCAAGAGTTTTACCTAAGTTATCTTCCAGCAAGTTTAGTGTTTCTGTTTTAATATTAGATCTTTAATCCACTTGGATTTTAGTTTAGCTCATGGTGAAAGAGAGGGGCCTAGTTTTAATCTTTGGCAAGTTGATATCCAGTTTTCCATTTATTAAAGAGGCTATCTTTCCTCCAGTGAGGACGGTTGGGTCCTTTGTCGAAGATGAGGTAATTGAGTATGTCTGGAGTTATATCTGAATCTTCTAATCTATTCCAATGATCCTTGGATCTGTTTTGTTACCAGTACCATGCTGTTTTTACCAGAGTGGCTTTGCAGGATAATTTCAAGTTGGGGATTGTGATACTCCCTGCCATGTCTCTGTTGCCTAGAACTGCTTTTGCTATTCTAGGTCTCTTCTGGTTCTAAATGAATTTTTGCATTGTTTTCTCTATCTCTGTGAAGTATATTTTTGAAATTTAAATTGGCATTGCATTAAATCTATATAGTAGTTTTGAAAGTACAGCCATTTTCACTATATTGGTTCTTCCTACCCAGGAAAAAGGGATGTCTTTCCATTTTCTTATATTCTCTTGATCTTTTTTTCAGAGAGCTGTAGTTTTCAGTGTAGAGGTCTTTTGCTTCCTTCCTTAGATTGATTCCTAGATATTTCATTTTTTTTGGATTCTATTGTGAAAGGAATTGTTTCCCTAATTTCTCTCTCAGTGAGTCTGTTATTTGTGTATAAGAAGACTACTGATTTTTGAGTGTTGACCCTATACCCAGCTACTCTGCTGAATCCGTCAATTAAGTTTAGACTTCTTTTGGTGGAGTTTTTTGGATCTGCTATATAGAGTATCATACCATCAGCAAATAATGACAGTTTAACTTCTTCCTTGCTTATCTTTATTGCTTTCATGTTTTTCTCTTGTATAATTGTGGCTAATGTTTCCAAAACTATACTGAACAGGAGTGTTGATAGTACACATCCTTGTCCCGTTCTTGATTTTAGTGCAAAGGTTTGCAGTTTTTGAATATTTAGTATGATATTGGTTGTGTTTTTTCATAGATAGCCTTTTTCAAGTTCAGATAAAGATCATGGATTCCAATTACCTGCAGGGTTTTTATCATGAATGGGTGTTGAATTTTGTGGAATGCTTTTTCTGCATCTATTGAGTTGATCATATGGTTTTTGTCCTTGACTCTGTTAATATAGTGTATTACATTTATTGATTTGCATATGTTGAACCATCCTTGCATCCCTGGGATAAATCCGACTTGGTCAGGGTGTATGATCTTCTTGATGACACTCTGTATTCTCTTTTCCAGTATGTTGTCTAGAATTTTTGCAATTGTGTTCATTAGGGAGATTGGCCTGGAGTTCTCTTTTTTGGTTGTGTCTTTCCCTTGTTTTGGAATCAAAGTCACACTTGCTTCGAGGAATGAATTTGGGAGCCTTGCTTTCCATTCAGTTTCCTTGATGAGTTTAAAGAGTAATGGCAATAGTTCTTCTCTAAATGTCTTGTAGAATTCAGCAGTGAAGTCTTCAGGACCTCAGCTTTTTTTGTGATAAATTTTTAATTATGTTTCCAATTTCACTGATAGTAATTGGGGTGTTTGGAAATTCATATCTTCTTCATTCAACTTTGGTAATTCATATTTATCAAAGAAACTGTCCATTTCTTCTGTGTTTTCCATTTTATTAGAGTACAGGTTCTCAAAGTAGGTATTGATGATCCTCTGGATTTCTGCTGGTTCTGTTGTGACTTTAACTTTTTCATTCCTAATTGCATGGATTTGAGCCTTTTCTTTTCTTTTTTTGATAAGGTTGGCTAACGGTTTATTGATTTTATTTATTCTTTCAAAAAATCAACTGTTCAATTCATTGATTTCTTTTTGCATTGTTCTCTTAGTCTCATTTGCATTGATTTCTGCTCTGATCTTTATAATTTCCTCTCTTGTGTGAGCTTTGGGATTGTCATGCTCTTCTTTTTCTAGTAGTTTGAGGTTCAGCATTAGGTTTTTTTATTTGAGTTCTCTCTGTTTTCCTAATGTGGGCATGCACTGCTATGAATCTCCCCCATAGAAGTGCTTACATTGTGTCCTATAAATTCCTATATGTTGTACTGGCACTATCATTACTTTTTAAAAACTGTCTAATTTCCTCTTCAATTTCCTCTGTGACCCATTGGTTGTTCAGGAGAATGTTATTCAATTTCCATGTGTTTCTGAAGTTCTTATGGGTTATTTTGCTATTGATCTTCAGTTTAATTGCACTATGGTCTGATAATATACACGGGATAACTTCATTTACTTTACATTTACTTAAGCATGTTCTATGAAGTAGTATGGAGAATTTTGGAGAATGACCCAGGTGCAGCCCAAAAGATTGTATATTCTTATTTTGTGGGGTGGAACACTCTGTAGACATCTATTTAGTGCATTTGTTCAAAAGCTTTGTTCCGTTCTAGTATTTTGTTATTGATTTTTTTGGTCTGGATGATCTGTCTATTTTTGAGAGTGGGGTATTTAGCTCCCCTACTACAATTGTATTAGTGCTTATTTTGTTTTTCATGTGCATTAATATTTGTTTTATACAGTTGAGGGCATTAGTATTTTGTGCATATATATTTATGATTGTCATCTCTTCCTCTTGGATTGTTCCCTTGACCTTCTTTGTCTCTCTTACTTAGTTTTGGTTTGAAATTATTCTTTTTGCAAATAAGGTAGCTACCCCTGCTTTTTTCTGGGTTTCTGTTGCATGTAGAACTGTTTTCCATCCTTTTACTTTCAGTCTATGAGTTTCTTTTGAACTAGGTTTATTTCTTGTATACAGCATACTGTTGGATTTTGCTTCTTAATCCATTCTGCCAATCTATTTCTTCTGATTGGTGAATTGAGGTCATTAACATTAATGGTTATAACTGATATGTATTGACTTGTCATTGTCATGTTATTTTCCTGGTGTTGGCTCTTTTTTACTTTTCCCCCTCTCCCTTTAATTTCTTGCCTTGCCTGATGAAATATTTTGGATTTGCTCTGTTGGGTCTCATGGAGTTGTGACCTTCATTGTCTTTTTCTAGGATATTTAAAAAAATTGTTTGGAGTGCTGCTTTTGTATTCATGAACTTTCTCAGGCATTCTTTGTTATGGAAGTATCTTATTTTCCCATCAATTTTGAAAGATAGTTTTGTAGGATACATCAGTCTAGGTTGGATGTTTTCTTTTAGGGCTTGAAATACCTCATTCCAGGCTCTCCTTGACTTGAGGTTTTGTGTTGAAAAGTCTACTGTGATTCTGATGGGCTTTCCTTTGTATATGATTTGTTTCTTTGCTCTAACTGTTTGTAGTATTTTGTTCTTCTATTGGATTTCCAGGATCTGATTATTATATGTCTAGGTATAGATTTTTTTTTTGATCATGGCTAGTTGGAGTCTTATATGCCTCACTCACCTGTACATGAAATTCTTTTGCTCTGTTTGGGAAGTTTTCTGTCATTACTTCTGTGAACCTTTTTTTAACGTCATTTGTACTTTCTCCTGCTTTTCTGTAGACTCCTTTCAGTCTTATATTATTCTTCTTTGCATCATCTAGCAGCTATTGGATTGATTTCTCATGGTCCCTTACTATTTTTCAGAGATTTCTCTTTCCATGATCACTGACTCCCATCCTGTCTTCTATATCTGATAGTCTGTCTTCAGATTGGCTGTGTATACTTTCCATAGAATTTTTAATCTCTTGTATATTTGTTTGAATTTGTTTCATGGATTTCATTTCTTTCATATGTTGGCCAATCATGGTTTCCATTCCTTTCCTATGATGGGAATTCATGGCTTCCAAAATGGTCTTGAACTCATCTTTTTTTTTTTTTTTTTTTTTTTTATCTGTTTCTGTTATAGAGTCTCTAATCATGTCTTTTACTCTGCTCACCATCTCTAGTTATCTGGGAAATTATTTCTGTTTTGAATTTTTCTAGAGCCTCATTCATCTGTTTTGTTACTTTCTGTGTTATCAGTTCAGGGTGTTCACATGGTTGATTATCAGACTTTTCCATCTCGTTTTCCCCAGAATTTGCTTTTTGTGAGCTGGAATACTGGGTTTGTGCCTTGCTTAAATGTCTTCTCATTTCTTTTTTTTTTTGTACCAGGGATCAAACTTGGGTCCTTTTGCTTGTGGGACAGGCAGTGGAACCACTGAGCTAAATCCAATCCCTGGCTCTCATTTCTATTTTTGTTGTTGGAAATGTTCTTGGTTTAATTCCTGTGTTGATATTTTGATATTGTTTATTGCAAGTATATTTGTTGCTTGTATTTAGGAGCCTTATGGAATGATTGATTCTCAGAAGTGTCTTCCAGATATAGCTGGTCTTTAGTTTTTGAGTCTCTAATGACTCTAGGGAAATCTAATTTTCATTATACCAGGAAAGATAACTGATTATATCAATCACAACACTTTAGTGCAAGTGATACAATCAGCAACAACAATAGTATCAAGCACAGCTTAGAAAAATGACAAATTGTGGTAGTTATTAATCACCTTTAACCATGTGAATTAAATCAAAATCAAGGACTAGCCCAAAATACATTTATAGTGAATAAACTCTTCAATATAGCAACTTTACTCTTTGAGATGGGGACTTAGAAGGTGTAAGGCCCTCTTTCTCTTGTTCACTTCTTCTCTATTTTCTGGAGCTCAGGACAATGGCCTTTATGACCCCCTGTGCCTCTGCACTGTGCATCCAGGTACAGGCACACCAGTAGGCCAGAAGCAAGGGTGGGACACTGGGATGGTGCTGCACGCACCTGCTCAGCTCTGTTCCTCACTGGTTTGCTCTGTGGCTTGGAGGTCCAAATAGGGGTGGGGCAGCACTAGTGGCTATTTTGCATTGAATCACTAGAATAATCCTTCTGTTCTGTACAAATTAAAAAAACAATAACAATCACAATCATAGTAGGAATCAAAACTACAATTAGCTTCAAATTTATATCTAAATCTGAATTCATATGAATGGGAATTAACCTATATAACTATTCATAGATGAATGCATGACAAAACTGGTGTATATATATGATGAAATGTTCAGCCATGAAATAATAATAATATCTTATTATTACAGAAAATGGAATGGGAGAATATTATGTGAAGTGAAATAAATAATCAAACATAAAAAGAAATTGCACACTTCTCACTTATATGTGGCTATTAAAGTAAGTTAATTGGAATGTATAATAATAACAACTAGAGGCCAGGAAGGTTTGAGAAGAGGTGATAAAGGGCAGTTGGATAGTGAGTGTTGAAACAGTGCTACAATTTATAAGTTCTAGTGTTCTGTATAACAGTGGAAAGACTATAGTTTACAATAATTTATTACATATTTTATGAATTTCTAAAGAGGAGGAGGACAAAGGCTAATATAAAAATGATAAGGAGATGAAAATATTAATTACTCTTATTTGTATAGAACTATCACAGTGTATTCCTGAAATATATACAATTATATTTAAATCAATAATAAGATATATATTGAAGGAGATGGAAATTAATCTGTTTTAATCACTAAACATTATCTATTTGTATCAATTTAGTATAGTGCACTCCATGAATACATACAATTAAAATAATACATATAAAAAACATAAAACACTTAGGAATTCAAATGCTATTATATCACAAAAATGATGTTACTGTTTTTAATCTAGCAGGTATTTATGTTTTTTTGTACATAGGTTCAGTTCCTTATTAAGCTACTGATCCTTTGCTAAACCCCAAATAGCATTTATCCTATAAATCTCATTTGATATCAGTTATTCATTGCATAGTATTATGAATTCCTTTGTGTCATGCCCACATGTTATTTCTATACCTAATTTGCAAACTCAGATTAAATATGTTCTGTATCCTTCCAAAATACTAATGACACTAAATGAGTATTTTAAATTTGATTTTAATAATTGATATGCTTCTCTATGCAAATATAATTGATATGTTCTTTTTGTGCAAAAGAGCATTGACAATTGCTACTTTAGGAAGAATTTATACAAGATTTACCTTCATGAATAATAAAATTATTAAATAAAACTTTTCAGATAATTAAAAATAAAGATTTCATGTTTCCAAATGTGAAGAAATTTTTGTAATCTTCAAGGTCCCCTTTTCAGAAAAATAATAAATAAGCCTGGCCCTCAGACTTTGACATTTATAAATAATCATGTCAGCAAGGTGACTTCCATTTCAGTGTGATAATATTATTTATTTGGAAAAAAATACAGAAGCTATCAAAATATCTTTCAGAAGAGAAATATGTTTTCAAAAAGGAAAGTGCTTACTTATGTCAAATCAAGCAACAAAGATAAAGCAGTAAAAGACATGGCATTTGTTAGATAGCACACTGAAAATCTGGGTTAATGAAATCATAAGTACTGTGGTTGGAGATTTACATACAGAAATGAATACTGAAAAAAGACAAGTAGAAATCATAAGATTCAAGGAATATAAACACATTTTCAAGTCATTGGACTTTTTCTTTCTTTCTTTCTTTCTTTCTTTCCTTACCTACTGTGGAGAGTTAGAAATCACATATTGGAGGACAACATTTTTTATACTCACTTAAGCATGCTAGGAAGAGAAAAATGCAAAAAAAAAAAAGAAAACCCTCACAAATTCCTAGATACTTCATAAAATGAAATTTAGGCTCTCCACTTCTCTCAGAAGAGCAGTATAAAGAAGAATTTCTGGGTATACAAAGATTAACAATCCAACTGATTAAATAGTAGAAATTAAAGGTTGAGTTCTAGAAATGATCATTTTTTTCTTGCATCACTATTAAGAAGGAATGATATCAGATTAATATTTACAAAGTATTTGATTTCATAAAAATAGAACAGGTTTGGGCCAGGGATTTGGCTCAGTGGTTCTGTCACCTGCCTCGAAAGCGCAAGGTCCCGAGTTCAATCCCCGGTACCACAAAAAAAAAAAAAAAAAAAGAACAGGTTTTGTGGTGTTTTGAGTGCAGACAAAAATATATAGCTTCCTGAAATTTTTTTTTAAAAGTATTTGCCTTTCTCTTGATAGTGACCAAGAATGGGATTCACTTCTGGTGAGTCTTAGATTGTCAGTTTAAGGGTCAGATTCCTTACATCCAGTACACATACAGGAAAGTCCTTAGTCATTTTGCAGAGATATTCAGGCATTTGGCAATCTGTCATAGCTTCAGTTATGGACTCATGATTGGACTCCTGCTCTTTATAATGGAAAATCTAACTTTTGCTCTTGCTTTGCCACATCTGTCAAAGATAAACTAAGCCAGATACTAGCTAAAATAGTAAGAACAGATTTTAATCAGTAATAACTACTGTATGAAAGGAAGGAATCCAGAGTGAAGCTTCAACTTTTCAGTTTCAACTTTTACAGAAGCAATTGGGGATTTTAAAGAGAGAATCAAGGAGGAGGTGCAGAGATAAGGAGGGTCTCATAATTAGGAAACTAAGGAGTTACTAAGGATTAAGCTCTTAGTTGCTTCACACCAGCTTCTATTTCTCTACTGTGCAGCTCTCCCCTTTTGCTACCTTTCTCCCCTCCTAAACAATCACAACAAAACTCCTGCACATAGATTGCCTTGGCTAATTGTTCAACTCTAAATGTTATTTCATACCATGACCCTTTCAGATCTCCAGTCAAGTATCAAAGCTTGTTATAAAAGCCGAATGAAACACTCAGCAAGCTCATTGCTCAAATCTTCACTCTGCTTGATAACAACATTGCATTTTCTTGCACTTAGAAAGATGCATTACTGTGAATCATTTCCACATTTCCTATCATTGCAATTAATCCTTAGTAAATGCATATGCATATTTATCAATATATTATTAATTAATAAATTAAACATATTATTTATATGCAAACATAATGTTAGCAGCAGCATGATTAATGTTTATTAGAATAATGAGTAAAAATTTGATAGAAAATGTGGCTTTATATACCTTCCAATTGCTATAAAAGCATAGAGATAATCTAAACCACAGAGAAAACTGGTGACTACATAGCTGGGAAGAGTTTATTGAAGTTTCCATGTTGACAAATGATGGTATCAGGAGCTGACTGTGTATATTAAGTGATAGATTATGTGGAGAAGATGGCTGACATCCAAGACACACCAAGTTGCGATTGACACAAACACTTATACTATAATTGGAATTTATTCTCTGAAAAGCAATCTCTCGCTCCTTCTTTCTATTGTTTTTTTTTTTCTCCTCCTTTCTCCTTCGGTTTTTGTAAATTACATCCTTGTGAGGAAAACATTTTTCTAATAGAGTAAGTTTACAGAAATGGGATGTATTTATATTTCTGTATGCATTATCACTTCCATATATTTTATATATATTTCTCAGTTCGCAGCCAAAATGTATAATTTCTATGAGGTTTTATTTCATAGATCAGTCCCAGACATTGACCTCAACTTAGTGTTTCCCAATTCTTAGGTTGCTATTATTATGTTGATATAGGGGTAAAAAATATAACTCTCAAACCTGCTAGATATCTGAAATGCGAGTCTGTGTTCTCTAGAATCAAAGAATGAATTCTAGGGACAATGAAGGTTAAGAGTAGGAAAAATTTATTGGGAGAAATAAAGCTTCTGCCTAAGAGAGACAGAAGGAGGACTGGAAAGTGGGTTGTCCGCTCACCCTACTTTTCAAAGATGTTTTATACAGCAAAGCCATGTGGTGAGGGAGGTACAAAGTGGACAAAACTATAAGACCCAATGGAAATTTACAAGGTGGGCATGAGGTGGGACAAAACCATGACCAACCAATAAGATAAACAAGTCACATATAAGGAATTTCCCATTTAGAATATCAATCACTGCTATCAATCTGTAGGGGAAGTAGTGCCTCTCTTTTTTTTTTTTTTTTTTTGCCTCTTCTTTTTATAATGCTAACTAGTGAATGAGCCTCAATTGTTCTCCATGTTGGTTCCTTGCTATGCTGGCTCCTGGAATGTTGGTCCTGTCTAACTGCACACAAGATATCTAATTAACTTACCTATCTGCAATAATGTTACCTCTCTTTGAATTGAGTATATTTTCATGCACAGTCTTAGATTCTTCCATTTAGTTTTAGGTCAGTTTTTTACTTGTTATATTTATAGTTTTGCCATATTGGTAGTATTTGGAAAAGAAAGGTTATTTTCTCCTATGTTTCAGTGATGTTACATTTTTTTTACTTGATCTACATTAACTACTTAGAATACTTCCTTGTTTTGTTTAAGGGATTTTTCTATGTTAAGGAAAGTTCTGCTAAATATGGTACTGTCCTCCTCTAATCTCTTTATGTGTATTTTGATTGTTGTCTGTTTTCATAATTCTAAGTATGCCTAGTCCCCCTCCCCAACATTTTTCTGATCTGTATATGCATGCTATGTTTGACATTCTTCCTTTTATCTTAGCTCACTTCTCAATTTTAGAAAAACATATGATTTAATTACTTGTAAGTTCCCTGCTGAACTCTTCTTTTTGTGACTTCATTTGCAAAGAGTATTAGTAAACCTGCAAATATTTCTAGCTGTTCTAAATTGTAAAAAAAATGTTGAAGTCATTTAAATTCACAGGTGCATCTTTTCTTATGTTTACCAGTCATTCTGGATACTTAAAGATATTTATTTGGTAAATTTTTATCTTCCAATGAATTATTGTTTAAAAACTCTAGCTTTTTATAAATTCTGCTACTAGTGCACTTTATATTAAAGCTTAATATTTAAAATTAATTTGAAAAAAACTAACATAAAGACATTTAACATAGAAAACACAATAATCTAAATGTATTTGTATTATCTGTGTACTTTTAATTAGAGTGAGAATTTTTTATAGACATATAATTATCAATTTCATTTCTGGATTTTCTGTGTTTGTTTCCATAAATTTTCTATTGTAATTCTTTCATTTAATTTTAAATATGCTGTGTAAAACTTATTGACCATATATCATTTTCTTTGGGCACTTTAAACATATGTATTGAGTAGCTAAATATGAAATGCATTGACTAGTTTCTGAGAATATATCAATATATTCAACAATTCTTGTTTTTGTGGAATATACATAGAATTATATATGATGCATTTAATGACTGGTGTAATTTCTTCCTTTCAATAGTTGTAGTATGTGTATGTATATATGTGTTCATCTATGCGTCATCAAAATATTTCCAGGATAGTATTGAATAAAAAGATCATTCTTATCTACATTTGACATTTATTAAAAATGTATCTAACATTACCAAGATTGATGATTTAGATATATTTGTGATTGATGTTTTTAACTAGATAAATTTTAAATATTTAAATTCACTATTTTTTGCAATTAAAACTTCATATTAAATTTTATTGAATGACTTCTCAATTTCTATTAGGATAAGCATGTGCTTTTTTACCTTTGTTTAATAAAGATAACTAACTGAATGAACCTTATATTTCAGCTGTAATCCATATTTAGTCATATTATTGATCAGTTCTGAATTTGATATTATAATAATCTCTTCTAAATCATATTGTAATTGATAGGTTAAGGTCTAACATTATACAGAAAAAAGTTATGATTTCAGTATTGTTTTATTTTATAGCTATTGATTCTTATAATTTATATCTATAAATATTTAATTTTATAAAATTCTGCCATTCACTCTTAAAGAATTCTTTGAAAATTCTAAATTTTTAAAATTAATTTTATTGGTACATTTTAGGTATACAATATAATGACATTCATTCGTCATTGAAAATTTGTACCTTTACATAATATATCTTGTTATTTTTTTCCCATTCCCCTTCCCTCTCTTCAACCACTCCACCCCCCTCTATTTATAAAGATGTTGTTTTCATTTTTCTATTTTCTCATATTAATTCCATTCCCTTCTTTCCATTCTGGTACCCCTCCTACCTCTCCTTTGCACAGTTTCTATTTCACATTATCTATTATACATTTTGATCCTTATTTACACTTTCAATTTCTCACATCAGAGGAAATATTTGGTATTTACACATGTATGTCCTATTTATTTCACTTAAGAGTATCACCTCAAGGTGTATCGATTTAGCTATGTATGTTTCTAATTTTTCATTCTTTATGGTTAAGTAGTACTCTATTGTATAAAAAACCCCACATTTTCTCATTCCAGTCTCCAGCTGAGGGATAATTGGGCTGTTTCCAAGTTTTAGCTATTATAAACTGTGCCATTATGAACATGGGTGCACATATATCACAGTGCTATGATTCTTTTAATTCTTTTAGGAAGATACCCAGTAGGGAATAGCTGGGTCAAATGGGACCTCTAATTCCAGTTCTTTGAGGTATCTCCATACTGATTTCCACAGTGGTTGCACCAGTCTACACTCCCATCAAGACTGGAGAGGATTCCCTTTTCCCCACAGTCCCACCAGCATATGTTATTGGTTGATTTCATAATAACAGCCATTCTTTCTGGGGTGAGGTGGAATCTAAGTGTTGTTCTCATTTGCACCTCTTGAATGACCAGTGATGTTGAACATTTTGCCATATGTTTGTTTGCTATTTCTACTTCTTTTTCTGAGAAATGTCTGTTCAGTTCAGACCCCCATTTTTGAATTGGGTCTTTAAATTTGAGAGGCCTGATTTTTAAAAGTTCTTTATATACTCTAGATAGTAGACCTTTGTCTGAGGAACAGGTGGCAAAATATTTTTTCCCACATTGTGGGCTGTCTGTTTCACACTGTTGGTGGCTTCTCTTGCCGTGCAGAAGCATTTTAATAAGAAGAGATCCCACTTGTTGATTTTTTTGTGCTGGTTCACATGCAACTGAAGTTTTGTTCATAAAATCTTTTCCTACACCAGTGTCTTCAAGAGTTCTACCTAACCTCTGTTCCAGCCAATTTAGTGTTTCTGTTTTAATATTTAGATCTTTAATCCATTTTGATTTTAGTTTAGTGCATAGTGAGAGATATAGGTCTAGTTTTAATCTTAGCAACTTGAACCCCAATTTTTCCAGCACCATTTATTAAAGAGGCTATCTGTCCTCCAGTGAGGATGTTTGGCTCCTTTGTTGAAGATGAGGTGACTGATTGTATCTGCAGTTGTTTCTGAATCTTCTAATCTGTTCCATTGGTCCTCAGGTTTGTTTCTTTGCCAGTACCATGCTATTTTTATCACAGTAGCTTTTTAGTATAGTTTCTAGTTGGAGATTGTGATACCCCTACCTTGTCTTTGTTATCTAGAATTGCTTTTATTATTCTAGGTCTCTTCTTGTTCCAAAGAAATTTTTGGATTGTTTTCTCCAGGTCCATGAAGTATGCTCTTGGAATCTCAATTGGGATGGCATTGAATCTATATAGCAGTTTTGGAAGTATGGCCATTTTCACTATGTTGGTTCTTCCTACCCAGGAGCAAGGGATGTCTTTCCATTTTCTGATATCCTCTTTGATCAATTTTTTCAGAGTGCTATAGTTTTCAGAGTAAAGGTCTTCAATATATTTCATTAGGTTAATTCCTAGATATTCCTTTTTTTTTTTTGGAGGCTATTGTAAAAGGAATTGTTTGACTCATTTCTCTCTCATTGAGTCTGTTGTTCATGTACAGGAAGGTTACTAAAATTTTTGTGTTGACCTTGAATCCAGCTACTTTACTGAATTTGATTATGAAGTCTAGAAGAGTTTTGGTGGAGTTCTTGAGGTCTTCTATATAGAGTATCATGTCATCTGCAAATAATCACAATTTAATTTCTTTGTTTCCTAGCTTTATTCCTTTTATTTCTTTCTCTTTTCTAATTGCTGTGACTAATGTTTCCAAAACTATATTGAACAGAAGTAGTGATAGTGGACATCCTTGTCTTGTTCCTGATTTTAGTGTGAAGGATATCAGGTTTTGACCATTTAGTATGATATTGGCTGTTGGTTTTTCTTAGATGGCTTTTATCAGGTTAAGACAGAGACCATCTATTTCAATTTTCTGAAGGGGTTTTATCATGAATGTGCATGGAATTTTGTCAAATTCTTTTTCTGCATATATTGAGATGATTATATGGTTTTTATCCTTGCCTCTATCAATGTAGTGTATTACATTAATTGATTTGTGTATATTGAACCATCCCTGCATCCCTGGGATGAATCTCACTTGATCAGGGTGTTTGCTTTTTTTGATGATCTTCTGCATTCTATTTGCTGGTATCATATTAAGTAATTTTGCTTCTATGTTCATTAGTGAGATTGACCTATAGTTCGCTTTTTCAGTTGAGTCTTTCTCTGCTTTTGGGATTAAAGTAATGCTCCCTCCCAGGAACGAATTTGGGAGTATTGCTTCCTTTTCAATTTCATTGAAGTTTTTAAACAGTAGTGGCAATAGCTCTTCTTTAAGTGTCTTGTAGAATTCAACAGTGAAGCCATCAGGACCCAGTCTTTTCTTAGTTGGTAAGATTTTTAATTCCAATTTCAATTTCATTGATTGATATTGGGTTGTTTAGAATTTTTAGTTCTTCATCCAACTTTGGTAATTCACACATATCTAGGAACTGTCAATTTCTTCTGTATTTTCCAACTTATTGGTGTATAGGTTCACAAAGTAGGTACTGATGATCCTCTGGATTTCTGCTGGGTCTGTTTTCATTTCACCCTTTTCATTCCTAATTGCATGGATTTGGGCCTTTTATTTCCTTTTTTTCCCCATAAGGTTGTCAATTTTGTTTATTCCTTTGAAGAACCAACTCTTTACTTCATTGGTTTTTTGTATCATTCTCTTAGTGTCCATTGGATTGATTTCTGCTCTGAGCTTTAAAATTTCGTCTTGTATGGCCTTTGGCTTTCTCTTGTTCTTCTTTTTCTAGAAGTCTGAAATTCAGTATTAGGTTGCTTATTTGAGTTGGCTCTGTTTTCCTAATATGTGTATTCACTGCTATGAATTTCCCTCATAAGATTGCTTTTATTGTGTCCCATAGATTCTGATATGTTGTAATGACATTGTCATTTAATTGTAGGAACTGTCTTATTTCTTTACTTTGCTCTGTGACCCATTGGTCCTTCAGAAGTGTGTTGTTCAACTTCCATGTGTTTATGAAATTCTCATAGTTTCTTTTGCTATTCATCTCCTATTTCATTGCACTGCAGTCTGACAATATACAGGGGATAATTTCAATTCCTTTGCACTTACTTAAACATGATCTATGAACAAGTGTATGGTATATTTTGGAGAAAGAACTGTGTGCAGCTGAAAAAATGTGTATTCTGATTTTATGGGGTGGAATATTCTGTAAACATGTTAAGTTCATTTGTTCAAGAGTTTGAGTTCTAGTATTTAATTTTAATTTTCTGTCTAGTGGATCTATCTATTTGTGACAGTGGAGTATTGGGGTCCCTCACTACCATTGTATTAGTGCTTATTTGATTTTTCATGTCCATTAATATTTGTTTTATATAATCAGGTGCACTAATATTTGATGCATATATGTTAATGATTGTCATCTATTCCTCTTGGATTTTTCCTTTTACAAGGATGTAGTGTCCTTCTTTGTCCCTGTTAAACAGTGTTGGTTTGAAATCCATTTTATCTGGAAAGAGAATAGCTACTCCTGCTTTTTTTTTTTTTGGCCTGTCACATGTAGTATTGTCTTACACCCTTTAACTTTCATTCTAAGAGGTTTTTTTTTAAAATAACTTTCTTTCTTGTGTGCAGCACATCATTTGATCTCACTTCTTGACCCATTTTGCCAATCTATTT
Organism: Heterocephalus glaber; assembly: GCF_053883595.1. Taxonomy (NCBI): domain Eukaryota; kingdom Metazoa; phylum Chordata; class Mammalia; order Rodentia; family Bathyergidae; genus Heterocephalus; species Heterocephalus glaber. The sequence goes on along the minus strand of NW_028258325.1, from coordinate 38,632,999 downwards.
CTTTTGATTGGTGAATTGAGACCATTAACATGGATGGTTATAACTGATATGTACTGACTTATCCTTGTCATGACTTTTCTTTATGTTAGATTCTCCTCCTTTGCATTTAATTTCTTGTGTCTGATTGATTCATTCTGCTGGGCTTCCTGGGGTTGTGATCCTCATTGTTTTTTCCTAGGATATTGTTTAAAATTTTTTGGAGTGCTGGTTTGGTATTCATGAAGTTCCTCAGGTGCTCTTTTTCATGAGAGTATCTTATTTCTCCATCCATTTTGAAAGATAATTTTGCAGGGTACATCAGTCTCGGGTGGAGGTCATTTTCCTTTAGGTCTAAAAATACATCACTCCAGGCTCTTCTTGCCTTGAGGGTTTGTGTTGAGAAGTCTGCTGTGATTCTGATGGGCTTTCCTTTGCATATGATTTGTTTCTTTTCTCTAACTGCTTGTAGAATTTTATTCTTCTGTTGGGTTTATGGAATCTTAAATATTATATGCCAAGGTGTAGATTTTTGTCTTTTTGATCATGGCCAGTTGGAGTCCTATATTCCTCACTTATCTGTATGTCAACTTCTTTTCCCCTGCTTGAGAAGTTTTCTGCCATCACTTTTGTGAACAGTATTTTTATGTCATCTGCACTCTCTCCTGTTTCTTCATTGTCTACAATCAGTCTTATATTATTCTTCTTTGCATCATCTACCAGCTGGTAGATTGATTTCTCATGGTCTTTTACTAATTTTAAGAAAATTTTTTTCCTGGTCACTAATTGGAATCCTGTCTTCAATATCTGAAATTCTGTCCTTACATTGACTCATTCTGCTGTGTAAACTTTCAATGGAGTTTTTAATTTCCTAGATATCTGTTTGCATCTGTTTTATGGATTCCATTTGTTTCCTATGTTGGGATTCCATCGTGTTCCTGAGCTCCTCTATTTTTTTCTCTGTGTCTGCTCTAGATTTATTAATCATGTCTTGCACTATGGACACAATCTCTGTTGTTATCTGAGAAATTGTTTCTGATTTCATTTTTTCCAGGTCCTCTTTCTTTTCCAGTTCAGGAAGCCCAGGTTGTTGAGTATCATATTATCCCATCTTGTTGCCCTTTAAGGTTGCCTTAGATGATCTGAAAATCTTGTTTTGAGACTTGTTTATATGTCTTCTCATTTCAACTGATGCAGTCTGTTGTGCTTTAAGGTGACTTTTTGCTCCCCCAGTCATCTTCAATTCTCAGCAAGCCATCTAGAGACCTTTTCTCTGCTACTCACTTCTGCTCCAATTCCTTGGTTGATAATGATGGGCTTCTGGATCCCTGTGCTGCCCTGTGCAGGCTTTTGGCTGGGGCCTGTGCACACTTGGGAAGGTATCTGGGTATGCCTCTAGCTGGGGTCTGTCCCCTCTAAGTAGCTGTTGTCTGGGAGGGCCTTTGGCTGGGGACTGTGCACCCCAGTCACTGGTGTCTGAACAGGCTTCTGGCTGGGGTCTGCACACACTTATCAATGGTAGGTTTCTGGGTGGGCCTCTGGCTGTTTGTGTGGCTATGGAGCTCTTTTCTAGATGGGTCTTTGGCTGGGGCCTGTGGGCCCAAGCAGCCATAGTCTGGGTGGGCCTTTTGCTGGACCTGACTTCACCTGTGCCACTCTGGACCACACTGGCTTCTCACTGGAATCTGCATCCACTTACTGATGGTATTGGTGCAGACCTCTGGCTATTGCTTGTGCACCTGCATAGTTCTTTTCCAGGTGAGGCTTTGTCTGGGCCGTTGGATCCAAGCTTCAGGAATCAGGGTGAGGCTCTGGAAGGGACCTGGCTGCAGCCACATCACTCTGGTTCACACTGGTTTCTCCAAAAACTCTTTGTTTGAACTGGGAAACAAACACTTAAAATTTTATTGTACTTCTGAAAGAAAATAACTATATTTTATTTTTCATACTTAAAGTAACAATGTAAATGGAGTTCTGAATTGAAAGCAAATGTCATTCTTGAATGACATTCTTGAAAGGGTATTATTTTATTTCTAATATTCAGTGTTGCAAAAAAAGAATTTTGATAGAAAGTACTTATTTCTTTACAGATCCTGCTTTCCTGCCTGTTTGAAGCTTTTAAACTTCTTTTTATCTTAAAATATTTATACTTTGACTAGTTTGTCAGTAAATGAAATTTAAAGGAAAGAATGAATCAATTTCTTCAGAATTTTATAGGTTTTTTTCAATCTGAGGACGATTTTCAGGGTAATTATGGCCTCAAAACACAAAACAAAACAACAGCAATAAACAAAAGCAAGAACAAAAGCAGGGTGTACTTCTTTATTTTTTTGTGGATAACACATTAACTAGATCTCCACAATCTTCTTTATGTAGATGCCTTATGATTTTGGTCATAATATACATTTAAATTTAAGTCAAAACCAGCCTAGTAAGTATATATACTTTATATTTCTTTATATTTTAAAGTACTAATATATTGTACTATTTACAATTTTATTCTGTTTCACAACATTTTATTCTTTTTTCTGAATTAAAATTTCTGAAACTTATGTGAGAATTTCTAGTACTTCTACTACTTCTTTGATTCATTTTTGTTTCTTCTGGGTTTAGTTGTTGACTCATTTTGGTCCTCTTTAGGTATATTAATTATCCTCAAACTCCATGGAAATTAATTATATTAATGAATGAATTTCAGATTGATTGTTGTATGTACCCAAAGTAGGTTTTCATTACAGCAGTGTCAGTTGATTTCTCAAATGAGCCTTCCTCTTGCTACTGAGGTAGTAGAGGAGGAGGAGAAGAAGAAGAATTGATTTCATTTTTTCTGTGTAAGCAAAGTATTATTTGACAGGTGTCATTTAGATTACTTAGAAGGAGCTCTGGAAGCCTAGTTATGTGCCCCATAATTGCCAAAATAAATAGTCTTTATTCTTGAGAGATCAACTATTGACTATCTTGCTAGTTCCAAATTTCTAGAAGCTCAATTCTCCATACCATTTAGCCCCCCCCCCCTTTAGAAAGCTATACTGTCATCATACCTTTAACTTTAGGCTAATGTGCCTCATTAAATTATTCTGCTGATTGGTTATGGGTCCCCTCTCTGAGATTCATTTTTTTAACTCTGAGTTTGGAAAGTCATGAAATTATAACAAATGTAGTAATTTATTTTTGTATATATTTTGAATTGTAGTGAGTTTTCTTCAATCTTGTTTATTTATGTCATGATTCTAAAGATCATGTATTTCTGAGAACTCTTCCAAAATATCTGCCCTACTTATGGGGCTACTTTTATTTTCCAGGGCTATCAAATTTTTCTTTAGCAAAAGTAACATTTGTTCTAATTTATGAACAGGAGTGAAGAAGATGTATAGGTTTTTCAGCCCTTTCTTTGGATACAATCGTAAAAATACCCAATTTCACGACAGAGTAGTACACTACTGTGTATAAATACCACATTTTCTTTATCCATTCAGCTGTTGGTGGACATATAGGTCACTTCCAAGATTTAGCTATTATGAAATTTGCTGTTATAAAAGGGTACATGTGTATTACTGTATTATGATGTCTTTAACAGTTTTGGAAAGATACGTAAAAGGAGAATCACTGTGTAGAATGAAATTTCTATAAGAGCTTAACAAAAAATATGAATATGAATATTTTTTACCTCCCTCTACTGTGATAAAACTACATTTTCCAGATTTTCTTGCAGCTAGAATCCTGCATCAACTTTGCCAACTGCTGAAATTTAAAATTTGAAGTAATCTATGTGAAGTAAGGGATATTCAAAGATTTTTATTATTTTCTGCTGGCAATTAGTAGCATGGCTCTGAGTCCAGGATTCTGGAGGAGGACTCTTGGTTCATGGTTACACTAAAAGGAAGTGTGCTCTTGGAACCAAGAACTGCAGTGTTGTCTTTGTGATCCTTCAATTTGACTGTGACAGAGGTTTAGGACATCATTTTCAATAGCTTCACCTTAAATCTATTTCTATATAATTTCCTGTTTAACATCCTTAAAAATATAACAATAGTGCCTGGCTCAAATTAAGCATTCAGAAACTTAACATACATTCTTCAATCAAATATTTGGTTCCTGTTTACATAGCGATTAGAAAAGGAAAAACTAAATCTAGTTTACTATTCTACAGAAATGTTGTCTTGGTGAATTTCTGTGCCCAGAAGAAATATCTGAAAATTTCCTTCATCAAAATAATTGGGTTTATTCGTAAATATGAAACTTATGTTATTTTTGAATTACTTAATATATACAAAAAAATACTTTATTCTATTTTTTTTTTTTTTGGTACTGGGGATTGAACTCAGGTCTTTGCGCCTACATAGCAGGTGGTGAAACCACTGAGCTAAATCCCCAGCCCCACTTTATTCTATTTTTTGATAGCAATTAACTTTAGAAGAATGTTTCTATTTTTATAAAAAATTAATAAATATAGAAATATACTAATCAAGCTATACTATTAACATGAAGGCTACTATAGAAAAAATAACATATGTATGACTATATTCATGCAAAAATGACAAGACACTTATGAAGTAAAACAGCCATGTTTTAGTTACCAACAATCTGTTGCAGAAATTTAAAAATGATTATCACATAATATTTTAAAGATTTTTCACAGAAAATATTTACTATACAACCTCTTCTTGCCCTCATTAAATTCATTACCAGAAGTATGAGTGAGGCAATATTATATTAGACTAAGAAAGTTGTGTTTTCGAAACAACTGAAGAGTAAACTACTGAATTTAGAATGAACCACATTTGAGAGAGATTGTTTCATCTTTAATTGATGTTCTCCTTTTATATACTTTATTCTTAATCACAACTTCATTAAGCATTAAAAAGAAGGCAATTTAAGAGAAGTAGGACAGTAGCAGTCCAGCTGGATCCTGCTGGAACCCATCTCACAGACACCAGCAGCCCCACCAGACCACAACAGGCTGCGTCCCACTGGACCTCACCTCACAGGCCACATGGTATCTGAATCTGGAGGCACCAGGGGGAACATAAAGGCCATGGTTATGAGCCCCAGAAGATAGAGCAGAAGTGAACATGAGAGAGGGCCTCTCTGGGGCTCTTCAATGAAAATTGAAGCCCACTGGGAAAGAGAAGAAAATCTCTTCAATAAAAGCACACTGGACCATCATGGTTGGTAAGTTGGTGAGATCAGCACCATCAATAGAAGCCCAGACTCTCTTAGGGAGGAGGACAGCTGGAACCTGCAATAGAACCTTGCAGGGTTTAATTCTGCAGGAGGTCAGGGACCTCAACTTGGACCTTGTGGCCAGAATTCAGCCTGAATATCAGTAGACTACAGCTGGCTTGCTGAGACTAATTGTCTTAGACCCACACACTGCTGCCCACATTGTCTACCAGGATAGCAGAGACATATCTTGAGGGAGAACATTTTTTGGTTTGGTTTTGTTTATATATATATTCTTTTCTTCTTCTTCTCTCTCTCTCTCTCTCTCTCTCTCTCTCTCTCTCCTGGCTCCATATTTTTCTCCCTCTTTGTTCCTGTTCCTGTCCCATTTTGAATTGTTTCTCTCTCTCAGTTCTCATGACTGTCACTATTATGGGAAAGTGAATATAATTCCTAGCTTCACTATTTGTTCTGTAATTGTCTCTGTTTTTTCGCTGTCTTTTCTTCCTGTCTTCAACAGATTCCCACAATTTGTGTGATCTTCCTGTGTCCTCTAGCCTCACATCTAACCTTTCCCTCTCCCAAAATTTCTCTATCCCTACCTCCTCAACACCTTCTAAATCCTTATCCCAAAGGGAAAATTTGCCATATTGAAGAGTTTACTTACTGCAAACATATTTTGGGTTGACCCATGATTTTGATTTAGCTTGAGCTATTAAAGGTGACAAATTAACTGCTACCATAAATTGTCATTTTCTAAGCTGTGTTTGATGCTATTGTTGATGTTGATTATCTCAACTGGGCTAAGGTGTTGTGATTGATCTCATCAGTTGTACTCCCTGGTATACCAAAAATAAGATTGCCTAAGGGTCATTAGAGAATAAAAGCCTAAAATTGCAGCTATACTTCGAAGATATCTCTGAGAAACATTCAGTCCACAGGGGCTCTAAACACAAGTAATAAAGATACTCATAATAAGAAATATTAAATTATCAGCCCAAGAATTAAAGAAAAAGACAGCACCAATAACAGAAATAGAAATGAGAAGACACTGTGGCACAAATCCAGACTTCCAGCTCACCAAAAACAAATTCTGGGGGAAACGAGGTGGAAAAATATGACAGCCAAACAACTGGACACCATGAACTGACAGGAAGTAACAAAACAGATGAATGAGGCTCTAGAAAAATTCAAAACAAAAATAATTTCCCAGACAACTGTAGAGATGGTAAGCAGAGTGAAAGACATGATTAGAGACTCTAGAAAAGGAACAGATAAAAAAAAATGATGATTTCAGGACCATGCTGGAAGCCATGAATGCTCAGCATAAGAAAGAAATGGAAATTATGAACAACAAACATAGGAAAGAAATAGAATGCATGAAACAGATTCAAACAGATATTCAGGAGATTAAAAACTCCATTGAAAGCATTCACAGCAGATTGAGCAAATGTGAAGATAGAATATCAGATATAGAAGACAGAATTGTGGTTAGTGACCATGAAAACAGAGATTTCTTAAAAATAGTGAGGGACCATAAGAAATCAATCCAGCAGCTGCTAGATGATGCAAAGAAGAATAACACAAGACTGATAGGAGTCCACAAAAAAAGCAGGAGAAAGTACAAATGACACATAAAAACTGTTCACAGAATTAATGACAGAAAACTTCCCATACAGAGTTAGAGAATTTGACATACAGATAAGTGAGGTATATAGAACTCCAGCTAGCCATGATCAAAAAATATCTACACCTAGACATATAATACTCAAGATTCCAGAAACCCAACAGAGGAACAAAATCCTACAAGTAGTTAGAGAAAAGAAAAAAAATCACCTACAAAGGAAAGCCCATCAGAATCACAGCAGACTTCTTAACACCAACTCTCAAGTCAAGGACAGCCAGAGTGAAGTAATTTCAAGCCCTAGAAGAATATAACTTCCAACCTAGACTGTTGTATCCTGCAAAATTATCTTTTAAAATCAACGGGGAAATTAGATACTTCCACAACAAAGAATACCTGAGAAATTTCATGAACACCAAACCAGCACTCCAAGGAATTCTAAACAATATCCTAGAAAAAGACAATGAAGGTCACAACTCCATGAGGCCCAACAGAGCAAAACCACCAGGCAAGGCAAGAAACCAAAGGGAAAGGGGGGAAAATAAAAAAAGAGCCAACAATAGCAAAACATCATGATAAGGATGAGTTAATATTTTTCAATAATAACCATCAATGTTAATGACCTCAATTCACCAATCAAAGAAAGAGACTAGCAGAATGGATTAAGGAACAAAATCCAACAGTATGCTGTATACAAGAAACACACCTAATTCAACAAGAAATTCATAGACTGAAAGTAAAAGGGTGGAAAAGAGTTCTCCATGCAACAGAAACCTGGAAAAAAGCAGGGATAGTAATCTTATCTTCAGACAAAGTAGATTTCAAACCAAAACTAGTTATGAGAGACAAAGATGGTCACTATATCATTGTGAAGGGAACAATCCAAGAGGAAGAGATGATAATCTTAAATATATATGCACCAAATACGAATGCTCCCAAATATACAAAACAAATATTAATGAACATAAAAATGCAAATACACACTAATACAGTTGTAGTGGGGGACTTCAATTACCCAACTCCCACAAATTGACAGATCATCTAGACAAAAAGTCAACAATGTAATTCTAGAACTGAGCTAAGCTTTTGAACATATGCACTTAATAGATGTCTATAGAGTGTTCCTCCCCACAAAATCAGAATATACATTCTTTTTAGCTGCACATGGGTCATTCTCCAAAATAGACCACATGCTAGCTCATAGGACATGTTTAAGTAAATGCAAAAGAGTTAATATTACCCCTGTATATTATCAGACCACAGTGCAATAGAATTGGAGATGAATAGCATAAGAAACTGCAAAACTCTCACAAACACATGGAAATTAAATAATACCCTCCTGAACAACCAAAGGGTCACAGAGAAAATTAAAGAAGAAATTAGAGAGTTTCTACAAATAAATTGTATTGCCATAGAACACACGGGAATCTATGGGACACAATGAAAGCAGTTCTATGAGGGAGATTCATAGCAGTGAATGCTCGTATTAGGAAAACAGAGAGAGCACAAATGAACAACCTAATGCTGAACCTCAAGCTCCTAGAAAAAGAAAATCATGAAAAACCCAAACCTTATACAAGAGAGGAAATTGTAAATATCAGAGCAGAAAAATCAAGGCAATGGAGACTAAGAGAACAACATAAAAAAACCCAATGAATTGAAGAGTTGGTGTTTCAAAAGAATAAATAAAATCAATAAACCCTTAACCAACCTTATCAAAAAAGGAAAGAAAAGGCTCAAATGCATGCAATTAAGAAGAAAAAGTTGAAGTCACAACAGACCAGCAGAAATACAGAGGATCATCAATACCTACCTAGAGAACCTGTACTATAATAAAATGGAAAACACAGAAGAAATGGACAGATTCCTAGATATATATAAATTGCCAAAGTTAAAAAAGATATAAAAATTCTAAACACCCCAATTACAATCTTTGAAATTGAAAACAAAATTAAAAATTTACTAACAAAGAAAAGCCCAGGTCCTGGTGGCTTCACTGCTGAATTCTACAAAACACTTAGAGAACTATTGCCATTACTCTTTAAACTCATCAAGGAAATTGAAAGGAAAGCAAGGCTCCCAAATTCATTCCTTGAAGCAAGAGTTACTTTGATTCTAAAACCAGGAAAAGACCCAACCAAAAAAGAGAACTCCAGGCCAATCTCCCTAATGAACATAGTTGGAAAAATTCTCAACAAGATACTGGCAAACAGAAGATAGAATGTCATCAAGAATATCATACATACTGACCAAGTTGGATTTATCCCAGGGATGCAAGGATGGTTCAACATCCATAAATTAATAAATGAAATACACTATATTAACAGAGTTGAGGACAAAAATCATATGATCATCTCAATAGATGCAGAAAAAGCATTGGAGAAAATTCAACACCCATTCAAGATAAAAATCCTGCAGATAATTGGAATAGATGGCCTTAATCTGAACTTGATTAAGGCTATCTATGAAAACCCACAGCCAACATTATACTAAATGGTCAAAACCAGAAAAATTTCATGCAAAAAACAGGAATAAGACAAGGATATCCACTATCACCACTCCTGTTCAATATAGCTCTGGAAACATTAGCCACAGCAATTAGAAAAGAGAAAGAAATTAAAGGGATAAAGGTAGGAAAGGAAGAAGTTAAATTGTCATTATTTGCTTATGATATGATACTCTACATAGAAGACCCAGAAAACTCTGCCAAAAGACTTCTAGACTTAATTGACAGATTCAATAGAATAGCTGGATACAAGGTCAATGCTCAAAAATCAATAGCTTTCTTATACACAAATAACAGACTCACTGAGAGAGAAATTAAGGAAACAATCCCTTTCATGATAGCATCCAAAAAAATGAAATATCTAGGAATCAATCTAAGGAAGGAAGTGAAAGACCTCTACACTGAAAACTACAGCACTCTGAAAAATGAGATCAAAGAGAATATAAGAAAATGGAAAGACATCCCTTTTTTCCTGGGTAGGAAGAACCAATATAGTGTAAATGGCCATACTTCCAAAACTGCTCTAGATTCAATGCAATCCCAATTGAAATCCCAACAATATATTTCCCAGAAATTGAGAAAACAATCCAAAAATTCATTTGGAACCAGAAAAGACCTAGAATAGCAAAAGCAATTTTAGGCAACAGAGACATGGCAGAGGGTATCACTATCTCCAACTTGAAACTATACTACAAAGCCACTCTGATAAAAACAGCATGGTACTACAAAGAAATAGACCTGAGGATCAATGGAATAGATTAGAAGGTACAGAAACAACTCCAGACATACTCAGCTACCTCACCTTTTACAATAGGGCCAACCATCCTCACTGAAGGAAAGATAGCCTCTTTAATAAATGGTGTTGGAAAAACTGGATTTCAACCTGTCAAAGATTAAAACTAAACCCATATCTACCACCATGCACTAAACTAAAATTGAAGTGGATTAAAGATCTAAATATTAAAACAGAAACACTAAACTTACTGGAAGATAATTTATGTAGAACTTTTGAAAACAGTGGCACAGGAAAAGACTTTATGAACAAAACCTCAGCAGCACGGGAACTAGCCCAAAGAATCAACACCTGCAATTCCATCTTAATAAAAAGCCTCTGCACTCCAATGGAATCCACCAACAGAGCTAAGAGACAACCTATAATGTGGGAAAAAATTTTTAGCAGCTGTACTTCAGACAAAGGTCTACTATCTAGAATATATAAAGAACTTAAAAAAAATCAGACCCCTCCAATTTAAAGACCCAATTCAAAAATGGGCATCTGAAATGAACAGACATTTCTCAGACAAAGCAGTAAAAGCAACAAATAAACATATGAAAATATACTCAACATAACTGGTTATTGGAGAGATGCAGATGAAAACAATACTGAGATTCCACCTCACCCCATTAAGAATGGCTGATATAAAGTAATCAACCAAACACCAATGTTGGCAGCATTGTGCAGAGAAAGGAACCCTTCTCCATTGTTGGTGGGAGTGCAGACTGGTGCAACCACTGTGGAAATCAGTATGGAGATACCTCAAAGAGCTAGGACTCAAGGTCCCATTTGACCCAGCTATTTCTCTGCTGGGTATCTTCCCAAAAGAATTAAAAGCATCATACCACAGCAATATATGTGTACCCATGTTCATAGTGGCACAGTTTGTAATAGCTAAAGCTTGGAAATAGCCCAAGTGCCCATCAACTGGAAACTGGATAAAGAAGATGTGTTTTTTTTTAATAAAATTGTGTACTACTCAGCCATAATGAATGAGAAACCAGAGACATTTATAGCTAAATGGATGCATATTGAAGCCATACTCTTAAGTGAAATAAATAGGACACACATAAGTAAATACAGAATAGTTCCTATTGTGTGAGAAACTGAAAGTGTAAATAAGGACTAAAAGGTATAGTGGATAATGTGAAATAGGAAGAAAAGGTCCAAAGGGTTAGGGGAAGTGGGAGTGATAAGGGAAAGGAAAGAAGGGAAAGAAAAAAATGACGAGAAAAGGAAAAAATAGAAACAAATTCTTTGTAAATAGGGAAGGGTGGAGAGGGTGAAGGGAGGGCAAGGAATGGGGAAAAAATAAGAACCAAGATATATTATTTAAAGGCACAAGTTCCCAATGATAAACATAAATGTATTGTATACCTAAAATGTACCAATAAAAGAATTTAAGGGAAAAAAAAGAGTAGATCAGAGTTGTAAGAAGAGAAAAAAAAATTCAATGGTTCTGAGACTTTCCCAAGTAAGACTTTCCCCCAGTATGTTATTGATCATTTTATTTGTTTTAAATATGCACCAATTTATATGAAAAGCCTATCAATAGCTAAATCACAGCAAAAGTGGCATACCAGGAACAAGGCAGAGTGATGGTATGTTAACTATAAAATATTTTGTAATTTACACACATAATATCTATCTCTATATATACAGTTGTTTATAACAATTCATTGCTCATGTTAGTCATTGTCTCACTGAGGTACATTTTCTGACATGCACAATTTAAACTTATATTAGATCATAGTATTCAGAGACTTAGTTCTTGGTAGGTTGGTTCTAAGGCAGAAATGGCACAGCAGAATGGGATGGCAGAGGTAGGCTGTTCACTTCATAGCATCCAGGATGTAAAGAGAGAAGGAAAGCACTGAGGACAAAAATACATCCTTCCAGCTCACATCCCCAGGGACCAATCTCCAACCAGGCCCAAACTCTTAACAACACATTCAGCCATGAATTGATAAGTGTAATGCCCCTATGATTCAATCACCTTTTGAAATCTCCAGCACTCAAAAATAGACATCTTGGGGTCATTTTAGATCTAAATTATACCATTCTTCCAATGGCTGCTAAAAGATTCATATCCATCTCATTATTCAAAATATATGATGCATCTCATTATGCAATAATATCTAAGAGTCATCGAAGTCTTAATACCATAGTTCTAGTATTGTTGTTTCAAATCCAATGTCTTTTGTAAGACACAAAGGAAACTCCTAGCTGTGAGCTTTAGTAAAAACCAAAAAAAAAAAAAAAAAAAAAAAAATTTGTAGACTTCAACATACAATGGCACAGGGTAAACACACCTATTCCAAAAGGGCAGAATACAGGGTGAAAAAGAATCAGACTAAAGTAAAATTGAAAACAGCAAGGAAAACATTAAATCTTATCACATAATATCTAGTGCCCAGGATACAGGATTAGTGAAATGTTAGCTCCAAAGGGCAGCCTGCCTTTGTGGCACTTCTGGTTGTGTCCCTCATTGCCGACCTGTTAGGCAGGTCTTCTTACTACCTGCAGTTTTCGTTAGTACACATTTCATACTTATGGAATCTCCAACTTCCTAAGCTCTCGATTTCACTTTCAGCTTCACTCTCACAGCTTCACAAACAGACCTCTCAGGGACATATTTTCTGGCCTTCCAGGTCTTCCTCTGAAATCTGGTTGGAAGATTTCATTACCTCACAGTATTTGCTTTCTTCATGCTTGAAAACCTGTACCAAGTGTATGATGTTAATGTCTGTTGCAAGATTGACCAGTAGTCTCTCCTCCTTGGATCATGGCTGTAGCTGCCTCTGAGTGTCTGCTTGTCTTGTCTTGAGGAAACATCTCCCTGGGAGGCCATGAATGAATCAGGTGCCCTGGGACTCTCTTTCCATAGTAAAGTATTTCAATGGAATTTAGCCTTTTATACCTTTGATCCTGTAAAGGGTGGAGTTAGGCAAAATTCTGAGATGCTTTTAATCCCTCTTTCCTAATGTTTTGATTCAAAATACTTAGCTTCTATCATCTTTTCAGCAACTATATTCTAATGGCCCTGACATTGTAGGTGCTTCTTTCTAGCCAAGCTGCCAGTTTTCCAAATCATTCAATTCTGCTTTTTTCTTTTGATTCTCACTGTAAATCTAGCAAAAATCAACCAGTAGTACCCGTGCCACAGACTGAGCATAGATTGCCTTGAAATTTCCTCCACCAGATCAATTAATCTTCCACTTTTAAATTTGGCCTCATGTCAAGTCTTAGGATCTGGACAAAATATAAAAAAAATTTTCACCAGAATTAAAACTGCATGGCTGCTAGTCCAGTTGCTAGTACAATCCTCATTCCCATCCAAAGCCTGATGAACCTGGCCTTTACTGTCTGCCTTTCTCTCAGCATACTGATCTTCTGAGCTCTAATCAGTATCATACATCAAGCTTGACATCACATTCTGAAGTTTTTCTAGCTGGCATATCCATGCTTCACTAAACTTTTCCTCAAACCAGGTATAAAATCTTCTAAACCACATGATCAAGTATAGTCACAGCAATGACCCTACTTCTGATTCTAAACTCTGTATTAATCCCTTTCCCACTGCTGAGACACAATGCCCAATACATGCAATTTAAATGCAGAGAGGTTTGTTTTGGCTGAAATTTCTCAGAGGATTTAGTCTATAGTTGGTTGGCCCCAAGGCAGAAATGGGTTAATAGAAAAGAATGGCAAAAGGTGGCTTCCTACTTCATGGAAGCCAGGAAACAGAGAAAGAAAGGAGGATACAGGGATGAAAATATATCCACTGATGAGTATAGTGTCCTCATGATTCAATCACCTTTTTAAAGCTTTACTTCTGAACAGGAGATGTTGGGAGACATTTTAGATCTAAAGTATAGTCTTGCTTGAAGATCATATGTTAGAATACTGGTTCCCAACAAGTATGGTTTTTGCAAATCTCATGGAAGATTCACTAAGAATTGATTTTGCTAAATGGTGTGGGATAAGAACAAAATGACAGTGGAAGGGACAAGTTGGACTCTATAACTCATGTGTTTGATTCAGCCAATTCAGATCCATTTCTATTATTTTGTATATTGAGATTCATGGTAAGTTTCATTAAATAAAAATCTCCATAATTAAGAAATATAAGAAAAATTTTAATAAACTGAATGTTTAAAACTTACTGATTTTGTTGAAGCTCTACATTTTGAAATAAGGTAACTCAATTCTAAAATATTCTTTGATTAATGTCAAAGTCACAAGTTAATATCAATTTCTCATTCTTGTTTATTCCTTTGAATGAAATGTCACATTGTTTTCCTTTGTGTTTTTCTTTATTCATTCATACATTATTCAATTTATTTCAGTAAACATATTGAATCCCTCCTGTATTCTAGGCATAATGTTAAGCACAGGAGACATGAAGATGAATGAAACAGATCCTCTAAATACTCAGTATAGTTTGAAGACAAGTAGTAAATACAAATTTTCAGAATACAGAAGTAGATGCTGTTGTGATATTCACAATACTCAAAAAATGAGGCTTATAAAGATAGAAATTTTCTGAGAAAGGGCTATTATTCCTGGTTTTGATTACTATGCACATCAGAATTTTGATTATACATTCAGAAATTTCCACATGGTTTATATAACCATTTGGAATAGTATCTGAGTGTTTTTTTTAAAATTCTTTTATTTGTACATTTTAGGTATACAGTATGTTTACATTTATCATTGGGTGCTTGTACCTGTACATGATGTATCTTAGTTCTTATTTTTTCCCCAATTACCTATGTGCCCTTCACCCCCTCCACCCTTCCCTATTTACATAAATTTTGTTTCCACTTTTTTTTCTTTTCTCATAATTTTTCCTTTCCCTTCTTCCCTTTCCCTTCTTCCCTTTCCCCTTCTCCTCCCACCACCCCTACACCTTTGGAAGTTTTCCTATCTCAAATTATCAATTATTCATTTTAATCATTTTAATCCTTATTTACACTTTCAGTTTTTCACACTAGAGAAACTATTCGGTATTTACACATATGTGTCCTATTTATTTCACTTAAGAGTATGGACTCAATATGCATCCATTTAGCTATAAATGTCTCTAGTTTCTAGTTCTTTATGGCTGAGTAATTGAGTGTTTTGGTTTAACTCAAATTTCTGAAGTTAACAAAATATTTATTGAACATAAATAAATCTATATTAATTAATTAAAACCATGAAGAATGTATTATACAACTATGAAATACAAAAAACTAAAGGGTTGTCACTTTTGTTGTCAATTTGTAGTTCATTGTCATGAAATAACAAATAATAAATTATTCTTTAAAAATAATTTATGTTCCAAACTGTAATTTTTTTCTCCCTGATTAATAGAATGTTGGTCTTTTCTACTTTTTCTTTTGGTGGATCTTAGAATGCTAATGTTTCATTTCAAGGTTCATATTATTATATTTTTGTATGAATTTGTTCTGCTGTAGTAATTTATCTGTTTTCACTGCAAATAATTATGCCTCTTGTATCTTCATCAGAGCCATGTATTCCCCCAAGTACAAATTTCAGCCAGGTAGCTGGACATGGGTACTTCAAGTGTCTTTTGTTAGACACTTTTGTTAATCTTTTGTCTTTTCTATTTAACTTAGAATGGAGCCTTCTCCTGGGCTGATGATGCATCTGGAAATTGTAACCAACAATAGCTGAGGACCTGACTATTTAATAATGTACTACTCAGTATAACATGGATAACACACTACAGGAAGCTGAATGCATACTTAAATTATCAGAATTCATGGCATATTTCCCTGAAATATTTTCCGGTACCACCAGGAAATCTCACAACCTGACAGAATTCCTTTGTTTTGTATTATATAACCATAACTTGAAATAGCTTTGACATATTACCAAACATTAACTATTGGAAAGTGACTTAAGGCTTCAGTGACCCTGGATTAATATTTGCTTATATGATTGATTTTTCTTTAAAGTGTTTCTCTGTGTTATTTTTTTTTACTGCTTTTACTTCTATCTCTCATAAATTATATTCATGTCTAGAACACAATAATCATTTAATCTTATCTTAGAGTAAGCTTACAACTATTTAGAGTTTGTAATAATGACAGTTGGTTTGAAGTTTGTTGGACTAAGGCCTTTATTAATAAATTCTGTTACATTGAATCTAAGTAGTAATCATGAAGTTCTGTCAATAAATACATCTAACAAATTAACTAGAAGAACAAAGAAAAATATTGAGTGGATATAAAAAATTAGATGGAAAAGTAGTTTAGTTATTTGAGTATTCAAGTCCCAAGTTGTTTTTTTTATGATTAAAGAAACCAGTGCTTTCTTACCAATGATACCCATTTTGCTGGATCTTTCTTTGATGTTTTAGGAAGATCATGTTACTTAAATGAATAAATGTGCTCTTAGCATTAAGCAGCTACTTAAATCCTTTTGAACTATAGTGGAAATTAGTAGGATATTAGAATTAGGCATGTCTAGGATTTAGATGTCAGTTCTGCCATTTAATGCTGTGTAACTTTGAACAAGTTATTCAACTTCTCTGAGTCTCCATTACTCTATGTCTAAAAGAGAAATAATAATATAAAATGAAACAACTTTTAGAAATTAAATTAAATAATAAATGTAAAAAGACAACACAGATCCCACTAAGAAGAAATTGTTCATTTCATGTAATTTGATCACTGAAATATTAATAATTTCAATAGTTTATTTTTATATGCAAATATTTTAGAATATTATATTTAACATTAAATATTTTTATTTACAATATTATAAAAGATTTCAAGTAATCTTTCAGATACAATTGTTTTTCTATGTTTCAGTCTTCTCTTTCACTTGAGAAGTCTAGTCTTTCATCTTCGCATGAAAAGATATTTGAAGAAAAAGTCAAAACATGAATGCTTGGGCTGGGGATTTGGCTCAGTGGTTTTGCCACCTGCTGCACAAGAGCAAGGACCTGAGTTCGATCCCCGGTACCAAAAACAAAAACCATGAATGCTAAATCAGCATTCCCCAACTACAATGTGTTTGTAAGGAAACATGCAGAGAAGATACTAGATGAAAGTCACTATTTATTATAATAAATATCTTATACCCTAATGGATATTCTATAAAATTTTAAACTGTACAATAGTCTGAGAAAGCAAAATAAATATAACACAACAAAATGGAGATGTTGATTGAGTAACTAATATTGAAAATTAACTATACTTCATGGAAACTCATCAAAGATTAACTCACTTTAAGAATTCCTACAGAAAAGAAATCTAAGTCTTCTTGGTACAGAATTTTTACTTTTTAAAAAATGAAAAAATTATTTTTGGAAAAAATTGTTGGCATCCAAACAGCTTGTGGAATTAGTGGGTTTTTATGTGAATAGGTTGGAAATTTATTATGAGGTTTTGACATCAGCCTTTTATGCAGATTCTTGAACTTTGATGAACACGGCTAAACCATACATGCTTGTGCCATCAAAAACCTATGTATTCATTTTCTACAGTCTTTATTAAAATATTTTCTTAGATGCTTTCTTATGGATTCACAAGGTTCATTTTAATTCTCTTGAACTTAATATCAAGAAGAATAAGTTAATGATAAACTCTAAAAAGAAGACTTGTGTCAAAAAGTGTATTTTTTTTCTTTTTTTTTTGGTACTTGAGATCAAACTTGGGACCTTGCACTTGGGAGGCAGGCAGCAGCAACACTGGGCTAAATCCCCAGTCCAAAAGGTGCATTTTTTTTATCTGAGAATTAAACAATAGATTTATATCTATGTAGATGGAGCAACTGTTTGGGAAAAGAATTGGTAGAGATGGAGAATCTAAGAAAGTAAATATAAGAATTTGTTAAAATATCCAGTCTCCTGTTGATGGGCAATTGGATTGTTTTCAAGTTTTAGCTATCATAAATTGTGCTGCTATGAAAACGGATGCACATATATGACTATGGTATGATTCTTTTAATTCTTTGGGGAAGATACCCAGCAGGGAAATAGTTGGGTCAAATGGATTACTCAGCCATAAAGAATGAGAAACTGGAGACATTTATAGCTAAATGGATGCACATTGAGGCCATACTCTTAAGTGAAATAAATAGGACACACATGTGTAAATACCGAATAGTTTCTCTAGTGTGAGAAATTGAAAGTGCAAATAAGGACTAAAAGGTATAATAGATAATGTGAAATAGGAAGAAAAGGTGCAAGGGGGGGATGGGAAGGGTAGTGGAAAAGAAAGAAGGGAATGGAATTAATATGAAAGAAAGAAAAAATGGAAATGAAGTCTTTGTAGATAGGGAGGGGTGGAGGGGTTGAAGGCAGGGCAGGGGAATGGAGAAAAAATAAGAACCAAGATGGATCATGTAAAGGTGCAAATTCCCAATGATGAATCTCATTATATTGTATACCTTAAGTTTACCAATATAATTAATAAAAAGAATTTGTTAAAATAGACACTTTATCAACTTATTTTAAATGGCTTCAATTTCCTTGAAATAATTAATTGTCAAAGGGCCAACAGCATATGTTAGAGAAAAGACAGCAAAGAAAACAATAGAGTGAATATATAGCCTATAGAATAGGAGAGAAATCTTTGCTAGTTATTTTTGCAATGATTAATGTTCAGAATATATAAAGAACTCAAAAACCCACACACCAAAAAAGCCAATCAGGCTCCATTCTGGGCTCTGCTCATGGCACGGTGAGGACCCAGGTGCAGCTTGGAGCCCCTGTCCCTTCCCCTGCTCTGCTCCATGCAACCAACCAGTGCAAGCCGAGGAACCAGGCAGCATGAAGGCCCTTGCTCCATTCCAGGCTCTTCTCACAGCACGGTGAGGACCCCAGCACAGCTTGGAATCCCTGCTCCATCCTGTGCTCTGCTTAGCTGTGCAGGCACCTGCAGGGCCCAGTCCCACTCCCCCCCAACCCCTGTCATACACATCACCTCCTCCTCCCTGCTCTAGCCTCCTGGCTCTTCTGTTACCTGGTTCCACACTACAGAGGCACAGGGGATTATACAGGCCCTTGTCTTGAATGCCACAAGTTAGAGCAGAAGTTAACAACAGAAAGAGGGCCCCTCAGGCTCCTGGACGAAAACTGAACCTCAGTGGAAAAGTAAAGAGAATCTCTACAATAAAGGCACCACAGACCACTGTACTTGGTGAGTTGGAGGGATCATCACCTCCCATCAGAACTTGAACTATCTTCAGGGGAAGGGCAACTGGAACCTGCAGTAGAACTTTGCAGAGTTCAACCCTACAGGAAGACTGGGAGCTCAACCTGGGACTAAAAGCCAGAAATCTCCCTGAATCTCACAGGTCTGCCATTGGCTTTCTGAGACTTATTGATTTGTATATCCACATGGCTGCCTACATTGCCTTCTGTGACAGCAGAGACATACCCTGAAGGAGGCCCTTCATTTCTATTTTTTATTATTTGCAAAAAAGAAAAAAAAATTTTCTCTTATTTTTAATTCTTAAGTTTACTTTTTTCTACTCAAGATTTTTGACTTTTCTTTTTTTCCTTCTTTGTTCTTTCAATCTCTCACTCGCTCTCCCTCACTCATTCTCTCACTGTCCCACATTGTTCTTCATCTCCCTATTTGTTCTTTTCTGGACTGAATTCGGATTTCTCCTTTATTTTTCTTTTCTTCTCTTTTTCCTTCTCTTGAAGGTTTAAAGGAAAGTAAATACAGTATCTAGCCTCCCTATTGGTGTTAGATGGTTCTGTTCATGTCTTTCTTCTTTCATTCTGCCTTTTCCTCTTGCCTTTAAACAATTTCTTAGAGTTTGTGTGATCTTCCTGCATGTTCTGGCCTCACCGCTAATCTTTCCTGATCTTTCTACCTGTCCCTCCCTCCCCAAATCCTTCTAACTCCCCATCCTGAAGGGTAAAGTTGCTATATTGAAAAGTTTATTCACTATAAACATATGTTGGGTTGGTCCCTGGTTTTGATTTAATTCACACACTTAAATGTGATAGATTAATAACTACCACAAATTGTCATTTTCTAAGCTGTGCTTGATGCTATGGTGTTGCTGATTTTATCATTTGGGCTAAGATGTTGTGACTGATCTAATCAATTTTCCTTCCTGGTATAATGAAAATGAAATAGCCTCAGAGTCATTACAGTCTCAAAACCTAAACCCAGCTATATCTGGAAGACACCCCTGAAAAGCAATCACCACACAAGGCTTTTAAATACAAGCACCAAAGATACCTACATTAAGCAATTTTGAAATATCAACCCAGGAATTAAACCAAGGACAGTACCAGAAACAAAAATGAGAAGACATTAAAACAAGGCACAAACTCAGGCTTCTATCCCACAAAAGGCAAATTCTTGGGGAAATAAGGTGGAAAAGTCTGATAATCAACAAGCTGGACACCCTGAACTGATAGCACAGGAAGTAATAAAACAGATGCATGAGGCCCTAGAAAAATTCAAAGCAGAAATAATCTCCCAGATAAACACAAAGATGGTGAGCAGAGTGAAAGACATGATTAGAGGCTGTAGAACAGAAACAGATAAGAAAATAGATGAGGTCAGAAACATGCTGGAAGCCATGAATGCCCAGCATAAGAAAGAAATGGAAACCATGATCATCCAACATAAGAAAGAAATGGAATCCATGAAACAGATTCAAACAGATATTCAGAAGATAAAAAAACTCCATTGAAAACATGCAGAGCAGATTAAGAGAATCTGAAGACAGAATATCAGATATAGAAGACAGGATCACAGTTAAGGACCATGAAAACAGAGATTTCTTAAAGATAGTAAGGGGCCATGAGAAATCAATCCAAAAGCTGCTAGATGATGCAAAGAAGAATAACATAAGACTGATAGAAATCCACAAAAAAAACCCAGGAGAAAGTACAATTGACATAAAAAAAAACTGTTCAAAGAAGTAACAGTAGGAAACTTCCCAGACAGAGGTGGAGAATTGCACATACAGATAAGTGAGGCATAGAGAACTCTAACTAGCCATGATTAAAAAAAAAATCTACCCCTGGAAATATAATAGTCAAGATCCCAGAAACCCAACAGAAGAACAAAATTCTACAGGCAGCTAGAGAAAAGAAACAAATCACCTATGAAGGAAAGCCCATCAGAATCATGGCAGATTTCTCAACACCAACCCTCAAAGCAAGGAGAGATTGGAGTGAAGTATTACGAGCCCTAAAAAAAAACAAATTCCAACCTAGACTGTTGTATCCTGCAAAATTATCTTTCAAAATCAATGCAGAAATTACATACTTCCATGACAAAGTACACCTGAGAAATTTCATGAACACCAAACCTGCATTCCAAACAATTTTAAGCAATATCCTAGAAAAAGGCAATGAAGATCACAACTTCATGAGGCCCAACAGAGCAAAGCCACCAGGCAAGGCAAGACACTAAAGGAAAAGGTGGAAAAATAAGAAATAAAAGAGCCAACAACAGTAAAACATCATGACAAGGATGAGTCAATATCTATCAATTATAACCATCAATGTTAATGGCCTCAATTCACCAATCAAAAGAAATAGACTGACAGAATGGATTAAGAAGCAAAATCCAGCAATATGCTGTATACAAGAAAAACATCTAATACAGAAGGAAATTCATAGACTGAAAGTAAAAGGATGTAAAACAGTTCTCCATGCCACAGCAACCCAGGAAAAAAGCAGGTGTAACAATCTTCTTTGCAGACAAAGTAGATTTCAAACCAAAACTAATTAAGAGAGACAAAGATGGTCACTATACCCTTGTGAAGGGAACAATCCAAGAGGAAGAGATGACAATCCTAAATATATATGCACCAAATACAAATGCCCCCAACTGTACAAAACAAATATTAGTGGACATGAAAAACCAAATAAGCACTAATACAACTGTAGTGGGGGACCTCAACACCCCTCTATCACAAATGGACAGATCATCTAGGAAAAAAATTAACAATGAAATTCTAGAACTGAACCAAGCTATTCAACAAATGGACTTAATAGATGTTTACAGAGTGTTCCACCTCAGAAAATCAGAATACACATTCTTTTCAGCTGCACATGGGTCATTCTCCAAAATAGACCACATGCTAGCTCATAGGACATGTCTAAGTAAATGTAAAAGAATTGAAGTTATCCTCTGTATGTATAAGGCCATAGTGCAATAAAATTGGAGGTCAATAACATAAGAAACTGCAAAACTCCCACAAACACATGGGAATTGAATAACACCCTCCTGAACAACCAATGGATGACAGAGGAAATTAAAGAAGAAATTAGACAGTTTCTACAAGTAAATGATAATGCCAGTATAACATACAAGAATCTACGGAATCCAATGAAAGCAGTTCTATGTGGGAAATTCATAGCAGTAAATGCCCATATTAGGAAAACAGAGAAAACTCAGTTAAATAACCTAAAGCAGAACCTCAGTCCTAGAAAAAGAAGAGCATAACCAAGCCAAAGCTCATACAAGAAAGGAAATTATAAAGATCTGAGCAGAAATCAATGCAATGGAGACCAAGAGAATGATACAAAAAGTTAATGAATGAAAGAGTTGGTTTTTTGAAAGAATAAATAAAATCAATAAACCTTTAGCCAACCTTATCAAAAAAGGAAAGAAAAGCCTCAAATCCATGCAATTAAGAATGAAAAAGGTGAAGTCAGAACAGACTCAGCAGAAATCCAGAGGATCATCAATACCTACTTTGAGAAGCTGTACTCTAATAAAACAGAAAACAGAGAAGAAATGGACAGATTTCTAGGTACATTCAAATTGCCAAAGTTAAATGAAGATATAGAAATTCTAAACACCCCAACTACAATGAGTGAAATTGAAAATGTAATAAAAAATTTACCAGCAAAGAAAAGCCCAGGTCCTGATGGTTTCACTGCTGAATTCTACAAGACATTTGAAGAACTACTGCCATTACTCTTTAAACTCATCAAGGAAATTGAAAGGGAAGCAAGGCTTCCAAATTCATTCCTGGAAGCAAGTGTTACATTGATTCCAAAACCAAGGAGAGACCCAACCCAAAAAGAGAACTATAGACCAATCTCCCTAATGAACATAGATGCAAAAATCCTCAACAAGATACTGACTGGCAAACAGAATACAGAGTGTCATCAAGAAGATCATATGCCTGACCAAGTCAGATTTATCCAAGGGATGCAAGGATGGTTCAACATCCATAAATCAATAAATGTGACACACTATATTAACAGTCAAGGACAAAAACCATGTGATTATCTCAAAAGATGCAGAAAAGGCATTTGACAAAATCCAACACCCATTCATGATAAAAACGCTACAGAAAATTGGAATGGAAAGTGTTTATCTCAACCTCATTAAGGCTATCTATGAAAAACCAACAGCCAACATCATACTAAATGGTCAAAAACTGAAAAATTTTATGCTAAAATCAAGAACAATACAAGCATGGCCATAATTACCACTCCTGTTCAATATAGTTCTGAAAACATTAGCCACAGCAATTAGAAAAGAGAAAGAAATAAATGGAATAAAGATACTAAAGAAAAAAGTTAAATTGTCATTATTTGTTGATGATATGATACTTTACACAGAAGACCCAAAAAACTCAGTCAAAAGTCGTCTAGATCTAATTGACAGATTCAGTAGAGTAGCTGGATACAAGGTCAACACTCAAAAAACAATAGCCTTCTTATATGCAAACAGCAGACTCATTGAGAGAGAAATTCGGGAACTAATTCTTTTTACAAAAGCATCGAAAAAAATGAAATATCTAGGAATCAGACCTCTACACTGAACACTGCATCACTCTGAAAAAGGAGATCAAAGAGGATATGTGAAAATGGAAAGATATCCCTTGTTCCTGGGTAGGAAGAACCAATATAGTGAAAATGGTCATATTTCCAAAACTACTATATAGATTTAATACAATGCTGATTGAAACTTCAACAGTATACTTCACAGAACTAGAGAAAAGAATACAAAAATTCATTTGGAATCAGAAGAAACCTAAAATAGTAAAAGCAATTCTGGGCATCAGAGACATGGCAGGGGGTATCACAATCCCCAACTTGAAACTATACTACAAAGCTACTGTGATAAAAATAGCATCATAGTGGCAAAGAAACAGATCCAAGGATCAGTGGAATAGATTAGAAGATGCAGACACAACTGCAGACATACTCAGCCACCTCATCTTTGACAAAGGAACCACCCACCCTCATTGGGGGAAAGACAACCTATTTAATAAATGGTGTTGGAAAAACTGGATTTCAACCTACCAAAGATTAAAACTAGACCCATACCTATCACCATGCACTAAACTAAGATCAAAGTGGATTAAAGATCTAAATATTAAGAAAGAAACACTAAACTTGCTGGAAGATAAGTTAGGTAGAACTCTTGAAGACATTGGCATAGGAAAAGACTTTATGAACAAACTTCAGTAGCACAGGAACTAGCACAAAGTATCAACAACTTGGATTTCATCTTATTAAAAAGCTTCTGGGCCAGGGATTTAGCTCAGTGGTTTTGCCGCCTGCTGTGCAGGCACAAGGACCTGAGTTCAATCCCTGGTACCAAAAAAAAAAAAAAAAAAAAAAGAAAAAGGTTCTGCACTGCAAGAGAAACCACCAAGAGAGCTAAGAGACAACCTACAATGTGGGAAAAAATTTTCAGCAGCTGTACCTCAGACAAAGGTCTACTATTTAGAATATATAAAGAACTGAAAAAAATCAACCCCCCCAAATTCAAAGACCCAATTCAAAAATGGGCATCCAAAATGAATAGACATTTCTCAGACAAAGAAGTAAAACCAGAAAATAAATATATGAAAATATGTTCAACATTACTGGTCATTCAAGAGATGCAGATGAAAACAACACTGAGATTCCACCTCACCCCAGAAGGAATGGTTGCTATTAAGAAATCAACCAATAACAAATGCTGGCATGGGTTTGGAGAGGAAGGAGTCCTCCTCCATTGTTGGTGGGAGTGCAGACTGGTGCAACCACTGTGGAAAGCCGTATGGAGATACCTCAAAGAACTAGGACTAGAGGTCCCATTTGACCCAGTGATTCCCCTGCTGGGTATCTCCCCCAAATAATTAAAAGAATCATACCACAGTGATATATGTGCACCTATGTTTATAGCAGCACAGTTTGTAATAGCTAAAGCTTGGAAATAGCCCAAGTGCCCATCAACTGGAAACTGGATAAAGAAGATGTGTTTGTTTTTTTTTTTTTTAATAAAATGGAGTACTACTCAGCCATAAAGAATAAGAAACTAGAGATATTTATAGCTAAATGGATGGATATTGAGTCCATACTCTTAAGTGAAATAAATAGGACACACGTGTAAATACCAAATAGTTTATCTAGTGTGAGAAACTGACAGTGTAAATAAGGATTAAAATGACTACAATGAATAATTGATAATTTGAGTTAGGAAAAGGTCCAAAGATGTAGAGATGGTGGGAGAGGAAGGGGAAAGGGAAGAACGGAAAGGAAAAATTATGAGAAAAGAAAAAAAATGGAAACAAAATCT
Organism: Heterocephalus glaber; assembly: GCF_053883595.1. Lineage (NCBI taxonomy): Eukaryota > Metazoa > Chordata > Mammalia > Rodentia > Bathyergidae > Heterocephalus > Heterocephalus glaber. The sequence continues at coordinate 38,607,431 of NW_028258325.1, read as the reverse complement.
ATGTAAATAGGGAATGGTGGAGCGGGTGAAGGGCACATAGGTAACGGGGGAAAAATAAAAACTAAGATCCATCATGTACAGCTTCAAGTACACAATGATAAATGTAAACGTACTGTATACCTAAAATGCACCAATAAAAGAATTAAAAAGAAATAAAAAGGCCAACCAACCAAGTAACAAAACCAATCAATTGGTCAATCATTTACTGGGAAAATTAATTAAATAGACATGTCTCAAAAGAAATACAAATGACCAAAAAGGGATAGGAAAAATTGTTCAACAACTTCAGCCATCAGGGAACACAAATCAAAACTACATTGTGACTCCATGTCACCTCAGTAAAAATGCCTATCATCACGAATATGAATAACAAATTGACCCAGCTTCTCCCCTTTTAGCTATCTTCCCCCAAAAGTTAGAGACTTATGCCTACCCATGTAAACAGCAGCACAATTTATAGTAGCAAAATCTTGGAAGTGGCCCATATGCCCATCAATATTTGCATGGATGAAGAAAATGTTTTATTTACACAGCACAGAGTAGTTGTTTGCCATAAAGATAAACTTGAGTCATTTATAGGAAAATGGATGTACATTGAGACTATAATGTTAATGAACTAAATTATACATACAAGCATAAATATCACATTGTTTCTCTTATATGAAAAACCCAGAGTGAAAATAAAAAGCAAAGTAAATGACAAATAATAGGAAGTAGGCGATGGATCATCCTTAAATGTAAAGGGGATCAAGAGATGAAGAGGGGAGCAGGGAATAAAAGATGAAGAAAAGAAATTTGGATGTCCTATGTACATGTACCAACTACATACAATGAATATAAACTTTATTTACTTCAAGCTTGTGCAAAAAGCAGGGTGTCAAGGGATAGGTCAAAGAGGGAGGGAGCAAAGGGAAAGGGGATGAAAAAAGGAATTAAGATATGTTATGTGTACATACCAATGCAGCCCAAGGAATATAAACACTATGTACTGTAAACATTGTGTACTAATAAACTAAAATATTAAAAAATACAAATAACAGTAAATTCTATTGGTGGGATTGCAAATTCACAAAGCTATATGGAATATCAATATGGAGATTCCTCAAAAAACTGAAAATAAAGCTGTCTTAGTTACTTTTTTCTCTTGCTAAGGCAAAATATCCAACACCCAAAGTTAAAGGGAAAAGGATTTATTTAGCTCACAGTTTGCAGAAATTTCAGTCCATAATTGGCTGGCTCCAAGGCAGAGTTGCACATGGCAGAGGGGTGACACAGAGGAGAAACAGTTCATGGCACCTACACAGTAGCAAAAGCAACAAGGGAACTTTAATGGCGTCTTTCTGCCTCTTTTATCTCAACCAGACTACTAGGATTAAGGTGGTGTCAAACCAATCAGTGTACTGGTTTAGTAACTACACACCCTTAATCCCAACATCACATACACTAAATTCAGCCACTTATGACCTCATGAGACTTTGGGGGGACATCTAGACCCTAATCATAACAAAATCTATTATTTCTTCTAGGTTTAACACTCCTTGGTATAGTCTCAAAATAATTAAGTCAGTCTGATACAGAGATACCAGAATACAATTTACAAGAGCTAAGCTATGGAAATACCCTAAGTGTTTATCAACAGTGGACTGTATTTAAAAAATCTGCCATATATATATAATAACATGTATATCATATATATTACATATATGATCAAAATATGTTATATGCATGTTTGATTATGCCAAAATGAATAAAAGCCCAAGGTTTTCTTTAAGAAATGAAGCATATTGTATATTGCAAATTATTTACATGCCAATTGAACAATAAGTGAGGTCATTTTTTGCTTACATTTTACAAATTTCTGTATTGAACATAAATGATTTACTGAGGTTATGAAATTTATTTGTACTCACATGTCTAGAAAAGCACAAGAACAGAGCATCTAAAACATGTCTCCAAAACATTTCTCACTTTATTAAAATGAGAACAACATTTATTTTTCTATTAGTCCCAGTTTTTTCTCTTCATAGAGAGCTTTGCAGAGATAGCCAAAATATTGTATGGTTTAATTTGCTTTCTCAAATGCTCATTGAAGATATTTGTCTCAATAACTTCAGTTTCCTAAATGGATTGGTCTAGTTTTTTGAGATGGTACTTTAGCAGCATAGCTTTTTATTTGTCGAGTAGGATTTCCAAAATTGAAATAATCCAAATGTAGTTTGTTTCAGATTGAAGTATAAACTTTTCTTGTAGTGATGTTTAGAAAAGGCTTTTATTAATCTTAATTTTTTAAAATTTAATTTAAATGGGTGTTCTTTGATTTCAGATTACATAGTAAGATAATGAGAAAACATTTTGAATATGTAGTTGCATAAAACCTGTACTCTTTTAATTTCCTTTACACATGGATTTTGGTCATATCAATTATTACCTCTCTATAATTTTTGACACATTTTTTAAACTAAGTGTAGTTTTGTTTCTGTCTAAGATGTAGAAGTTGCAAAGAATGTCACTCTGACTATTAATTAGGAAAAATGAATTATAAAATCAGTGATTTGTTTAGCTCATCACAGACTTAAAATTACAAGGTAAATGAGTAATTTCTAATTTTTAAAGAGGACAAATGAGACACATGGATTGTCTGTTTCACTTTTGGCACAGTACAGAGGAAAAAGGAAATCACCATAAAACTGTTTAAGAATAAATCAATTAGAAGTTTAAGAAATAATCATAGGCTAATTTCAGTTTAATGTGTCAGTAACCCCCAGACAAAATGAGACTTCACATTATTCATCTGTGTGATCTGAAAGCAAAAAACACTCATCTAGTTTAGTAGAAAGCTCTTCTCAAGTGTGATTCACTTTGTTCTCAGAGGAAAAATAAAGGGCAGGGCCAAAATTTGAGCACAATTGCATTCAGGAGTGCATGTGGACATGAGGTATGAGATAGAGGAGCAGATGGAAGTTCTATGTCCTTTCTGCCTCCTTGGATTCATCTCTGTCATGAGGAGAAGACTTAAAACAAATAGGGAAGGGGTAGCAAACATTCACACTGTGGTAAAGAGAAAGATTCATTGCTGCTGGGAGATGTTTCCTAGATTCTACATCAACATTGGGCAGATGTGTTGTATCACTGTAAAAGAGACAGGAAACTCTCACCCACAACCAACCAATGATTGAGGGCAATTTGTCATCCATAAGGATGCAGAGCATAAATGTAGAGAAAGCTCTCCTCCAAAGTGCAGTTATGCAAATGGGGTCTTAAGACTGAGGCTATATCTGGAGAACAGCATGCCCTCCTCACCACACTCGTTCTACAAACTATGAATCATAAATGAAGAGTAATTTGATAACATACTTCATCATTGTCAAAGTATTTTCTTCTTCAAAAGACATTTCAAAAGAAAATAAAAAATGAGATATAGCCTTGGAGAAAATATTTGTAAATCACTTATCCATTAAAAGAATGGTATCCAGAATATATAAAGAACTCTCATAATTCAGTAATAACATTATTAAAATAGAAAAACCTTCGAAGAGATTACTCATCATAAAAGAAATATAGATGAAAAGTGAGTACACTTAAGATGTTCAACAGCAGTACTAACAGGGAAATGCAAATAAAAACAAAAATAAGATTTTATTATATACATATGAGCATGGTTAAAAATGGTAATGCCAAGTCTTAACAAGGATACAGAGACTATTTTACATTGCTGCAGAATGCACAATGCAACAATGGCTTTGGAATGCAGTTTAGTAGCTCGTATATAATATGTAAAGTGTACCTATATATATTATAATATGAAACCAAGCAATTGCCCTTCTTGGAATCTACCCAAGAGAAAGAATGAAGATGCCCTCAAAAGAACGATACATAAATGCTTACATCAGAAACTGGAAAGAAGGCAAACATCAATCATCTTTTGTATCCTAACTCTTTTAACCCTAACTAAATCTTGGAACATCCATCCAATACAATGCTGTTTAATTGCATTTGGGAACTAAAAGGAACTTATAAATATTTAATATTTATAAATATCTAATGAAGCAGAATCTCAAATTTAAAGACAGAGACACATAGAACTACATACTTATCATTCTATTTATATGACAAAGGCAAAATTATACTGCCTAAAATTAGACCACTAATTTCTAGGAAATGAAATTATTTTAAATCTTCATAGTTGTAGTGGTTACAAAACTGTATACATTTGTCAAAACCAGCAGAGTTGCACAACTAATAGAATAAGTGTTACCATATGTAGATCATATCTCAATAGCTACAGTTGAAATCAACCTAAATTATATTCTTTTTACTCATCCCTGTTATATTTTAACTACAATATGATTTTTCAAAAACTTAATTCTATTATCTCCCGTATAAATGAGCTTTCTGTCTCAGCCTCATGCTTTCACTTCTTGAAAAGGATGCCTTTTAATCATTCAATCCTTACCCCAATTATTTGGTTGATTTACCATTGAATCCACACAGATAATAACTGTTATACAGGGTGAAGCACTGTGAAATACAAGTAAATCAAAACCACCATCCTGTACCCAGCATGCCAGTAATAAGTGTTCATGATTTTACCATGTATGTCAGCAATGTGATCAACTCAGAGAGAGAGAATTGATGAAATTATCATGAGGTAACAACAATCTCTTTCTTGAATTCCACTATAAAAAATAATTAAACTTCTGAGCTATGTCATATGTAAATTAATACGAAAAAACATATCATTTGGCCTTATTTCATTAACACACTGCATCTTTTTTATTTTAGGGCTGTATAGGTTCATAGTAACTGCACTGGGATTTGTAATTTAAGTGGTGTTTACTGTGGGTCTCGAGTATAAGCTAGCAAACATGCAAGTTAATGACTACATGAATACTTAGGATATTGGTTCTTAGAGGGAAACTCTTATATGTAACCCAATATTTGCTGAATTAATGAGAAATATACAGAAGTTATTCTCAGAAAATTAAAACGCATACATATATTACTTGTGCAAAAAAATTTAGACTATGGATCTTATCCATCCTTTCTTTAAGAAGTCAGTGATTTCTATCAGAAAGCTCACCAATATATGTATAATTGCATTGGCATATTAATAGTTGCTAAGATCTAGAAAATATGTAATATTCTTAGAAAAGTGATAAATTTAAAGAAGCAATAATTAATTTACTCTATATCTTTGATAAAATATATATTCACTGAATTTTCCCATCACATTTGATAAAATTCAAGTCTAAATAAACTTTATATAAGAATTTCCTAAGAAGTTCCTTTAGTACACATTTCAGAATTTCACCTACTGAAACTCTGAATCAGATTTAGAGTGTGGTGGAATTTGTATATTTAAAGGCTTCACTAGGTCTTCCTGTTAAGCAGCCATGTTGGAAATATTTTTCAAAAGTAAATAATACCTGGCCTCTCAAAGTTTACAAAGGCAAACAATTATCTAAAAAAAATTCTTTAAGTTAAACTTCTTTTCAATAGGAAATTAAAAATGGTAAATTTGTTCCTAAAGACCATAGATAATGACCTCTATATAATCATTTCAAGAAGTTTGAGCAGAATAATTTCTGGTTGCCTTTAGGAATAATGAAGGAATCTTTTAAATGAACTACTGTCTTCATAGAAATACTGCTTTACTCCTAAAATAAAATTTGATTCCCAAAGAATACACATCTATTTATAATTTCTATGATGGACTAGGGTGCTTTCTCCTCACCATCTATTTTACCTGTTTTAATGTTTTAATAAATTTTTCCTCATTTTATTCTTTTCTCATGGTTTATGTGTCTCATGCTGCAGAGATTAATTGTCCATGCTCCTATTCTTTGTCACTAGCCTAGATATACAGAAAAATATATCCCACGATTATTTTTCAAGTCTAGTTTTGGCAAACCATCCAACAATCTACAATTCTGGAGGACTTCTCTCGTAGTAAAATTGTAATTATCTAAGTTTCTTTCTATCTTTTTTTTTTTTCTTGGTACCGGTGATTGCACTCCGGATCTTGCACTTGCAAGGCAAGAGGCAGCACCACTGAGCTAAATCCCTGGCCCACATCTCAATTTCTAATGAACAATCTCCCCTCACATGAACATTTGCATACTCTACCCTTTCATTTAAATCTGTTGACAAGTTTCTAGTTCTTGGTTGTGCCTTCATGACTTAAAATTTTATCATTTATCATAGGTAGGTTGATAGATATAAGTAAATAATTCATCCAAAATTACATTTTATTTAATAATTTTAGCATGTCAAATATTGGTAGGTATTAATAACATAAAGTCAAAAGGGAATGCTTCACCCATAGATATCTTCCCATATTACAAGCACCACAACATAAAATGTCAACTGCTATAAATGCACTGCATACAGAGTGTACTTGAAATACAGAAAAAATAGATGTCTGTATCTAATGGTGACTACTGCATTTATATAGGATCTGTCCAAAAAGATTTAATGTAAAAATATTTCTTACAATGTAGAATACAAGAATAACTTATTCTCAAATATTGAAGTGTTAATATTCTTGAAGAAACTGTAATTTGGACCTTTCTCAGAGCCCCCTTCTTGTTTGCTCAAAAGAACTCAGCCTACTTTGAAAGTCCAAAGTAACTAGAGATCACCAAGGAAGGAGATTGGATGTGAGGGGACAGAGAAAAAGGACTGTAACCTAGGATGTTTCTCACAAACTCTTGACAACTCAAGTAGCTTACAGACTAAAATGACATCTTTGGAAGTGACCAACTTAATTATTGTTCTACCAGTTGACTAGATGATGCCTTTAAGACATGGTGCTATTTTGTAGGTTAAGTATTAGATTCTGATACAGACATATTAAACATTAAACACTCACCAAACCACATCATGCTTAGTAAGTACAAGTCTATGTTGTTGAATCAATGTATAATTTTTATCACTGCTATCATGTCTATTGTGTTAGATACAGAAGAATGTATGTTATAAGGACAGAGGTGAGTGGGTAAAGAAACTGGCTGATATCAAAACAGCAGAGCATTGTTTGAAGGATCTGTATTCCATTATGACAACTCAAGCTGTATCTTTCTTTATCAGATGTGGAGTTTTTATTCCTATACACATCAATAAAATTTTAAATATTGATCATCTACTTCAGTTCTAAAGACACATGATCAATCAGAAAACAGTCTTAGTTTTGATGATGTAACAGAATACCATAGACCTGATCAGTATTTGCATTTCCAAGGATATTTCAACTTTATCATTATAGATTACTTTTAGTAAAGATTTAGTCAACTAGAAAAGCAAAACTGTTAGAGACACTCTTACCTCCTTGACTTACCACGTCATATCCAGAATAGCTTAGTGCATTGATTCACTGCAGCCATCTTGGCAATGGAATATTATAACCTTTCTATTCTGATAAAACACACTTAGAACACGTTCTCAGACAGGCTCAGCAGACTTCTATCAATAAACAGAGAAACAACTCCTTTGGTGATTGTTTCATTCCTCATGGGGCTAAGAGGAAACTTGAGAATACAAATGGTTTCTTGGTATTTATACATACTTGCTATGTTCTTTGTCAGATCAAAAACTGCAGTGAGACAAGTGAGGGAAGAAATACACAAGTAGAAGAAAATTCTCTCTCTTTCTCTTTCTCTCTCTCTCTCTCTCTCTCTCTCTGCTTCCTTCAACTCAAATTATCAAAGGAAACTGTATTATTCTTTAGTTGTTAGTCAAAGCTACATAAGTAGACCTATTATTGGATATAAACTGGATCAGAAGGGAGTTAGGTACTGGATAGGACCCATTCAAAGATACCAGGGGGCTACTATTTCAATGGCAGTTCTGCTAGCAGGCATTTTAAAAATAAAACGTATTAGGCTATACATGCAGTGAGTGAGTAATTGATATAATAAAGCTCCATCAAAACCTTGAGGGCTTTCATTAAATGCCAGGCTGCAATAAATCTTTAAGTACTAGACCTCTTGCATGTAAGTGTCTTATATCTTAAACAGGACTATATACCTTTGAAACATTGCTGCTTACTAGCCATTCTTCAAAACTTTTTTCCCATTTTTGACATTTTAATAGGATGGTTATTTATTATGAAACTTGAAATGTTTTCATGACAGTGTGTCCTGGTAGATAAGTCACTGAAATAACTGTGTTGGTTAAGCTGAGAGGGACATAGTGGCCTTGGCAGAAATATGAACAATATCCTTTAAAGAAAATATGATTCATCTGCCTTGCAAAGGATGCTACCATGTAGCAGTTCAAAACATGGGCACTGAAACTGACTGTAAATTCAAATATCACTCTCCCCCTCACTTACTGTGCATCCTGAGAAAGCTACTAAATCTCTGCCCTACATTTTTGTCATTTAAAAAAATAAAGGAATTATAATAAAGACTGTCAGTCAAGACCATTGAAGGATTTCAATAAGCAAAATTATCCAGATCAATTAAGATACCCAATGTGTATCAAACAATGATAGCTATATAATTGTTACTACTTAATTATTTGGATTTCTTTATCATGCCTTCTTTATGTGCTGTCATTTTGTGCTGATAATCAATAGTAATAACAATAATAATTAATATTGCTGTCACTTAATAATTTAAAAGTATGCTAAGGCCTTAGTATGCTGAGCACTTAATATGCTAAGGTTATTTTGTTTGATCTTCATACTAATTCATTTTGATAAGTATAATTGTCATATCTATGTTGCAATAGAATATTTGAGGTGCAGAGAGTTGTGATTGCGAGAGATCACAAAAATAATTAATGTAGGCAAAATTTAAATTTATGTTAACTGCCTCCAAATTCCTTCTTTATCTAAGCTTAATTTTAGACTCATGATGCTTGCTTGGATTTACTCTCTGTGTTAGTTACTCTTCTTGTTACTGAGACAAAATACTCAACATCTAAAATTAGAGGAGGAAAGGTTTATTTAGCTCACAGTTTATAGAAGTTTTAATCCATAATCAGCTGGCTCCAAGCCAGGGTGGCATGGCAGAGAGGGTTCACAAAGAAGAGTTCCTGGCAGCCGTAAGATAGCAAAGAAACAAGGGCCCTTAACAGCAATGTCATAATGTTCCTTTTATCTTATCCAGACTACAGGGATTAGGGCAGTGCCAAACCAATCAGTGTACTGGTTTAGTAATCACACACCCTTAATCCTAGCATCACACACTGTAGATTTGAGCCACCTCTTAAAAATCCACCTATGACCACATGAGGCTTTGGGAGGACATCTATATACAAGCCATAACACTCTCCAGGGTCCAGGTCATCATCAATTATAAAGGGCAACTATAAGGTAGACCTTTCAGTTATGTTTTCTAATAATGCCATATCAATCCTTCTGTTATAGTTTACATCTAGATGTCCACCCAAAGCCATATAGGCCCTTGGATGGGACTTTTGGTAGATGATACTTTTAGGACTTTTAGAGTTGTGATAATCTCCAGTGGATTAGTTCCTAGGATCTGAGTTCCTGGAAAATCATATCTCACTCCCCTGCTTCTCCCTTGACTCACTCTCTGCTTCCACACCATCATAACATGAGCAGGTTCTCCTCTGCAATTCCCCTCTGCCATGCCACCCTGCCTTGGAGCCAGTGAGATATTGACTGAAACCTCTACAAACTGTGAGCAAAAATGAAATTTTCCTCCTTTAACATTTGTCAAGTGTCAAGTGCTGTGTCTCAGGAAGGAGGAAAGTGACTAAAATATCAGCAAATTCCATCTTAAAATCCTATTTTTATAAAGAAAATATGCTGACAAAATGTAGTATTATGCTCAGAATTATAGAAATAGTAATATGAAAATGTAGATTATTAATCTTTATTTATTTATTCAACGATGGTATTATGATGTTATGTCAGATATTGGGAATAGTGACAGTCAATAGAAAACATATATCAAGCTAATGATTATACAACTTTTTTTCAGAAAGAAAATTTAACTCATTTTATAAAAAGTTTGAGAGAATATAATAACATGTCTGTTTTGCTTACTTTGGTATTTTTAGTGTAGAGAAGAGTGCTTGAAACTCAGGTGTTCTGTGACTGGTTCTTGAATTAAGGGAATGAATGCATTATAAAATAGAGCAAGTATCGGGAAGGAAATGCACAGAGTGCTAATTGAGAAGTCAACTTAAACCGAGGAAGCAGGGGTTCTCCAAAGATGTGTCAGTTAGGCTGAGACTGAGGATGACAAAGAAATCCCCAAATAAAGGGTGGAAGAATGGAAACAGGGTTGTCTGGCTATAGAGAAATCATCTGCAAAACCATAAGGAAAAGATAAGGCATGGCAGTAATGAAATTGAAGGAAACACATTCTTCCTGGAACACAAGGAGATGAGAAAACTGTAATGATGAGGCAGGAGAGAAAGGTAAGGGTCAGGAGCTGTAAGGTCACAAATGTTATCATAATAATATTGCATTTTGTTCTAAGTATGATAGGAGATCTAAATGGTTGAAGCAGAACAGAATTTCAGATTTCTGCTTTGTAAAAGATCATTCTGGCACTTATATAATAAATAAATAAGAGAGGCAAAAATTGCAAATGGAAAGGGATTGCAGCAGTCTAATACCTGATGGCCACTTGGATTGACAGTGGATACAGAAAAATGTAGGATAATGATAATTACAGTAATACCATTAAGATTATCTCAGCACTTAGTAAGTGCCGAGCACTCTTCTGTTTCATAAAAACTATACAATTTTATTTTCACATAAACAGTGTGTAACTCATTAAAGTTTGGATCTAAAATGCCTCCCCCCAAGTCAGCTGATAGACTTTGAGGAAGTGGCTGTATCATGAGGGTTAACCTCATCAATGGATCAATACACTGAGGAGTTCATGGCTGAATGGACTGTGGGGAGGTGGGCCCTGGACAAGGGGGTGGGTCACGGGAATGTGGCCTTGGGCCCTATATCTTGTCTCAGCCCCTCCTCCCTGTCTCTTTTCTTTCCTGACTTCCTTCCAACTGCCATGAGAGGAGGAGCTCTGCTTCACCACACCCTCTATGCCATGACATTTCTGCCTCGCCAGTGGCCCAAGAAATGAAGCCAGCTAGCTGCTCCTGGACTGAAGCCTTTGAAATTGTTTCAGAATGCAACTTTTCTCTTTTAAGTTGTTTTGCTGAGGTATTTTGTCACAGTGATGGAGTACTAATGGAGAAAACAAGTCTCTGAAAAGAGAAGTGTGCTTTCCATCTTTAGATAGTTAATAAGTAGAGGATCTTGGGTGTGACCATAGGCTATCCTTTAAACTGGAAATAAGATTTGGAGATAATGAAAATGTTTGATGATAGATTATCTCTGGGGAAAACTGAGGTCTACAGGCCAGGAATTTAGCTCAGTGGTGCCAGGCCTTGCAAGTGAAAGGTCCTGAGTTCAATCCCTGGTACCAAAAACCAAAAGAACGAAACAAAACAAACAAAACAAAAAACAAAAGAACAGTAAGATCTATTGTTTGATTATCTGGCTGGTATATGTTTAGTATATATTTTTAAAACCCAATAGATATTTTTTGACCTCCAGTATTATTTGAGGTGATAGACTTTAAGTATTTACAGCAGTATATACAGATTTTGAATAGATGTCATTACTAAAGGCAACAATTTGATGTAAGAGGAAAACAAGCTGAGCTGATATTTGAACACTGAAATGTAGATTTTAAAAAGATAGAATTAGCATCCAAAGAATTCTTAAATATAGGGCAAGTAGAGAAAAGACATAAAGGGAAAAACAGGAATATTTTTATATCTAAGAGGGTTTTGAAAAAATGGGATGGTCAGCTAGATCAAATACAGATGAGTTCATACAAAGTGAGTGTTGGAAACTACCACTGGATTTAGCAACATGGCACCATTAGTGTTACAAAGGCAAAAGCCAGACCAAAGAGTTTGGAGAGTGAATGGGAGTTGAAGAAGCAAAGTATGGCTATCAATGACAGTGAAACTATGAGCACAGAGACAAAGAGGGTGAGGAAGCTAATGATCTGTTTCCCCATGAATGTTCTTCAATGAGGCATTGCAGTTTGCCTAATGAGTGCATGGTATCTGCTTTGCTTTATTCAGAATTTAATAGATTCCATCAGACACACACACACACACACACACACACGCACATTTGCATACAGAGTTGGTTTGTCAAATCAAATGAGTGACTGATAGGGGTCAAGGAATGGCCAATATACAAAGCTATCATTCTTTTCTTTCCTTCTTTTTATTTTTGAGGTTCTAGAGGGATTATATACTTTTATATGACTTCTAGGGAAATATAATTGTGATAAAATCAGATTGAAATCAGGTTCTAAGAAAACATACATTACAAAAAGAAAAAATACCAAAACAAAGAGACACAGAACTAAAGAGTCAGATAAGTGTGCATGAAAGAGAGTGAAAAACTGAAAATTATTTAGCACAAAATTGTCAAAATCAGATTTAGGGAAATATGAGAAATGTTCCCCTATTCTAATCCTTTATCCTTTATACTGTGCTCTGACCTAAGAATATATACTTCACCTTTCCTTCATTAATTTCTCTTGAAGTGCTCTCAGCATCTTTCAGTTACATATTAGAAGAGTAAGAGTAAAACCTTGTTAAGAATTACTGATGAGATTATTAAATGTGAGCTATAACACTAGGCAATATCATATTCCCACTCTTATTGCAAAACTGTTACCTAATCTTAAGAAAATGCAAGGGGTAACTAGACCAGTATTTGTTATTCAAAACATACTTCTAGTGAATTAATTCCTACTTCCCTGGCTAATCAGATCAGCGAATTAGCTTGTGCATCCAATGATACAGTTAAATAACTATCCAAAGTACATTCTTAATCAAAATGTGTGGAGGAGAGAAAAGAAAATTCACAACAATCTGGATTTATATTATCACCTTTTACTTAAATCTAGTCAGCTCAAAATATTTTATGAGCTGTTACTGTTTTATAAATTTTTGATATAAACTACTTTGATTAACATGTTTTCTAGAAGAGAAAAATATTGTCTAATTAACATGGAGTGGGAGAAGACAAACAAGGAGGGTCAATATTTATTTTCACTGTAGACTACAAGGATGGAGAATCACACAGATGAGAGAAAAGCCCAGCACTTCAATCTTTGTTATTTCAGGCAAGAAAAAAAAAATCAGTGACCTTGTTACCCCCATTCCATTCCTCTAAGTGATTTCAGTGGGCAGTGCAGCAACAGTTTCCTTACCGCCATGCACAAACACTGTTACTTCTGGCTTAAAATATTTGCTGGGAAACAAATATTCCCAAGTAACTAGGTGGTACGTTTCACGTCAGTCCTGCAGCCTGGCAATTCTAGGAGTGATTAATGAGACACCCAAGACCACAACCTCAGGTGACTTCCATGGGAAGCAGGGATTTAGCAGGGCGTAAAGGCAGAAGATGGCTGGGCACAGAGCCTGTTTCACCGCCGCCGCCTTCTTTGATAGTGCAGTTGTTCCAGCTGCCAGAGGCTTTCTGGTTCCCATGGCAACTCTGGGGCTCTGCTAGGAACTCAGAGCAGAGCCTTTGAAGTTAGGTACCAAACACTGGAGCCCAACAAACGCAAAGGCAACAGAAGAGGGGAAAGAGCAAGGATCACCCATGTAGGATCCCCACAATTCCTATGGGTAAGAGAGCCTTTCCACAATCAGATTTCTGTTTTTATGTTTGTAAAATGAGATTGTTTCCTCCTTGCCATTCCTCATTAGGATCATGTTTTTGGTCCTTGTTTGGAAAAGTATACTGCAAATGCTCTCACTGGAAAGGAGGCGCTGGGGTGGGGGCAGGTCGACTGGGTACCCAGAGAGAACGCAGGAGCCCGCTCATTCATTCATTCATTCATTCATTCATTCATTCATTCATATTCAACATCTCCCGAGAACTTCTTCCTGCAGGGCACTATGTCAGCTACTAGGTCTGCAAAGAGAAATAAGACTCCGGCCCACCTTCAAAGTTAACAAATGATAATTAACCCAGATTAACAGAATCCTCCCCAGCCGAGGGAAAACCAGTTAGGCCCTGCTTGTTTCTCCCGGGTCTCTCCGGAATCCAAGCCTGGAGAGGAAGGAAGCAGCGCCTGGAAACAGAGGAGGGAAGGCGGGCGGGAAGAAGGAGCCAGCCCGTTCTTTCCCTGGGAAGAGAGTCTGTCAAGGCCACTCAAACGCTTCTCTGCGGCTGGGAGGGAGAGGGGTTTATTTTTCTTTTAAAAAAAACGGAGCCCTTTTCCCTACTGGGCTCGATTTCTAGTAGGGGAAGCTCCGCCTCTTTGGGCCGGTGATTGGCCCAACTCTTCTCGGGATAATTTATGCTGTCCTCCTCTCGGTCTGATTGGCTGCCCGCTCAGTTCCGCTGGGAGTCGCATCCTACCTGGTGAGGAGGTGTATCGCCTTTCCACACTCGCCCTGCTCCTACTCTGCGGGTGCTGAGGAGGGAAGCAAAGTCCTGGAGACTGAGCCAGTACAGCACCAACAGAAAAAGAGATCCCGATCCGATCCGATGGGTTCTTGGGAAGCTTTTCTCTTCTCCCCTTTTCTTCTGTGGAGTCAAAGTAGAGGGGTGAGATTGATGTTCTTATTACTGACTCTGCATTTAGGAAACTGGTGAGTAAATTCAAGGACTTAAAACTATTCTTTGCTTCTCTACCTCTTCCCCCCTTCTTTAAAAAAGAAAATCATCCTAAGTAATTTGCATTTCTGAGAAACATGTACAATATTTGCCATCATTTTATTTTCTGATTTTATCTCTTCACTCTCAGCATGAAATTAGCTTATTTCTGAAGCATAGAGGTTCATTCAATGGCTCTATGACTTCAAACAGTGTAAAGTAGTAAAGGTTCCCGATGGGAGGGAATGTAGGAGACTAGAAATGACTGCTACTACATTTCCTGAAAGAATGCTTTGATGAACTTTCTAGATGATTTTGCATTTCAAAGACAAAGTTATCTCCTAAACTTCTTATTACACAGCATGGTTTGCATGATGCTTTTCTATATATGAATCTAGTCTTTCTCTTTCTTCTTGGTAACTTGCTGGAATAAACCAGTGTTTTACAAGAAAGATAATAAATTTGGCTAAAATCTCTTTCAGAGTTGAAAATGTGCAATGTTTAAATCAGAGATGATTCTTTATGTTTTATTTGAACCAGGAATGTTTTATTTTAATTGGCAGTCCACTAGAAATTTAAAAAACGTATGGTTATGTGAACGTGTTGGGTCTATGTGTGTAATGTGACCAATCACAAGCCTCTAGTCTGACAGGAACAAGACTGGGCTGTAATACCTCTCAATAAAACTTTGGAAGCATTCTGTTAGGAAAATGGACTTCTCTGGTACACACCTGAAGCATGTGAAAGAATGAAGGAAGAAAAGTTTTAAAATATGTCGATTAAAACCTAGTTATTATAAATGGCATAGATATACTACCCAAGAAAATATAACTTATTTTACCTAAGTACACATTTACAATGATATTATTCAATTATAATCCTACTTAGAAGTTGAGTAAAGTACAATCACTGTGCATATGGGAGTCTACCATTACACTATATCATTACTTTATAAATCACTATTATAATTTCAGTATATGGCCAGAGTGAATAATTTTAGTATTACCAGCAGATGGAACAACTATATTGAATTAAAGTCTATTTGCCTTGCTAGACACATTTTGTCGTTTAGTGGCTTTCTTTTTTTTTTTCAAATATTACAGTTTATTTACCCCTTTTCCCTTAGCGGTCTAAATACACAATCTCATGTATTAAGAATCTTTAACCTCTCTAGACACAGTTGCTTCATCGACCAAATGATTGCTTCCGGTTTTCACATTCAGTACATCTAAGGTTTGAACTGAAACAAAATGACTCAAGTGTTGCTTCACTGGCTTTTCTTTGTATCTGTGAAGAGGCAAATTCTAAATATGAATGCCATGTACATTTTTACCATATACAGAGGGAGGCAGTGAGCATGCTGTGATAGTTAAATTGATAAATAATTCATTTCATCATAATAATATAGAATCTAGATTATTCTAGGTAATGAATAGATACATATTCAAATAAATCTATTTGTTGCTGTTAGAATTCTTTTCTTTCTGCCTCAGTTATGAAAGTTTGTCTTCACCCTTTAAAGTAGCTAAAGTAGTGCTGAACTTACCCTTTTAATATTTAATTAGAGATAACTGATTTCAACATGTATATATCACATACAATCATATTTCCCTTTCTCTTTACCCTTTTCTAGAGAGACATTTTAAAACTAACCATAGATAGTTCTGCCTGTAGCAATATTGTTGGCATACTGATTTCTAAAGTAAATCTATAAAGTCTTCTATGTTGTGATTTACTAAATTTGAAACCATTATGTCTTATACCTAATCAGAGGCAAAAATGTGTTCCCATATTAGTTTCCATCAAGAGCATAAAGGAGAGACAATATATTGATTTTTGTACTGCTGAATTATGAAAACTGACCCTGTTATAACTAAAAGCTGTAGTCATGGATCCTGAGTTTATTTCTCCAGGAGGCTCTATGGTAGCTTGTCAAGTTGTTTCTATTTCTTCACCCTGATTTAACTTTTTTGCAGTGTTGAAAAATATCTCACTCTAATCAGGTTTTCAAAAAGAACTGAAAAATTACCTTGAGAATTTAGTTGTTATGAAAACCACCTAAGATAAGCTTTGACTGAGAAGTTGTATTTTGAGAAATAAATTAATTTGTTTTTATTTTTAAAATTTCTAAGAATCACTAATCATAGAAAGTTTTCCAGATTAAAATGTTCAAAAATATACATATATACATATTAACAATATGTTATTTTTAACTAGCTTTAGTAATATATTTTGTGTATTGGGATAGTGAATGATTTTTATTTAGGTGTTGAGATTTGTGTTTAATTTTCTAGTAAAATGCATGTAAACATGAGAAAAATATTAATATGTGGTGATGCTCCATGATAATTACACATTCAAAAAACTGAGAGACAAAATTATTTCAAAGCTAAAATATAAACCCTCTTGTATAATTGATAATCCTCTTGTGTATAGAGTATTTTAGGATATCCAACAAGCAATACCCTTCTTCAATTTCAATTTCTTCAATTTCATTCCATTCTATACTACAAAGCACAGATCTGGCTAAGCAAGAAAGGGAATGTTTGGGATTTTATTTGAACCCCCAATAGATTACTCTAATTTTTCATTTTTATATAAAGGTGATTACAATTTGTATAGGAACATAAGAAAGTAGGTGGAGGCCCACAAGAGAAGAGACAAAGGATAGAAAACTGAAAAAAAAAAGTCTGTTGAGATGATGACAGATTGATATGATCACATATGATAAATGCCTGCCATGGAGCATGAAGGGAGAATGAGCACATGTGGAATATATAAGCTTCAGGAGAACAATTCATATGTACGAAGGTATCAAGTAAGAATCCTGAACTTTACCATCAAATTTAAACTCTAGTTTCAGCTCTACCATTGGAATGATTTCAGGCATGTCTTTGAGGCAAAGGGTCCTCATTTATCATCTGCATTTACAGATTGTTTCAAGACCAAGAAAGACAATTTGTGCAATGAACCTAGCACTTAACATTTGTCTGTAAGGAAGGACATAATAACAGATACTTTGTGAAATAACAGTGAATCAAGAAATTGTTTATCTTTGTTAAAGTCATTTTAAATATAGTTGAATGAAGTCCTTTATTTACATGTCATCAAACATCTTTTTAGTTTTGGAGAGATCATTCATTTATTCAATAATTTTTTTATGGAATGCCTGCTGTGTGGTAAAGGCAGTGCACTGTGTTAAATTTTAGGTGATGAATTGAGTATATACATATACTACCTGCAGGGAGCCTGTCCATCTAGATGTAGGGTATTGATGAAAGGAAAACATCTTTTACTTGAAAGAAGTAAGTATACCATCAGCACTACAAAGATAAACAGAGTTAAACTTTTGAAGTCAGAAAATGCTTCTTGTGGGTTGTGTCTAGATGTCCCCACAAAGCCTTATGCAGGCATTGGTGGGGCTTTTCAGAGGTGGCTAAATCTAAAGTGTGTGATGCTGGGATTAAGGGTGTGTGATTACTAAATTAGTCCACTGATTAGTTTGGCAAAGTTCTGGGTGTGGATAATGGGAAGGCCCATCCTGGGTGTGAGTGCTACCTCCCCTAAGAGTGTACAGCTTGAGCAGACTATAAGGAACAGAAAGAGGGCTGCTGTCATCAATTGCTGCTTTTGCTGCCTCCTGTCTTTTGTCTTCTATGCTATGGGCTGTTTTTTTTTCCTTTGTGATGCCCTTCTGCCATGTAACCCTGCCTTGGAGCCAGCCAATTCTGGACTAAGGTCTCTACAAACTGTGAGCCAAAATAAACTTTTCTTCCTTTTGTTTAGGTGTTGGTTATTTTGGCTCAGCAACCAGAAAATTAAGATAATGCTAATATAGCGAATCATAATCAAGAAAAGAGAAATAAAGACATACATTATTTCTCATAAGCAATACCATAAGATTATGGAGAAAATACCTTCACAATTCTGATGACAAATGTTCAGCTGAGAAAATTATACTTATCAAATTTCCAACCAAGCATGAAGTAGAATAAAGCCTAGATAATATTATTCACCTCATTTTACAAATGGGAAAACGGAGGCACAGAGACTTTAGGAACTTATTAATCATATTCCTGCTGATAAGTTCTGGATCCAAGACTTAAATTCATATTTCTAGAACTTGCATTTTAAAACAACAAAGCACTCAGTACAAATTCAAGATACAATGCTGCTTCAGTTCATGAACTTAATTTGTCCTAGGATTCTGGGGGAAAAGGCTGCATTTGTGTTCATGATTGAAAGATGACTGTGGTCCTATTCTTCCCTGGATGTGGAGTTCATGAATGGAAGCAAAACTTTGCCCAATGTTTCTGTTTACGAACAGAAGCATTGGTGAAGCAAAGCATTATTGTAAATCAAAATCAAATGTGGATGAAAGCAAACTAAAAACAAAAAAGAAAGAAAGAAAAAAGAAAGAGAAGGAAGAAGGAAATAATAGGAAAGGAGAAAGAAAGGAAAGGTGAGAAGAAGGGAATGGAGGAGAGGGGAGAAACGAGAAGGGAAATGAAGGAAAAGAAAGGGAAGATGTTATGGTTTAGATCTAGATGTTCCCCCAAAGACTCATGTGTTCATAGGTGCTTTGGGGGAGATTGCATCATAGGTGCGTGATACTCATCAATGGCTTAGTCAGTAATGAGTTTATAGCTAAATGTGATGTTGGGAGGTAAAGTCTCGTAGGAGGAGGTGGGTCACTGGGGGTGTGGCCTGGAAGGGTCTGTCTCCCTCCCTCTTCCTTGAACTCTCTCTGCTTCCTGTTTGCCATGCCATGAACTCTTTCTCCTCTATCATGCTACCCTGCCTCAGAGCCAGCCAACTGTGGCCTCAAACCTCTACAAACTGAGCTAAAATAAGCCTTTCCTCCTTAGAGTTGTGTCTAAGCAACAAGAAAGTAACGAAGACAGAAGGGAAGAAAAAAGCAGGGGAAGGGGATATAATTCTTGTTTCATTGATACCAGCATAATAAGTAGAAAAAAATCCACCTATCACATACTTTCTGGAATACAAGGGGTGTGCTACAATGATGTTTTTAGGAGAAACTTTGACACCTTGAAATACTTGGTCTAGAAAAGAAGACCAAAAGATAATGAATTAAAGAAAACAATTTTTAGTGTCGATAAATTTTGTAGACGAGTTACTATTTTTAAGGATGCTTTGTAGAATCTTGGTTGATTTTATCATATAGATATACCAGGCACATATAGATATAACCAGATTGTGACAGTTACTTGAAGGTGGATTTTTCTTCCAGGAAAAAAAGTCTTTTAACAAGATAATGAGGAACTTATGACTAGATCTGCTCAAGCAGTGGCTTATCAGTATGTTTTTGTACTCAGTAGGAGACGAATAAAATTTATGGTTTTTTTCCCTATTTTAGAAAATTTCAGACTCTAAATCCCTCAGTACTAAAATAGTTTGGCCAATCAAAGTTCCATTTTTCAGGAAATAGTCTTAGGTATTCAGTCACTCAATAAACATTTATTGCACTTCATTCAGAAACTTACTTATTCAGTGTCCACTATGGGTTATCCAGAGTCCTGGGATCTGGAGATAAAGTGGTAAACAAGAAAAAATCCTTGCCCTTTGTGTAGTAAATACAGGCCATATATGTGATAGGTTTGATAGATGCACATCACAGAGAGAAGGGAGGTCTTGCTCCTGTTGAGCTAGTGTTGGTAGTTTGTTCAGATGGTTTATTAACAGAATGGTGATAATTATTTTAATTGCTACTAATAATTCTAGATGAGGTACAGTGGAAATACTGAGGAGGCTCCCCTTAGTAGTTGCCCCAATGCAAATCTGGAGAAGATTGTATGCTTTCTGTTGTCATAGGCTGTTTAAGTCGAACTTTGTGAAGGACATGGAGAGAAACAAATAACCTGATTGTGACAAGAGATTTGTTTCATAGTTGGGTAGGCTTTATGTATTTAGTACATATTTGAAGTACATAATGTTTATATTACTTCTTGAGAGTGGGTACATGTATATAACACATCCTAATTCCATTTTTAATCTCTTTTATTTCCTCTTCTTTCCCTCTCTCTCCAGCTCTTTTTTATATTATTAATTTTATTGGTACATTTTAGGTATGCAATATAATGACATTCATCATTGGGAATTTTTTCCCCATTCTCCTGCCCTCCCTTCAACCCCTCCATCTCTCCCTATTTACAAAGACTTTGTTTCCATTTTTTTCATTTTCTCATATTAATTCCATTCCCTTCTTTCCTTTCCCCTACCCCTTCCACTTTCCCTTCCCCTTTGCCCCTTTTATTACTATTTCACATTATTTATTTTACCTTTTAGTCCTTATTTACACTTTCAGTTTCTCACACCAGAGAAACTATTTGGTATTTACACATGTGTGTCCTATTTACTTCACTCAAGAATATTGCCTCGGGCCGGGGATTTAGCTCAGTGGTTCCACCACCTGCTTCACAAGCACAAGGTCCTGAGTTTGATCCCTGGAACCAAAAATAAAAAATGAATATTGCCTCAATATGCATCCATTTAGCTATAAATGTCTCTAATTTCTCATTCTTTATGGCTGAGTAGTACTCCATTTTACAGAAAAACCACATTTTCTTTATCCAGTCTCCATTTGATGGGCAACTGGGCTGTTTCCAAGTTTTAGCTATCACAATCTGTGCTGCTATGAACATGGATGCACATATATCACTGGGGTCTAATTCTTTTGATTCTTTGGGAAAGATACCCAGCAGAGAAATAACTGGGTCAAATGGGACTTCCAGTCCTAGTTCTTTGAGGTATATCCATACTGATTTCCACAGTGGTTGCACCAGTCTGCACTCCCACCAACAATGGAGGAGGACTCCTTCCTCTCCAAACCCATGCCAGCATTTGTTATTGGTTGATTTCTTGATAGCAGCCATTCTTTCTGGGGTGAGGTGGAATCTCAGTGTTGTTTTCATTTGCATTTCTAAAATGCCCAGTGATGTTGAACATTTTTTCATATGTTTATTTGCTATTTCTACCTCTTTGTCTGAGAAATGTCTGTTCATTTCAGATGCCCATTTTATTTATAATTTGGATTTCTCATATAAGAGAAACCATGCAATATTTAACTTTATGTATTTGATTTATTGTACTTTACATGATGGTGTCAATTTGCATCCATCTTCCTAGAAAAAGTCGTTTATCTTTATGGCAGAGAACTACTACATTGTGTATAAATTGCATGTTTTCTTTTTCCAGTCATTTCTTTTACTCTGATCATCTACTTGTAGCATTAAAATAATCACATCTGCTTAACGCTATATGATTTAGGATGGTATTGAAATTCTGAGCTGTAAGAATCCTTTTCTTTTGAAGAAAATGTGTTCTAAAATTTAATGTTACTTCTTATTTTTGGACAAACACAATAATAAAGTAATAGAAACTATGCTAACAATAGAGACATGGAAGTAAACATAGATCCTGCTCTCCAAACTATAGTTGGATTGGATAGATCAGAAAATCTATGATTTAAATATATTGAGTTTCACATAAATATTTTCATATAGTCTGATCAGAATGTGATTTGGTTCCCTAGATAGCTTATGACTGCTGGAATGGAGGGGGCTGGTCACTGGGCTAATTTGGGGGAGATTTTTAGGATCATCACTGGCAAGTTTCCACAGTGTGTGTTGCTTTAGTACAGGGACAAAGTCATCTCTCAGTGTTCTAGAAGTGAATCATTATCAGAGTAATTTTCCCATGTCATACAGTGTCCTGAGTAACAAGTACCTTTTCCACTAAATAGCCATGTTAATTATCACAAAGTAGCCATATTGGCTGGATTGAATATACATGCTACTTGGACATCTGTATTCTCTAACTTAATTTGTTGTTTTGACTGATTAGTATACACCTATTTCTGGGATTTCTTTAATGACAATTGCTTTTGAAAAACCTCATATTGTCATATCTAGAGTACATTAAAAAAATTGTTGCTAATTTCTGTAATGATCATTTGTATTATCTCCTTTTTGAAATGAATAATTCAAGATGATCTCATGTTAGTGAAAATGTTTTGCTCTTATGTTAAGATTTAAAGGCTGAAAACAGGTAAAAGGCATACACTTCTGCATTCAGTGGGACTAATTCTCATTTCTTTCACTTTTAAGGTCTGGTAGTATATTTTATAATTTAATAAGCCTCAATCTTATGTCTTTGCTTTGCAAAATTTTTAGCAGAATTGAAGCATTTATCTGATGATAAAAGCATCAAAGATTTAGAAAATGAGAGTGTCATGAAGGGTTTTATCATTTATAAATGTAATTTATGTCCTGTCAGGTTCTATGGATGTAAAGTAAAACAACAGAGAATGTGTTTTTCATTTTAATGTACTCTATACTCAGTGGTCTTTTAAAGAACATGCTGCAGTAAAAGCTATGCTTTCTTTCTCTTCAATTAACAGTCACATAAAAGTGATTTCAAAAGAACATGTATAGTCTCCCCACCCATGAAGACTAGTTATAGGATGCATTTCATAGCTCTCTTAACTTATGAAATTATTCCATTATAGTCCCTAGCTTTTCTGTGGGCCTTGTATTTTGTATGGATACAGATACACACAAGTGCATGTCTTTCAAGTTTTTTTTCAATATTTCCCAGTTACTTATAATAGGGACATTTCATGCTCGACTAAATGATAAAGAAATCATTTATCTATATTGTCACCATTACTGGGTATGATGGATCTTTTAATTAGTTGCTAATATGATAGCTAACATTTTAAACTGATTTTCCTTTTTCACCACTAAATTTTAACATAATTTTATCTATTAGTCCCCCCACCCAATTCTGCATACCAACTATGTTGTAAATTTCTTTCAGTGGATCTTTTGTCTCTAGTGTTGCCTAAGGTGACCTATTGTGATCGATAATTCTCTTTAAGTTTTTTTGTTAGTTTTTCTCTGTTCCTAGTTTGCTTGCACATTACCTATACTGGCTTCCTTACTCCAAAGGCCAAAGTACATTTTCAGTGTTTTCTTCAATAATTTTATACTTTGGCTGCTATATTTTGATCTTTAGTGTATTTGAAATTTTCTTTGCAAGTTAAAATTTGATATTGATTTTTTTCATCCTTTCATTTCTAAACAAATCAGATCACTTTTGTCATACTCAAAATATCT
Source organism: Heterocephalus glaber (assembly GCF_053883595.1). Classification (NCBI taxonomy): domain Eukaryota; kingdom Metazoa; phylum Chordata; class Mammalia; order Rodentia; family Bathyergidae; genus Heterocephalus; species Heterocephalus glaber. Next base: position 38,583,665 of record NW_028258325.1, on the reverse strand, counting down.
TTACAATTGGTATCTTGTTTTCAATGCGTTATCTTGTTCTCATTGATTTCTTTATGTTTTGCTACAATAGGCTTTGATTACAGCAACTTTGTTTTCTTTTTATTTTCACAGTACAAATTCCATCTAATAATTCTTTTTCAGTAATTTCTTATAAAGTGTCATACTTAACTGATTGTTAACTAGAATTATTTTAACTTGTTACACATAAAATACAAGATTTGGATTATAGCTGTTTAATATACAATTTAAGAATGAGGTATTAATAACATTGTTTTATAGCAAAAATATTTACTGTCTTTATATTTTTCTATCTTTATATTCCTCAATTCATTCTTTTGGTTTTGTTTACATTAGAGTTATATTTTTCCATTACATTTTCTCTTAATCATATTGTAGTTTGTGTTGCAACTGTGAAAGGCTTTTTCCTTTTATTTATGCTAAGTTAGTACTAATACCAGGAAGCTACTACAATTTGAACTTAAATTTATGTAAGGATACCTATCATAATTCTTTCATAGTGCCCAATAATTTTATTTATTTTCCAGTTCACTGTAATTTTACCTGAAATTGACATGATATACTTTAACCTCTTTTCCATTCATTCACTTACTTAGTAATTTTATGGTCTTTATGCTTTTACTATATGTCAGACTTTGGGCTAGTTTTTAACAATATCTTGTTGAATTCCTTAACAGTATGATCAATCTATGGTAGAGCTAAGCATTAAACAGATTGAAAGCACACAGTGGGCCACATTCACCCAAGATTCTAAATTTGGTCTCTTATTAAATTTCCAAAGCATTTGCATCCATGTGTATCAACTGATGGATCCCATTTTCCATCAAGTTAATAAAATAATCATATAATCAATAAACAATCATTTTAAAACCTCCTTAAAGCTCTAAAAGTTCAAATTTTTAATTCTGTTGTCATTTTACTTATGTCACTTCTCAACAAGTTTTAATAAACAATAATATGAGCAATAATATTCAGAGCTTGAACTCTAGAAAGGAGCTTTGCAAAAATGAATTTAGCTGCTAGAATATAAAGGCAAAAGATGATCTATGATCAAAATACATGGTGAATTTTCAAATTAAAAAATTATTACAGTAAAAGACACATTGCCATTAATTTGCCTCAACAGACACACTTATACCATTGTTCTTGTCACTTTCTGAAGCAATTGTGGTAGTCTTCTTCCTGAGTGTCTTTAGTTGCACTACCATGGATATCTAGATATCCCAAATCAATTCAAAATGTTTATCTTTCATGGTTATTTTGACTTTGGAGAAGGAGCAGAAGTCATAAGGGCCAGATATAGTGAATAATCAGAGGAGTTTACACTGTCATGTTTTTATTAGCTGCCTTTCTGTTGGATAGCACTCATCGGCAGCTTTCACCATATTTTTTAATCACACCTTATAAAGACACTCAAGAAAAAAGACTTCCAGAACTGCTTCAGAAAGTGGACACAATGATGGGCTAACTATTTCAGAAGCAGGGGAGTATATTTTGAGGAGTTTTAAAGACAATGTATCTTTTATCCTAATTTTAAAAGCTTAGAGACATTTATAGCCAATTGGGTGCACATTGAGGTGATACTCTTAAGTGAAATAAATAGGACACACATGTGTAAATACCTAATAGTTTCTCTGGTTTGAGAAACTGAAAGTGTAAATAAGGAATAAAGGTATAATAGATAATACGAAATAGGAAGAAAAGGGGCAAAAGGGAAGGGGAAGTGGGAGGGGTAGGGGAAAGGAAAGAAGGGAATGGAATTAATATGTGAAAATGAAAAAATGGAAACAAAGTCTTTGTAAATAGGGAGGGATGGAGGGGTTGGAGGGAGGGCGGGGAATGGGGAAAAAATAAGAAATGGGAAAGGAAAGAAGGGAAAGGAAAAATGATGAGAAATGGAAAAAATGGAAATAAAGTCTTTGTAAATAGGGAAGGATGGAGGGGGTGAAGGGAGGGCTAGGAATGGGGAAAAAATAAGAACCAAGATGCATCATGTAAAGGTACAAGTTTCCAATGAGAAATGTAAATGTGTTGTATACCTAAAATGTACCAATAAAAGAATTTAAGAAAAAAAAGAAATTAGATAGATTACATAAAGGCACAAATTTCTAATGATGAATGTCATTATATTGTATAAGTAAAATGCACCAATAAAATTAATTTTTAAAAAGCTTAATATATTTTGTTCACTCATAAAATATTTTTAATTTTTATTTTCCTTGACTTTCATATATAAATAATATCATGACTTATATTTACCTTTGGAAAGGCAATTCTTACAGACTTTGGCATTAGAATATTTTGTACTCAGAAATTTAAAAATAGGTACACATTTCTTTCTAGTTAAGCAACAAGTTCAGGAAAGAAATCTATGCTTATAGAAATGTGTATGACATCTGTAAGTAAATAATACTTAACTTATCCTGAGCAGTAGGTCACTGATGGGGCTATATTTTTAAAAATTTATTCAATAAAGGGGCCAGGGATTTAGCTCAATGGTGCCATCGCCTGCCTCGCAAGCACAAGGTCCTGAGTTCGATCCCTGGTACCCCCCCAAAAAAATTATTCAATAAATATGTATTGAACTCCTCCTGTATGACATATAATTTTCTAGACATTTGGTATAAATTAATAAAGCACAAACAAAATCACTTCTGCCCTTTTACCACTGAGACTCAGAAAGGGAAATCTTCAACAAGAAATAAATATAATATTGTTGTTGTGAAATTTTCTTTTCCTGAAGGCCTAACTAATCAGATATAATTTAATGTTGCTACAACTATTTTATCAATTACATATAGAATTTTAGAATATGATTAAGGCTGCAGAGAAAAAAGTGAACTGAGTAAGGAATTATGAAATTTGGAGCCATGACAGATTTTAATATTAAATAGAGGGATCGAGTAATATTGAAAAATTACCAGAAATAGGTTAAATATTAGCCACACTAAGGTGCAGTTAAGGGCAGAGGAGTTTGAGATGGGAGACCAGATTGTGAGCACATGGTAGGCATTATTTGTTTGAATGAAATAAGGAATCATCTAATTTGGATCCAGTCTTTTGGGCATCAAAATGATACAACATTATCCAAATGTTTAAAATATTTCTCCAGTTTTTATATTGATAATTAACTATAGAGATTCTCCAGGTAGGAGTAGAGAGACCCAAGAGGAAACTTTTTCAATAATTAAGAGGCTTTCTAATGAATTCTATCTGTGCCAGTTCCTAACAGTGACAATTTGGGAAAGTTATTTAAACTTCTTATAGCCTTAGTTATATTCAATTATAAAAGCCCATCAAAATGCCTACCTATAGAACACATGCTCATTTATTCATTCTTGAAACCAGTAATAACTGAGTGCCCATTTTGCGCCAGGCGCTCTTTAGGCCCTGTGGTTGTATTAGTAAACAAAATGGCGCAATTCCCATAGTTTGGATAGTGGCAAAAACTAACACAATGTGTTCAAACTCTAGCAAAATGCCTATTATTAAGGTTGCTGTGAAAGAGTAAATTCCTTTCATTTTTAATAAATTTTATGACATATTAGATCAGAAATTCCACCTTTAGCTCTTACTTGAAGATTCCATGAATGGACTACATTAAGCAAGTAGGAATTGAAGAGAATTGTCTTCCAGGTCAAGAAATTCAGCAGAACTCTACTCCTCACAAAAAGATTTGGCAACACATTAAACTGTGTCAAAATTTTAGTATATTCATAAGCAGGAATTTAAAAAAAATTAACTTGACACTGGCAGACCATACTATTGTTTTTTTGTGGCTTTTTTGTGAGAGCTCTTACATTAGAAACTTTCATATATCTAATAATTATTGAGCTTAAAATATTGGCCATCCTGAACTTAAAGTTGAGCAAAGAAGGGTCAAACAGTTTGTTTTGTAGCTTAAGAAATCCATATAATGAAATTAAAAATTCATTTCCTTTTGTCACCTAGTTTTCTCAGTATTATATTTATTATTAATTTTTATTTTTATTGGGACATGTTTGCAGTAAATAATGATTATATTCATCGTGGAGAGTCGGTTCATTTACATAACACATGTTTTCATTTTATACTTATCATCATCTTCCATAGAATATATTCCCCAAGTATTTCCAATTGACAGATAAAGAACTGTTCTCTAATGCTATTTCTTATAAATATTAAAATATTCAATGAATGCTTACAATGTACTGGGAAATCTACTGGATTTTATCCATCATACTTGTAGAGTCATGTTTCTTCTAGTATTGATATTTATCTATCATACACTAATACTTATTAAAAATGGAATTAAATATTTATTAGTAGGGCAGGGATTAGCTCAGTGGCGCCATGCCTGCCTCACAAGCACAAGGTCTTGAGTTCGATCTCCGGTACCAGAAAAAAAAATGGTGACACATACCTGTAATTCTAGGACTCTAGCAGTCTGAGGCAAGAGATTGGCACATTTGAACCCAATTTGGGCAATTTAGTAATACCCTGCCTCAAAATTAAAAAAAAAAATTATTAAAAAATTTTTTATTTTTGATTTTACCTATTAAAAGTGAGTTATCACCAAGAGTAGAATGGATTCAGAGATCCCGTTTAAGGAACACACTGGTCATAATTATAAAATACTTAAAAAGCCAAAATCTTTAGTAAGAAATATTGTTTAATTGGGACATTTATAGAATAGATTTTTGTTGTTGAAAATAAATTAACAGTTATTCTGGAGAATATAAATTAAGATAAGGCAGGATTGCCGATATTACCCAAAATAATGTCAAGGGGATAATCAAATATACTCAATGGTCTAAAACTGTATAATTTTTAGATTACAGTCATAATTGCATATATGAGACAAAGAGCAGGACAGAGAGGAGTTTGAGAGGGAAAGAAGATAGATAAAAAGGTGTGAGGGAAAGAGATAAAGGGAGAAAGCATGAATTTGAATGGAAATGAGGATTTATATGTGCATTTTTATGTGTATATGTATTTGTAGAATTTAGAATGATTGTATTGCAATGCTAAATAATAACATTTATAATGAAATAAAGCACTTAAAAATAAAGCATTGTGTACTTTATTTAATTGTATTATCAGGAAAACATATAACAATCAATTTACTCATATTATTCCACAAAAGACATTGAAACTTCACTGAGAAATGACAAACTACAATGAGTTGCTAATTAGTGAAAAGTGAAAAAGAAAACTTATTCAGTAGTGCAAGGGTGAACAACAGACAATTGTGAAATCATACTCATAATAGTGATATAAAGGGGGCTACACTGGGAGCTAAAAGGAGAATGAAGCAACACCCATGACTCCCCTTCCCTCATGATTGTTTTCATATCCAGCTTAATCCCTGGGAAATTATTATATGTAGTCACTTACAATTATTATTACAAAAATATTACTTAAAATATTTCTGAAGACCAGGATAAAGTAATAAGAAAAGGAAGTATTAGGTGAAAGAAAAGAAATGAATATAACCAGTAATTATTGAACTTAAAATACTGAACATCTGAGCTTAATTCATTTGAACAGAGTAAGGCAAACTGTTCATTGTTTAAGTCCTGAGTTTATAAGCTTTTATGTAAATTGGAGTTAGTAATAGTGTTCTTACTAGACTATATTTTCAGCTCATAAAGCCTATGCATTTGAAATGTTAGCTGGTAGACAAGGTTATTCACTCTGCTGAAGAAATCTCTACATATAACATAAGGTCTGCTATTAGCTACCTCAGCAGATGTTGGGCTCAAACATGTAATGGTGAATTAGGGGCACTGGCTTTTCTCTGGATGTCTTGTCACTTTCTTGTCACTATAAAATGAAGCAAGGAGCATCTTTCTTCCCTTATCTAACCGTGCTTGTCTAAGGTGTTCGGTGCAATAATATTGTTTTCATACTGAATAAGGAAACCACATTTAAGCAAAATAAATAAACAAATACATAAATGACTAGCTATAGAGTATCCCCTGGTACCCAAGGAAGAATTGAATGACCAAGTATCAGGGAAACTGGAAATGGGCAGAATTGAGGTCTTGGCAGCAGAAATGACTGTATCTTTTTCTTAAACTAAGACATTAGTTGGATTCCACTACAAACTAACAATTTTTTCCTGTCAGAAATGAAAGGCCATCTGTACCTGGCATTCATGTGTTTATACCTTTTAAGTAAATAAACTAAGATATGGGTTCCTGGAGCTATAAACAGACGGGCTTAGAACAGATGCTTTAGAGTTGTCTTTAGACAAAGACAAATTAGACATAAATAAGATAACATGTAAGTATCTATAAAACTAGACATTTGGGGCAGCAGAGCAAAGAGCTACTGCAACCTTGAGAAGAAAATAATTCTGGCCAATTTCTTCTTGTTTGATTTTATTTTTATGACCATATGCACATTAGTTTGTAAGAATTTTCAGAAACTTGGAGTAGTATTTGTCTGGAAATAGATTTTGATTAAATACATATTTGATATTTAGGTTCAATTTGTCTATATCAATAGTCACAGGTGAGTCATGTTTGTGAAATATAAGTTAATTTTTTTAATTTTAAAAATTTCCCTCAAGTGGCTAATTCTCCTTTAAAAATATTCCTTTCTCTTGCTAATTGTTCAGTATAAGCCAAATTCTCCAAAGCACCTAAACGTCCAGGCAGGCAAGATACTCCTACAGGCAGTGCAGAGATACTCTGACTTCAATTTAAAAATACCAGCTGTGTTCATACATAGCTGCTTTTTTTTGTCTTCTTTCAGCTTCAGCAAATTGGCTTTCTTTTCATTTTGTTTTGTGTTAACCAAGCTTGTTTTAGAAAAGACCCACATCTGCCAACAGTGCATCTGGATTTTTTAGTTGTTTTTACTTTGCATCAAATTTGCCCCTAAATTCAGAAAGACCCCTTCTGCCAGGTCCCTCAGATATCTACAGCCCTTCCATTCATTCTGACTTTCTCAAATATTCTTGTTTATCAAAGCTAGTGTTTGAGAATTTATTTTCTTACTGTCTTTGTTTTTGCTGTTGTTGACTTCTCAGAAAGGAAGATTAGGATGTCCAATTTACCATTTCAAAATGAAGTCCTAAATTTCCTTTTATGGTTGCATTGATTTTTAATATTTGTATATAAATATATACAAAGATCTAAACTTTGAGAATTTGATGAGAAAACTGTGGCTCCAATACCTTTAATGAGTTATTTAAGTTGCACACTATCATTAAAAGATTAAGATGATTACAAAACCTAAATCTTCTACCTTTTGTGTGTGAGCTTGCCTTCAGGCGCTGTCATGTTCATCTTTGCATCGTCACCATCCAAAACATTTCTTAATACCCAAGAGCCACTTAATAGATTCTTATATAAAGTTTAATAAAATATTTAAAAAAAATTTTTTGATATCGAACTCGGGTCCTTGCGCTTGCGAGGCAGGTGGCAGAACCATTGAGCTAAATCCCCAGCCAAAATATTGTTAATTTTTTAAAGTTACTATTAAAATACAAACAGGAATGTAATTCACATAATGACCAATAGTTATGAATAAATGTCATTCATAGAGCACTATTTACTTAACAAAAAGATTATTATGAGTATTCTACTTACTGATAAGAGAATGTGATGGAGAGATGATTAGGTTCCATGCTTATTCATTAGATTGGCAAATGAATTTTGTGACCATGTGTTAATAAATTATTTTAGCTACATATATCTTTGTATCATTTATGGATACATATGTATATAGCAAATACAGTAATTAATATTTAGTATATTTATTATAGCACTGTACCATGTTCATTACAACTATTAAGTCATTGGAAAAGGAGAGAAATGTAAAGGAGTTTACATCTATACTGAATGTTGTGTTAACAGACAGTTGATGATTCCATTATTATGTGTTGTTTTAGGGTTTCTAAAATATTTCATAGTAACTTATTTTCACAGCAACCTCTCAGCATGTTTTAACTAGAAGACAGTCTTCTACATAACTAATGTACAATATGGTAATTTTGATCAGTGATACATCTAGATTTTTACCTATGACAAATAAAATGATATTAACTATGAGACTAATTTACATTTGCATAATTCATCTCCATGTTTTTATGTAATAAATGTGATGTGACTGGTTTTAATATGGTTATACTTCAGATGTCCTATTTCTAGGTATATTTAATGTGAGGGTGAACAATATACAGGTTATAGAATCTTTGGAGACATTACATGTAGTTAATCATGGAAATCAATAAGAAACTTAGCTTGAATATGGTTCTTGATTGTGATGTAAAACATGTAAAATTTCAATTTCAAGACTACATTTTTTTCCCGTCAATTAGTTATGCTTTTTCTCAAGTAAGTGAAGAAATGTTAATGACACCAAAACAATTCACTTAATTGTATTTATTAATATTAAAATGATAGGAGTAGCAAAATGACCCAGTTAGTTAATTGTATTCAATGATCTTAAAATTATAGTAGTGTAGACAGGATTTCTGAAGATATTTCATTTTCTCTCTGCATAAAAGGCAAGAATTCAGGTCTTTTGACCAAATATATTTACCTGTTATCTAACTTTTGAATTAGTTTACTGATTAATTTATTAGTAACATTCTGTCATATCTAATTGTACAATATCAAGTTATGGTAACCTCAAATAATAACAGCATAAGTAAATTTGCTGTTAACTTTTTGAGAGGCCTGGTTGAATTTTTTCCATGTGGATAACTAATTCAAAAGTGTTGAAGTAGAAATAGTGCTCACAGAATATTTATTATATTTACTTCCCAGTGATTTTTTTACATATATACTTAGTGCAAGAAACAGTGACTCTCTTTTCTCTTCCACTGACATATAAAAAATGGCCTCATCGATATATTTCACTTGCACTTATAACATATTTTCAAACTATGGGGAAAACAGTCTATCAATATTCCCTCAGGGTTTAGTCAAATTTTCAGACAAGTCATTAAGCTGCCCTGAGTTTCATCTCTGCTTCCCTAGCAGATTAATGGAAAAGGCTCCCTCATGTGTCAGAATCAGAGCACTCACAGTCACTTTTATGCGAACCATCTATAGGGTGACTATATAATTTATCATCCGAAGTAGGCCGTTTTGTGAATGAGAAGGTGCTATTAAAAACTATTCAGGGACCACAAGTATAAAGTAGAACTGTCTTGGGCAAATGTCAATGAATAATTACCATGAAAAATAGTTTCTATTAACTGATTGACTTGCTATAGGAATGAACTTTTTCTTCAGTGATAAATATGGCTTTCCTTCATAATTTTATGGAGTAATATTATTTGTATTTAAATCATTTCTTAGTTATTAATTCAAAATTCCTATTTGTTATATAAGACTAGTGCAATCATTAAAGTACTTTTTATGTGAATTTTCTCCTATTATCTGAGAAATTTGTATTAACAATGTTTTCTATTTACAATTTTTACTAACCTTAAAAAGGATTAGTAAGGTTAAAAAGAAGCAATTATATTTATGACTCAGGACTTTCTTTAAAGTTTAAAGATTGTAACTGCAGAAGGTAAGCAGAAGCCTTATGCCAAGGTGAGATTAGATTAGACGTGTTAAGAGAGTTTTGGAAGTCATGTCTGGAAAAGGTAAAGGGGAGTGGAGGAGTAGGATGGGAGGGAAGAGCAGCCTTGGGTAAAACTGAATGACTGACTCCTATGAAAATAGAGAAGAGGAGGCTTGGATCACATGAGGCTCACAGTGCAATGCCCTTTCCAGAAAGCTTTGGCAGGGCCAGTAGTAGTCCTTCAAGGCAAGTTGCCCTTCCGTGGAGGCCTTACCCAGGCAGTCATGGAATGAATCTATACTAATGCAACCTGCATGTTCAGTTATTGCCTGAAAGCAGCCTGGGGCAGCGGGGGTCTATACAGATTCAATGTAGAACTGTGGTGCTGGCAGCTGCACTCAGGCAACTGATGTTCCCAGGCAAATTTTCAGAGATGCCATGAAAATTTTCTTGACAGGTTATAATGTTCTGCCTCTCTCCATAAAAGACTGTACTTAATTATTTATCTTCTATGATTAGAAATTAATTGCTGAGAAGTTTCTGGAATATAAGAAGAGACGGTTCATTTGTAGGTAGGCATTCCTGTCAAATGAACTGCTTTTTGCATATTAATGCAGTATTATAAAATGTGCACAGGAAATTACAGGATCCTATTATCATGCAGGAAAAAATAAACTTTCTATATTTCACATCTTATAGCACATTAAATATACACATTATACTGTTTTCTAAATATTATACATAAATAATAATAGAACCAAGTTGTTTTATGCAATTTTCATATAATATGAAATTGTGAACATAATTTCATGTTTTTGTAGACTCTTCACCATCATCCTGAACAAATCCTCACATGCCATTATATGATTGTCATTATTTATTGTGACACATTTATTATTTAAAATTGTCGCATCTTATAATGCTGTGATAAGCATTCATGTTTATATTTTTCTGTATCCTTTGAATAGTATGTTCTTTATGGGAAAATATGGTCATCCAGATCCAGAATACAATGTTACTTGTCTTTGCATTTCTTTCACTTCACACATTTTCCATACATCGTAATCTTTCATAAATGAGTCAAAACATGGTGTTTGCAACTGAGCACAATAAAAACTTTTTTCATCAGACCAGGTGTGATTCTTTGAGATTATTAGTTTATAGACTCAGAACACAGGCTAAAGACTAGGCATTCTCACTATACACAATTCAAATGCACCAAAATGTTGCTGTGTTCTTTTGAATTATAAAATACAAAATCCAACCACTTGGATTATTCGATAAAGGTACAATGAGATGATGCCAGGGAAACTTCAAAGAAAGATAAAGCATGTTTTCAAAGTAAATCCAGCGTTCTTTAAATCCTGGCTATATTACTTAATACTGTAGTAACATATGCTGGAAATTCTTTTTTTTCTCAATTGTAAAATAAGTATATGAATGTTTATTCCATGAGATTAATATGGATGGGGATTAAAATGAAAATAAATGCTATATGTAATAGAAACCAAACACAGTTTCTGAAACACAGTATATTGTAAGTGCAAAATTCCTAGAAATAATATTGAAGACATTCATCATTATAACAAACAATTAGTAAAATTATATAATCAAGAGTCTAAGAGTATTTCTATTGAGGTTAAAATTATACTAATGTAAATTATTTTTAAAATGTCCTTGAGTATATGTTATGATTTATTTATATCTGGATGTTCTTTCAAAGCCTTATGTGCTGAAATGTGCGGGTTTGAAAGGTAATTGGATTAAGGGAGAGTGCAGCTCACTTGTGGTTAGAAGGTGGGGTCTGCTTCAAAGTGGCAGGTCACTGGGGGTGTGGGTCAGAGGTGTGACTTTGGTAGCTGTATCTCCCTTCAGGGTGCCTTGTTTTGCTCTCTGCTCTGCCTGTCTGCTATGAAGTGATCAGCTTTCCTCCATCCACACTCTCCACTGGCCATGCAAGGACATAAACTTCTACAACATAAGCCAAAATAAGCTATTTTCTCCCAACAACAAGGAAAGTACCTAAGATAATGTAAGTCCAAAAAGTCTCAGAGTGTTAAGATAATCCTAGCTGTTTCCCCTAAATGAATATTCACCAGAATATGTGTAAAAGTTATAAACATCTTCCATTCCTCTGAAAGAAATTATAATTTCAGAGATATAGTAATGTTCTTAAAATTCTAAGCTCTTTTTAATCACCCAAATAACAATATAATATTGAAAGTAATTAATTAATACTCTGAAGATAATTTCAATACCATAAAGAGAAGGTATAAATAAATTAACTAATAAAATTTCTTTTCTGTTATTGGCAAAAATGAGAAAAGATGACTTTGTTATATTACTGAGGTCAGTTTTCATATTATCTCTGTGAATAGAATAGAATAGAAAACACTATGAACCTGTGCTTTCTGTTTACTGAGATGTTTTTACAATACAAAATAGTAAAAGCTTTATTTCTCATGGAAATTCCATTTGACTACAATCATATCTCAAGAACAAAACAACTGCTTTATATGTGCAGTAACCTGCCACCAAACCATCTGACAGATATTTCATTCTCTAAAGCTGGGATTAAGAGCTGAGTAGATACCTAAATTTGTATTGTTGCCAATGTGCCAAAAAGTTTAGCTAGGTAAGAAAACTTTCCAGGATCACACACCTGCAGGGATTCTTAATACTTCAGCATTTTCAATATTTGATTTACCTATATATGTACTTATTTATTTAACTTAGAGAAAAAATAATATGAAAATTTGAAGAAAGTCATATATTATTTCAGTAGTATACAATTTACACAGTTAAATAAAATGCATCAATTACTACAATAGAATACTCAAGTGAAAAATCTGTTAATTACATGTGTGATCAAAGTTGAGCTTTATACACTTTGTAATAGCTAATTCATCTGTAGAAGTTGGGCATTAAAGCCTTTATGTTCATTTGTAAATTTCACTCACACTGGAAATGGCATTAAGTTGTTTTCATTGTGAAATGCAGGGTTCAGAACCCTAGGTCTACTGTATTAGCAATGTTACCTTGATCAAGGTAATTAACTTCTCAGATTGCTTTCTCATCTGTAAAGTAATGGAATGTAATAAAATGGAAGGAGCATAGGTCTTGGAATCTAATAGCATCTGACTAGAGGCCTTGAGATTTTGTAACAAATGCAAAGTATTTACATTATACCTTCATGGGGGGGCTAACATTGCTTTGGCTGAGATTTTATGAAGGCTGCCTATATAATTGACATACCATTAATGGGAGGAATTGGTAATATTTTTAGTAGCAGAATGGAGGCACATGTTATTTAACATCTGTAAATTTTGTTTCCTCAAACAGTAAGTGAAAATTAATAGAACTACACAGAAGCTGTTACCAGAGACACACCAAGTTATGCTGTGGTAATGAACTACTCCCAAACATCAGTGACCTCTAATCCTCAATGTTTATTTTTCTCTCAGGCTTCTTGTCCATTGTGTTTCCATTTTGGCTCCATCAATGTCATTCTGATCAGTGGAGTACAATAATTCATTAGCTTCCGAATATGGATGCTTCTCTTGTGGGAGGAAAAACAATGCGGTAAACTTCAATGACATTAAGTCTTCTCCTTGGTAGGGACACATGTCACTAGTTTTCCATAAGCCAAAACTAATCACAGGGCCACACCTTAATTCAACAGGATAGAGAAGTATGTAATCCTTTCAAAAGTAGTATTAACAAGTTAGAAGTCAGTGTGAATTATAATCTCTTGACAGGAAGGACAGGACAGACATTGAGAAAAATAGTGCACCCTATAACCTGTTGATAATTACTATTCATGGAATTATTGTGAATATAAAATAAGGAATTCCTTAAGATTGAGTTTCAATTTGCTATAATAATTGTGTTAGCTTTCTGTTACTATAAAATGATCTGAGCTTATAGAGAGGAAATATTTATTTTGTCTCACAGTTTTGGGGATTTCTCTCTGTCATGAGTTGACCATGTAGCTCTTAGGCCGGGATGAAGCCGCTCATCATGGTGGAAAGCATGTGGCCGGACAAGCTGCTTACTTCATGGCAGATTGGAAGCAAATGGAGAGGGAGAGGAAGAGAGCAGAGTGGCACAGTCACTTTCAAGGGTATTCCCAAGTGACCTAACTTCCTCCCACTAGGTCCTTAATTGTCAAGGTTCTGTCATCTCCCAGTAGTGCCAAAGGGTGGGGATCAGGTCTCAGACACATAAGCCTTTGGGTGCCACTTAAGATCCAAACTATAGTAATGCCCATGAGAGGAGAGGGACCTGCATTTGCTAAGATGCTTAGGTCCAAAGCAAAAGAATTCTGAAGGGAAGTATACAAAGATCAACTAAAGATTTTAAGATATTGTAAGGTTTACTACTGGAGAAAAGCATGTCTCTAAAATATATATAAATAACCTAGCATATCAGAAATTTACCAATGTGAGTGTTGTGTCTTTTGGATCTTTTTCCACTGGAGCACTAGAGATTTATTGCAATTGTCTGTGTTACTAAACCTGGAATTCATTTCCTCTAATTAGGATGAGATTATTTATATGTAATAAAGAAAATTTTGTTACTTTTGATTTATTGTTGTAAACAGCTAACTTATTGCATGTTTCTACCACAGTTCAGAATGAAACTCGATCTTACCCTTGTTAATTCCAGAGGCATGGCCAGAAATATCATCTGGGGAGTCAGGATGTGTGTGTACAATGCTTTTCTTTTCTTATATAGCACTTCATGTACCTTTCCTTACTTCTTTTATACACATACATTTTCATATATTTTCATAGGCTATTATAACTCGTACTCTAATTCTTTACCTTGTAATTTTTATTATTGAGTGTGACAATCTGGGGTCACCATGTAGGTTGTGCAAATGGGGCACTATTTATATGGATAGTCCATCATTATTATGATTATATAGATGACATATTATATTATTATGAGATTATCTTTAATATATTATGATACTGTTTATTATTTTGACATTATGTTTCTTGCACTAAATTCTTAATTTCTGAGTATTATTATATCCAGATAGCTAATAGGATGAAAGCACTGGTCTTACTGGCAGTAACATTTCTGTAATTTTTTCCATCCCTTATTACTCCCTTATGCAATTATACTAATCTTAAACTATTTTGTATATACAGTTTGATTAACTTTATGTCATTCAAAATTTTCTTTGAATTATTTAGTGTCGATAAAATAGATGATGAAGATGATGAGGATTTAACAGTGAACAAAACATGGGTCTTGGCACCAAAAATTCATGAAGGAGATATTACACAAATTCTCAACTCATTGCTTCAAGGTTATGACAATAAACTTCGTCCAGACATAGGAGGTAAGTTAGAGTTATCAATCTGGGATGTTGTTGACTGAAAAAACATCTTCTCTTGTGCTATTTAATCATTTACAAGTTCTTTGAGTATTTGATGTATGTCAGAGACCGTGTTAGGTTTGAGGACTATTAGCTGGAATGACCACTGAAAAGTTCACAGTCTAAAGTGAAACTGGTCATGTAAATGTTTTTAATGTAATTATTTTATAAGTGCTACCATAAAAGGTGCTTCGGGAGAATTTTGAAAAAATGTCCTGAAGGACAGAAATACTCCATAAGAAAGCTAATACTTAAATGGAACTGAGAGATCTAGTTTGGTGCCAGTGCCACATTGTTTTAATGGACATAGAATTATAAATATTGATGATCTATTTAATGGAGGCAATCAAGTTTGTTCAAGATTGTTACTCTCCGTCCTTTAAATTACATATGAATTTTATCACCTTTTCCTATTTCAAATTATCAATTATTCATTTTAATCATTTTTAATTCTTATTTACAGTTTCAGTTTCTCACACTAGAGAAACTATTTGGTATTTACCCATGTGTGTCCTATTTATTTCACTTAAGAGTATGGCCTCAATATGCATCCATTTAGCTATAAATGTCTCTAGTTTCTCATTCTTTATGGCTGAGTAGTACTCCATTTTATATAAAAAAACACATCTTTTTTATCCAGATTCCAGTTGATGGGCAGGTGGGCTGTTTCCAAGCTTTAGCTATTACAAACTGTGCCGCTATAAACATGGGTGCACATATATCACTGTGGTATGATTCTTTTAATTCTTTTGGGAAGGCACCCAGTAGAGGAATAGCTGGGTCAAATGGGACTTCCAATCCTAGTTCTTTGAGGTATCTCCATATTGATTTCCACAGTGGTTGCACCAGTCTACACTCCCACTAGCACTGGAGTAGAGTTCCTCTTTCCCCACAGTCCTGCCAGCATTCATTATTGGTTGATTTCATGATAGCAGCCATTCTTTCTGGGGTGAGGTGGAATCTCAGTGTTGTTTTCATTTGCATCTCTTGAAGGACCAGTGATGTTGAAGATTTTTTCATATGTTTATTTGCTATTTCTACTTCTTTGTTTGAGATATGTCTGTTCACTTCAAATGACCATTTTTAGATTGGGTCTTTAAATTTGGGACATCTGATTTTTTAAGTTCTTTATATAATCTAGATAGTAGACCTTTGTCTGAGGGACAGCTGGTGAAAATTTTTTCCCACATTGTGGGTTGTCTTTTCCCACAGTTGGTGGTTCCTTTTGCTGTCCAGAAGCTTTTTAATAGGAAGAGATCCCACTTGTTGATTGTTTGTGCTAGTTCACGGGCAACTGAGGTTTTGTTCATAAAATCTTTTCCTACACCAATGTCTTCAAGAGTTCTTCCTAACCTCTCTTCCAGCTGGTTTACTCTTTCTGTTTTAATATTTAGATCTTTAATCCATTTATATTTTAGTTTAGTGCATGGTGAGAGATATAGGTCTAGTTTTAATATTTGGCAAGTTGAAACCCAGTTTTTCCAGCACCATTTATTAAAGAGGCTATCTTTCCTCCAGTGACCGTGTTTGGCTCCTTTGTCAAAGATGAAGTGGCTAAGTGTGTCTGGAGTTGTTTCTGCATCTTCTAATCTATTCCACTGGTCTTTAGGTCTGTTCTTTTGCCAGTACCATGCTATTTTTATCACTGTAGCTTTGTAGTATAGTTTCAAGTTGGGGACTGTGATATCCCCTACCTTGTTTTTATTGCCTAGTTGATATTATTTTGCTATTCTAGGTCTCTTCTTGTACCAAATGAATTTTTGGATTGTTTTCTCCAGGTCTGTGAGGTATGCTGCTGGAATTTCAATTGGGATTTCACTGAATTTATGTAGCAGTTTTGGAAGTATAGCCATTTTCACTATGTTGATTCTTCCTACCAGGAGCAAGGGATGCCTTTCCATTTTCTGATATCCTCTTCAATCTCTTTTATCAGAGTGCTATACTTTTCAGAGTAGAGGTCTTTGATATTTTTCATTAGGTTGATTCCTAGGTATTTAAATTTTTTGGATGCTATTGTGAAAGGAATTGATTGCCCTATTTCTCTCTCTGTGAGTCTGTTTTTTGTGTACAGAAAAGCTATTGATTTTTGTGTGTTGACCTTGTATCCAGCTACTTTACTGAATTTGGTTATTAAGTCTAGAAGACTTTTGGTGGAGTTCTTAGGGTCTTCTATATAAATCATGTCATCTGCAAATAATGATAATCTAACTTCTTTGTTTCCTATCTTTATTCCTTTTATTTCTTTCTCTTTTCTAATTGCTATGGCTAATGTTTCCAAAACTATATTAAACAGGAGTGGTGATAGTCAACATCCTTGTCTTGTTTCTGATTTTAGTTCCACGGAATACAGTTTCTGACCATGTAGTATGATATTGGCTGTTGGTTTTTCATAGATGGCTTTTATGAAATTGAGGTAGAGTCTATCTATTCCAATATTTTGTAGGGTTTTTATCAAAAATACATGTTGGATTTTATCATATGCTTTTTCTACATCTATTGAGATGATCATAAATTTTTTTTCCTTGGTTCTATTGATATAGTGTATTACATTTACTGATTTCCATATGTTGAAACATCCCTGCATCCCTGGGATGAATCCCACTTGGTCAGGTTGTATGATTTTCTTGATGATCTTCTATTTTCCAATATCTTATTAAGGATTTTTACATCTATGTTCATTAGTGAGATTGGCCTATAGTTCTCTTTTTTGGGGTCTTTTTCTGCTTTGAAGATCATGGTGATGCTATCTTCCAGGAATGAATTTGGGAATATTGCTTCCCTTTCAACTTCACTGAAGAGTTTAAACAGTAGTGGCAGTAGTTCCTCTCTAAATGTTTTGTAGAACTCAGCAGTGAAACCATCAGGACCCAGGCTTTTCTTATTTGGTAAGTTTTGAATTACATTTTCAATACATTGACTAATACTGGGTCATTTAGAAGTTTTAAGACATCTTCGTTCAACTTTGATAATTCACATGTATCTAGGAATCTGTCCATTTCTTCTATATTTTCCATCATTTTGTTGTATAGGTTCTCCAAGTAGGTATTGATGATCCTCTGGATTTCTGCTGAGTCCGTTGTAATTTCACCCTTTTCATTCCTAATTGCATGGATTTGGGCCTTTTTTCCCCCTTTTTCTGATAAGGTTAGCTAAGGGTTTGTCAATTTTGTTTATTCTTTTGAAGACCCAACTCTTGTCTTCATTGATTCTTTTGTATTGTTCTTAGTCTCCATTGCATTGATGTTTGCCCTGATCTTTATAATTTTCTCCCTTCTAAGCACTTTGGTTTTATCCTGCTCTTCTTTTTCTAGAAGCTTGATGTTCAGCATCAGTTTGTGTAATTGAGCTCACTCTGTTTTCCTAATGTGAGTATTCACTGGTATGAATTTCCCTCATAAGACTGCTTTCATTGTGTCCCATAGATTCAGATATGCTGTATTGGCATTGGCATTTAGTTGTAGGAACTGTCTGATTTCTTCTTTAATTTCCTCTGTGACCCATTGGTTATTCAGAAGTGTGTTGTCCAGTTTCCATGTGTGTATGAAATTTTTGCAGTTTCTTTTGCTATTGATCTCCAATTTCATCTCACTATGGTCTGATAATATACAGGGGATAACTTCAATTCCTTTGTACTTACGTAATCATGTTCTATGAGTGAGTATGTTATCTATTTTAGAGACCGATCCATGTGCAGTTGAAAAGAATGTGTACTCTGATTTTGTGGGGTGAAACATTCTGTAAACATCTGTTAAGTTCATTTGTTTAAGAGTTTGATTGAGTTCTAGTATTTTGTTGTTTATTTTTTTGTCTAGATGATCTATTTGTGAAAGTAGGGTATTAAGGTCCCCCACTACAATTGTATTAATGTTCATTTGGGTTTTTATGTCCATTAATATTCCTTTTGTATAGTTGGGGACATTCATATTTGGTACATATATATTGAGGATTGTCATCTCTTCCTCTTGAATTGTTCCCTTTACAAGGATGTGGTGTCCTTTGTCTCTCTTAATCAGTGTTGGTTTGAAATCCACTTAATCCTCAAAGAGCATAGCTTCTCCTGCATTTTTTCAGGTTCCTGTCAATGGAGCATTGTTTTCCACCCTTTGACTTTCAATCTATCAGTTTCTTTTTAAATTAAGTGTGTTTCTTGTATGCAGTATATTGTTGGAACTTGCTTCTTGACCCATTCTGCCAGTCTTTTTTCTTTTGATTTGTGAACTGAGACCATTAACATTGATGGTTATAACTGATATGTATTGACTTATCTTTGTCATGACTTTTTCTTTTTGTTGGATTCTCCCCCTTTGCATTTAATTTCTCATTGTGCTTGATGGATTCATTTTGCAGGGCTTCCTGGGGTTGTGATCTTTGTTGTCTTTTTCTAGGATAATGTTTAAAAATTTTTGGAGTTCTAGTTTGGCATTCATGAAGTTCATAAGGTGCTCTTTGTCATGAAAGTATCTTATTTCTCCATCAATTTTGAAAGATAGTTTTGCAGGGTACATTGATCTGGGTTGGAGGTTATTTTCTTTTAGGGCTTGAAATACATCACTTCACACTCTTCTTGCTTTGTGGGTTTGTGTTGAGAAGTCTGCTGTGATGCACTTTCCTTTCTGTTGGGCTTTCCATCCTTTCTAATGGCTTTCCTTTGTATGTGATTTGTTTCTTTTCTCTAATTGCTTGTAGAATTTTGTTCTTCTGTTGGGTTTCTGAAATTTTAACTATTATGTGACAATGTGTAGATTTTTTTTTTGATCACAGCTAGTTGTAGTCTTATATGCCTCACTTATCTCTATGTCAAGTTCTTTTCCGCACTTTGGGAAGTTTTCTGCCATGAATTCTGTGAACAGTTTTTTTATGTTGCCTGCACTCTCTCCTGTTTCTTCATTGACTCTAATCAGTCTAACAGCTGCTGAATTGATTTCTCATGGTCACTTACTATTTTTAAGAAATTTTTCTTTTCCTGGTCACTAATTGTGATCCTATCTTTTATAGCTGAAATTCTATCCTCTCATTGACTCATTCTGCTGCTTTCAATGGAGTATTTAATCTCCTGGAAATCTGTTTAAATCTGTTCTTTGAATTCCATTTGTGTCCTTTGTTGGTATTCCATCATGTTCCTCAGCTCCTCTATTTTTTTGTGTATCCACTCTAGATTTATTAATCATGTCTTGTACTATGGGCACAATCTCTGCTGTTATCTGAGAAATTATTTCTGATTTCATTTTTGCAGGTCCTCTTTCATTGCCACCTCAGGGAGTCCAGGTGTTTGAGTATCATATTGTTCCATTTTGTTGTCCTGTGGGTTTGCCTTAGCTGATCTGGAAGTCTGGTTTTGATACTTATTTTCGTGTCTTCTCATTTTAACAGATGCATCCTGCTGTCTTTGTTGAGGCAACTTTTTGCTCACCTAGTGGTCTTGAATTCTCAGCGAGGCCCCCAGCAGCTTTTACTCTGCTGCTCACTAGTACACTAATTTCTGGGTTCAGAGTGGTGGCCTTCTGGATCCCTGAGATGACCTGTTGTCTGAGTGGGCTTCTGGATGGGGCCTGTGCATACTTGGGATGGTATTTAGGTGTGCCTCTCTGTGTAGCTGTTGTCTGGGAGCACCCTTGGTTGGGAGCTGTGGACCCCAGTTCATGTTGTCTCCACAGGCTTTGGCTAGGGTCAGCAAATACTTATCAATGGTATGGGGAAAGCCTCTGGGTATTGCTTGTGTGCCTGTATAGTTCTTCTCCAGATGGGTCCCTGGCTGTTGCCGATGGTATGGTGTACCTCTGGCAGAAACCTGAGCACCTGTGCAGCTCCTTTCTGAACAGCCCTGGCTTGGGCTGGTGTGCAGGAGCCTTTGGGGTCGGGGCAGACCCCGGGCTGGGATCTACCTGCAGCCGCAATGGTCTGGGCCACACAGCTGCTCCCTGGGATCTGAACATACTCACTGATGGAATGGCAGACCTCTGGTGGAAGCCTGCATGCCCGTGCAGCTCCATCTTGTACATTTTTAATCCTTTCCCTTCTCTCTCCTTCTTTACTTTTCCTTTGTCCTCCTTCTCCAATTCTAAAATTTTTGCCTCCCTGTTTCCTGACTTTTTAAAAATTTTACACTTTATTTGTCCTGTGGGTTTCTCCCATAAGTGAAATCATGCAATATTTAACTTTCTGGGTCTGATTTAATCCAGTGTAACTCTTTAATACAAACAAATGTATGTAAACAAAGACTTTCATTTAGCTTGCATTAATATATAGCCAACATAGTGAAATGGAAATCTTTACAGTGTTGAACTTTTATCATATCAAACTTGTAAACATTATCCTTTCCTCTATTTATATATGATTTTAAATGTTATCTTTTCCTTGAAGAGGTATTGCCACCTTGATTAGATTTCAGTCCATGTGTTTAGGGTTTCTAATGCAAGACTGAATGGATTTTTTTAAAAAGAGAGGTTTTCTAAGTTTGTGTTTTCAATATATATAAATATAATAGATACTTTGCATATTTACTGTGTTCTCAGAATCCTTGCTGAATTTCTTAACTTAGTAATATATTGATATGTTTATCTGAGATTTTATATGATAGAGATTAATGAGTATTTTTGCTACTTATTGCTACCTTCTTTGTTTCTCATATTATACCTTTCCCCACGTCAAATTTGTATGGTTAAGACTAGAACAAAATGTTGAATAGTCTTGGCTTGTTTCTGATATCAGAAAAAGCAATCTATATTTTACTAGTACCTATTATGTTTGCTGTGGACTTCTTTTTTAAAGACACTTTGTTACATTTTTTTTTTTTACTAGAGTTCCCCCTCCAACCTCATGTATCGTATATTTTTTGTGGATGTATTGAAATAATCATATGGATTATATTTTGTTCTTTATTCTACTTGCTATTTATTCTATAAATATCTTAGAGCAATTAGAAATCTAAGCTAACTTTTTATTCCTTTAAAAATGCCACTTTATTCTGATCTAGTAACATTAAAATATCACTGGAATAAATTTGGTATTTTGTTTTAAAATACTATTATCAATGGAAGATATTGGTTAGTCATTTTACTGTCTGTAATGTCTTTTATAGTTTTGGAATTAAGATTTTACTAGTACCTACCAATGAGTCACTTTTCCCTTTTTATTTATGAGTTTGTCTAAGAAAGATATTACATATTTCCTAAATATTTGGAAATATATTTGGGCAAAGATATGATGGTTTAAAATTTACTTTTGTGGGAAGATTTTTAACCATTCAAAATTTTAAATATAATAAGTTTATGAAAACTTGCTATTCTTTGGTCAATTGTGAGAAATTGAACTTTGCAAAGAATTTATTTGAAATCTTTCAAAGTAAGTGTTGAATTGTCATATAATATATTTTGTGATATTTTTAATATTTTTAGGTTCTGAGATTTTTCTTTTTACATTCCTATCATTAGTAACCTGTTCCTTTATTTATGAATTAATCTTGTATTAAGGAGTATTTTTCAATTTCATTTTTTATTATCATAGAATCAAAATTTGGCTTTATCAAATTTTAGTGTTGAAAAATTATCTGAAATTTCATTGTCACAAAATATATTCAATTATATCAATCTATTTTCCTTTTATTTAATTTCCTGAGTTCTTTTGATTGCTAAAATAATTTCATTTCAAAATAAATTGTAGACTTAGTAAAATAAATAGTAGATTTGGTGATTTTAGAATTAACACATAGAATTCCCATAATCCCTTAATACAAGCCTTAAGATCAACATCATATGTAACCACAGAATATTTACAGGAGCCAGAAAATAATATTGATGTCATACTGTTATCTGAGCTACACACATTTATCTTATTTTGTACCTGTCTAATGTTTTGTTTTCTGCTTAAGAATTCTACCAAAGATCACACATTATATTTTGTTCTCATGTTTCCTTACTCTCCTTTTATCTGGTATAGTTTCTCAATTTTATTTTATGAATTTAATAATTGTAAGCAGTTTCAAACAGTTGAGTGTCCCTGAATTTGAGATTACATGTCATTCATTTATTTTATTTTTATTGAGTTTATTGGTACATTTAGGTATACCTTATGATCACATTCATTATTGAGAATTTGTACCTGTATATGATATATCTTGATTGTTATTTTTTCCCTTTCCCTGCCCTCCCTTCAACCCCACCTACCATATACGTAAGGTTTGTTTCCATTTTTCCCTTCTTACTTTCAGTTTTTTTCTTGTCCTTCTTTCCTTTCCTCTGACCCCCTCCTTAGTTCTCCTTTCTCTTTGAACATTTTCTTTCTATTTCACAATATCTTTTATACAATTTGGTCCTCCTTTACACCTTCATTTCCTCACGCCAGAGAAATGATTCAGTATTTACACATGTGTGTCTTATTTATTTCACTGATGAGTAGGACCTCAGGTGAGGTTATACATTTTTACCAAGTTACCACAGCACTGGTATTGTGCCTTTTCAGTGTATTGTAACAGAAGGTACATGATATTAGTGTGTCTTATTGCTTATAATGTTAACTTCTATCATGTGACTAAGTGTTGTTTGTACTAGATTTCCCTTCTTTAAAGTTCTAATTTTTAGCTTTCTGATTACTTCATATATCTTGAGACAATACTGCAAAACTACCCAAATGTTTTTCACCACAGTCTTGTCCCTTATATCTGTCATTCTTACTTGTGACACTTATTTCTGTGCTTTTCCATGTGGTGACTCCATATCACCATCATTCTTTTTACACATGATCATTGGCATTTAACCATACCGTCTTCTCTATGTACTTGTTAACTCACTGCTTCACTGTAGTGTAGACTTATAGTTATTTGTTTTATTTCCTCTCTTATCATCCATTACTATCATATTTATTTTATTGTACAATATGAATAAATATTTGACCATTAGAATCCCTTATAGTTTGGTTAATATACCGTCACATATATTCACATTATTTTCTAAGTTCATGCTTAATTTCTAGCACATTAAATACTACAAGCTTGACTTGAACCAGGGATAGAATTCACTATTTTTCAAGGAGACATGACTTCTCTTTTGTTTCCCTAGAATAGTATAAAGAATTTAAGGTCCAGGTGCTAAGTGCTAAGTATATTAATTAATATTGAGTGTCTTTGTTTTTTGATCCTCTCAGTGGATGGAAGCATGAAATAACATGTTCTTCACATATTTCTGGACATCTGTATTTCATCCTCTCCTTCATAATGTGAATCATGAGTTTGTACTGATTTGAATTCGAATACCATAGGGTTCTTTCTAGCCTTTACTCTTTCTTTATTTGTCACTCCCTCTTCCAGCAATGAAAACTTGACTGTCATGTATCATATCATCTTATTTTCTCAGTGTTAGTAAACAGAAGTATAGTTTTTAAATTTAAAATCTCTATATAACATGTATCTGAAAATTTAATTAATATAATATTCCTATACATTTTTTATTTTGTGATATATATTCAGATTGTTCTCCAAATTTGTTTAGGAGAATCTTCTTTCTCCCTCCAGTGTTACTATGCTATACTTTTTTTTTTTTTTTTTTTGGTAACGGGGATCGAACTCGGGTCCTTGTACCTGGGAGGAAGGCTGTGAAACCACTGAGCTAAATCCCTGGTTCAATGCTATTCATTTTTTTTTTTTTTTTTTTTTTGGTACCAGGGATTGAACTCGGGTCCTTGTGCTTGCGCAGCAGGTGGCGAAACCACTGAGCTAAATCCCCGGCCCCATGCTATTCATTTTTAACATCTTTGTTTCAAGTGCTACTGGTGATAATCAATTTTCAGCACATCTCATATTGTGATTATTTAAAATTATTGCTTTTATTACTTTTTGACAGTAGAGGGGAACTGAATCTAGGGCCTTGGGACTGAGCTACATCTCAGTCCTTTTTTATTTTTCATTTTAAAACAGTGTCTTACTAAGTTTCAAAGTTGCCTAGGCTGAGCTCAAGCTTGAGATCCTCCTATCCCAGTCTCCTGAAGTGGTGGGATTACAGCAGTGAGCTATGCCCAGTTTAAAATTATTTTTGATATGTATGGAATATTATCATAGTTCTTATAGTAAATATTTAAGCTTTCATATCTGACTTTTTTCATTTAACATTATGCTCTCAAGTTGAATGTCTAAAGTTTATCTTTCCTTATGGCAGTGTATTCACTCCATTGTGTATAAATACCACATTTTCCTAATCTATTCATGCTTAGATGGATATATATGCTGTTTCCAAAATCTAGCATTAATCTTTTTGCTGCTGTTGTTAAAGTTTTCTCACTCATTTATTCCTTCAGTAGATTTTTTTTGAAGTAGTTTTTAGATGTGGAAAACTGTTTTTCTGTGGATTTATATGAATGACAGCTTGGCTGGATACAAGACCCTTGGTTCATTTTTTTGAGTTTTCTTTTTAACAGATTATTTCACTGGTGACTTGTTCCATGTGTTATTTTTGAGAAGTTGGATACTAGTCCAATTCTTTAGGCCTTGTGCTTTATTTATTTATTTGTGCGTTTATTTATTATTTTTTTTCTGAAGGTCTTTGAGTTATTATCTTTCAGTTGAATAGTTTTACTAGTTTAAATCTTAGAGTTGTTCAGTAATTCTTTTCATAAAGTAATTTCAAGTGTTCTTTCAACTCCAGAAAGATTTATCCACTTATTTATTTTCCATTATAATACTGAATATTAGTTCTGTTTCACTGCATTGACTGCTCTCATGGGTTGCAAATATAGGTTAGTTAATCACACTTAACTTGTCCTATATTTCACAACTTGCACTTTGATCTTCCGACCTTGTTTTATCACATTTACATTGTCTGGATTTTCCTCCTGGTTATTAGTAATTTTTTATTGTTTTTATTTTTGCTCATCTTTTAATTTTATCTTTTTCTTCTGTGTTTTTTCCTATGTTAGATTGATTATCATTTCTACCTGTTTGTTTAAGGGGCAGAAAAGTACATTCCTCTTGTACTGTCTGAATTTCTCATCCAAAATAATTTCTCTTATTCCCAAATTCTTGAATGCATTTAACTGTTTTGAGTATTTTCCCACTGGTTTCTGCTATTTTATATTTGGGGCTGGGATTCTCCACGATTGATTTGTGTTGAATCTTGATTTTTTAAAATTTTGCATTATTTCTTTCCTGTAATTATTTTGTGGTTTGTAGGTGTTTTACCAGAGCCTTACTTCATTGATATACTCATATCATGATAACAAAGCTCAGCTTCTTTGAGTGGATTCGATGGTTGTGGTGATGTTTATTTCTTTTTTGCCGGGGCAGGGGGTGAGAAATTACATAATTTTCAATTTATAGGTTCTCTTTTTTCCTTTCAAGAATGTGATATCTTCCACCTCTGCTTCTTCCTCTTTCACCATCCAGCTTCAAGGCACATTTTTCTTTTCCTTTTTGACATTTTTCTCTGTCCAGAAACAACTTGTTTTGAAGAATAACTCTTAGGAATTACACATATTTATAGATATGTATCTTTTCTCTTAGTGCCTGTTCTAGTGTCAGAACACATTTTTAAATATTTCCAGATTAACATTAGACTTATTCTCTTTGATGGTCATTTTAGGTCTATCTTGGGCCAATCACTGACCTCCATCTTCTTTCTTCTTTCTTTACTTCTGCTGTGCTGGTAAGAAAGAGGTACTTTCCAGTCCTAGTGAGTCGGAGCTTGAGAGGTTTCTTGCCAGGATAGGATATTGCTTTCTTCCTCTTTGTTTTCTTTAAGCTCATTTTAAAATTTGTATACTCTAAGTGATGCCAAAGGCATAATTTTTGCGTATTTCTATTTATTTATTATTCTACACTTTCTTAGAAGAAACAGGAGATAGGGGAGTAGAAAATTTATGTTTCCTTAAGCATTGCTTTAGTCACTCACAATTTAGTTCTTTGAATTTTGTCTTGGACATTTGAAGTATATTGCTTAATTTCAATAATCATGCTGTGTTCTAGATTTATTGTTATTGACATTTACCTAATTCCATCTTGATCGGAGACCAGTCTCTCCTTTGTGCTCAAATATCCTTGAAATAGCTGAAATCTTTCCTTGTTATTTTCTTGATCAACGGCTTTCTGCACTGGTCGTCAGCATGACATCATTTACGTGTATAATTTAGGAATTAGCAAATTCCTTGAAGGAAAGTTGCACGTAGAATGAGAAATTTGCACTAGAACATCCAATTACATTCCCTGTTCCTTCTTGTATTCCAGGGAAATGTAACTGGTCATGACATCCCTTACTTCAGTTTTCTCTCCTGGCCAATGAGCCGGTTGCAGACTGTGATATGGGCCTGGCATTTTCCTTGTGAAAGATTTTTAACCTTAATTCAATCTTTTAATAAATACTGACTTTCTTTAAGCATATCAAGATATTTTTTTCTACTTCTTTTGTCAAGTTTGCTAACTGGTAACATTTTAAAAAAATTTTTAATTATTTCCTTAGATTTGTTCTTTTTTTTTTTGGTACCGGGGATCGAACTTGGGTCCTTGCGCTTGCGCAGCAGGCGGCGAAACCACTGAGCTAAATCCCTGGCCCCTTAGATTTGTTCTTGATCCATAGATTTTTTAATACTTAATTTCAAGAGATTGTCTATTGTTATTGATTTTTATTTTAATCTTGTTGTGATCAACAAATATAATTTCATTATTTCAATATAATCATAATACAACCATCAAAACTAGAAAGATAACCTCGATACTGTTACTGTACTATTGAAAACAAAGGCCCAATTTCCATTTGTCCCAATAATTATT
This sequence comes from Heterocephalus glaber, assembly GCF_053883595.1. Taxonomy (NCBI): domain Eukaryota; kingdom Metazoa; phylum Chordata; class Mammalia; order Rodentia; family Bathyergidae; genus Heterocephalus; species Heterocephalus glaber. The sequence goes on along the minus strand of NW_028258325.1, from coordinate 38,556,000 downwards.
TACAATCTAAGTATATAGTTAAGAAATAATCAATAATATTTTTCTTCATTGATGATACTAAAAAGCATACAAGAAATAAATGATTTAAATAGTACATAAACTTTTTCTGATAAAGAAACAGTGATTCCTAGCTCATTTCAGTAAACAAGCATAATCCTGATAAGTATACTAGAATGAGATATTCTGAGGTGAAAGTATTGACTATTATGTCTCCTAAATGTATCACTGGTACATTTAACTGAAACATTGATACAGTACTTTGAAGAAATAATTTGTAGATAGAGAGTTTACTCTTTGAAGGAACTTTCAGAAAAGCTTCATAAAGCTTAGTGCATATCTTGATAAAAATAAATCCGTATTTAGGTTCAGATGAGAAGAGAACACAAAATCAATTAGTGTGTAAAAGTGCTTGGATTAGTGGGTTGTTTTCCGTCTGGGAATCCTACCCATATCCCTTGCAAACAGTAATATATTTGGTTTCATGAAATTATTATTCAATTGAAATGGAGGTCAAAAACATAAAGTAAACATTTTTGTGTGCTCATTGTAATATCTGGGCCAGTGAGACTGTTTGCTTTTTTTCTTTCTGAATGGTAAGAAATGTCTGTAAAGCTTACTTTCCAGCACTGGAGCTTTTAATTGACCTAAATTGATTTAAAAAAACAAAAATGACCAAAAAGCTACATAATTGTTGAACACATCTTAGAAAGATTAAGGTGTTCAAGAAACAACGTTTAAGCTAAATTTGGAGAAAATATTTTAAAATATATTTTAGTTTGTATTGTCTGACAAACCAATTGCTTACCTCTGGAATTGGCTTTTCTCAGTTTTGCCTTAGCCACTTGGAAACTGAATGTGGAAGCCGTATTGATTTTACTGCTTCTACTTTTTAACTTTAAAAATGTTTTCCTTTCTTTTCTTATTCTGTGGATGCTCAAGTTGCTCTGAGTCTCTGTTTTTCCTATATACTCATTCTCTCTGGGAGTTTATCTACTTACATTCTGGTGGTTTACTTAAAGAAAGTACTTAGAATCATAGCACAGAAAAGAGCCTTGCAAAAATGATCCAATGTCATCTCTACCTGCCTTCTATGTATATAAAATGTAATTTGGTGTGGCGATACATGGGTTTCTCATTCATTGTTACACCACTGCAAAGATCTCTGATCTCTGTATGTATTGATGAATTAAACATAATCTGTGCCTACTTCCAAGGCATCATTTAATAAGCCTGGAATTCCATTTTTTAGTTGCATTTTTCTAGTTTTGAATTGAAAGATGATGTTTTCCTGTCTGAACATCATGAAAATCTGGCTATGGAACAAATGTTAGTCTAAGAAAATCATAGTGCTGAAAAAGGGCATTTTATCACCTTCCATGACACTTGAAGTAATTTTATCCACAAGTGTTATTTATACTGTAAGTCAATCAAAGTGGCAGTGAGTCACTGCTCATTATGGAGCAGTTACAGATTTCTGTTGTTTTTCTCTTAATTGTATATTTTGAGGCATATAATTATCACTTGTAGTTTCAAAATTAATCTTAAATATTTCACTTTCAGGTTTATTTTTTCTCTTCTGCAAATTAAAGGATTGGATCAAATACCACCACCACAAAGTTACAAAATAGGCACATAATAACTGAAAAAAATTCATACTTTGTAAATAAATATTTAGTTATTATAAATTATCTTTGTACTAATAGCAATTTTCCACTTTGAACTTTCTGATAAGATTCTTCTTCAGTCCCATACATAGACAACTTGCTTTATGTTGTTCAGTGTCTTTGGTTCTATGGAGCTCATACCCTAAGGCTGGAATTAATTTTTCTAACACATATGGCTTCATCTTATAGCTTCATCATTGGATAAGAAGTTTAGATATCAGGAAAGCAGGCTACCTAACTTATAACTAAACATTTCTACAATGTAAATGGGTTAAACCTGCTGTGAAAATAAAAATGTTACTGGGAACCATTTACTTCTCTCAGTGAAGGTAGTATTTAGCCACAAGGACTGCACGGCAAATGCAGGAACTCAGTATTTGTTAATTTATTAGAGTAATTGAAAAGAAATGTAATTATGTAAGAGTGGTACATTGCTTATAACTGGCAATAAATATACTTAAATTGAAAAGAAAAAACCTATTGCATTGTTGTTAATTGACTTTCCTAAAAATCATTCTGCAAATCTAGCCATAACTAGTGTAATTATGTGATATGTATTGGCTACGATTTATAGCAAGTCAGAAATAAATGGCAAACGATTAAAGCAACTCATCTCAGAGGTCATCGGTCTCAGTTAAATTGTAAAATCTTCTCTAAGTCACATGACTTACTTCTAATTACAATACCTAATCGTTGACTAGGAAGAAGAATTACTTTTCTGTAATGTGTAGGTCTGGAAACTTAATTTCAAATACTGAAACTATTTTTAACAAATCTTATTCATTTTGCTTTTTAAAAAATATGTATAATACATAATGAAAACAACCCTCCCAAACTAGATAAATATTGTCTGGTTTTGAAAAGGTAGATAATTTTTTCCATTGCAAAGGATAAACAGAAGTATTATTTTAAATCTGTATAAGTGTTTGCAAAATACCAAAACTTTTCCATTGAGGTTTGGTAGGTTGGAGATTCTGCCACACAGGGAAATGCCAAGAGAGCTAGACAGGGACACACAGGTTGAAAAGATATTCAGAGGGGTGAGATCAGAAGTTGGGGTTGAAAGTGCAGCCTGGCAGGTCAATCATTACTTTTGAATTGAGTGATAAATACTAGGACAGAAAGGAAAACTAGAAAAATTTTAGAAAGATGAACTGAACAAAAATGACCAAAATCATGCTGCAATAGCAGATAAACTTTCAGATTGACTTTTCTACAAGTTAAAACTTATTTTTCTGGTTTATCTCATTTGTTTTTTCTTTATAAATTCTCTGGGAAAGATATGACAAATTTTCTTCTTGAAATTCTTTTCTTCTTGCTTGCCTTGTGAACACTTTACACCCATTCCTCAAACAAATATTTGCCAAATCAAAAACCGAGCTCTATGTTTTTTTTTTTTGTTGTGGTGATGAGGGGAGTAAAACAAACTATGTGAAAATGTTTTCCATACCAAACAGAAAAACACAGGGGTATGAATTGTCCTACTCTTGCAAATTTCATTAAATGAAGTTAAAAAATCTTACTAAAGAAAAGACTAAAAGAAAAAATCCAAAATGTTGTTTTGGGCAATAAAGTGGATTGACTTATAGATCATTATGTCGAGCTAAGCCAGGCTCAGAAAGACAAATATCCCATGGGCTCCCTAATATGTAGAGTCTAAAAATAAACCATGTCCGGAAAGTAGAAGAGAGACTATTATTCTACAAGAGGAATGGAGTAGAGGGGGAGAGAGACAGTGTGTAAGAGTGGATAGTAAGGGGATGGATATGATCAAAACACATTATACTTGAAACTCCCCTACATAATGTGAAACTAAGGGGAGGTTGGAGGAGGGAGCACTGCAGGGGATGATTACAGTATCTTATGAGCATGTACAAATCTACCAAAGTTGCATCCATTAGTTGTCTACTCAACATGTATTAATAAAAAATGTGGGGGAAATAAAAGGAATAAGAAAGCCTAAATCACCATCAGACATGACACTGTTGTAGGTAAATTTCAATTGTATCATTTAGTAAACAATTGAAAGGCTAATCAATGCTACACATTTTGATAAAATTTAAAAAATATTATCTGTACCATTGAAATACTGTTTGTTTGTTTCTTTGTATTAGTTAGGGAAAAAACAAGGATTACACACAAGAGCAATGACAAAATCCATAGGAAAGTCTATATGGTATAGTCTCTGAGAATAGAGTTAAAGTTGACTGATATTGGAGCCAACTTTCAATAATCTAAAATAATATTGTTAAGGGAGGAAAGAAGGAAGTATACACAATTTTTACTAAACTTCTTGTACAAGTTAAATCTGGATAATTTTGTAACATATATTATGTCCATTAATCTTAAAAAAACTTAATAACTATACTATGAATTCTAATGTGTGCTGAAAATTTTTCATAATGAATACTTAATTTACATTTTCCAACTCTGCATTCAATGCTTTCACTTTGATATCTTTATGTAAGACATCATTGTGGGAATATTCACAACTTAGAAATCAGTAAAAGCTACAAATCAGGTCTTTCCTACTTCTCTGAGAGCAAAGTTGTTGAATATTTAATAGCAACTATCAATAAGCATTCAGTAGAATTATATACTATTTAGTCTCTAAGTTAATTCTAATCCTACAATTCTACGGTGAATTTAGAACAAATTAGGAAATATTTTGTAAAATTTACTTCCTTATATTAGGTGTATGATTCAGACATTTTTTAATATCTTCAGCACATACACTGGAATTTCTAATTAAGATATTTTTATGTATATTATTAATTTGCACACTGAAAAGGTTTTGTGTTTTTTATAAGGGGCTATATTTCTGCATTTCATAATAAAGGAGCTTTTATGATTAAAATATTGGAATATTACAAATTATTAAGATTGATCTAAAGCTAAGATTTCTTTATGATAGCCTTGGACAATAACTGACCATTTTCTATGTTGGTATTTTGCAGTGAGGCCTACAGTAATAGAAACTGATATTTATGTAAACAGCATTGGACCAGTTGATCCCATAAACATGGTGAGTAAGGAATGATACAAATCCAGAGATCTTGATGATATGCCTTCATGATACAGTGAACACAGGAGTAATTTCTGATAGATCATTCTAAATGAATTTTTAGGTCACTACGATGTGTAATACTCTATATTAGGTATTGGCAATAAGAACTGAAATATCATTTATTTAATAACTGAATTGGTAGCCTGCTATTCTCGTGTAGTGTATTTGATAGGACTATGCTGAGGCATAAATATCACTTGCTCCATCAAAAATGGGTGGCTGAAGAAATCTAGAAAAAAAGGATATTGATAGGCCTAGGGGAAAACAGTGGGTCTGAGATGGAAAGGGACATATTGGCAGAAAAGGCAGCATGCCCAGAGACATAGAGAAATCAAACTTCCTGAAAAGATCCAGGGAAATTTGATGTTAAGAAAATGTAAAGTGCAAGATGAGGAACTGAGGATGAAAGAATTTTTAAGAGCCTTATTTAGGATGGTCTTGCAAGGTATTATAAAGGGAAACAAGTATTGTGTGCTGTATGGATTATGTCTCTTTGGATAACAGAAATGATCAGAAACTTTTCATAAGAGGAATATACGCATTTGCAGGATGTCACTTTTCACAAGATGGATGTAAGGGGCCAAGACTAGGATAAGAGAGACCATTAAGAGGTTTCATTAGTGTGGGCAATAGATCTCCAAGGTTTTACCTAGTATAGTATTTTTGAGCTGGAGACAATCGGGTTGTCATTTTACTATCGTAGGTAAAATGAAAATTGAGCCAGAGAAGACAATAGCACATTTAAGAAATATCAATGAATTTTTCAGAATTTGGTAACTAACTAATTATATACAGGCTGACTCCAAGGTAAAGAGTGAAGAAACCTTATAGATAGTGTCAGGTAAAAGGGCTGAAGACCAAGACCAGACCAGGCCACAACAAGCCTTTATTAGGGGAATGGATCTGCCGGGCTGTCTCTGAACAAAGGAGAGACAAAAGCAATATGGCTGGGGCAGGGAGAGTCTTTTATAGAGACTGGGGTGGGGCTTGTAGGGGCTGAGGCGGGGTTGAGTGAGGTAGTGACTAGGGAATGGAGGAGCCGGTGATGTCACTAGGTGGTAGGAGGTGAGCGAGTATTAGGTTACTCTCTAGGTGGGAACAGGGGCATGCTGGGAAGAAGGGTTTGTTCTTTGGTGGGAGCAACCATCTTGGCATGATGTCACACAGGGGAGGGGGCAAGGCACCATAGGAAGAGGGCAACTACTATACATAATAGCTGCTGAGGTGGTGGGAGACCTATCAGATAGTTGAGCCGTTATTTAAGATATGGAATATAGATGTATGTGTCCTAGATATAGTGGACCCTCAAGTTACAACCAGCATGACATATGAACAAGTTGGGTTAATTAGGTTAATGGGAGATTTATCTGCCTCTTGTTATTTATAGCTTGTACCCAGGTGAACATCCAGATCTCAGCTGTATTGATTTAGTTACAGCCAAACCTTGGGAGCAGATTGAGTTCATAAGTCAAGGGTTCACTGTACTGTTATGGTTTGGATCAAGAATGTCCCCTAGATGGCTCATGTACTCACAAGTGGTGCTTTAGAGGGTGACTGGATCACAAGGGCAGTGTATTCATCAGGGAATTAATCCATGGATGTGTTCAGAGATAAATGTGCTGTTAGGTCCTATGGCCTGGTTGGAGCGGAGACTCTGGGGCATGACCTGGAAAGGTCTATCTCCCTTCTGGGCTCCCTGTTTCTCTCTCTGCTTCCTGATCACCACAATGTGAGTATCTTTGCTCCTTCCAGATCCTTCCACCATGCCAATATGGTGTGTAAGCCTGGCAGACACTGGCCAAAATAAACCTCTCCTTCAAGTTGCAGGCATCAGGTATTTTGTCCCAGTGACAAGAAAAATGACTAAGAAAGATACTAAGGGCACATTCAGGAGGCACTGGCCGGAGCAATTTGTCTTATATGCCTGCTGTTGAAGGAAGTATTGGGACTGAATATATAGCACAGGAAGGAAAAGAGGCAAGAAGTCTGTAATGTAGTTAAAACTTCAAGAATCTCTGAGATGACCCAAGGGAACATTCAGGTTAAGAAGAGTACAGATATGAGGACCAGATGGTATATAAAATACAGGTGGAAGAAACAGAGGTGCAGAATAGAGGCATAGTCAGGAAAGTCAGACTGGTGGGAGAAACACCAGGAGGAGACATTTTATAATCTTAAGGATTAAAGAGGATGAAGAAGGGGGGAATAATTATGAATTGCAAATATACATAGAATTCAGTAAGAAATAGGCTAGTGCTGGGGATTTAGCTCAGTGGTTCTGGTGCCTGCCTTGCAAGTGCAAAGTCCTAAGTTTGATCCCCAGTACCAAAAAAAAAAAAAAAGAAAGAAAGAAAAAGAAAAAGAGATAGGCTAAATTGGGCCCACTGGCAGTAGCAATTAGAAAGTGTTGGTTTTCTCTGTTAGGTGAATTTGGTGGAATGGTAAATGTAGGAATGGACCATCATCCATCATCAAAATTGTTCCTATGTCCCCACTTCTTCCCTCAGAGCCCCAAATACATGCATGGATCATGTCAATCAGATACTGGTTTGAGGGTGCTGGGAGAAAGTAGGATTGCAGATTTAATTCCTGAACCACTAATTTCAGAAACTTTGTGTAGAAGAGGAAGAGGATGAAGGTAAGAGTATAAGGATAAACAAAATATAGTTAAACAGGAAGAGTAAGTTCTAGCATTCTATAACAGCAGGATAGCTGTAATTCACAGCTTATTATATATTTCATAAAGAATTTGAAGAGGAGATGCATAAGCTAAGTAGCCTGATTTGATTTTTTTCAAATTGTGCACATGTATTAAATAAGAGCAATGCAACCCATGAATATGAACAATTATTATGTGTCACATCAATTAAAAAAAATAAAATAGCATGTGGATAGCAAAGATAGAGAAAATAAGAGAAGAGAGATTATTAGAAAATATCAAGGGAGGTCCATTTAGGATAGAAAATGATGAAGTGTGGCATTTGTGCCTTATCTTTTATACATGGTGTTTTATTACTATTTGAAGGACAGTAATTAATGACAGTAGCATAACCAGAACGCATTATTAAAAAATAGATTATAATGTTCTGCTCCAAACCTTAACAATCCTGTTTCTGTGAGTCAAACTATTAGGGCTCATTTAATGAGCTCAATATTGTGTTATTCAATTAATCTCCTGTGATTTCATCATTGATGTTATTACTCAGCTCTGGTTGCCATAACAAAGTACCAGTGACTGTGAGGCTTAAGAAGTGGATATATATTTTTCACAATTATGGAGACAAGAAGTCCAAAAGCAAAATGCTGGCTGGTTTGGTTTGTTCCTGGGCCTCTCTTGCTGGGTTGCAAATGGTCATCACCTCACTGCCTTCTCACATTCTCTTTCCTTTGTTCTAACTCATTCCTGGCATTGCTTTACCTATCTATATTTTCTCTTCTCCTCACAAGGCAGATTAGATTAGGATATTCCATAAAGGCCTCATTTAAAAGTAATCATTGCTTTAAAAGCCCTGTCTTCAAATACAGTCATATTCTGAGGCATTAGAGCTTCAACATAGGAAGTTTGGTAGTAACACAATTCATCCCCTAAGATATTGAAGGGAATTCTCTACAACTTGCTGATCTTCTTACTTAATTTATTCAGTATTACAAGAGTCAAATCATTTCTTTATTATAGATTTTTATCACTTTCTACATGAAGACTCATTATAATATGCCAATTGCCTGTGTCTGCTTACTCCTATTACAGCCACATTCTGTTTTTCTCTTCCTCAATAGGCTCTTTCTGTGACCAACATTAACTTTCACAGTGTCTGCCCTGATTGCTATAGTGACAGCATTTTGGCTGTACCATAACTGATGTCTTTTTCACCATAGGGAAATGAATATTACCAGCTATGGATAAATTGGTTTTTGAGAGGATGGTGGGATGTCTGCATAGACTGAGCTAGCAGTTGGTCTTAAATAAGAGACTAACACTCAAGGGAGAGTCAGAGCTGAAGTCAAATCTTTCTCAGGAATGTGCAAAATCTCTCCAAGATTGGCCAGAAAAGGGAAGGAAGCTTAATGTAAGAGAGAAGAAAAAAAATGCTATCAGACCTTAGTAACACATATTTAAGGTTCAAAAACAAAGCTAATAAAATAGCAAGATTAGCCAGAAAATAAAGAAAAAACAGTGCCAACAGAAACAAAGAGAAGAAAAAGTTGCAATGAATGTTTTAACATCAGCTCTGCCTAAAACAAATTTCTATTCAACCAGTTGAGTTTTTGAAAGAGAATTTTTTTTTTCTTTTTCTTTCTTTCTTTTTTAAAATTTTCTAGTACCGTGGATAGAACTCAGGACCTTATGCTTGTGAAGTAGGCACAGTGCCACTGAGCTAAATCCCCAATACCAAGAAAACATTTTATATACCTGTGGGTGATAGTGTTGAATATTTAACATTAAGAAACTATAAAATTTCCTAAGGTAGTACATTACTAAAATGTTAATTTTTATCTTTAGAATAATATGGTATTGTTCAGTTTTTTAGGTGACCAATGCTTAGAGAAAGTAAGCCAATTTGAATATACAGAAAACTCTGCATTTTCCTAAATTGCTTTATTGGGGGGGTGTTGTTTTCAATTCTTCTGTATTTGTAAAATATAAAATGTCATCATTAAAATAAAGAGAAATAGGAATAGGATTCACAGCTGTAATAGTATCCCGGAAACACATTGGCATGAATGGCCACCGGGAGGCTTCAACAATGATCTTCTATAAAAGATTCATGGTAATAAAGATTTAGTTTTCTCACTAGGATGAATTGCACACTTGTAACCTTGGTCAGTGATAGTTCTGCAAATGGTAATTAAGTGAAATTGCTATTGAAACTAGTAATACTAAAACTTATGGGGGGGGAACCTCTGGAACAATTGATAGTGTTTATTAAAGAACTGCATTGTCAAACCAGGGATCAATAAGAAGTTTACTCAGAAGACTGTTTTAACTAAACAATACAAGAAAATTAGAATTCACTTTTCATAAAATGAACAAAATTGCTTTGAATGTAAGTGTAATCAAGCAAGCAAATGACTAATTAAGCAAGAGAGTAGTTGTTTTTTTTTTCTTCCATTAACTATGCACACATTTTAAGTAAGTAGACTAGAAAAAACATTAATATACCAGTTTAATTTTTTTATTTGGCAGTACTGTGGATTGAACCCAGGGTCTCCATATGAGCTACATTCCCAGCCAAATTTTATTTTGTATTCTTGGAGAGACTCCCTAAATTGTCTAGGTGGGACTCGAACTTGCTATCCTCCTGCCTCAGACTTCTAAAGTGCTGGAATTATAGATGTGGGCCACTGAGCTGTTTTTTTATTAAGTGAGACAAAATTTGATTTATTACAAATTAGATGCTTTTACAAATTTGACTACATAAAATAGCACTTCAATACATTTTCAGTGTTACATAAAACACCATTCTACAATAGGAAATATTTTTCTTCTCTTCGTTGCAGTGCTATAAGCCAGTCTTTATGTTCCTATCAAAAATAGGTACTTAATAATTATATATTAAATGAAAAAATGATTCAGTCAATAAATTATTGGAAAAATCAGAGTAATTTGGATAGTTAATTCAATTTTATGTATGTTCTGATTAAATATAGTTAGAATCAGAAATGAAAGCAAGAAAATGTTGATTGAGGTTTTTAGACTGGGCTTACATTTTTTTTAAGCTCTCAACTTTCTAGGTTGGGGAAAAGGACATGTTTTAATTCAATATATTGAGTACATGTGTTTCCATAGCAACTTACCTTCTGACTAGCAAATGCAGACATTCAAAGATTGTAGCACTTCTTCAAGTCAAGATCAGTGAGAGCTCTAGAAAGTTCAACATGTATTTAACCGAAGACTGCATTGCAAATTTTTTATGTACAAATATAGCTAAGTAGAGCATTTCAGATAAGACTTTAACATGAGTTTACTTTTTGTGACTAGTAATCTGTATCTAGTCTAATATGAAGAGATTATCAATACAGGAACTTTGAAAATGAAGGGAAAAAAATAAGCAATTTATAAAAACTGATCAAGAATGAGAAAATCCAGTCACATTTATAGAACTTAATTCATATCATTATAATTGCATGAGTGACATGTCAGGTATAATTCTGAAGCTGCGTATATTTTAACTGCTGAAATTTAGGGTTGCTTTTGGTAATGGAGTTAAGTCTAAAGAACAGGGGTACCAGCTATGAAGAAGATAATTCTGAAAGACCTGAGAAACCCTCTGGGGCTATACAGGGCCAGCAGTACACACAGGATCGTGTATATTTGGTAGTAAATAAATTTACACTGGCCAGTACAGAAATATTTTTTTAAAATAACATTTTTCAGACTACTTTTAACAAAAGAGGAAAATTCAGTTGTTCTCTCTGTAAGGCAAAAGCAAACAACAAAATATGAATAAAAACAAACTTTTATTTATTTTTTATTATTATTTTTGTTATTGATTGAACCCAAGGCTTTTTCAATGAGCTATATCCCCAGACCTTTTATCATTTTTATTTTGATCCAGGTCTATTAAGTACTAAATTGCCTGAGTTGGGCTTGAATTGGCAATCCTCTTACCACACCCTCCTAGAGTGCTGGGATTACAAGTATGTGCCACTATTCCTACCTTAAAAACTGTAAAACAAAAGTATATGGATAGATGCAAAGTCATAATCCTTATTCACTATTAAATGAAAATAAAAGGGTTTCTTCTGGTTTTTTGCATTTAAGTCTAATGGTCAAATATCAGCAATTACATTGGGAGATAGTTACAGTTAAGTAAGCTATTTAAAATGTTGACAACTTACTTTCAAGGTTTTTTTATTTGTCTTACCAGTGTCAATATTATCATAAACTATTTAGATATATAACATTAATTTAAAGAATCTTGAGAAATATTGAGAAAGTGACTGCTTAGATAAATTTTTCTCTGTATATTTATTCTGTCGCAAGGAACTCATTTTTCCAGTATGGTTCATGCAATGGGGTTCTAATATTCTATATGTCGACCCTCCACTCACCCCCACACACAAATCCTTCCCTTCCTCCTCTTCTTCCTTCTTCTTTTCCCTTCCCTTCTTTCTGTTCCTGATGCTTCTACATTTAAGGTGACAAAGCCTTAGGCGGAGCTTCTACATAGGAAAGGACATTTTTACTTATTGTATAATATTAACAGAAGACAGTCACTCTGTACCAGTTACAATAACTTCAGGACTTATGAACAAGAAAAACAGCAGAAAACAAGTTTCTTTGTTTCATCTACATATACAATATTTTAAGACCTGCTATCATATTTTTACTTTTTTTACTTCTTCATTTTCTATTTGATTTTCTTTTGTACCTGGATGATATAAAATTTATTTTTTACAGATCTTATTTTAAAACAATATAATATTTAGTTCTTTTTTATTGAAAAGTATCAGTGATACAATACTAAAAATGAATGTTTTTCATCTCTGCTTTGATCCAATATCTCATTTGTACCATAAATATGAAATTAAAGTTCTTTGCATTTGTAAAGTAAATAAATGTTTAAATACCCAAATTTGTAAAAAATTTAATTTTTATTTAAATAAACATTTCATTTTTAGTTTGTATTTTTATATGTTTGCTGTATTTTTTGCCATTTGCATAATTGCTGCATTGGCTTCTGAGTTAGAAAAGATAAAGTCACCTTCTTTCAGAGAAGCATAAAATCTAGCAGAGATGATGCTTTAAAAATGTAAACTATGCTAATATAAAAAGGGAAATGGTCAGGAAAAAGATCTATGCATGCAACCGTACAGATTTTAAATTATAAATGGTGATCCTGATGTTATTTATTTATTTACTTTTTTTGGTACCGGGGATCGAACTCTGGTCCTTGTTTTTGCAGGACAGGCAGTGGAACCACTGAACTAAATCCCCGGCCCCCTGATGTTATTTATTTCTAAAACAGAATTTTAGAAAAGTAGTATTTTTCTCTATAATAAAAGTAATATACATTCAATATAGGAAAAATAGAAATTTAATTAATTAAAAAAAATAAAAATATTCTGATATAACCAGGGGTTACCATTGTTATTACCATCTTAAGCAACTGTATATACATAGATAACACTCTGTATTGTTTTATAAAACTGCATTTTCTTATTAATATGTTATATCACTTAATTTCTTTTTAAAGAATTAAGGGTTGCATAACATTAGGGTTTGTTTTTGTACAATATATTTAGTAATCATTATATGACATTTGTATGTTTTCAAATTATTGTGACTGAGTAACGTCATTAAATATTTTAGCCACCAATAATTTTTTCCATAGAATATAAAAACACACCTGAAACCTATGATAAATTTTGGTCAAGTTTTAGAGTTGTCTGTTTTGTAACAATATTCAAGATAGTCATGAATAATTTGTTATTTTTAATCTTTTATGGCTTGGTGGGTATGAGAGGTTGTAGCATGATAATTCTGGTCTCAGGCTAGATTTGAGGGGAGAAGTTTGGGCATATTCACCAGTTTGTTGCCACCCATTGACTTTCATACAAGTACAGTAGTCAAAACTTGGGTTTAGCCTTGTTTTTAGCCTTGCTGCTCCAAGTTACTATTTCATTTGTTGTAATTTTAGTCAATTCGTGTGTTCTTATTATTTCTCTTTTTTGATCCCTTTGTTTAAAGATGAATTACTTGAATTTTGAAGTAATTATCAAAAGCTTTCCATGCTGAACTCAAAGTTATGAAGTATCATTTTGATGGTTTTATTTTTTTATATAAAATTTATTTATAGATGAGTAACAAGTTACTATTTTACTAATAATATAAAATACAACAAAATAATTAATATCTATAAAAAGAAGCTTAGCATATACACTGGTATTTCAGCATGGTCTAAGACAACATCTGGCAATTAGTATTTTGTCATAGGACATTACAGGCTAAAGTTACATAGAGTTCCATGTAGTAATTGAATGTTATAGACCTATATTCCATTAAATGTGCAGGCATACTCATATATTCTCTTATAATGTTTAACTTAGCTATTATTTGGAGAGGGTAGCCTACAGGATTCAGTTTTAAGAGTAGTGGTCAAATTTTCCCATTTATGGATATTAACTCTAACATATGTTTGAATGTCTTAAAATTCTCCAATTAGATTTCAACTACTTTGTATGGTAAAGACTTTCTTTTTTTCTCTTTCTCTCCTTTTTCTCCCTTCTCCCACTGCTCCTCCTCCTAAATGAGTTTCTTTCTCTCTTTCTCTCTCTCCCCCTTGTTTTGTTTTTTAATTCTCAATCCTGGGAATTGAACTCAGTGCCTTGGCCCTGAGCTATACCCCACCCCATTTTAAAATTAAAATTTTTATTATGGGACAGGATCTTTGTAAGTAGATAAGTTGTCCAAGTTAGACTCTTAACATTTTATTCACCTGCCTCAACCTTTCAAAGTACTAGGATTATAGATATATTCCACAATGCCTAGCTTCATCTTTTATTTATTTTTTTTTATCAAAAGCCTAGAAGATATAAAACCTTGGGAAAGGTATGGGATCCTAAATCAAAGTTTTTTTAAACATTCATAACCTCAAAATATATTTAAGAAAAAGATTCAACTTCTCAGAAACCACTCCAATTGTTTCTTATTTGGGAATCCTGACCAGGGTGCTGTAATTAAAATTTTGAAAATCCTTTCCATAAATTCTAATCAATTAGGTTTGGCAGCCACTAGCTTAAACCATATCACTATAAACTTGGAAGTATTAGGTAGGATTAAAGAATATAACAATAATCGCTTCTCTGCCTTTTGGCCAACATCAAGTGTAAGAATATAACAATAGAAGGTAAGTATTTTTATGAGGAAGCATCATTGGAAGACACCGTATTATTCCTAGCCTTTATCTGTGTTTAGAGTTAGAGCACTGGTTAGCAAGCTAATTTCCAAAACTCCATAATGTTCTGATGATCGTGGATCCATAGAGTTTGGGAAGATAATAGTGATGATCTTGCCTTGTGCCCATATTTAGCCAATAAAAGCACATAAGCAACATGGTCAGCACCATAGTCTGGTAACTTACAGAGTCAGAAATTTGACATGATTTCCTTTCTCCATCAAATTCTTGTGCTTTACATTGTATTTAACTCAGCCCTACATGATTTATATATATTCAGTGATAGTATCATTATCTAAAGATTATTTAAAATTATGTATATAACTAAAAGATGCTGCTTTATCCCTTATTCAGTGTGTCATTTTTATGTCTACAAGTGCAAATGTTTCTAACAACTTATAATATTTTAAGATCTTGCAGTAGCAATGGATTTGAATTGTCATCAATTGCTCTGCACTTTTATTAAAATGTGAAATAAAACTTCAAGTGTCTTTACTTCTGACATTACAATGGAAATTGCGAAAAAATGGAGTAATATAAACTGTGTAAATTATATCAAGTCTTGGAAAGTCTAGAATTACCCAGCTTTGTGATACAACAATAAGAAATGAACTATGATTCTCAGATAAATGGAGGAAGCAAGTGCTTCCAACATCGGTACAAACAGTGCTCTTCCAGCAACATACTGATTTATAGTGTTGGAAAGTTCTTCATTTTTTCCACTGAGAATCTGAATAGTGATAAGAATTCCACAAATTAGTAATAATATATAATGAGTTAATTTAACTACATTTAAAATTTGTCAAATTAATAGTAATACTTTTAGTAAGAATTGTTTCATTATAAGTCAATGTTGAATTTCACAAGGATATAGAATGTTTAAAGTAGGTTTAAAATATATGATGAGTACATTTATTTTACCCAGTTATTGTTGCACACCTAAAACTAGTATTTTCATGGAATCCCTCTGAATAATTCTTTTTTTTTTTTTTTCTTTTTTTTTGGTACCAGGGATTGAACTCGGGTCCTTGCTCTTGCAAGGCAGGCAACGGAACCACTGAGCTAAATCCCTGGCCCATCCTCTGAATACTTCTTATGTATTCAATATAGACCACTTCTTTCTAGATTGCATACATATAGACAAAACTCAAAGTACAGAGTAAAAACTAAAGACATAAAACCAAACACTTATAAAAATGTATTTTTAATATATTTCTTCAATTCAGTTGGGCAATATGAAGCAAACTTCACTGAGGTATAGTAAGAAATGGGACAAGATGAAAATAGTATACATTTATGTAGAAAATATG
Source organism: Heterocephalus glaber (assembly GCF_053883595.1). Lineage (NCBI taxonomy): Eukaryota > Metazoa > Chordata > Mammalia > Rodentia > Bathyergidae > Heterocephalus > Heterocephalus glaber. Next base: position 38,540,060 of record NW_028258325.1, on the reverse strand, counting down.
AGAGTGGGGAATATATTTTTTCCTACACAAAAATTACTCATTTTCTCATTTCTAACAATGAATCACAGGGATAATTTTGTTCAAATCTTTCTGAATCTATGAATGATCTTTCCTCTCATTATAGCCCTGTGATGGTGCATTTTAATGTGTCACCTTGGTGATACCCACACATTTGGCCAATCATTAATCTAGATGTGTCTTTGATGATATTTTTTTGGATGTGATTAACATGCAAATTAGTAGTTTCTGAAAAAAGCCAATTACTCCCTATAATGTAGGTGGGCCTCATTTAATCACATGGACACTTACAAGAAAAGCTGGTACCCCTTGAGGAAGAAGGGCTTCTGTGTCTAGAAAGCCTATTGCTTGAAGACAGAAATACCACCTCTTCCTTGGCTCACCAGTTACCTGCCTGCTCTTAGGACTTTGAAGTTGTCAGCATGCATAATATCACATAAGCCAATTCCTCAAAATAGACCTGTCAACTCTCTCACACATTCATCCATCTAGGTTATTGACTGTGTTTTTCTGGAGGACCTTGACTAATACAAAGCTTTAAAGGTAGCTCCTCTCAGGTCTCAGAGTGCTTATTGTTGTATACATCTGGAAGCTGACTTTACCCTCTTCATTATGTCATAACCACCTTATTTCTCTATCATTTCCAGAGCTTAGCTGTTGTATAGTCATACTAAATTCAGTATTTTACCTTTTGAGATTATAAATAGAATATCAAGGATAGAAACAGAATAAGATGTGTGATTAGCATGATGCAGAAAACAAAGTAATAGGACTTTTAGCTTATACTTCTCATTTCAGCAAAACAATGGCTTAGAACTATTTCAGGTTCCAAGGTCAGATATTGGAAATTGGTAATTCTAGGTAAATCTGAAAATACTTCGTGTCATCTACAGATAATGATAATTATTTATTTCTTTTCTATACATATCCTGTTTATTTCCTTTTCTTCCTTTATTGATTTTGCTAATGTTTTGAGTACTATGTTGAAGATGAGTGGTTATAGTAGATATCTTTGGCTTGTTCCTGATTTTAAATAAAAAAAATCTTTCAATTTTCACCGTTTAATACATATATTTTTGCTAGTAGGTTTTTCATAAGTGGCTTTTATTGGATTGAGATAAAGTCCTTCTATATCTCATTTCTTCAGTATTTTTATCATAAAAGGATGTTGGATTTTGTCCAAAGCTTTTTTTGTGTCTATTGAGATGCTCAGGTGATTTTTGTCCTTGCTTCTGTTTATGTGATGTATTACATTTATGGATTTGCAAATGCTGAGCTATCTTTGCATCTCTGGATGAAGCCTACTTGGTTGACTTTTTGAGGATTTATTGAAGTCTGTTTGCACATATATATTTGAGTATTTTTTGTAATCTGTATCTATTGTTCTCTTTTGATCTCTATTAAACAGATTGGTCCATAATTCTCTCTCTGTCTCTGACTCTCTTGCTCTCTCTCTCTCTCTGTCTCTCACTCTCTTTTGGATTTTTCTCTGATATTGGAATCAGGGTAATGCTAGCTTCAGGAATGACTCTGGCAGTATTCTTTCCCTTTCAATTTCATTAAACAGCTTGAGCAGTACTGCTATTAAATCTTCCCTGAAGTTTTTGCACAATTTAGCAGTGAATCCATCCAGACTTGGGATTTTCTTCATTGTTAGCTTTTTAATTACTGTGTCAATTTATTGACTTTATTGGATTATTCAGGGGTTTTTGTTTCAATTTTTATAATTCATGTGTATCTGGGGATATACCTATGTCTTCTGAATTTTACAATTTATTGGCATACAGGTTTTCAAAGTAGTTGTTAGTAATCTTTTTAATTTCAGCAGTGTCCAGTGTGATTTCACTTCTAGTTGCAATAATTTGGATCTTTACTCTCCTTATTTTGGTTAGATTGGCTAAGGGTTTGCCTATTTTGTTTATTCTTTCAAAGAACAAAGATTTGTTGATTTTTAAAATCTCAATGTCATTGATTTTTTTGTTCTGATCTTTACAATTTCCTTCCTTGTAGGAGCTTTAAGTTTGGATATTTTTTGAATCTCTTTCAGTGTATTACTTCATGCTTCACTAATTTAAGCAGCTGACACAACTTCATTTCTTAACTTATTTATTTTAAAAATATAATAATTCCAAATTTTTAAAATTTATTTTGATATTCTCATGAAGCTGATACATTTTATTAAGTGAGCAAATGGAGCTGATATCTATAAATTTTACAATAAGGCTCCTTGTTCTATAGGTGACCTACATTTTACTCTGTAGCTTTATTATCTGACTTCTAACCATAACTTAGCCTATCATTCAGTCTTGTCCATGCGATTAGATATTTTGGGGAAAGATTAATGACAAGGTGAGATGAGTTAATCAGAATCAGCCAAATTTCATGAGCAACTGGTTAGATTGATCTTGAATTTTGTTTAAAATTTTCTCCATTTACTAGAAAGACTTTAATATTGAGTAAACTAATACTTTAAATGTGAGTTATAGAACAGAGTTACAAAATAGACATTGTAATAAACTGGCAATATACACTTTCAACATTTATGGTTTCATTTCATTAAATCAAGATAGCAGACATTTTCATATTTACACATTAATGCTATTTTTCCCAGTTACCTTGCAAATAAATAGAGCGAAGTTGATAAAGTACAATGGATCTCAGTTTATAAATTTGCTGTTTTATCTCAAAACGCTATCTTAGAAGTTTTTGTGTTTTTCTGAGTGAATAAAAGCCTGATTTCATATTTTCTTTACTTATTTATTATGCATATGATCACAACCTCTAAATAGGAGTATGAAATATGAAAACATAATTTGATCATTTTCTGGGTATTATACAAATATGAAGGAGTAAACAAAATGGGATTTTTAAATTAATTATTAAATGACCCAACTGTAATGAACTCCTTATCCCATAGAAGCATTTAGTAAGGATTAGCTATTTAAAAGGCTCTGGAGTATTAACCTCTGTAAGGTTAATTAGAGTATTAATCCTCTTCCAGAAAGATGGATTATCTAAACATATATTCATCATCTTTGTGGACACTTCTTAGTAGAAAACTTTTCATCTGTTGTTTTCTCAGTTTTTTTTTATTAGTACATACTTTTAATACATTTACTACTTTTAATCTCATTCTTTGTGGCGTGGTGCATGTACGTAATACATCATAATTCCCTTTTTCATCCTCTTTCCTTCCTCTTCTGCCTCTCTCCATCTCTTGGTCTCCTTCCCATTTGGAAAACATCTGTCTCCCTACTTCCTATTACCTATTTTTTATTTTGTTCTTCATATTTTGAGTTTCTTATCCAAGAGAAACCATATGATCTTTAACCTGTGTGTTTGATTTATTTCATTTAATAGTATGGTCTCAAGGTGCATCCATTTTACTATGAAAGACTCTAGTTTATCCTTTCTTATGGCAATATAGTATTCCACTGTGTATAAATACCACATTTGCATCCATTTTTCTGTTGATGAACATATATATGCTGTTTCTAAGATTTAGCTATTGTGACATATGCTGCTATAAACCTGAGTATGCATGTATGCATGTATCACACAGCTGCTTATGAAACTCCACCCATACACAATTTTCAAATGGCACCTCTAATGTCCTGTTAATTTGGAATACTGCTAGTAGGTACAGTTACTGAATAGCATGAGCTTCTCTCTACCAGCCAGTGTTGGATATATGTCAAGGCATAATCCTGGTTGGTATCTTAATCAGTTTCTGCAGTTTGATCTCATCCAAAAATATGACATAATTCCTCCAAATAGTGTTGACTAAATACTCTTTCAGGGTTTACCATGGTGTGAGAATGAGCCCTCTCTCTACACTTACTATGTGTTATGGTTTATAAGTAGACCTTCCCCCAAAGCCTCATGTGCTCATAGATGGGGGTTTCAGGAGGTGATGGCATGATGGGAGCATGCTACTCAGTTTATAACTAAATGTAGTATTGAGAGATGGCTCCTGGTCACAGGAGAAGGATCACTGTGGACCATGGCTCAGAAGGGATATCTCTCCCTTCCAGGCTCCTCCTTTGGTGCCCTCTGCTTTTCTGCCATCATGACAGGAGCAGCTTTTCCTCTATTATGTCTCTCTCCCATGGCCATGCTATTTTTTCTTGGGAGCCAGCTGATCTTGGACTGAAACATAAGCCAAAATAAATCTCTCCTCCTTTAAGTTTTGAGTGTCAGTTATTTTGTTCCAGCGATGATGAAAGTGACTATGACACTATCAAAACTCAAAACCATGTCATTAGCATGATTTTACTATTAGTCTATGAATAGTCATTTGTGTCATGTGAAGAGGCTACTTGAATAAGTCATAATTGATTTAAAAATTTATAAAGACATCTGACTGGACAAGGAGGCTAGAATGGAGATTAAATGTAACCTTAGTCCAGGAGTTTTCCAGGAGGCTCAAGAAGTTTTATCAGTCAAATTGCCTATGGGATTCATTGGCCCTACTAAATGCACGCCCATATTATGTACCACTGCTCTCATATTACCCAATAAAATGTTTGGTCATCTGCAGCAGACATATGCTTCATTACTAATATTATGGAATGTGTTTGCAATCTGTCTCAGCTAGAGTTAGAAAGAGTGCATCAGCAAGGTTATGGATGTGGAATTTAAAAGGCTTATTGGTTGCAAAATTATTTTTGGCACAGTCTGATTGTGTGCCTCCCATATCAAAATCCAAGAAACAAAATCATAATTATTTCTTTCACCAAGTTACTTGAACATGGCAGCTAGTACTACATGAAAATTCAGGTACTTTTGTGCACAAGGACTTCATGTCTTCAGATTCATGGAAAACAACTATTGGCATATAATAGGTGACAAGTGTATGAGTAGATAACTGAATAATCACACAGTGAATCATTACATGGAGAGATAATGCATAATACACACATATACTATATATATGTTCATATATATGTACTGAATATATTAAATCCCATATCAAACATTCATCTCATATTCAATTGTGTAATATCTGGAGCCATATTGGCTTTTAAATAATACCATATATGTGCTCTTCCAAAATTGCAACATTGCTTTTTAATAATGGTAAAATGAAGCATTCCTATTACTTTATTTGTTTATTTCAGCTAAACTAAGTAGGTATTCTGTCTTCAAACCATGATTTGATCTAAATTCCTTAATAATTTGATTCCTCATCCTGTATTTTTCTCCCTGGCATATTTTTTCATTCATTAATAAGCTCCCAATGATGCTTTCATTTTTTATGTTAAATGTTTCTCTTCAGGTACAATTACAAATATCAAGTCAACTGAAAATAACCAATCCCTTCCACCAATAACACATTTAATAACTCATAGTTTTCAATTTGTTTTTCTTCCTCTTTTAATTTCAAAGTTGTATGTTTGTGCACACACACACAAACACATTCACACACTCACACACATGCCTCTCTAGGGCACTTGTGGTTGCTGAATTCTTATTCATTATGTTTTTCAAATAATGTTTAATACTTATTTGTCAGGTTACAAAGATAGTTAATACCTAATTGCATCCTCCTGAAAGTTCTCTCATAATCATTCAACTTTCTATTTATAGTTACCTGCTGATTGTGGAGAAAGTCTTTGCTCCTGTCTTAGAACTTACCAGTCCTCACATTGAGCACCACTATTTGTATTTATATTATAGCTGGGCTACAGATTCAGCCATGCAGTGGATGTTTCCATATTAACTGTTTATTTTTTTTCTTAAATTCTTTTATTGGTACATTTTAGGTAAATGGTACATTTACATTTATCATTGGGTACTTGTACTTGTACATGATGTATCTTGATTCTTATTTTTTCCCCATTCCCTGTCCTCCCTTCATCCCCTCCACCCTTCCCTATTTACAAAGACTTTGTTTCCATTTTTTTTCTCATAATTTTTCCTTTTCCTTCTTTCCTTTCCCCTACCCCTCCCATTTTCCCTTTCTTTGCCCCTTTTCTTCCTATTTCACATTATCAATTATTTGTTTAAATCATTTTAATCCTTATTTACACTTTCAGAGTCTCACACAGAGAAATGATTCAGTATTTATACATGTGTGTCCTATTTATTTCACTTAAGAGTATGGCCTCAATGTGCATCCATTTAGCTATAAATGTCTCTAGTTTCTCATTCTTTATGGGTGAGTAGTACTCCATTTTACTAAAAAACCACATCTTCTTTATCCAGATTCCAGTTGATGGGCACTTGGGCTGTTCCCAAGCTTTAGCTATTACAAACTGTGCCGCTGTAAACATGGGTGCACATATATCGCTGTGGTATGATTCTTTTAATTCTTTTGGGTAGATAACCAGCAGGGGAACAGCTGGGTCAAATGGGACCTCTATCAACTGATTATTAACTGTGGGATATGCAGAGAATTATTTTACTTTTCTATTACCAAATAAATGTTAATATAGCATTATATATTTAATATTTCACAGGATTTAAAAAATATATAGTGATGTGATACATGCAAAACTTTTTTTTCTAGTACTGGGGACTGAACCCAGGGCCTTCACATTGACCTGCATCACCAGCTGTTTTTTCTTTATGTTTTCATTTTGATAAAGAGTGTTTCTGAGTTTCTAAGTTCCCCAGACTGGGCTCAGACTTGCAGTCCTCTTGCCTCCACTCCCTCGAGTGCAGGACTACAGGCTGTACCACCATGCCTGGCTTCAAAATCTTAACATAGTGTTTGGCGTGTTATAATTTCTCAATATTGTGGTGGCTTTAAAAAATTTAAAACAAATGGAGATAAATAATTAAAATCAATCTTTCAGATTAAGGGCAGTGTAAAGACTTCTAGGTAATTTGTTGAAAATTTGTGTCTTGGTTTTATATTAATTTGTGATTTTTTTGTCACTTCAGCATATTTTAAATGTCACAAAAATTAGTATCATTGTCAACATTAAGATAATTTGCTTTTATCATATTGGCTATATCTCACATCTTATAAAACCTTGAGTATGACTTACAAAACAGAAGGGACTAGAGTCATACCAGGCAACTGAAATTACTGCAAATTTTGAATTGTATTTTCAGTAACTCAGGAAATAATTAAAAAGAAGAGTTAAGACAATGACATTTTTTTCCTCCAGAAAGACTGAGTGTAAGCGCTATTTACTTATGGAAATTTTATTATATAAAAATTAAATCTTCTAAGGAAAATATAAAAATAGTGGTTTTACTAAAATTAATTACTCTTTGAATCTTTTAGGAATACACAATAGATATAATTTTTGCCCAAACCTGGTTCGACAGTCGACTGAAATTCAATAGTACTATGAAGGTGCTTATGCTTAATAGTAATATGGTTGGAAAAATTTGGATTCCTGACACTTTCTTCAGAAACTCAAGAAAATCAGATGCACACTGGATAACAACTCCTAATCGTCTGCTGCGAATTTGGAATAACGGACGAGTTCTTTACACCCTAAGGTAATACTGCTCTATAAATTTATAGTTGCTCTAATTTATTTATACTAACACATGACTAGCTTGTAAAGTTTTCTTCCTCAAACTTGCAATGCAGGAAATATGGTATTCCTTTCCTTTGCTAAAATCCAAATGGTGAAATATTCTGGCAATACTTTTAAAAACTCAGTTACTACTATATAAAAAGTTCTGGAGCTAAAGAAAAAAAACCTCCCAGTTTTAAGTTATTTTTCTAGATGGAAAATAGGTTGTTACATGATCACTAATGTTTTTAAATCTATAATGTAACTCACTGAGATTTTTCTCTACGAGCTCATCCTGTTACAGAATTTTATAATCAGATTATCAAGAACGGACTATAAAACTTCCCTCAAAATGGACTGATGTATAAAGTTCAAATGTATTTAATTCATTTCCTTCAACATATTGTACCTGTATATTAAGAATCATTTCATTCTTAGAAAATATTAGCAAACTTACTAATGTAAAATGTATTCATCTTGCACATGTATGCACATGTGCATGTGAATGTGTATGTTTGCAGAGATTCTAAAATATGAATTTTGAAATGTTAAATCCAGAGATCATACTGGAACATATACAGAGATAACTGAATTTTTTAGAGAGCAAAAATTTTAGAATTTTCCAAGTTAGAATTATTAATGCTATAATATTACAATTCGAGATCTTGACTTTAGTATCATTACTATATTCTAATATATCATACTTTGTTATTGTAGGCCAAATCATATTTTAAAATTAAGCAAGATATTTTTAATGATTAAAACCATTTCTTTATTCAATATTTATTTTTCCATCTACATAGGTTGACAATTAATGCAGAATGTTATCTTCAGCTCCATAACTTTCCTATGGATGAGCACTCCTGTCCACTGGAATTTTCAAGCTGTAAGTAATAAAATAATTAATGATTTCACATAATTTTAGGCTTAAACACTATTTCTTTAAAAATGTAAAATAAAATGGAGTAAACACAATTTTCAAAAAGTATAGATATGCTAGGTAAAATTTGTTAGGTAAAATAATTATAAATATTGCATTTGTTTCACTAATATTGCATATAAAAGTAAGAGAATAATTTCATTACAACCCAAATTTTAAAAGTCAATGTCATGAGATGGAGAGTTGCTAAGTATCTGGTTCCCATGTCTCTGTGTATTCCCATCACACACTATCTACTCTGAAATTAGAATGAATATGAAATATGAAAAACGCAGTATAGAGCCCCACAGAATAAAAGAAAATAAGAGAAAAGGAAATATAAGTTCTTAAGTAAATTATCAGAGAAGACAGTTATTTTATTTCATTACTGATAAGAGATCAAGGTGCAAAGGGGAAGGAGATGTGGGAGGGGTAGAGGGGAAAGGAAAGACGGGAATGGAATTAACATGAGAAAATGAAAAATGGAAACAAAGTCTTTGTAAATAGAGAGGAGTGGAGGGGTTGAAGGGAGGGAAGGGGAATGGGGAAAAAATAAGAATCAAGATGTATTATGTAAAGGTACAAATCTCCAATGATGAATGTCATTATATTGTATACCTAAAATGTACCAATAAAATTACTTAAAAGAAAGAGATCATGTAAAATTATATACTGTTTGGGAAATAAAGTTAATTAATGAACTCTCTGTAATATGTAGACCAACCATTTCACAGCCACCTGCTCCAGGATACAGTTAGCCTAACTACGGATGGGGGCATAGGTCAAACTTGTTAAAAGTGCTCTCATGACAAACTGTAATTTTCTCTTTCCTGTAAAGTGAAATTTAAGTCAACCCCATGTCTTTGTTAAATATATTTTTTTGGGAGTACCAGGGATTGAACTCAGGCCAGGCAGGTGCCCTGACGCTGAGCTACATCCTTGGCCCTAAACACATTTTTTAACAGTGCTAAGCTTAGAAGTTTATTTCTGACAAGATCAAAGTAAACGTAAGCTAAGATATTTCAAATATCATGGTTATGCTCCAGTTTTGAATTCTGAGAAGCAGTATCATTGGAATTGCACATATCATAACTGGTTCTAACAAGGCAAAGTGACAGCGCCCGCCTGCTGCCACTTGAACACTGTTTCTCGGGTCCGTGCTCATGCGCATCTCACAAAAGGTTTATAAACTGTGGTGGTGGGAAAAAATTTTGTATTAAAACGAAGCCTGTCTTTCATGTGTTGATTTTGACTTGAATTGCCCATTTTCTAAAATTAAAATCTTTGCCTACCTGCAAATCTTTTCACACAGTATCATTTAAGCTTTTGTTTGTATTATTTTTACTGATTCACAGCTTAGTTATATTCAGCTTTTCTTTATAAGACTTGCCATCAATGTGCATGTTTGTGTTTTCCAGAAAAAAGGTATATTTGGAGGGAAGCAATAAAATAAAATAAAATCTTTCACGGTAAAAAAAGAGAAATAATTAAAAATTTCATATTATTATATTTCCAAAAATATACAGATGATTACAAATAGACAAATATTTTTAACCCCCAAATCCATCTAACAATTGGAAACCTGAAACAAAAGACAGATACATAGGGTCACATGAAAAATGCACACAACACAAGCCACTAAATGCACCAAGAAAAGTTGCCTCTGAAATCAGCATACCAGCATGAAATAAACGTTACAGGATTATTCTTTAAACTGTATATACATATTTCATTCAGTATTTTTTCTATTTGGCATATTTTATAATAACAAACAAAGGAATTTTCAAGACCTTGTCATTGTGTAATGTTGTTATTGTAACAATATCTGATTTGGATCCTGCAAATCTACATATTATTCTTTTAAATTTTCCTATAGATGGATACCCTAAAAATGAAATTGAATATAAATGGAAAAAGCCTTCTGTAGAAGTGGCTGATCCTAAATACTGGAGATTATATCAATTTGCATTTGTGGGTTTAAGAAACTCAACTGAAATTGCTCACACAATCTCTGGTAAGGAGACTATATGCACCAGTGAATTGTGCTAGCACTAAATGGCATTGCTATTTAAATGTATGGGTTAGAATATATATTTTCTAACCAAAATAAACCATATTCTTTTTCTTTCAGGGGATTATGTTATCATGACAATTTTTTTTGACCTGAGCAGACGAATGGGATACTTCACTATTCAGACCTACATTCCATGTATTCTAACAGTTGTTCTTTCTTGGGTGTCTTTTTGGATCAATAAAGATGCAGTACCTGCGAGAACATCACTGGGTATAATATCTAATGTTTTGCTATAATAGCATAGGAGTTAAAAACTTTAGTGCAATTAAAGTTTATAGATGTATATATTAGAAATATTCCAGCAAGTTTGCACAGAAACTAATGGAATATATATATATATATATATATGTAATGAAATATATACTAATGGAATATATATATATGTACTAGTGTAACAAGAACTTAAAATTTCAGAAAATTCCTTATATTTATCAGTACTTTTAATTGATTTTCAAGGTTTAATTTAGATATTAGCTGAATGACTAATAATTACATTCACTTCCCGGCGTGTGTTTTGATGGTTTTGAAATCCTTTGGTCTTACAATGCTGCTAATGAACAATCAACTGTTCCAAAGGGTAGGTCTCTGAAAAGAACAGGAAGCTCCCTTGCTTCTGTGATATATAAAATGTGTAATTAATCCAAATGTATCTGACAGTTGTATGTAAAATAACACTGATTAAAAATATAATTTATAATTCATCCTCAATAAAATGGATTTTTGTTCTCTTCCTGTAGCAATATATTTAAATAATAATATCCTATAAGAAAAAAAGTAGTTAATTACTACACATGAGGCATTGAAGGGAGGGGAAGGGATGCAGAAAAAATAAGAACCAAAATATATCATGTAAAGGTAAAATTCCCAATGATGAATGTCATCATATTTTATACCTAAAATGTACCAATAAACTTAATGGGGAAAAAAACTGAAAGAAAGAAGCAGGAATAAAAAGACAATGATAACTTTCATTTGCATGTTGATACACAGAAAACTTGTTAATCATCTGATTCATTTCCAAGATCAGTGCAGGACATGAATAACACTACTGTCATTTGTGCCTTTAAAGTTATAGTTTAGAAATTTTCTATTTCTAACATTGAAGAGTTTTCCATCTGGTTCCTATGATATCTGGTAAATAATTACACTAATAAATAAATCTTAAATCACGTGAAGTGGCAGCAATAAATCTACAGCATTTTACTGTATACTTGGACATGCAGTTTTCTTTGGAGTTTAAGGATTTGAACAAGGAAAACCAAGAAGGAAATAACGATGATATCTGAAGTGATATTATATTATCCATTTAATATCATAAATGTTGACTTACTATCATAGTTACAGAGATATTTTAATAGGAAATTCATCATGTTCCCAAGCTAGCCACTCTGATATTAATTATTAAATTTAAGAAGAGAATTCTGAAAGCTGAAATCTACTGCAGTTTTTCTTGCCTCATAAAACAGATATGTAATAGTGTTTTAATAAACTGAAATTAAATGCAAGCATTGATAACAGAATCAAAACACACAGTAATTGCAAGAATTTTCCTGTAAGGATGGGACATAATTAAGAAACCAAAAATAGTTTTATAAATCTTGCTCTGTCTTCTGAGAATGTTGAGATTTAATGTTTTCCTCAAAAATGTGTGGAAGTCGAAGAAAATGGGAGACTTGCATTCATTTGCTATATATAAAAACATTAAAATATAGCTTTGATTGCAAAATAATTAAAGTAAAAACTGTCAAGAATAATGGAAAAACCTGTAACCATAATTGGACTTTTTAACATCCCTTTCTCATTCCCTGTTACAACTACAAGAAAAAAATGTCATTCAAAATGTAGAAAATCTGAATGAAATTATCAACTACTTGAACTGATTGGTATTTACTGAACACCACACAGTGTACATAACATTTTCAACTGCATGTTGAACATCAACCAAGATTTCAATAAAATTTAAATGACTAAGATATTGGATATATTTTCTGATGAAAATGAAAGTAAAAGTTAATAGAAATAACTAATAATGGTCTCAAATATTTTGAAATAAAAATGATCTTTTAGATAACTTTTGGGTGAATAAGAAATAGGAATTTAGCATCGTAAACTAAATTTTAATAAGAATTTAACATATAAATTCAGCTAATGCACTATTTAGAAAATTATATCTTTAAATTAGCAATATTAAAAAGGAAGATCTAAATTCATTAACTAAGTATCTAAGAGGAAAAAACTAAATTAAATCATTTTTGTATATTTGTCATAATAAATATTATTGTGTAGGTTTTTTCCATGAGAGGAGTTAAGAGCTTTCTTTAAGCTAATAAGTGGAGAAGTGAGAGATTAAATTTACCTAAAGCAGTTTGTCTCTTTGATTCCAAGTGCATTGAACATGTTTCTTTGTTTCTTGTTTTAAATCTTAATAACTCATGAGACTAAAAAGACAGGTATGTGAGAGGAACTGTTAGGGCATATTTCAATGGACTCTTAAGGGAAAGTCATGGCTACTGCCCTCACCATACCAAAGATGCTGCTGCTGCATCTCTTTCTAATTTTCCTTTCATTGTAGAAGTCACTATTCTATATGTATTTGCCAAATTAAGAAGCATTCAGCATTATATTTAGTACTTTTAAGAGAGTAATTCTATTTATAAGATACTTTTTTTGAGGTAAAGAAAGACAATGATGGCAATTTAATAAGAAGAGATAACAAGCGCCTCTGTGATTTAGGTGACCTAAGATTAATAGTGATAAGGACCCAAGATGGCCAATAGATAAAGACAAACACTCATTTTCAAAAATATACACACAGGGTGGGGCTCCTAGGCATATCTCTATTACATGTGCTGAAGTCTTATACATATAAATATTTACTCAGTGTTTTTGAAATATTCCCTTCCACGATTGTAGTCTTCACTTACATTTTGAGGTAAAAATAGATTCCAGTTGTCATGTAAGAAAACACTATGCTTTAAATATGTATAGCAGAAGATCGCCAATCACTTGTGCTTCAGTTTTATCAAAAGGCAGTTATTTCTCCTGTGCAAGTTCAGAGATATCTACCAAAATGATAAGGGACATTGTAGTATGAGGATTTCAGGTTCCTTCTAGCTTTCTGCTGCATCATTGGTGATTTGAACTTCCAGATTCCTTTATGGTTGGTCTAAGAGGATTCTGGTGCTCTGACCATTGTATTCCAGCAGAATATGAGGAGGGGAGAAAGAAGGGCATTCCCCATCGTTTAATGTCATCATTTAGACATTGCTTTCAGTCCATATCTCCACTTCACTAGATCTTGGCCAGTGGTCACACTCCACTGAGTAAAAGGTGACAAAGTTGTTCTGGGCAAGCACACACCTGGTAAAAAGTTGATAATTTCATTGCTATGGAGGAAAAGAAGGAAGAGCATCGGGAGTCAGCTTGCTTCACAGTAATTTAAATGATTAAAATTCACACAGACAGAAAGGCATTTAACATCATGTAGCTATGGTTACCAGTAATTCTTTCTGTAAATGACTAGTAATCATATCCTTTTGTTTCCATTGTTTATTTCAACTCACAATATTGCCAAATCACAATGAATCACAGTTTGTTACATCATTTTTAATCTTCTATTTTTTTTTTCCTTCTCTCCACAGGTATCACTACAGTTTTGACTATGACAACCCTGAGTACAATTGCCAGGAAGTCTTTGCCTAAGGTTTCTTATGTGACTGCGATGGATCTCTTTGTTTCTGTTTGTTTCATTTTTGTTTTTGCAGCCTTAATGGAATATGGAACCTTGCATTATTTTACTAGCAACAAAAAGGGCAAGACAACAAGAGAAAGGAAGATAAAAAACAGGGCCTTGGTATGTTACAAAATCTCTATTGCATAAACCTCAATTTACCTGAAGCTTCTGTTTTTGAATATTCGTGTTACATTTGCTTAGTGTAATAATGATGGTTGAGGGTTTAGGACAGAAGAAAAGTAAAATTAAAGTGCAACTGGGGAATTTAACATTGCCAAGAAAAGTATATTTGTTATTTCTCCACGATTCTTACTGAGTGTCCCTTGTAAAGAATGATTTCTTATACTACGAAATTTTCCACAAGTATTATATTATTTCTGCTTAAAATATTATTAAAGATTTCTCTTTAATGATATTTTTGTATTAGGATATGGATTTCTAATAATGTGTGCCCTATACAATTAATTTAAGAGATTAATATCCTTCTTTAATGTCAGAATATCACAGCCATAAAATTCTTTTATTTTTGTACTTGTACTTCTTTATTTTCCCATCCCAATTACATAATATCTACCTTAATTTATATCACAGCAGTATATATATTAAAATTGATTTTATTGATTCTCATATACTTAAGTACTGGCTGATTTATTTTAATTTCTTTTTATGATAGTAATTATGACAACCTGAAAGTAATATCTCACACTTATTGAGTACTCCAGGCAGCACTCTGAGCATTTGACATGGATGGTTTCTTTTATGTTCAGAGCATAAATGAAAGAATCACTCAGAATTGTGCACAAGGACAGTTAATTAAGTGAAAGGTGCAGGACTCAGACCAAAATCTTTCTTGGTGCCAAAACCAGGCTGTGACCATATATGTTCATTTTTTCCCATTGGACTCCAAAATTGAGGCATTTATTTCTTTCAAATCAAAAAGTATGCTTTATCACTAATTACAGTAAATGTTTCAAAAGCAAATTTGGTCCAAAATACTCAAATAAATGAAGATTGTATAAAACATCTGTGCATGCATGGCAAGCTCATCCGCCCACACTAGTGGACATAAAATGAGGCCTGAAGTTTTGAATTTTACCTAACTTAGTAAATTGTAGGATTCTGTGTTCCTCTCTCCATTTTTTGTTAATTTCTTTATAATATTTTCCTTGCATTTAAAAATGGTCATTACTTTTAAGAGAGATTATAGGCCAAGTATGTTTTCTGATATATTTTGTTTTGAGATTATCACAATATTCTAAGAAAGCAGAGCACATTGCTGACATTAGAAAGTGGAGAAATTGTGTTGTGTAATCCATCTCTGAATCTCTCATCTGTCATCATTTTAGCTTATCTGTAGGATTTGGTATTATTCCCAAGGGAACACATCAGAGAACAAGTTGGTCAACTTTAATATCCATTATAAACTTTTTAGTTTTTTAAATGAAAGTTTTCTACTATTTTCCTTTAATTAGGCCCAAGCATCTAGCTTTTTCAATTTTATCATTTACTCATTCATACTTATGTTGAATTCCTACCTTCAAGTCTTTACTTGTGGAAATTGTGATTGGAAATACTTAGAACAAAAACATAAATGAAAAGCCAGACAATATCCAATGTCACATGGATTTTCTGCTTTCATTCCAATAACATCTAATGTAGGAACCATTATTACACCATGGAAGGACAGGACACCAAACAAGGGTAAACTGTAAGGACATCAGCTATTCATTTGTCCCCAGATCATGTACTCTGGACCATTGTTTTGGATGGCACGCTTACTCGGGAGAGCTGAAACACTGCAATTCAAACCTTAAAATTATGTCATTCAATCCTTTAAAATTAAATGTATATAAAAAGAATTCTAGAATTGTTACTGTATTATAGAATGATTACTTAAGAAAATAACCTGCATGTTAGAGGCTTCAAAATTTAGCATCAAACCCAGGAAGAAAAAAACTGAAGATGGAAGATTAATGAATAAATGTTAAGTGACAGTGAGGCATTGTGGCACCTGCCTGTAATCCTAGCATTCTGGTAGCTGAGGCAGGAGGATCACAAATTTGAGACAAGCCTGAGCAACTTAGCAACGTCATGAGACTCTGTCTCAAAATAAAAAAAAAAGAAAGTGGGGGTATAAAAATAAAAAGGTGTGAATATAGTTCAATGTGATGCTCTTAAATTCAATGTCTAGTACAACCAAAAAATAAAAAATGGCTTTGATTTACTGAATTGCAAATTGCAGGAATCCAACTGGCATATTATAATTGACTACCTGGGAGCCAAACATATTTGTACAGCCATCCAAAACAAAGTGTTCTAGCCTTTCTTTTCTTCTGTTGTTCATTTATGTGCTTTATGAGTGCTTTCATCACAAGTAGTACTTTGAAAGCAAAGCAGATAAGTTGTCAAACCTGAATTTCTGCTTGGTTCAGTGGTTAGCTGTATGGTCTTGCTGATCAGGTAAATCAGAATGTACTTTTATAAGGAACAGACAAGCCAGCTCCATTCGCTGTTGTTGTAAATCTTCTATTTGGCTTTGTAGACTCCACATTCCATGGCTCCTCTTCCAGTCAGGAAAATTAAATGTGCTACCTAGACCCAGACGTCTTGCAGCATCCTGTCCTTATTCTTGGTTTAGTTGTTTGTGGCTTCATCTCCTCTTTCTCTCTGACTCTTTCTTTGTCCTTCTATGTCCTTTTTTTAATAGCCACAAAATGACTAGCTTGAAATTTAGCATATGTTGGCCTCTTTTTTTCTTTTGATTATTTGTGGCTGGAGTTACTGAAGGATCATCATATTGGCTATTAAGCAAAATTAAAATCCTATTCTTGACATCTCCAACTGCTTACCTAAGGATCCTAGGATGTCGTGGGTTGTTTCCTTTAAGTAGAGATGAGATTTAAATGCAATAGATTTTTAGCTTCAGGGAATCGTTTAAGAAAAATATAAACTAATAAAGATATTTTATATCTTCCTCTCCACATTAAGTATTTATTATTTTCTCCCTTCCTTCCTTCTTCCCTTATTTTTATTTCTATTCTTTTCTTTTTTATTGTGCCTATCAATGACATTTGAATTGGTACTCATTCCCATACAATATATGATTTTTTATTACCAGTAATTAAAAATGATTTAAGTATAATTATTTCAGATTTCATTTTTGAGAAGATCTGAGAAGTTAACTATATAACCAAGTCATCAAGACCCTTAATTGGTAGAGGTAATGGTCACTGAGAGGCAATTATAGTAAATAAGCCATTGTCAACTAAGAGTACATCATATTGAAACTTGATTATTTAGCCAACAGGAGATCAGAACCTCAGAAAGCCATGTTATACTTACATTGGAATCCTGCTTTACTTATTTGAGAATAGGAGTTTCTTATTTTTAATCTCTCAGTTTGATGAAAACATAAAATGACAGAATATATATTTCACTGATCATAGGCAAGGTACTTTGGAGACAAAAAGAAATGGAATGTGTTTTCCACATTCAGGGTTCTTCAAGTCTAGTTTAGAAAATTGATTCCCAATGCAAATGTAAGACAGTAAAGTAAAATAAAAATGACAGTTTAATATAAAAATTAAAAGTAAATGAAGAGGTAAGAGAATTGACAATGAGATGGGTGGCTTCTCATACTTTTTTTTAGAAGCTGAATATTTTTATACAATGAATGTAAATAATGTTTTATGAGAACACAAGATATCCTTTCAGAAGAAATGTTCTTATTGGAATAGACAGGTGCCAAAAAGCTGAGGCTATATGGCTACTCCCCAGCATTGAAGACCTTCTTGATATAACACAATCTGTGAAGCATTGATCCAACAGGCACATAGTGTTGACAAGAGGTTTATGGCTATGTGGGTCACAGTGGAGTGGAGGTTTCCTATCATTTCAAGTGTAAATAATTTGTTCAAAAAGCATGTAAACTAGTCTTCTAAAGGAAGTTTGGCAGAGAAAATTTTTGAAAACATGTAACATTATGGGAATAGTTTTTTGAAGAATAAGTTGCAATTTGAGAAGAGTAAGTTAGGGAGAATATTGAAGACAGAGAGAACCATTGAAGACAGAACTGTGAGCAAAGTTGAGCTTTATACAATAGCCTCTAGTTGCATATGGCTAGGTTATTTAAAATTAATAAAAGTTAAACTAAATTCAAAATTTAAATCTTAATAACACTAGACATATTTCAAGTGCTCAGTAGTCACATGTGACAAGAGGCTTGTGTACTGAAAAAGACAAATACAGTACAGTCTTACCAGAGCAGAAAGTTTCCTTGAACAGTGCTCTTTTAGAAAATAGGAACCTCAAGAAGAAAATGACGCATGTTAAGGACAGAAAAGTAAACTACTTTTCTATGGCCAAGTTGTTTAAAGTCTCCAGTGTCATGCTGAAAGTTGAAACTTTGTCTTATGAATACTGATAAGTTATATACATTTTTAAGCAGGATGGAATATTTGCAATAATAGTCTTGAAGCATAAGTAGAAATAACAGGGTATATATTCAAGTGGTAAAGAGGTAGGGAGATAAATCTTGCAACTATTGCTATAGTTCAAAAAGAAGCATACTGTGAGGGCAAAATATTAAGTTGGAGATAATGTGGAAGGGTTTGTGTATTTTTCCTGCAACTCCCCAACCCACAGCCTCTTCTCTACAAACAAGTGATATTCTTTCCAGTCAGTGGATTATCTTCATGATTAAGAATTCATCTATATTTCAGAGTACATAATAGAATAATGAAAAACTGAATCAATCTACTATTTCACAAATTATAAAAAGTTTTTTCCCTGAAGTTATATTTGGCCAAGCTCCCAGCAGGGATCAAATTAGTGAAACGTAAAAGGCAGCAAAAGGTTGCCTAAGTAATTGTAAAACATCAGTGCATGGTGGATGTTTTCGACAAATAGAGTGATCATTTAATTTCAGTTGTCACAGTGGTTCTATGATGCTCTTCTGGATATCATCAAGAAGTCTTTCATTTTGACATCTAAGTAACATCTTTTCATATTTCTCTTCTTATCAAAAGTACCACAGACTATTACCGCTGAAAAGAAACAAATTAATTATTGAGTAAAATTCTCATTTAAAAAACAAATTTTAACATAATATTAATATGTGTATGCAATAGAGACAAATAGAACAATAATGTACAAATGAAAAATGAAATTATTTACCTAGCACTGTTAGTCTTATCTCTCAAAATTAATCACATTTTTACCACTTATGCTTTTACATTCCTCTAATGATTACTTTCATTTTACTTCTAATTCTCAGTGCAGCAAATTTTAATGTATCAGAGAAAAAGCTAAAAGATTAGCTCTTTGGTGGAAAAGAAAAAGTACCTTTCCTATTGTCTCATTCTCTCTCAATATTTCATCTGAACAATTGATAGTTATATTAAATTTTATCTTAAACTATTAAGTTACCATATTAAATTCAAAACTTTAAAATCTGAATTTATTATTGTGATTAATTCTAACTCCTGTCTGATTATTATTTTAGTTTAACCTTTTTAATTTCTTTGCTATTTTCTATCACGTTTCCCGTGATGTAAAATTTTTTCTCACAATGAAAGACTTTTTAAATCATACTTTACATTATTACTTAATATTGCTGTCTTTTACTTCTAGGAATTTGATAGATTTTGTCCCATAGTTTCTTGATTTTCCCTAAAACTACTGTTATATAGATTTTTAATACTTCTTAGGTTAAGCATGTATTCTAGATTTTCACACCATCATCTTTTTCTTTGACATATTTTTCTCTCTACACAATGGACAAATTCAAGATTTTATTTTAAAACTTTTTGAGCTTTTTCAAATTTACAATAACCTTTTCAATTTCTGAGAAATTGTAATTTTCCAACTATTCTCCCTTTGTTTTCTTTCCAATGGATGCATTAACTCCTCATGCATTTCTGAGTAGACTAATTACCAGAATTAATGTTCTCTTGCTTCCTGAATTGTTAGAGTCAGTAATCTAGTGCTCATCATTATGTTTTTCATTTGTATTGTTGGTTCTCAAATGTTGTTTTTGATTATTCTCCAGTAGCAGGACATGTGTCAAAGTTTCACTGGTCAGATATATTTTCATGTGTTGGGGGGAACATAACTACTCCTGGCTTCCAAACTTACACATATACTCTCTAAATGATAAATGTTAGAACAATGAGGGCACTCCACAACATTCCAAAACCAATCTCAGGAAGGAGTCTTAATCTTCCATGAAGTGTTGTTATGATCTTACTGTTGTTCCTTCAGAATTTATGGAGTTCTAACAATATGAAAAAACACAGACAAACAATAGCAACAACAAAAACAAAACCCACTCATCAGCATCCTACTTCTCTGCTTGGACAGCAGTTGTTCTCTAATTCAAACAGTGCAGCTGTTAATCCAGAAACGATCATTTAACTAATACCGTATCTTCCATGCCAATTGATTTATTATTCCCATTTTATCCTTTGATTGAATGTCTCTGACATTTTTGAGAGAAAGAACAGTTTCCAAACTCACATTTCCATTTCCTCAGCTTCCTGAAATGTATTTTCTTTGGGTATACTTTATCTGTTAGGCTATTTCAATTTTTGACATTCAGAAGTTCATTACAAATTTTAATATTCAAATTGAGAACTCATTACCAATACTTATCGCCTGTCTGTTTTTAAAACAGATATGTATTTTATAATTTTTGATCATTGTAACAATGCTTATAGGATATTCATTTAAGATATTCAGTTATGTTGTTTCTTTTTGTGTTACTTTAGCTGTTTTATTTTTATTTTTCCAATATTTGCTCTTTTTTTGAGGGCAGCCAATGTAGTGGAGTTGCAATTCAGATAAATGCAGCTCATATCTATATATTCTTCCCATTAATCATTCAGGGTTTTCCAGGTGAGAAGTCTATGTGTTGCCAGTATTTTGTTTTATTGATACTGTGTAGATCTTTGTATATTTGTCTCAGTGTGTATGCAGTCTACTTCTGTTCACTTTCATCATTCATTGAAGTGCAGCTTCTTTGAATTTATGAATTTGTTTTTTTTTTGAAGGGGAGAAAAGGGGCAGAAAGAAACTGGAAAATTGTCAAAGTGTCATTGCAATAGAATCATCAAAATATTGAACAACAAAGATTAGTCCATTTTTATAATGAACTACTTCCAGTATTTCTCCATTTTTATGCACTTTAATGTTTAATCATCTCTCTCATACACAATTGATTTCTTCTGATAAATCCAAGGTATTTTACTTATGACAGTCCAAAGTGATATATGAAATGTGTTTTCTGCCAAATAACTTTAAAATTTTCAACTAAAGAACTTCTATGTTAACTACTTTTCTTTCTGACTCTCATGTGAAAATGTTATTTAAGTATTAAGTGACAAAGAAATTAATACCAATCTGTAAGTTTTTACATAATTTCAGTGTCCCACTAAAAGTTTGGACTCTAATCAAGTATCCCCAAAATGTAATCTTTGAAAGATTTGTCCTTAACTTCTGATAATAAACTTCCCCTTATAATACATGAAAACAATTTTTATAGTCTTGGCATTATATGCAATGTTAAGCTAATCAAAGTATTGATTTTAATAATTGTAAGATGCATAATTTAGATGACCCTGGAAATATGCAGAAATTATGAAGGATGATAAATCACTAAAAGTGAAGACTTCATACATATTTTACTTGCAATTTTATTCAAGTATTTTTTTTTTTTCTAGTGACTTTCTGAATGAAGCTCAAGTCTTTGTTGTTATCATTGCCTGTATGTTTGCTTCATCATGGATTTTATAGTTGTGTTTTATTCTTGTCAGGCATCAGCAATAACAATAATAGTAATGGCAACAATAAGTAGTATCTACTGGCAACTGAATACTTTGTTTCAAATATTTTGCTTGGTGTTTCATGTGCATCATCTCATTTCATCATCAAACAGATTAGCGTTATTGGCACTGTGATATTGGTACAACAGAATCTCAATTGCAAAAGAGCAGTCAAATTTTCTGCTCAAGTTTCAAGAACTGTACTATTCAATGCTCGAAATTCAAAATACATTTGTTTGACTCGAAACTGTTTGCCTTAACGTTCTCTGTTCTTCTGACCTTGTCTTATATTTAATATTTTCAAAAATTATTTTTATCATTTAAGTATTATTCAGAACCTGAACACATTAACAAGTTAACTTGATATGTGTCCCAAATAACTCTAATAATAATAGTATCTATTATTACCATTCAAGAAGGAAAACTGATCATTTCCCCATAAGTTATGAGATTTACCCTTCACAGTTGTCACAAAAAATTAGGTGCTAATATAATTCCAGCTATGAGGATAGCCACCTTGCTAGAATGAGCAAAATTCTGAACCCCACTTCTTCCCCAAACTGCAGTTTTAACTCCTGAACAGCATATCTCCAAAATATGTTAATTTGCACCTATTCACTACTACAAACTTATATTTTTGTGTTACTCAGAGTTTCTTAAAAGATTTGTGTTATCAATGTCTTCATTGTCATTTATTCCCATGGTCACTAAAATAAAAAACCATATAATAGCAAACAAGTATATTCATAGTACTATAAATATTTTAGTGTAAAATATCATAGAAACATTTTCTCCTTTTAGAATGAGATTCATAGTTGACAGTATTATAGTGCACCAAGTTTCTAAAGATATAAAATATACACTGCATTTTCTGAAGTGTTTTCTATATGATCTTTGGGATGTAAGGAAAGTTATGTGTTGCTAAGTAAGAGCTTGCCTTGATGGTGACATAGTAATCATCCTTTATTTTGCTCTTTGCCTGAAAAACTCAATTATTATTTCACTCAGGTGTCCCCTGATGTCCACCCTGGCTCCACTCTGATTCCAATGAATAGCATTGCTCTGCCCCAAGGAGAGGATGACTATGGCTACCAGTGTTTGGAGGGCAAAGATTGTGCCAGCTTCTTCTGCTGCTTTGAAGACTGCAGAGCAGGATCCTGGAGGGAAGGAAGGATACACATACGCATTGCCAAAATTGACTCCTATTCTCGAATATTCTTCCCAACAGCTTTTGCCCTGTTCAATCTGGTTTATTGGGTTGGTTATCTTTACTTATAAATTTCATGACTAGACTAAAATTATAATTCTAAGCAAATCCAATTTAATCAGTTGTGCTTCAGTAACATGAAGTTAAAACTTAAAATGGAGAAAAACCAATGCTTAAAATACAAACAGTATTGTGACTATTTTTAGGTTTCCATAGGTAAACAAAATATCAGCTTTGAGATTCATTTACCTAAATTTACATGAAACTTATGAATTGTTAAATCCAATATATTTAAATACTATTATATATTTTATTTTCATTTTCTTTATGTTACTTATATTCTATTAGGATTTGTGATATATACTTTCAAGGTGAAGTAATTTAGTACATATTTTATTTAAATATATTTATCAATGTAATAGGAGGCTAATGCCTAAGATTTATCTATTTTTTTTTTTACCTAAGAGGATTTTAACTTGATTTTTTTTTTCTTGGTTTTTATTTGTCTGCCCTGTTTAGTATATATCTTGTTAAAAAATAAATAAAAGCCATGAATTCCTTGCATTTTTTTCAAGATGTTTTACTCCTGAGGAGAAAGTAATTTATTCTTATGATTTTAAATTAATTTATACTATGAGTTGATATTTAGTAGGGTTAAAAAGTGATATTATGATTTATGAATACATTGTGGAATAACTGAATGAATCTCGTTGGTAATAGCACATGACTTATAAAATGACTAATATTTGTTTGTCATTTAATACAGTCCATTTCCTTATAAAATATGAAATACAAAACTCCAGCTACATTTCGTTTGAGGATTTGCAAAGTTAAATAGAAACTACTTCAGCAGGTTTTTGAAATACAATTTGAAAAATGATAAGCAAATTATATTTATCCATTTCATTTTCCTCCACTATTTATGAAATATAGATGATAAAATCTACCAACATAAATATTAAATACAAAAAGAAGTGATCACTTTTTTTCATGTGCTACAAAGGTGTGACAGTCTTTAAGTTAATAAAATCATTAGGGAAGAGCACTTGTATTTACTTTTTGTGGTGGAAAAAGATTTGGCAAGTTAAGTTGCAAGCCACATTGAGAATATGGACTTACATATGTATTTGTTAGATCAGACTTACTTGTAAACAATTTATGCCTATGTCATGCATTTGTCTCTTCTACCTCTTGAGTTCAGAGCCCATTGTACAACGTTATAAATCATTATTAGATTATCTTTTATAGGAAATGAGGAAAGCCACAGAATCATATTAAGGTGACTTTTATTACAGATATCTTTAAGGAACATGAATTTGGGACCAATATAGTTTTCAACAGACACCAGACAAGTCCAAATGAAGTCTCTATAGGAAATACTGGTGGGGTCAATAGCTGCCACATGTCTCTTGTAAAGAGGAGAGTTAAAATTAGGTTTCAGTGATATGGCCCTGTAAATCACTTGGCATATCAGTTATTTATAACACTCCATATTCATCCACCGTCATTTAATTTTATGGAGAATCAGCAGGGTTAGCTTGGACATAAACTTTAAAAATTGTTTCCATTGCCAAGAATGATTACCCAGATGAAGAGATTTATGTTCCAGGACTAATTTAGGGTTTGAAAAGGATGCTGTCACCTATGTACTTGATGCTCTAGTTTATAGTGTGATAATTCCTCCACATGGGCAGTAAAAGCCTGAGTTATCCTTATGTTTTCGGAATATATAATTCTTTTTTCATTTTAACCCAAATACACTTTGAAATATATTTAGATTAAAGTGAAAAGAACCTCTAGGCAAAAAAAAAAAGTAGAAATTGAACTTTACTGACAAGAACTCACCAAAACGGCTGTATTTTTCTGGGATGGTGAGTCAAATTAAACTTTGGACATGTGTATATTCATTTTCAGATTATTTGTGCATTCTTGTTTATAGCAATGAATATTGGTGGACATTTTAAAGATTAGCATTCATTTAGAAATAAATGAAAAAAATACATAAAGAAATAAAGTATTGCACTAAATTATTTTATGGCCAGTTCCATGTTCTAAGCTGTAGCCTGCTCATTATTATGCAGTAGTTTAGATTTCCAGGCTCTTTCAATTTTATTTGAGCATGACTACATTTCAGAGCACTTTAATATGCTTGATATAAATTGCCTTGATTTTCTCATTGGTGTCTTATTAACTCTATTTTAAATGTTCACAATATTTACATGTGAAAATACAATTGATAAAAATATAGAAGATACTTCTCTCTATATATATATTTCTTGTATATACCATCAAAACAATCAGTTTTCAAATCCAGTGGTATTTTGGGCAGCTTTATCTAAATTTATGGATCAGAAAGAGATGCAGCATAAAAATCTTACTATACCTAAAAATAAACATTGAGAAGTAGAGATGTGGGCTGGGGATTTAGCTCAGTGTTTTCACCGCCTGCTGCGCAAGCTCAAAGACCTGAGTTCGATCTCCAGTAACAAAAAACAAAAACAAAAGTAGAGATGCACTTACATTTTTAAAATAAAAAGTCAGAAGAGCTTATTCTCTTAGAGGATGTACTCTAATTCTTGTTCTTTTTTCAAGTATTAGTTGTACCATGTTGGCAAAGGTCATTTTTTTAAATCTTTCTCTTTCTCCAGGGGAGCTATGTATTATTGTAATGGTTTTACTGGGACTCTTGCTGGATGCAACAAACAAACAAACAAACCTCTAACATAGATCAAAAAGTAGATGTAAATAATGAAAAGAATTAGAAAAACAGTGGGATTGAAAATAACGTTAAATCACATAGATCCATCCGTGGAATATATGATCAGGATATAAAGGCACTGAGAAGAATGTGACTGACATAACTTTGTTTTGATTTACAATGACAGAGTAATAGTTTATGTATCCTTGAATTACATGAATAAAATTGTAATCACTTGAAGTTAATTCCTAGAGTGCTAACTAGTTTTAGAAATAAAAAAGTACTTAGATTATCTGAGAATCCATTAAAGAAAAAGAAAGATTCCCCCAGTAAAGCCAAATGAAATATAAAGTTTTGATGTCAAATTAAGAATTATAATCCATTGAATATATTTCATTTTAAGTTATAGAGAGATTTCATTAAGCTTTAAGTCCTGATAAAACTTTATCACACTATTGGTAAACATGAAAGCATTCATCGGGGTTTTTTTAAACCTGTAATGTGTTCCCATACTCTGATATCTACATATACTGTAATCATAAATAGACTGTATTTTTCCTTAAGAACAAGAATAAAATGGAGAGCTGCATTCTTGCCTATAATTCAGCCTCAGAAAGAATATCAGGTAGGACTCTTACACTCATAATTGTATATATGAAATTATATTTAAATTTAGTATATTGTGACTAAATAATTCTATACTTACATTATATAAGAGCATAGCTTAAATGGAATGATTGGTATGAGTAAAGTTGCAACTAACAATCAGTATTTAATAAACACATAACAAATGAAATGCATACATAAAATTATCAAATATCTATATCAATGCTCTTCCCACTCTTGGAAAATTTGCTGTATTAAGGAACCACATTCCTGATTACTGTATTAGTCTTATCATTAGGGTTGAAGTGACACAATAACAACAAATTTATCCAGTTCTTCACTGTTATGTCACAGGAAGTCTGGACATAGTTGTACTATGCTTCTGTTGATCATCTTTCACTGGCCTTGACATGGCACTGTAAGGTCACCAAAACAATTACCAAAGGTTTATTAAACACATTGCAATTAGAGTTTCAAACACTATCGACACTCACTTTAATAAATTTAAAGTTGGCTCTGCCTACCTATGTTTGCAGTTTAGAAGTGAGATGGCACAACTCAAATATTTAAGGAGCATTTTCTATGCACAGACTGTTCCAGATAGACTAGAAAGAGGAAATATGAACTCTTAAGGAACAAACAGAGAGAGAGAAGATGATTAGTTATACAATTTAAGAAAAGATGGATAATCTGGGAAGATTTCCAGGAAGATATGTGTTTAAAAATATGACTTTGAGGATTTAATATGCCCATAGGTGAGAGAAATAGAGATCACAATTTCTGGTTGAGAAAGAAGCTTGAATAAAGAAACAGAAGTATGGACAAAAATGAAAATTCCATTTTAATTGGAAGTAATGATTCATATCAAGATAATCAAAAGTGAAGCTGGAAGGAAAAACCTAGAGTTACACTTGAGAAATGAAAATACAGACTTCAGGTGGCCAGATGACTTTATAAAATCAGGAAGAATGAATAGAGATACTTAAGTACAAAAAGAAGTTATTAAACCTTCGGAAGATTCATCTTATTATTACATTGGGTGTAAGAAGCTTAAAGCAGCTTTTAAAATATAGAAAGTGAGTAAGGATGGAAATGGATGTACTGGTGAAATAAGTTTTCAGTGGGAGGGGGAGATAACCTGAAATAAGAAAGAGAATTGGCAGATACTAAAATCTGATTAGCAAATGGTATTGACCAAAATAAATGGTGTGCACATGGGGCCCGAAGGTCCTACATCGAACAATATTTGTCTGTGTGTGAATAAACACTCAAATGTTAGAAAGAAATTCTGGATGTATTATAGTCTTGCTTGCTGTTGTATTTAAATCAAATGCACACTTTTAAGCTTTTTAATAATTTATGTACTAGGGATGTAAAAATGAACACTATCTCAAAGTATACATTAAAGGTAGTTTGTCTGGTTTATTATTATTTTCATAAGATCTGCTACTTATCAAAAGGGCTTTCTCTTCAAATAGCCTCTTTTATCTTTCTATCCTAGCATATATATACATATATATATGTATATATATATACATATATATATATATATATACATATATATGTATATATATATGTGTATATATATATACATATATATTCTAGGAAAAGGGAGGGGGAAAAAGAGAACTGTGAAAAGAAAGAGGCTATTGTGGGACCAGAAGAATACAGGAAATTGATAACATTTTCAACCTTTAATTTCTGAAATATTCGTCTTAATAAATAATTTTTTATTGCTGAACAATGAAATGTACTTGGACCCTTTGGTTCTGTGAATTTTTGTGACTGTGATAACTGAAATACCATTAAGCAGCAATGGGTTAAGAACAAACTTTTTGGACATGATTTACTTAAGTGCAAAAATTGAGGTCTGAATAAATCGCTGTAATAGTAATTATTTGTATCAACTGTGTGTAGTCATTTTATTTAGTAAAGTTTTTTGGCTTGTGATGAAAATGCTTTTGTTCAGTTTCTGCTTTATCTTTTTGAGAAGCATTTATGTGTGGCAAAGATTTTAATTTTTCAATGTGTTCTGTACATTCATGATTCTACGTACAAAATAAAGCCTATAACTTGTGAAATAAAGTTTCATGTTCCTTTCTCTTAAAATGTGTCCTTTTTGATAATTTTCATGTTGATATCTCCCTCTATTATTGTAGCATATGTGATCACAACTTCAGCATTAATTTCTGATCCATATTTCACATTTTTCAAATTATGAAATGTATTTAAAAGTTTCTTCTTGATAGAGATTTTTGAGAAAGAATTGAATTATTAGTGATCAAGTGAAGATAAGTGATATATATATATATATATATATATATGTAATTTTTGCTGCTGTCTGTGAACATCTGGATAATTCTAAAAATTTGTGATTTAATCCTAATTTGAATTTCCAGATACTCTTTCTTAGGTGAATTGAGAACAATACATATTGGTTAGGATTTTCATTCAGCACACTTCATATATTCTGTAGGCTAAAATTGAATTTTTGTACCTCTAACTGTGAATACCCTTATTTTTCAATTACACAGGACTAGTCTGAAGGCAAAGTGATTGGCCATGTTCCAATAGCAGAAAATGCTCCTTTCACAAAAGAGAATTGGGGACCTGAAAAACAAAAACTCCACCTTGTTTAAAGTGCAGAAACACTATATTGTTATTCAGTAATAACATCATCTCTATTATCCTTTTCGTGTTTGGTCCAAAGTGGATTTTCTTCCAATGGAAACCCTTTAAGTATATGCTAAAAATGTCTTTAAAAAGGATTCTTTACATCCAATCAAAATATAGGGTATTGGCAAACTACAGCCACAGCCACATCATTTACATCAGGTGTGTGACTCCCAGACTCCAGCAGGGACAACAAAATCAAATGGCACATAAAGCTTAAATATCTACTATCTGATTTTATGGAAAAAAAAAGTTTCTCAACTCCTGTCTCACAGTAACTTCAATGTGCTAATTAAAAATCATGGCATTTAAATATGAATTTTCTTTAAATTTTTTTTTAATTTTAAAGAGAAATGTTCTGGTTGAAGACTTTTGTTTCAAGTAATACAGCTAATTGCCCTCCACTGTAGTCATACACTTAATGTCTTTCAAAGACACATTAATCAAAGTTATGCTCTCTTTTAAAATCTGTACAAACTTATTATAAATCTGTTTCATTAGTGAAAATACATGCTTCAATGTTATTTGAAGTAAATAAAGTAGGTTAATCCAGAGATTAACATAGGATTTTCTACCATCAAAACTGACAAAAGATTCTTCATAAAAGAAATGGTAAATATAAAAATGATAGTAATAATAATGATTCCTCTCCTTGAGCATACTTCCCCATTAAAATTTTTGTCAATATAAAGTCTTGCATTTCACAACACTTTTCATAGCACTAAGACCCAAGCAGCTCTTTAGGAATAATTTCATTGGAATAAATATTTAATTCTCCTTGCACATTACTCATGTGCTTTCCCTCTGTATTTCAGTAGATGCATTTCAATTATTAAAATTTACATTTCAAATATTCACAAAGAACAGTTTGTTAAACATTGTACATTCTGAGTAAAGTAGTAGATGTTCTTTCACAATATAGAGTAAATATATTTATTTCTAATACACTCTACTATAAGTCAAATATCTGGATAGTGATTCAAATCACCACCAAAACTTACACTCAACTAAGCCTTGGATTTAAAATATTTTAAAAATTGTTCTGATAAAGTTTGTTTTTCTTTCTGCCTCATCTTTTAAAATATTTATTATCAGAAGAAAATATATGAAATTTGAGGAACTATCTTAACATTAGTAATAATAACCAGTATTAGCACACTATTTTAATATACATGTATTTCAATTTGGATAACTTCAGATGACTATTAGCAAGACTTATGTAATATAAAATACTAATATTAAACACTCTATAGATGAAGAAAATTTTCAGCTAGAGAGCTTGATGGCCTTCACAACACTGCATTTATCAAGCTTAAGCCTTTTGCTCATAATCTTGTGTTTATAATGTAAACCTCAGGTTTAGGGCAAATTAGAAAAGAATTCAAAATCAGTTATGCCACATACATAATCCGTTTCTTCCCGACTTGGTCTCCTCAAGGATGAGTAAAGAACATTAGAAAATTCACTCTTGCCTCGAGATGTTTTTGAAGTGTTTTTCAGTCATGGTTCCAGAAGAGTAATAATGAATGTTTAAATTGTATAAGGAATGTTTAATAAGTGAACACTACAAAAGCCGAGTAAGAAAAATCTTCAAGGACTTTTCAGAATCTTGAAACTACTTATAGAAAAAGAATATGGGGTTAAAGAACCAAAGGAAAGGAAGTATTTGCAGAAATCCAGAAGAAACTACTGTTGGCACAAGGACCCCAAGAGGAAGTGCATTCTTCACCAGTGGAAGAACACATCATTGAGGGTGCTGTGACAACCCCAAAGGAGAGAACCAGATATCCCAGTGACACAGCCTCCCTTCTTCTGTCTATTCTTTGCTCCCAGGTGTACCTCGGTTACAGGCCAGAGTGCAAGGGGTTAGTGCTCAGATCCATAGAGGTTATTTTTTCTAGGACACAGAGAAGAAAGCCAAACAAGGGAGAGAAGATTTGGAGGGGAAAATAGAAATACACAGATAGTGTTTGAGGACATTATTGGGATTCAAAATTGATTGAAATTAGTGCACCTTGGGGTCACCTATTTATTTACTTCCTGAAAAGCAAGTGTTAAAGGCAGCTCCTGACATCTCTGAATCTCTACCTCATGTTTCAGTGGGTATAGCCATGGGTGGGCCAGGCCAGATTGGCCTGTGCATCAAAGTAGCTTGAACTGTCTCTCTAGCTCCATTTTCTCTGACACTGGCAAGCAAACTATTTAGCACATTCTTGCAATAAATTTCTAGACATGTTTGCTCTAAGGAAAAAAGCTAATTTATTCTGTGTTATAAATTGATATTTGTTGACAAAATTCAATTTAACTTAAGTTCTCTCTGTCTCTCTGTCTCTGTCTCTCCCTCTCTCTCTCTCTGACAACTTGACTAGTGAAAGAAAGACTGAGCCAAGGCAAGAGCTTAGATCTCCTTAGTACTTTCTTTCTCAATAGGGTAGAAGTAATGAATATGATATAGTGTCTGACTTTGAATAAATTAGAATCTGGTGAAAACACATAATAAAGGAAAATTATGAACATGAAGGGCATATCGAGAACCCTGTTGGGTTATAGGAAGCTTGGATTATAGGAAGCTCATTGAAATATAAAAATTATTAGGAGCTAACCATAATGAATCATTTGGTGGAAACAAGAGACTATTATATAGTATAAAAAAATCTGTGACAGTATTTACTTTGATATTCCTTCTTCTCTGTTTTGAACTTATTAAGTAGTATCATTATCCTTTATTCCTTTATCATTTATCCATTAATGAGTATTTCATTATTTTACATAAATATACTCCTTTAAGATTATATTTTCACTAGAAAGAATTCTCACTGCATAAGCACATTATTTTTCTTAAATTATTGGCAGTATACACTACCCATGATTGCTACATGTGTTCTGAACACCTTTGGTCAGTGGTGCATCAGGTAGCACTGGGAAAATCATACAAGTTGTAATTCTGTAGGTTTAAAGGAGTATGAATTTAGTGGTTCATTGTAATTTTTAACCTGCATATAAAAAGAAGCTTTAGTGGAAGTAACTAATTTGAAATAAAATTGTAACTGCTGTTTTAATAGATTAGTTATCTAGTAGCTGGTTTTATATGTATAGATATTGGGCCAGATACTGCAGATGCTTGTTTCTTGAAAGGTCTGCACTTCCTTTCACTAGAAATCTGATTTTGATAAATACTGCCCTAAAACTGATAAATGACTTAAGTTAAATGCAGCATTATTTTGGATTACATATTTTGACAGTAATATGGAGATTTTGGCCCATTTCATGAGTCTGTTTATGGAAACTTCTAAAATTACTAAGCCATACATTTTGGATTAAATTTGGTGCAATTCTTTTCACTTTGGTGTATATTTTCAAATTCTCATCTGGCGGTACACACGTGTGCACACACACAATCTCAAGTAAGAGAATAAACATTAATTTTTATAAACTAGTGTAAATAGTAATGAGTTTTAACTGTTGTCAGAATTATCAACAAAAATATAAACAAGCATGTTGTACTGACAGTATTGATAGGTCCTGAGACTAAATATTTGTGATATTTTATAAGCATATTATACTTTAATTCTAATTTGACCACGATGAACAAATTAGTATAACTTTGGAGGTGACACATTGAACTAATTAGAGTGAAGCTTAGAGCTACACTTTTTATGAAAACTTGTGAAAGGGAATGGTTTCTGAGAATAAAAAATGATCAGGGGACAAAAAAATAGTAGGATATGAAGAAAAAGTAATAATAACTGGATAATATGTACTGGGTAGGCCCTAAAAGCATTATTACAAATGACTAGTTTAATCCTTACAACATATCTAAGAAGTAGCTACCTTATCATCCCCGATTTACACAGAAGAAAACTAATGCCTGGAGTGATTATAACACCGGGCCTAAGACATAGAGAGAGTAGCACAGGTGGCATTAAACACTATCAATGCAGCCAGAGATCTGCTCCGTTGAGCATTCTAGAAAACTGCTTCTCTTTGTATCCATGTTCCTCATACTAGACCTAAGGCTTAAGCCATTATCATGAATATGTTTTGTTCTAGTCATTGACATTAGAATATAAGGTGAGCAAAATATTTCTACTCAACATAGCATTAAAAATATCAAATTTAATTAAGGTTTCTTGAAGATATTGGTGTAGGAAAAGCCTTTATGAACAAAATCTCATTTGCATGGGAACTAGCACAAAGAATCTACAACTGGGATCTCATCTTATTAAAAAGCTTCTGCACAAGAAAAACCACGAACAGAGTGAAGAGACAACCCATTATGTGGAGAAAAACATTTTATCAGCTGTTCCTCAGACAAAGGTCTACTATCTAGAATATATAAAGAGCTTAAAAAAATCAGACCCCTCCAAATTTAAAAGCCCAATCCAAAAATGGGCATCTGGAATGAACAGAATTTTCTCAGACAAAGAAGTAGAAATAGTAAATAAACATATGAAAAAACGTTCAATATCACTGGTCATTCAAGAGATGCAAACAAAAACAGCACTGAGATTCCACTTCACCCCAGAAAGAATGGGTGCTATCATGAAATCAATGAATAACAAATGCTGGCAGGGCTGTGGGGAAAGAGGAACCCTGCTCCACTGCTGGTAGACTAGTGCAACCACTGCGGAAACCAGTATGGAGATTCCTTAAAGAACTAGGATCGGAAGTCTCATTTGACCCAGCTATTCCCCTGCTGGGCATCTTTCCAAAAGAATTAAAAGCATTATTCCACAGTGATATATGCACACCCATGTTTACAGCAGCATAGATTGTAATTAATAAATCTTGGAAACAGCCCAATTGCTCATCAACTGGTGACTGGATAAAGAAGGTGTGTTTTTGTTTTGTTTTCAGTTTTGTTTTAATTTGTTTTGTTTTATAAAATGGAGTATTACTCAGCCATAAAGAATGAGAAACTAGAGACATTTATAGCTAAAAGGATACACCTTGAGACTGTAGTCTTAAGTTGAATAAATCTGGCACATATGTGTAAATACCAAATTGTTTTTCTGGTATGAGAAACTGAAAGTGTAAATGAGGACCAAATGTATAATACACTAGGTGAAATAGGAAGAAAAGGTTCAAAGGGGAAGTGGAAGTAGGAAGGGGGTGGGGGAGAGGAAAGAAGGGAAAGAAAAAATGAGAAAAGAAGAAAAATATGGAAACAAAGTTTTTGTAAATAAGGGATGGTGAAAGAGTGGAAGGGAGGGAAGGGGAATGAGAAAAAACAAGAACCAAGCCATATCATCTACAGGCACAAAGTTCCAATGATGAATGTGATCATAATATATACCTAAAGTGTACCAATAAACTCAATGAATAAAAAAGGTTTTTATCAAGATTGTTTACTTTAATATAACTGAAAAATCAAAGTCACAGGTTAAATGTTCTAGTTCAAGATTGCAGACATGAGAGGTGAAGAAAATCCTGGATATCACCAAATAGGGGGTGCAGTTTTAATGTTTTAAATTATTTGAATGCAAATTACTTCTGCAATGATCCATCAATTCCATGTATATCTGAAAGAATTGAAAAGAGAATCCCAAAGAGATATTTCTCATCCATATTCATTGCAGAATTATTCACAATATTCAAATGGGAGTATCTTAAATGTCCATCAAGGGATGAAAGAATAAAAAAATGTGGAGGATACCTACAATATACTATTTAGCCTTAAAAAAGAAAGAAATCCTAGTATATTCTACAACATGGATAAATTCTGAGGACATTATAC
Source organism: Heterocephalus glaber (assembly GCF_053883595.1). Taxonomy (NCBI): domain Eukaryota; kingdom Metazoa; phylum Chordata; class Mammalia; order Rodentia; family Bathyergidae; genus Heterocephalus; species Heterocephalus glaber. The sequence goes on along the minus strand of NW_028258325.1, from coordinate 38,505,097 downwards.
TAAGAAAAATAAGCCAGTTGCTAAAAGACAAACATGTGATTTCATGTGTATGATGGATCTAGCTAACTTGTAGAGAGGTTTGATGATTTAAACTCATTAAAACAGTAAGTAGTGTGGGTCTTGTAAGAGCAGAAAAAAGGGGCAGTGTTCAGTGGATATAGTTTCAGTTTTGAAAATGTAAAAGTTCTAAAGGTATGTTGTACAGCAATATGACTATAGCTAGCATTACTAATATGTACATTTAAAAATGTTAAGATGATAGATGCATTTTGTTTTAACTCCTATATTACATAGTATATTATAATATAATATATAATCATTTTTTGCAGACTGGATACAGATGTATGGAATCAGGAATAGTCATTATAATTAATAGAGTTATAGGCATTGTGGTGTAGTGAGAAAGAGAAGCAACTGTGAAATTATATAGAACAGAAATCATAACTATCTCCACATATCTGATCATTAAGAACCAATTACACTTGAACCAGTTCCAGTATATTTTGATTAATTAGTTAAACATTCAAGAATGCATGCAAATATGTTGCAAAAACTTCCAGAAGGTCTGACAAAAAACATTTCTGGTATGGGTTTTAGTCTTGCATTAAAAAAATTGAATGTGCATCTGGTTTGAGTGATTTTGATGAGGCTTAAAATATCTTGGGGAGAGGAGAATGTATTTACCATATGTTCAAGCCTTAGTTCATTGATTAGTTTATTGAGCCATGCTGACATCCCAGTGCAAAGCTGATTCACTTTGTAATTCATCATAAGAAAAGCTAATAAGAACTAAAATGCTTCTTTTACAATTCTAGAATGTGTATGTTTCCTAATGGCTTTTAAATGGCATAGTTTTCATCCATGACCTAATTTCTTAAACTATCAAGATGAAAATTAAAATAGCATTTGAACAAAAATGCTATATTCAGTGAAGTAAAGATGCTTTTGGCTCGTGAAAGATACATATATGAATTCTATCATACTTTCAGAGCTCATTATTTACTGAACTAGAGGTATGGTAGATAGTGATTTCCAGAAATAGCTATAACGGTATTTCCTAATCTAAATGTTCTTACAATGAGACATTGACCTTTCTCCCATTAACAAATCAGATGTATGTTACTTCTTCATAATCTGGATAGGCTTGTGACTTTGATGGAAATATGAGCCCTCCAAAATTAGACTGTAAAGTGTAGCACAACTTTTACATGATTCTCTTGTGGTACTTAGTCCTGAAACCTAATCAGTATGCTACGAGGAAGCCCAAATTACTCCACACAGAGAGGTCACGTGGAGGGGTTCTGCTGATTTCTTTTGCTATTAGGCCAGCTAAGTTCCTACTTGATAGCCAGAATCAACCTGGGAGAAAATTTGCTTCCAGAAAAATCCTGCATACAGACACTGAGTCACCCCTAGACACATTTGCTGTTCATCCAAATATGGTGAAATAACATTTATGAGGGTACAAAAGTATACCCATAGAACAATTTTGTTTTTCACTCTCAGTGCAATGTTAAATAAATTTTATGAGATACTCCATACATTTTAAAATAAATGTTGTATTAAATGATTCTGTTCATCTGCGGGCCAATGTAAGTGTAGCGCACATGTCTAAGGTAGGTCTGTACACCTCTTTATTTGGTTGTTCATCTGTAACCTTTATTAGGGTCTTTATTAATAAACTGAAAAGTATAAAGCATTTCCCTTTAAGTTCTTTAAGCTACTGTATCAATTTAATGAAAACAAATAAGAGAATAGTAGGATCCCCAAATAATATAGTAGTCAGAAGTATAGACAAAAACCTACTGCTTGTAATTGGCATCCGAAGTGGGAGGGAGAAGACCCTGGAAGGACTGGTGCTCTAGGTAGGCAGCATCAGAACTGAAACAGAATGGTCAGCTGGTATCTGCTGGAGAATTGCTTGGTGTGGGGGAAGAACTCCCACACATTTGGTATCAGAAGTGTAGCATTGAGGGGCTATGTAAGAAGGTTGAAAAATGTTTTGGTGTTTTAATTTATTTTAACAGACAAGCAATGAAAATGCAAAATACCTTTGGTAAAACAAATGAAAATAGAAGATAACTGATATAACCACAATTCTAAATGTAAGGAACCTAAAACCTCAAATAAAGACTGAAGGCATCTGAGAATACTTTTATAATTATACAATACTAGTAACAAGTGGTGTGGAATATCCAAGATTGACATGACAGCATTAGCTGCCACAACAGCAACAATAATGGGTATCAAGGGGAAAAGGCCGTGGAGCCAGAAAATTTAACAGTGAGTTGTTTCACCATTTCAAAGAACAGAATGGAAATAAAAATTTTAAACCACTCAATTTGATTCTTATGGAAAGTTTCTTTCAAAATATGAAAAAAGCACAACTAAGAAAGCTTTACCCCTGCAGCATTAATATGTATAAACAATACATTTTATACAAAATTGTAGCAAATAAAATTCAGCAAATATGCTCTCATGTCTGACAGAATATCAGCAGCTACATATTACAATGATCTTCTGAAATGCCAATCCAAGAGTTTTGTCATCAGCAGTCCTTCACAAATGTATCTTTAGACAGCTTTTTCATGGTGACAGATTTCTAGTTTCAAAGGCTGAATATTTAATATGCTTTATACCTGGGTCAATCTGAAAAATATTTTAGCTCAAGGACTAAGAAAAATATTATAGTAGTAAATGTACTCATATATGCATATATTTTTAATATCTCAAAAAGTAATAGTTAAAATAATTTATTATGTTTTAGGCAATTTTACCACTGTTAAAGAATTTAAATTTTAGTAATATAATAAAAGAACATTTTAGGACTTTCAATAAACATAATTTTTGAATTCATGAAAATTAATTACAGACTATATATTTAACTTTACTTGATCTCTTTTAGTTTTATTTCTGAGAAAATTTTATACAGCATATTTTTTACAGCCAATTTGAAGAATATATGAAACTCTTTTATCAGTGCTTTAAATCTATTATTTGACCAAGTCCTGGGTGATGATGAGGGTAAAGGTAGAAAATGGAGTCATGTCAGGGAAGAAAAATTTTTGTCAACATGTACTTAGTTGCATGCTTAATATATTATTTCATCTAATTCCAGAAACCTCCTGTGAAGTAGTTTGATATTTTAAAATTAGATACTGAAGGTTTTAGTACTAGAAATACCTGTTACGTCATGTTGTTGATAAATGGCAGGATAGAATTTAAACTTGGATTACCCTTATGAAAAAATCCATACCCATATTCTTTGCTCTATTCTGTAAAATCTCCCAGTTGACATTCTTTTTAAATTAAACACAGTGTGGGCTGAGGATTTAGCTCAGTGGTTTTGCTGCCAGCTGCGCAAGCGCAAGGACCCCAGTTCGATCCCAGGTACCAAAAAAAAAAAAAATTAAATAGAGTGTGCATGTGTATGCATACACATGTGTACAAATGTATATGTATAGGTTTTGTTCTTTCCTGGTTTGAAATGGAGAATGACAGAGGAAATGTGGTTAACTCTCCAAAAATCAAATTAAATTAACAAATATTCACAAAAAACATTAGAAACAGTGATAGCTCAAGATATGATGGTAATATAAACGTAATGGGTTATTTTTCTAAATGATCTTCTTTTAGATCAGTGTTTCATTTCCAAGTTACTAAGATACTACAACTACAAAGATATCATTTTTGAAAGTACATTAAGAAAGTAGGAAATTGCAGATAAAATATTCTCATGACTGATGAGAACTATAAGTGAACTAATGTTTTAAAAAGTCATAAAAGTAACAAAGAAACTACATTTTTCTACTAAGCTGTGATAATGGAAATAATATATCTCTGATAATCACAAAGAACATTTAGAAATTCACTACTGTTTTAATTACTAATCAAATTGATCAAATCTAAATACGATTTCTGAATTTCAATGGATATTTATCCATATCTAGGGGTATGCTCACTTTCAAATTAAAAAAAAATTGTTTATCCATTTTTTGAAATCCTATTAACAGCATTTATATTTCTACCAAAAGTAATTATCTCACATATGTCATGCCTAAGGTTTTCATAGAGACTAGAATAAAAAAGTTTGGATAGTGTCAAACAGAGCACTTTCCATCTGTAATATTCAATCACATCAAATACGTCATTCTCGTTCCCCTTCATCAATTTCAAGGTACACTCCAAGTAGGTTGAATCTGATTTTGAAAATCTGAATCAATGCTCCTTCCAATACCTGCAAAACCATCTGAAGTTGCTTCGGAAACTTCTTCCAGACACAAGACCATATCTGTTATTTTTAGTATACAAACACTTGAAGTTCTGAGATACAACTTTCAAAATTAAGAACAATTAAGGAATTTCAAAAACAGTTGATGTTATTGAAAGTAAAAAAAAAAAAAACATCTGAGCAGAAGGCCAATAGTTTTATTTGTGTTGTTTCATTCCAAACTACAGGAATATTTTATCCATTTTTCTAATGTAACCTCCTTGAGGCAAGTACTGGAAGACCACTCTCCACAGAAATTCCTTCCTTCATGTAATATATACAGAGGTCAGGAGCACACATGCAAGAAATTTACTAGGGTTAGTTCCAGAGAAGGGCGAAAGGAACAGAACCAGAGGAGACAAGGATGTCCTTAAATGAGTGGAGAGGGGAGAATTGAGTAGGAAGATTCTAGGAGTACAGTTCAGCTCCAAAAATATTTGTCCAGGCCAAAGAACAGTCCTTGAGTTAATTCAACAGTTAGAGTAGTAATTGATCTTATAAGAATGACCCTGAGAAATATACCTAGTGAGGATGTCCTGTATTATTCCATATCCAGATCCCCAGCTTTGTCTTAGACCAGGGGCTGAAGCACCTCAGTCTGGAAACTACTGATGGATTTTTGTTCATCAAAGTGCCGGAAGCAGGGTGAGTGATTTAGGTAGCTGACTCCATAGCTCCTGTTTTGAACCAGCCCATAGGAGTGCTTTGCAAGCACCTTCTATGAACAAGTGCATTCTGTTGACATGTAGAAGCCAAGAGAACAACTGCACTTGCAAAAATTCAAGGACAGCAATCAGGGAATTCCATCATGGAGATTAGAAGCAGCAGTACCTGAGGAAACCTGGGAATTCAGGCACCAGGACAGGCAGCTGTTCAAAAACTGGGACCAAAGAAAGCCCGATATGGGAGGGAAATCTGGAGGAAAAACCAAACCAGTTGAGTCCAGTATCAAGAGAGTGAAGTAAAGGAAGCTGAGCCAGCCCTGGATCAAGGCACCTCTGACTCTCCAGGTCAGGAAAGAATCTAATGGCCTGAGGGAAGAAGTCAGCAGAGAAGGCCAGGCTGAGGGGGTAGGTGCTTAACCCTTCCACTTTTTTTGGGGTAGGGGAGGGACCCAAGGAAGTAGCTATTTTCACGGGAGAAAAGGAACTCAGGGAAGGAGCTATTCACAGACCAGGGAACCAGAGAAACTGAAAGCCCTCCAGCAGTGACTGAGATAGCGCCTGCAGGCCAAGAGAAAGCTAAATAGGAGGGCAAGGTCCTGATTAGGGACCTGGACGTGAGCGCTGAAAGGTTCACAGCTAAGGCAGCAGAGATGAATGCTAGACTCTAGAGAGAGAAGTAATGGGAGCAACCCCCAAATAAGCACTCAGATTCTTTCCCCAAACACCAGAGGTACTGTGCCAGCAGGATATCCTGCACACTGTCCACTACCCAGAGTTCCTTGCCCGCGGAGGAAGCCCACTCAGTACCCCAGCGGAAGTACTGCCTAGTGCTGCAAGCCCTAACACACCACTGACTTAGGGGGCAGGATCTGATGATTTGTGCGGATCAGAGAAGGGGTTGCTGCCTGAGAAGAGTCAGAGAGCAGTGGATTATCCAGAGGGTACGCTGCTGTCTGCTCATCGAAACCTTACAGAAAGAACACAGAACTAACAGCAGGGTGTATTGTGCAGGGAAAGGAGGGGAGATCAAGAAGACCCATAAGGAATTCAGTGAGAGACTGGGTACTGACCCGACCGCACTGCACCCTCCTCCTCCTAATTTAACTGAAGGTTAAGTTCCAGTGTAAAATAAAGGTAAAAATCTCCGGCTAGCCACGCCCACAGACGTGAAATCAAAAACTAAGCAGAATACAGCCCACAGGAGGAAATTCACTTACAGTCAGACAATTAAACAAATCGTAGGAGGCGGCAGTGCCTTTCGATAGGGGGCTATGGACAGAGAATCTGAGGAGAAAGAGCTCCGTGCTGACAAAATGATACTCTGTGGAGTAAGGAGGTTGCACGAAAGAACCAGAACCAGAAACCAGTGCTGATCCCCTTCAAGTGAAGAGCTCACTGGTTGATTTGAGATGTAGTCTAAGTAGAACTGTGAGGATGCTTTTTTAGTTTTGTGTTCCTGTTACCGTGTGAGGTTTTAGTTTTTTTGTTATTCTTTCTTGCATGCTTACTATTTCCTTTAACTTCCTTCTTTTTCCTTTTCCTACTTTCATCCAGTGTCTGTACATGAAAAAAAAAGAATAAGAATTAACCAGTGCTGTAGCCCCGGTGGCTTCACGGCACAGGCACATTTTTTGAAATGTGAATTTTGATGGGTGTATAATGCCCATATTTATTTTTAGGTATATTTCTATTGTTGAATTATTAATTTCAATTTTGTGAGTTTTATTATATTAAACAATGTGTACTTAATAGGGAAATAAAATATCAATAAAATAAAATATTAAATTTTTAATATGTACTGAGTGTTTAGAATAAATATCAACATTTTTAATATCAACTGTTTACCTGCTTACCAGACCTATAAAATAACAGCAGAAATGAAATCCTATGTGAGCTACAATGAAAATATGGACCGTAGCACAGAAATAATCTTTGCTTCAATTATCACGTCTAAGGCAATCTTCACATGTGACCACAGCATTTTCCATACACAAGTCTGGCTTACACTGACAGCATGTGTGCTTAGCTTTCCTTTCCTGTTTGACAGGCCATAGCTGTCACCTCTCTTGTCTTCCTCTTTTGTTAGGAGCTTCCTATTATATCATACAATAGACACTTAGCAGGAAAATGAAATATCAATAAAATAAAATATTAAATATATACTAAATGTTTAAAATAAACAGCATTTTTCTACAACTGTTTGCTTACTAAATCTAAAAAAAAAATGACAGAAATAACTTCCTGTGTGAAAAATAATGAAAATAAAAATAAAACTCTACCACAAAAATAATTTTAACTTCAATTATTACACTTAAAGTAGCTTTCCCGTATGAGAACAGCATGTTTTTTGCACAAGTATTGCTTACAATGGTAGCACATGTGTTTTGCTTTTCTTTCGTATTTGGTAGGACATGCATGACATCTTACTAGTCTTTCTGTTTCCTTATGAGATTCTTGTTGTGTTTCGCCTGTCTGTTCACCGGTCTGCTCCAGAATTCTTTTGAGGATTTTTTTTTAGGCGATGCACACTGTTCTTCCTCTGTTGTAATTGATCATTTATCAATTCAAGTCCCAATCTTCTAAGAAAATTTTTCCATGATATTTTGTGCTTGTTATTTTCTTTGTAAACTATGAAACTATTTATGCCTGACATGTTTAGGATCAAGTAAAAAACAACCATTGGCCAATGCTTGGGTTTTGAGTGACATCATAGTTGCTACATAATTCATCAACAACACCTACTCTGTCTTTTGTTTTGTTATAAAATGTGACCATTTCTGGCTTCTTTTACGTTGCAGATTCACTATCGATCTTTTTTCTTCTTCTTCTTTTTTTTTTTCTGAGACAGGGTCTTGTCATATAGTCCAGGCTAGCCTTGAACTCACTAAGTAGCACAGGCTGACTTTGAACACACAGGATCCGCCTATCTCAGTCTCCTGAGTTCTGGATTACAGGTATACATCCCCACACTCAGCTTCATTATCAGTCTTATCATCATGGTGTAATGTTGACAGTATTAATACTACTTTGTTTTTCTTTGCCATATTGGAGGCCAATGTTATATCTTTCTGAAATCCAAAGATTGTACTATACATTTCTCTATTGTTTTGAACTTGCAAAATTTTTTTCAAGAATCTTGGCTTTTTCTTGTGAATGGTTCCTGTGCTGGTCAACTGGTGTTTCTTTAGCAAATATAACATCAATGGATAACTAGTTAACCAATAATTGAATATGACATTTGTGTTACCTTTTAAAATAGGTGCAACAAGACTGTTCACAAAGTCATATGGTTTATTGCTGTACCAATAAAGACCTGGTGGTTCAGTTCAGGATAAATTTCTAAATTTAAGGTCTAAAATGTCTTTGCATCTATCAGGGAATAAGTTTTTATGCCATATTTGGAAGGGTTACTTGGCATATATTGCCAGAAGCTTCACCAACCAGGAAATGATGCAAGTTTTTTTGTCAATTGTCATATATTACAATGGTGTGTAAATTGCTTGACAGTTCAAAACAAAGCTTTCAGAAAATGAGTAAATACCAGCCAAATTGTTGGGTTATTTTTTCTTTCTTGGTGGGTCTTTTTGTGTCAAAATACAGCCAATTTTTTTTTAATACAGCCAATTTTGAGAGAAACCAAATCTCTTGAGTGTCATTATTGTTTTAAAAATCTTAGTGCCATATCTGTCACTTTTCCATCACTCCATTAGATTCTGATAATGGGAATGATAAAGTCCTGCTATGAAGGCTTTTAGTTCAGACAGTGAGATGTGTATATATATATATATATATATATATATATATATATATTAGTATTACTTTTGATGATTATAGAATATTCTACTTGCATTTCACTATTAGTGTATTTGCAAACAATTTCCAACATTGAATCACATTGTTGGCATTTTGTCCAGTAGGTTTCACCCCTGGTAAGAACCTAATAACATTCTGACCTAATTCTAATGTTGGATTATTCAGGTATAAATGACCATATTGTAACATTTTGACTACTTAAATATTTATTTACATTACTGTCTTCTTCCTCATCTGAATAAAGGTCTTCTTTCTGTACTTCTCTCTGTTGAATTTTGTGAAGTTCTTTGGCTTACATGATCCAAGTCATCTCTGGTACCTAAGTCATTTGATGACTCACTTTCAACCTTTTCCTAAAGTTGTAAAGGTGGATTTTCATGCAATATTATACTGAATTGGGCTAACTCTACAGGAAAAATCAAAAGGAAACATTTGATAAAATATTTATAAGTACACAAAAGGTAATATGATACTTAATGTGGGTAGAACATACCTATTTATACTTTCACACAGGTGTATTTGTATTTACACCTTGGTCTTCATCATACCAAGTGGGTGAATGCAAATGTTGCTTTCAGTATTCTCTCAGCACAGCTATTGAGAAGCACAGCCAGCTACTATTATACTAAAGTACATATTTTCATAGAAAATTATGGTATAGGTGTCTGTGACCGAGTATGAGGAACCAAGTTAAGGGACAAGTCAGAGTAACCCTCACCAAAATTGTTTAGAAGATTCAAACACAAGCTATCAGCACATTAACAGGTTCTAGGCTTCTCACACCTTCCCTTATTCTCCAAACACACTTACCTTGCTCTATGTCCCTTCTCCTGCTCCACTGCCACAAATATTCTTAAAAACTTCTTATCCACCAGCCCACTATTCATTATAAAAATAATATCAAAAAGTTTTGATCTCCTGTCTTTCTTTCATTTGTTGTTGTATTTTTTTCTTCCTCTTCTTTCTGATGTACCCCCCTGGTTTTCACTTCCTTTTTCCTTGCCCCACATCCAAGCCTATCTGTCAGTAGCAGTTTATCAGTCTTTGTGGCACATTGACAAAAGCGTGAATTAAAAAAGAAAAATGGAATAGAAGGACTTCTTTTTAAAATAATAAATGCCGTTTCTGACAAATCCACAGCCAAAGTTATACAAAATGGGGAAAATTGAAAATATTCGCACTAAAATCAGTAACAACACAAGGGTGTTCACTCTCACCACTGCCATTGAATTAGTACTTTAGCCGCAGCTATTTGACAGGAGAAAGGCATAAAACGAATTTGACTAGGAAAGGAAGAAGTGAAAATATCCGTATTGCAAATGACATGATCCTTTATATAGAGCATCCAAAAACCACACCAGGTGACTGTTAGAACTAATAAATAAATTCAGCAAAATGAAAACTGGAAGTAAAGTCAACATAAAATTCCACAGCATTCCCATACACTAAGAATGAACCCACTGAGAAAGAAATTTTTAAAATAATCTTATTCACAATAGCTTCAAAGAAAAAAAATCACATACTTTGGACTTAACCCAACCAAGATAATGAAAGATCTCTATACCAAAAACCATATTGCTCTGAAAAGAGATTGAGGAGAACATTAGAAAATGAAAAGATATCTCCTGGTCTTGAACAGGCAGAACAAATGCAGTCAAAATGGCATATTAACAAACTGATATGTTGATTTAACACAATTCCCCAAAACTCTTAGCTTTTTTTATAGGACTAAAAAAATAATTCTAAAATTTATATGGAAACAGAAGAAAATCAAAATAGCCAACAAAATCCTTGCCAATAAAACCAAGGAAGGAACCATTAAAATCCCAGATTTCAAGTTTTACTACAGAGATATAATAGTAAGAACAGCATGATACTGGCATAAAAATAAACATTGATGAATGGAATAAAATAGTCTACAGAAATACTTCCAAGTACCTTCAGCCACCTGATTTTTGACAAAGTTTCCAATAATATATGCTGAGAAAAGATAGCCTACCAAAAATAAAAGACCAAATGAAAAATGCACAATTGAAATGAATAGACACCTCACAGAAAACAAGTGCTAATGGGCAATAAAAACATGAAAAAATTTTCACCATCATTAGCCATGAGAGAAAGGCTAATGCAAACAACACTGGAATTCCACCTCACTCCTCTAAGAATGGCTATTACTAAAGACTCAAAGAACTACAAATGCTAGTGAGGTTGTGGAGAAAAAGGAACTCTCATATTTTGTTGGTGAGAATGTAAATTTGCACAACTACTTTGGAAATCAATATAGAGATTTCTCAAAAACTAAAACTGAAAATTCCATTGGCTTAGCTATTCTGCTCCTAGATGTCTTCCTGAAAGAGTTAAAGCTGTCATGCTGCAGCAATGTATGCATATTGCTGTTTATAACAATACAACTCACAATAGCTAAATAATGAAATAGCCTATGTGTCCATCAACAAAATGTTGAATAAATTTGAGCCATCTGAAAGAAAATGGATGGATCATTTGGGTAAGAGTCACTCTGACCTCAGCACATAGGTTTTAGCTGGACTTGCTTCTCAAAGCAAGACAATTGTGGGGTTAATTCTTTACAGCCTGAACTTCTCACAATCAATAAGGCAGTCTTCCACAAAAAGGATCCTGCACTAGTGTTCTGTCCATGAGCATATATTGACTGGAAAAACTCGTGAGAAGTGTGTCTTCAGCATAAACACACAGGTAGATAAAGGCGCAGCAGTTAGGTTTCCAAGATCACCTATGTTTTACACAGCAGCACATGTGATTTGTGCAATATTATAGCCTCCATAATAAATGAGGGTTTTGTCAGGTTTCTGGACTAAAGGATTAGCAATCAGGCTACTTTATTATTTTCTAAATTTCATACATATGATTTTTTTCTTCTTACTTTAATAATAAACCATTCATTTCCTTTCTTTATCCCAAAAATATGCAGTTGGTACTGATAATATGTTGCTGATTGCGGGTGCCTTTCTACTTCAAAGGAGACTGGGTAAGAACATTTTGTTTTATGTTTTTCTATTATCTAGTAGAATAAAGTGTGCAGAAATTCTCAACACCATCTGCATTAAATAAGTCAATTATGATTTCTGTCAGTATAGCTGATTGGGGACCAGAAATGTTTTTTTCATGCAATGGCACCTATTGTGTTGCAGGTCATACAATTTAGGATAATATTTTTGCATAAAAAATAATCTTGGGTATCTAATTCTTAATTTCAAGATCCCAAATTTGGAAAAATAAAATAATTATTTAGCAATAGACTCAGGAAATGTAAGATCATACTTTAGTGAAGTATCTCTTGTGTAGCACATTTCAAAACCCTTAAAACTGCTTCAAAAACAGAAAAAATATACATCTAATATAAACATATATTTTTCCCTCTCCTGATTCTTCACCTTAATCTCTATCCACTTCTCTTTAGGATAATTTAATTTCTTTAAACAAGCCTGATTAATTTCCATTTCCTGAACTTCAAACATTTTGATTCCTTAATAGTTTCCTTGGTAGACCAATATCTCTTGAGGCTTACTTCTTATACTCTGGCTACATCTCTCATTTTATTTCTAGATCCAGATAATGCATATATCCTGATGCAGTACCCATTCAAGTACCCATTCTGAACTTTGAGTTAAGAAATTTTATCATTAACTTTATGATCTGAGTCTTTTCCCAAACAACAATAACAGATGCAAGCGGGTGGTACCTGATAAGCATGAGAACAGGTGTAATCTGAAAGTGCTGGTATTTAAAAATATTTCAGCCAATTGGTAAAAGAAATTATTGGATCAATGATTCTCTTTGTGATAGCTCAGATAAAATAACAGATATTTTATACATTTCTTGAGAGGTCCTACTAGTTTTAAACCCAATTGCTCATGATACTGATCACTATTTCTCCTTTTAAAGATCTTTGTACATCACTTTTGGAATCTTTGAGATCATTTCTCACAGTCAATTTTTGAGAAGACCTCAAACATGATGTGACTGAGTAAGTCTTGTTTTCCTTTTAATCTCAGCTTGATGACAATTTCTCTACAGAAAAATTTCCTAATCTCTTCTTCAAAATATAAACCAGATTTTCCCACAAGTGTCTTCAGTCATTACAGCCACAGCCTATATCTTAAAATTTAATGATACTTTATTTTAGAACTATTGTCAGATTACTATATCCATGAGAAGAGAGAACATGTTATTTGTCCATTTTACCCTGGCAACTTACAGAATCTTACTTGAATACCGTCCTTAATAAATGTACACAAAATGAATAATCTGCATACGTATATAAAATATTACAGAATGGAAATGACAGCTAAAGCTATTTATACATGAAAAATTCACAAAGGAGAGCAGGAAGAAGCTGAGAAGTGAATAATAAAGCTTTTCAATAATGGAGATCCAAGATCATTTGCTAGGAATATCTCTAGTTCTAATTAGATCTCCTTAGATCTTCAAGTTTTCATATAAACTATTTTCTATACAATTTAGTTTTTAATCTTTCCTAATTTTCAAATAACCCTATTTCAACACACAGGCATGAATTTAGTTATATCCCATTTATTTATATGTATCAGATAAGTCATTTATAAGGGAGAAACTTGAGTCCATCTCTGTTTTCTTTTACAGTGACTATAAGACTATATGAGAACATTACCTAGAAAATCAAAAAAATCTCTCGAGAGAATAAATTAGGTGTGTGGAGAAATTACATGCTATAAACTTGAATCTCACCTATTCATGGCCACATACAAAATGCTTGTTCAAATTTTTTTATATTTTTAATTTTTAACACAATATGTAAAATGAATCTATAAGCCATACAACATGAAATATGTTGCCAGATTTCAGGGAAACAGGTTTAATAGGAGTGTAAAGAAAGACAGGGAAATGGAAGTGACTAAACTATACAAACATTGAGAAAAAAAGTTGACAAGAAAATGAAATATTGGCATGAATTGCTAATCTTTTTATTTTAATGGAGCTAAGAAATGAGAGAAAGAAAGGAAATCAAAATGATCAATATTCAAATTTAGGTTCTCTGGAGGATGTATTTATAAGAAATTGGGGATACTAATGATAGCTTTGTTAGGCTAACATTCAATTTTAAAGTATTGATACATTTAGAGTATGTGTCATAAACCCAGGGAAAAATGCAGGAGAGATGTTAAAGCTGAAGCCTATTAATGTAGCAATTGGCCTACAGAAGTCTCTGTATAGAAATATACTACAAGAAAATAATTGTTCATAATGATATATAGATGAACTCAGTCAATATTTAATTGATAATTTAAATATAAAAGTTATATTGTAAATACCCCTTTCTATTTAAGATGTAAAGGAGAGAATCAAAACTAAATTTTAAGAATGAAATATTCTACTCATAGCAAAAAAAGTCGTTATTAATTCAACGTCTGTGATGAACAATAAACTCACTCTAGAATTCAGTCATAAAAGCTTATCCTACTAAATATTGTATCACAAAGATCTTATTTAAATGGCACAGTGAGAGCATAATCATATGAATAAAGAGACCTGAGACCAAAAGCATTTCAGTACCATGGATAGAACTACCCAGTGTTTTCTACCTTGTAGTAATTGTGCTGCTATATAATTAATTATTCTTGTCAAATAACTATTTTCCATCCAGAAAACTAGCATATACTAGGGGTTTCATCATAAAAATTTTTGTAGGACTTACTTTGGTATGGCGTATGTAATAAATTAATATTATCCTTTTCCTCCTAATTACTGTTTTTTATTTCCCAAATGTCCTCTCTATTAATATATTCTGTTAAAAATATTTTCACAACAACAAAACATCATCCCTTTATCTATCATATTGTATTACCTATATTATATAAAGCAATCTCATATGCATTTTATTAATTCTAAATCCTGTCAACACCTAGGTTATCCAAGGCAGAAAACATGTGTTAGTTGTCATTATTTCCCATAGAAGAGTTTCTAGGGCACATTAGTTCTCATTACTATACAAATTAATGCATTTTGGTTTTCAAAAGAGTGATCAACTGGGTAATGTTTGTTAGTTTCATTTAACAAATTAATAAACAATCATTATAATTAATATCAAATCTGATTTTCCTTCTCCTTATCCTAGATTTTCTCTTTATCTGAAGAATTTCCCGGGAAATACCTTTATCTTTGTCATGTATTCACTGTGAATAAGCTCCAACCTGGGAAGGATTTTAAATCAGGCATCAGATATTAATTGAGGTTGACCTCTGAGCTTCAATCACTTTGTGAATCCAGTATTGAAGTATGTACAGATCTGTCTTTAGAATTACATATAACTAGGTTTGAAGCAATCTATCACATAAAAGTTTCATAGACATTGACAGATAACATACATGATCTATAATCAGTATTCTCATTTCAAATAAGTAGAAATTTTGCACTATTAAGGATAGACCATGGTATACAAGCCATCAAACCACCTGAGCTTTAGGCATGTCCATTGCCTGAGTGTGACATTCATTTTAGAGCATCTTAACAGAGTAGACACTATTCACATGTTTCACTTCAATTTACCAGTGGTAAAAATATTAGCTCTAGAGAACTGGGAATACATGATAAATGGAATTAATGACTACTATTATTATCTATATTTTGCTTGCTTTTAAAATAAAAGTTGGAGATAATACCACAGTTGAATAATTTTATGTCTAAACTGATAACATTTTTCAATAAATGATAACCAAGGCCTCTCCTCAACTAAAGATATCTCTTTCCCCATCCTGTCTTCTTTGTCATTCTTTTGGATTGAGCAAAAGACAAAAGATATTGTCTCTGGAAGTCTCTGTTAAGCACTTATACACTTCTTCATAATGGTGCTAGGTTTCTAGAAAACCTTTAGTGGGTTCCTGCTGTTAACTTGGATGAGTTAATCTGGGATATAACTTCACTTGCTTTTCACACCTCTTATTGTTCACAAGCATTTTTGGAAAACTTATTTTATGTGTTTTTCATAATGCTAAGATATAGCCAACATGTATCACTAGTCTCATTGAACAGTTAAGGAAATAGGAGCTAATTATTTTACAAAAGTTAAAGAAATAGCAAAGATTTGATTCCTTCCAGGTTTAATTCCAGAGCTTTTACAGCTGCATCATCCCTCTTTGATTAATGAACTTTCATTTTGACCAATCAGATAATGTAACTAGGGGTGGTGAACCTATGGCATGTGTGCCACAGGGGGTTATTTGTTATCATTGAAAGCTCTAAAAGGTATGCCGTCACTGATCTAGACCTGTGGGATCTAAGGAAGGAGCCAGAGAATACTTGCTCAGAATAGACTTAGACCACAAAAAGCAATAAATATCTGAAGTCATTAAACCAGGTGGGAAGTAAGGACAGTAAAGATCCTGTAAGGTAAAAGTGTAAGACTAGTCTTGACCATGCATAGTCTACCTCCTGTCAAAGGGTGAATTTACTATATTCCACTAAAACATTAACAAATTCAACATTATAATAAAGCTAGTTTTGCAGAATTGGGTAGGATATGATAATATACAATCACTTTATCTATACCAGTTAATTAATTCCCATAATAATGATATGAGTACATTAATTTTATAGATGAATAAATTGACATTCAGGCACTCTTAGGGACTTTAATAAAAATCATCAGTTAGCAAGTTCCACAGAATAAAACACAACCTGCTTTTGAAACCTATTCTCTAATTTCATTTCACATAAATTTCATTGACTTGAATTTGTCATTTCGGTTCTTTGATCCTTGATGAAAATATTAAAAACATAATTATAACAATGTTTGAGCAACATTGAAATGAAGCAAAAGATAATGTACTAATTTAAAGTTAAGTAACCTTAAAGAGATTTTCCTTGTCATGATAGCACATAAATAACATTTTTCTATATATCTAGATTCAAAATGGTATTTTAATTTACAGAATTTCAGTATTTTGTCTTCTCATGTAAACCTTAGAATATGTTACATATTAAAGTGAAGATGTTAATGTATGTTAAACTTTGTTTATTCATTTTAATATTGAAAAACAGCTAAAAATAAGTTCAATGAAATTTATAATTTGGAATTATATTCATACACTTTGTAGTTATGAACCCATGTTTTACTTTGTTTATTTTTGCTACTGTAAAAGAATACTCAGTATCAGGCAATTTGTAATGAGTAGAAATTTATTAGCTCATTGTTTTGGAGGTTAGGAAGCCCAAGATTAAAGGACAGGCTTCTAGTATGGCTATTCTTATTCCGTCTTCCCATGATGGGAAGAAAAAGACAGAGAGAGGTAGAGAGAAAAAGACAGATGCAGAGGCACAAAGAAAAAGATCCTGAACTCATTCTTTGTTTTTAGATATTAAGTTTCTAATACTTGCTTTTTGAGGACACATTCACATCACAGCACTAAATTCATGGGTTACCATTAATTTATTGGGGGATAATTATTTGGGAATGTTGCCAGAAGAGTTACCAGAAAAAAAGAACAGTAAATAAAATATGATTTGTTCATTCATTCACCAAGCCATTAGTGGGGAATATAAAAACATTCTTATAAAACAGGATTGCTTCGTCCACAAAAATATTTATAAAATTTTGTATATAACTACTTGAATATTAATAAATGTTAAGAAAATTATAATTAATGTCAAATATAGGACAATACATCAATATAAATTAAAGTTACACAAAGTTGGTGAAAAAGAGATTAAATTTTTCTGATAAAAAATATAACAGAATAATTTAGATTGCAAAGAGCTCAACTGAAGTAGGAGAAAGAACTAAACTGCCAGATACTGGAATAGTTGATTAAAAAAGCCAAAAATAAAAGAGCTAACCCTTTAAAAACTTACAGTGGAAAAGTATAGGTTTTGAATAAGAGTGTGGGAAAGTATTTTTCAGGATTTCCCCTTCATCACTCAAAGAGATTTGAATGTGTCCCTCAAACATGAAGTTCATATTTTGCAAAAACACATGTTCATATTTTGCAAAGTAAATCCTAGCCTGTTGGGCTGGGGATTTAGCTCAGTGGTTCCACTGCCTACCTTGCAAGCACAAGGACCTGAGTTCCCAAGTTTGATCCCCGGTACCAAAAAAAAACCCATCCTAGCCTGTAACTGTGTATGAAAGAAAATCACACATAGTTCTTTAACCAGCATCCAGACTCCTTATGTATGCTACTCTCCTTCTGTGAAGCTAAAATATTTTTCATTTCTTTCTAAACAGTAAAATGAATGGCAGTTTATAAAAAATGAAAACAACCATCTATTCTTTTATTTTTCTTTCAAAGCCATGTCTTTATTTTCAATCATTGCAATTATAAGACTTGAAAAATCTGGTAAAAAAAAAAACCCCTTAAATCTGCTACTACATTTTTAGAGTACATGAATTTGTACTTGAATCTTTGTTCTTCGATTATTTTACATACTAATTCACTCTCTTGCTAAGTGATTTCATCTAGTCAATATTACCTCAATGCTAAAGGCACATATTTCTTCTGTCTCCTCCAGCTGTCAATTTAGCATCTTTACTTGGTTGTCCAATGGGCATCATAAACCTTCACTAAAATCCTGATTTAATTATCTCTGATACAATCCTCCCTCAGTCATCTCCAACTTAATACTGGAAAACTTCGTATTTCAAGTAGCTCAGTTTAAACAATTTGGAGTGGTCACCGATTACTATCTTTGACACACATTTGATCAGTCTTGTTCGCTCATTTATATAACCTGCCTGGACTGAATGGACTCTTAGTTCCTTCCTAGATTCTCCTTATCACATTTAGAGGGATCTTTTTGAATACATGTAAACCAGATTTTTCTAATCCTCTGCTGGAAATATTTTAATGGGTTCCTAAATCTTTTAAGTCAAACTTTAAAATTCCTAAAATGGCCTACAAAGTTTCATGAACTGACCTATTACTACCCAGGCAGACCTGTGGTACTTCTGTCTCCTTATTTTTCCTGCTGTGGTTGTACCAGCCTTTTGGTAGCTTTTGGCAGCTATGTCAAATGTTCCAAGTACACTCTAGGCCCGGCTTTACCCATACGTTCCCTCTTCTTATGAAGACTTACTTTTGATAGCTTCATGACCAACCTCCCCATCTTCTGCAGGTTTTTGTCCAAATGTCACCTTAAGATGAAGCTCCACTTAATGTTATTAGCAAATCAATAAATGGGGTAAAAATTTACTGTCATATTAAAAAGCAATTATTATATATTATTCATCCAAGCTTTCACATATGGAAAAGGCTTTCATTTTACTTCTTTTGTGTATTTGATAGGTCATTATATATAGAGTGTCAAATTAAAGCAAATTACTTGCTTTTCCCTTTACAGGACTTAATTCAAGTAATTTCATAATTGTGATTTTTATCAATAAAGCAAGCTGAGATAAACCATCCTTCTATAGTAGCACTATTTAAAATTACCCCATATTTATCTCTTGTAAAAGGGAAAAGGACCAAGAGATGGATGGAAGGAGGAGGGAAAGCAGAGGAACTGGATGAGGAAAATAATTATGTGTTATGTACATGTTGCAACTTCCCATGAGGAATAAAATCATTTTGTACTGAAAATATGAACCAACACAAATAAAAATAAAAACATTAAATATAAGTAGAAAAAAGTTACTCTATATTTTTTTCTTTATAAAACTGATTGTCTTTAAATGGTTTTCTGAGCTTTTAGCAATTTAGAAAGCATTTTCTAATACAACATAAGTGACATTTGATGAGAACATTCATACTTCTACTTTGGAGTCATTTCAAACCAAACTAATTTGTTCTTTTAATACTTTGCCAAGCTTACTGGCATGGATTTCTTTTACTTATGGCGTTTCTAAGATGGATATATTTGAATTTTAAAGACTCAAACATATGAAATATTTGATGTAATTATCAAATCATGAGGAATAGAATATCTTGATCTATGTTTTTAAATGACTAAATTCATGTTTATCTCTCTCTAGAGATAGATAGATAGATAGATAGATAGATAGATAGAGATAATAACAGTAAAGGTTTGCATTTTCTTCTGTAATTAGTTTTTTTTTTAATTCTTTGGCCAAATAGGTTTTTTTAAAAACCTATAATGCTAAGTTCTGAAAATTATTTATATGATATTTACTGTGATAATGTAGAAGAAAATGGAGTGCTGTAAGTAGAAGATTTTATGCCACAATTTAGAGAATTCATTTTCAAATTCATTGATGATTGATTCTTCTATTTCAGAGAATAAAACAGAACTTGATAAATCAAGGAATGGTCTAGCAAATTTAATTTTGGCCATGTCTATTCACGGTGAGACGCATGGTTTAATTTCTATATATTTTAAAATTTTTTCTATATTTATTTTTTTAAACTTGTTAGTTTATGTTTCCAGCACCAAAAAGTTAGTTTTTAAAGTAGTGATGAAGACAATGTTTGTTATATCAGGAAAGCTGACTACATTAATATTTGAGTCACATGCAGATATGTATATGGGATATACACTTTCAAAATTGCAGATACATTTAGCTATTAACCTAACATTTAATTTTTAATCTCAAATCAAAATTACCTTCTGCACTTATAATGTATACTTAGTATACATTTTACTAAGTATACTATTTAATATAGAAAATACTATACTAAATAGAAAAGAAGAGATATAAGAGAATAAAAAAGCCTCTTCACTGTTGAATTACCATTTTCTTGATTGTCACAAGGACAAAGTCACTAATATATTATGAATTACCTTAGAATGTGAAAGTTAGTTTGATCCTTTACTCAATATTATAAAAAATTTTGAACCTCAAGTTCAAAAAGTTGATAAGTTCACAAAATTGCTTTTTTTTATTTATTTATTTATTTTGGTACCAGGGATTGAACTCAGGACCTTGTGCTTGCACGGCAGTCGCCGGAACCACTGAGCTAAATCCCCCAGCCAGAAAACTGCTATTAATATGTCTTATTCTTATAAGATGTCTAATGTTTCTGGTGAGCTTTCTAGTTGAGTCTAATCCATTTATTAGGTATACCTATATTTAAATAATTAAATCAATGTAAAATACTGTGCATCAGATAGTAAAAATGCAATATCTATCCACAAAACTACACAAATGTCAAAGATCATAGAATGTGAAGATAAAATAGTGAGTTTTATACAATATTTTACAATGAATTTTGTTGTTTTGAATCTAGCTACAATTTACTGAAATTATATAAAAGTGAAAATTAGAATAGAACATATGGAATATCAAAATTCATTAAGAAAAGAGTTAATGACTGAAGATTAGAGACAGCAGTAGAAATAAGCTTCCTTATTTAAATAATCAGTCAAAATCTTGCTAGAAATTCAGTCACAGCATTAAATTCTGAATATTTGGGGGAAAATAAAACCATCGGCATTGCACCCAAACATTTAATAAATTTTTCTGTAAAAATATTCCTTTATATTTGAGTAGTCTTCATAACAAACTGCTATTTATACTTTCACATACAATGAATTAAAACATAGGTAATAACCAAAATACACTCTATAATATCACCCTTAATCAAACTTCTTACTTTGATTGTGACAGAATGCTGAGTTCTCTAAATCCATCATTTTACTTCTTTACTTTTTAAATTATTAATTGGTATTCCACAGTAAGAAAGAGATTTTTTCCTGAATTTGTTCACGTAATTTTTACTGCTTATCTGTATTCTTCAGTGTTCTAAAGACTGAAAATCAGAACAAGTGGTATAAATTCTGTTTCAGATGCCAGGTGGCCCAAAACTCAAAAAGAGCCAATTTGAAGAACAGAAGAACAAATGAAGTTCCACCTCAAGCAGTCAGCCCATAGGCACTCCTTCTATCTCATGGGTGGTCTGTCGTTTTGTTCTGTGCAGGTTTTCAACTGTTTGGATAAGGCCACTTTTTAAGGAAGAGAAGCAATAAACTTTATTCAATCTAAAAATCAAATGTTCCTATAGTTCAGAAAAACAAAACAAAACAAAACAAATAAAATCTGATACACTCAATCCCTCTACCCACAATGCCCTAGTATTTCATCAAGTGTCTGACTACCCTGTGGTCTACTCCAGCTGATGTATAAAATTAATCATAATAATAACTTGTCATTATTAATTTAGAAGATTTTGTTTTTGAGGTTGGTCAGTGGGAGATTTGTTAAGCTGGTTCTTATGTCATTTAAATATGTTTTTTTATTTTTTAGTGATTGTATGCTTTGCAGCATAGTATGATATGCTAAATTTATGCTGTACTGGAATCAAGCTGTTTCTCCAATACTCTTGCATTTATTTTAGTTTGGAACAGTATTTAGAAACCAAGGTACAGTTTACAGTATGCTTATTGTGATTGACATTCCTTTGCTCCTACATTCTTTCAGGATGCAGACATTGTGTATACTATAAGAGTGAATATATAAGTGAATACAATGATGTTATTGGAAATTAGAGTTTTTAACCATAAAAAATATAGAATGGGGAAAGGAAAATTTTTTATGGTACTGAGTTGACTTTAAGCATATCAGTATAAAATCATAAGTTTATCATTTGACTTTTTTCAATGAAGAAGTCAAGTTTTGAACTCAGTTTTTTAAAACTAATATACTGCTATTTCTCTTATTTCCACTCTCATTGATACAGATGAGATTTTTCTAGGAGTTCTTAACAGAACATTATTCTCACAAGACGTTCCAGTGCTAAAAATATTTTTTTCATTAAATTTGAAAAATATTTCATTCTCTATTTCCCTTTTGGAGGTAGATAATGCACAGTCCATTTTAAAGCTTGTAAAATGTTCAACAATAAAGGAGTTTCTCTAACCAAATTCCCTACACTATTTGATCATAGAGTCCTTTTCCCCTCAAAATAGAATGCAGCCTGAGAAATGCCCTTTAGATCAACTCTTCAGAGATATATTCTATAAAGAGCAAAGCTAAAGGGAACAGGCTTTTCACATATGCAAGCACTGTGCAAAATTCTTTGCTCCTTTTAAAATAGGAGGAGCATCTAAAAATGAATTTTGGAAAGATTCAGGAGAAGGCCAATCCAGCGGTGCTGATGGGGTTTATTGCTGTTTCCAGTTTATAGCATGTAGATTCTGGTTCTAAATTTGTTAGGCAGCCCTAGTCCCTGACTTAATGGTCATTTTTTAGAGAGTCTCTTATTTTAAAAATAAATCCAGAAGACATATAAACTGTTTCCTCCTTAATCCTGAAACATTTGTCTTTATTATTAACAGCAATGATTTCAGCATACAAAGAGATGGAATTATAGTGGGAGAAACTTTGCTGTATGACTAGAGCTGCATTTAGTGTACAACTATTTCTATTTAAAAACTTTGCTTCAGGCTTAAATGTGTACGTAGTCATTTAAGATGTAGAACTTGAGTCAGTTTATATAATAAAATTATCACTAGATGTCATGTTTGCTATTGCCTTACATACATTAAAACTCAGAAACTTTTGCATATCCTAGGATATTATGTCTTTTGTTAGATGTGAGAGATGAGTTGAAGCCAATACTGTTTTAAACTAAGTAACATGATTAAATGACAGGATACACAACTTAAGTAATGTAGTCTCTTTTACTTCTTTGTCTCCTAGTTTTAAATAAGAAATGTGTAACACATTGAAATCTTCATAAATCATTTAGTTTTCCCTCAGCTTATCAGTACACAAAAATATTCTAAGTTCTCTTTAAAGCAATTTTGATATATCTACCTAATTTAAAAATTGTCTTTAACATAAGTGAAACTGTTTCTTTAGTTAAAAATATATACATTCATTCTGCAAATATTCACTTGGCCATTACTTTTTGAAAGATATAATGTTATATTTTTGGGGTACAAAACTGAAGAATACTTGAGCCTTACCATTAAGATGCATATAGTATAAGTGCAAAGTAGACAAGTAATGAGGTATGAGTGGAAATATTAAAGGAATGATAAAAAGATAAGAGAAATAAGATTACCAGGCATGAATATAATTATAGAAACTGATGGTTTTCTGAATTTCCACCAGTGATTTCACCTTAACCATACAGGTTAAAATTCTATGATTATAGAGGTAGGTAGGGAACAGGGAAAGGGGACATTTTTAGAACCTCTGTAGTAAGCCCTAGTCTCCTGCGAGCCACTACAGCACAAGGCAAATTGACTTACTAGATAGGAAAGAGAAGAAATAAGACTTAGAGAAGAAGTTGAGCTTTTGGTTCTGATCAATGCTCCTCTGGGCAGCAAAGATGAAAGCCCTGGAGTTTGCCGTACTTTTATTCAGTACATAGGGAGAAACAAATGTAACAGATGACTCAGGAAAAACAGAGTTCAGTACATCAGAAGAGTAACAAAAGTGAGAAACTGAAAGTGTAAATAAGGACTAAAACGTATAATAGGTAATGTGAAATAGGAAGAAAAGGGGCAAAGGGGAAGTAAGTGGGAGGGGTAGGGGAAAGGAAAGAAGGGAATGGAATTAATATAAGAAAATGGAAAAATATCAACAAAATCTTTGTAAATGGGGAGGAATGGAGGGGTTGAAGGGAGGGCTGGGCAAGGGTGAAAAATAAGAACCAAAAGAGATTATGTAAAGGTGTAAATTTCCAATGACGAATGTCATTATATTGTATACCTAAAATGTACCAATGATTAGAATGAATAATCGATAATGCAAAATAGGAAGAAAAGGTCCAAAGGGGTAGGGGTAGTGGGAGGGTCAGGGGAAAGGAATGAAGGGAAAGGAAAAATGATGAGAAATGGAAAAAATGGAAATAAAGTCTTTGTAAATAGGGAAAGGTGAAGGGGGTGAAGGGAGGGCTAGGAATGGGGAAAAAGTTAGAACCAAGATGCATCATGTAAAAGCACAAGTTCCCAATGAGAAATGTAAATGTGTTGTATACCTAAAATGTACCAGTAAAAGAATTTAAGATTTAAAAAAAGGTCACTCAAAGGGCAGAGGCAGCAGCAATGGCGAAAATCCTAGAACAATGAGGAACTATGCAGATGAAGATTTTGTTCCTCCCAGGATGTCTTCAGCTGTTGTAATCTTGTCCTGGAGCATCACAGTATCACTGGACCATTGAGGTTTTACATGTGACTGGAGGTGAAAATAGAGTTGTATCTCGACATGCCATAGCTGGCTTGTAGGCAGGAAAACTAGACCCTAATCATGATTTAATTGTGAAATTATTTTTCCCCAAAATTATGCAGAAGTACCCCCAACAGAGGTAGAGTACATTCTAAAATTTAGAAAAAGCACTACCATGTGAGTTAGAAAATCTTGTGTACAGAAATATCAGTGAAATTGTAAACAGCCTCAGAAAGAATGAAAAGATAATGCATCCATGGTAACAGAGGGATAGTTGTACTGATAGGAGCAACCTTCAGTGTGGTGAGTCCTGCTAAAAAGCACCTTTTTTTAATTTGTCCAGTCCTGCTTCAAGGACAGAATTGAGGAGAAAGAGGATGCCATAGACTTCCAGCTCAGTTGCTTTAGCATTATCATTCTTATATAGTAATCACAATTCCATTAAGTAGAAAGAGGTCAGGATAATAAAAGCGGTACATACAATGAAGGAGTGGGCTGGTCCTAATGGACAATGGGGTGGGCTCAATGGTCAATAGAATGAAGAAATTTTGACAACTATGTAGAAAAACAGTACATTAGCCTCTTAGGAATAAAGAACATAAAATGGATAAGAGAGGACAGATTTGAGAGAATGGTATATAAGAATGAGAAGATCAGATAGGAAGACTTATCCAGTCCTTTCTCTATTAAACTAAAATGTCAGGGAAGTGGATGTTCTTTGAGGCATTATTTAAAAAATCATTGCTCTGATTTTCCATTTCATAATAGAGTCAAATAAATATACTTACTTCTGCAGTCCTTGTTAAACTGTACACATATAGAGCAGAGATCTGAAAAAAAATGACCTTAAAGAAATCATCTTCTCTAGACAGAGTAATAGGTCTGTCTTTTGCTTTGATGAAAGATTCTGAGCCAAAGAAGAAAACATTCCTCAAATGTAAATAAAATCCCTTTGGTATGAAATTTGTGCATGAACTTAGAAGGAGGCGGTTTTCATGTAGGTTGGAGCTTTCTGATGAAGATTTCACACTCCAAGTTCGTTCCTTTCCCCTAGGAATCTTCACAAATGAGCCTGTGTGAAGCAATTCCCAGAAGGCATTTCAGTTTATTAGCTTTGGTTTCTTTTTTTCTTGTCCTTGCTTTTTATCATTCTCTTTCAAATTCATGCAGCCTGGTCTCTCACAACTATGCGGTGTTAAGTCAAATTTTTATTCCATTACTTTCTGAATACGATGGTAAGCATGTGATGCTCTTTTCATTGTAGTATATCTGCTAAATACCACGGGGGTCATTTTTTTTTTATCAGAAAAGTAACTTGAGTTCATCTTGTCAAAGTCTTTATTTGCTTGAAGATCAAAGGGAGGCTCAGAGTGGTTAAGTGAAATTGACTTCTCTACTCCAACTGACCCTAGCTAGTTGGAACTGCCACTCTTTCTTCCTTTGTTTATGATAACACCTCCCTAATCAGTATCAGTGCCTTTAAATTTGCCTTCTTGGGTTCAGTCTCCATACTAATAAATGAGTAGTCATTCAAAAATATATTTCATGCTGTGAAATCACTGCGTAGATTCCTATTTCCTTAAAATAACTCATTATTTTCTATTACAAGGTTGTGGCTGATCTGGCCACTTGATTGTCCATCTTGAAATTTTTATCTTTTTAAAATAAGTAGATATTTTATTCTTTTAGAATTAACTATTTATGTTTTCCTTCATTGATGTATTTTACGTATTTCAAATAGATTTAAGAAAAATTAACATAGCCAAATATTGTGATATTTATTGCAAATGCTCATTCTACATATTGACTTTTGATATTTATAATTATTTTGTGTCCTTGTTGAATATTATCACTCTTCCATGCACTTTATTAGTATTAACATACTTAATCCTCACAACCACTCATCTAATTATGCACTGTCCTTATATTTCCTTTAAATTTAAGGCAACTAATGCAAAAAGAGACTAATTAACTAGCATTTGCCCTGTTCAAATCCTATTTCAGGTGTCTGGTGTTAGAGTCTATGTTCTTTGGCCTTATGTCTTGCCGTGTCTTATTATCTAAATTAAACATAAAACATTATTATTTGGAAAAGTTTACATGGTTTTATAATGTGTTACTTACTATTTTTAAAATTACTCAAACTTTTAGCTGTTTTTCAAGTAGTAAACAATGTGCTTTCACCAATTTAGACTGTTTTTATGCACAATTTAAGATAAAATATATTTAAATTCCAATACTGACCTGTTGGTCTTGGTCTTAGATGCTATACACAATTGATAGGAATTGGGATGTCTGTCATAATTTAGGTGACCATGGAAAAGAATCTCATTAGGTATTGGCAATGCAAATACTTTCTTCTAAACTCACTATGCATTCCAACTGGATATACATATTTGGCTTCAAAAATATGAAAGAAGTTGTTGACTTGTTGAGATTGCATTTGACTTTTGTTCTTTCAAAAACAGAATTCAAAAATGTCAGCTATGCACTTCTTAAAAAGTTATTGTTTATAAATATATAGTATTCTATTTAATAGTGATTATTGGACTTCAAATTAATTGCATAAAATAATTTTCAATCTGTAGATAGCACATCAAACAATGTAAGCAAACACAATATTATTTATTAGATAATATGTTGGCAGAATAATTCATAACGCATAGTAAATAATCAAATACATTTATTACATAATCCTTACACTCCGAATTTTTATGCACTATAGAAAGGCTCTGTGGCTAAAGTTAAAGCTCATAGCTCATAAATTGAAAGGAACAAGCAAAATCCAATCTGATTAGAAAAAATATTGACTATGATTTTGAATAAAATGACAAACTGCCTTAAACAAATCAACAGGATAAAAATGTGTCATTTTATTTATGTATTTTCTTCTGTAGGATGATGAGATGGTTATCATGTTCTTTGAACAATGTTAATGTTTACCCCAGGAGATGTCAAGAGATCCTGCCCTGAAATGTCAACTCCAAATTCCTGATTAGTGTTTTCATAGACCAAGTGAACTGTGGATTGGTCAAACTCAAGAAAAATTTACCAGAAGCTGAAAATATTCACCTGTACTTTTATCAATAATGTAATCACTATCACATTGATCTATTTTGTCTTTTTTTTGGTAATGGGGATTGAACTCAGGACCTTAAGCTTGCAATATTTTGTCATATTTTAATATAAAGTCATCCTCAATATTTTCTTTTATCCATTATATCACACCTTAGTTTATCTATTTTTTAATTTTTATATTATTGAACTGCTGTTACTGGAAAAAATCTCTGAAATTTTATCTCCTAAAATACCAAGGACAGTTGTCGCGTTCGCCTTTGACCAGCAATGACGACGCAACACCAACGCTCTTCTTCTAGCAGTTTATTCAGGAAAACTTAACATTCTTTTTCTTCTACCCCTGGGGAGCACCCGTCCCTAGAATAAGTACCCCTGAACCAACCAATCACAGATAGTCATGTGGCGAATGCGGATAGGTACACGTAAGAGGGGGCAGAGCATCAGACACATCACAACTAAATAAGGAGTTGTTTATCATAAAGAGCTCTCGCCGTCGGGATGGCGGAAGGCGGAAACCAGCACCATCTTTAAGGCGTGGCACACCCAGCTCTCCACAGTTCCCCCTTATTGTTTAGAAGCGAAACAGGCTGAGAGTAGAGGTCTGATCTCTGGCAACCATAAAGGACATTGTATAGACTCTACATCAAGTTTCTCAGCCCAACTTGAGTCCAACCCGTCCAGTACCCTTTTTCCAGAGGCGGGAGTTGTTAAAGGATTTATTGGGAGAGGACGGTACTAACCCGCATGCAATCAGACATGCTCCCCATGAGACCACTAACAGCAGACAGCGATTCTCATGTGCAGTGCTGTGCCGTGCAGCCTGAACGCGATGCCTCATAATTTTATGGCTGCAAGCCATGTTTGGGGGGACTGCCCAGCCTCAATGGCTGTGAGCACTTGAATAATCATAGCCCTGTCTCGGTTTTGTGTAATCCTCATCCGGCACAAGCACCACAGGCCCACCAGAGAGGTCAATATCAGAAGGCAAACTACCGCCCCAATACCCGCCCATTCCTTAAGATGATTCAGGGCGGAAGAAATCCAAGATGTCCATCCTGTAGCCAGGGAGAGATCAATTCTGGTTGAATTTACGTGGACGATGGCCACTCTTAGCCGTTCCATCATGGTGTCAAACTCTCCGGTCCAGTTCCCTAAAAGATACTCAGACAAAACTTTTGATAGATTAGCGGCATAAGTAAAGTTATGATACTGTACAGAAGTAATGCAGAGACCCTGCATTTTCCACTCACATCCTAATTGAGCTAGCTGCCATAATACATCAACTTGTTCTTGGGTCAAATCAATTCTTTGATTCAATACTAATAGCCCTCCTTTCAATTGGCCAATAATTCCCTTTTGGATATCCAAAGCTTGAGCCACATTAGCTGAAAGATTATTTAAGGTTTGGGCTGTCTGAACAGCTTGGCTCATGGCAAGCGCTGCAGTGGTAGCTTCCACAGCAGCCAATGAGACCACAGCAACAATGGCGGCTGTGATCCCAAAATCTCTTTTCTGTCTAAACAGTGTCATAGAAGAAGGAGCATCCACGGGCACTGGAACCCAGCGTTATCTTGGAACACGGGACAGGCCAGAGTCAGCTCTGTGCGGACTTGATGCCATACATCCGGGCAAAGTGACCGGTTACGGCTCCCTTGGCCCATACCCATTTCCTCCTGATGATAGGGAGGAGGAGCAGATGGAACCAGGTCTCCCTTCTCCTTCTCCGGAGGCTTCCTCTTTTTCTTTTCCTTAATCGATGTCTTATCTAATTTCTCTAAAAGAGCGTGAATCTCCTTCTCCAAATTTTCCGCCTCAGATTCACTATTAGAGCTAGAGCCTTCAGTCTCAGATGAATTGTCTGACTTTGCTGATCTCTCCTCTTTCAGTTGTTCTAACACTGCTTGCCCTTCCTCTACCGCATGAGAGCACCTATGATCCCCCAAGCAGCTCCTAACAAGTTTCCACACGGGTATAACTCCTGGTTTTAATGTTCCCCGTTCCTTTGCCATGTCTAGGTCTCGCCCTAGTTTGTCCCAGCAGGGGACTGTAAGATTACCCGATACTGCAAACCAAGGGGCGGCAGTATCACACTCATTTAGAAACCTCTGTAGAATGGATTTTTTCAATCTTAAATTCTTTGATAAGAGCAGCTCCTGTAGAGCCAAAAAAATTGGGTGCGAATGAGAAGCGCCCATGTCTTGTTTTCGGTTCGTTGTCCCACGAACTTTACTTTCGGTTCGCGAATCCGCGAACTTGTCTTCGCTCCTTTCTGCCTACAGACAAGAGCAACTAGCCGCAATGACCGCGGACCTTATTGTCCCAACTTACCTCGGGAACTTACCAGCGCGCTGCCCTGACTGCTAGAAGTTCTGAGCTGAGGGTTCCCCGTACGGGCCACCACTTGTCGCGTTCGCCTTTGACCAGCAATGACGACGCAACACCAACGCTCTTCTTCTAGCAGTTTATTCAGGAAAACTTAACATTCTTTTTCTTCTACCCCTGGGGAGCACCCGTCCCTAGAATAAGTACCCCTGAACCAACCAATCACAGATAGTCATGTGGCGAATGCGGATAGGTACACGTAAGAGGGGGCAGAGCATCAGACACATCACAGCCAAATAAGGAGTTGTTTATCATAAAGAGCTCTCGCCGTCGGGATGGCGGAAGGCGGAAACCAGCACCATCTTTAAGGCATGGCACACGCAGCTCTCCACAGACAGTGATGTGTTTTATTTGAAATAATGCCACTTATTACATTATAAACCAAGACAAAATTACTCATTGGCATGCATACAATTTTAATAATAAGCAGAGCACTGTTGAGACTGTTCATATTTGATAATTGAAAAGAAATTTTTAGCAAGATCTTTAGCAAAGAAATCACTTACACAGACAATTTACCATGTTAACATGTGGCTAGCTAATCAGAAAGAAATATGGAAATCAGGCAAGCAG
Source organism: Heterocephalus glaber (assembly GCF_053883595.1). Taxonomy (NCBI): domain Eukaryota; kingdom Metazoa; phylum Chordata; class Mammalia; order Rodentia; family Bathyergidae; genus Heterocephalus; species Heterocephalus glaber. The sequence continues at coordinate 38,474,235 of NW_028258325.1, read as the reverse complement.
AGAGAAGGGAGAGGCCTGGGAATGGATATGAGCAAGGTTTGAGGAAGTGACAAGACAAGGAGTCACAACATTATATCCACAGATGTGGTGTAAAACAAATTTTGTTTGATTTACACCCAATAATTACATATGGACATGTGTCCAGAGGTGGACCTCATCATAGTCTCTCAGCACAAATGAAGGGAGGTTGAGGTCATAGTCAGGTCTTCCCACGCTGATCAGGGTTTAAATAATTGTTGCAGCTTCCCACAACCTTAAAATGAAATGAGAGAATACTCAAAATGCTATAGCATAAATTTTACATTGTCTTTGCCCACCTATAGAAAGAAGGATTAGTTTATTTAGATTTCAATTGTAGATACTTTAATTCATTATGCTTTTCTATTGAGGAGTTGATTTTCATATCATCATCACTCATTGTAGGTCTTCTTTCTTAGTTTGCATCTTGTTTATTTCTCTTCTTGATTTGTTTTAATACTCATCCCACCCTTTTTAGATTCCCATTTTCACATATTATCATGGAAACATGGACTTTTAAAAAGTACACAGCATCATTGGATGTATACATAGGTTTTAAATATATTTTAAAATGAAACTTGACCATTTCTACAAATTATTCAAGTGTTAATATATACCAGACACTTTTCAAAACTTATTAAATGTATTAAATGATATAATCATTGCAATTTTATGATGTTGGTTTTATTTTCCCAACTTACATAGATATAAAGAAACTGAAGCATAGAGAGGCAAATTATATTATTTGTTCAAGATTATTTAGCAAGCAGAGGATCACACTCAAATACAGTTTGAGAATCTCAAGGCTTTTCTGTATATACTCTATTGTAGCTTATTTCCATGTATTATTTTTTAACTTGGCAGTATAATTTTGTGATATCTCCATAGTAGTGTATAAATGTTATTCATTGTTACTGCATACTATTGAATAGAGTATAGTCACAACATTTTATTTAGATGTCCTAATTAGAGAGATGTAATGGCACAGTCATGGCTTAGAGAGAGACCACCATAGGGATGAGGAATAATAGCCAGAGTCTTGGGCCTTTGCCTGCTACTGGTTAAAGCTAGGATTTGTATTTTCTTCTAGGACAGTTAGGTACTTAAAAGCCATTTTTGCTATGAGCCATGACTTTTACTTGGGGCTACAGACACCCAAATAGATAACTAAATGCAGAACAAAGCTTGACCTTCATCCTGTATCCTTTGTTACTATAACTCTTAAGTCATATCTCTTCTGAGCTCTGCATAGTGTGTGTGGCTCATTTAGCAAGTGTCTGTCTAGGAGCTGTCACATAGGGATGATTAGCACTAAATTTAAATGATCATGTCCCCCTTGAAGACTGAGGACACAAATATAAGAGGATTACAGGGATATTCAGCCACATCCAGAAGCCTGAGGCCATCATCCTAACCTGTGACCAGATGGATTCCAGGAAAGTGAAGCCCCATGTAGTTGAGACACCCACAGACAGAGATAATACTTTCCTGGAAACAGAATCATTCCTCAGCCATAAAGATTTCAGAACTAGGAGATAATGGCCAACCTGATCCCAACCCACCAGCTAATTCTTGAAAGTTTGCCTCTTGCATTTGTCCAAATTCCTATATTAGAGTGTGAGCCTTCTAGCTACCTAAGCTGGAATTCTCTCCTTTCTTTCCTCTAACTTTCCAATTAAAGTTTGTTTTACCCTGTAAATTTGTGCTTTAGTCTTAATTTTCATTTTTAATAAAGCAAGGACACTAGTGCAAGTGACACTAGGGCAAGACAGTTGTCCCAGTGGCCTTGGACTAATCTAGTTCTCCCTCTTTTCTTGTTTGTAGATTTCAAGGATAGCTGGAGAATGTGCTGCACATGTTATATCCTGAGACAAGAAAGAACTGGCCAGAACAGATCACTCCATATTCCTGTGCCCCCTTGAACTGAATGTCTTTCAGCACTTTATCCCATTGTGTCAGGTTGTCCTCAGGGTGTAAAATCAAGGAGATTGATTTACAGTAATTCAACTGTAATGCATGTGAGTCACATATACACAAGACCCTATGCATTCTGGACAAATTTTTTGATCCTTCAGGGACCAGATTATTATGAATCTTAGGTTTTCTGCTGTCCCTTGCTGTCTATCTATAAGTAATAAAACTTAGAATTTCATTGATTGTTGTATGTGTGTCTCTGTTGTGTCTCACACAACATGGACAAGCAGTAAAAGCACAGTCTAGATGCCATGGGTTGAAATGGCAACCAGAGTACATATTACCCATTTTTTGTCCCTTTCACAAGTGCAGAACTAATCAATGAAACTGAGCTATGATTGAGTATAAAGGAACCTTTTATTATTGGTCAAGAATAGAAGAAATGGAAGACAGACTTGCAAATCAATTTCTTCACCTACAAGGATTGGAAAAGTCACAAACACAGAAGCAAAGAAATGAAGGGGATGCATAGACTGATACAACTGAGAAAGATTCATGTCTTTTCTGGGAGTGTGGGAGACATTTAAGGAATTATCTCACACCATATTATTGTTTCTTTTATAGATGTCTCTGATTGTCATCTGGCAATTATTAATGGTCATTTAATATACAGATGATATTATAATAGAATTAGAATTAGAGTTTGCCTAGCAATCAACAAGTTTCAGCTGGTCTAACTGAAAGAGGATTTCTGGGCTTCAGGCTGACTATCTTCCAAGATAACCAAACTATGGAAGTGTTATATAGGAAGTACAAGATTAGTGTGGGGCATAAAGTCAGCTAGGTTGTATAGATAACATACAGTGAACCTGTTCACACTTAGATTATTTCAAATTTTCTTCTTCACACAGTCTCTCAGTAAACAATCTGCAAAATTCTCTTTGAGAATTTGTTTGGTTGGTTGGGAAGTGGAATTGTTAGGTCCTGTAAATACACACATTTAATTTTACTATAACTTGTTAAAGCAGTCTCCAAAATGCCTGCATCTATTTTCATTTCCACTAAGAGAACTTCATACAGGTTTATATTTTGCTACAGGATACTCAATACTTGATGGTGATCTAATATTTGACAGCCTCACTGAGGAATATCATTGTGCTCTTAATTTGACCTTTTCTAATTACCAGTGAGATTGGTTAATCATATCTTCTTCAGGTAATTTCAGCCATTGAATTTTCTTTTTATGTAAATTGACTATATTATTTGTCCATTTTCTTCTAATGGGTTTATTGTGTTTTCTTATTCCTTTGCCATAATAAGTATTAATGTAGCTATTTTGCTTAAAATATTTAAATTAATTTTTATATTATTCTTAAATCACCAGTTTTTCTGAGACCTAGTCTAGTCATACTCCTAAATAATTGCAAGCATATATCTTTAGCAAAAATAAGAAAGCTGGTAAAATTTTAATAATCACAAAATGCCAGCATTGAAACAAAAAGAATAAGAACAGCAAACTCACAATACAATGTTAATGAACATGGATTAACATATTATACCAAAAGTATACTCTGCATAGCAACACAGTGTGGTAGGTATTATTATCATCAATATTTTAATGGTGATGACACTAGAGTTGGTAATTGAAGGTCAAATATTATCTGTGTTGGGCTCGAGATATAGCCCACTGGGAAAGAGCTTACCTAGCATGCTTATGCTTCCATCCCCAGCACACACACACACACACACACACACATACACACACAGATACAAATTTGCTTATGAAAGTGTGATGTGAATCCCATAGCATCTACATTTTTTAAATCAGCAGACCAAGAGATTCTGATGGATTGAATTACTTGCTTACATTTCCAGAAAAAAGTCTCTATCTAAACCTTACATTTGTCAGATTGTGTGACTAATGTTCTATGTGTGGAGAGGAAAAACAATTAGCATGATTAAGACAGAAATAAAAAAAAAAAATTTCCTGGTGTCCCCTTTCCCCTCAATAAATATGAATGTTCCAGTATTTCTTGATGCACACATGAAGAGATAAGGATATCGGCACAATATAACTGAAGGAAAATCTTCTACAAAAGCAGGAAACTTCTCCATAAATGTAGTAGAGAAAAAGAACACTTTTGCTGTTTAGTAATCACTAAACCCAACAATGATCCACATCATGAGCAATCTGATGTTTGCAAAGGCAGAAAGAATTCTTATCATTTTACCCAGCCAAGCAGTATAACCCTTCACATACATGCTCTTTTTAAAAAAATATTAATTTTATTGGTACATTTAAGGTATACAATATAATGACATTCATCATTGGAAATTTGCACCTTTACATAATCCATCTTGGGTCTTATTTTTTCCCCATTCCCCTGCCCTCCCTTCAACCCGTCCACCCCTCGCTATCTATAAAGACTTTGTTTCTATTTTTCCATTTTCTCATATTAATTCCATTCCTTTCTTTCTTTTCCCCTACCCCTCACACTTCCCCTTCCCACCTTTTTTTCCTATTTCACATTATCTATTATACCTTTTAGTCCTTATGTACATTTTCAGTTTCTCACTCTAGAGAAACTATTCAGTATTTACACATGTATGCCCCTGAAGAATTAAAAGAATCATACCACAGTGATATATGTGCACCCATGTTCATAGCAGCATATTTCATGATAGCTAAAACTTGGAAGTAGCCCAATTACCCATCAACTGGAGACTGGATAAAGAAAATGTGTTTTCTTAATAAAATGGAGTACTACTCAATCATAAAAAATGAGAAACTAGAGACATTTATAGCTAAATGGATGCACATTGAGGAGATACTCTTAAGTGAAATAAGTAGGACACATACATGCTCTTAACATGAACCGTAACTATTCTTCAAATAAGAGGACTCAACAGCACCACTTGTCAGATATATTTCTTAAAGGTACTTTGTAATTAGAATGACTATCTGTACCAGATAATTGTAGCAATTGACTTTATAGAGAGGAAAACTAAAATGCTTGTATCTTTTCAACAGTATGGGGCTTTGCAATTTGGAGGTAGCTGAAGTTAGCTGCCTACCCTCTTGCAGACAGAAACACTAAGGGCACAATTTTTCTTGCATGTTTGTATTCTAATGAGGTGGTTCTGAGTTCTTTAAAAAAGGCATTCCTTGGTCATGAGGTTAGCAAAGAATGTGTTTAGCTTTAAAAATCATTTACATACAGTACAAAGCAAAGAAGAAAATATTTACAATTACAAATTTTCTAAATAAAAACTCTAAGAAAAGTGTGGAGAAAATCTCTATTGCTTTGTTTCTTTTTGAAAAATATTATTTAATTTTAACAATTAAAACTAAGTTTTTTCTTATGTTCAATTTGTATACAATAACTATATAAATTTATGAACTACCTTGTGTTTCAAAACATGAATATGTAGTGAAATGACCAAGTTAGCTGGTTAATAAATGAAAGACGTCACTTACATACAGTGTTGATTTTTTTGTGGTAAATACATGTAGGATCCACCATTGCTGGACCTGATTGCACACATTCCCAGCATTTGGGAGGCTGAGGTAGGAAGATAGTAACTTTGAGGCAAATTTGGCATATATGGATATTCTCTGAATTACCTCTACCATCAAAAAATAGATCTACTCTTTTAGTATTTCGAAGTATACACTATATATATTCAGCATGCTGTACAGTAAATAACAAGGTCTTATTTCTCTGTTTGAGCTCCAATTTTATACCATCTGACCAACATCTTCCCTTCCCTCAACCATAATTCCCCTCCTTCTATCAGCCTCCGGTGACCATTATGTACTCTACCTCTGTGAGTTTAACCTTTTAATATTCCACACATAAGTAAGATCATGTAGTACTTGTCTTTCCTGTCTTGTTTATTTTAATATATTGATCTCCAGTTCTGTTCATGTTGTAATAAATAGCAGGATTTCATTCTTTTTATGGCTGCATAGTATTCCATGGTTTAATGTGACATATTTTCTTTACCACTTTGTCAGTTGGTGGACCTTTAGGTCGTTTCCATTTCTTAGTCTTGTGCTAAGACTGCTGCAAAGAGGAAGGGTTTTTTTTCCATATACATATTTCATTTCTTTTGGATATATACTCAGTAATGATATTACTGAATCATAGGATGGATCTGTCTTTATTTTTTTGAAGAAGCTCCATACAGTTTTCCATAATGGGTGTACTAATTTACTATTGCAAAAATACCATACAAGAGTTTCCCTTTCTCCACATGCTTTTTAATACTACCTTTAGTCTTTATGATAGTAGCAGTTCTTAGTGGGGTGAGGTCATATCTCATCGTGGCTTTGGAAATGAATTCAATATGTTTACATCTTGTTGAGTGAGAAGTAAAAAATCACAATCAAGAAATAAGAGTGGAGAAAGACTTGTTACCTACTGCACATAAGAAGAGCGAGCATTGAGGTTATTTCCAAAGTATGAAGTTTTTATTCAGCAAAGCTATACATCTTCATTTAGGAAATCACTTTGGAATGGCGCATTCCTGAGTCTAAGATTATAGCTGGAGAAGAAAAGATGACAATACATTTCTGGGCATGCTCACAGAGCATAGTTCAAAGGTTAAAATAAGGGACAGGACCACTTCTGGGCAATGCTAAGGCTAAGGTTATAAAGATGATAGATATGAGCACTTCCTGTATAATCAGTTCAGTATTATAATAAGCAAACTTTACTCTAAGTTCCTAAAAGAATAGAATAGCTTGATCACCTTAGCTGTTCTCCACAAAAATTTTCCAAACAGTCTTAGCTGAAAAAAAAAGAAAGAGAAAACAAAAAAAAGAAAGAGAAAGAAAGAAAGAGACAGAGAGAGAAGGAAGGAGGAAGGAAGCAAGGAAGAAAGGATGGATGAATGAATTCTGAAGGTGAGTTAGTGCAAGAGCTTGCCCCCAAATATACCTGCCTCACTTCAAGGCTAACAGTTTTGATTTACTGTTCCTAAATGATTAATGATCTTTAAGTTTTTTCGTGTACCTGTTTGCCATTGTATAACTTTTTCGGGAACTGTCTATTTAGATCCTCTGCCAAGTTTTTTCTAATACAGTTAATTATTTTCTTTCATTCACTATGCAAAACTTTAAGTTTGATACAATCCCATTTGTTTTATTTTTTCATTTTTTGCTTGTATTTTGGGATCATATCCAAGAAATCGCTGCCCAGATTAAGGTTATATAGCTTTTCTCCTATCATTTTTACAGCTATAGATTTTATATTTAAATAATCAGTTTTGACTTGATTCTTCCATCAAGTGTTAAGTACATGCCCAGTTGCATTCTTTTGCATCTTCAAGTGGATATTCAGTTTTCCCAACACCGTGTGTTGAAGATATTTTCTTTCTCCATTGTGTATTTTTGGTACTTTTGTGGAAAATCATTTGACTATAAGTGTAGGAGTTTATTTATGATCTATTTTATTCCATTGGTCAATATCTTTTGTTTATTGCCATACTATTTTGATTTCTCTAGCTTTGTAATATATTTTAAAATCAAGTAGTGTGGTACTTACAGGTTTGTTCTTTTGGCTCCAGTTTGGATTGGGTATTTGGGTTCTTTTGTAGTTTCCAACACATTTCAGAATTTTTAGATTTTTTTTCTAATTTGTTAAAAACAACATTAAACTATCAATAAGGATTTTAGATCACTTTGGGCAGCATAGATAATTTTATTTCTAATTTGTCTTTACTCATATAGATACTAATCTATTCTATAGTTAATGTTCATGGATATTCTACAGTGTTTCTACTGTCTCTTATTTATTTGGGATTTGAGGGTAACAATAAAAATCATAAAATATGTTTCTTATATATGGAGACTATTATTTCTCATCACTATTTATGAAAGCAATATTGCAATTCCTTTTCATCGCCAAGGAAATTGAAGCACAGAGCTGAAATAATAATTCAAAATAATCCAGTTTGAAGTCTGGACAATTAGCTTCTATAATATTCTCGAATGTGTTATTTATAACCCTATCTCTCCCCTTCCTTACTCTCACTAGTGTAATCCAACTTTCCTAAAGAAAATTTTGTTATCTGTAATTCTGAAAAGGACTAGTAAAATTTTTTTTCTTCTCGAGACATATAAATTTAACCTTCTGAAGGAGTCAGACACACAACTTAGAACTGTTTTGAATGTTTGTAATTAATGCTCAATAAAACAAAAAAATACAGAAGCTGACACAGGAAACAAAATCAATTTGCCTCATAGTCCTCATTCCTGATTATTATAAAAGATGGAGAAGTGTCTCACAAAATGTGTATATACTCATATTAAAATGAAAATTAATCTATAAACAATTATACATATAAAGCATAAAAATATAAAAGCAAAAATTCTACCTGTAAAATATATATTCCTTATTAAATCTCTAGGAAGTTTCAAGTAAATATAGATATTAAGTTAAACATTGAGAATAGCTGAGAAGCATAAGGTCTTGACCTTTAAAAATTTACACACTAATAAAAAGTTAGATATATTAAAATTATAAACATTGTTACAGTTAGAAAACCTCTTTTGTATTCATTATCTCATCTGATATTCTCTGCTATTAATAAAAGTTATTAATTCTCACTTTGAAGATAAGGAAATTGAGGCTCTAAAGGTTAATTAATTTGTCCACATTTACACTCCAAGTAAGTGGCTGAAACCAGTATTTCACTCTAAGTCTTCCATTCATTGTTCCATTACACAACAGCTGCTTAATTAATCAACATTACCATTTAAAATAGAAAGCTGAGATTCCTATTATTGTAATTATTCAGCAACTGAGGGATACTGTTTTCAGAATCTCCTTCCAATACCAAAATCTGTGAGGGTTCAAGTTCTTTATATAAAAAAAATTATAGAATTTTAAATAACAGACACACACACATATATATGTTCCCTCAGTAGAACTTTAAATCATCCCTAGATTATTTATAATACCAAGTACCATGCAATTACTGGGTAAACAATTGTTACACTGTATTACTTAAGAAATAGAGTCTGTTAATAGTTAGTACAGAAGCAAAAATCTTCCTGAATATTTTTTCTTCTTTTTTTTTTTTTTTTTGGTACCAGAGATCGAACTCCAGTCCTTGCGCTTGCGCAGCAGTCCTGAATATTTTTTCTAAGAAACTGGATTGGTGAATGTGGAATCCATAGATAAGGACAACTGACTACTTAACCAATATTTAATATAAGTGTTTTGATTTTCATGTTCAATTTGGAGAATGTAGTGAAAGGATATTTCATGGTGTGTACTACACAATGGTAACGTAGTCCATATTCTGATGAAATGCACTCTGATCTTCATTAGGGTGAGATCTCTACCTACCTCTTGGCCTTAGGATTTACAGCTAACTAACACTGTGAGTGAGTAGTGAAAATACTCCAGTCATGTTGGTTTTCTGTGTACTTCCTGCCCAGCTTCCACACGCACTTATTTCCTCAGCCCGCATACGAAAGAGCTCAGATCCTTGGAGATACACTGACTTAATGCACAAATGTACAAAGGGTCTGGAGTTCATATTTCCCTTTGAACAATAATTTTAAAAGAGAGGAGTAAAATTTTCTTTGCAGAAGATTGGAAGCATCTTTTTCTATTTGCTGCTCAAATCACACTGTTCCTTGGTTTTGTTCCCTTCCCATTCTCCTTTTCCATTTCTCCTACAAATACCATCACAATTGTTCACACAAAGATCCTTGTCTCAGGAAATTGACTAAAGAAAAGTGTGGGTCATGTGACCTGGTCCTGAACTATTTGGTGACTCACATTCTCCTGGAGTAAGTTAGGATTGGTATCCAATTAAAACCACAGAAATTCAATGAAGTTTCCCTGAAAATCCTATTGGAGAAAATGTAGAATTTTTCTAAGGAAAGCAAAAACTATAAATCTGCAGATGAATCAAGCTGAGCCTCGTGGTGGGAGAAAACAGATGTCTTGGATGTCATTTATGCCTGGACACCAAGCTGTGCCTGAAGGCAGCCCTATCTTTGGATGTCTCAGTTACATGAGCCAAAAACAATTCTCTTTTTGCTTATGCCAGGTTGGCTCAAATTCTCCAAACAATAAAGGATTGCTGATTAATAGAGGATACTGAGGTTCATTTTACAGAACAGATAAAGTAAAAGAAAAGGCTGAGCCTTCTTTTTCTCAGCAATACAGAAGTCTTGAAATCATTCAATACATTCAAATTTTAGGACTGTATATTTGAAGCTAGGGGAAAATTAACTGCTCATTTTTAGTCATTATTATAAATATTTTTCAGCAAAAGATAAAAAAGACTCTTTGAAGTACTATTTTATGTTGATAAAAATTATAACTTTTGTGGCAAAACCAGATTATAAATTAAATGTAATAGTATAGTAGAAATTATTTCAGTTATTTTTCACTAAATTAATTAAATTCTTTGCACCTTGTTTTAAGAAATCAAGTTGTACAAATATTATTTATACATATGGAAAAGTGCTGTAAATAAATTCAAAGTCAGTATGTCCTGCTGGAAAGCTAAGGTTTTTACTGCTCACAACTCAACTAGAAACATTTGAGAGACAAAGATTAGTGAAAGGATATAGGTTCAATTAAAGTAGGCCTTGAAAAAGATGGAGGAACTTCACTGTTGCTGAAAATCTCTTTCTTAGGGAGTTTAGGGCCATGAAGGAATTTCATGGAACAGAAGAGAATATGGTGAGATAAAGAACAGGGAATCTCTTGTAAGGTAGAGGTTTTTCTCTTCAGGGTGGGTGCTTTTATCTTTTCCTCATCAAAACAAACCAGAACTGAACTTTTAGGGCCAGTATCAACATTTTCTTTTAAACCAGACACTTTAATTTTCTGCCTATCAATTCATATGAGCTGAGGAGAAGAAAGTGGAATAGAGAGGTCTCTCTGGAATTTAGATACCATTCCCCAAAAGAAATGAGTAAATGTTATGGTTTAAAAATAACGTGTCCCCAGAAGATACATGTATTGAATGCTAAGTCAGCTCATAGCAGAATGTGCTGTTAGAAAGTGAGGCCTGGTTAGAGGAAGTGGGTCATTGGAAGTACTGTGTGGCCTGGAAGCATGCATTCTTGTCTTCTGCTCCTTCTGTCCCTCTTTCTTTCTTTTCTGTGCCAAGCCCTCCAGACCAGCAACATCCTTTTTTGTTTTTGTTTTTGTTTTTGTTTGTTTGTTTGACTTTTGGTGACTTGCTTCAAACTTTCATTTTTAAATTTTTAAAACTTTAATTAATTATATTTTACAATTTAAATATACATAATGATCACATTCATCACAGAAAATTTGTACCTGTACCTGGTATATCTTTTTTCATTCATTAAGTTTATTGGTACATTTTAGGTATGCATTCATGATAACATTGGGAATTTGTACCTGTACATGATGTATCTTGGCTCTCATTTTTTCCCATTCCCCTTCCCTCCCTTTCTTCCCTTCACCCCTTCCTATTGACAAAAGCTTTGTGGGCTAGGAATCTAGCTCAGTGGTTTTGCTGCCTGCTGCACAAGCGCAAGAACCCGAGTTCGATCCCCGGTACCAAAAAAAATTAAAAAAAAAAAGCTTTGTTTCAGGTTTTTTCCTTCTTTTTTCATATTTTTTCTTTCCCTTCTTTCCTTTCCACCACCCCCTCCCTATTTCCTCTCCCTCTTTGAACCTTTTCTTCCTATTTCACATATCTATTATACATTTTGGTCCTCATTTACACTTTCAGTTTCTCACACCAGAGAAACTGTTTGGTATTTACACGTGTCTTATTTATTTCACTTACGAGTATGGTCTGAAGGTCCATCCATTTAGCTATAAATGTCTCTAGTTTATCATTCTTTATGGCTGAGTGGTACTCCATTTTATTAAAAAAATCACATCTTCTTTATCCAGTCACCAGTTGATGGGCATTTGGGCTATCTCCAAGATTTATCTATTACAATCTGTGCCACTGTAAATATGAGTGTGTATATATTACTGTGGTATGACGCTTTTAATTCTTTTGGGAAGACACCCAGCAGGGGAATATCTGGATCAAATGGGACTTCTAATCCTAGTTTTTTGAGGAATCTTCACACTGATTTCCACAGTGGTTGCACCAGTCTACACTCCCATCAAGAGTGGAGAAGGGTTCCTTTTCCCCACAGCCCCGCCAGCATTTGTTATTGTTTGATTTCTTCATAGCAGCCAGAAAAACTAAAACTGCTAAAAGACAGGTTAGGTAGAATTTTGCTAAGACTATAGGTTCGAAAGTGATGTAAATTCTGAACTATATGAAAGATTTGACAAATTCTGCCTGGTTTGGGGAAACATAAGTTTTCAGACCAAATTGCCTTAGCTATACAATAATTATTATTATATTTATGTAATTAAGTTATCTGAGTAAAAATTATGACAATATATGTTCAAATTCTTAGCACATATACTGGCTACTCAGTAAGAATTTAACATTAGCAACTGTTATTTTTTTCCAAGTTTAAATAATTTATTCATGTTTGTTACATATTCTACCTTTGCAAACTTTATTTTTCACAAAAATTATCTCTTACATTTTATATGTAATAAGCTTATGTAGCTAAAAATGAAATATTTGACTTCATCTCATATCTTTGGGAAATTCTCAGTGCAACACACAGCAGTTAAATTAATAACAGTGGGTTATATGCTTTTAGTAAATGCATAAAAAGTGTTCACTAAATTAGTGTATGCCACTTCACTGGAGTTGTCCTCATGTGATATCAAAAAGTGTGAAGATTTGCAGAGTATGGTGGTATATGCTTGTAATCTAAGCATGCTGAGAGGCTGAGACAGGAGAAACATAAGTTTGAACCCAACATGGAGAAGTTAGAGACTTATCAAGAGCCTGTCCCAAAATAAAAAAGTCAGGGCTGGGTGGTGTAGCTCAGTGCAAAGGGCCTGAGTTTAAATCTTAATACACACACACACACACACACACACACACATACACACACACAAACATACATACACACAATTGTATTTAGATGTATCAGAGCAACTACTTGGTTTATTTGTATGATATAATTGAATAAAAACTTTAACTGTTTATAAATATTTTCATCTCTTTTTCTTGATTAGTACTTGTGCATATGCATTATGAATAATAAAAAGGCAAACATTCTAACTAAACATGACAGAATTGTACAGTTTTGAATATTATAAAACAGTCTCAAACATATTATTAGCGCATTGAACTCAAAGTATCTATATGGCTAACAGTTTGGTGCTATTTCCACATTGCAAATGAATTATCTGAGGCTTAAAGAAATTAGCAAAATGAAGTTGTAGTACTATGTCTACATTTGGATCCAAATCTCCTTTTTTTCAGAACAAATTGTGGCATATTGAATCAATCACATGGTGCAGAATAAAGGCTAAACAAAGGAAAATTAAGGGTCAACCTTCTGAAATGAATGTACAGGGAAATTTTTCATGATCTAAATTCAATCAATGTAGATACTATAACATGTCTAGACTAGAGCGAAAGGCAAGGGTCTTACTCTGAAAACAAATATGGCCCCAACCTTCATAGGAGCCTTAAGCAATCTCTGAACTTGCCAGTCAGTATTGTGCTTTCTGAGTTTTCCAAGAAACAGATTTTTGTCAATGTACATATTCATGAGTTACCTCACTTTGTTCCTTTACTGTGTTACTACAAGTCTATCTTTGGGTTTTACTTGCCATACTCTCTGTATCTAATATACATTATTTTGAAGTCTCTAAAATTTCCCAGTGCATGTGTGTAAAAGTACCATGAATTAAGTACCCTTTGTTACCTTGTCTTTCAGCATATTTTATTTTTTCAAAATGCTTTTAGGAGTTTTCAAATTTTTATGCATACCTGAGATGTATTACTTACACACTTATGACAATTTATTTTTTAAAAACCAAAAATTTATGTTATTAATTATAATTAGTAACAGATTAGTAGTTTAATGAGGGAGTTTAGAAGACATGCTCTATCCACACATAGCTGTACATAAGGGGACAAATGAAACTGACATATCAGAAAATTTTATGACATGTGATAATAAATGCAATAAAACCTGAAACAAATTTAAATATGAGACTAGCTATCTTTCTGCAACATGTATGGATGTTAACAATTTGTCTTATTTTATATTAGGAATCAATCTTTTTTCTGATGTAGAGATGGCTAAATTATACTGTATTGGACATAAAGGAAGCTAGGAGTGGTGTCACATGCCTGAGATCCCAGCACTTTGGGAGGCTGAGGCAAGAGGACATCAAATTCTAGCCTAGCCTGGGCAATTTAGCTACTTACCAAACTCTGTTTTGAAATAAGCATTTTTTAATAATAGGCTAGAATAAGCATTTTTTATAATAGAGATGTAACCATGCTAAGGCCCTAGATTAAGTCCCAAGTGGGTAGCCCAGGGACCCCACTTTACAGAGGAGTTTTATAGAGCAAAATCCATGTGAGCCACAGCCGATCAATGAATAAGGTTACAAATAGAGTCACTTAGGTAATGGTGGTCCAATTGGGAAACAAATCACATAAGAAGTGTGGATGGAAAGAAAAAGGCCTCAAGGAGTAGATGGATACAGAGGTCTCTGATTACCCACCAAGGTGGCTGATGTCTATCTAGACTTCATTAGGCCCAGTGTTTGTCCTTTGAGGAAGTATACAGGTCTAGTCTTGTCCTTATCTGGAAGCCTGGCCTCAGTTGCGGTGTGTTTCATCTTTGTCCAGATAGGACCTAGCCCTATCCGACTGCCTATAATATTTTTACCTAACTTGGCTGTCTGTAATATTAACTGGAGGAGAAGTACAGGCAAGCAAGAATTTGTTAATTTTTTTCCTAATTGCTGTGATTCATTACTAACACAGGGCAGAATTTCTGGAAACTTTCAATCACTGAGAGCATAAGGATGGGTTATAAAGAATGGCTAAATATTTCGGAGGAATATAGATCAGAAAAATCTCAAGCACTGACAACAATTTTGTTCTCTGTGGTTTAAAGTTTGCCCTCTGATAAGACAGGACATTAAATAATTTAGCATCTACAGGCTTCTGTTTTGCAGTACACAGTTAAGAAAGAGATTTCATGGTTTTTTTATAAAAATAACCCATTCATAAAAATAACCCTTCATAAAAATCAAAGTCTAGTGTTCATTTCCTCAGGTTTTTAAAAAACTCTATGTTAAATTGTTCCTTTTCTAGCTTATATTTCAAAAATATCAAGGTAGAGAGATATTCAGCAGAGGTATAAAGCAATTGACACAGGTGACTTATGAACTTTGGGCTTTAATTTGGTAGCCCTAGCTTTTAATTTTCAATCTCTGAATGTGGGAGGGTATGAGTCTTCAAAAGTCACTCCATCCCTCTGTGAATCTTATTTACCTTAAGTAATCAAGTTAAGACCAGATGAATGCTGAAGTCTCATCAGTCTCTAAATTTATGTTTTATGTATCACTTACAGCTTAATTCCTATTGTCAAAAGAATGAATCTTCATATGGATTAATGTGTTAATTATGTAATCATTAAAAATAATCCCATGTCTACAAGAAACGTTTGAAGTGTTTTTCCATGAGCCTATAATTTGATAGCAACTCCCCTGAGATTTTTATGTGCTTATCTTTATTGAAAGTGATAACAAATGTTAATTGGAGAGTTGTTTAAGAAATTGCCTCACTTAAAGGGAAATGTAGTATTTCTTATATTTCCTCCAAAGGTGAACTTTTTTGTTTGTTGCTAATTCCACAGAATCTAAAATGAAAAAGAGCAAAAAAAAAAAAATAACTAAAGGATGTTGTAGTTGACATCTTCAATGTTCCCCAAAGACATGTGTCTTTGGGGCTTGCTCTCCAACCTGTAATGCAACTGGGAGTTGGTGGAACCATGAAGGATGGGGCCTTATGGGAAAAAGATCACTAGAAGTGTTCCCTTGGGAGCAATATTGCAGCTCCTGCACATTTCTCTCTGTCTCTCTCTATCTCTTGGTCTGTCTCCTCTCCTATTCTGTCTCTCTCTCTCTCTCTCTCTCTCTCTCTCTCTCTCTCTCTCTCTCTCATGCTCTCTCTCTCCTAGATGCTGTGAAGTGAACATCCACACAAATTCACCATAATATAGTGTGTTGCTACAGTGTAAAAGCATCAGAACAAAGTGACCACGGATTGAAATCTCTGCAATAAAAAATAAACCTTTCTTCTTTTTAAGTGGACTGAATAGGGTCTTTTGTCACAGTAACAGAAAGGTAACTAACAGAGAAAACAAAAAAGAAAATTGGAATAATTGAATAAGGAAAAAATATACTTACTATTGACTCCATTAAATATTTTAATTATGAATAATATTTATGTAAGACAATCATGAGTTATAAATGAAATATTTAACATTTATAATATAAAATAAGTAGTGATAATATTTTATAGATGAGTAAAATTTCAGAAAAAGATAACTGTGAGAAAATCAACTGAAAAGGTGAAAAGTCCATACAAGTGGTTGCATTTCTGAATTGGCTATAGCACAACCAATTGTTTGGTGTGAGTTCATTTTCTGAGAATGAGTTGCAGAAAAATTCTGTTTCTTTTTTCCCATGGCCAATTTCACTCCAATGAGCCCCTTATATACAGTGTTATAGCATTTGACACCCAGTCTTACTGAGCACCTTCAGGGAAAGCTGATGTCAAAGTAGCAGAGGTGCCCTTGCAGAGCTCCAATGTTGTCTTGTATCTGAGGCAAGAAAAAAACTCACAGCAGAAGGTATCTTCCATAGCTACAGATGTGAGGAGGGGTGCTGTGCTGTTCAAATCAATGGACACTGGCAAACCAGAGCCCCTGCTGGAGGGTTTGACAGGCCAAGTAGGTACATTACTTCTGGAAGATGGATTTCCTTCTGAGCTGACATCAAAGCTCAAGGAATCTTCCTTTCAAGAAGATCAAACCTAGAGCCAGGGATGTAGCTCAGCAGTGCTGCACCTGTCCAGCAAGGCAAGTGCAAGGTCCTGATTTCAATTCCCAGTACAAAAAAAAAAAAAAAAAAAAGATCAAACCTACCAGAATAAAGGTATTGTCATGGGATCTTCACAGAGGCCCAAAACACCTGCTGACATATAAACTGTGATCAATACCTGGAATAATAATTCATTTCTGCACTTTGCCTCAATACAAGTATTTTTGTTAACTAGCATGCATTTCTAACTTATGAATTTTCTGAAGATAATTCCATAAAATGCAAACCACTCTGCAAGGAAGTTATCTATAATAGGGAAGAGTAACTCTGTGATATCCAGGTGAGTTTACTGCAGATAGTACTGCCTGAAATATTCTTTCAGGTTGTAAGGTCATTACAAAAATAGAATTTCTTTCAATTTGCTCTTTTGAAATCTTTAGATGGCCAATGATACGGTGTTTTAAAAAATGTTATCTAAGTATGAATTTCGAGGGGGCAAAGGGCCTGTGATAGTAGCTATCTTATTTTCAATGCAAAGGAGAAGGAAGAGGAGGGAAAGAGGTGGAGGAGGAGGAGACCTAACCATTGTCTCCCTTAAATTGATTTTGATCTACTTATGCAACTTGCACATTAGTTCCTGGAATTAGGAGTTTCTTGATAGAGAAAAAATGCCGTAAAAGTCTGCTAGGTAACATAAATGAATAACTATTTCTCCTTGTATAACTACAAAGACTGTTAAACCACGAACAATAAATCTATGTTTTTTGTTTCTTTAATCTATATTCAACTTGAGCTTCCTGACATCCTGTAAATTTTCTTTTTCTATCAGAGGTCTACAGACTGCCTGGGTAATTCAGAAGAAAATCATTTTTTCAATGGGAAAGATGTTTTTCAATAACATCAGTAGATCGGCTACTGATTTTAAAAGAGTTATTTTGGTGACACATAGGAAGTGATTCAGGTTTGTTTTAAATTCTGAAATTTGATATATATCAGAATCCAGAAATGCAAACATTTCCTAAATATGAATGTAGCTGACATTATAATTTTGTTAATAAACTTTGTGACTGAGCCTGCAATTATACTTTTGATGCCCATTCTCTCCTATTTAGTGATAGAACCTTCAACATGAGCAAAGTATATGGTCATCTGAATAATGATCATATTCTCTAGCTTTGCAAGTAGATGTAGCCACCTAAGTTTGCCCAATGGACTATGAGTAGAAGTCTGTGCACATCTTCAGGATTGTGTTTTTTGTAAATGGAGAATGCCCTCCATTTCCTTCTTTACTTCTTCCTTCTGACTGAAATGAAGCTAGAATGGTGAGACATTTTAGGGAATTTGGGCGATAGAAGAGATGAGAATGTTCCCCCAATATTCCATGTACCCCTAACATATCCCAGAACCATCTAGTTAGTTACAGCCAAAAAACTATTTCTGACCAATAAACCATGAATTGATATGACCTTGGTCACTTCCCAATTGGACAGTGAAAGTTCACTTGAAAATATGAACTTTTCTCTTCTTCTGCCAGGAGGGCCAGGGAAACTTCAGATTCCATTTAATGGTGTGGTAAGATGGCAGAGTGTCCATCACCCCATTTCTCAGAGTGATTTTTGTGGAGTAAAGTCCTTTGATGGTGATATGTTATGATATGTATAAATAATAAACTTACCTTATGAATCCTCCATGATGTAAGGGATGATTTGTTAAAGTAAAATAGCTTATCCTGAGTTATGAATAGATAAAACCAACATCCTTGGACAGAAGAACATAAAGGTTGAAGAGACTTGGGTCTCCAATACCATAGGGCATCTGTATCTCTGTTGGGCCTCTTATATAATTTGGTTAGAGAAAAATAAATGTATGTTTTTCTTGTTTAAAGTCCTTTTGATGGCCTTATATATGACTGTCTACACTACTTCAAAAGTCATTTACCAAATTTGAATTTAAATTCTGTGATGGTCATATTTTCTAAAATAAATGTTATAGCTGTACATAATAACCATGCATTAAAATAATATTTCTTGAGACTAAAGCTGTTATTTCAAAAATCCTTTGTATAAAAATTATAAAAATATTCCCAAAGACTATTGTATTTTAAAAATAAACATACATATAACATAATATGTATTTCTGAACTTGCATTACCTCTTTCCTATTTAATATAAAATTATTGAGCTCTTTCTATATCCCAGCATCATATTTAGTAGTTTATGTACCTTATTTACTCTTCACTACTTTGTAAGGTTGACACTACAATTACAATTTCCATTTTATAGACGAAGAAAGTGAAGTATAGGGAAGAAAGTAACTTTCTAAAAAAACACATAGGCAATAAAAATAGCCAACGCAAGATTCAAAATAAGCTCTTAATAATTCTAAAGCCCAATTACTGGTAATACAAATGTATTTCTTTTCGTGGTGCATTAAATACATATGTGGTCCAAACAGACCTTTCTGTTTATTTATTTATTTTTCTTTTTTTTCCTTTTTGGCTCTTCCCTTCCTCAATGCCTTCCTATCTCCCTCCCAACCTCCTCTTTCTCACCACTTGTCCGACTTCCTTCCTTCCTTCTTTCCTTCTTTCCTTCCTTTTCTCCTTCCTTGAATTTTTGTTCTGTCTTTCATTTTTTTTCTCCTTTCAGGAATGGAATGCACAATATATTCAAGGCTAGACATCTGTAGCACTGCAGTGTTTGCCTTTCACTATATGACAATAGAGCTGTATAGAAATCATGAGCTCACTCTACTTGCATGAAATCTCTCATTACTCTTGTAGCCATAATTTCAAATCTGGGAAATTATCTTGTCAAAACAACAAATTCTTGCTGGACAATTCTCATGCAGGAAGGTTTAAGGGTGGTATCAATTTTCTTTTTATTACCCCCTTTCAGTACAAGTGCCGGGCACGTTTCTCGCCGTGTTCTTGCATCCATATCACCTTGACAGGCAATCCCTAGGTGTACCCTGCAAAGCCTGCATCATGACTGGGAGTTTGCTTCTGGGTAGATTCATGGGTAGGTGTGAACTGTGGCAATGTACTGCTACTGATGCTGATATTATAACTTTTGTATACTATTGTGAAATGTGTGATAAGTGCTGTAACTACAAAATAAAAACAGTATTAAAAAAGTGTTTCAAGACTGAAAAGTAAATAGAATACAAATGATCAAGTTTTAATGGACAATGGCAGAACAGAGACATTGTGGAACTGAATTTAGTCACAAAGAAAAATGAAGAAGAGGCCAGTAAAGTCCCTCAAAGGAACTGAAGTGCTCTTGAATCTTAACCAAAGAGTAGTAGTTAAGCAAATGACACTAATATTAGGTTGGAATATAAAAAAATTTTGATAGTCATTTTTCAATTATAAAGATGATAATTTGATTTAACCTAGCATATGATTTATGCTGATTTGAGTTTATCATTATTTACTGCTATTAATAGTCATGGGAGTTAATTATTATTTTTTTATAAGAGGAAAATAGGCATAGAAAGATTGAGCATACCCCCTCCCCCCAAAAACAACTTTAAAAAACCCTATTGAGCAGGAAAGCCAGGGTTTAAAGCAAGGTCCTCTGGATCCACGGGGTATCCTCTTAATAACAGCACTGATTTTCAGTTCAGAAAGTAAAGACATCCCTTTTCTCTTTAAGAGTCATTGACTCTGTTCACATATAATTCGAAGTCTTATAAATCCTTAGCATTTGTGCAAGGTCTGAGACCTCTTTGCTATAGACAAGGAGAATATTTACTTAAAGAATCCACTCAAAAAGAGAAGTATATCCTAATGGCATTTGAATTGTGACATCAACACACTGATACTGTGAGGACATTTACAACTTTGAAGTTAAAAAATAAAATTGCATGAATTCTTTTAATGTTTTCCTCCAGATTACACATATCTGTTTTCAAAACTTAGAAGTGTGTTTAAACGTCAAGGTAAATATTTATTTGCTCTGTGTGTGTGTATGTGAGTGTGTGTGTGCAAAAACACTAAGAAGAATTTTTAAAATTTTACTTTAACTTATTTACAGGAGAAAACAACTTAAGTTCTGATAAACCCATTTATAAAATAAAAGCATATATATATATATTCTATAAACTACATTAAAGTTTATGGCCTTCTGGTTATGAGTGATGTAAATAAGTAGACTTAGTACATAATTAGTAGATTTGCTACACAATTTAACAATAAACCATATTTGAACTTTGAATACATGATGTAGATATAAATTTTAGGCATATTTTTTAGTTTTATAAGAATAACATAGTCCAACAGGTTAGACTTAGTCACAACCAAATAAAATTTTTAGCCAAAAATTTTGAGTCAGTTGTTAAAACTACATTTCTACTTGATTTTTTAAAACACCATGCTTGCAAAACCATTCCAATATAAATGAAATATCTTGTTATAAGTTAAGAGATGTTATCTTTTATTTTTTTTTGTTTCAGGTTTTTAGGTAATTAATACAGGTATTTTAAAAAATTCGTTAAAATTGCTAGTATTGCATAAACAGGATTGAAAGCAAATTTACTATTTTTTTGTATTTAATTCATTCACATTTTTTATAAGTCTAAATGGTATTAAATTAAGGAAAGTTCAGTAAAGGATATATATTTTATGCTCAGCTGCTGAAATACAAAATATATAATTAGGGCAGAAGTCACAATATGTTGCTATTCATTAGATAAGTGTTCTCATATTCATACCTAGAAATGGAAGATTAAAGATTAAAAACAAGAGGCTTTCAATTGTTTATGTCTTATTTTTTTCATCAATATCTGTTTGTTAATGAGAATGTCTAGCTTACTTCATTGGTTACAAAAAAATAGCATATATTTTCTGTGACCATGATAATTTTCTTTTAGATTAGTAATTTACCAGTCCTTAGCAGAAACATTACTAGTTCTTCAGTAGCCTACATGACTTTTATCAAGAGTGTCTGCATCATGGCTTCTAATGGTATCTTCCATATTTGAAATAGGCTCTTTATCCATTCAGGCTTTGTTGGAACTGCTCAACACAACCTTCTCAAGAGGTAAGGCCAAGGCCTTGTTTGTACAATACTGAACAGGGAAAGAACAGAAATATTCTGCCTACGTACACTCAGCTTTTTAAAATTACTATTACAATAAAAACTTTAAGGTAAAAAGTGAGAAAGTGTTGCCCAAGTCAGGAAGTTCTTCTCCTTCCATTTTTCTTCCTATCCAGTGTTAAGTTTTCCAAAATGTTCTTCCTCTGTTGTGACTAAAATGGAAATCCAGGGCTAGGTAAAGTTATATGGTCCTTAAGCTCAGTAAATCCTTAGTAAATAACTTCTCTTGAGCTATCACCATCCATATGAAGCTTCTGAAAATAGGTCAAATAAAGTGGACTGAACTCACTTGACCTTATTCTTCAGCCTGGCTGCAGGACTGTCATCAATAGTACTATTCAACATATGTTAAATGTCATGTGATAGATTGTTTAGTTATTCAACATATCAGGAAAAACTAGTAAACCATAGTGGCCACCTGCTAGAAGTTTCTTTTGGTTTAGGTTAAGTAACCAGGTCATGCCCCTCACTACCATATCTGTCTCTTAGAAAGAGAGATAGTCTCAGTGAAAGCTCCCTCAGGTTGGAAAAAAAAAGCTGCACTTTGAAGATACTTTTAATGAAATGTTTTCTCTTTTACAACTCCTTTAAATTACCCCCTTTGATTTAATGAACACTTAAGAGTTTAAAATATGTTAAAAAATATTTGGAACTACTAGGAGGCTATCTTACCAAAAAGGAAGATAGAAATCTGTGGCATTTTCATCTATAAAAATGATATTGGTCTTTGGTAATCACATACCAGGAAATTGGATTACAGTTTTGGGGAAACTAGTGTAAGAGATCTTCAGACACCAGCCTGGATATTAAAAAGTATGTTTGTTTTTCCCTCTTGCTTACATTTGGCTATGCTTCTTACTTTACTTTGAACCTGTTCTAAGGGCATCAAATCTCAGTTCTTCTCACTTGAAATCTGAACTTGGCCTCAGGGACTGCCTTTACACCGACTGAGCTGTTTCCTCTAACCTAAGAGGCTATGTGTGAGACAAAGTACTACGAAAGAGGAAAGTCAGAATCTCTAAATTTTGGGTTAATAGACCACAGTTATAGTATATCCTCTCTCTTAATAAACTGTATGATCTTGGATAATATGTACATGGTTTTTATCCCTATGTTTTTCATCTCTTTATATAAACTACTCTCTAACTCAGTTAATTTAATTGGAAATTAAATTAATTTAAATTAATTTAAATTAATTAATTTTATTGGAAATTCAAAGATGATATTTTAGCTTCTTTCATGTTACTATAAGGTAAGACTACAGTCTGAATAAGTTATAAAAGAAGAATACATTTATTTTTCACAGTTTTGGAGGTTGGAAAGGTCCAAGGCTCTGGCTTTTGGTGAGGGCATCTCATCCTCCTTTATAACATGGCAGTAGGTATCTCATACCAAGAGCAAGGAAATCTTTGTACTTGGATATTTCTCCCTCTTATAAAATTACTAATCACATCACAGTCACTCTATCCTCATGACCTTAATTATATCTCAAAAGCCTCAGTTTCAAATATCATCACCATATGAATTTGGGGATTAATTTCCAACAGACAAACTTCGAGAGACACATTCAAAGCATATCTGATGATGAACTTGTTTTTTGAAAAACACAAGGTTAATTTGAAATAAATTATAATTTCAATAATCAAAGTGTGTAGCTAAATGTTTGAACTTGGAAATCAGACAGCTTCTACTACTTACTAACTTTGTGCTCTGTGGAAATCTTCGTGCTTTTTCACCTTCTTCATTATAAAGCTATGATTATCATAGAGTTTTATGATGTTTCCATGAAATAATGTATATAATATGAATAGCATAAAGTCTGATATTTAACATAAATCCTCAGTAAATGGCAGCTAGAATTTTATCATTCTGAGGAAATGAATGTATATATATTCTAATTCATATGAATGAGTTTTATAACACAAAAGCCCTATATATTTAAAATATTACATCAAAATTAAACTATAAATCTTTACATGTTTTAGAAAATGGCCTAGTCTGTTTCAAGTGACTGTAACAGAATACCATAGACAGTATTTATAATAAAACTTGACTTTAGATTGTGGAGGTTGGTTAATACATGATCAAGGGCCAGCATCTGGTGAAAGCTTTCTTGATTTATCATGGTATGCTGGAAAACATTACATGGGCAAGAGAGCGTGTACACAAGAGCACTTTTATAATAAGTCATTTCCATGAAAAAGACATTAATCACTTCTTAAGGGTCTCATATCTCAAAACTATACATGGAGAATTAAGTTTCCAATGCATCAACTTTGAGGGTTACATTCAAGCAATAATATTGTCTGCAGTCTCAAAAGTTTATTTTTTCTTCATATGCAAAATACATCTACCAAAATCCAAATAGACTCAAAATTCTGAACTTATCCAATATCAACTAAATACTCCAAAATTCAAAGTCTTGTCTAACACAGATATGAATGAGACTCAAGGCATAATTCACCCCAGTGCAGTTCCCCTCCAGTTCTGACCTTGCTAAATCAAAACAGTGTATTTACTATTATAACACAATGGTGAGACAAACCTAAGATAGACACAGCAATTTTGAAAAGAGAAAAGAAGCAAACAAAAAAAAAGAAATAAATGGTTCCAAGTAAATCCAAAACCCAACAAAAAATATTAAATCTTAACACTTCAGAATAATCTCACTCTGTGTGGCACCTCTTGGAAATATTGTGGGTGTTGGGCCCCCAAAGTCTCAGACAGCCCCACCTGTATGACTTTTCTTGGCTTAGTCTACACAGTTTCTACAGGATGGAATCCCATGTTTGTAGCTCTTGCAACCTAACATTGCACACTGGTGCCTCTACAGTTCTGAGATCTTGTGAGTGTCCTTTTTCCGTGACTCCTCCAGGTATCAATCTGGAGGGGACTCTATGTGATAGCCCCAAGCTTCACCCCAAGCAAGTTTCTGCTTGGGCCCACAGGGTGTGCAATGTATCCTTTGGGGATTAAGTGAAGGCCAGTCAGATGCACAGATTGTGCATTCTTTGCATCTACAGAGTCAGCATCATGTAACCATTACCAATGCTTACTACTTGCAGTTTTAGATGAAATTACAGGCACTTCATTCAACCTGCTTGAACTATACCTGAGAGGGCCAAGGAGAACTGTGACAGAATATGAGGTGTGGAGATTTGAGGAAGTGCAGGGCAGGGAATGCTGCTGCTGAGGGTGACTCTTTGTAAACCTTGCCCTTAAAGTAGCCGTGAAGATATCTGAAATGCATTGAGGGTCATCCCCCCATTTTCTTGATGAATAGCACTTGGCTGTCTTCTATCCATACTCATCTCTCTGGTAAATTTTCACTTGGCTATACTTGTGGTTTACTTTTTTAAAGAGTTGACATTTTTTCACATGAGAATTATATTAGCTTTTTGTCACTGTGACAGTATACTGGAGAAGGTTAATTTAAAGAAGGAAATATTTATTGTGGCTCATGAATTTGGAGGTTCTGGTCTATGGTCTGGTAGCTCCATTCTTTCTGGGCCAGTGGAGGGGCAGAACATCATAGTGGAAGGGCGTGGAAGAGGAAAGCTGCTCATCTCATGGTGGACAGGAGGGAGGGAGGGATACAGGGATGGATGGCGGGGGGAGACAGACAAAGAGACAGCAACAGAGAAACTGACTCAAAGAGGAAGAAGTAGGGGAGAAAATGATGGACTCAAATTCCATACCCCATTTCCTTCAAATTAGATCCTACCTTCTAGTTTTCCACCACCTCCCATAGCCATCAAACTATGAGCTCATCATTTCATCATTGGATTGACCCATTGATGAAGTTAGAATCATCATGATCTAATGACCTTTCTGAAGCCCAGCTCTGAACACATGAGCCATTTGGGAGACATTTGGGATCTAATCCATAGCAGGAAGGCTGTTCATTTTCCAAATCTAATTCTTATTTAATTGTAAATTTCATATTTATACAATTTCTCTTTTTCATTTTACTGTATAAAGCCAAAAAACCACTTAGCAACTTAAACACTTTGCTGCTTAGGTATTTCTTTTACCAGATATTCAAATTATTGGGTCATTAGTTTTGCAATAATACCTTGGTTCATGAATGCTTCTGTTTGCAAACAATTCGGTTTGCAAACAAAAGCTTTTGGCAAAATTTTGCTTCTATTTACAAACTCTGAATTGGGTGACATAATCACAGCCATCTTCCCCACACAAACATAAATGCAGCTTTCTTAGCCAAAATTGTAAAATGAATTAAATTTTTAACCAAGGTACCACTGTACTTTGTTCAAAGCTCTAGGGCATAGGCACAATCTTGCCACATTCTTGGCTTTTAGCCCAGGTTTCAAAACTTGTTCTTCATCTCTTTCTGAGACTTCATTAAAATGCACTTAACTGTCCATATTCATATGAACATTCTGATTATGAAAGCTTAAGTAATCTCTAAGAAATTCCAAACATTTTCCTACAGCTTTTGTATTCTCCTGAGCCCCTACCATACATTCCATTTTGTAGCCACACAGGTTGCCACACCCTTCTCCAAGTTATTCCAGCTTTTATCCAATTTTCAATTTTAAAGCTGTTTCTACATTTCAGGTATTTTTATAGCAACAGCCCCATTTTTAATATCAAGACTTTGTCTTAGACAGTTTTGTTCTTCTATAACAGAACAACATAGATTGGATAATTTATATTTAACAGAAATTTTTTTGCATCATGGTTCTTGAGGCTAAAAATTCCAAGATTAAAGGTCAGCATCTGGTTAGGGCTTTTTTTTTTTTTTTAGTTGAATCATACAATAAAGGCAGAAGTAGAAGGGCAAGAAAGCACATAAAGAGATCAGGAGAGGCCCAACCTGGCTTTTAATATAAACCCTTTCTCACTACAAAAAACTAATCCAATGATAACAAAACCATTCCTATTATAACAGTGTTACTCCATTCATAAGAGCAGAGCCCTATCACCCACTCACTTCTTAAAGGTTCTGGCATTATTCATTGGAGGTTAAATTTTCCACAGGTGAACATTGGGGTTCATATTCAAACCACAGCAGAGAGTTAGGACAACTTGAGGGCACAGAATCCTGCAATCAAGCCAATTATGCATAAAATTTTTTCTGTCCTTTGATATTATTTGTCACACTGCCACATTATTTGTCATGAAGAGGTGATGGAACATGCTGGACTCTGTTCTTATAATCTATTTCATCATTTCATGTTTGTTCCATTAGCATGGTGTTAGGCAAAGGACAAATTGGAATACAAGTGCCTTTTGTTTTCTGAACAAGAAGAGATTAGTTAACCCTCTCTTTCCCCAGCTTTTCTCTGACCTTAGATAGCACTGTTGCATGCAGCCAGGGATTTTTTGGTTTAAGCATCTAAACTTACAGTGTTGAAAGGGTATAAATGCATAAATCAATTTTTCCTTACTGGAGAGAGGCTAATTATTGCCACTGTAAATGACAATGTTAATAAAAATTCAAATACAGACATTCACTGCAACAAACTTGGTGAACCCATTTTAATATGTGTCTAATCAGTTTAGGGGAATCATGCCTTAAATGGTTTATGTTCCTCTTAAACCCACTGAATTAAGAACAATTTATTTTAAAGTTTTCTTCAAGTAATAAACATTTTTTAATTTTATTAAAGACATCTTGCTAGTTTTAGAAAGTCTACTGTCATTATTTTTATAATTGTTTTTTTTCAATAAGTATATTAAAATGAATAAATTCAATAGAATACTAGAAAAGTTTTATTACTTAATAATTAATTTATGCTTATAATTTGCCTGTCAGAAAGTTCTACTTGCATGTTTTTAAAAATTCACTTAGGAGAAAATGTTGAGTTATCAATCTAAAAACGTAAGCATTATTTTTCTAAATGAGTGCCATTTGGAAGGAATGCTGAGGACAAATTATCATTTTCATTAGAAGTAAATTATACCGGTATGTATATAAATATAGACAAACATATGGACATATATACACAAGCAGCTTTGAAGAAGCTATTATAGATAGATTCCTTTCTTTGCTTACTCTTTGAGGAAAATTCATGTTGAAAATTTAGTCCAAGTGAGTACCTCCTGTTAGATGTTCACACTGAGCCCTAAATGTCACCTTCAGTGTTTCTTTGCACACTTGTAATTACTAAGTGCATGATTGTCTTATCTACAAAGCAAAATTTGCATCCTCCTCTATTAATTCCATTTTGTTCTGTGGTATTTTCTCCAATTTCTGCTTGGGTATTGTAGATATGCAGAGCTCAACAGATATTGGTCAGTGATTGAACAGAATAAACTGAAGTTATTGTTTGAATTGTAAATATTTTTCCTATTCATTAAATAGAATAATATTTAAAACATACATTATTTTGCCTTTCCTCTTCTGTTCTTGCTTGTAAATCTTGCTTCTATTTGACAAGATGCATTCAGTTCCTCAGAGGGAACTATAATTACTGGAAAACACAGGAAAAAATGATCAGGTATTGGCACGTAGGAATTATACATATGTGTGTTTCTGTGTGTTCATGTGCATATAAAGCAAGATAATAAACTTGATAAGCATGTTTTGTGTAAAAAAATATTTTTTCAAATTTCAAAGGCATTCTTATTTTATATCAAAAGTTATGCACCTAAGATGAATAAGAACCTAAATAGAGGCCTCAGGATGAGACATTTGGAATAGGCCTCCCACTGAAAGAGAAAAGACAGTGTTTGTAAGACTTTGAGACAACAGACAAGAGAGAGGGAAAGCGGAACAATTTATTTATGGAGTCTTATTTCTTCTCCCTCTCCTATCTTTGGAATTAAACATCAAGAAGAGCAGTAGGAAGAAAATAGATAATTTAGAGTGGGAGGAAGTTGAAATTAGAAGTGAAATTTTAATTACATTTTAGTATTTGAATTCAAGTTGAGTAGACCACCTTACTCAACAATGGGCACTGTGGACAAGAAAGTCATCACCCTGTATCCTGCAGCAGAATAAGACTAAATTAGCCTTCAATTCCCTCTTGGCTTCCACTACTTTCCATTGGTCTTTTGTGGCATGCAAGATATAAAGCTTTCTTTGTTTCTCTAAAGTTCCAGCAATGGAAAACTATCAGCAAAGTTCAGCCCTAGTGAATGTACACAATGACCATATAGGAGAAGATATATCTCTTAGGGAGCTGAGACTTGAAGACAGCAGACCAAATAGCACAAGGGCCACCACAAGAGCCAGCTGCCCAACCCTGCTACCAAGAGGTCACCTAAATACTTACTTTTCATTGAAAAATCTTCCTGGTAAGGGAAAGAAAAATATCATCAGTTGATAAGAGAGAAATACACTTGTTAGAGTATTAATTTTGAATTGATGGAATATTTGCCCCAAAATGATTAAAAATAGAGAAAAGTTTGTTTACATTAAAAATACTAAATTTCTTTTTACCCAGAAAGTTTAAATATTAAACACAAATTTTCCCAACCTCCGAAAGGGATACAGGCTTGAAAATAAGAAAATACAGGCTTTGTTGTAAACTTTGACCAAGATTTGACATAGAATTTCTCTTTAGTCTTTTAATCTTTAAAATAACACTGTATAAAAGACATTATTCACATTTTGTAGCTAGGAACAATAACTTTCTAAAGGTCAGATCTATCAGGTAGCAGAATTCAAACACAAATTTGTCTTCTCTACATGCAGTTTCTCTAAATGTCATAGTGTACTAGCTTACTCCTAAAGCGATAAACTGGTGGAGATTTCTCATATAGTTCCTATTTTTAAAGGAACCATTCTTCAGGAATTAGCAACTACTTATTTAAACTAATAATATTTTTATTGTTTTGTAGCACTATCTAAATTGTTTTTAGATAACTATAACACTATCCAAATATTTTACTAAGCAAACTTTGCATATGATTACTAAGTAGGATGTTTTTCTTCTTGAATCAGTGAGCTTTTGTGATAGTAAAGGCAGGTGTGAGCATTGTGGAAAGGTTCTCTGTCCTACATGGGTTTGCTGTGATTCATGTAGATAAGAGTATTTAACCATAGAGCTCTCATAATCTTAGTTTCTAATCACAGGAACTAAATCACAGGACCTTAAAAGAGGATTTATTGAAAGTATTTTAAGACTTTCTTAGAATGGATGGAAAGTTGCAAACCTGAATCAGTAAAAAGAACACTGAATCTGAGTTTTGCTGCAAGTGTAAACATAGTAGCCAACACTCAGTTCTACGGTCACGTGTATAACTTTGCATCAGCTGTAGAAATATTTTTAATTTCAACTTTCATTTCCTGTCTATATTGGTTTTCTACAGTTGTCATAAACAAAATACCATATTCTGGGTGGCTCAAAAACAGAAATTTATTTTCTCCCAGTTCTAGAGTCCAGAGGTTCAGGATCAAAGAGTCTGCAAGTTTGGTTTATTTTTGAGGCTTCTCTACCCAGTAAACTTTTTTTTTTCCTACTGGGGATCGAACTCAGGACCTTGCTCTTGAAAGGCAGGCAGCAGCACCACTGAGCTAAATCCCCTGCCCCTTCACCAAGTGAGATTTTAAGAATCCCAGAAAGAAACCACAAGACTTCCTATGACCGGGTCTCAGAATTTATTTTCTCCACATACTTTTTGCTAGTTAGAGTGAGCTCACATTAAGCTTAGACAGGTTCTGGAGACCCGTGTGACTACCCACAGTATGGTACATTGAGAGGCCATTTTGGATTCTATCTATAATTATTTGGGAGTAGGACAGACAACAGTGACTACAACATTAAATAGAGGGAGATAAGGTGAAATTTTCTACTGAATTTTCCTTTAAAATATATCATTAAGAAGAAAATTCATACTGACAGAAACAGACTTTACCTAGTTGTTAAAGTAACACCAACTAAATAAGTCTCTTAAATTTTCTTTCTATATTGATAACCCAAATGTCCTATATTTGTCTTCTAAATGCATAACCAAAGTAGTCCCATGTAGGCATTTTATTTCTTTTCTTTTTTTTGTTAAATTCTTTTATTGGTACATTTTAGGTATACGACACAATTACATTTCTCATTGGGAATTGTACCTTTACATAATGCATCTTGGTTCTAACTTTTTCCCCATTCCTAGCCCTCCATTCACCCCCTCCATCCTTCCCTATTTACAAAGACT
The DNA here is from genome assembly GCF_053883595.1 of Heterocephalus glaber. Lineage (NCBI taxonomy): Eukaryota > Metazoa > Chordata > Mammalia > Rodentia > Bathyergidae > Heterocephalus > Heterocephalus glaber. Next base: position 38,443,139 of record NW_028258325.1, on the reverse strand, counting down.
TTATTTCCATTTTTTCCATTTCTCATCATTTTTCCTTTCCCTTCTTTCCTTTCCCCTGCCCCTCCCACTACCCCTACCCCTACCCCTTTGGACCCTTTCGTTCTATTTTCCATTATCGATTATTCATTCTAATCATTGGTACATTTTAGGTATACAATATAATGACATTCATCAATGGAAATTTGCACCTTTACATAGTCTCTCTTGGTTCTTATTTTTCACCCTTGCCCAGCCCTCCCTTCAACCCCTCCATTCCTCCCTATTTACAAAGATTTTGTTCCTAGTTTTCCATTTTCTCAATTAATCCCATTTCCTTCTATCCTTTCCCCTAGCCCTCCCACTTCCTTCCCCTTTGGCCCTTTTCTTCCTATTTCACATTACCTATTATACATTTAATCCTTATTTACACTTTCAGTTTCTCACACCAGAGAAACTATTTGGTATTTAAGCATGTGTGTCCTATTTATTTCACTTAAGAGTATCGCCTCAATGTGCATCCACTTAGCTATAAATGTCTCTAATTTCTCATTTTTTATGGCTGAGTAGTACTCCATTTTATAGAAAAACCACATTTTCTTTATCCAGTCTCCAGTTGATGGGCATTTGGGCTGTTTCCTAGTTTTAGCTATTACAAACTGTGCTACTATGAACATGGGTGCACATATATCACTGTAGTATGATTCTTTTAATTCTTTGGGGAAGATCTACAGCAGGGGAATAGCTGGGTCAAATGGGACTTCCAGTGCTAGTTCTTTGAGGTATCTCCATACTGATTTCCACAGTGCTTGCACCAGTCTACACTCCCACCAGCAGTGGAGCCAGGTTCCTCTTTCCCCACAGCCCTGCCAGCATTCATTATTGGTTGATTTCATGATAGCAGCCATTCTTTCTGGAGTGAAGTGGAATCTCAGCATTGTTTTCATTTGCATCTCTCGAATGACCAGGGATGTTGAACATTTTTTGATGTATTTATTTGCTGCTTTTACTTCTTTAACTGAAAAATGTCTGTTCATTTCAGATGCCCATTTTTGGATTGGGTCTTTAAATTTGGGAGGTCTGACCTTTTTAAGTTCTTTATAGATTCAAGATAGTAGACCTTTGTCTGAGGAAGAGCAGGTGAAGATTTTTTCCCACATTGTGGGTTGTCTCTTCACACTGCTGGTGGTATCTCTTGCTGTGCAGAAGCCTTTTAATAAGAAGAGATCCCACTCGTTGATTGTTTGTGCTAGTTCATGGGCAACTGAGGTTTTGTTCATAAAATCTTTTCCTACACCGATGTCTTCAAGAGTTCTACCTAACATCTGTTCAAACTGGTTCAGAGTTTCTATTATGACATTTAGATCTTTAATCCATGTTGATTTTAGTTTAATGCATGGCAAGAGATATAGGTCTAGTTTTAATCTTTGGCAATTTGAAGTCCAATTTTTCCAGCACCATTTATTAAAGAGGCTATCTTTCCTCCACTGAGAGTGTTTGGCTCCTTTATCAAAGATGACATGGCTGAGTGTGTCTGGCATTCTTTCTGCATCTTCCAAATTGTTCCACTGGTCCTCAGGTCTGTTTCTTTGCCAGTACCATGCTGTTTTTATCACAGTAGCTTTGTAGTAGAGTTGCAGGTTGGGGATTGTGATACCCCCTGCCATGTCTCTGTTACCTAGAATTGCTTTTGCTATTCTGGGTCACTTCTTGTTCCAAATGAATTTTTGGATTATTTTCTCAAGGTCCATGAAGTATGCTGCTGGGATCTCAACTGGAAATGCATTAAATCTATATAGCAGTTTTGGAAGTATGGCCATTCTCACTATATTAATCCTTCCTACCCAGGAGCAGGGGATGTCTGTCCATTTTCTGATATCATCTTCAATCTCTCTTTCCAGAGTGGTATAGCTTTCAGAGAAGAGGTCTTTGATTTCTTTTCTTAGGTTGATTCCTAGGTATTTCAGTTTTTTGGATGCTATTGTAAAAGGAATTATTTGTGCTATTTCTCTCTCACTGATTCTGTCATTCGTGTAGGGGAAAGCTATTGATTTTTGTGTGTTGACCTTGTAACCAGCTACTTGACTGAATTTGGTTATTAAGTCTAGAAGTCTTTTGGTGGAGTTCTTGGGATGTTCTATATAGAGTATCATGTCATCTGCAAATAATGACAATTTGACTTCTTCATTTCCTATCTTTATTCTTTTTATTTCTTTCTCTTGTCTAATTGCCGTGGCTAATGTTTCCAGAACTATATTGAACAAGAGTGGTGATAGTGGACATCCTTGTCTTGTTCCTGATTTGAGTGTGAAGGATTTCAGTTTTTGACCATTTAGCATGATATTAGCTGTTGGTTTTTCATAGATGGCTTTTATCAGTTTGAGATAGAGACCATCTATTCCAATTTTTTGTAAGGTTTTTATCATGAATGCATGTTGGATTTTGTCAAATGCTATTTCTGTGTCTATGGATATAATGGTATGGTTTTTGTCCTTGGCTCTATTGGTATATTGTACTACATTGTTTGATTGATTTGCATATGTTGAACCATCCCTGCATCCCTGGGATGAATCCTACTTGATCAGGGTGTATGATCTTCTTGATGATCTTCTGCATTCTGTTTGCCATCATCTTATTAAGGATTTTTGTATCTATGTTCTTTAGTGAGACTGACCTATAGTTCTGCTTTTCGGTTGGGTCTTTCTCTGCTTTGGGGATGAAGGTGACACTTGCTTCCAGGAATGAATTTGGGACTATGGCTTCCCTTTCAATTTCATTGAAGAGTTTAAACAGTAGTGGCAGCAGTTCCTCTCTAAATGTCTTGTAGAATTTAGCAGTGAAGCCATCAGGGCCCGGGCTTTTCTTAGTTGATAAGTTTTTAAATACATTTTCAATTTCATTGGTTGATATTGGGTTGTTCAGAATTTTTAGGTCATCTTTGTTCAACTTTGTTAATGCATATGTATCTAGGAATCTGTCCATTTCTTCTGTGTTGTCCATCTTATTGGTGTATAGGTTCTGGAAGTAGGTATTGATGATCCTCTGGATTTCTGCTGGGTCTCTTGTAATTTCACCCTTTTCATTCCTAATTGCATGGATTTGGGCCTTTTCTTTCCTTTTCCTGATAAGATTGGCTAAGGGTTTGTCAGTTTTGTTGATTCTTTTGAAGAACCAACTCCTGGCTTCATTGATTTTTTGTATCGTTCTCCTGGTTTCCATTGCATTGATTTCTCCTCTGATCTTTATAATTTCCTCCCTTGTATGAGCTCTAGGGTTGTCCTGCTCTTCTTTTTCTAGAAGGCTGAGGTTCAGCATCAGGTTGTTTAATTGGGCTTGTTCTGTTTTCCTAATATGCATATTCACTGCTATGAATTTCCCTGGTAAGACTGCTTTCATTGTGTCCCATAGATTCCAATATGTTGTACTGTCATTGTCATTTAATTGAAGGAACTGTCTGATTTCTTCTTTAATATCCTCTGACCCACTGGTTATTCAGAAGTGTGTTGTTCAATTTCCTCATGTTTATGAAATTTTGTGAGTTTCTTTTGCTATGGATCTCCAATATCATTGCACTATGGTCTGATAATATAGAGCGGATAACTTCAATTCCTTTGCACTTACTTAAACATGTTCTATGTGTGAGCATGTGGTCTATTTTGGAGAATGACCCATGTGCAGCTGAGAAGAATGTGTATTCTGATTTTGTGGGGTGAAAGACTCTGTAAACATCTGTTAAGTTCATTTGTTCAAGAGTTAGATTGAGTTCTAGTATTTCATTACTTATTTTTTGTCTAGTTGATCTATCTATTTGTGACAGTGGGGTGTTGAGGTCCCCCACTACAATTGTATTAGTGCATATATGACTTTTCATGTCCATTAGTATTTGTTTTATATAGTTGGGCACACTAGTGTTTGGTGCATAGATATTTATGATTGTCATCTCTTCCCCTTGGATTCTTCCCTTTACAAGGATGTAGTGTCCTTCTTCATCTCTCTTAATTAGTGTTGGTTTGAAATCTACTTGATCTGCAAAGAGGATAGCTACTCCTGCTTTTTGGGGGGTTCCCGTCACATGCAGTATTGTTTTCCCCCCTTTTACTTTCAGCCTATGAGTTTCCTTTTGAATTAAGTGTGTTTCTTGTATGCAGCATATTGTTGGATTTTGCTTCTTGACCCATTCTGCCAGTCTATTTCTTTTGATTGGTGAATTGAGACCATTAACATTGATGGTTATAAGTGAAACGTATTGACTTGTCATTGCCATGACTTTTTCTTTTTGTTAGGTTCTCCCCCTTTACATTTAATTTCTTGTCATGGCAAATGGGTTCATTCTGCTTTGCTTCCTGGGGTTGTGATCCTCCATTTCTGTTCCTAGTATATTATGTAAAATTCTTTGGAGTGCTGGTGTCATATTCATGAAGTTCCTAAGGTGCTCTTTGTCATAAAGTATTTTATTTCTCCATCAATTTTGAAAGATAGTTTTGCAGGGTACATCAATCTTGAAAGATAGTTTTGCAGGGTACATCAATCTGGGTTGGAGGTTTCCTTTTAGGGCTTGAAATACATCACTCCAAGCTCTTCTTGCCTTGATGATTTGTTTTGAGAAGTCTGCTGTGATTCTGATGGGCTTCCCTTTGTATGTGATTTGTTTCTTTTCTCTGACTGTTTGGAGAACTTTGTCCTTCTGTTGAGTTTCTGGAATCTTAACAACTATATGCCTATGTGTAGAGTTTTTTTGATCAAGGCTATTTGGAGTCCTATATGCCTCACTTATCTGTATGTCAAGCTCTTTTCCCCTGCTTGGGAAGTTTTCTGCCATTATTTCTGTGAAGAGCTTTTTATGTCATCTGCATTGTCTTCTGTTTCTTCATTGACTCCAATCAGTCTTATGTTATTCTTCTTTGCATCATCTAGCAGCTGCTGGATTGATTTCTCATATTCCCTTATAATTTCGAAGCAATTTTTCTTTTCCTGGTCACTAATTGCAATCTTATCTTCTATATCTGAAATTCTACCCTCACTTTGGCTCATTCTGCTGTGTAGACTTTCAATGGAGTTTTTCATGTCCTGGAAATCTATTTGCATCTGTTTTATGGATTCCATTTGTTTCCTATGTTGAGATTCCATCATATTCCTCAGCTCCTCTCTAGATTTATTAATCATGTCTTGCACTAGGGGCACAATTTCTCCTGTTATCTGAGAAATTATTTCTGATTTTATTTTTTCCAGATCCCCTTTTGTGGCCAGTTCAGTGGGTCCTGGTGTTTGAGTATCAGAGTGTTCCATCTCATTTCCCTTTGGGGTTGCTGTAGGTGATCTGGAAGTCTGGTTTTGAGACTTATTTACTTATTTTCTCATTTCAACGGTGGGCGGGGGGGGCTGTTGATGCCTGCATGGATTACCTCCTCTAAACTGGGAGAGTTTGGACAGGGGCCCGGAGCAGTGGTAGAGATGGTGGCCCAAAAGCCCTTTCCTCTGGGCTGGGAGCAGTGGGAGGGATGGTGGCAAGGAAACCCCTTCCTCTTGGCCAGGAGCAGTGGGATGGTGGCTCAGAAGCCCCTCCCTCTGGGCCGGGAGCAGCAGGACTCAGTACTGTGGTCTGGTGGTCTGGTGTCCTCTGTGTCTTTGTAGTGTGGAACCAGGTGACTGTACAGAGGAGCGGGGTGGGGGGGGGAGCGGGCTGATTTGGAGTGTTCTGTGGGACTCAAGATCTCAGTAGGGCATCTGCAGACCTGCCTTTCTGCAGCCGGCCCATGTAGGCATTTTATGTAGGAAGAAATCAAGATAGACCTAGGTGCTTCAGTCTAAGCCCTTTCTCCTCAACATGAAGTGACAATAGACATCACATATCATTAGCAAGAAACCTACATTTGCCACTTTATGTTAGATTTAAACATGAATTTTCTCAGTATTTCCTCAATGTAGTCTTATGAAATAGATATTTTTATATCTATAAAATATATAGATATTTGTTGATGAGGAGATGGATAAGAGAAGAAATTAAGAATAGTGTCCTAGATAACATAGCAGGTCCAAGCTGAAATTTAATCTGCATTTGAGTGACTCTAAATTATTTTTCATTAAGTATATTAGTACATTTTAGGTATAAAATACAGTTACATTCACAGTTGGGATTTTGTACCTTTACATGATGCATCTGAGTTCTTATTTTTTCCCCATTTCCCTGCTCTCCCTTCACCCCTCCACCCTTCCCTGTTACAGAGACTATTTCCTTTTTTTCTTTTCTCATATTTTTTTCTTTTCCCTTCTTTCCTTTCCCCTACCCTTCCCACTTCCCCCACTCCTTTAGACCTTTTCTTCCTATGTCACATTATCAGTTATAACATTTGAACCTTATTTACACTTTGTTTTTCACATCAGAGAAACTGTTCAGTATTTACACATGTGTGTCATATTTATTTTACTTAAGAATATGGCCTCAATATGCATTCATTTAGCTATAAATGACTCTAGTTTCTCATTATTTATGGCTGAGTAGTACTCCATTTTATAGAAAAACCACATCTTCTTTATCCAGTCTCTAGTTGATGGGCACTTGGGCTGTTTCCAAGCTTTAGCTATGGGGTTGCTTTCCTCATTTTTAAAAGGGAGAATTATGCCTCTTCTTTTAAATTCCTGTTTGTTATTATATTTATACTGTGGTTTTAAAATCATTGAATCCAGTTATGAAAGAAGATACATATAAAGAATTTATATGTCAGAAATACCGAAAGCTTTCCATGGTTTTAAAGAACATGTTCAGTGTTTTAGGCCTTGTAATCAGAGAGTGCTATACCCTTAAAAGATATAAATAGAATACTCCATGGAATTTGGCCAAAATAATCTTTTAAAAGTTGACAATTCATGTACTCGTTAATATAGTCATGTAAAATTATTATTTAAGTGTGCTTTTCATTTCTAACCTATATAAGCCCCAACTTTCAATATACTAGTATTTGTTTTATCCAGTGTCTCTAAAAGTCTCTAGTGAAATCATTCTCTCCCAAGTCATGTTTTATTCATAACTTCCTACCTTTTATAGGATTTGTATAATTACAAATGATTAATTGAGATATATTAACTAATTCTCATGTTTAATATAGAAAAAAGATATTATATTCTTATTTTTAACACTTTTCTTGATTTCTCATGATACCTTCTATTACCCCATGAGAACTAGCACTATTAGAAGAGTTTTCTTTAAGTAAAGATTTTAATGATTTTGTGAGAAGTGTTCCTCTCAAGTAAAGTGAACAAAGTACAGTTAATAAAACAAAATTAAACTTGGTACTTGGTATTTGGAAGTTTGGCTAGGCTCTTTCTAAAGCATTCAGCTTTATATGCATGTTTTTCTTGCAGAGAATATGATTCACATAAGTACTTCAGCAAACTGACTATTAGACATCTCAGATTTTAAGGTGATGTGACAGTGATTGGGGAATTACTTTATACTCAGTGATTGGAGAAGAAGTATATGTTTAAGATAACTTCTACAGACGAGCGCATTATTAATGGAAATGTTATGGTGCAGAGAATTGTTCTGATTTTCTTAGTCTGATGATGGCGATATTAGCTACATTCTCAAACCTGGAAGAAATTCAAAATTCGAAATGCTTCTACTTGAAACAATAATGTTTCCTTCTAAATTTATTGTGCACTTTGACCCTCAGAATATGTCTTTACATGAAAACAGTGTCTTTGAAAAAGCAATTAGATGTGCTCATAAAGTATAGGATGAATCCTACTCAAATTTCTGATGTCCTCCTTAAGGAGGAAAACAAGGACAGAGAGATCGGAAAATTTCATGTGGAAAAGGAGGCGGACTGGAGTATTGCTTTTCTACACCCAAGAACACCGAGGACTGCTGCTAGTCACTGGAACCTGGAGGAGGAGGCATGGAACAGACTGGCCCCACTGGCTCCAGAGGAAACCCATCTGCTGATATCTTGGTTTCACACTTTTGGACTTCAGAACTATGACAAAATATATTTTTGTTGTTTTAAGCACCAAATATATGGTGATTTCTTGCACTAGTGCTTGAAAACTAATACAATTCTAGAGAGAAGTAAACTTTTCTTTTAAAATGTCAGGTAATAAATATTTTAGGGTTTGTGTTCCACATAAAGTCTGTGCTGTATATTCTTCTTTATTTTGGTTTTACACACCTTTAAAAGTGTAAGACCCATTCTTAGTTCTGTGAGCATGAATAAATTAGCCCTGGGTCAGATTTGACCCAAGAGCCATAATCTGTCTTCATGGCCTTATTCTTTCATGTCATCGCTTTAGGGGAAAAAAGAGATTACATGATCAGGAATGTAACTACATCTTTGTATTGAGAGATGCATTATAAGTGTGTGAATATAAACAAGAGTACGTTTGGAAAACTGCTCTTGATATATATTTTGTTGGATCTTTCTTCTTTCTTCCATTCTTTCCTTTCTCACATTCATATTACATATTACTGAAATGTCTAGTCCAGAGTTCAAGCTCAAGAAATGGAAGCTATTGGTATTATTATCATGTCTATGTTTATTAGCATAAGGAATTTGTTCATAATGAGAGAAATCTGAATTATTAAAATGATCAGAATTATATCAGCTTCCCTTTTTTAATCTGTTAAATGTGTGTTTCTCTTCAGTGTTTTGTTAAAGAATTTAGATGCTAAGCATAATTAATAATAATTTGGAAGTTGTGGTTTTGGGGATGATTTTTTTGGCCTAATGAGATAAAATTAATTTAAGCAAAGCATTGACCTATTTACAAGGTATTATAGATGGCTGTGGATTATTTTTGCTATTGCTTTTTCAGTGTTTTTGTTTCATGAAGGAATTCATGTAGACATTAATACTGTCTTGAGGATCTAAATAATATATCTCATTATTCCCAAGTCAAAACATAGAAACAACTAAAAAGGCTAAAAGTTTGAAAAGGTGGTTCTCAAATACAAGAGCTTTGCTATAACTTGAAGAGAATATTAATGGCTTAATTGAAATTGGAAATAATATTGGAAATAACATTAATTTTTGGTTTTATATCTTTATAGAAACCTATGTAGCCTCTTTACACTCTCAATTCCTTGAAGATGATGGAACATAGGAGTGATATGGACTACACTTTCCATGGAGAGGTGTTTTATCAGGAGTAGAATAAATAAATTAATGTGAGGTCAACATTAATTTGTCATTCTTAAACTCTTATTGTCAAAATTATATTGTCAAGTACTGGGAAAGCCTTCCAAGAATAATTCCTCTCAGTTTTTAACAGTTTGAAAAGCAAACTATCACCAGAAAGTCCATGCAGAACTTTGCCTTATAATCTCGAACAGTATGATTACTGTTTAGAGCATTCATTCTGGATCTCTCTCTCCAGGACTCGTGGCCTTTTTTCCCCTGCTAATTGTATTTGGCCACTTTATCAAAATGGAATCCTTACAGAAAAAATTAAATGAGCTCTTACAAGATGCAAAAATTTCCACTTCTTTTGAAATTGAGATTTTATTTCAGAGTTTTCTTTCCATCATTTTATCCTTACCTCCTTCTTTGCTTCACTGGCTGCTTACTGGTGAAAGGATTACATTAATTGGATCAGTAAAACTACATTCCCTGTAGGAGATACAGAAAACCAAAGTTTACCTGCTTGTAGTGATAAATGTTTGAATTAACCATGTTTCCAAGATTCTTTTGAGATTTCTTTTCTAATAGATTTGATGTACACTGTAATGCTACTAAAACATGGGCAATACTTTCATAGTTAAACATAATTACACATTTATAAGTACATTGCATTTCAAAGTTTTTAGTAAAGTCTGTTTTTAATTAGTTTCAAAATTCTCCATGCAGAGATATTTCTGATACTAGTTAAAATGTGACAAATTGATCAAAGAAAAATCTTCTCTGTTTTTAATTAATACATTTATTTATATTCTACCTTGTTTTAAACATACTTGCAAATACACTGCAGATGATCTGTCTACTGTGGATTGCAGGAGTACACAAAATGATTACCAAGCCTTAAATACAAAGCTGATATAAAAACTTGAATAAAAATTTGAAACCAGGTTTGAAATATGGTTGTTAGATATGTTGCATTTGTTCAATTAATTGTTACAGAGGAAAATTCTGTGAGTAAAGTAGATTAGAAAGCACAAGCCAATATTTTTTTTCCTAGCAAATTTCTATAATGCATTCTGTATAAGAATACCTGGCTATTAAATTTCTCAAGAGAAAAATGACAGAAAAGATTTGGTAGGCAAATTTGAAATTCATTCTGTTCCTTTCTCAGCTCAGCTCTTCCCATAACTATAGAGAGATAAGACAAAAGAATTGTATTGTTCATATAAAAAAACTTGTAATACTCATGTATGCTGCTCAGGTGATGTAACTCTATCAGATGAGGGCTTCCAGATTCTCTTTGGGACATGATAATGAATGAAGCCTCAGAAAATCTTCCTATATATGGAAGAGAGTCTGTCAGAGCCAGGGACATAATTCCATAGTAAATATGAATGTATTCATTTAACATAAGGAAAATAAGTGTGCTCAGTATCATTCTTAAATTCTCTTATCATGTTTGCATGTCACAATACACATTTTTGCAATTCTGCAGTGTTGTCATAGTTTTTAATCTACATGATCATTTCTTCGCTTGAATACGTTATTTTTCTTTTCATTTCTTTGAACTTTTTTCTGTAGAGATTTTGTGAGGTTTTCAAAATTTATACAAAATACTCAACAAACCCTTACATGTAGACAAAGAAATTTTGTCCATCATCATGGCTGTATTGTTGAGACGTTTTCAAAATCAGAGAACTCTGAGACAAACATATGCAAGCGACCAGTTGTGAGTACATAGCCTAAAGAACACAGAAATTCTGAGAAGAATATAAATAAACACAATTTTTCCTTTTTACAGGTGAAACCCTTTGCCAAAAATAGATGGTAGAGGATGATCTTGTAGCCATTGAGAAGTAGACAAGATGGTTCAAAATGAAACCTGGCAGGGTAACTTTCCTCCCTATCTGGGTAACCAAGAATGATGTGGCAAAGAAAACCAGAACAACAATAAAAAATAAAAGAGTTTGAAGATAAACAGATATAGGACAAAAATATGACAGGAATATTTAGCTATAGGCTTTGCACAAGTCAGCTAAACACTTAAAACAACTAAGGTCATAACTTTAATAAACTCTATACATATAATGTTCTCTTATAGGATATGTTTAAGGATTAAAGATTACTATCAAATTGTTCTCATAAAGAAATGTAAGGGACAGACCAAGGGCCTTTTTAGAGGATAGAAAATGCAGGCTCTGTGTGGCTATGAGCAGCAAGCAGTTTTCAACCAGCTGTGTGGTCTGATGCTGACAGTCTGTAGTTTTTACACTTCCCTCTGTGCAGGCAACACTGCCCCCCAGTGCAGGTGGACATGCCCACCCAAATTCCGCTATAAGCCCACAAGACCAAAGCCCTAGCACCAAGCCCAATATCCAATCAGTCAAGTGTCAACCCTCAAGGGGGTGGAGACAGGACCCCTACCCCATGAAGCAGGACAGCTGCCCCAGATTCAGTGGTGTCTCAGCTCTGAACACCCTTACTTCTTTCTGGGAGTGGCTTTGAACCACTTCCTGCAGCACCTAGAAAAAAATTACTTTCACTTTGCACTGATCTTCTCTGACTCCTCTTTCTCTTTCTACTTCAGAGACAAGCCTGGCAAGGCTGAGTCTGGGGCCCCCCTAGACTCCAGACCCACTGGACATAAAAGAATTTACTTAGTACATGATACCTATTAAATTAATTGTTATAATTACTGTAGAACTAGTCTAATTGTACCAACTCACAATTAACTATACATTTATACCTTCAGAAAGCTTCTATTTTCTTGGTGCACAAAATTAGAGCCAAATTCTGGAAATATATGTGACACAGGTCAAATAAGTTATATGTTCAAATAATGTCTTTTGTGATTTTCCCTCAAAAATAAAAGTATCAAGTCAAATAGAACCAAAACATTCAGAGTGCTGTGCAGAGTTACTTTTTGTTCTAGATATTTTTGATGAAGGTGTTTAAATATCAGACAGTATCATCGGTTAAAAGTGCTCTTAGATTTTTCTAAGGTGTACATTATGTGGAGAAAGCCCCAACATTTTATTCCAAGCAAAAAACATAGTAACTGCAAACCTGAAGAGACTGATTGTGAGTGCTGCTCATTTCTGGTCAGATTTAGAAGATAAATGGTGGCTTGGGTGAATCCCACTTTTTGGTGATGAATTTAAAGACATGAAGCTAATAAATCATGAAAAGTGAGAATGATATTATAATGTCAATTTAAAGTCAGAAATCCTAGCACAGGAAAAGGATAACATTTATCTTAGGTGAAACACAGCAAACCCTAAATTCTGCTTACCACTATTAGCTTGTGCAGAAAGATGCATACACCCTTTCTTCATTTTTATGTATTTGATAAATGCCATGTGCTAGATTTTCCCCACGTCACCTTTTTCACCCAGATTCTGTTAGGATTTTCTAGATTTTATACATGGAATTCTGAGACATGTTTTTCTCAGATTCCAGAGTTAGAGTTTTGTGCCACAGTGAATTCAGGTAGATGCACATCATAGTATCCAGTCTTCTATGAACGTCTGTTCTCTGCCTGGTGAATCAGACAAGGATTCATGCTCAAGGATCACAGGACTCCTGTAAACTGGAAGGATGAGAGGAGATCGGAAGTTGGGGCCAGCACAGAGAAATATCAATTAAAGGTAAAAAAATGGATTACTCCGACTGATAGAAATCAGTCATCTGATTTCTACTTTTCACAAACTAAAAGAACATCATGTTTCAGCCACTGAGGAAAGGTCTGTAAACACTGTTGGATTAGCAGCATATTACCATCTGAAATGAATAATGACCACTTTTTAGAAGCCAGGAAGATTTAGATACATGGCTTCCATGTTTCCATCCTTTTGAATGTCACTCACCAAAAGGGCTGGCAAACTGTGACCCCAGACAAAATCTGTCCTACCATCTCCTTTTCATAAATCAAATTTTATTAGAATACTCAGGTTATTTGAAAGGTCACCAAATAACCCCATCTATCTTGCCTCTTTGCTGATCAAAATTGCCTTCTATGTCATTATAGATAACAAAAGATATCGAGGCTCTGCCATGCTCATAATAAATACAATACAAAACAGAGTAAACATAAAACATAGTGTTTGATTTATATTCTGTGAGTGTGTATGGCTCTTGTTAAAAATCAAAGTCAAATTCTTATAAACCTCTCATACAATACGGCCTAGTTCACTTAAATAATTGCATTTTACAATTGGTGTTTCTATTTGACCTCTGGGCCAAGCTAAAAGTGACTCACAGGTCATTACAAATAAAACTTTGTAAACTAAGGGCAAGTCTGAGAAAGAAAGTCATCCATCTCCTTCAGTCCAAAAACCAATGTAACACAGAGTTGTCTTGAACTAAGCCTAGAATGTAACAAATTTTTATTTGTAGTCATAACAATTTAAAAGTTGGTAAGAGTGTGGGTAGATTTCCAGAAATATCCCTGCCTAGATAGCATTTCTGATATAATATGGAACTCCTAGATATTACACTTTTTTTTAACTCTTTCGGTCCCCACATGGTCTCTGTGTAACAGGGCACACAACATTTTACTTTCATGAGACCAACAAGCTAAGTACCATTGTACCTTGAAATATCATTTCGATGACTATGGGAGATGTTCAGGGAGAATTCAGCTAGTCATCATTTTATATTCACTCTGCAGATGAGAACGTAAAAATAAGGAAACTACAAGATCCTGCCCATCTTCAGGAATAAGAGCTGGCAGCTTTTGCTACTGCTTTAACAAGAAAAAAGGAAAACATACGCACAATTAAGTTTACTTACAGAATTGATTGGGCCTATTCGTATGAATGTGTCATTGTCAGAATTTCATAATCTCCTTAAAATTCCCATTGTGGCAGCCATGGAGATGCACCACTTAGATCTCCAAGAACTCACTATTTAGTGAAAGGAGCAAAGTTAGCTGGCAGACTCCAGCTCTGAATGTACACACACCAAATCATCTCAGCTTGCAAGCTGTAGTACATTCCTCTCTGGAAGACCCTAACCAATTATTGAGCAGAAAGAGACACTGAAATAGAGCAACTTTCCTCCATATTCGTATATTTTAGACAGTAATTTTTGTTTCAGAGCTCCTTGCTTACTAAAAATTCTAACATATTTTCATTGTTGTTTGATACTGTTTCAAATACCAACTCGCAAATAAAATTCTTGCATTGCTAATTATTCCTCAGCATGTACTTCTCAGATTACCTGATGGAAATGCTGGTATTTAAGGAGATATTCATATGATTCTCAAATAAATAGTCCCTAGCCACACAAATTGATTTCACTTAGATATTAACAATGGATATTAACATTATAGAATAGTTTGGGCAATTGTGGTTAACTTTGTTTCAAAAGCATTCCTGCTATTATTTAAAAGTATAACAATTTTTTTCCAAAATTATCCTTTAAATAATTTAATTGATCCTAGTGTTCTGCAGATTTTGATATATTTAATATGACACTCCTATAAAAATGTTTTAATATTAGAAGGAGAAAATACTCTCTTCAGTCCTTTTTAAAGGCAGATTCTGAACCAAGGAACAAGGTTCCCAAATTTTACTTCTTACAGAGAGTTAATCCAATTGGTCATATTCAATAACAATCAGTTGGCTCTTTTACTGGAAACTAGGATCTCTCACAAATCAAAGGTTGCAGGCATAAATGGTCCTTTCTCTTCTATCCAATCTCTGGCTTACCCCCCACACTCTATTCTCCAACTATGTAACTGCTGAGACTGTGAAAGTATACCTAATGAGGTTTATCATTTGAGAAGTTTAATTATACCTATTCTGGGCCTTAAGATTTGAAACTCAGCAGTATTTTCTGAGACTTATATTACAGCTTTAGTGAATAGGTTCTGAAGACGAATACTAAATGTAGAAGTCTTAGATATTCTCTAGAACATTAATATCTGAAGTTGTGTACCAAATATGCTATCCCGAGGAAACTCTTACAAGTCTCAGAGATGGAGTGAAAAATGACAATGACTCCATGATTTTCCTACCTTTAGATTGTATCAGTTAAAAATACTTGTGTTTCTGTATATTTGTGGATATATACCCCAGTTTGCCTGCTGTGAGTATCACATGCATATACAATAACTTTCCCATTTAGAGAATGAAAGAATCCTATGGCAATCCAATATGTATTCTAAGATTTCTATTGAGGCATGTAAAGGTCATTTTATATAGCTATTAAACTCATAATATGTCATATCAAATTAAGAGCAGAAGTCAGAAAATCAGAATAATTTTGTAACTCTACCTTTTATTGCCTATGAGAACTTGAGCTAGTGATTAACTTCTCCAAAGCTCATTGCATTCACTTGTAAAACTGGGAATAAAAATACTATTTTCTACCACAGTATTGATAAAAAGCAGACTGAAAAATATATTTCTTTGCATATGAAGAAACAATGTGCAATTAAAGTGGAAAACATCAGGGTAAACTGTAAACCAAGGTAAGAAAGGAAATTAGTTTTTGTTCAAGTTCACAGAGATTACTGTGCACAATCTATTTATATTCTGGTAGTCGACAATTTCTCAGTTTGCTTACCTGTTGTGGTAAACTTTCTCAAAAGGTCCTATTATCTCTAGTCCTTGATAGAGAATCTTGGTTCTATTCAACAGATCATAAAGAAGGAATGGAATGTCACTCTTTTGACAAAGTTACATCATACAGAACAGGTAATGAGATGTTACTCCCTTTAACACTTTGTGTTGCATAAAACACCTTTTTAGTAGTCTAGAGTAAGAGACTATCTAGTGGCCTCAAAGAAACAAACTGCCCTGATGTGAACTACCTATGAGGAGCGTCACATGGCAAGACTGAAAGGGGACTTCTAGGAGACAAGGGCCTCAGTTTTGCAACTACAACCTGCTGAATTTTGCCAACAAGCACAATGTTTTTTGGAACAGAACACAGAAATGTTATGGCTTGAATATCTGTCCCCTTAATAACACATGTTGAGGTTTAATTGTCACAGTAACTGTATTAAAAGGTGGGGCCTTTATGAGATAATTTGGAGTAGATGAAATTATAAGTATTGGAGCTCCAGCATGGCATTGGTGGCTTTGTAGGGCAATAAACCTGAGCTAGCATGCTTGTTATGCCTGGCTGTGTGATGTCTTCCATGCCATGATGTGGCTTTCACCTGTTGCTGGTCCCATATTCTTGAATTTCTCCTCCAGCAGAACTGTGAGCTAAACCTCTGTTCATATTAAATTACATAGACATAGCAACAAAAAGCGTACTAACCTTAGATACAATCACAGCTCCATCTGATATCTTAATTGTAGCCTGTGAAACTCTGAACATATGATCCAGCTAAACCATCTTTAGTCTACTTGATGCATAAAAATGTGAGAAAATAAATGCATGTTTGCCCTTTTAAAGCATGAAATTTGTGGTAAATTGTTTTGTAGTCATAGAAACTAGCAAACCAGGTTACAGGTCTTTCCTTTCACTTCCAAACTGAACTGATTTTCAAGAGCTAATCTCTAATCTGATTTATGAATTAATAATTCAATATTTTTATTTTTAGTTAATATACATGAATGGAAATTATGTATATACAATAAGTGCTTTTACTACATTGAAAAAGATAAGGAAGGTAGGAAGAAAATAAGGAAGGAAGGGAGAAAAGGGATTAGCAAATTAAATAATGTACAGTCAACTCTTCATATCTAGTGATCAAAAAATGCAGACCAAAAATATTTGGAGAAAATATTGTACTGAACACATACTGACTTTTTTCTTGTCATTATTCCCTAAACAATACAATAGGACAATGACTATCATGCTATTTAGAATACATTATTTTTGTAAGTAAGTTAGAGATAATTAAAGGTTTTAGGAGGATAAATATGTATTATATGCAAATGCTGTGTCATTTTATGCAGTAGACTTGAGCACTTGTGAGGTTTAGCATCCATGAAAGGGCAGATTCAGTGGCTTATCCCCCTTGGATACTGAGGGACAATTTTATAGAAAAACATAATAGACATATAACAATGATAGCTTTTAAATTTTATTTTGTACATTTATAGGATTTTATGCTCTTATAGTCTTTTTAACAATAGCATCTAAGAGACAAGTTGTAACTACATTAGCTACCTGTTTTAGTTTAAGGTGCTAAAATCCAAGCAAAATGATAATGACTAGTGCATAAAACATAAAAAACATACATCTCACTCTGCATATATAAGGAAACCAATGTGAGTAATTGCTCATTGTGATTGTTTAATGACTTATATATATTATATAAACATATATATGTTTAATACATATATATATATATATGATACACCATGTACCTCGAACAAAACAATGAAATCTACAGAGGTCTGTACATTTTCTGTCTCACTCATTGGGCTAAAAGGTAAATGCATTAGAAAGCTAAAACATTTCAGGAAGTTCACTTGTGCTTACTGAATTGTGACACTTTTAGAAAGCAACTAGACTTCAAATGGCAGGATGGAATAAAAGTTCTTGTGAACACAGAGAAGTAATTCCTGACATGACAGCACTCTATAAATGTAAGTCAGCTTGAGAGATAGGCTGTGGTTTTAAGAAAGTTTCTACTCCAAACCCAATGAACTTCTTACAACATTTTATATTAGTTGCAAGACTGGAAGTAGCAAAGCACTTAAGTGTGTCAACTCTTTTTATCTCTAGCATGTCTACCTTGTATATAATGCAAACCTATTCACCAGCTTTTATCTAATTTACTTGCTAGCATCTTTAAATATCCTTACTATATAAAAAGTCAGGAGTTTTAGCAAGTAAATTTATATGAATCTATTTTTTGCTATTTAGTCTGGGAAGAGAATATTTTTAAATGTGAATGAGACATTGGCTTCTGACAGGTAAATACAGATATTTCCTTTATAGGATTTCAGTTCCCAGATTTCATTGGCTATTTTTTTATGTTCCTTCTTTGCTAAATTTTAAATCTAAGCTATGGGGAAATGATATTTGTCACTGCACAAATTATAGGAATCATTTAATTGGATCTTGGGCAACAGTTGATGAGTGCAAATTATATTACAAACAGTAGAGGAGCAAATGACAAGAAAAATATGCAGGTCATTCACGATGTTCCTGACTGATTTTGAACACATGAGAAATGACATGAGCAATTCTTTCTACCTCTGAAAAATCAGTGAGATAAGGGCATTTCTTTATGACATAAAAGTAGAGAATAATGCATAAACAACTAATGTAAGAGGCTGATATAAGAAACCTAATGTAATTATGGTGGTCATGATGATCAATCCTCTCTTCAAGAGAATCTGCTGTAAAAGAGTGATTCTGGATGACAAATTGCAGCTGGACTATGTTAGTCACAGTTTTCATTACTGCAATAAAATACTTGAGATCATCAACTTGAATGAAGTACATATTTACATAGCTCACTCTTTTGAATCTTTCAGTCCATGACACTTTCTCAGAGCTGTTTATTTCTCCTTTTTTCTTTCTTTTATGTAAGTAGGCTCTGTATGAGACTTGTGTGAGCACAATACTGATTTATGGTACAGTCCTGAAGCTGTACTTTTCAATGATTTTATAAAATGAACCCATAATAACAGTACAGTTAGTATTCTGGATAAAGACATTGTGACTGCTTTCATTTGTTTAGCTTGTTTTTTTTAAACAAGAAATTCTTGTGTATCTTTAGTGGTAGAGTGTTACTCTATGTGACACTGCACAAGAGTTAGGGGCCTTAGGAATAAGTGTGGTGGATACATGATAGTCCAATCAGAAATTAATATCGTGGCCGGGGATTTAGCTCAGTGGTTTCGTTGCCTGCTGGGCAAGCACAAGGACCCGAGTTTGATCCCTGGTACCAAAAAAAAAAAAGAAACTAATATGGAATACTCTCTCCAACACTGGCAGTTCCTTGTACAGCATTATAGGCATCCCTGAAACAGATAGTTCCTTATGACACAATGAAGGTGGGTCATTCCTGTTATATGTGTATGAGACGTAAGAGAAAAATATGGTGAATGCATAGTTTTAGAAAAAAACCTATTACAACAAAAGACACATCACCATGAAACCCCCTCAGTACACTTTTCCTCACTTCTAACATAACTAATCCTGGCAGTCTTGTCACTAGCAAAAGCAGTTCTACAATTCCTTTTTCATGTCTTTTGTTATTCTGTCATGGCAGCCTTAATATCTTGAATGGACTCAAAACCTTTACTTTTTTATGGTCATTTTGACTTTGGGGAAAAGCAGGAAGTCACACAATGCCAGATTCAGTGAATAGGGTGGATGAGGATACACATCATCCTGCCTTTTGTAAGCCTGCTTTTTCACTGGATGGGATTTGGCAGCAGCATTCATCATATTGTATTTTAAAACACCTTGGAAAGAGTCTCACAAAAGAAAATTTCCAAAACTGCTTAAGAAAATGGAAAGAATACTGGGATAAGTGTAATCAAAGTGAGGGGCAGTACTTTAATGACAGTGTGTCTTTCATTGTAATAAAGTTTAAAAATTTTAAATGTTCACCCTATCTTTAGATCACGTCTCATGTCTTCCAGATTTTGCTGTATCACACTCATAGGACTTTCTGCAAATTGATATAACTGGCATTCTATGGTGTTCTGAGGTTTCTTTTCAGTTAAAATCAAGTGTCATTTGTACTTGAACAGTCATTACTTTCTATAGCTTTGTTAAACATCATCCCAAAGAATATTGTACAGATGGTGTCTTTAGCATGAATACTAAGCTAAATCATAGTGGTTTCAGTTGCACTTTCCCTATCAGCATTTGCATCATAAATATCATAAATGTAGAGCTTATATATAACACAATGGAGAAAGTGAAAAAACTGATGCTTGCATTCTACAATATGACAAATTCAACAACTTCATTTGCATTACTTTAGATTTAGATAAATGAATTTTGATGCTCTCAGAATATAAATCTCTTTATTTCTTATATTTGTAAGATTGAAACTGGTATCTTATTTGTGAATAGGAAATTATGCTAATATGAGATTAAGTGATTACTTGTTAACTTGCTAGAGTTAAAAAAAAATTCTTTGTGTATCGCATGTAAGCATGTGTCTCCAGGTGTCTAGAAAACGCCTCAGGTTTTTAACTCAAAGGGAGTAGCTGTACACAGTGTAGTAACCAAACAACTCATGGTAGGGCTATGGCTATGGGGAGTTGCTTTCTCATAAATAATAGCTCAGTGATGTAAGTCTTGGATGGTTCCATTTCAGGGTATTGAATGACTGATGGTCATAACTTTCACATCATATCATGTTCATAAAAATCTGTGTTTTGTACTACAAAATTGGATTACTATTTGAGAATACATGTTCTTACTATATATCTTAATTGTCAGAAATAAGAATGAAAGTTGTCTTTATTATCATAACTATACTATTTGTTTCAAAATCTGGTGGAGTAGATAAGACTATAGACCAATAAATAATTGAATGTTTTATAAAATTATGAAAAGTTAATTTATTTAAATAATGGACTGCTACAACAATAGAATATTTACCTGGCCATTTGTCTGTCTATCAAATAACTATTTGTTAATGTTCAAATAATTGCCTCTCTGTATCCTCCACTCTGCAATGTCACTTACTTAACCAGTTCCAATTAGAGACCTATAAGGAACAAATTCATCTTACATCATGGGACCAGACAACAAAATCATTTTCTAGTTATCTGCCCCCACCACCTCTTTCTAAAATACAACAAAGACTCTGTCCAGGTGGTGCTTTTTCCTACAGCAATGGAGAATAACTCAGCTTTGTAGGCTCAATGGGTTATTCTGGCACTGGGGAGTTGTCTATCAAGATATCACTCTCACATTTTGATAATATAGATACTCCTGAGCTTATCATGAGATATCTCCATAAATCCATTGTAAGTTTAAAATAGCAGAAGTCAAACATGAACTTAACACATGTAACCTCTCTTACACAATATCTTAGCACTTTGGTATATGGTTGTCTACCCCCATGACCATTTGGATGATTATGATCTACAGCTTGCTGCTGTACTTTACCAGCATCACAAGAGAGTACAGTAATGTATTATATATTACTAGCCCATGAAAAGTCAAAAATCAAAATTGAAGGTATAGTTTCTACTGAATGTATGTTGCAATGTAAAGTTGAAGAATCTTAAGTCGAAACATTGTAAATAGGGGACCATCTACACTGAAACATTCACAATGTACTTATACATGTATCATCTTTGTAAATTTTATGTTAGTTTTATGTATTCATATTCACATTTTAAAGTGGAGACACTGGGACATGTAGGAGAATAGGAGTTGTCCAAGGTCACACAGAAAGAGATAGAAGTACGCACATTAATCCTAAGTTTTTTGAATAATTCTCTACCTTATATTTTTGCATTTTGTAAAGGATACATAAATTTGAAAGCCCAGAGCAAAATGAAAACACAGCCCTCTTTGTTCAAAAGACAGAAAAAAGTATTTTTAAAGGTATAAAAATATAATAATTTTATTTTTAAAATATTGGTGTAAGACACAATGGGATAATAGCAGTATAGTACATACGGAACAAGGAAATTATAAGTTAAGGAAGTATTATTTTTCATGTAATAATTTTTAAGAATACAATGCACAATAGTATTTATTGTGTTGTCTTGACTGATACCTGTATTTTGGGCTTTGGATTTCTAAAAATTATTACAACATTGAAATTTATAATTTTAGAAACTACATTTTTTTACAGAAAAATTGATAGCAACATCAGTTTCTCTGAGTACATGTGAGATTACAAATAATTTTTTCTAAATTTTTAATTTTGGAAAGAAACTTTTGGTTGGTGAAAATGTTATTGGAACAGAAAAGAGGATTGTGTCCATAGTAAAAATATTGAGATAAATTCCTGATAATTATTTTGAAATACAAACATTTAAAACAGCTAAAACTGATTATTCTTATAGAATAATTTCTCTTAAAAGATTTCTACCCCTTTAAACATGTAAATTTTGTGTAATTCTGAGTTTAATTTAAAATACACATTTCTACAACAGAATCTACTGTCTCCTCTGTCATTTTCTGTATTTTGTGGAGGTCATACAAGAAACTGAAAGTAAATTTACAATTTGGAAACAATTCAAAATGCCTGTTTATATATTTATTGATGTATCTTCAATTACAAGGAAAGATAATGGTTTTAAAACTGTCTACATTCTCAGTAATTGGTTTATTGAAAGCTTCTTTGAAAATAGTGTCCTTTTCTAGAAAAATTGGAAATCTTTAAATTTAAAAACTCATTCTAAGGCTGTGGATGTTTGTTCTGCAATGTTGTAGCACTTTTAAAACCAGGAAGTCTAAATTATTTGAAGAATTCTGATGACTACCTGATATGCCTTATTGCAACAGATATGTCTATGCTTTGATTTTTAAAACATTTTCACTGACAAAATTTACCATCTGAAGATCAGTGTCCCTGGCCCAGCCCTCAGGTGGGGAATTAGTACTTGTGCAGATGCCCCAGACATGTGGGCAAGCTGGCCTCCTACCACAGACCCTAAGGTGTCCCGGATACCTCCATGCAGAGTTCCTATGGTCTTTATCCTAATTGTATTGTTAACTTTGCTACCTTTGTTGTTGTTGCCTCTGCCAATGGTGGGTGAGCTGCGGCAGACAATGTAAATGCTTTAGTCTACCCTCATGTTGCAATCTGGGTTGCATCTACTGCTCACAGTCCTGCTCCACTATTTATGAGACTTAATTTATTAACTCTAGGCTCAGAAATCAAATTATCAAGAAGTTCAAATATGATCTTGGTAGTACACTGTTACAAGCACCAAGCTCTTTTGAGAAAAGGGTTCTACACATTGCTCAGGTCACACCTGTGTCCCTGGTTCTGTTGTATGAGAACAAATTGATGTTAATAAACCATATAAATATTTAAAAAACAAAGTTCAAGCCAACAACCTTTTACCTAAAACATGAGATATCTAATGAGTTTTATATCACTAAAATTTTGAAAAACATCAAAGACAAGTAAATTTTGTCGTTTTTCTGCATGGTTCCATCATTTGTTGACTGGCCAGTGATATTTGGATTAATAAAAACATAATAATTCAAAGATAGTTATGTAATGTATTTAGGCCATAATTTGTTTTACTTCATCTCAAGAGATATGTAATTTTTTATAATAAAGATTTTCACATGATCTTTATTCTATTGGCAATAATGTCATAGCACATTAATATATAGTATGCAACTTTTAAAAGGATACACAATTTGAATATACTTGCATCCAATCTTAAAATTAAAAGTATAAGTGAAAAAGATTATCATTATCTATCATTATATAACAGCAATTTTTCTTTTAAATACTTCAAAGTATATATTTAAATATGTATTCTACTAGTACTCATTATAGTTCTTAAAATTTTAGCTAAAATATTTAGGGAACAGATAGATGGGATACAAATAGGAAAATAAGAATTCAAAGTATCTTCTTTGTAAATGATATGATCTTATACTTAGAAAATTCTAAATATTCTACTAAAAAATGTTCAATGCTAATAAATGAATTTAGCAGAGTAGCAGGATATAAAATCATAAAAATTCAACAGTTTACCAATAATGCAGTAGCTGAGTATGAAATTAGAAAAACAATTTTTTCCACAATAGCTTCAAATAAAATAAAATACCTAGGTACTAATATAGCCAAGGAGGTGAAAGATTTTAGAACACTGAAGGAAAAAAATAGAAGTATCCATCAGAAGATGGAAAGACCACCTATGTTCATAATTGGCAAACCAATGTTGTCAAAATGGCCATAGTACCAAAAGCAACAGAATCAGTGCAATTCCCACCAAAATACCAATGACATTTCTCACAAAACAAGAAAAACAATCATAAAATTCATATAAAAACATAACTCAGAATAGCCATAGCAATCCTAAATCAAAAGAACAAAGCTGGAGGCATCATAACACCCAATTTCAAATTATACTACAAAATCATACTAATAAAGACAGCTTAAAAATGGCACAAAAATAGACAAGTAGATCAGTAGAACAGAATACAGGACACAGAAACAAACCCATCAACTTCAGTTGTCTGATTCTAAAAAAAGGATCCAAAAACATGTTGAAGAAAAGACAGCCTCTGTAATAAGTGCTCCTGGGATAACTGGATATCCACTTGTATTGAAACTAGATCCCTAGCTCTTATCTCCCACAAATACCAACTTAAAATGGATTAAATACTTGGGTATTAGACCTGAAATTTTAAAAACGTTAAAAAAATACATAAAAGGACAAGAGTTAGATCCCCGTACCAAAAAAATAAATAAATAAAAATAAAATAAGGTACATAAGAGAAACACTTGAAGCCTGAACAGGACTCCAATAGTCCAATAGCACAGGAAGTAATAACAAGAATCAGCAAATAAGACTACATGAACTCAAAAAGTAGCCTCACAGCTAGAAAAACAAGTAACATAGTGAAAAGACACCGCATGGAATTGGAAAAAATGTTTACCAGTTATTCTTCTAATAGAGGATTAATATCTAGACTGTAATTATATATAGGACACAAAAAATCCAAAAAACCAAACAGCTCAATCAATAAATCGGTGAATGAATTGAACAGACTTTTCTGAATAGAAATACAACTGACCAGAGATTCAAAGGCCAAGTTAAGAGTCAACTAGTTGTTGTAATTAAAATCAGCAGTAGATAAGTGTTGAAGTACGCAGAACAAACGTTCACATTTTTCAGAAGTTAAAGAGCCAGATGAAAAAATAAAAATTGATTTCTTTGTCTTTCAGTGCTGTAAAAAAAAAAAAAGAAAGAAATACAACTGACCAATAAGTTTAAGAAAAAAATGTTCAAGGGCCGGGGATTTAGCTCAGTGGTTTCGCCGCCTGCTATGCAAGCGCAAGGACCTGAGTTCAATCCCCGGTACCCCCAAAAAAAAAAAAAAGAAAAAAGAAAAAAATGTTCAATATCTTTGGCCATTAAGTAAATGCAAATTAAAACTGCATTGAAAGACCATCTCACACCAGTGGGAATGGCTATCAAGAACAGGAAAAATAACAAATGCTGTCAAGGATGCAGGGAAAAGGAATACTTCTATGTGGCTGATGGAAATGTAAATTAGTACAGCTTGTCTGGAAACCAGAATAGAGATTCCTCTAAAAACTAAAAATAGAATTACTATTTGATCTATCTACACCACTCCTTGGTATATTCAAAACAATTAAAGTCATTTTACTATAGGGCAACCTGCATACTCTTGTTTATTGCAGCGCAAATCACAATAGCCAAGATATAGAACAAGCCTACTAGATTTCTATCAACAGATGAATGGATAAAGACAATGTGATATATATAATTCGACCATTAGGAGAAAGAAATTCTGTCCTTTGCAAGAAAATGGATGGACCTGGAGACCATTTTGTTCTGCAAAATAAGCCTCATTTAGACAAATATCATAGGTTCTCCCTAATGTGTGGAATCTAAAAATGAAAATAGAAGGCAGGCTATTATTAGACAAGTAAAAAGAAT